>NW_026947492.1:54527500-55727500 GCF_034190915.1 Cavia porcellus
CTTCCCAAGGCTCTTCAGAGACTAGGGCTGCTTCTGCCTTGTTGAGATATGCCATAGAATACATCTTTAACCTCAAAGACAAGGGACTCACTGCAAGCAGTCACATTTTAGCTGGCAGCAGAGAACACTCAGCTTCCCTCCAAAGGCCTCATCTATAACATGCACAGAACTCTGTTCACAACAGTGGCCAGGGCTTAGCCGGTCATTCCTCACTACAAGGGAATCCAGGCAATGTAATGTTTGGCCGGGAGGTCATGAGACCTACTAAGTATTAGAAGATTCTGTTTCTAAATGGAAACTTGAAAAACTGAGCAGAGAGGAACAACTAGCATAATATATGAAAAATAACTGGCAGGTAGATAAATTAATATTATTGAGATCTTAACATGACCTCAGTGGCAATGTCTTCACTGGCCCCAAACCTCCACACTCTCCTTAGACCCTGTCCCCTGTCACTGCATGACCTGAGCCCAGGCTGACCATGCCTCTGCCACCCTACAACTTTTTCTATTTCCTATCCTAGCTCACAGGCTCTCATGTTCTCAAAGATATGCCATCTCCAGCTCCTCACTGGGCCTCAGGTCACCAGGCTTTGGGGGTATACAGTCTTCTAAGTCTTCTGGTTTCCAACAACTTGTTCAGTCCTGGAATCTGGACCCCCAGGTCCTGCACATGCTATCCAAGCTATATGATTGTCTTCTTGTGTGCTAGAGTTTATAGAAAAAATGTTCTGGTGTTAGGGGGTAAAAGTCATAATAGTAATTACCAGAACATCTGTTCTGAGGAGAGCATACCAGGAGACGCCCACACAGTTCAGCAAGCTGGGTGTCCTGATGGAAGTTCCTGCTCTGGGAGTGAGGGCTAAGGGACCCAGTCAAGAGGGACGCTCTGCCTCCTGGTGGGAGGCTGCACTGGGGAACAGGGAGGCGGGGGGGGGGGGGGCGGTGCAGAGGAGATGGAGAGTGGGGTGAGAGTAATTGAGCACATGAAGAAGGGAGAAAAGAAGGAAAGAATCAGTGAAGAGGGTAAACAAATGAAGAAATGAAATAAATCATTGTATGGATAAGACAGTGAGTGTTGAATCGATAAAGAAGCTAATATGTAACTGCGTGAATAAATGTGTGACTCCAAGTAAATGAATGTGTGAAAGTTTGGGGAAATGAATAAATGAATGAATAATTGTAAATAAATGAATGGGTGAGGAGTCAAGAGATGAAGAAGTAGGGATTAGTAGAATGAATGAGTGAGCAAGCTATTAGTTGAATTACTCTTCAACTGGCAGCAAGGCTAGAATTGGCAGTGATACAGGATACCCTACTGTGATACAGTGATACCCTACTGTAGCTGGAGCTCAAGGTAGGTCTGCCTGTGCAAGGAAGGCAGGCGGACAGACAAAGCTGGGAGAGTACACTTGTAGTTCACAGAACTAGGAGAAGAAGTGCTGCGTCTGATCCAGTCTGATTCCCCATTTCACAGATGGAGGCATTAAGATGAGAAGGAACATGAGATACTTGGAAATGGTGTAGCCATGTCATCTTGGGCAATTAACTCTTTTTGTATTTTAGTCTCTTCATCATCAAAATAATGGTGATAATAGAGGAACATTTTATTTGTGGAAACATTACCAAAAAAATCTTCTTACTTTGGACTTGGCACACTCTCATGCAAATCTGCAAAAAAGGCCTAAGCAGGGATTAGAAACGCCACCCAAGGGTGCAAATGCAGACAGCCAGGGAGCAGGGAGAAAACTCACTCAGGGCCCGTGAGCTTGAAACAGACTCTGCGAGCAGAAAGAAGCTATGTGCTGGCTTTGCGGGTAGGACTGAGGAGCTGAGCACCATCTGCTCCACTCCCTGGATAGGTAAGAGCGTGTGGGTCAGGAAGTTTAAATTTCAGTCAGTTTCAGCCAAAGACTTGCTGGGTTGCCCACTGCTGAGATGCAGTTATGCAAGTAAACTGTCCCAAGCCCTCTTGCATTCCCAGGAATGAGACCAAGAGAAAACCAACAATGCAACACAGTGGGGTTGTGGTACAAAGCAGGGGACCAGAGGACCCCGGTGGGAAGGTATGAAAGATTGGTAGGTCAGGCAGTCAGGCGGCTGTGGCACTTGGGTGAGACTTTGGGAAGAGATAAAAGCATGGAGATGGTAGAGAGTGCATTCCAGACACAGGGTGAGCAGAAAAGTGGAAAGATGAAGGCCAAGGCATGCTGCAAAAATCTGTAGCTCCTCAGACTGCATCCACTGAGTTTCAGCAGGTAGACCTTGGGTCGTTTAAACCACTGTACATGTAGTGCACAGAGTGCAGATATAGGTACACTGTAGAGACTTTGCAAGCATTGTTAAATGAAAGTACAGAAAAGAGAAAATAAAGCATAGGGAAAAAAGAAGTCTAAGCTGTGGAGTAGACTGCTGAGGACAGCCCAAGGTTTATAGACCTGTAGGAAAAGCTGCAGGGAACTAGGGGTGATGCCCAGACCTGCAGCATGTGTATCTGAAATTTTTGGAAGGAGGTGCAAGAGGCCCCTTGAACTGGTATTGGAACAAGACCCAGATAGTCTATGATATAAATGTGACCTGGTCATGGCTCCACCCTTCACTGTTACCCTCATTGTTATTCCCTAACCCTCCGCTCTTATAGCTGAAGCAGCTGAGGCTCAGAGAGCAGCTGCAACGTGCCCTGCTGTGTGTCAATGCAATGCACTGAGAATTCCAGTCCATGCCAAGGAGTCCTGGAGTCTGTTGCTCTTACTGCCACCCAGCAGGAGGCTCCTATGGTATCAGTTTCCCTACATGAAATCCTTGGTCCATATAATCCCTTTGGATCCTTTCCACCAACCCATTTCATTTAGCCAGTAAAAATTCACTGAGTAATCCCACAAGCCTGGTCCTGGAGGGCACCAGAGAGGTCTCCCCTCCTGCCCGAGCCCGACACCAGATCCCATTATCTCAGCCCTTACATAATTTTAAAATGTTTATGTTTGCCACTCCATTAGACTTTAAGCTCCTTGGGGGCATATTTGATCTTCTTGCCTCCTTAAATTCTTTCTGGAGCAAGGCAGTGAGAAAATGCACAGATTAATTAATACACTGACTCTTTCCTCTTTGCACCTGAGCACTATGAATGGCAGGCGCCCCCAGGAGCACTGGTAGGAAGCAGTCACGTAGCTGACCATTGCACAAAGGTCAGAGCAAGCCATCAGGGAAGCATGGGGCCAAGGAGGCCCAGGAGATGGCCGAGAGGGTGACAAAGATGATGGAAGGAGTCAAAAGCCTTCAAGGATAAGAAGAAATACTCAGGGGAAGGAGAAGGTGACAGAGGCAAAGGAAGCAATATGTTGTAAACACTGAGGCCCAACAGCACCTTGCCCACTTGAGAAGCTTTGGCAATTTTTTGGTGACACTGGAGTCTTAGACCTTCCTTCCAGGACCCCTAAAGATGTGTGTATCATTCACAATACCTAATGGAGCGAAGTACCAGGTTGTCCATACCAACACCTCCAACACACAGGATCGCTTCTTGGACAGAGCTGGGGAACTGGCTCACATAGGCCAATGCAGATTGCAGAGTCACTTGCCCAACCTGCCAGTCAGACAGAGCCATAGCCCCAGAGATAGGGACCCAGGTCCCGTCCCTCTGGGCCCTGAGTGCTACCCTGACCACGTGGCCTTTCTCCTGGTCAGATGAGTGCAATGGCCCTTGGCTTCAGTTCAGCAAGGCCAGGCATAGTTGCTTCCATCAGCTCGCCTGTGGCAGGGCAGAGATTTAAAACTGTTTATGGTTTAAGCTTTGTTGGCGTTACATTAGTTCTAGGCAACAGGTAGCTTGGATGGGCTGGCTGGGAGGTGGGAGAAGGGCAGATGGGAAGGAGAAGAGGTACAAGGAACCCAGTCAGGAGGCAAGTAAAGAGCCCTAGTTGTGACTTAGATATACACGCCTGCATGTTTGTATCCCAGATTTTAGAGAGAAAATAAAGGCCTAGATATTCTTAAAGGTGAGGAAGGAGCCAGGCATTGTAATTCTGAATTGCATATGCTTGTAATTCTACCTCTCGGGAGGCTGAGGCGGAGGATCACTGTGAGTTTGAGGCCTTCCTGGGCTGCATAGCAAGTTCAAGACCAACCTGCACCACACAGTGATACTGTGTATCCAAAAAAAAAAAAAAATGAAAATAAAGATGAGAAAAAGTGAGAGAGAAAGGAAAGGGAGAAAAAAAGGAAGAAGGGAGGGAAGGAAAGTAGGGAGAAGGAGAGAAAAGGGGGGAAAAATGGAAATTATCCCTTGATCTTAGCCCAAAGGCTGAGAACCAGTTTAAAAAAAAAAAAAAAAAAAAGCAAATTATCAAACTTCACTTGGAAACAAGCAACAAATATAATTTAAGCATCAAATATTATTAAAGGAGAAATGGCAGACTTCCGGAGCCTTGCACAGTCTGTCTTGATAGGTTGCCACTGCTCCAGGGTTAATATGAGGAAATTACATTCTTAAGAACCCATATTAACCTGTCTGTTGTTCTGTGGACTGTGACAGCTGCATTTTACATCTTAATGGCTAACCATTTATTTCACACCAAGTAAAAAGAAAGAGTAGCGTTTTTATCCCATGAAGTAAGAACGCGGTACTAGAAGTTTTGACCCCAGAAGCAGATCATATGGCAGAACCCAGGCAAGCCCCTGGCAGACACCAAGAGGAGCCCTATTCCCCCTGCATTTACCCAGACTCTCAGGCCCCTTCCTGGTTTCCTTCTGGTGTCCTCTCCAGCGTTTTTCTCTGGGCTGCTGGCTAGAAAAGAGGTTAAGCCATGGTAACACATAATACATGGAAGGACCCCAAGTCCAGGGAACGGACCATGAGAACTTGGGGAGGCCACAGGAAGGAAGATTAAACTGGACCAGCTTCAGAAAATGAGAGAGTTGACCTGTTCTGAAATGCACTCATTTGGGAAGTACTTATTAAACCCATGGGTGTGCCATGCACTACTCTAGAACAATGCATGTTCCCTGTACACTTGGCTCCTGGAGGACAAACATAGACCCACGCCCCAGAGGACTCACATTTAAGCCGGAAGGCAGATATTCCTTAAATAGTCACTCCAGTAAGTGTATGGTTATGAGATTCGGAGGAATGGACAGTAGAGGAAGTTGCCCTGGTAGATGGCCCCAAAGACGATCTGCCCTGGACGTGACCAAGTGAATCTGAGAGCTGGAGAGCGAGGAAGTGCCTCCCAGAGAGGGACAGCCTTTGTTTCTTGGGCAGAATTTCCTGAAAGAAGACTAGAGTGGTTGGAGTGTGGGGCAGAGGACCAGATAGAAGGAGAGAAAAGGTCAGCAAGGCAGGCAGGGACAAAATAGATATTGAACATTTAAGAGCAACAGGAGTCTCTAAGGAACTTGAAGGGGAGTGTGGCATCATTCCTCAGTGATTGGCACAGTTTCCACAGATTTTTCAGGCCCACCATTTTGGTTTGTGAAAGCCACCTGGTGAGCCAGGAAAGTATTGTCCCCACTTAAGAAACCAGAACAATAAAGAAACCAGTTCTCCCCAAATGAACCACTCACCTACGATCTCTAACAGTTGAAGGAGAGAAGATGAGGGTCCAGGACTCGCTTCTTAGGGTTGGATGGAGAGACAGATGAGCGCAGAGGCTTCGTAAGACTCACCCAGCAGGAGCACAATATGGCGGAGAGATCCTCAGTACTTACCCACATCCAGATCCTCCCTCTCTTAGGCACTCGGCTACATCCTCAGTCCTTTTTTATTTTTCATTTTGACTGGGGTCCCCAAGTAAAAGGGCCAGGCACAGCCTGTCTTGTGGCAGATGCTCACAAGATACCTGTTTCTTTCCTTCACCTGGCAGAAGGGTTGCTTTGGTCTCATCCTCCCTTCCCATCTTCATCCCACCTATAACGCCAGTGGAAAGGGAAGCACCACATCTGGATCCTTCTTCCTAGCTCCAGATTGCTCAACTGGGAGACATGCTTCTCCTTGCAGTGCAAAGAAATCGGAGAAGACAAGTTCCCAAGTTTCCTAGACCCTACTACAATATTCTAAAGTGCTTGGGCCAGTGTTTTAGTCATGTAAAGGTCTCAGCAGGAAGAGCTACTTTGGAAACATACCCAGTGGAGAAGAATTCCTAACATTCAAGTATAAAACCTTCTTCATGCATTTTTCTCTTTCAGTCTTTTTAGCGATCTTATGAGGTAGTTATTCATTAGGGATATTTTCCTTTTTTTTTTTTTTTTTTTAAGCTGGGGATTGGAACATGGGACCTCTACACTAAGCTATATCGCCAGCCCTTTTTTATTCTTAGAGACATGGTTTTGGCTAAATTGCTAAATTTCCCAGGCTAGGCTTGAATTTACCATCCTCCTGTCTCAGTCTCCCAGAGAGCTAGGATTATAGGCATGTGACACCATACCCAGCTCTCATTGAAGACCTTTGTTTAAAGTACTTAGAGGTGGGAGTTGTCATTCGTGGCACAAATAACAAGCCAAAACCCAAGCACAGGTCCTCTCTGATCTCATGGTCTGATATTCTTTCAGTCACTTGACAGTGCCTCATTTGACAACATCCTCTGATAGTGCCTTCTCAAAGACAGTGCAACACACTTTTCCCTGTGGGGAAGCAGGTGATAGCCATCCTGAAAATGGGCCCAGGATTAGTAGGAAAAAAACTTGCATGAATTTAATCTTTGGTATGCTTTATTCAATATTCACCCACCTTCTGTGTCAACTTCTTTCTTCCATGGTGAACATGTTAGATCTTCCCTGTGCTTTAAAGAGTGATTTGGGGTATCTTTCCAGTCACTGGAGGGATGAATGTGGGCCCTGTTGGGGACCTTATTCCAGAAATCTAGCTTCCCTGCAGACCCAGAGTTTAGAGGTGAAGTCCCCTTTTTGCAGCATGCCCACCAGAAACTGGTAGATGAGTGCCAGCCAGCACTGAAATTGTGGCATTGGAAGGGGCTGAAGGAATGTGACTGATGCCTACTCTCTTATTTTCCCAGTCTACTGGAAGGTCATGTTCATTTGAGTTTCTAAACCAAAAATAAATAATTGTAATCCATTTGCTAATTATACCATGTGAAGTTCTAGACGCTGTATATTGCAAGATGATCTATCTAGATGAAGTTTCTGGGTATTTATTTTTAGTGATTCAGAAAGCACTTGGTTTCCTAGAGGCATCATTTGCAAGTCTAGGAAGGAACAGGAAAATGCATCTGCACAGCTCATCTTATTCTATGACTGCAGCAGTGCCCTCCTGCTCCTCCTCTCCCAAAGATGCAGTTTACGTCTTGAAGGACTTATCTTCAAACCTCTAAAATTTCACTTCTTGACTCTGGTAACTAGAATGTGTCAGAACATGAGCTGTCAGTGCCTAGTTCAAGCTGGGAAGCATCAAAAGCCACCACACCAATGTATCCATGAGTCTTGGAATGCAGGCCTTCAGAGAGCTCTCAAATTCAGAAGACTTCTTGTCCCCCTTTTCTTATCCTCAGTTTTCCAGAGAGTGGAAGGATTTTATATTTATTTAAGTACCTATTATTTGTGCCATACACTACACAGTACTTGCATTTGAGTGACTTTTGGATAATCATCCCCATTCAAGAACCATATTATCTAGTTATTCGTCAGCATCTGTGTGCCAGGTACTGAGCTTGTATCAGGAAAAACTTAAGGTAAACTGGATGCAACTCTTTTCCCCAAGGAGACCAGAAGGGAGCTAAAGCCTAAAATTAATACATCAAAGTACTTTCTGAACCTCAGCTTTAGCTATGACCAGTGAAATGCCAAGTGCCATCCGAGCTAACACAGGTGTTTTGGTTTGGGATGGAGTTCTGAGTTCATTTTGTGCCTGCTGGGGTGGGTAATTGGAGTATTTCAAGGATAAAGAGGTATTTGAGCCTGTTTCAATGTGTAAATTGGATTTAAAGTGTGGAGATTTGGTAAGGAAAGGGGACAGACCTGATTTGGTAACCTTGGAAACTGTCCTGGCTAGATGACACAATGATTGTCTTTGACTAATCAGACACTCTTGAATGCCAAGCAAAGCACAGCACTACCTCAAGCCCTATACCTTCCAGCTAATTTTTTTCAATTTTGACCATAATATGATGCATTTTTTATAGGTTAAGCATAAAAAATCCTTTAGAGCAGTTCCTTTATTTTGGTGCTTCTAGTATTTAGATTTCTGGACAGATGACCTTCCACCATATTTGTATAGTTCTTGTATAGTTCTTGTATAGAACTTGTATAGTTCTTGACGTGTGTGGTCAGAGGCATGACTGAGTGGCTTGGAATTCTTGGAGAGCTTCCATGGCAAGAAGATGAGAACAGTCACAGGGATTTCACTTTCACAGGGTTTTATGGGAAGAGAGATATTAAGAGCTGAGACTTAAAGAGCAGAGTTTCCTCCCCACACAACACAGATAAAGGCTTCCATTCAGAGAAGCCAGATGATGGCATGGGCAGCACAGCAGCGTGGGAGCCAGTGGGTGCAGAGGCCAGGCTGAGGAGGAGAGCATGGGCGATGCCATGACTGAGCACATATGCTTTGAAGTCATTGGTTGCAGTTTGAATCTCAGCTTCGCTGTATAGCAACTGAGAAATTCTGGCCAATTAAATACTTCTTCCAAGCTTCTATTTTTCTCATCTGTAAAATAGGACTATTAATAATACATACCACAACTGATCATTGTGGAGAGTGATAAATTTATGCTTAGTGCAGTAACTGATATGCACTTAGTATGCACTAAATAAATAATAGTTTGTGTTTATTTTATTAAAACAAGTCTAATTAAGTTGTGAAAATAGTTCAAACTGCAGAATTTACAGATAGGGAAGAGAAATTCCTTGGAGGAAAGAGAAAAGGGTCAGGAAAGGATGTTGAGACAGGAGAGTCTCTACTGGCAAATGACCCAGAGAGGCCACCACAGATCAAGAAGTAATGGATGCAGCTTGAGATGACAACATAACTGTGATCTTAAAAAGAACATTGTGGAGGACAAACCAGTATATGTGAAGAATGTAGGAGTGGGAGAGGTGGTGATTTATTCAACTCTTTCAAGAAAACTCAGGAGAAAAAAAGAACTTGGACTGGGATCAGGAACAAGGTCATAAGAAGGGCCATTTGTTAGAGGAAGATTGTGGAAGTTCAGCACAGTTTTTCTCTATTTTTCTAAACCAGTGCCACATTTGGTAGCCAGAAACGTCATTTCCCTTTAAAGACATATTTGATCCCCCATCACCCAATGCCTAAGCCCAGTGCCTTTCAAGAATCACACCTGCCAACACAACTTCGTCTGAGTTTACCTCCTGTTGTATTTTTTATATGGTAGGAATTTAGCAATATTGTAATAAAGTAGTAAAAAATGAGAGAGGCATTATAAGTGATCTGAAGGACAATAAGAGAACTTTTCTGAGTAGGACAAGGACTTGGGGAAAGAAGAGGTCAGGAAGAACCCCAGAGTTCCGAAACTGAGAGCACAGTGACCAGCCATACCACCTAGGTAATGCCACATATTCCTTCTCTGGGTGGGTCCTTGTCCCACTGGTCACTACATGCATCTTTTAGATTTGTTGAGACTGAGTGACAGATAATACCCTCTGGAAACACCTAAATGCTTTATTAATGTAAGATGTTGTTATTAATATTTTATAAAGTAACAAATAGTATGCCTCAACCTCTTCTTATATATTCTGTTTCTGTCACCCTGACCTATGTGTCAGTCAGTGCAATTCTGAATGGCAGGTGGAAATTGATACATATTATATTCTCTTACAAATAAGGAAAGGGAGAGAGTGGGATTTGAAAGAAACTAGCCCAAAATTCACACACCCAGGGAATGCACATCCTCTCTAAGCACACAAGGAACAGGCAGCTGGCTATTTCTTGCCATAAAATATGTTCCAGTGAATTCCAAGGAATCAGAGTCCCACAGACCACATTTTCCTACACCAGGTGATTAGAGCAGGAATCAGTAACAGGGAGATGAATTTTTCTTTAAATTTTTATATTGTAAGGTATTTACAAAAATACAACTAACTCATGAGTCAAAATAAGATAATAGATATTACAAAATACTAATGGGTGATAAAAAATATTAAATATCAAAAGTTATGGTATGCAGCCAGGAGAACACTTAGAAGGAAATTTATGATCTTCCATGATTATGTTATAAAAAAGAGAACGATTGGAAATTAATGAATAGGCTTAGTATCCAATTTGAGAGTGACAGTAAACATAAATAAGCAAGCCAGCACCAAGCTGGCAGTGTGCATAGCAGAGCCGGGGTTGAAGCAGAGACACAGCTGATTCCCAAACTCTCGCCCACCTTCCCACTCTATGCGCCTGTCTGCTATTTTCCATAATGTGCCCAGTGCCTAGAAATTCTCCTCTTTCTAAGAATCAAAGAAATGGGCCTCAAAGATAATTCCTCACATCAAAGGTCGATGAGAAATCTCTCCTCTATGATCCATCCTTTTACACGCTTTTTCACTAAACACATAGCGCACATTTGCCGTGTGCCAGGCTCTGAGCTCCTAGCTGCCTTCATTGCCTCTTTCTTCTGGTGCTCAAAAAGCAACCTTCAGCCTGCGGCACCCTTAAGGCTGTACCTGTTCCTGCCCACCTCCCCGCCCAGCGCCTGCCCAGCCCACCCCAAGCTGCCTGCACCTCCTTTGCCAATTGTCAGAACAGCGTCCTCATCAAAAATGACTGATTTCTCTCTTGTCTCTTCCAACAGGTAGACTGAAATTACCATGTGTCCAAATTAAAATTGCATACTTCAAGGATTATTTGAAGGACTATTCTTAGACCCTTTTAAGAAGATTTAAAGAAAAGTGAGTTGATTTTTTTTTTTACACTTCAGAGAGTATTCATGATTTAAGTTAATGTTATGGGTGCTTTTTTTTTTCTACCTCTTAAATATGCACTAATAGGTAGACTTTATCTCCGTTTATTTTATAATAAAGGATTTTTTACCAAAGAACAATGAACAAGGAGTACAGGATTGCTGCTCTAATGATTTTCATATATTTCAAAGGCTTGCAGAATCTTAGAGATAAAAGAATCTTAGTGGCGTGGACCATTCCCTCCTGGACCCTAGAGAGCCAGAGAAGCATCCTATAGATCCCAGGGCTGAGCTTGGAATGCTCCAGAGACTGGTGGGAAAGCTTAAAATTTTTAGAGCTTTCCTATTACCTGGATTTGAAATTCTTTCCTTCTCTCATCTTGCCAAACCTGTTTCTTCTAGACCAGAAATCCTGAAAGTGGCTGTTTTTCCTTGAGCTCATTTCTTATTCTTTGTTCATCTTATAACTTCTCATCAGTTGGTTTCCAGAGCAGCTCTTGTCCTGCTCACCTTCTTTCCAACCTAGTTCATGTCTTATTAAAATAAGTGCCACCCTGGATCACAGCCCGAGCACTGCCAATGTCTCTTGCTCCAGTAGGATAAATCCAAGGGACAGGACTTCCAGGCCTCTAGTTCCAGCTCTGTTCCTGATTTGCACCCAGGAAAGTCATTCTGTTATTCTGAGCTCAGAGAAAACAAGGATAGCAGAATGAGACAGAGGATCAGTAAGATGCCTTTCACCTCCTCAAGATGTAAAGAAGTTGTTGCTTCTCACTGTCTTGGGCACAAGAATGAGCCAAGACTTGGGGTGTGGGGGGAGTCAGTGGGACCTAGGCCCAATTACAGTCATACCACTTCCTTATTGTATGGCAATACTCCATCATTTCTCATCTCTAAGCATCTATTTTTTCACTTGTGAAATAAGAATAATAATTCACATTGCAAAGAATTTGTGTGGGGCTATACGTAGAACACCTAGTACCTGGTATATAAGGAATGTTCCCTAGATGGTAGTCCCTGATGCTATTACAAATATAGTAGTGAAATTACTATAATAATGAATTTAGCTGAAAGAGAGGACAAAAAGTGATGGAAGCCCCAGTAAGAAAAGAGAAGATGTGAGCTGCTTATTATGGATGCAAGAGAAATGTTCACATATCATAAACTGTCATACAAACACCTAACCCAGAAAGTGCATGAGATTAAAGTGCTATTTCTCAGAATGTGACAAGAAGGGATTGGTTGCTATGGAAACATACAGTTACAGGGGAAACTTTGCACATGTGTCTACATAGCTGCACAAATTCTACCATTCCCTATCTTCTGCCACAGCTCCAGCCCTGGGCATTGAGGACTGCCATCCAGGATGGTGGAGTAGGCAAATCTTAAACTCAGAACACTTGGAAACTGTTTTCATTTATGATATGAACACACTTTCTGATTAAATATAGTTGGTCTCCTGCCCTTTATTCACAGTCAGTTTCTGACTGTAGGTGCAGAGGTGCTGCTCCCACTTGACTCTGCTGAATGCCACAGGCCAGAGATTTCCTCCTCCAGAAGAACCCAAGTATAGGCAAGACTTCACAGTTGTGTATTGCAGTGTTTTTCAAAGTGTGGGTTATGGTCCATTACCAGGTCATGAAGTTAATTGGGTGGTTTAAGATCATCATTTATTGAAGTGAATCAGAGTAACTCAGTAACCAACAGAGCTGACGAAGGTCATGTACAAATGGATAAAAAGAAGTAATTCCCCTAAATCAGCAAGGAAAAGATAGGCAACTTCAAAGATGAGTAAAATGGGCCAGCAATTTAGCTCAGCAGAACAAGTGCTTGCCTGGAAAGTGCAAGTTTGTGAGTTCAATCCCTGGTACAAGAGAGAGAGAAAGAGAGAAAGACAGAGAGAGAGGAGAGGAGAGAGAGAGAGAGAGAGAGAGAGAGAGAGAGAGAGAGAGAGAGAGAGAGAAATGACCAAAAGATTCAAACAGATATTTCATAAAAGAGGATCTCCAGATAGCTGATAAACATACAAAAGCATCACTACTCTTCAGGGACTCCTTAAAAGCACAGTGAAATGCCACATGCAGCCTTCAGAATGGCTACAATGAAAAAGAAACTTTACCTAGTATTGGCAAAGATGTGAAGCCACTGGAACTCACATGCTCCTGCAGGGCAAAATGGAATTTGGTGTGATGAATTTGGAAAACTGTTCAGCAGGATCAGTTCCAGCAAAACATATGCATACCAGTACTTCCACTCCATGATGCACACCTGTGAGCTATGCACACAGATGTGCGTGAGAATGCATGGCCATCAGCAATGAAATGCATAAACAAAGCATGACATATTCACAGTTTTCCCATCTTAAAAATGAGGATGTCTTGGACAAGATTATGCCCACCATAATAAAGACAATCTTCGGCACTCACTCCCGAGGTGTGCTTCCTGAGTTTAAACCTATTTCTGCCTTTCCTAGTGAATGTCCGTTGCCAACTTATACAAGCACTGTCTGCCTTGATTCTCTTATGTGCAAAATTGATCATCATAATGGCTGCCTCACAGATCTGTTATGGAGATTAGCAAGTAATCCTAGCACACAGTAAGTGATTTAGTTACTACTGTTTTGGCAGTTGTGATTGTTATACTCCCCATTCATGAAACTGTACTTTGTATTCTGAACTTTTGTCACCTAGAACATGTACAAAATCTCCCAGTGGTTATCACTTGTTGATTGTTTTGTTTTGTTTTGTTCAAGGGGAAGATCCTTTCATTGGTTGAGAAAATATGTAGTGAAAGAAAGTTCCTGTGAATTCAGTAGTGCTTTAACTCAATATTACTCATCATAACAGCTCTTGCTTACTAAGAAGGATATAGGAAATGATCCAAAATGTGGCGAATCTTTAAATTTTTTAAATTTATTACAGTGAAAAAAACACATTGTCTTTAATCCCATCAAAATGCTACCCTCCTCACTTTAAATAGACTTATCCCATTGTTCTTGCCACTTTCACAAGAAATTCTAGAAGTCTTGTTTCATGAGTATCTTTAGCTGCACAATCACGGCTATCTCAAAATCCTGAATCAATTCAAAATATTTATGGTCATTTTGACTGTGGGAAAGAGCCAGAAGTCACACATTTGCCAGGTCCACTGAGTAAGAGGGATGAGGACATATTATAATGGTTTTACAGCTCTGCCTTCCCAATGGTGGCACTTGGCAGGCACATACATCTTACATACATCTTATTTTTATCATACCTCATAAACACAACAGAGAGGAATTTCAGAACCATGTCAGAAATTGGCAAAAACGATGAGACATGTACGTTCAAGCTGAGGGGTAGTATTTTAAGAGGAATTAGTAGCAATGAGTCTGTTATCGTGACAATTTTTAATCTAAACTTTCAACTTTCATTTTGATCACACTTTGTAAGTTGTATAAAACTTTGATTCATATACAATACTTGGTGATACAGTTTTCCTACCAGGAAAGGAAGACTGAGGCTAGGTCACTTTTGTGTCTGAGACAATATGACTAGCACTGATTCAGAACTGGTGCTTGAAATCTATGTGGTCCGCTAGCTAATATATTTCTGACTAGCAGATTTACTGTGTTATGAGTAAATCAGGGTTGATTATGTATTTTCTGAAACAAAATCAATCACTTGCCTTACAGGTACAACCCTTTAAAAAGTAACTCTCACCTAGTGCATTTGACATAAAACCCTGATGATACAGATTCATTTAGGGGAGAATATTTTCAAGAATAATCCTTTCCACCTGTATGGCTGCAATACTATTTTGCAGCACTTTGTAGGTATTACAGTAAACATCAACTCAACTTAGACAAAAGCTTATCACTCTTTTTCTCTAAAGCAACACAATCACTTCATATCTCTCAGTGGCTCAATAAGCAGGCAGTGGTGCTGACCTCTTGAATTTCCAGTTCTGTCCCTTACTAGCAATGTGAGTTCAAGTATACTATCCTGTACTTCTGAGTCTCAGTTTCTTCATCTATGAAGTGGGCAAGACATACACAGGCTTAGAGATAATGAATGTTAAGCCCATCTCCCACTGTGTCACAAAATACAGTAATGAGGAATGGTATTGGTAATTTACCCTACCGGCTTCACTTCCTATAGAGCAGTGGTGTTGAATCTATGGTATGCTTGCCACAGCCAGCCATTTAGAAAGCTCTGACCAGATTAATGTGGACAATTTGGTATCAATTAGTATTTTGAAATTCTGCCTTATGTTTCAGTCTCATGTGAACTTTCCAAGCATCCTTAAACCCTATCAGCATTGGAGTGCTAAGGAGTTTGGGGCTCTGGAAAAGCCAAGCTATTACCCTAAACCAAGAATGGGGAAAATTTCCCCAGATTCTGGCCATCCTGGCTGCCCAGCTAGAGCATCATCGGAGTAGGAAAACCTAGACTCTCAGAGTCTGAACTGGCCTCAGAGATAACATGGAAGGAGAGTGCAAGGAGGTAGCTTGGCCTCTCAGATACAGGTGAAGCAACCAGTTGCTATGACAGAAAGAGCAGAGCCCTTGGTCAGCCATCTTCACCCACGCATGGTTTCCTCATTGTTCAGAGGTTTCTGGTGTCTTGGGCAAGCACCTTAGAATGTCCTGATAGGGTCAGGATCCGAGGGCAGCATAGAAAGTTAGAAAGTCAGAATCTTCAGGAACAAAATCAATTGGATACAATAAATCTTCGACTTACGAATGTTTAAATTACAAACTTTGCCAGATATGAGTGAACCTCACATTACGAACGTTTGTAGATGTGAATAAATCACAGCAGGAGCTCACACATCTGCTAGGTATTGTGGCAGCTGTGCTGCTGTGTGCTAACTGTAGAGTGATACTGTACAGAAGTACAGTATTCCATCAGAGCCCAGGGCATCTGGAAGCAAGAGGAAAGAGTGGTGTTTTGGAGGGGACTGCTAGGAGGTGCAAAGCAATAACAAGAGGAACAAAAGTGAAAATACAGTATAAGACTCACTTTGTCAGACTCACAAGCAAATTCAACTTATGACTGTTCTTCCACAATAGAACTAATCTGTGAGTCTAGGACTTACTGTGGATCTGGAATTCAAGAAAGAGTCGGAGAGTATAGAGTAAGATTTAAAATGAAGACCCAAGAGTACATGTATGATCATCACAATACAGTTCAGCATGAGAAGAGAAGAGAAAGTGGAGTTCATTGCAGTGAGTAATGGGGTATGAAGATCTGATGTAGTCCACGGTGGTGAAAATAGGAGACAGTCCCCTCCAAACACCACTGCTTTTTCTCTTATTTCCAGGAAAAATATCAAGGTATACTCTGATCATTGGGGAAATGAGCTAAAGAGAGGTGACTTACAGTTGACTAAAGTCCATCCTCCCCCCATCCCTTTGCTCACCTCAGATTGGACAGGTCACTTCTAAACCCCAGATGAGTTGCTATCGTGGTACACCCCATAGTGTATTTTAATAAGCTGTGTATGTGTGACATTTTCCATGTTTCTGTCATCCAAATGCTTATTAACCTCCTTTTAGGTCCTCAGTCAGTGGTGTGCTCCCCATTCTGACCCTCACCATCTTTCTCTCCCTTCCATGTTTTCTCCTCGTAGTACTCCCAACAAAGATAATTATTTATTCATATGTGTCTCCCCCAACCAGCACTTAGCTCAGTAGAGCAGGGGCAGATTTGGTCTACTTTTGTCTTAATTACTTTTCTGTCACTAGACACAATACCTGATACCCGTAAGTTAAAGAAAGAGAGATTTATTTTGACTCAGAGTTTTTAGAAGATTCAGTCCATGCTCAGCTGGCTCCAAGATAAGAAGGGAATGGTGAAGGAGAACAGATCACATCACGGTTGCCAGGAAGCAGTGACTGCAGGGAGGGGCCTGGGGGGGAGACATACTTAGGCTGGGCCAAGTGACCCCCCCTCCAGATCAGATGCCACTTCCTAATAGCACTTTCCATTCTGAACTTGTCAGTAGATTACTCCACTGATAAGTGTAGTGCCCTATGGTTCAATCACTTCCCAAACCCCAACCTCTGAACGCGTAAGCCTGCTGGGGCACATTCTAGATCTGAACTATAACAACTCTGTTCACAGCTGTGTTCCTAGAGCTAGAAGAGTTCCAAGATGTTTCTATAGGCATTTGCTAAGCATCTTCTGCCCCTTCACATCCCTAGATTGAAAAGTCCTAGAGCCCTCTGACTGTGCATACATCACAGTTTCCTAATTATTCTTACCGAGCTTGGGAACCCTGACCTAGACATGGCAGTTCAAAGAGCACCTGAGTTATTGTGTCCTGAATAAATGGACTGCTGTTTCTCTGGAGAAAGACACTGATAAACAGGACCAGTTACAAACATTGTGGGGTACAGTACAAAATGAAAACATAGTGCCTTTGTTAACAAAAAATTGTTAAGAATTTCAGGACAGCTACAGTAGAGCATTCAACTGAGCACTTTGGCTTCTGAGTGAAAGCCCTGTGCAACTACACAGGTCACATGGTCACAAAACCAGCCTGGGTGATGAGGACCAGACCTTAGAAGGCTGTAAATACCAGGTTCTGGATTTACATTTTGTTGTGGAGAAAATGAGGAACTACAGGGGGATTTTGAATATAGGCCACATTTGAAGTTTATTTCATCATTTCCTGACTATAGATCATAGTCAGGGTGGAAAGTGTGCCCAAGTATAGAAAGGTATAAAACCCTGTTAATCTCTTCCTCCTCCTCCTCCTCCTCCTCCTCCTCTTCCTCCTCCTTCCCTTCTTCCTCCTCCTCTTCGTCCTTCTCCTCTTCCTCCTCCCCTTCCTTGTACCTCTCCTCCTTCTCTTCCTCTTCTTCCTCCATCCCCTACAGATACCTAACCCAAAAGGACCCAGTGAACATTGGGCTAATTTCCTTCATCTTTCTGAGTTTGTTTCTCTGTAACATAATTAAGATGGTATTTCACCTACAATGGCATGTACTGCTTTATGTCTGTGACATTGAAATGGGACGTAGAGGGCTTTTTAAATGCATGTTTAGAGAGACTCATCTGGAAACGAATTTATGGAGTATGCAGGATGAGGTTCCGCAGGGCTAGGAACAAGAGAAAGGGAGTGGAATCGTAGAAGTTTGAGAACCAGAGCCTCTCTGTTTGGAGAATTGACTTAATTCTTAGGAAAGAGCCTCAAGGTCTGGCCCTGCATTTCCTGGGCTCTGTAGGTGATAGCAAGAAGGAGTTGTCTCTAAACACGGCTTTTCTCTGCCTCTACTCTAAAACTAGGCCACTCCTTGCCCCTGCCCTGGTGCTCAAGTACTGCTCATTGGGCAGCCCTGGACTACAGCAGGCCTGGCAGGGTCAGGGTTCCTGGGTGGAAGTCAGAAGCCTCAAGGTTTAGATTTGCCAGTTTTGTTGGAAATCCCTAGTGCCTGGGCTGGCAAAGGAGAGAGTTAACATTGTCATTGGATCCTTAATTGTGCGTTTCATGAATTTTCATGTTTCCGCTTGCAAGCTTAATGTTGCTTTCTGGGTGAGTTTTTTTATACTTGAGCATAAGAGACTTGTAATTACAGAGTGTCGTGGATTGCAGAGGGTGATTAAAATGGATTTCATGAAATCTGAAGCACTCCCTCCCCTCAACCACACACACACCCCAGTCCAATAGGCGGAGGAGGAAGTCAGACAGAATCCCTCGAAGTAAGTCAGAGAACTGGGATATGAGGGATATGAATTTTCTTTATGCCTTTCCTCCCTGGATCTTGGATCTGCTCCAAGGCAGCCCTCCTCTTCTGCCTCTCTCCTCCTCCTTCTCCTCCTCCCTTTCCTGAATGGAATGCAGCTCTGCCCCTGAACCCTCAGCCGACTCTGACTCCTCATGGAGAAGACAATGAGGCAGAGTAAGATTCGCTTTTGCTTTAGTGTAGATGTTGAGTTGTTTCGTTAGCATCTCAGCCAAGCTTGGCCCATGTCAGAAGACCCTGAACACTGGATAGAGGGCTGAAGATTGCTTGAACCAGCAAAGATAGCTAAGAATTCCCATCTCAGTGTCTTTCTCCTCTAAGCCAAGTCAGTGCCTGGTGCACTTGAGATCTGGTCTTTACTGTAGTTAGAATCAGCAGTGAACTAGTTGGTGCTCAGAAGACATTTAAATACTGTGTAATCTGGCATGTGGGAAGGAGAGGCAGAGGCTAGAAGGCTTCTCAAAGAAGGTGGACTCTGCCCTGAAAAGAGGAAGATCCCCCTGAGAGGGGCCACAGAACAACATGGGGTCTGGCCAAACTGGAAGATGATCCCCTAGAAACTTTCCTCTGTGGCCGGTAAGGGAACCAAGTTCACTTGCCTGACTGCACCCAGGGATATGAGCACTGAAAGGGACTTGTGGCGACTTCTGTGCCAGTCCTTCTGTGGAAAAGAAGAACCGAGCTGTTACCACAGCAAGCCTGACCTTGCAGAGAAGCATCTCCACCAGCCCAGGCAGCACCTTTGTGTGAATCAGAGCACAATGTTCTCCACAAACACCATCCCTGGATGAGCCTGCTCAGCTGTTAAGTCCTTGAGCAGTGAACAGCCTGCCCCACTGTATGCAGCAGCCCCCGAGAGTAGAAAGTGAATAACAGGCTCTCTTTTCCCAGTTCAGGCTCTCTCTGTTCCCCAGCCATACCATGGGCTCCACCATACTGAAGTGTACCTGGGTTTCTACAAATGTCCTTTCTTTAATGACACATATGAGTGAGCACGCGCGCATGCGCGCACACACACACACACACACACACACACACACACGCACATGCGCACACGCACACACTCACGCACACAGGGTTGCCAGTGGTAGGACATGGTGACTCATGGTTGAGCAGAAAAGTCCAGGTCATCTTTGCCCACAAGAGGGCAGAAACAGGGCCACCTAACTCCTGTGACCTAACCGCCTGCCCCACCCCTCTGCTCACACCTTACCCACAGGACAAGAATTTGTTTTGTTCTACATCTTTGGGCCCATCTCTTCTGGGTGAGGGCTTTATTTCCAACTGTTCCACTTAACGCTTTCCTTCCAGCTGGGATGTGGCCACACATTCCTTGGAGGTGCTCCCCTCCCTTTCTCTGCTTGGTCCCATTCTTTGGGTATATCCTTGACTGCTTGTGTGCTGTTGTCTTGTATTTAGGTCTCTAGGGTGGTTTTTCCTTCTAATGTGAGCTCCTAAGGTTATACCAGGCCTCACTCACCTGTGTGTCCCCTGTGTTTAGCACAGGTTTGGCCCATTAGCAGCCCCAAAAGCAGTAGTTGTTGACACAGCCTTAGAGCCTTGGGTGAATGAGTTGAAAGAGAAAAGAGGATCTTCACAACAAGGGCTAGGAACTGGCTGCAGTTTTGCAGCCAGAGGAAGCAGGGTCAGGGACTGTCCTGGAAAAGTCCCTGTCTCTCAGGTACCATGTCCCAGATTCACTGTCCCCTTTCTAAAGCTCCATCCTCCTTGGCCCAGAGCCTTGCGGAAGCTCACTTCTTTGTTGCCCCATGGGTTGGAACTCACCTCAAATGCTCATCCTGCAAACCTGGCTGATTCTGGAGTCTGCTTTAGCTTGTGGATCCTGAAGATCAAAAGATACAGTCCTTTCTGCTTTCAGGCCAGCACTGTGACATGGCCCATTCAAACTGCTGACAGTGAGTAGAGACAGCTACTGCTAAAATGCCTAGGAACCATCTCTCACCGGTCCAATTTCCCTGGCACCTCCTGAGTGCTGAGTCATGGATTCTGGGTGCCAGGTCAGAGCTGTCCTTCCAAGGAAAGAGTGGTCAGGGATTGTCAGGCCAGTGTCACCTCTTTTCCATGTGCTATGAGCTGCCAAGGGTTGGGCAGCTGCAGGGTGGGTTGGCAACAGTGGTTACCATCTGGCCCTGCCTTGAAGGATGGAGAAGAGAGGGTCTCTAAACGGGGTGGGCAGCAACCTCAAGGCAGAAGATGACAGAGATGCAAAGTGCCCTCCCAGAGGAGATGCCAGAGTTCTTGTTTCCAATAAAGGTGATCATGAAAGACTTCATAGGAGAGGTGGCATTTAAACTAGGCCCCTCAAATAAGTAAGAATTCCCAGCTGGAAATATTTTTGGGTTCACACCATGGAGGGAGGTGAATAGAGAATGAGGAGAGAAGTCTCCAACACAGTAGTTGTGTCAGTGGTAACAAAGTGCCCACTGTGGCTTATCTAACTTAATGCTTACTATGACCCTGTGGGCATCCCTACTTTATAGCTCAGGGAACTAAGGCACTGAAAGGTGAAGACTTACCCAGAGTCACACAGGCAGTTAGTAGCAGAGCTGGGACTCAAACCCTTTTCTTGTTTATAGGTCACTCTCTTTCCAAACAATGAACTAAACATAGCTAAGAGTCTGGCTTGTAAGGTATTGGGGTAAGCGCCTCTCAAATGGGTGCTGACTAAACCCTCTCAGCAGCCTTTTGAGCCCTTTCACTCCCGTTCTGCACACTGGGAGCAGAACCTCACAGTAATCTCCAGCCCGCCTGGCTCCCCCGGGTGGCATAGAGTATACTCTTCTGCCTGCCTGTAGCTCTCCCTGCTGGATGCCACAGCTGCATGTCTCAGGCTCTGCAGTTCTTGCTGAAAGTTTTCCTTGGCTCATCCCTTGGGCACCCAGCAAGGAGACCCACTGCCACGAAAGCCCACAGGAAAGAGGTTACTTCACTTCCGGTGCTGGGCTTTGTTCACTCCACATGGCTGCCTCAGCCTTCACAGCAATTAGGCCTGTCTGCACCAAGCCTGCCAAGGGCTTCACGGATGCTTGTGCTGGGCCAAATTTATTGGTGAGTTACACTGGTCACATTTTAAAAATAAGAAGTGAAATAAATAATAAGTGGCAGTATTGTACTTCATAAAAACCATGCTGCCACTCGGCTAGATAGCTGGCACCTCACTTCCTTGAACTGCCACATGTCCCTGCCCACTGCCATAAACATTAACGTTCCTCTGTACACAGATACGCAGCTCTGACAGGAATCCACAGACGTGCCCTCAGTGACTCACAGCATATGCTGACTGCATAAAATTACCCTGTGCTGCAAGATGGCAGAGAAGACATTTTAAGGGAGTCTGCGTGTGCTTGTGCAGGGAAAGGGTGGGGGGAAGAAAGGGAAAGAGAAAGAGGAAAGGAGGGAGAGAGAGTGGGGCCAGCAGAAAATAGCACAAGAACCCAAGAAACCCTCACATGGGGGTATTCACCCGACAGGGACCCTGCACCAGGTGCACCGTGGTTACAGGGCGCCATGGCCAGCACTGTGGCCGGCTGTGAGCCCCCTTTCACTCTCTATTAATAGTTATCTTGTCCCACTTATAAAAATAATGCTAAATGGTGTCATGTCCTTCTCAGGGGCTTCCACCTCACGCGGTGCCCTTTCATCTCTTACTGGTAATAGCAGGTTGATCAGTTGGTAAATACAGTATGTCAGTCAACATCCCAAAATGGAACCAATAGAATACTATTGTGTATGTGCACATATACATGAAATCTCTCTGTATATGCGTGAATATTTGTAGTCAGGTAACATATTCATGCATATCATTAGGAATCAGCTCAGGTGATCATGGGGCTGCAAGCTTGAATTCTGAAGAATGGGCCAGCGGGCTACAGACTCGGGCTCAGGCTGAAGCGGGTGCTGCATCTGGAACACAGAATTTCTTTCTCCCTGAGAAAGCCCAGCTTTTGCTCTGTCTCTCAGCTGATTGGATAAGGTCCGCTCAGATTGTGTAGAATAATTTCTTTTACTTAAAGTCAATTAGTGGTAGCTGTCGGCCACATCTGTAACCTGGCTGTACAGCAACACCCGAGTTAGTATCTGATTGAATACCTGGTCCCTGGAGCCTCACCACACTGATACAAAACTAGCAGCACAGATGGTTTCCATTTCTTTCCATTGCCATTTTCACTTTATAGTAGGAATTTTATAGGGAGATACTTTAAGATTATTTAAATATTCTGTGCCTGGTCACACCTTCTCCTCTTATGTTGAGCATCTTGCTGGAAAGAAGCTGTTTCTGCTTTTTTGTAGAGCTTTTCCTTGCAGAAAGCACTTGGGAACCTGGCCTCAGAACCCAGCTCTCCCTTCAGCTGGACGACTTATCTGACTTTTCTTATCTAGACTCTCTCTGCTCAGTAGGGTGATAGTTTTAGCCCAACAGTTTGGGACATTTGTTCACTGCAGCAACATGCTCTTCGGTTCCAACTCTTGTTTGCTCTGTGACATTGGACAAGTCCCTTCTCTGCCCTGAGCCTCACCAGGTCATCTGTAATATGAGTTTAGGAACTATGCAGGGTCAGCTTCTCTAGGCTGCTGTGAGGATCACAAACAACAAAGAATGCGAGACAGATTCCAGTCTGTGATGTAGCTCTTCACATGGGAAGGATTTGCATACTCTAATAACCTACCTTAGTGAAGGGAGGTGAGGGCAGAACCAGGAGGCCAGGGTGGGTGTGAACCCTAGAGAATGGCCATGTCAGGACTTTCACATGTTCTTTCTTGCTTCTTTCCAAATTGGAGGTTTTTACCCAATATCAGTGTGGATTTGCTAGCGGGCACAGGTAGTACAAAGTGGTAAATTTCAGCTCAACCATAGTTGTAAGGAAGCAGTAACATAAATGAGAATTCCAGATGAAGCCAAATTATATTCATTGCTTTTATACCTGCTATTAAATGTGGCAAGAAGGTGAAAATAGTGATTTCACCCCTTTGAACTGAAATTGGGGTTAGTTGGCAGCTTCCTACCTGTACTATATTAAGTTGTAGGATAAATCAGGTATAATTACAGGATTTAATTATAAGCTGCATCTAACTGGCATATGCATCTGTGTATCTGTATATTGTAAAACCTTCACGATAGTTAACTTTTTAAAAATCTGTCTACCACAAAAGCCTTGAATGTCTAAGCCACTAGCTCCAGGTGGCTCTTCAGGTGGAACTACAAACCTTCCCAGAGGTACTTGCAAAAGTGCTAGAACCCTGGGGCACTATGTAAATCTCCCCAAGCAGACAGTCATTGCCCAAGTGTTGGAGATGGGTCTGTCTCTTGTCTCTTCCTCAGCACCCCCTGCACCTGGCAAAGTCCTCTGTGCGTGGTAAATCCCCCACCTGACAACTGGCTCATCCTTACCACTCATTCTGAAGCCCAGGAATAAGAACATGCTTTAACCCAGTAATAACCTTTCATGAAAATAAGGAGAACACCATGCAAAGTATTTGTACAAAGATGCTCTTTGACAGCAGTGTGTGTCATCATGGGAGAATTGGAATAAACTGTGTGTCCACTTCCAAGGACTGATTGCATCTACTCACTACGCCATACAGAGAGAGTGACCCACCATTAAAAACAGTAACGGCCAGTTGTGCATATGAATGTGAAAGACACTGATTCTATAGTCGTACATACATACCTACATTCATCCATACATGGAGCATATTAAAAATATGTATATGGAGAGGTCGCATCTTTAATAAAAACTATTTGAACACAGAAAATATCAGGAGGCACAGTCACACGCTGCAAGTTTTTGCAAGTCTCTTTGAGTAGTAGGGGCACAGGGACTCTTTAATATGTTATTGTTTTCTGTCTATATAGTGGTGCACAGAAATATTTCATTCTTTTACTCTTTTCTTTCTTGGGGATCCATCCAGGGCCAGAAGCATGGCAGGCAACTTCCTTATCACTGAATCACACCCCTGCAAAAATGTCTTGAATGTCTAGTACACAAGATCCTTGCTTTTGAGATGCTTACAATATTGTTAGGAAATGATAGAGAATAAACAAGTGTATGATTAATTCCAGATGCTAATAAGGTCTGAGAAGGAAATAAGATAGTTTTGGGAAAGCTGATGGAGCAAGGGAAAGTGAGACGACTTCAGCTGGGATATAAAGGAAGAGGACTCCTACAGAGAATCTTAACTGATACCTGAAAGTTAAGGAAGGGACAGGTAGGTGGAATCTGGGGTAGCTGTGTTCTAAAGAAAGGGTAGTTAATGAGAAGGTTTTTAAAAACAAATTCTATACAGTAATGATGAATTACTCCTATAATCAGAAAAACATTTTTATTCAAATATTCATCTGATACATTCAAAACCCCACAGTACACATCTGTAGGCTCCTGTTCAGGAGACCCAGGCTGAGACACAATGAGGGGCTGCACTGAGCAAGGCACCCTTTGCGTGTCTACTGTGAAAGATTCTCTAGAGAAGACCTCTCCTAGGAGGACAGCTCATGCTTTGCTTCACTTTCCCTGATCTTAAGCCACTTTTTTCCTTTATATTTTGACATGTCTGAGGACAGATAGTGTCTTCCAATCAATGTGTACATTTGCCATGATATTTTGTTTTCTTTTCTCAAAAAGACTATTATTGAATCAATGTTGCATCTTATAACTGCTGGCATCTTAGGACTGAAGAAGTGCAGTAGTGTGTGAGTGATGCTAAGAGGACCAACCCTGCAAGGTGGAAGGGCTCAGTGGAAAACGTCACTTCCTCCCGAGAGACTATGGCATTCCCGCAGAACAGCCTGGGACTTTCAGAGCACTGTGCACCTCAGCACCCTAACAATCGGCATCCTTGCAGCCAGCCCTGGTCAGGATGCAGGGAGCAATGGGAGACAGGCTGGTTAACGGTCAGGTACAACCCTGCTAGCAAAGCACCAGCATGAGAAGAAACCCTGGGGACCAAGGAAGTCAGAGGTCATGGCCCCCAGTCCTGCATGGGTGGGAGGGAGTGCCCAAGAAAGCTTCCTGAAGACAAGGCAGGAAGGCACTGGAACCAGAAGGGCAGAGGCACAGCCAGTGTGAGGGGAGCAGGACGCTGTGCCATCAGGCTGCAGAGCAGGTGGACACAGGAAGCCGCCTATGTGGAGGGCATGTTGGGCTGGGATGCTTGTCTCAGGAACTGGATACCTGGAGAGACTTCTGTCACGAAGAGAGATGGCTCCATTTAAGCTTTAAGATCCCGTGGTGCAACATGGTAGCCACTAGCAGCAGGCAGCTCTGTAAATTAATTAAATCACTTTTGCTTTAAAAGATCTGTAAGAACACCTGAAAAACATGTTCAAAAACTCAGCTGCCCAATCACACTAGTCACATTGTGATTGTCCAGCAGCCAGATTGGCTCACTGGCTATATGGGCAGCACAGACACAGAGCTTGTGTATGGGAACAGAAGTTTATTTTTGCACAGGTTGATGTAGAAGGGTCATCTGAGAAGGGCAGATGGAGGACTGGACCGCAGTGACCATACTGCAAGCCAGGTGCTCTACACATGTTATTTGCTCGTATTCACAGCATCCCATACACAAGTACAGGTCAGCAAAGACACTATGGGAGTTCCTTTTTGGCATTTTCCCAGTCTTTTTCTAGCTCAGCTCTGGCTTCTGGAATCAGGGTTATGGTACTCATTTTTTGGAGAGGGGGAACCTGACAGTGTTAAAGCCTCAGCTTTGCCATAAGACTGCCATCTCACCAGCCCTTCCGGGGCAATAAGGAGTTCCCCGGGGGTTCCCTAACTTTCATGATAAATGCTATCCAACCTCACCTAAAATTCCATCCAAGTGTCTAACTCAGCTTTCCAAGTCATGACTGTAACTGGTGCCTATTTTTTCGGTTTCTTCTCCCGCTCAGAAAATGGAGACTATATTGTACTAATATCAATAACGCCTGGGCTTATATACAGCATACTCTTCACCAGGCACCTTTCCGAGTACTTTATATACTAACTCGTTTAATCCTCCTAAGAGCTCTCGGATATAACTACTATTATCTTCTTCATTTTACACAGAAGGAAACTGAGACATGGAGACGATAAGTACCTTGCTTAAGGATTACACGTCTTCCACACCTGTAGGGAGGGTTGCTAGGATTTGAACTCACACAAGATGCTCCTGGAGTTCAGTGCCCAGCCATGGTATTTTGTGGCCTCTCATCATAAATCTTCTGGAACTCGAAGACAGCTACTCAAGTACTTTCCACCTGTTTTGGCTGGATGGTAGGAGGATTTGATTCTGTTCCAAAAAACCTTGGCTGAAAGTTATGCCCAGTCATAACACAAATGCCTCACATTTTGGGGGAAGTTTATGTCATTTTTACAGGACTTTTCTGCCAGGAGTAGTTACACTAATAGTCATCCTATGGTTACACTGTGTTTTCTGGCTTACAAAGTACCTTCATGTACATGTTCCCATTAAGCACCCACATCAGCCCTGAGAGAAAATGAGGTGGGGAGCACAGCTTATAACATAACCCAAGGGGCCCAGAGAAGCAAAGGCACCTCTCCAAATGCAGCTTCACCCCCAATTCTGCTTCCCAGCCTCTCAGCCTGGTCAGTGGGTTCCAAACACAGGCATATGTAGAGGCTGTAAGGCCACAAGCTTGTGTACCAATCCTGAAGCATGCTCTGGTCAAGACACACATCAGGGACCAGAAATTTATTCAGAATAACTCAAGATTCCACTTATATTTCTCAGACATTATCAAGACACTAAATCCACAGCAAAACTTCTTAGTATCTGCCTCTTTTCTACCCTTCTGCTGCATTTTCAGACATCAGTTCTGCAGTCTCTTTTAAATTGCTGATGACCAATTTCTTCATATATAGTTAAAAGGATTTGTCATACATGCATGCAGTCTAAAGGACAGTGCTAAATTCTCATGGCCCCACCTGCTCACCTCAGAAACACAGCACGGTGCTGCCTTTGAACCCCCATGAATGTCCAGCCCTTCCCTCATCTCAGGAACAGGCCCTCCCCAGTCACTCTTGCTTTTCTTCAGTCCTGGACTACTTTTCACCCTGTTCCAGAAAAGGACTCTCCAGCTGGGGCTGTAGCTTGCGGATAGAGCACTTGGGTGGCATGTACCAGGCTCTAGGCTTGATCCCTTACAGTACTGAAGGGAAAAATAAAAACCACTCCTTGTAGCTCACATGACTCCCATGCTTTTTTTTTCCTCCCTGCCTTACATCAGTCAGGCTGGTCTGGTGTCACCTGACCTGGGGGTGGGGGGGACGTGTACAGCTGAGATCTTAGAGGAAGTACACCAGCCTCAGGCAAACTTCTTTTGCAGATAAGGGTATGGAAGTTCAGGGACACCATGAAGGTTTAGGACCTTTGGATGCCTCCTATCTCTTCAGCTCTCCTACATGTTGGAAGGAAGTGGGAGGAGCTGCCTTTTAGTGTGACTCCTGGAGAAGTCCTGCCAAGGGTCACCTGGAGCAGTCTTTTCCCCATGGAGAGGGATGTGCACAGAACAAGGTCTCCTAAAATAAGTTTCTATTATAGATGACTGCTGAGAACTTGCCATGCCAAGCAGTGTCACAGGTACAGTGGATTCTATAGTCAGAAATGAGACAAACTCCCTGACTTGGAGGAACCTAGTGCCTAAGGGCAAATCTTCCCACACTCATCCCCACGCACACAACTGATTCTGGCCCTCCGTTTGCCGTTATAATACATTCACATTTAAAAGTTGGAGATAAAATTAGATGATAATTAGAATAGTTGAGATAGATTCCAGCCAGCATTACTTGTAGGATGCATTACAATCCTTGAAAGTACCAGGAGGGTTTGGACCCTGGGGCTTTAGGTATGCACACCTGTACTTACCCAGACCTGCCACCAGATGGCAGTGATGTGCAGGAGGGGGGTGGGGTGCTCTGGTGAGGAGCTTTTTGGTCAAGCTTTGGAGAGAAAAAAAAAAACGTGTGCTAGATGCTCTTCTGAGTATGCTGCCCTTGTTTTGTCCTTTGATGTGTACAGAGACCCTGTGATTTACATATCTTACCCCCATTTTACAGATGAGGAAACGTGTCTCAGAGCAGAGAGGGATGTACATACAGTAAATGGTAGTCTCCACCTCCCTTTGTGAACACTGGGAAGCAGGCTACACACAATCCTTGGTAAAAGGATTGTTCAAGTGGATACTGCTGCTGGACAGATACGATCAATGATTAGAGGCAGAGGTAGCTGGTGCTAAACAAGTTCCTGAGAACCAGACTCCCTACTCTGCCAGAGAAGAGTACAGTGCGGGTGATCGTCAGGAGGGCAGAAGGTGCAGGTTGACAAGAGCCAAGCAGTGGCAGCAATTCTGTCATCTGTGTTGTCTAGCCAGTGGGTTGGAAGTAACAATGGCTACCGCCAGCTTGGGCTTCATGTGAGGATTAGGAAAAGGTCTCTGGGACTCAGTCGACAAAGCATGTAGGATACACAGGTTGTTGGCCCTGAAGAGCCCTAGTCCAGACTCTTCCTAAACAATCCCTGAAAAGCTCTGCTGCAAACTAAAGGGGAAAAGGGGGAGGATTCAATTTCAAGTTCAAAGGGGGGAAATATGCATGTAATAGTTCCAATGATCATTCCAATCAATAAGTAGTGACAATATCATTTTTATTTAAGGGGAGTAGGCAGCTCTGGGAGCGGAAATGACAAAAGCAGAGAAGATGCCAAGTCTCTGACCTCAGTGACCTTAGATTTGCTCCCTGGTCGTGTCATGGGTTGCTCCACCAAGACTGCGTGGGGGGGGCCTTGTTAAAGGATGAGGGGTAAAGGCACTGTCCTAGACCCCAGTGGAGGAGACTCCAGCAGGGACTCCTCACTGGGAGCCCTCCCAGGAGATAAGCAAGCCAGAGACCCTAGGCTGAGATATGGGGCTACTCAGACAGGAGACGGAAGGCTCAGCGGCCTTGATGTTGAGATCACAGTGTTTCTTTGGATGTTTCAGACACTCGTTAGTTACTAGGAGACAGGTTTCAGATCAGCAGGAGAAACGCTGACCTTTGTACAGATTAGACACCGTATAAACTCATTTCTCATTGAATCCTGATCATCACCCATGGAAGGGGATCTTTTTTTCTGTACTTTACAGATGAAGAAAACAAAAGTCGGAGAAGTTCACTCATTTCTCCAAATTCTGGTGGTGAAGTTAGAATCCAGGTCTTACTGGCTTCAATACAGTTTTTTTCAAACTGAAATTGTCCAGAGATGGTAGTGGTGATGTCCATGGTGTTGTTGGCTGTGAGGCAGGGCTTTTTCCTTGCTTTACAGATTGAAGTCTGAATCACAACCAGGGCTAGCATTCCCCCAACAAGCAGAGGTGGGCTCTAATGCAGATGTTACCCTACAAGCCTAGTCTTCTCCCTGATCCTCTTCCTTATAGGAGTAAGCTCCTGGTCACTAGAGGAGCAGGAACAAGTCTGATGTCTTCCCAGCTTACCTAGAGTGTGGGTCCCGCGCTTGGGAACAGTTGAGAGAAGGCAGCTAAGGCTTCTGCTTCCTACCTGGAGGTTCTCTGACTCATGCTGAGTGGAAGCCAGCACAGAGGCAGGTGTCTTGCTGGAAGCAAATTCCTGGGGAGTGGTGAGCAGGGCTGGGGGAGGAGACTGCCAGGAGCCAGGCCCTGGGAGAAGGGTCTTGGGGGCAGAGCTAGGTGTCTGGCTCAGAGTAGAGGGAAACCGGAAAGATAAGCAGAGCTGAGAGTGATGTGGTCCAAGTGTCTGTGAAACATGATTCTCTCCAAGCCGGGGAGTTGGGAGGGGGAGACACCAAGCAGGGAGCTGTGGAGGCTTTTGAAGGGAACAGACACAGGGGCCTGGGCAGGCCAAACCAGGACAGTGCATGATCCAGGAGACAGTCGATCTGGTGAGTTACAAATATTGTGTGTACCTCTCTGACTCTGCCTAGTTCTTTGCAGCCTTCACAAGCTGTGGGACAAACAGTCTCCTTTCCCTCTTTGGGTTCAATCTTTATTGTTGATCTGGGGTTGCTGTCTGTGTTTTACTAAATTATCTGATATTTATAGGTTTCATTTACTCGTGGTCAGTCTATTGACGCCAGTGTCCAACTCGGGTGGTATTAATTTATCAAGGCTTCTTCCCTGTGTCACATTCTGACTTTAAGAGAGAAACCAAATGTGAGTGTAAACCAAAAGGGGCGTCGGGGGTGAGAGATGCCAAGGCCTGTATCCCAAAGATGCCAAATGATGTGGAGACGGGTTTGAATGGTTGCTGTTTGGGGCGGTTCTGTTAATGACACCAGGAATGTTGATTTGTCTGTTTCCCAACTTACATTTTATGTTTATCTTGGGAGAAAGTCCCTGTAGGGGAGGAGAAATTCCTTTGGCATATTTTGAGGAGGGCAAAAACACAACCTGGCTTTTGCATGGTGAAAATGTGGGAAATTTCAGCTTCTAAACATCTGTACTGGAGGAAGCAAGCTGAACTTTGAGACTCAGTCTCATCTCTTGGCCCAGAGAAGGAGTAGATGCTAAATTGAAAAGTCAGTGTGGGTGATATGTGTTAAGTGAGTGATATAGCAAGACCTTGTCTCAAAACCAAGAGTGCAGAGGCCCTGGGTTCAATCCCTCATACAAGAAAGAAAGAAAGAAAGAAAGAAAGAAAGAAAGAAAGAAAGAAAGAAAGAAAGAAAGAAAGAAAGAAAGATAGATAGATAGATAGATACAGGGGCAACTTTAGGTTTCTTCCTGAATCTCCAAGAGTATAGGTTTCAGCAGTGAAGAACTCCTCTTTGTCAGCCATACCTACAAAAGAAAGGAAAATAGGCCTCCCCCAAAAAAGGTATAACCTATGAGCCCCTTCTGCATGGTTGGAGGAGGTGACCAGGGCGATGGAGTGGGTTCCTGGACTCACATACCAGCTGCACCCTGCCCCGTAGCCTACCATTTGCAAGTCAGTCTGCCTCATTTCCTCATCCGTAAAATGGGGATCAGAGCAGAGGCTGATGCCTCTGTGAAATGATGAACACAATAACCACTCTTAATTTACATTAACTAAATAAATATGAGTGATTGCTATTATTAGATTTGTTGCTGAAATGTTGTTAATCATACCCAAATTTATTATGCGTTTTTGTATGTGCATACGCCCACACAAGAATTGGCCTTCCAAGAAAAGGGATTTAAATGTGTGAGAAAACAACAGAGTATCCCCTAGAGACTGAAACATCCTGGGAAAATTTCTTTAAGTTATTGAGATTGTCTCCGCATTGCCAGAATAGTCCAAGAAACAGAAGAAAAGGCAGGCAGTGGCCCAGCTGTTGACTTTTACTGGTCCGCGTGTTTGGCTAGGTTTGTCCTCTGGCATCCCATCCTTGAGACTGGAGGAACAGCCCAGGGAGTGGCTGTCCTGGGTGCCTTCCAGACAGCTGCTTGGCTAGGGGAGGTCTGAAGCACACCAGGGATGGGAGAATTGGCGCTTTCTTGGGTTGGGTGGGCTACATGGGGCAGGGGCTCCCTAAGGACCTGAGCTTATGGGGTTGGCAGTCCATGCTGATGAGCTCCATCTGCAAATCTTCCCCTATCTCCGTGACACCAGTGATTTCCCCAATGCTTTGTCAATATCTCATCATCACCTTGTTAACTCAGTAGAAAGTTATTCATTCCGTGTCAGTCCTTGGCGGGGCACCGAGTGAGCTTGGGCTAGGCCATCATGTCAGGGAACAGCTGTCAGTTGCTTACCCCCAAACAACATGGTGTGAGGTGCTTCCCAAAGGATGAACCTCGCCACAGCAGCTCCCAGGGGTAGACAGTCAGTGTGCCCACCTTGCAAAACAGGAGACAGAGATTCAGAAAAATTAATTCACTTGTAGAAAGTCACCTAACTAATAGCAAAAAGTGAGACTCACCCAGGGATGAGAGGAAGGAACATCCAGCCTGTTGTTGGAAGCTATTATGCTGCAAGGAAAGTGTAGAGGAGTCAGAGGCAAACGCAGCCAGGCTGAGTCCTCACTCTGCTGTTTATTAGTTGCAGGTCATTAACCCCTCTGAGCATCTGCAAATCAGGAGAAAATGCTTTTCCAGGTTGCTAAGAGAAACTGTAATAACTGAATGACTGGTACTCATTGGACAAGTGCCTGAAAATGACAAATACCACTACATTTGCTCATGACTGAGGAAGTTATGGCCTTGGTGAGCACTGAGGAGTTTGCTTTCCTCCCAGCAGAAAGATCAGTTTAGCCACCTTTAGAGACTCAAGTGGGAGAGGCCTCAAGAGGTTCCTGGCTCTCCTGGCCTTGGGGCTGCTCTCGCTGTGTAAACTTCCCAGAGCTGGATGCTGAAGTCTCCTCTCATTGGTCACTCAGTATCGTGAAAGAGCTTGGGCAGATGTCAGGACTGTACACTTGCTGTTAAAGGTACAAGGTGCTTTGTCATCATGGGTTAAGAACAACTTGCTGCATGGGGGTTTCTGCACTAGGGGACAAGAGTACAGAAAGCAGAGGTATGAGTTCAGGTCTGGGTGTGAATCCTGCCTTGCTGCCTACCACCTGGACATGTCACTTGCTCTTGCAAGCTTCCATTTCCTCATATAAAGATGAGAGCTTTTCCCTTGATGGGCCTCCATGAGTACAGTTTGTCTCTGGTCTCCTGGTGGTAGCCTGGACTCCACGTCCAACTCTTGCCTAGCATAGCCTCTTTACCCATTTCTGCATCTCATGTCAGGCAGGACCCTAAATGTCCAGGCTGCTTCTCGGATTTGGACATGAACCCATTTCCTGCCAGACAGTGAAGATACTAAGCCTTCTTACAGGGCAGATGGAATAGATCTGGCCAAGCTCCAGTTCTGATCTTTTGACCCAATCCTGGACAAATGCACAGTTTGGGACTGGTACCGGCACTGATGTGGGACAGCATGGAGCCACAGGCTGCCTCATAAATCAGGCCTTGCCTTTGAAGCTCCTGCAAGCTCCCAGGGAGAGTCGAGGAGCCCAGTCTTCTTCCAGCAGGAGCTCCTCCCCCGGGCTGGAGTCCAAGTTGTGACTGGACCTGATTTACAGAGGTCTCTCCCAGCAGCAGCCCACTCTGAGAGGGGAGGCCCTGAATAATGAGTTTGCTCTATGACCTGCCTCTCAGGCAGGGGAGACAGAGCTGCCCTAAAGGCAAGGCCACCTCATTCTGGGCCTGTATGGTCACCATCTCCCATACTAGACCCATACATGACCCATACTAGAATTTGGGCCTCCTTGCTGAAAAGATTCATCTGTTCTTTTCAGAAAGGAGGAAAGTTTTCCAACTCTGGCAACCTGATAAAGAGGCTTGATAGATAGATTGGGGTCCATTATGCCAGACTTACTGTTTCCTATGCACGTGATCTTAGACAAGCCTTTTCCTATTCCTGAGCTTCACTATCTTCCCTTTACATGTGGAATTAGTGGATGATGCTGGAATATAGCTGGTTGGGGGATAAATGAATGAACAGATGTCAACCATCGTGACTAGCACATTGTAGGGGCTATGGGAATGTTCTGTCTCTTCTCTCTCCTTCTTCAATTCAAGCACCCAGAGCCCAGGCTTGGGTCATGATACAACCCTATTAAGTAGGAATCCATGAATTATTTTTCTGACAGTCCCAAGCCACTAGACCAGCACTGTCCTATACAATTCTGCTTTTATGGAAATATACTATGCTTACACTGCCTACTTCACTAGCCACTGTTCACATGTGGCTGTTGTACTCTTGAAATACATTTAGTAAAGAGAAGAGCTTAATTTTTAATTCAAAATTGATATTTACCTAGCTATATGTGGCTGGTCCCTACTACAGTGGATGGATGACACAGGAAACCACAAAGAAGACTCGAAGACTTGGCTCTGCATTGGCTCAGGGATATGGCCTTAGATAAATCTCTTCACCCCTTATACATTCGATTTCTTCTGCTCTATCCCAAAAGCTCTTGGTAGAAGAATGAGGCAAACAGTATGCCTCCCTCAGAACATACCTGCAGTACATGTGGGCTCATTATGATTTCATGCTTATGGAACTGATAGCAATGGAGGCTCTAAGCAGAGAAGGCATGAGGCCTGGCTTTGGGACACGTGTTTGGCTGTGTACAGGAAATCAGCACCTACAACGCTGGGGTGCAGTTCCAACCTCTCCCCAGTGTTCTCAGACCTCTAAGCCATCCCCCCTCCATCTTGAGCCTCCTTCTCCATTGGTTCTGCAGTTTACAGTGTTTCCTTTGCCCCGTACTGCACAGTACGGTAAATATCTGTTTTTAGAATCAACATCTCTCCACAATTTTCCATCTTGGTGGCTTGACTCTTGGAGTTTATCAGAGACAGCATCTGCTTAGAGGTTGCTGCTGCCACCCAGAGAAAATGGTGTCTCAGGTAGGGTTGGTACCACAAGATCAGGGGGAAGGTAAGAGGGAAAGTGGGTCTAATTAACCATCTTCGAAGCTGGCTTCTAGCCTCGTGCCTGATGCTGCACACTCTCAAAGTGGCCACCAGACCTCATGTTTATATCAAGACTAAAAAGGAAAAAAGTGCTGTCAGCTACAGACTCCTAAAACTTCTTTTGCTCATTTGTTTGTTTTTACATTTATTGGTGCATTTTAGATATACATAATATACATACATACCACATTCATCATAGGGAGCTTGCACTTGTACATATTTTCTTTCCTCGTTTTACCGCATTCCCTTCCCCTCTCTTCAACCCCTGTCCCCCTCCTTATTTACAAAGCTTTGTTTCCATTTCATCTTTCTTTTCTCATCTTTCTCGTGTTTTTCTTTTCCATTCCTTCCTTTGCCCCTCCTCCACTCCCATTTCCCTTTGAACATTTTCTTCCTATTGCACAATATCTATTGTGCATTTTCATTCTTATTTATACCTTCACTTTCTTACACCAGAGAGGCAAAGCAATATTCACACATGTGTATCTGATTTATTTTACTTAATATGGTCCACAGGCTGGGGATTTAGCTCCATGGCATAATCCCCTGCCTGGCAAGTGCGAAAAAGTGAAGTCATAAGTTCAATCCCAGGTACCAAAAAAATTATATATATATATATATATATATATATCATATATATATATTACTAAGGTCCATCCATGTAGCTATAAATGTTAGTTCCTTCTCTCAATGAAATTTTTCATCTTATTGGCCAGAACTGAGTTACATGATTACTAATCACTGTGAGGAAGGCTGAGAAATTGAGAATCTGGTGGAAATGGGCTTTTCATGATTGCCTTAGCCAAATCATGATTCATTTTCTGAGGCTGAGTTTTTTACTTTTCAAAACAAAATTGGAATTATGTTAGCCTGGAAAATAGGATAGAGAAGGCTCTTTGGTTGACCACCAACAGTACCTGCCTCCTTAATCACTGCACAATTGGAGTAGCATCTTATAATTTACCAAGTATTTTGATTTCTGGTTCTGTTTGAGCCTCTCAAGTTTGTGAGATAGCTTGGGAAATATAATCTCATATAGAAGATAAGGAAAATGAAACTCTTAAGAGGCAAAAATACTTACTCCAGGAAACAGTGGCGCCAGAGTTACCACCCAGTTCTCCAGGCTCTGGAGCCACCTCCTAGGAGTGGGGAGCATGACCTCAAGTGACCAGAAGTCATTTGTCTTTATATCCCAAATATCGACCTCAGTGGCCTGGCACAATGTAGCTGTTCAGTAAATGTTTGATGGATCTATTTAGTTAATGTACGACCACATTAATTTATTAACTTGCACCCAGGAGGGTGGGACAGGAGTAAAGGGTGTTTATTTTGAAGGGTATTTCCTTCAAAATACAGGGTAGGGTCTATGCATATGACTCAGCATTCTAAGAACTAAGCCCAGAAACCATATACTTTACCTCAGGGGACAGCAAGAAGGTCTGTTGGGAAAGAGAAAGAAAGCAGAGAAGCCAATGACTATTTACTTAGCTCCCTCAGCCTCAAAAATGGCTCATCTCAGTAAGCATCCTGCCTTTGGTACAAACCTTTGTCTTGAATACATGTACCTGTGCGCTCCTTAAAGACAGCGGGGAGGCAGGAGCCAGGGGTTCCGTGGCAGTCTCTAACCCCATCTGCAGCCCTGTGGCCTGACAGCACAGGCATCAAGGTAGAGCTGAAAAAGATAAAGAAAAAAGGCCCATCCCTTTGCCCCCTCCAGGACCTTCCACCTTTTGAACAAGATAGATACTCACCTAAACAACAGACACCTCGCAGAGGTGGGCTTCGGGACATTTACAGGAGCACTAGGCTAGGGCAGTGAGGGAAAGGTAAGGCCATGGATCACGTCAGGTGGAAGGGAACAAGGGATCTGAGGAAACTCCAGGAGGATTTGAGCCTGCCTTGCACTAAAGGAAAGGACCAACTGGCAGCCATAGAATAAAGGCTTTCTTTTCTTTTCTTTTCTTTTCTTTTCTTTTCTTTTCTTTTCTTTTTCTTTCTTTTCTTTTCTTTGGGGGGAGTGCTATCAGGACTTGAACTCAGGACCTCACACTTTCCAGGCAGGAGCTGTACCTCTGAGCTAAATCCCCAGCCCCAGTGGTGCAAAGGTTTTTTAGGTTGCGGGTAGCATGTATGCAAAGGTTGGGTGGCAGGAGAGGACAGATGGCCAGGCAGAGTGGCACTGAATGCAATATATTTGATAAAAAGAGTAATGACATGAGATAGGACATGTAAAAGCAGGTGCTGAGATTTAAGTGCTATGGTGGCATCCCCAATTCTGGCCTTGTCAGACCTCAGTAATGTAGAAGTCACCTGAAAGTCTCACTGCAGATTACCATTAAGGAAGGTCTGAGATGAAGCCTGAGATTTTGTATTGCCAACAATGTGCCAAGGAATGCTGCTGCCACCAGTCTATAGATCACATCTTTTGAGGACTCGGGCTTTAGGCAATAGGGAATCACTGAATGTTTTAACATTAAATGACTGCAGTCTCATTTACTTTACAGAACAAATATCTAGAGGCTGTGAAGCTTCTGCAAGGTAGAAGTATGCAGGCAGGGTAAAATATTTTGTCTATATCTCCAAAACTTAGATTGGTGTCTAGCTCAGAGCAGACCATCAATAGATAGATGTATAGGAAATAAATAAGCCATTTGTGATAGAGTTCTTCAATGAGAAAAAGGAAGAATGGATAAGTCAAGCTATGCCACACTGGTAACCCAATCTTATATCAATCACTTCCCTCATTTCTAGCTAGTGAAAATCGAAAATCTATCTTAAAGCAGTGGTTTTTAAAATCTTTTTATGCCAAAGATCTGATTACTTAAACAAAATCTTAAATATGAATCATATAAAAAATCTTTAAGGGCTCAGGTTGGCCCATGGGTGGGGGTTCTGGAGCCCGCAATCCTACCCTCTTCCCTCTCTCCCCACTGCCAGATCCCCACTGCATCCTCCACACTTTCACAAGCCTCAGTTGCCCTAAGAAGCCAGCATAATTCCATCCCCATCCCTAAGGTGAATGGGGCAGCCCCTGTGCAAGAATCTTGGGTGTAAATTCTCTATTGCCGGCTCCATTTGCACAACAAAGTGCAGTCCTATAGGATAGGACCATGAAAGACCCATCTTAGTAACTTCACGCCCAACACAGAGTCAAAAAAGGCCCTGAAGAAAGGGTGACAGGCAGCAGTAGATGGGTGAACAAGCAAGTCATAAGGAGAGACACGAGTTCCCAGGACTACAAGCATATAACCCCTTCCCTCTTGAGCAGCAAAGATGCTGTGGACCGCAGAAGCATGCAGGGAATGCAGCTGAGAGTTTCGAGCATAACATTTGGCACTCAAATCTGTTTATGTGGTTATCAGCTAGCAACTTCGGCTCCTTAATTATCTTCTCTAGACTTGGGCTTCTTATTAATGTAAATAGTATAACAAGCCCTCCTTTCAGAGAGATGCAGTGCTGCATGAGTGAGTTACTAGCTGCAAGTAGTGTTTTCCAAACCCTGCAGCCTTTTGCAGACACTGTAGCTGCCAGTGCATAACCTGCTATGCTTCCGCTCTAATGTCTGCCTGCTGCATTTATACAGGAAGCATCAGTCATACTGACAAAGCTCTGTGCCCCCAGGTGATATTCCAGTTAGAGGTTTGACATTTATTCTCAACTGCTTGCTGTTGTATTTTTCAAATAACTAAGTATTTAAATATCATCGACCTGATTGCTTCTGAGGATTTGTGGCCCTTGACCTGCACCAGGGAAATCCTGTCACTGGTGGGTATAACCAGTGGCAGTTGTGGCTTAATGGGAAGGACACTGGACCTCAGAACAGTAGGATCAAATTCTAGCTCTGCTGCTTACCAGCTGAGTGAACTTGGACAGATCCCTTCACCCACTAGAGGCTTAATTTCCTCAGTGAAAATAACACACATTCTCATGGTCTCAAAGCCACATTCCCCTGCCCATGTGACACACTCACTCTCTCTGAATGTAGCTGATCTTTGTCACCTCCATGTTGCAGAACAAAAATATGACTCTGTGTGGGGCTTTGAATTCTAGCTCCCTTTAAAAGCAGAAAAATGTAGGGCAAATTCTTGCCTACCTGATACTCAGATTAAATGACACAACAAAAAGGCAAGCAAGAGTATCCCCAGGTACTCTGGAAGCCCTGTTTGTTTGTTTGTTTTTGTTTATTTTTATTTTTATTAGTATATGTTTGCAGTACATAATCACTGCATTCATTGTGGAATCAGTGCATCTCTATTGCACATTAATTCTTTTTATTCCCCTCCCCCTCCCTGACCTCTCCCTTCTCTCCGTCTCTAGTTCCCCTTCTCATTTGCAAAATATCTCTTCCCGTGTTTCCTATTATCCTGTGTGCTATTTATTTTGGACAGCTACGCTTTGTGCTGCATCCTGTTGTCATCTGCCAAGGATCACAAAGCTAGGTCTCAAGTCAGCTCTCCAGAGCCAGATTCCACACTCCTGCCTGCTGCCTCTGCCCTGCCGCAGTGAGGATCTGACACCTACGTCTCAGGACAGCAGCGTTAGCTGAGGCAGCATGATTGGCAGTGCTGCGCTGACAGCAGCATCGCCGTCCAGGTCAGGCCCCTGCATTGTGTTTTCCTGGGGAGGCCCTGGCTTCTCCTTGCAGTGAGATCTATCCAGTTGTTTTCCTTAGGCTGTGAATTTGAATCCTGGACTTTTCCTACACCCTGTTGAAAATTATTTTCCAGACCCTTCTTAGCTCCAGGATCTGACCCGAACACTGTGTTCCTGCACTTGTGGCGGAGAAGGAAAGGACAGCTAGCAGCCTCTTTCTTTCCCCACCTGGTTGCAGAGGGTCACATCTCTAGACAGTTGAGGCAAAATAGGATACTGTCCAGCCATCTGGCCTGTATGTGAGGCCTGGCTCACATGGGGGCAATCTCGTTGGTGATGCTCTCTTGGAAAGAGCACAGAGCCTAAGCCAATTAAAACTCTCTCTTTGAAGGTGGCTCAGGTTTCTTGCAGGGGCAAGGGGTGGGGACAGGCCTGCACAATGACCTGGAGTAATTGCTTCAGGCATCGCTCCCCTCTCCTCCCTGCTGGCCAGAGCTGGAGGATGAGTGGAGCTTTGTCTGGGATTGTTCCATCAAGTTCTCTCTCTCCAGGCCAACAGAGAAGGGACTGTGTGAGTCCACAAGAGAAGCACAACCGTGGGGGCGTTAATCACCACCTACATACGAGGATGGCTTGCCCATGGCGCATGCCTAGAGGGTTCGGGGCCAAGATCTACACTGGAACATGCCTGCTCTTTCTATCTTTTTAGGACAAGAACCAAATCCATCTTACCTTGCATCCCAGCACAGGTTGGGGCACATAATAATTTCCTGGTAATATTTGTTCAGTGACTAAATGAATGAATGAATAACTTGTCTTAAACAGAGAGATTCGAGTCTCAACGCAGTGGTGTGAGTGGGGTGGAGAAATTCAGACTTGTGATCCAGAGTAAAATATTTTATAGTAAGGATAAGAAGAAATATCCAAGTACTTTGCAAATACGAACTCACTCCACTTCTATCACCAACAGTGCTATCAGGGAGGCAGAATTAGTGTGTCTGCTTAGGAAAAGAGATGTGGAAAGGACAATTATAAATTGCCAGCTCATGCAGGCTGGGTTGGACCCTGTGTACCCAAACTCCTCCCAGTTCCAGCCCTGGAGGGAGCCAGCAGCCCAAGTTCACATCCTCTCCTAGGGAGTTGCCTTTGAGACTGACACAGTTAACTGAGGTTAATAGCCCCCAAAAAGCAGAATTGATGGAGTGACAGTCAGAGTTTCTTAATGAAAACAAACTTAGAGCTATAATCAAGAGAACAAAGTGAGCTCTGGCCCCAGGAAGTCAGGCTTCAGTGACCCAGGTTTAACAGGAGCCAGTGGGGAGGCAAGGACCAGAGCTTCCCATGGAGAGTAGAGGCTCTGACCCTCTAGAGGTAGGGAGGCACCATGGCCACCAAGGAAGCTCTGACTGGAAGCCTGAGCAGCGTGGACAGTGTGGAGGAGCAGAGTTTGTGCTCTGTGTCTGGTGGCTGCTGGAGAAGTAAACAGAGCCTGCTCGACTGGAGCTTGGGGTCATTGTGAAGGTCACCTTAGTACAGTGAACAGTGGGAAGGACCTGAAAAAGAAGGATGCACCTGAAACCAGAGGACACAGAGTTTAGACCTCACATCTGCACTTTGCTTATCTGTGGTGTCCTTGCTAAAGAGGATGTGACCTGGACCAGGGCTGAGGACAGCGCTTTTAAGTGTTCCTGTGTTTGTTGGGTGGTTTCTTGTCCCACTGAGCACCTCATTTGAATTGGGGCTGGGTGATACAAGTTCACAGAGGACTTGTGCTAACAGGCATTTCTGCCCCCCAGCCAGTGTTCACACTGCGACATGCTTCTGCTCCAGCTGGGAGCTTGTTTTGATCAGAATCCTTTTAGCATGGGGATTGACATTCCTTAAACATGTGGAATTCATCCAGCAACATTCCCTCCTAACTGTGGGGGCACTTATTCATTTCCTTGTCTGTCTCACACTCAGGATGCATGGAAAATTTAAGGGCAGACCTTTGCACTTTCAGTCAGAAGAACCATGCTTCGGCGCAGGGCTGGCTCCGGCCTCTTGCTGGCTGTGTGACTTAGAAGCAAGGCATCTCACCTCACTTAGCTTCAGTCCTGTGTCTAACAGAGGATCATAGCACAAATCCTCAGTCATTTGCTCGCTTGTTCCGTTAGTCATAATCGATGAAATTCCTACTGTTTGCAGGGCTGGAAGCTTGGGATCCCATGCTGAACAAAATAAGTCACAATGTCTACTTTCATAGAGCTTGGAGCAAGTAATTAAGCAATTACTGAAATATAAATGTAGTTTAAATATAATTTTTAATAAAGTCCTCAAAAGAAAGGAATAAGATGATAGATTAACCATATGAAAATGTGGAAAATTTGTAAGCTCTGAAGCGCTACTTAAATATTAGGCATTGTCATTATTTATATAACATTTCCTCTTGCTTTGTAAGTCACTTTAATCATTTGAAACTCAGTTTCTTCATCTGAATATGGAAATTATAAAAATACCTGTGTCAGGACCCTTTGTTGTATAACATATCACCTCAAAATATACTGGCTTACATAAGCATTTATTGCTTCCTATCTTAAGGGATCAGTATTTTGGGCTTAGCAGAGCTGTTTGGTTGGCTGGTTTTCTCTTGGCTCACTCACATGACTTCAATCTTCAGTAGTTCATTGGCTCAGCCCAATGTCTCTAGCAACAAGTGTGCTTGCCTTGGCTCTTGAATGGTGGCCAAAACCAGCAAGAGAAGGCAAGCCCAGACCCTCAAGATTTTTTCATGCCTCTGATTTGAGTTTATTAATGTCATTTGGCCCATTAACAAGACACATGCCCAATTCCAGAGTCAATGTGGATTCAGTAAAGAACAGGTGTAAATGTTACATCACTATCCAGGATAAATTTGGCTATCCTGGTTTAGGATAGTAGGAAATATGATTCCTTGAGAATGATTCCTACAGCCATTGTCCACCATTGTCCACCAGGTTGTCTTGAAGATTTACTAGGAAATGTGTGATGTCATGCTTGTTTTGTTTGCGATCATACTGGTATCTGCACATAGTAGGTGCTAAAAACTGGTAGTTAAACATGAGTGTGAGCAGCTTACTGTCACCTCAATAGGGGGAGAAGACATTACACAGAAGCCAACAGCAAATGATTGGTGAAAATAACATGCAAAGTATGGCGCTGTGGCTAGAAACCACAGGATGCCAGAGAAATCCATGATGAGACTACATTAGGTTCTTCAGTGTTCATTGTGGTGTTTTAGAGAGTGACTCATCAAAAGGAACTTTTTTGGAGAAATCTGACCAGGATGAAGACAAAATGTTTAAGACCTGACTCCAAGGAAGGCATAGGGCTATTTATCTTGGATAATGATGGAACATTTACACCTGTTCTTCACTGTGTCCATATTCTGTAGTAAGCCTAGTGTGAATTATTTCCATAGGTCGTCCCTTTTAAGCCTCAAGACAAATCTGTAAGATTACAGATAAACTATATCTCTATTTTACAAATGAGGAAAGTAATGCTAAGAGAGTTTATTTGTCCAAAGTTGCACAGCAAGTATACAATAGACTCAAGTTCAGATCTAGCTCTATTTGATTAAAAATACCTTGATTCAAAAAAAGACTCTGATTTTTAATTATATGGAAATAATTGCAATTCATATGCAGTTGTAAGGCATAATACAGAAAGTTCCTATATGTCCTTCACCCAGTTTCCCTAGTAGCAGCATTTTGCATCCTTATTTCTCATTTTACTTGTACTTGAGTATATCTAAGTGCATAGCTACTTCTTTAAAAACAGATCACATATATACATAAATAGATGCAATAAATACAGTGAACATTTCTGTCACCATAGGTATCCTGCATAGGGCTTGTTATAGCCACACCTCTTCCCATTCCTTAAGACCTGGCAACCCCTAATCTATTCCCACTTCTAAAGTTTTGTCATTTGAAAACTGTTACATAAATGGAATCACATAGCATTCAACCTTTTGCAGTTGGCTTTTTTCACCCAGCATAATTCCTTAGAGACTCATTAGTATCATTATCTCATTCATTTTTGTCACTGAGCAGTATTCCATGGTACTCCACCATTTATTTAACCATTCCCCTGTTAAAAGATATCTGGACTGTTTCCAATTCTTGGCTATTATGAAAAAAGCTTCTGTGAATATTATTATATAGGCTTTTGGGTGAATATATGTTTTCATTTCTGAGGGATAAATGCCCAAGAGTGCAATTGTTAGGTTTTACAGTAATTGTATCATTAGTTTTTTAAGAAACTGCAAAACTATTTTCCAGAGAGATCCTACCACTCTATATTCCGTCCAGCAATGTGTGGGTAATACAGTTTCTCTACATCCTTGCCAGCATTTAGAGTTGTCACTACAGTTTTTGATTTTAACCATTATGAAAGGTATGGAGTGATTGCAACTTTAATTTGCATATCCCTGATGGTCAATGATGTTCAGCATCTCTTCCATGTGCTTATTTGCCATCTGTATATCCTCTTTGGTAAAATATATGTTCACATCTTTTGGCCATTTTCTAATTAGAATGTTTCTTTTTTTACTGTTTTGAGAGTTCCTTACATGATCTAGATACCAAGCCTTTGTTGATAGGTGGTTTGCAAAAAAGTTTCCCTTATACTGTAGCTTGTCTTTATCCTCCTAACAGAGTCCTTTGCAGAATGTGTACTTTGAATTTTGGTGAGGTCCAGTTTTTTGGTCTTTTGTTTTTGCACTATGCTTTCAATATAAAGCCTGCAATTTGACCATAATTTTCTAGAGCTTTCTGGAGCTGGTCTTGTTCTGAGTAGGAGTTCTCTTGATTGTGTGTCTCTAAAGCCATAGAAGTAGGACCATTACGAAGGTTCACAAATAGAGCAAATTTTAGCTCACTGTCAGTGTTAACGGTGGAAGACCAAGTTTAAGGGATAATATGTGGTAGGAGTAAGCTCCCTGTCTTCAGAGATCCAGCTAGGGCTGGCTCATATCCATGAGAACTCATAGAAGAAATCCAAGCTTCAGATGAGGTCTGGGTAGCATATCCTTTATGCTTCTTTCTAACTCTGAGAATTTAGGACAGTAGTCTTTGAATTATTCTTGCCTGAACTAGAGTTCCTAATAAACATATCCTCCGAAAATCATCCAGGTTTAGAAACTTAGAAAGGTTTTGCAGTAGCTTCAGGCTCAATAGGAAGTGGCCAGCAGGATCTACTAGGTATGCAATTAGCCTGTTAGGGTTAGAAGGCACAGTGTATCCAGTCTCAGAGGGGGACACCTATTCCTGTCTCCCTGTACAAATTTTGGGGGCCAGCTACACAGCTGCCTGGCCCACCTCCACCTCAGCAGCCCTTTCTCTGTTCAGACTGCCCCAGAGAATCCCTTACTTTAAGGCAATTACGGGACTTAATTACCGATGGCAAAGTCCTTTGAGGCCCCGGATGAAAGGGATGGAAGCAGTGCAAGGCTTGATTAGGCGTGTAGAACTCTGGGCACAATTAGCTCCATGAGAGACTGGCCCTGCCTTTATCTGTATCCAGTTCTCTGACTTGCAGCAGCTAATTATTGAAATAAAAATCGCCCGGCCACCCAGCTGCTGGAAAGAGGGCTCTAGTAGCTATTAAGTGTACCTTTAATGATTAGAAATGGAGGCAGCTTCAGGCAGTTAGGGTTTTCCCATCATTACGGGCCTTTTTCTCACCTCGTTGATGCTTGGGTACCCAGAGATGTAAGTGAAATTCTGCCAAAGCCACTTTTTCCTGCCTTGCTTTCCATGTGGCTTCCCCACCTGGAATGCTTTTGATAACCAGGTTTGTCTGCCAAAAGGACCCCTCTTTGCCCACCCCTTCCCCATACAAGTAGTGTTATAATCATTATGCCTCGGAAAACTCCCCCACCCTTGATGTTCTTTTAAAGTGGGGGGATTCTGGAATATAAGAAAAATTCTAGGACATAGATTAAATATGACATCTCACCACCCCATGTGACAGATGAGAAAACTGAGGCTGTGGAAGGAAGAAACAGAGAAGAAATTAACAGTTCCTGGATCTTCATTTGCTGGGTGACAAAAAACCACAGCCCCTCGTATTTCTGCTTCCTCCTCTGTGAAGCACAGCTCTGAGGAACTGTTGGTGTCACAATCGTTTGCCACCTGCACAAACCTGGGAGGTCAGATAAAGCTCAAAGTATAGATTTTCTCCAAAGGAAAAGATCTAGGCCACTGGAGGAAAGGGATCCCAGGTACCTGAACAGGCCAGAGTAAGAAGGTCTGCCTTGAGTGCTGCTAGGTGGCTGTGGTATCTGAGCTCTTTGGGGACTCTCACCAGGTCAAGACAAAACCAGAGTGCTTTGTAGCTAAAAGAAAGCAAGCACTCAGGGAGAGTTGTGTCTTTTTATTATCTTTGGTTCAATCCTGCAAAAGTTGGATGCACCTCTAGATTGTTCTCAGCACTGAGGGCACATTGGGATAGGACACACCCAAGAGCTAGTGGTCTGAGTTTGAAGTGTTTCCTGGCAGAGAAATTGAGGCAGAGACATCCAAAGAACACCCCACTCACACTGAGAGTGTAAGGAAGCAGAAGACAAGGGGCAAGAGGGCTGCTGGAGGGCACTTCTCATACCACCACTGTGCAGGAGCCAGTCATCATGAGCTGATAGAGGGCCTGGTTCTTAGGCACGAAGGGGAAAGGGGAGGCTGTGTGATAAACATGGGAAGTTCTTTCCTCTGGGTCTCTGCCACTCCAGGAATGTTGGGGCCTGTTAGTCCCAGAGTGCTCTAGACTTCAGGGTCACAATGCAACCTTTTCTTACTGAGCAGCACTTCAGGGACCCGAAGCTATGTGTGCAAGTGCATGCATGTGTGCACACACTACACTAGGCATACATACACTCTGAACACCACTGCCCTGACTGAGACATCAGCCCAGCTAATCCTGCCATCCTCTTGGCAGTGACTCATAGGAAAGATTGATTATGACGTCTTGGTTTCCAACTCTTCTGAGCTACAGTGTTGTTAGTGCCAAATGTGCCCAAGGAATATTAAACCAGATGCCATTGTGGTTCACAGAGTGTCCACATCCTGGGCTGGAGATTTAGTTCAGTGGCCCAAGTGCTTGCCTGTTAAGCACAAGGTCATGAGTTCGATCCCTGGTACAAAAAAAATAAAAGTGTCCACATTCCCTTCAACAATGCCAGCGGGCACCAGGATCTTCATTCCCATGTTTTGGATGAGGAAATTGAGGCTCAAGTAGTGTCATGCTTATCTATGATTAGACAGACAACACTTAAAAGTCCCAGGAGGGATTTTAACCCAAATGTGTTTGTTCACTTCTGAATCTCAAATATGCTATAAATGTTGGATGCTGCTTGTCTTCTGAAGAAGAGAGTCCATTAAGTGCCACTGGCCAAACCTTTTTTCATGCATTGTATCATTTGTGCCTCCAACAGCTTTTCCTAAAATGGTGCGTAATTTCCACAGTTTTACACATGAGGACTGATGAGGAAACTGAGTCTTGGTAACAGGTCTAAAGCTCCACAAATGACTCACAACACAGCTGGAATGTGAGCCCACGGCAGCTGACTCAAGGGCAGCTACTTGTGACTACTGAGCTTTCCTGCTCCGGGGGCATCTGGGAGGTTGGACTGTGGCTAGACCGCAGGAAGGTATCTCCGAGTCCAGGTACCAGAGTGAACCCTGTGGTTAGCACCATGAGGAGCCATCTTGAAAGTCCTTCTGGTCGGCAGAGCATCTTCTGAACTGAGGCCTAAAGAGCAGGAAGAATGTTTCTAAATCTTCACAAAGCAGCTTTGCCTGAGGTCCAGGGCTGAGCAAGAAGACAGATGAAAAAGAGGAACTCACTCCTCCTTCCAGCTGTGGAGTTCATCAGAACTTCCTTCAGGCTCAGGAAGCCTTCCTGATAAAACTGGAAGTCTCACTGTTGCCAGTAGCCTTATACTCATGCCTTCTTCTCTGAGGGGCTGATTTCTCAGGCTCTCTCCTGCTCCTGTCAGATGGAAGCCTAATGGGAGCCCCAGGTAATTACAGGCTAAGACTTAGCCGCAGTGGGGGATGTGTGATTAATCAGCCTCTCTCTGCTTCTCTGATTATCTCATAGTCTACACTTAGAATAAGCCCGTAGAAAGTTAGGCGAAAGAAAACTCTTTAAAGAGAGTTGGCACTCAGATAAATGGGGCAGGGCGGTACAGCCTTGACTCTCAAAAGAGGCTTCCAGGAGGAAGAAAAGAAGTCCCTGTCTGCCAGGCTGAGCTGCAGAATAGACAGGCAGTTTCCCAAGTTGTCACTTAGGAAGAATCTCTGAGCCTGTTCAGCCTGAGGCCCCGGAGGCCTGGCTTCTGAGAAATCTGGCAGCTTCCCTAGCAAGAAGAGATGTATTGGGTGCAGGGGAGGGAGGTGTGTAGAGGACATCAGACTACGCCAAGAGGTTTCCGGTGACTTCTACTTGGTGCAGTGCAAGAGGAGGCAGACAGGTGAGATCATTTTGCTCTTCTACCCCGTGGGTGATACCTGCTTAACCTGGCAGACCCGGCTCAGGGGTTACCTCCTCCCAAGCAGCAAAGACATAGGCTTAGCACCAGCAACACCATCCCTGCCCCAGAATGTCTGTGTCCTTTTTGCTGGAACCTCCTGTAGATAGATTTCTTCTTCTGACTATCCCATGGGCTCCTTGAGGACAGAGACAAACGTGATCCAACTCCTTATCTTCCCACCTAAGCCAGGACCTTATAAAGCCTAGTTTGATGGAAGAGAGGCAACCAGGATGGTTAAACCTGGGCCAAAAATTCCCAGGAATGCAACGCAGTGATGTTCACTCTGAAGACAGGACTGACCTACACTGGCCCCATCTTCAGTGTGGAAGGGTTGTCATGGGGAAACACATTAGGCTGATTTCCTGGGGCTCTAAGGAGTGGTGCTAAGGACCATGAAAGGAAGAAAGCTGAAGGAGGGCAGAGTTCAGCTACTGAGAAGCAGACTTGTCCTTGGAAGCAATGAAGGCCCGGCCTAGCAGGTCACCTGACAGAGGAGGGCTTGAGCATCTAAAAAGGGACCTTCAATGCCGCCTGCAATCTGAACCCACTTTCTCACTCTAAAATGCCACTGTTTGTAAAGGGGAATCATTGGCTGATAAGTGGCTTTGGGAGAAACAAAGAATAGAGCAAGAATCTGGAAAACACAGCCATTATAAAACCGCCTGTTGATTGAGGGTTTATTGTGTTCCGCCCACACGTGCTCAGTCCTTTGAGGGGTCAAGCGGCTCTAGCGGGAGCTCTCTCAGCTTGGGATCAGAGCCATCCGCCCTTTGATACCTGGCTTCTGACAAGCCTCCAACAGAAGGGCAAGATGGCTCCTGTAAGACAGCGGCACCATCTGTCACCTGTCTGCCAGCCGCTGATGAGGGATGTCCCCGCAGCCAGGCCGGGCACACAGCCACACTCCCAGGAAAGCTTTTCCGTGCAGCCCCATCAAGAAGAAGCTATGAAAACCCTGCCCCTGAGCCCAGGTCAGGGGTCAGGGGCTAAGTCAGATCATCAGAAGACCCAATACTCTTAAAACAAAAGAAAGCATACAGCACTTAAGCAAATTAGGATAAGGATGATCATATGGGAAAAATATAAATTGTGATTAAAATGTTGAGCTTCAGAGTGGACCACACCCAGTTTTAAATCCTGGCTTTGCTGATATCTTACCACTGTGCTCTCTCTCTCTCTGTCTCTCTGTCTGTCTCTCTGTCTGTCTCTCTGTCTGTCTCTGTCTCTCTCTCTCTCTCTGTCTCTCTCTCTCTCTCTCTCTCTCTCTCTCTATCTCTATCTCAAAGGTGCTCAACCTGCCTAAATCCTGGCTCTATAAAGTGGGATGATTTAGGATGTGGTGAGGATTAAATAAGGTAATGCACGGAAAGACCTCTTCACCCTACTATCATCACTGTGTTACTATTAAGAAGGCAAGCAGGGTTCCCCAAAGTGACAGATCGTGCTCTGGGTTCCAAGACAGAGACCACAGACTTGGGAGCTAGAGCTCCCGAATTCCAGCCCAGGAGTGTTGTATAAACTTGAGCATCACTTTGCCACTCTGATCCTCAGTTTCTAAATCTATAAAGTGAGAATAATGACACTTTCTTCTTTGGTTTGTGCATAACCTACCAGAAAACCTGAATAAGAGCTACAAGAATCAAGGCTGCTCCCATCCCATCCCATCCCATCCCACCCCAATTTAAAACAAAGGACTTACAAACCTAAACTTCGAAAGACCGAGGAAAATAAAATTTATGGTTTTATATACACCCAGATACTACCCAGGACTTACATTTTGTGGAACACATTTTAGCTCTAAAATATTTATGGGCACTTTCTGACACACAAAGAACTAAAAATATCACCCTGTGCTTATGTTAAGCAAAACTTATAAAACTTTAGTCCAGCAGGAATTCAGTCAATTTCCTGGCTTGTTTCTGGCTGTTCTTGAGGTTGCAGGGGAACTGGGGTGATAACAGCTCCCGTTTCCCTGTGGGCTCTGGCAGGGCAGAGGTTTCTTGGCAGCACTGGACTGTCTGAGAATGTCTCTACAAATACTCCGGGCCCCTGCCCCTTCATTAATATCTCTGGAGCCCCTGAAAAGTTCAGGCTTGCTTCTTGAGTTTTTCCCTGAACATAAAAAGCTCTTTTTTTGTATCGCCCCTTCTCCATATGACTGATCGGCATCTTGGTTTTATTCATTCCAGCCAGCTCCAGGCCCCCAGAAGTATCAGGGACCCTGAAAACTGGCTGGAGGGCTGGGCGCTCCTTGACTTCCCCGGTGGGATCTCTGCTGCTTACACTTTGTACTCTACCATCCACCAATGCTGTGCAAATTTCTTCACTTCTTCCACTTCATTTTCAATCTCTTCATCTCTAATCTCTTTCCTTCCCTGAAGTCTGAACTCCAGGAATAACTGGGCTTCTGTCTGCTCCAAGTCCATTCATCCACTCTCTGACCTAGAATGGCATGTTTCAAACTGTAGGCTGCAATCTATTAATAATTCCATGTAAGTAGAATGGACTAAAAAATATCAAACTCAACTCTCAGAGCAACTAAGCAAAGTTTTGTGCAATTTTTCTCTTAGTTGGAAATTTGTAGGTATGTTTCTGTGCCCTAAATTGTAATATAGGTGTATTTTCACCCTAGATCAGAAAAATTTGAAAGCCACAGATGTAGACCTCCTTTCTTTCTTTACCTCAAAACCTCTTGGCCTCACTTAACATTTACCTGACACTCTTTAGTCTTCGTTCAGATGTCACTGTCTCTGAGGGTGCCGCTCATCATTTGTGACCCACTTTGGCCAGGACTTGGGGGTCCTCGGGCATCCTTCCTTGTCTCACTTTCTTCTGACTTGCTCAGTGTATAGGAGCTCCTAAGATTCAGAAGTGCACATCTTTGTCCTCTGACACTCTGAACAAGACTTGGCAAAGCAGGCAGAAACTCCGAGCTGGGGGAAGAGGAAAGATTGCAGAGGGGAGAAGGAAGGGAGGGGGAAAGGACCCTCCTGAGATACCTCCTTGTATCTTTAGCACTCAGGACAGAAAAGGAACTTAGCAGTTATTTACCAAGCCTGTGGTAGTAAGTGTTCCACACTTATATTGAGGTTTAGCTGTTTTCTTATGGTGCATATCTAGATCCAGAAACTTGGAAACAATATGATCTAGAGTAAGTCAATCTCTTTAAGCTTGTTATCTCATTGGTAAAGTAAGAGAATATAAATTAAGAGAATATTGCCTCACTTGTGCAGTAGTTGTAGGAACTAGAAGTAATGTGTACACAGGGCTCAGCATGAGTAGGTCAGTTAACAGGAGTTATTTTATTGCCATTGGTTGACTTTTTCCCATCTACAATGATATTCTGATTACCATCACTGCAGGTATTTCCCCACATTTACACATCTGTCAAAGCTTCTACATTCATTCAATTCTAACTCCAAGGAAAGAAAAAACAAATCAAAACCCAAAAAAGCCAAAATGTGGATTTTGGAGTCTATATCAGTCAGTGTTTTACTAGAGAAACAGATATAACACAATATACACATATGTATAAGAAATCACAAGATCAGCTTACAATGGTCACTCACAGAGTCTGATAAGGACTGTAGAGGGTGTCTGCACCCTGGACACCAAAGGTTTCAGTCCAAGATCTGAAGTTCAATGCAGTGTCCATGCAAGTCCATATCAGGAGGCCAATGGATGTGTGAGGGAAGGCTGAACATTCTGCTCTGGAAAGGTAGAGTCTATGCCAGAAGGCTGAAGGATCCACAGGAAAAGCCAGAGAGTCTGTGCTAGAAGGCTGAAGAGTCTACTTAAAGAACCGGAAAAATCTGCACTGGAAGCCAGGAGACAGCCTCCACAGCGAAGGTGAAGACTGGAGCTCCTCCAAAGAATGGAAGCTGATTTGCCCTTTATACTATCCAAGTGATGAGCTGCTGTAGAATGGGTCTTACACCCTTAGTGTGTACAGTTGCTGAGCTGATTTAGTTAAACTTCTAAACTTCTCAAATTGACACAATCAATCAAGCATTACAGAGTCAGTGCGTCCTGGATTCAGGTCCCAGGCATGTCCTTTTCTGGCTGTGTGAACTCAATCAGCTACCCGGGTCATTCATCTTGGTCTTTACAATGAGAAATAATTCAGGATTTTGGGGACAAGCATGGAAAGTATTGAACTCTGTGCTTAATACATACTAGGGTGATACAAATATATAACACATATTTAAATTTTAAAGAATTTACGGTAAAATATATATTGCCATTAATCCCCCTTAACATGGAACACACTACCCCTGCACAAGACCAGTCTGTCACCATTTGTGGAGGCAAACTGTTCACTGAAGGCACCTTTGTGAGGCTTGAGTTATTCTTGGAAAAAAATCTCAGGACAGGACTTCCCAGGACCAGGATCAAAGCCAACTCAGTTCTAGGATCTTGCACATTTCCCATGTGTGACCAGTGTCAGCTGCTTCACATGGGGGCCAGATGTTCCATCTTGATTGTAAATTTTAGTGACAGAAATAGTCGCAGAGGTGCTGCTTGTGTATCTCAGAACATCTTTCCCTGCTTAATTTAGTCTTTTTAAGCAGTGTAGTTACAGAATTAGTTGGTTTGAAATAAAGCAATAAAGATAATGATAATGACACTGATGGTAATGATTTTCCAACTCCTTACAGAACGTTGCAGTTGACAAAGAATCCAACAAACCTGTGCTAGGAGGTGGCCAGGGCAGAATGGACTCCTAACACAGAGCTCATGTTTTCACTATCCCAATGGAGAGCAGAGAAGGAGGGTTCAGCATTAGACAAATCCTGCTCTTGATTCTCTTCTAGATTATGGTTTTAGGCCAATTATTTAATTCTCTAAGTCTCTGATTCTTAGTAAAATGTGACCAGATCACAGAAGTGGGAACCGTGAGAGCTAAATGTAATCATTTAACTAAGCCCTTTGCCCTGTGCTGGACAAACCCTCAGTAAATCATAGCTGATGGCATTATTAGTTGAATAACGATGATGATGATGGCTGAAAGTCAGCCAGCTAGTAAGAGGTGAAGTTGTACCAGGTGTTAGCATCCTTACAGGAAACAAAATTCACCCCAGATGCTTTAACTGAACAGACTTTAATGAAGAGACAGAGGTGTGATGAGATCAAGGAGCCAGCCAAGGTGGTGAGATGCCTGGGGTCGGCAGGAGCAGGAAACAGGTACATCTGTGTGACTGGACAGGCGAGGACAGAGAAGAGTACTAGCAGAGCCCGGTACAAGTTACCTTGAAGAGAACTTGGAGAGAGGTGATAAGGACAGAGGCCAACAGCATAGCAGAGAGCAGAGAAAGCATGCTCAAACCTCCTTTCTGCTACCCTCCTTTCCCCCATCTCCTTTCAGTCTCCCCCCACCAATCCAACAAACAATGAATGCAGAGGCAGGCTCAGTGATATGAAAGGGGACAGGTGTGTGAGCCATGGCAGGCAGCGCTGTGGGACAGAACTGGAATGCATATGTCAGGGGCAGGCACGGTGAGGGGAGCAATTTGGTGTGCAGCAGTGAGAGGAGACAAAAGAAGGGTGGAAGAGTTAGGAGAATTAATCTAAAACACCCTGGAATCTCACACCTATGGCCTTTATGTATAGTGGGGAAACCAGAGGTTGCCCAGTGTCTTAGTCCATTTTCTGTTGCTCTAGATTACCACAGTCTTAGTAATTTATAAAATGTATTTCTCGGGCTGGGGAGTTAGCTCAGTGGTATAAATGCCTGCCTGGCAAGTGCAAGGTTGTGAGTGCGATCCCCGGTACCAAAAAAACAAAACAAACAAACAAAAAAAAAACCTTAAAATGTATTTCTCATTTCTGAAGTCTGGAAAGCTCAATAATGAGGTGTTGGCCTGTAGTCAGTACTGGCTCCATTGATACATGACAGAGGGCATCCCACGGCAAGACAAGCATGCAAGTTCAGGCATCTTTTCTTCTTCTAAAGCCACTCCTCCACCCTAGGGGCCCACCCTCGTGACTTCATCTCACCCCCATTGCTTTCTAAAGGCCCCACCTACAAATACTATCAACATATGAATTTGAAGTTTCCAACATGTGAATTTTTGGCAGACATGCTCAAATCATAGCAGTGGGCCAGAAAAGAGCAAACATGGTTCAGTTGGGCTGTGTTCCACATGGTTGTGTCTCTGCACCTAGGGACTGGGAGAGCATGAGGCCCAACTGGGGTGTCCTTCTGCATGCCTCCTACCCTCCAGCCAAGGACCCCAGGTCAGTGTAGAGGAAAACCCGCTCCAAGGAGAGATGTGCTCCACTGTTACTCCTCTCCACCCTCAACCTTTGTTTCTATTCAATGCCATTTGAGTGTGATCTAAAATTATTTCCTGAATTACTACATTAACACTAAATTCTGTAAAGAAAAGAGATGAACCTTGTCACCCCACCTGTGTTTTGAGACAGAGAAACTATGAGTTGGAGGACTTTGCCCTTAGTAATTTATAGTTACTTCTTTGCTTTAAAGCTAGTGTCTCTAGTCAACAGCCAAACACTGACATGAAAAATTTATAATTTAACACCCTGAAATTGTTCTCAATTTTATTAATATACCCCTCTGGGAGGATGTACCATCTCCAATTATAACTAATACCTACCTGGAATCTTTAGATTATGCCTCTTAAATATCTAAATTTTTTTCTGATGACAATACTACTTATCATATATTGAGCATTGGTCTTTTTGAGACAGGGTCTCACTTTGTAATGCAGGCTGGCCTTGAACTCACTAAGTAGCTCAGGCTGGTTTCAGACTCCTGGCAATCCTCCTACCTCAGCCTCCTAAGTGCTGGATTATAGGATGTGCCACCATGCCTGGCCACCAGGAACATGCATTGATACATTTAATCCTCAAAATAACCCTGGGAGGCTTTACAGATAAGAAAATAAAGCACACAGAAGTCAAATAACTTTCCTAAGATCACACAGCTGGTTAATGGGGACACATGCTTCTACGCCAGGTTACCTTTCAGATTTAAAAAGAATATATCAAAGCACTGCCTCCAATTCAGCCTTAAATATACCTAACACATATCAGCCTACAGTGACTTACCAATATTTTATGTTACTTAAGATTGGCAACATAGAATGAAGGAAATGTCAAACAATTTTCTTCCTTTATTCGCTCAGTAAACAGTTTGTGAGCACTATGGACCCCAGGACTGCTCTTGAGAAATTGTAGTCCTGGGAAGAGGCAGACATGAAAACACCATCTAGTTACTTGCATGTGAAGTGCTGGAATTCACACTCAAAGGCAGAGAGGCCACAGAAGTGATGTTCAGCAGAGAACAAGTACCTTGGTGAGATGGTCCAGACACGGAACCTTCATTTTGGCTAGGAAACGAATCCATCCTGATTGCTCAGCAGGGTGGCCAGAAAGGCATAAGCAGGTTGAGGGCAAGACCAATTTGAGATTATATCCACCTGCCCAATTCAACTCCCTTAGTCACAACTCTGGCTCTACCAAGCAAGAGCTGTGTGACCCCAGACAGGCTATTTAACCTCACAATTTCTCACCTGCAATTTTCAGATAATTATAATATGCACATGGACAGGGTTGGCATAGAGATTAAAAATTATCACATATAATACCTATTAAAAGTAAATACAATAAACATTAGGGACTAATAAAAGTATATGAGCTATTATTGCAAATATTATTATTATGAGTTATTAGCGACTATGATGATTAACATTTATTGAATGCTTATTATGATCAGCATTGTTGAGTTAGAAGGGAGGGCCACAGTGTACAGAAGCAACAGTTGCCATAAAACTTCATCTAAACCAAAGCACAACAAGGCTTTGGGTCAAAATATGGTACCAAGTCATGATAGTTTAGAGAGTTATTAGCCTTTAAAACAAAATGAAAAGGAGTGAAATAGGAAAGTTCAGAGTGAATCTTGTGCTTCCATCTTATATGAATAAACAACACACACACTCATATACATCAATGTGTGCATTAGATCGTGATGTAAAGGTTTTCCAGTATGAATTGCAGTCAAGAAGCCTTGAAGGCCCTGCAATAGAAGGCATTGTCACCTGGCTTCTTTGCAGTCCTTCTTGTCAGGAAGGTTCATCATCTTGCCAGCAAGAGTCAGAGGCTAAGCATCAACACTGCAGAGCACAGAGCCATGGCTCAGAATCCCAGTCATGGTTTGATTTCTGTGTATCGTAGGTCAAATCTCTAGCCCATGATCCTAGGCAGGAGACTATGTGGCCGTGGGTCCCTGTTGTTCCATCTACCATGTATACTACAGGAATAAGATAGTTGTTTTATATGCTTCATGGTTACTACGAGACACCAATAAAATCACAAGTGTTTGAACTCCTCAAAAAATGTGAGAACTATTTAAGAGGAAGTGTACAGTAGATGACTGGCACCCACAAGTCCCATAGACATCCATGGTGACTCCAGACCTTTCCCTTGCAGAAGTGGTTGCCATTTGAGTGGGTCTAAGGGGCTCTTTAGCAAGGCAGAGTTTTTGCACTGGAGCCAAGCTAACACCCACCCTGAAGAGGACCTGTGAGGTGTTCAGAAGGAAGAGAATATCTCAAGGGCTGCCTCAGACATTCGTGGTCGCAACCCAAACCATTAGTCCTCAGGCTAAATCTGCCCCACTGGGGTGTTTCATTTGGCCTACAAAGCATTTCTCTGTTATTTTTTAAAAAGATAATATTTTAAAAACCATGCATTTTACATCCAAATGCAAATTTACAGCATGTCCTAAAAATTCTTGTGACATCGACTACACACACTCCAAATGGGCAGCAATGAGAGGCCGCAGCCACCAGAGGCCCAGGCACTGAGACCCCCACATCCACATGGTTCATCACTGAGCTCCTGTCATGCTATGCCTCTGATTAGACAAGAAAGCAAGGGAATGGGGTGTGCCCATGTTGCTCTGAAACATGGAACCACTGAAAGCCAGAACTGGGTAGGTGGATGTTTCCAGAAAAGCAAGAGGCCTTCTATGTCTCCTGAACAGTAAAATGCTTTCCTCCTGTATTTAGGTGCTGACCCAGTAGGGGTTGGGTTTGCTATCTGGAGGAAGATGTAAGAGAAAAGAACAAAGAGAACACAGCTAAAACCTGCTGGCTATCGGTCTGGGCATGGGGGACAGAGCAAGGCCAGTGAGAAGCTCCCCACCTCTCTACACCCCAGCAACACCAGCCCAAGGGACAAGTCCTGTGCTTCCAGATGTTGGTGACAGCACTGCTGAGACTGATAGGTCTTAGGTACAAGAGGGAGGGATGTTGTAAGTCTCAGAAACAGGACAGAATAGGAAAAATCAGGCCTTAGAACCAAAGAGACCTGGATTCCAATTAGTACTTGCCACCTCAAAGGAGGTTTTGAAGCCCAGTTTTTTCACCTGTCAGATGGGTATAGTGAGGTAGTTGATTAAACAAATATTTATGCACTCTGAGAGACTGAGGAAGGAAGATAACAAGTTTGAGCAACTTAGCAACTTAGTAAAAACCTGTCAAAAAATACATATATATATATAATTTTACAAATTCCTATGGAGCCCTTAAGAGTTCTGGGTCAAACCCTGTGCCCACTGGAGGAACAAACTGAGACAGTTGTTGGCTCAGACAATACTAAATATCAGTGCCTTCTGGCCTTGGTCATCAACTCTCTTGATAGCCAGCCCTGGAGAACAGTGGAGCAGCTAGTGGAAGGCTAAGTAGCAGAGACAGGATTCATCAGTGGAGACCTAGGTGTCAGTGCCCTCTGCTACTGACCAGTAGTGCCACTGGTGTTGGTAGAGCAGTTCCTTTGCCTCTGCAGTCTCACTGTTCACACACTTCACTGCTACAGTGAATCCACACCCCAGGGTGGACCCTTGCACTGCCTTTGCCTCTGGATGACCACAGCTCACTCCTTTCTTTGTTTCTGGCTCCAGAAGACGTGGCCCTGAGTGCGGCAAGGACCCAGTTGGTGGATGTGGAAGAGTGTGGGCCGGAGGCCATGGATGTGAAGGAGAGGAAACCTTATCGTTCACTGACCCGGCGCCGTGACGCCGAGCGCCGCTACACCAGCTCATCCGCTGACAGTGAGGAGGGCAAAGCACCCCAGAAGTCTTACAGCTCCAGTGAGACCCTGAAGGCCTACGACCAGGATGCCCGCCTTGCCTATGGCAGCCGCGTCAAGGACATGGTGCCACAGGAGGCCGAGGAGTTCTGCCGTGCAGGTGAGGGAGGGAGGGCTGCGTGCAGGACCAGCTCAGGTGAGCTGGGAGGCAAGTGGAGGTGGAGGGTGAAACTAATCATTGCTAATTCAGCACATAGGACAAGCCTGCACTCAGTTCACTCTCAGGTCATATTCTCACTCACCCCCTTAGCATAGCTAAGGTAGAGAGCTGGACTCCAGTCAGATGGCCAGAGTCAGGCTGTCCTCCAAGACTTAGGTTAGATGGAAATGGACCTACTCCCTACTACCACGGTTTGTGAGCATCTCATGCAATGAAGTGACATGTCTAAGCGGCATGATAGACCAAGTAAGCATGGAATGCATGTTAGTCCTCAGTTTTGGTATTTATTCACTCAGCAAGCCTACATCAGAATGAAGCTTGGGGAAACTCCATGTATCTCACACTGAGCTTCTGAACCTGGCTTTGGGGAACCTTAACAGAACCATTTCTGTCTTTCTAGATCAGTGGTGTTGAACCTATGGCACACATGCCATTTATATCATTGAAGCTCTAAATGGTTCGCCATCATTATCCTAGACCATTTTGTCCTCTGCCTCTCCTTACCCCACTATGCACAGCCCATCCCTGTTAAACTGCTCCCACACCCACAGCAAGAGGTGTCTCCAACTCTGGCACTTTGGAGATTCTTATTTTTTTGCCTACAGAGCGAGGCTTAAACTCTCCCTGGGGCCTGGTGGGTGACCAGCCATCCCTTACAGTCAGTGTAGCTCACCGCTCTGCTCCTTGCCCTGCTCCCCTCCAAGACAGGGTCAGTAGAACACTAGGACATGTCATTTATACACATTTGACAGTGTTAGTTAATCCTTACAACAGCCTCAGACTGCCTCATTTGCCCAAGATCACAGACATAAGAGGGGCAGTCATGCACAAAGTGACTTCACAGATAGACCACACTGATAGACTTCATTTTAAATTCTCAGTTCACTGGGCGACATACAAGAACTATCACAGCAAACAGACACCTATTCATTGGTCATACTCTTGCCCATTTTTGTCTCTTCATGTTCCTGCAAATCAACGTTAAGTACCTATGTATCTTGAGACTTTCCCATCCCCACCCACAGGCTTGGATCCATGAGTGAGCCATGTCAGGCTTGAACATGAGGGCCTCTCATCTCCTCAGCCTGTTGTTAGGAGCTCAGGTTCAGACATCAGACAGATCTGGATTTGAATCTTGGCTGTGCCATTGTCATCATCCTTGGTTCCTTCACCTGCACAAAGGAATGATAACTCTAAATAATGCACTGGATACCAGTGCCTCACATGGAACAGATGCTTCCTAAGTGCTATTGATTATCTCTGAGTTTTGGTAAGAGAAAGATAAAATATCTCAGAGCTTACCTCCTGCTCTTTCCTGCCTATGTTGGACCCAGCCCAACCAGCCCTTGGTTTAGATGTGATGCTAGCACATGAGGCTCACTAAGAAAGGGAGCTCACTCTGGTGTTTGTAAGTCACAAATAAGAAGTGTTCTCATCTCACATACAGGTATATGCATAGTGGTTTACAAATGACCATCTGAGATCATCAAAACTCCCATAAACATAGCAAGTCACCCCACTTGAAGACAAAAACACTGAAGCTTAGAGGATTACCAGTCCTAGATTGCACAGCTGGATGCTAAGTGAGATGAGATATCAACCCACGTCCTGGGCTCTCAGGAAAGAGGTTGAAAGGTCACAAAGCAAACAGACCATGAGGACTGTACATGTGATGGAACAAATCTCCCAAACTCACCTATGAGAGGGGCTAGCTCCCTCAACAGACTTGCTAACCCCTTAAATTTGTACCTGACCTTGCATTTCTTTAGTTCCAAAATGTCTCAGCTAACTGGTGTAGACAACACCAATTCTGGCTGCTTAATGGGTGGGCAAGGCAAACCATATGGAAATCAGTGCAGCACAGGCTGTTTATGGCAAATAAATTTGACTGTTGTATGGAACAGTCTTTCTTCCTGACATGTGAGTGGCCTCTCTTGAGAGGCGTGCTCAGCAGAGCACAGAGATGGGCTGGGGCAGAAGAGTGGAAAGTATGATCAGGGAGCAGCCAGGGAGAGGGATGGACAGACAGGGTGGGAAGCCAACTGGGGGACTGAAGGCCCAATTAGGAGTTTTCTTTTTTCTTAAAAGGAGAGCAAAATAAGATGAAAGCTTGAAGCATGGTACACAGGGGTGATATTCAAAATATGTCACAGCTTTTCTGGTCCAGACCCCAGAGAGTCAGAATGTCTGCCCAGCCACAGGCAGAGCCCAGGAGCCCCTGCTGTGTGGCGCCTGCAGACATTAAGCATTTGTGTAAAACTGGATGTTGGGAGACTGGGAAAAGCATTTAAGGAAGGGTCTGTAGTAGCCAGTGCAGAGTCTGGGAGGCTGTGGGGATCTGGATACCAGTTATAGTACTTCCCCACCAGTGTGGAAGTATTTCATGACTTTGACCTCAAGCCAAGGCTGTCTCAGCTTGGACCACTGGGGTGGGGTTGGGGGTTGGAAACAGGCTCAGGCACAGCTCCTCAGCCTCACAGCCTGCTAGCAAAGGCCACAGAATCCCACTCGGTTTCTCCAGGAAAAGGAGGGAAGGGCTCCCCTTATCCATGCCCAAAGTACTGGTGGGGTGTATTTGTTTGTGTGTTTATTTAACTGTCTGTTGCTGAGCACCTGCTTAGTAGCGCTTGTGAGAAATACATGACACAAAGATGTTGAAACACTCAGGGGCTACAGAGTTATTGATGAGAGTGAAACACAGCTATAACGCCATTGTTGCTGGTTGTCTTCTGCCCTGTAGCAGCCCCTCTCCCTTTCCTCTGCACGCTCACCTGTCTGTACAGTCCCATCCCTGGTGGCCAAATGCTTCTAAGGCTTTGGAATCCACCTCTTCTGTCTTCTCTCTCTCTCTATTCACTGTCATCCACAAACCTCTTCTCTGCCCTCCCTACCCAGCAGTCCCATCTCTTGCCTCTGTGCTCCCGGAACACTCTTCATGGATCTCCTCTCTTTGAACTTCACCCCTAAATCATGTGTCTGTTTGTGTCTCCTTGATTGACTGAAGGCTCTGTAAAGTCAGGCACCACACCCTCTTCATTGCTACATGCAGTAAAGGCTCAGGGCCAGCTCGCATTGGTTTGCATGCGGATGCCTAGTTATAAGCCCATCTTCCCTGATCATCAGCTTAACTGGGTAAGACCCCCACAGCCTCTTCCTTATGCCACAAGACACTCCTGGTAATGTGAGAAACTGAGAGAAGCAGGCCCTGAATAGACACTGAATTAACAGGTAAGAGGAATGAAGGGAGCTTTGCTTCCTATGAAGGCTGCATTTCCTTTGTTAGATCCTAACCCCTGGACAAACTGCTTTTACCCACATGTTACCTAGTATCACAGCTTAGATCTAAAATGTCCCCCAAGAATCTCTCAGGGATCTGTAAGGTAAATGAATCAAGGGGTGAATGAGTCAGTGGATCCATTCATTGATGAAGTCAGTAACCGAATGCGCTGTGAGTAGGTGGGGTCTGGGTGGAGGTGGGTCACGGTGGTTGTAACCTGGAAGGGTGTATTCCTGTCACCAGCTCCTCTTCTTCCTCTGCTCCCTGGCTGTCATAGGATGTGCAACTTCCCTCCACCTTGCCTCTCTGCCATATATTTTCTGCTTGGAGCCAACCAACTGTGGACTAAGTCCTGTGAATTTCATGAGCCAAAATAAACTGTCCTCATTTAAATTGTGGTTGCTGGTTATTCTCTCCCAGTGACAGGAAAGTAAGTAATAGACCCAGCCTAAATCCTGGGCACTGCTAGACTCTCTGGCGCTCTCCAGAGACCTAATTCTGCCAACTGCCCCATCACAACCCTACCTACCCTCTTTCCTGGAAAGTAAAATTTGGTCAGAAAATAATCAACCTTGAAAACCAGAGGTCGAGAATGCCAGGCCCAGTGGGCCTCTGCTTGCCTTAACCGCCATCTCTATACTCTTGTTTGATGGCTACTTTGAAGGCAGGTCAGGCAAGGAGAAGCCAACTAGGAGTGGCACTTTTGATCTCTAGTTCTCCAGGCTGACTGTGTTCAGCTAGGTTTATTTTAAAGCAACCATAGCGTGGAGAAGCAGCTGACATAGCCTATCTCTGCACCAAAGCCAACTTGTCTCTGCTTGTCACCATCTTCTTCCCTCTTGTGCTTGAAGCCTTCCTGACCTGGCAGAAAGGAACTTCCATTTCCAGGGGGTGTCATGTAAGTCTCATGGTTTTTGCCCCACTATGGAATTGCTGACAAGTGGTCCTTGGCAGAAGAGCCCTGAAGCCCTCCACAGAATTTAACAGTTTGAGTCTTTTCTGAATATTGGATTTCATTCTAAGCAACCTGGTGCCTGCCATAGTGGAGGTCATCTCCAGAAGATAGGACAGACCTTCCCACAAGTCCACTGTGTGGTAGAACTGGGTCAAGGCTGGGTGGCTGGTGGGGGAAAGCAGCAATGAAGTCCACACAAGTGTAGGTGCGGAGGGGCACTTGGCAGAGCAGAGGGTACTTGAATTGAATTTAAAAGATACAGCTTATTTTGGACTACAGGTAGCTCAAGTGCTTGCCTCCAATGCCCTGGATTCAAACCCATACCATATTTTTAAAAAGAAAAGAAAAATACAGCACATCTGGGTAAGAAGCAGAAAGAGCCCAGCAAACAGAAGTCCCTTAGCCAAGATGCCAACTTGGGCACTATAAACCACAGTGAGCTCAAAGAACAGCAGTGAGCCTGGACTAGGGCATTAACTGTACTCTCCTGTTTCTCTTCCCAGGAGCCAACTTCAGCCTGCGGGAGCTGGGGCTGGGTGAGGTGACACCCCCTCATGGAACCCTCTACCGGACAGATGTGGGGCTCCCTCACTGTGGCTACTCCATGGGGGCTAGCTCCGATGCTGACATGGAAGCTGACACCGTGCTGTCCCCGGAGCACCCTGTGCGGTTGTGGGGCCGGAGCACACGATCGGGGCGCAGCTCCTGTCTGTCCAGCCGGGCCAACTCCAATCTCACCCTCACTGACACTGAGCATGAGAACACCGAGACTGGTGAGTGGCCCTCTTGGCCTGTGCCAGCGCCTGGGCTGTGAGCCTGAGGTTTTAATTACAATATTGATTTTTTTTTGCTGCATCATTTGGGGCTCTGGTGAAGTTGGTGAAAAATTACTTCTCTCTCAGTGGTCAAAAGTCAAGGCCTTTGGTATAGTCCCATGAAATCGCCACCTATCAATGACATAATCAGAGACTGGGTCACTACTATTTCCTTCTAGATGAAGGACATGCCTAAGGGGCTAAGGTATTGTGTACTCCGTACCTGTGGTGGAGCAGGGAGCCCAAGAGAGTGGGCTCCCTCATGGCCTGTCCTCTCTCTAATGTGTGGGTCTAGCCCTGCCTGAGGCCTGCACCTGCAATCTCCAGCCCCCCAGCTGCTCTACAGTCTGAGGTTATCTCCAGGGACTTTGTCCCATCCTAGTATTTTATGTTGATCACAGAATGGTTTTCAATGAAAAGCAGTTATTTTGGGATGACTTGGAACTTGAGGTTGAGAGATGTTGCTCAAAGGCTACCAAACCTAGAGGAAATAAATTTTCATGATCTTATTACACATATTTACTACAGTCAATACAGGCTGAGTATCACTTATGTTAAAATCTGGGACCAGAAAGCTGGAATTATTTAGATTTAGGAATATTTTTGTAGATTTTGCTGGTTGAGCACCTCTAATCCAGAGACTTGAAATTTAAAATCTCTGAAGTCTAACATAATGCTCAAAAGTTTCAGATTTTCAGGTTAGAAATGCTTAGTCTGTAGTGATGTATACTTCAAAATTCTAAAAGAGTAGAACTAATTCTTGCTATGCAAAAAAGGTAAGTATGTAAGGTAATAGACACATTAATTAGCTTGACTTAATCATTCCAAGTTGTAAACATACACACACCAAAACATCCTAACGTATACCACAAAAACACACAACTAGTGTTTATCACTTAAAAGGAAGATTTTAAAAAATTAGCTTAAAAAATAAAAACATGAGGTTTTTGACTTGGTTTCCCCAGGACCTCATGAAGTGCTGGCAACAGACTTTTTATTCACTCAAACATCCACAATTCTTTCTGGGCCCAAAGACGTTATAGGAGGAAATGGAGCAACTAGTTTGCTGGCCTCATCTTGGTTAGGGGAAGCAGCCAGTTCCAGAATTTTCTTCCTTTCTCTTGGAATATCTTGTCAGGTCTTGCTTGCAGGGGCTCTGAGTTAGGCACAGTCCTGCATGGAGCTGAGCTATGGAGTCTCACTTTCCTCTGTGTTTTGGTTCCCTCTCCAACCTCTGGGCACAGTGAGCCAGCACTGAGGAGGGTTCTGCTGGATCTGACACTGAAAACAAGGGAAGAATGGCAGAACTGCAGGACAACTGTGCCACCTGGCATAGGCTTTTGTTTCTGGGAAGCCCAATGGGAATCGGCAGGTGTTTGCACACGTAAGGAGCAACCAGACACTGGGTGTGGAAAGGGCGTGTGAACTAGGATAGACAGAGCCAGCCCAGACGCCAAGGCCTTCAGCACCAAGTTCAGGAACTGCTACTGCCTGTGAATTTAAGGGCAGGGCAGGGCCAGATCAGAGCTGAGGACTTGGAGGGCTTAATCTCTAAAACAGAGGCTCCAACTGGCTATGCAAAACCAAGTCCTAGATTGCTTTCACAGGGGACCAAGTCCTAGATTAGCCAGGCAGAGGACCAAACCTGGCCAAGATCAGGCTAGGAACTTTACCTCAAAGATCCAGGTATGGCAAAAATTCCAAAATTGTGTCACCCAAAGACTCAGATGTTTCCCAGCCTGTGTAATTGCTGGGGCAGGGGAGAGAGGCAGGTCCTAGACATTTGTTTAGCAGTATCAACCTCCTCAACCCCAAACTGGGCCCACAGTGGGGACAGGAAATCCCACTTCCTTCACTGGCCTGGGATGTAGCATTGAGAAACTCGCATCCTTCCTCTGGGTCTCAGGTTCCCTATTTATAGAATAAATTCAATGAAATCAGCATCTCTTATGTCAGAGGAATGTTGATGAGTCTTAGACTGGAAGGGGAAAAGTATCTGTGGTAAAGTAAGGGAGAAACACTGGCTTAAGCAAATTTAAGCTAGTTTCTCTACTGTGAAACTTCTCAAAGCCTTTAAGATGTTTATGTGCATGGTAAGGACAGATTAGTAAAGAAGGATGTATGCAGTATTCCTCAAACCAGTGAAACCTTAATTCTCAAAGCATTTGAAGGGACCAGTTTTCTAATAAACACCTTTTTAGAATAACTAAGCTGAATGGCCTGCAGGCCCTTCTAGATCAAGGATCCTATGCCTCTAAGTACTGTACATAGATGAAGGTGCATGAGATGAAAGTGATAATAACATGAATAGTTCATTGCTGCTGACTATCAGAACCTAAGCACAGTGCTAAGCACTTCTGCTATGTGAATCTCCTTTACTCCTCCAACAGTCCTTTGATGAAGACTTTTTATCCCCATTGCACAGCAAAATGAAAATGCATCCTAAAGATACGAAGAATCCTGAGTAGGCTACACAGCTAATAAAATGGGATTGGATCTCAGGCCTGTTTGACTTGAAAATTTTTACTCATTTAACCCTACTAGTGCTAATAAATTTCAATGCAGCACAATACTTGGGTTGTTTGTTGTTTTGAAGTCATCTTGCCATGTTGACAAATGATCATTTTCCATAAAGTCATGACAGAGTAAGGCACACACCACCCACATTATTGTATATTCCCTGAGAGTTGAATTATAGTTGAATTAAGCCTCTGTTGAGTGATAATGACACACTTGATGTGCCTGAAGAACTTGGTGGGGGAAAAAGGAGATGGCTCTCAGGTCCCCTGCCGTACCACCACCACCCCCTCTTGGATCGTCTGATTTCACACTGGCCATGGACCTTCAAGCTCAGCTAACTCAGAGAAGGCAGGCAGGTGAGACATAAGCCTCACAAAGGGCTTCTGGCTTCTGCATCCCTTGCAGACCTGGACTTCTCAACCCCAGCCACTGGTGAGCGCCTGCACACTCATCCACCTGCCTCAACTGGGAAGTTACATTAACAGCTTTGCTGTACTTGGGTCAAAATAATGACCAAAATCATAACAATGGCTCACTTTTACTCACTGCATAAGTTCACAATGCTCTTTCTCAGCTAGGAAAAAATTGAGGCATCAAGAGATTAGGAGTATGCGACTATGCATGTTGCCACATTTCTAGATGACCTAGGCCAGTCTTAGTTCTTTTCAGGCTCTCCTTCCCTTTCCGCTCCGCTTCACACCTTCTGTCCTTCCCTCCTCTCCTTTCTCCACATCATCCTCTCTTTCTCTCACATCTAACCTGCTCCCAGCTTTCTATTTCTTTGATGAGAATTTGGATCTCACTGTCATAACAACATGATTCCACACGACATGCTACAACTTGCCATTATTCAGGAATAAAGGAAAGCCCGCAACCTCTGCTAAGGGCCTACAGCTACACATATACAATTACCTTTAATCCTAACAAGGACATTCCTATTTTCTGGGTGGTAAAACCAAGAAGTCAACTGATATGACAGTCAGTAAATCAAAAAACCTTGGATTAGAACTTAGGTCTCTCTGACTCTGTTGTCCAACCCTTGTGCTTCCCTCCATTGGAATCAGTGAGTTTTAGACTGTCAATTGAGACCACTACAGATGTATGTACAACCAACTTTGCAGAGATCCTTGCCAGATAAATGAGAAATGTAAAGCATAATCCCCAGTGACCTCTAGCCACAGGAACATTGACTCTGCCACTACACCCAGCCTTGCATTAGTCAATAGTAATTGTCAACAGTATTGACAGCGGTGGAGGCTTTTGCTGAGGTCACAGTGATGCTGCATACAGCTGCCATTAATAATAACTTTTATGGGGTCCATTAAAGCCAATTCCTGCCCCAAAAGGTTAATGTCAGCAGCATTCAAGCTGCTGCTTAGTATCTAAAATAAATACAAAATTGACTGGGTAGCATAAATACAAGTCTTCTTCCTCAGGGGCCATCAGGCAGAACTAGCCCTCAACCCCTTCTGCCCAGAGGGCCCAGCACGTTGGAGGATGGTAAAGAGGAGCTGGCTTGTCAGGTGCAGGGTCAGCATTCAGTAGATGGTTTTCAGAAGGCACAGTTTGCAATTGGAGCTCCATTCTAAACCTGGGTCAGGATCACACCTTGTCTCTTTAGTGGATTCATTCCGTAGTTTGTTCCGTAACTATGTTGAGCTTCTCCAGCATGCCAGGGATTACTCTAGAGTGTGGAAACAAGATGAACGGTATGGGTTGGAGTGGTATGGAAGTATAATCACCCATGGCCATGTCATAGATAGGAAAACACTAATTTTAGAGTCCAATAAGGAGGTCTGGTCTGATATCTTGGTTGTGCCAGATCCTCGCTATGAGACCTTGGGCAGGTCATTTTCCCTCTCTGAGTTACAGTTTTCCCATTTAAAAACAATATGCTAGAGGCTACCAGGGGCTCAGAGAGGGAATAATGGGGAGCTATTGTTCGGTAGGCACAGAGTTCTAGTTTGAGATGATGAGAAAGCTCTGGAGATGAAGGAAGAGTGATAATGTTGTACAACCAAATGTACTAACCCACTGGACTGTGCACTTACACACAATTAAGGTGTTGTAATTTCACTTATAATTTATCACAATAATTTAAAAATACAAAGTTCATGTGACTTGCTTTCTCATGGTATTGCTATGAGCCTGCACAGTGCTGATGAAGCATCTGGTCTCTGTGGACACTTAATCCATGCTGGCTATTAGTGTTAATTGTTTAAAGCTCTGTGGGATGCCATTCCTTCTGCCCTGAGGGTACAGAGACTCACTCCTTCACTTTGCACATGTTATGTACTTGGGCTTGAAGGTCTGCTAGGATCTCACTGAGCAGGAGGGGTCTGGGAGAGGCTTTCCCAGGAGAAGCAATTGCATAAGCCAAAAGGCATAAAGAAGCATGGTGGGAATAGTGCAGATTTGCTCCATGCTTAATCTCAGAGGCAAATTGAGAAATTCACTTAGAAAAGAAAAAATGAACTAGAATCATAGTTACTCCCCAAATCATCAAGCAGCCTGGTATCAAAAAAGAAATTATTGGTTAACCTAATTAGGCAGCCAAATTGCTTATTCAGAATCCTTAAATTAGGTGAGCATCTCCAAAACACAGGAAGAGAAGAGCCCATTACCAATTTCACTCCATTTATTCTCTCCCTAACCTGGTCCCATATCCTTGAAACTCAACTTTACAAATCTGTAAATGTTCTCATAAAATTCAGAGTAGTCAGAGTGCTATTGTAACTGCAGCAAGAGGACATTATCTTCTAGAATGGGAAGTTGGATCCCGTCCATGGGGCTAGAAATTAAGACCTCACATTTGACTCCCTGCTTTGGGAACCAGCCTATACTTCCTCCCAGACATAAGAGGCACCTACTATTTTCAGAACAATAAAGTGTTCTGCTAGACAGCTATTCACTTAAACCCTGTGCAAGTCATGAGCTCTCAAGTTCCACAGAGGACGTAGAAAGGCCTAATATAGTCAGAGCACCTGGGAGTTTGTGCATTAGAAGAGACCATACAGACCACAAGCCCACAGATTCTTAACCTTTCCTTGTATTCTAGGCAAGGGTCCTGAGATTGGAAGAGGTCAGATGACCTATTGAAAGGGACATTGTTAGTAAGTGGCAGAACTGAGGTTTGAGTTCAGATCTGTCCCTCTCTAGTACTCATTATCTTTCTTGAGCACTGCACTCAATAGTTTGTACTATAGACTGTACTATAGTTTATGTGAAAACATGTCTTTACTAGCTAAATGTATATAATGCATGAGGTGTAGGAGATAATTATGACTGCATCCAGAACATAAGTTACTTTGCCTAAGAAACTCTGACAAAATAAACTAAATTAATAACCTGTCGGAGCTGATCAGAGCCTAGAGATTGAACTGGTCCACCTTTAAATTATGACAGGCTAGAGAAAAGACATTTGGAGTAAGGACTGTAGAGGTTTAAGAGAAACATCCAATGAGGAGTTATCTGAGGTTTCATGTAAGAAGCAGTGATCCCTAGGCTGTGAGGGATGAAAGGACTGTGGCAGAGGGGAAAGAAAGGCATTCTCTGTGGACAAACAGCAAGGGTATTCCATCAGGCTGGAATATAAGTGGAAATGTGTGTAACAGGAAGCATAGAGACAGAGGTGCTGGGAAGCTGTGTTTCTGAGTATGTGCTTTGTCTGCATTTTGCAGCCCTTCCCTGAGTGCCTACTATCTGCCAAGTACTGCTCTAAGTATTGGAGTTCCAACAGTGATCAAAACTTACAAAACTGCTCAGTGCAAAGAAGGCAGCAAAGGTTGCGTATGTTCTAGAACGTTTTTTTACCTGCCCCTTCCCCAAGATCTTGTTAACATTGACAATAACCTCAGTACTGTTAGGTTTTGCGATGAAAATGTGGACGGAGACTCACATCCGATCCCCTCCTGCCCTCCCAGCTATTTTGGCCCAGTTGTGGGTCCTTTAGGCACTGGCTTGTCCCGTTTTTTTTCTTTCTTTTCTCTCCCATTCTCATGTTCATTCTTTCTCATTCTCATTCTCTCTCTCCCCTCCCTCTCTCCTCTTCCCTTTCCCCTCCTCTCCCCTCTCCTCTTTTCCTTTCCCCTTTCCCCTCTCCCTTGCTCTATCCATCCCTCCTCTCCCCATTTCCCTCTCTCCCTCTCCCTTCCCCTATCTGCATCCCTAGCTCTCTCAACAGCTTCAGTCATGAGTCCCCAGACATTCCTCATGCCACGCGTCACCCTGCTGCTTACCACCTTGCTTTCTGACCTGCAGCCTGACTCCCACACCCAGCCTTTCCTTCTCTTCATCTTAGACTCTTGGCACCATCTCATTTTGTTATAATCTTGGCTTTCCTCTAACCATCATCATGCCACTTTCATCTGCTCAGTTGCCTCAAGCTGCCTTTGTGAAGTCTGGCAGGGGCTCAGCCTCTACTGGGATCTCCCGGGATCTGGGAGTTGACACCTGACTACCACTAATACTGCTGCTATTCCTGGCAATTCCTAGAAAAGGTCTGCCCCAGATTAAGTGCCCCCACATCCACTTCCCACCAGCCAGCTCTGTGAGCAATACCAATCCAACCCCACCCTGCTTCTGAACTGGGAATGGAGAAAAAGGAGTCAGGGCAATTCAAAGCCATGCTAAATTAAGATAGATTGCATTCTTGAAACTCGGTGAAGACCCGCTGGGTGTGCAGAGCGGTGTAGCAAACAAGAATCTTGCTTTTAATTTGAGCCAACATGGCTTGCAGTTCCAGGGGAAGCAGTGATGTGCACAATGACAAAATTCCTACTGAAGACATTGGAGAAGTACCTTTCCCCAACAGTGAGCTCAGCCTTGTCCAGGGATGGCAGTTACTGGGGCTATTTTGACTTCATCTAATCCAAGATGACTACAGGGAAGGAAGATCATTACCAGTGATGGAAAAAGATCTTCCTGCCTACAGCAGCAGAGTGTCAGCATAGCGTGTGGAGGTCAGGGGTAAACCTGGTTTCAGTTTTAGGCTGTTACCAGCCCTGTTGTGACCCTGGGCCAATCACTGCTCTGTAGCCATTAGTGTGCCCCATTAACCATATAAGATCTTGGGACTCTCAGGCAGTGAGGTAACTTGGAAGGAGAGCAGGCCTTCAGGTTATGCTTGGTGGGGTCCCGGCTCAGCCACATAGGAACTACATGATTTTGTGTGAATACTGAATCTTGCTGAGCCTCAGTTTCTTCAGCTACAGTGTAAGAATAAATGTCTATTCTACCCCTAAGGCCATAATAAAAATGGAAGGTAATTATATCCATTAGAGAGCCAGGAGAGTGTTTTCTAAATTATGGGTCATAACCAAGTGTGAAATAAATTCTGTGACTCAGCGCCATCATTTAAAATAATGATAAAATGGGAAGGAACAGCCTAGAGAACCGAAGATGTACTAAGTTTTGTCTTCTGAAGTTTTTATTTTCATTACACTTTTCACACAGCACTGACACTAGGTCATCATGTAAAATGTATTTGTTATCATAGATTTCATTTTCAAAAAATGGTTTAAAAAGAGATGCCTAGCCCATAGCAGGACCTTGTAAATGTTAATTCCCTTCCTTTAAAACCTCCTGAGTTGAAAATGTTCATGATTTATGATGTAACAGTTTTGACAAAGACCTTTGGCCTACTGTTTCTAGGGCCCCTTATTGAAAATGAGGTCTTCCTGGGCAGAGCATTATGGCTCACCTGAAAGAAGATAGCCTTTGGAATCTGATGCACTGACCCACGGTCCCAGGTCTTGTTTACTGATAATTTGGGAACACTTGGGTAGGTAGACGCTGGCCATCTTTTCTTTGCCATCTCCCAGCTCCCTCCTGTGCAAATGGCCATTGGAAACCAATCATCCCTGGAGTAGCTATGGGCTATGAGGACAGCAGGAGCATCCTCAACCAAGGAGAGCTGCTTTGGAGGCTCCAAGACCTTGATAAGTCATAAGCTGGATTCACCCAACCAGCTAGATCTCTGCTTAACACCAAAGTAACCGGAGAGGAACCAGGGCAAATATGGATGAGCAGCATATGAAACTATCATGCCAAGTGAAATTTGGCTTCCCCCAAATTCTGGATTCTTACCACAAATTTCATTTCAAGTGAATCAGCCGTAGCAGATGGACTGCCACATGGAGACTGCTTTCTTTCCTTTAACTTCAGGCTGGAGGGGAGCATATGGGACAAGAGTGAAGGGAACTCTAGGGGCTCATATAGCTTGGATATGTGAAAGGGGGGTGGTGCAGGGAGGGTGATTTCCTTTGGAATCCCTGGAACTAGGATCAGTGCAAACCCACTAAATATTTATTTCCAAAGCAACATGCCCAGCTGCCTGTGATGGGGGACACAGCCACAGTGAAGAGCATCAGATCTCAGTGGGAGTGCTGAGATCTGACTTCTGGCTGGGAGGACTGTTTAGGAAAACAACAAAGGTTTGTTATGGCTAAAACTTGAGGGATTAGGAGGAGACAAGGCTAGAGGGAAAAGTTGGACTTCATCATGGCAGGAGATCTTTCTAAACTACTGGCTTTAAAACCTTCTAAAAGTGATAAAGAATCAGAAAAGTTTTAAGCATGGAAAGGGTAAAGGTGGTAAATATCTTCCTTGATTCAGTAAGGACAGACATACAGGGACAAGCTATGGGTCTGGCTGGAAACTACCTTTGTATTGCATTTACCCTGGAGAGTTAACTATGAACTTGACTCACTGATAATCTCAGAATCAGTCTGCTATGTTTGAGCTTTAAAGATCCTTCAAAGGTTGCTCCACTAATTATCAGAGTTGGTTTGTAAAGAATTTGTTTGTATGTAATTCCTGCCCATTTGAGTTGGTAAATTTGACTCCATCTTGGTTTCCTAGGAAATAGAGCTTGAGGTGGGCATATGTGCCAGTGCCTTACTTGGAAGGTACCATCTCAGAGCTGTGAGGTAAAAAAAAAGATAAAAAGCAAAGAACAGTGTTGTGCTGCCACGCTGGCCAGTGCTTCACAACTACGGCAGCATCATGCCTGGTCTCCACGCAGGCGTCCCTCCTCAGGACATTCCCAGAAGGCTGTAAGGAGAGATCATATCTCCAGAAGACTCTCCAGGTTGAAGGCAGGACAAGCAATTGATGGGCCCTGAGCTACAGAATTCAATGTGCCCAGGAAAGAGTGAATGGCCACAGTGACAGATGGTTCGGTTAGCTGAAGACCTTGCCAGTAGTGACCTCAAGAAAGTCTGGAAAAGCTTGTGTTTCCTGATTAATATCCCATTAGTGGTTTCTTTTTCCTTTGTGCCACCATCTTCCCCGTTTCTCTATTTCTTTTTACTTGCAAACTCTGTCAAGTAAGCACAAGCATATTTACTATGTATGACACTTTTACAGTGAAACACATAGTATGCATGTATTGTTTTATTTAATTTCTGTGCTCAGGCTGTAAAACATAGAGCTTCTACTTCCCATTTTATGAATGATGAAATTGAGGACTCAGAATCCTAAGTAACCTGCCAGCCAGGAAGTCCCAGTGATAATACTTAGCTTTGGGCCATCTAAATCCAGAGCTCTAACCTCTTGCCATGTTGCCTGATGGAGACAAGAATAAGTGAATGACTACCATTACATTTGCATGTTAAAAAGGTACCTACACACCAAACAAGCCTCTCCAAAAAACACTGAGTAACCCACACTTAAGTATGACTCTGGAGCCGGACTGACTGGGATCAGATCCTCCTCTTCCATTATTATGTTACCTCTTGTTGCACAGTAGTTCTCTTCATTTCTCCATGCTTGTTTCTTTATCTGTAAAATAAGACAGTTCTGGTATCCACTTTACAAGGTAGTTGTAAGAATTGAGTGAATTAGGAGAGTTAAAGTACTTAAAAAGTGCTGGCGCATAGGAATGCTACGTAAGTGTATGCTTTTATTATTATTAATTTTACAACACTTCATAATTCACAAAGTGTTCTCACATTTTGTTTAATGTTAGCAACAATCTTTGAGGTAGCTATCAGTCTCACATTGTTTAGAAAGGCTTTTATATCACACAGCTGGAGCGCAGGGAGATAAGATTTAACTGGGGTGAATCTGACTCCACACCCACGCACCACTGCTGCGGTCTTCCTGCAGCTGGCCAGCCCTGCTCTGAACTCCCAAGATGGGTCCTAGGTACCAGGGCCAACTGAGAAAGAGCTCCAAGAGGTTTGATTTCCAAGTCTGCAGTGTGAGATAGAGCCTTCTTCTGGAAGAAATACTTCCCTTCAACTGAAGAGCCAAATCTTTTATATTCCAAAAACTAAAGAGGAATTTTCTTCCCACCCCCACTTTGCAGACTGGCTCCTAAATGAGTTCGCCATGCATGGTTTTGTAGAACCTTAACTACAAAATAAATTGCTTCCCCAAGCGCACCTCCAAGAAGAAAATAAGAGTACCAAACAGGAACAAGCAAGGTTCAAAGCATGGTATAAACAAAGGGAAACTGTTTGCAATTCCAGCTGCCTGTAAAGGTGGAAGGAGGAGAGAAGAGCCATCTCGGGTGTGAAGTGGGCTGTGAAAATGCAGAAAGGCCCTTCAAGTAGGAACCAAATGGGCTAGGCAGAAAAGTTAGACAGCAGTTAGACCAAGACACCTCTAGGCATCTCTTGCTTGGCAGCAAAGAGAGAAACTGCTTACACCCAAAGGATTTAACTTCCTTTCTACCTGCATCCACCACCTTCTGTCATTTACTGCCTCAGCACCAGACTTAGGAGAGCTAAAGGATGGATTTCATTTGAAGAAAATATTGTGTCATTTTTTTCCCAGCTAAATTTTAAAAGGTTTGCAAGAACCTGCCCTGGCAGCTTGGCCATTATTATTCACATTTAGAGAGAATTATAGCTCATAACACTTTTTAATACCTGACTTTCTGTAAACCACTATATCATCTCCTCTGTCAAGGACTCTAAGCCTCCACCCTGACTCTGACCCCTGGCAGTGGAGTTTAGAACCTGGAACCCATGTCAAAGTGTTCCTAGTCTCAGGGGTAAGACTGACAGGGTATAGCATACAGTGGCATTATGGCTAAGATTTATTGCTACAAAAGGATACAAAGCAAGTCATTTGGAAGGAAGGCAAGCACAAGTTTCCAAGAGCTTCTCTTTGCCAAGCTGTGCATGATGTGGGTAATTCCTCCAAAGATGCATTGTAAGGATAGCTACACACCAAAGTAATCTGCCAGGGAAGCAGGAGAAAGACCAAGACCCAAGGTTTTGATCAAGGATTGGCCACATAGACACCCTCTTGCCTACTGAGTACCAAATTGTAGACTCTCAGAAAAAAACCAGGTGTTTAACATAAACTTGTTACTTGTATAAACAATCTAGGCATGGTGAGCCATTCTGCTCTTCTGGAGACTAGGAAACTGTTTACCAGCCAAATTCCCAGACTCAGGATGCTCACACAATCTTGCAAACAGTCCTCTCTAGAGACATAGTCTCAGAACAGCTATGGGAGCTCTTTTCTGCCCATTGCTCTGGACTGTTTTGTTTGACTGGCAGAACACTCAATACATATTTTTTGGAAAAGCTTTGTAGATTTTTCTTTATTCATTGCCAGTCCTGCACTAACTCCTAGAAAGTGATTATAAACTTCACCTAGGAGAAATTGCCCGGTAAAGAAAATAAAGAGAAACTAAAGTGATAGTTCTTTAGAGGAATAAACAGGTTTGTTCAAACAAACCTCACAGTAGGGCATCCTCCTAGGTTTCTAGTGGATGAGTCATGGGTTGTAGGGAAGGATGTTGTGATGTTTAGTAGTTGACTGTATGCTGTGTCTAAGTCAGCAATGCCAGCCAGGCAACGTGGTACAGACACAGGACCCCTTTAGGCAGCCACCCTTCAGGAACATATCAGTGCTGGGAACTGCCCTATGTAGCCAACAGCCAGACTACCAAAGGACAGCTGGAATGCGACCACAGAACCAAGTCAACCAAAATGGCCTCCCTGCCAGTACTAGGATAGGCTTTTCAGGAATTTCATAGAAGAGTTAGCATGGAGGTGGTAGACCTGGATGCCAGGATGCTAGGGAGAAAGCTGTATCTTGTAGTCAGTTATGGGGAAATTTCTGGATAACTGATTGCCCTAAGTTCCCTGCTACGGTCAGATAACACCAAAATCCCTGTGAATGTCATCCAGCCACCTGTAGGCAGGTGAACAAGGGTAGGTTTACTGATCACAGCAAGGAAGAAGACATACTATGAAAGCCACTGCATGTCTCAGGAGAGGATGTGAGAAAGAAGAGGTAACACTTGACCCTGTGCTAGTGATATAGGAACAGGTTCAAAGAAATAGCGCTCAGCTCTCTGTTGGACACTGTCAAGGAATGGGCTGTTCTGTGCCTGGGTATCATAATCCTACGGAGAAAGCAGAAAGAATTGGGGCTGGGGATTTAGCTCAGTGGCATAAGCACCTGCCTTGCAAGCAGGCGGTTGTGAGTTCAATCCCTGGTACCGATTAAAAAAAAAAAGAAAGCAGAAAGAATTATGTGAGGCTCAAACAATAACTAGGAAAGACACAGCTGTCACCTCAGACAGGATGATGAGGGGGATGTCTGGTCGTTTTGCTGTTGAACAATGTTTTTGGTTTTATGTTAAATGTTCTTGACTTGTGCAATATGAATCCAGAATGGCCTTGTCTTTTCCGTGGTCCGTTGTGGTCCTGGAGTTGTCTGAAGTTGGATTGTGAAATTGTTTCCTTTAACTGGAGGACATCACAGTCTAGCTGTGAGTGCCAGCTCCTTTCTTATCAATTTCTTTTTTATCAATAATCAAAAGACAAAGGATGGAACAGTAGTACCAGTTATGAGAACTTGTTTCTAGGACCTTTGGTGACCTGCGCCCATAACAAGTTCCAGTGTCCAGGGAAATAATAATGAAAATGACAGGTGCAATTATACCAATGAGTTATGTACTATTATGTAATTATTTAATAAAATACACTCAGTAAATGATCAGTGTAGGTCAGGTATATAATGCATTCTTGAAATATATTATCTCATTTCTCCTCTTAATTATTCTGCAAGATTGCTATTTTCTTTTTTGGCAGAAAAGGAAATAGGGGATCAGACAAGTTAAGTGCTTTCCCTAAGGCCACTTATCTAATAAATAAGAGAGGCTGAATTTAAACATAGACATTGTCTGACTCCCAAGCCCACACTCATCTCTATGGCCCAGGCCTCCTTGACACGGAGGTGACCAAGAGCACCAAAAGAAATGGTTTGCCATGCTGCTTGCTGAGATAAGTATTTGTCCAAGGAGCACACCAGTTCTGCAGCAGAGCCAAAGTGTGTTCATAGACAGGAATTTCCAAGACCACAAAATCTCACAGCACATAGTAGGCCAGGTCCTGGCTGAGTAAGCAGTCCCTAGGCTGGGAGACACTGTCACAGCTCCAGCAAGTGAGCCATTTTCTGGCATCCCCAGAGGGTAAGGGTAGACTTAGATCTAGTTTCTGTTTCTGCACAGCTGGTCAATTAATATGAAAAAGAGCTTCCCATTATTGATTAACTTTGAATTCTACAAACAATGTCTTAATGAAGCTCAATACCTAGAGCTCCAAAGCTGAGGTTAAATCTTCAGAGTAGAAGTGATGGTTAACCTTGTCTCTCGTCTGAGATTTAGCATTTCTTCATTGGAGAAAGAACTTGAAGACTGAGGTATGCTCCTTGGTCAAGAATTACTTTTCTTTCAGTGGTGCTTTTTGTATTTAACTTACAACTTCCCTACCAATCTATGGAAATCTAGCAAAATCTAGCGTGGTTTACTTATCTATCTCAATATAATCAGAATTCATAAATACGCACAGATTAGAATGTGCTCTCAGTGCATCCTGATAAGTAGTAATGCCCATGTTTCAGAATACCAGAGCGAAGAAAAATACAAGAATATCAGAGAAAGAAAAAATAAGACATAGAATTAATACTTACTAGATGATGTTTCCTTTCTAGGGATGCTATAACAAAAGTACCAGAAACTAAGCACATTTAAACAACAAAAATCTATTATCCCATGAGTCTAGAGAGGATTCTGCAATCACAGAGCATGTCCCCTCTGAAACTTACAGAGAAATGCTCCTTGCTTATTCCTGGCTCCTGATAGGCTGTGGACAATGCCTGGCATTCCTTGGCTTGTAGCTACATCATTGCAATCTCTGTCTTCTTGGTCTCATGGCATTCTCCATATGTGTCACAGCATTCACTTGGCTGCCTTCCTATAAGAGTCTTATCCAGATTGAATTATGGGTCATCCCATTCCAGTATGACTTCATCTTAATGAATAACCTATGTAACAACCTTATTTCCAAATCAGATCTCATTCTGGGGTGCTTTGACATATATTTTTGGGAGGAAACTGTATGTTCCACAATAGATGCTCAATAAGTCCCAGGTCCTGTGAGCTCCCATCACTCAGAAGCCAGGCTTACTAGTGAGCTTGTATCTTTTTCATGCCCTGTGAATCTATCACAAGAAACAACTTTATGAATGATATATAAGTCGCCACTCTCCACGCCAAGACTCCAGGGCCCCTGAGGCCCCTCTGCCTCTTCCTCTTCCCTCATGCCCTTGGTCCTCTCTCGATCTCTGGCTCATCCACAGCTGAGTGAGTCAGGTCAGGGCACCAGATCCTAGGTCTCTTCAAAGTCGGTCCCTCCCTGTGGACATAATGCCTCAGAGAAGAGTCCTGCCTGAAGCCATGTATGTGGCACCTGTAGGCATGGCTGCATGCTGACCTAAGCAAGTGTTAGAGTGTGTGTGTGTGTGTGTGTGTGTGTGTGTGTGTGTGCACGCGCGCGCGCACGTGCACATGTGTGCATGTGATTACAAGTGTAAAGTACAGGTTTGCTTGACTCACTGTGTGAGTATGTGGCCTCAGTACAATTGTGCTAATGTACGAACAAGTGTGTGGCAGCACCTGAGAAACCCAGAACAAGCATGTATGTCTTTGAATGTCGACCAGGTTATGGTTTTGTGTGTCTGTGCATGAGCAGAAGGGTACATGAAGATTTCTGCCAAATACCTGCTATATTTTAGAATCAGCCAGAAAGTGAAGGTGAAGTCTTTCCACCCATTAAAATGAGGAAGAAGAACTTTGGGGGCTAGTTTTCTTTGAGCTTGAAAAAAAAATAGCGGCATCATCCAGTTAGTGGTTGTTAATTAAGAACAGGTCCCAGGGAAGCTGCTGCTTTGCAGCACCAATAAATCACTCATTAACTGTCCATGGCGGCTGCCTCCAAGTCGGCTGTGCTGTAGCTCCAGCTCTTTGTAACCAGGCCCAGGCCTTCCTCTGCAGATCTGTCAGCAGGGAGGAGGTGCCATCTCTCACCCCCTGTCCTCCTGAGAGCCCCCCCACCCAGCCTACCCCCAGCAGGAGAAGAAAGGGCTGAGCCTCTGCTCCTTGCTTCATGGACTTCCATTAGTGTCTCTCTGTATCATGGCCACCCAGACTCAGCTCCTTCGGCCTCCCCTCCAGGTGTCTGCCTCTTCTCAGGCTCCTGCTGTGCTGTGCTCCTTAGTGCGCCCTGAGCTCGCTGCTTCACAGCCCCACATGCACCTGTGCCTCCCACAGCCGTGAGCATGCTGCGTGCTCAGGAAACAAATTCTTTCTTGCCCAGCCCCAGCCAACTTTCTCACCAAAACAAAGCCACCAGCAGTGTTTTAAAGTATTGATTTTAGCTAAAACAACCATAGTCTTGGGGAGGAGGAGAAGGAAGCAACTGCCTAATGGGTATGGAGTTTCTCTTTAGGGCGTTAAGCATGTTTTAGAATTAAGGAGTGGTGAAAGTTACACAATATTGGGAGTGTACTCAAAAGGACTGACCTGCACCTGTTAAAAAGGTTTCAGATGGATGAGATGGTATAAGATAGGAACCCACATATGTCTGCTGCTGGCCCATCCTTTCTTAAGCTGAGGGCTTCCTCCTGCTTTCAGGCCCAGCCCTCACAAGCTAATTTAAACCTGCAACAGCTGGAGACAGCAGAAGCCGTGTGGCTGGCAAACAGACCCAAGGACAATTCCCTGCCTCACTTGTTCAAACGCTCCATGATCCTTCCCCACAGGCTCTCTGCCTTCCCAGCTCCAGCCCTGCAGCATCCTCAGCACTGCCCACACAATGATCTTTCTAACATAGTTAGCTAGGTGTTCCCTGCTAGGCATTCCTAGTGGTACCCTAACCTTCTTGCTCAGCAATCATTTCAGGAACTTGTGACTGTGGAATGATATTTTTTATGTTTGTTTGGTTTCAAAAATATGTAGAATCAACCCCAATCTCACAGCCTCTGCTTCTGTGCTTAACTGAGTTGTGTTGAAAGATCTGAGGATAGTAACTAAATATTTTCCCCACATGTTAAAAAGATATTTGGCTTAATGAAACCATTCTTTAATCTGGTATGGGGTGGGGGTAAGAGAGCTATTAGAAGCCTTTGAATTGGGGAGCTCAAGAATTCCCGTCTGTGGGACCAAATCCAGATGTAACCCTGGAAGCATGAAGTTCAAAGTCACTAGGATTATGGCTTGGTAGAAAACTGACAAATATACAGCACCAGACACTAAAGCACAGCCCAGTTTATATGTAGTTTTTGTTGGCACCAGTAGAGAAATACTTCAGAGAGGGGAACCAAAAGCTTAAATCACACCTTTGGGTCCCAGTGGAGGTAAGAACAGCACCATGGGAGGAAGAGAGCTGTTGAAGTGGCTATTTGCTTTCAACTCCAGATCCCATGTCTGGGCTTACATGTTCATTCATCCATTCTTACATTCATTCATTCATCAGATGGGTATAGAGACCTTGATATTCCTGGCCCTGCTTTAGTGATTGCAGACAGAAATATGATTTGTGCCTTGGTCAATACATATTAATAGCTAAACCGACAACAAATGGTTAATTTGTGTTGCAGTAATAAATAATTCTAAGATAACAGTGACTCAACAGAATGTATTTTTGCTATCTATCCATCACACTTTGCTCCACAAAATTTTTCCAGGTCTCAGGGTAATAGAGGCTTTACCATCTTGTGGCTACACTATCAGGAGCAGATGGTCTTTTCTGCAGCTTGCACAGTCCATATGTCTGGCTTAGTCACATGGCCCCACCCAAATAAAGTGAGCAGGGAAGCATGTTCTTCCTATGTGTCCAGAACAGGAAAGGATCAGCTCTTTTGAACACCTAAAGGGTATCTACAGCCTGGAACAGCAAGCACTCAGCAACTCAGTTGAGTACCTCCCCCTGAGGTGTCTCTATCCATGAGAAGAGACAAGTGAACAAACCTAATGGTGGAGAGAATTCAGAAGTATGTTGGAGGAGAAAGAGAACTTGTGACATCATATCTGAGAAGAGGGAGGCACTCACTGGACTCTTTCGGGGCTGGAGGACTGCAGACTAGCCAGAAACTGTCCAGATGTGCATGGATGCAGATAGAATGTGACATCTAGGGCAGGAGGGTGGGGCAGGTGAGCGTGAACAAGCAGGACCTTGGGCCCTGTATGTAGCTATTTGAGCATGACTCTTCAGCTGGGGGCAAGCCATAGGAAAGCTTTAGAAGAGAATTTAATCCACACGTATATTTTGAAAAGATCCCCATGGATTTCACTTTTTAAAGAAGAGTTAGACACAGGTGGAATTCATTGGAATCAGAGCAGTGATTATGCAGACAGATGTAAGAGGCACTTAGGTGAGGAGACCAAAAGCATCAGTAACTAAGTTGATACAGGCAGTGGGAGAGACAGCGGACACAATTTGTGACTCAATTTTTGATTGGGTTTATGTTTTAGTCTATTCAGGCTGCTATAAGCAAAATACTTAGCTCCAATAAATAATCAACAACAGAAAATTATTGTTCCTAGTTCTAAAGACTGGGAAGTCCAAGATCAAGAAGTCAGTGGATTTGCTGTCTGTTGAGAGCCTACTTTCTTCCTGTGTCCTCCCATGGCTAAAAGGGTGAACAAGCTCCTCAAGCTTCTTTTATGAGAGCCCTCAAGCCACTCAGCGCAGAGCTCTCAGGACCCCATCATTTCCCGAAGGTGGCCTTGGCTCTGAACACCTGCATTGGGTATTAGGTCTCAACACGTGGACTTTGAGGGGACGTAGATAGAGAAGCTATTACAGGACAGCTGTGTGGACACGATGAGGGAATGCTGAGTGCAGTTGCAGAGGGGAATGATAAACCGAGTGTTGATGTCCTCGAAGTACCTGTGGACCCTCTAAATCAGGAAGCACTTGGTTATTAGGACCCAAAGCTTAAAACAGAGCCTGCCTATCTTTCCTGGGTGTCTAAGAAATAAAAGATGTGGAGTCACCTGGGAGAAAATGGAGCTTTCCTACAGGGATCTCAAATTTCACCTTTGTTGGTACCAGAATTGCTTTTTATGTTGTGTTTCAATCTGGTGTTTTCAAAATGGAGTCATTTCCTGCTTATCACTGTCCTATGACCTAGTCCCTTAGGCTGAGGGAAGTCACAGCTTTCTGAGCTTCTGCAGCTCCCACTGTGGCGGTACTAAGCCACTGTCATTAAAGACCCCGAGTTTCCAGAGGGCTGTCACATACTTCTCTGGCCTGGCACCCAGGTGCACAGCAAGTGGTTCTTGAAAAAATGAATGAATTAACTATAAACTATTCAAAACTGTCATATCCCTTGTGAGAACATAAATAGTACTTCCATTTTCCGGAAGCTTTTAATAAATTATAATTCAGCAAATTAAAATAAACATTTGTTTTAACTTCTACCAACCAAGTCTCTGGAGGGTTGGACACCTTTTCATCTTCAAAGTGCTTTCAAAACAAGAACTGGCTTTCCCCAAAGGCCCTCTGTGGATGTTGTAGACTGTAAACAGATACAGAACTGTATTAACATTCAGCAGCAAAGATGCCTCAGGCCAATTTTTAAAAGCACCATCTCCAGAAAGAAAAAGAAATTGTTTCTCCAATTTTTTGAGTGCCTTCAATGTGCCAAGAGTTGTGCCAAAGACTTTCAGCACCTGTGATGTTATTCTCTCAGTGGTCCTGGGAGGAAGAGATTTGCCTTGCCTGCTTAGAGATAAGAATCCTGAGCTCAGACGAATAAAGTGACTTGCCCAAGGACACAGAACAGGTGAGAGGGAGGACCAATGACCTCTCATAAATCCTTTTAATGACTCAATTACTGACTTTTACTTTGCTTGGCTGTTTATTGACATTTGGTCTGCAGATTATCTGTACTAGGCACATGCAGGAGATGAATCCTGGGCCCCATTCCAGATTTTTTGGATTAAACTCTGAGAAGAAAAGCTTAGGAATCTGCATTTTAAATAAACCTCCCAGGTGTTTCTTATGTTCACTGAGATTTGATCACTTATACTTTGTACCCATAGTGGGTTTCTAAAAGCGGTTTTTGTCTAACACTATGAGAAAAAAATCAAAAGGGAAATAAGTAAACCCTGAACATCTCATGCCTTGTGCTGAGCTTGGCAGCTTTGGCTTTCTGCAGACAGCAAGGCAGCATCTTCCTCCCCCTGCTCTGCAGACTGTGCCGGCCAAGATGGAAAGCTTCCTCTGTTCCCTGCTTTGCATGGCAATCTTGGGTGGATGTTTTCTCTCCACTCCATATGGATTTTGCAATTAACTCACTAGAAAAGTAAATCATAGGGTGCCTGGAATAATAAGTGCAGTGAACGCCAGGCCTCAGCCAAGTGGACTGGGATCAGATCCAGAGCATGACTAAGGTTGCTGGGCTGGCACCGAAAGAAAGCAGGAGGCCTAAACCTGGTAATCCTGGAGGCTGGACAGAGGCTGGACAGAGAGGGGACCTGTGGGTGAGGTTGAGCGCCTCTCCTGTAGCAGCACATGCCCAGTGTGCTGCATTCTTGTGTGTGTGTGTGTGTGTGTGTGTGTGTGTGTGTGTGTGTGTGTGTGTGAATTCTACATAGCTCTTTTAGGTCATATTTTTACTCCCATCTTACAGAAAAAGAGACGCAATGTTGCTTCCCAACTCGCAGCCTCTCCGAAAAGCCTTTACCACCATCTTGTGGCCTCCTGTCATCCTTTCTTTGTCTGAGAAGCTGGAATGGAGAGAGCCCTTAACAAGCCTAAGAATGGTTGGGGGACAGTGGCAGCTGATCTTGGGAAACCTGGTCCCTCCTCCGTGAAAAGGGTGGCAACTGGTCATAGGTGGCAGGGCTAGGGTGAGTACCGAGTCTGAAGTCTTATTTAGAAGGTACGTAGTAAGCATTTGAAATGTCAGTTCCCCTTTTACCTCCATTTGGTCTCCTAAACCATCTCCTGTCACAGAACCAGCGATGCTTCCTAGGGATGCACCCAAGCTAGTAAAAGGAGCTTGGAGCTGGCTGGAGGTTGAGGACGCTGCTTATACTGTCATCTTGTTTCTTAGTGGACCACTTCCAGTTTTAATTTCTGAAAAACAGAATCTAATTGGTTGATCCTACCTTCAGTTATTGAGCCATTCCTTAGGTGCAGCAGAATCATATCACATCTGGAGCATCTCTCCAACGCCTGTGCCACGCTGCCCGCTTATGAAGAGGCTCTGGACAAACATGCACAAAATGGTCTCTTTATCCCCCTCTGTATTTTGCACTTACGAAGACATATTTTTCTCTTGTCTGTCTTTCCACTCTCTTATGGGGCCAATACTCAGTCCTCAGTCCACAGGAAAGACTTACAGGGTTAGGAGAGGGAGAACAGGGACATAGAGGTTCTGTCTGCTCTGCTGGCTGTGGGCTTCACGGAAAGCATTCATTGAGGGTGAAGATACCCACAGTCCCACTGAGGGGTCCTCCCTGCACACCACTCAGTGAGCTACTTTTCCATGCAGCTCTGCTAAGGACCGTGTGCAGGCCCTGACACACTCACTCCTTTGATTATATCATATCCACACATATCCAGTTACAAGTCAGAAGCGGTTTTTCCTTTTCTTTTTCCTTTTTCTTTCTTTTTTCTTTTTCTCACTGCCCCACCCCCACCCCCGAGCCTAAAAAGCCAAACTGGCTTTTTTCTGCTTCTCACAGTTTCCAGAGCAATAAAGATTCTGAAATCTGAGCCAGGCTGACAGTTCTGTTGATGTATGAGAAACGCAAGGCTGGGATCCTTCCTCTGTTTGGTGGCATTCACTCAGCCGTCACCACAGCTCGAAAACCCTGTTGGGGCTGTGAGGCAGATAAATGGGCATGACTCGGCAGGCACCAAGAACAGACATGGGAACAAAAACACTCTTTGGCTCTTGATGGGCTTTGATTATTGTTTCTTTGCCTAGCTAGAAAACTAGGCAAAGGGGACAGGATTTAAAAAGCAGATACAACAGCTGGGAGGGTGAGATCCCATTTCCTCTACAACTATCCTGCCCTGTAGAACTTTCTGAAGTGATGGAAATGTTTTGTGTCTGCACAATTCTATTGGAGCCATTTGCCACGTGTGGTTATTGAGCCCTTGAAATATAGTTAATGCAACTGAGGGAATGAATTTTTAATTTTAATTTATTTAATCTTACAGTGAAATTCAAATATCCATACTATTCTGGCTGTTGGCTTCCATACTGAATTGTGCAGCTCTAAAATCAAGGGATTTTCTTTGAGCTCTAAGTCTCCATATTCCCACTGCCTAGTACTGGTGGCTACCATGGGTTGAAGAATCTTTAAATGAATGAGTGGGTCGACACTTTTGGTGATGAAGCAGAGAGATTGTTGTGTGGAAGGTAAGCTGCACAGGATTTAAAACTGGTCAGACCTGGATGTAGAGTCTGACTCTGACATTTATTTATTTCTGTAACTCTGAGGCTTTTAATAGCATCTTCAAGCTTTTTCTCTTATGCAAAATTGACTACAATGTGTACCTTCCTCATAAATGAACAAATGAGTTGACATATACAGAGTGATTATGCAGTGCCTGGCATATAAGAAGCTCCTTGATAAGTACAGGTTCATAGAAAAGACCAAGAAAATAACAACTAGCCCTCCTGACAAGCAGACTGTGACATTCCCAACATACAGAAACAATTGCTGTGAACAAAACCACTCAATGAACATGTTCAGGGCATGGGCATGGTCAGTATATGACCAGAAGTGTGACCATACATGCATCTCTTTTAATGACAATTGCCCTCCTCTGACAAATCATTATTTCTTCACCTATTGCAAAATCTAGCACCACTTTAATCCTCTCCCCTAAATAAATATACTTATTCATTCTGTTTTTCTCACTTCTTATAAAATATCCAATCCAGAGCTAGCCCTACCTCACTGATTTTTTTAAATCATCCAATGTGACCCAGACTATTAGGAGTCACACACACACACACACACACACACACACACACACACACACGTATCCCGAAGTCCCAGTCAGGTGCATTCTCCCTTGCTTCAGCCATCTAAACACACTCAACATTTTTATGACTACAGCTGTGGTCCTGGTGGTCTTTGGGCAGTCAGTTGACACCATCAGAGTTTCAAACCTCACCTGGTAACACATGAAAGCTGAACAGTCATGAGAAAGCCCCCACACACTGGTTCTTTGTCTTCTTGTGGGGTTCAGCTTCCTGCTCCCTCACTGCCAAGCTAAACTCCCACACAATTAAAAGCCTGCTATTCCCTAAGCTAGGACTGAACACATGCAGTTAGTGGCCAGAGCTCTTGGCCTCCTCTGCTTCCTCCAGAGAGGATTCTGTGTTATTGCAGCTAGAAAAGCAGCAGAGAAAGCACAGATGCCTTTGTGCTTGACTTAGCCAGCTCCTTAGCTTACAAAAGGCACAGATGCCACCTCGGACTCTAATCAGTGGCTAAATCAGAAAGAGGGCAGTGAGGAAAGTGGATGAAATGTGTCCAGGACAGAATCAGAAAGTCATAATCGCACGGGGACTTTCACACATGAAGAAGGTAAAAAAGAGAAGCTCAGATGCCTAAAGGTGGTATAGAAACTCCAGAATCCCAAGGGTGCAGTTTGTGGGACCAGGGGTTAGGGTTTGATGAGTTGAAATTATCTATGTGATGAGTTTGAAGCACCTGAAAGGCATTTAATTTGAGAAAATTACCAGACACCTGGAAATTTTTATGTAGAAGTGATCATTCTCTCATCCATGTAACCACTTAGTCATTCATTCAAAGGAAATGCATACAGTATACTCCAGGATGGCTCTGTGCCAGATGCTGTGACACAGTAATGATGAAACAGGTGTCACACATCATGGTGGCCCCTCACTTTCTTTGCCTACATTGGGCTTGGCTATCCACTGGTTGGCATGCTCTGGCTATGTTTCCCTGTTATTCTTTCCTTGGAGATGCTCCATGAAACGAAGACATTTTAGGATTGAGGCTGACTGTCAAAATTTTGCTTCTGAAATGAAAACCCTTCACTTTATTCCACTCACCAAGCAGTCATTTTCTAGTACTTCTGTTTTTATTTAATTAAGAAACACTCTTTCTGATTCTATGCAAGTCAAATTCATGAAAGGTTTCCTTGTCATATGTTTGTTTGAGATAGGGTCTTACCATGCAGGCTGGTCTCAAACTTTCTATCCTTCTGCCCCAGCCTCCTGAAAGCTGGTATTACAGGCAGATGCCATTATGCACATCCCACGAAAGATTTGTGAGAAGCATGTGTCAAATTCCCTCAACCCTTACAGTTTTTCCCCCCTTTGGATAGCTTAATGAATATTAGTGAAAACTGCAAAGAAATGTCCATTGTATTTCTTGCAAAGATTTCCATTATTTGGGGGGAATGATGGGTAGAAACAAACCACAGAGAAAGGCCTTTGCCTAACAGCAAAAAAATTTTAAGAACAGGTAGTCTATTAGGTAAGGATTTTCCCTAATGGGTTTGGACTTTAGCTATTGTCTAGTAGCCAACAGCTTTAAAACAAAACAAAGCAAATTGAAATACGGTGTGCTTAACTGTAGAAACACTAAGGAACATGTCCTCTAGGCCTGTGCTTCCTGTTTCAGAAATACTAGAGCAGAAATCCTAGCTCTTTGATTCTCAGAATAATACTGTAATAGGTAAATTCTCATTGCCTCTCTCCCACCCAAAAGAGTTGTAAAAGAGTCCAATCATTGGATTATCTCCTAAGAAACTGTCCACCTCCCTAACCCAGGGGTGAGGCCACTCTGAAGGACCAAGGGACTGTGATGCAAGATTTGCCCTGGATGGACCTGGCCATGTTGTTGAGGGTAGAACATCACAGAGGCTGGTCTTCAGGTGAGAGAGGTGGGCAGCTGACTTCTGTTCAGCCCTCTTGCCTGTGCGCATAGCTCCAGCCCAGCTGTCCCTGCTTTCTCAGATGTGTGCAGACACAGATGCCCCTTTCGGACGTGCACTCTCCCCTACCCAATGCCCTTTGTCACACTGAAGCTTGAGTGTATATTCTTTCCTTAACTCTCATCTCCCCTGCTCACACTCCATCCATCATTCCAAGTCACTTGCTAAAAGTACGTGACCACTGCAACTAAACTTGAGTGTTTGATCTTTCTGAACTTCCTTGGACTTCTTTCCCCTTGAGGTTAAACTGCTACTTACCTCATACATCTTTAGTTAAGTATTTATGTCACATCTCTGGGAAGTTTGGGGTCATATTATGATGTGTTCTGCCCTAATGCATATTTCTCCATGCAAAAGACTTCCCTTTTGTTTGGGGACCCAGCGCCTCAGGGAACTTCATATTCAGTACATCAAAAGATCCAGAAAGACTTGTGCATTGGACTTCATTCTGATCAATCAAGAAAAGCTGGAGATGCCGGCATGTGGGATATGCAGGAGAGGCACCCATCTTGGTGGTTATACAAGCTACGGAAATAAATGCCTAATTTGGCCAAATGGGTAGCTCGGAGCCTTGCCCTTAAGAGTTCCAGGCTCCTGCAGGTTACAAATACAGAACCTCAGCCCCACTCCCAACTCCCAGACTCAGAATCTGCCCTTCACACTGGCTCCCCAACTGGTTCAGTCATACACAGAAGCTCACTACCCTGGACTTTTAAGCAAGTTGTTTGCAGAAAAAAAATACTAAGTCTAGTATTAAGACCAGGCACTTTGAATTGATGACTCAAAAGCCTCGAGAAATCACACAGTGGATCTAAGGCCGTCTTTTATGTTTTTAAGCACCAAGACTGAGTATCATATGGAAACAAATAGGAAAATGTCTGTAAATACAACATTTAACAGTGGTTTCCTTGGGGATAAGTGGGACAGATGCGGTGGGGAGGAGTGAAGGAAGACTTGCATTTGTATTCAGTTTATTTCTGTACCGCTAGAATCCAAATATATGAATACATTAGTATTTTTTTTATAAAAAGGAATAGGAGGTTTCGGCAAATATAAGTTTAACAACACAGAAAAATAACCCCAGGAAGCTGCACAGGCATTTCTCAGATGAGCTTAAATTGAAAAGGAACATGTTTTTGTTAACAGGGTAGCTGCAAGTGGTAGAATTACAGATGATTTTATCTTTTTGTTTTTCTTCCTTTTTTTTTTCTTTGTATGAATTTTTTACATCTTCTACAATGAATGTATGTCATTTATATAGAAAAATATAGACCAAAAATGTTTTCAGGAGGTTTAAAAGCCAGATAGAGAGTCACAAGTTAGCATGGGCACAGCAGAGGTATAGCACAGAGGTATAGGATGAGGGTGGCTATTGCTGCTGATGAGCAAAGAATTTTAAAATGATTTAAGAGATAAAAGCAACAGAGGAGTGTTGGGATGCGGTTGCTATTGTGGCTTGAGCCTCCACCCTGTGCCCACCCAGCACCATGCCCGGTCCGAGAGGTGAACACCACAGTCATCGCACAGCTGAGAGAGCGAGCCTGGGTGAGCTTAGCCAGCCCCAAAGGAGGAGCGGAGCGGCCTGGTGTTGAACTCGACCTTGTGACTCTGTGCTCTGCACCACTGACTTGGAACAGTGAAGGCAATGTAGTCCGGAGATGAATACATAAGATTTAGGCCAACTCAGAGGCTGCAAGTCTTCTCTGTCCCAGAGCAGTCATTTTTCAAGTTTCTGGGTGCTGTTCTCTAAAAGGCCAGGGAACCTTACCCCACAGCTATAAGCACTTCGGATCTCTTCCAGGAGCCTCTGGGATCCCACAAAACTCCACGTGAAAACCAGCCACAAGTCCTCTCTGTCCTAGAGCAGTGATTTTTCAACTTTCTGGGTGCTGTTCTCTAAAAGGCCAGAGAATCTTACCCCACAGCTATGAGTACATCAGATTTCTTCCAGGAGCCTCTGGGATCCCACATAACTCCACGTGAAAACAAGCAAAGGTTTTGAAAGACCACAAAAATGAGTTCCCCTGACAACCAGAGGAGACGGGTTTCTAGGAAGCTTTGAGGACTCTTCCAGCTGTGTCTGCTCTAGGACATGTGCCATGCACCCCAGCACAGCCTGTGCCCTGGTGGATCGCACAGGAAGCACATGTTAACCTTGTCATCCTCACCCTTTCTTGGCCTGTTTGACCACAAATGACATTTTATGGACTCCATTAATATCTCACAGATAGAGCACCCCAAAAGACAGCTTCTGTGATGCTTTCTTAGGTCCCATAGAGACCTAACATTTTTTTTTTTAAAGCCTAACATTTTTTAAATTAAACCTTCACAATATTTTCTGCATGATGGCTTAGAATTTCTTCAGAACATTTTGTTCTTTGAAAAAAATTCTGGAGTGCTAAAAATGTCTGTAATTATACCCACAATGAGAGCAGGATCTCCAGCGCATGCCTCTGAGAGTTGGAGGTTAACAAGGATTACGCCTTCAGGAGGCACCAGAATAGCATCTGTGGCTACACTATATCTGCTACAAATTACAAGGTCCTATCAGCCTTGACATGCAGTGGGGAAGAAGAGACATTGAACTTAAATCTGACATTTGTAAGCAGGCTTGTCATTGTACATTATTCAAGGTGGTAGTGTTTATTTTTAACTTTTGCATATATTGTGTGCATCCTTTAATTAAGCTTCTTTGAAATCAGATGTTCACAGGTGGGCACAAAATGCCCAAACTTCTACAACTGTAACAATAAATGTCTCTATTTTGCTTTGTAGTTTATAAAAATACCTTCAAGCCCATGTCCTCAGAACAGATTCTTGTGGACTGCATATTGTTTTCCCATTTTACAGAGAAGGAAATTGAGAATCTGCTCACAGCTGACAGCATTATGACTATATCTTGCTCTTTCACTCTCCAATCTATTCCATTTCCATTACCTTAAATTGCCTCCAGTGGTAAATGATTATGGGACTATTTTTCAGGTGTAGACCTGATTTGGGGGAATATTAATGCTAAGGTCAATTCATTAATTGCTTAGTTGAATATAATATATATGTGTCTTGGTAGAATTTTTCAAATAGATAACTCCATAAATCAAATCAAATTTATTCATTTATATCTACTCAGGAAATAGACTTCTAATACTTTAGTAGCAAATGCGAGCAGGAGACAGCTTGATACACCAACAGAAGCTTGTGAAGGGTTGTTGTTGTTGTTGTTGCTGTTGTTGTTGTTGTTGCTGTTGTTGTTGTACTGGAGATTGAACCCAGGACCTCACACATGCTGGGCAAGTGCTCTAGCCTAAAAATTTGTGTTTTGATGTTGTGTAACCCTGTTTCCCCAAGTAACCATTTCCTTATCATTGAACTAAAGTAAAAGATTGGACAATACGAATATTCTTCCTTCAGAACATGAAAACAATATTTAGCCTTTTGTCTCCAGCATACATATCCATTCTTCTTCCAAAATGTACATTTTTCCCCTTTGGTTACTGTTGTAGTCAGGGGTTGTAAGGAGAATAATTAAAATCATAACATGGAATGTATACTATTATTTTATGATGGTCACCCAGAGTTAACACAAAGTGCAGGAAATCTGTCCATAACACTAAATACATAGGATATTCAACCAAGGGCCTGAATCCCCCAGCAATGTCCTCCATGAATGCAGAGGAAGACCTAGAGCCCATGACAATGCCTCCCACGAGTCCAAGTGGAGGTCTAGAGCCCACAAGAAGGACTCATGCCAGTCTGTTTTATGGATCTGAGCTGGGAAGGCCCAAAGGTCAGTGACAGAAGCTAGAAAGTCTACACCAGTTGGGTGAAAGAGCTGTGCTGGTAGGTTGAGTGTTCTACACTGGAGCCAAGAAGTCATGCTCATTATAAATACCAGGGCTGTCATGAAAAGCACCACAGCCAACGTGGAGGTCCAGAGCTCCTCCAATGATAAGCACAGTTGAGTACATGCCAGGAAGCCAGCATGACGAGTTTGTTCTGGAAATTAAATGACACATATCTTCCCTTCTTGGAGCTAGGAATTTCAGTATAAAGACCAGAGCTCCCCCAAAGTGAACCACAGCCACTCTCACCAACAAGGTCCTGAGCTCCTCTGATGACAAGGGTCAAACTCACACTGGGGAAGCTAGTCATGACAAGCTCCTCCAGGAGAACCAACGGCTCAAACAGCAGCTCTTAGAGAAACCCACAATGCCTCACTCATCTTCTCCAGGTCTCTGTTAATGCTGGCAACTTTCCTCAGGGGAACATCTGTGCTCGGCACCATGCTGATTTAATTCTGCTGGTGTTAAGTTGATCACCAGTTTTTAATCTATAACAGTTACCAATTTTGCTTGCCTTCCTTTCAAGGAATTGACACTGACAAGTCAACATGCATTTATTATCTGTTCCATGACTATCCCTGTGCCAAGTGCTAGGTACAGATCTCACAGTCTAGTGAGAAACACAACCCAACAAGCATCTAATATATCAGAGTGCTGGTATAGATAGGTATGAGGGATACTGAGTCACAAAGAGGTACAAATTTAGTTCTTCCTTGAGGAGGGGGTTAGAAATGCCTCCAACAGTGGGTAGGGAAAGCATATTCAGAGATGAGTAGGTAGATGAAGGGTAGGCAATAGAGGAAATTCTGCTAACCTATTAAATGACCCTCACCTCCATTTAGTCTTTTCTCTATAGCAGTTACTCCAGGTGAGTCAGTCACTGGTATGTTTTCCCTGGACAATTAGAAAACAAATTTTCATCATCAACGTAAGTTTCAGGAGTTTAGGGAATGGGTAAGAAATATCAGGGCTTTTTCATGGTACTAATCTTTTTACTTCCTCCTAATGCCTTTCCTTGGGACCATAGGGGATGATAACTACTTTACAGTCATCTTACTCACTAGGTCTTTGTGTTCTCCCATGAATGATTAAGGGTATCTTCAAAAAATAGATACCTTTCCATGACAGGTTTAATTACTCTGCCACAGGATCCAACCAGAACATAGTGCTAGGGCCTTGTTCCCTGAACAGTGGTCAGTCTCAGGTGAGCTTCACCTGATTGCCTGAATATTTTAAAACCTTTCCACAAGTTACATGTATGATACCATGCACTTCTCACATTTGGAGATATTTTTTGAGAACCAAAGGCAATTTCTTACAGAATTCAAGATGAAGAGTCTACAGATCTGGATTTCAGGCCTGATCTGCCACTTGCTTGCCCTGTGATCCTGGACATGTCATTTGTTTCTTGGCAGATGCTCCTAAGGACCCTTCTAGTTCTAAGATCTGAAGTTGTAAATTCCAGAAGGCTGAAAGGAAATCATTGGTGTGGAGCTCTCCTGGGGTGCATTAGTAGACATGGGTGTGATCTCAGGTCTCTAGGTGGGCTGTGCAGTAGATTGTGTTCACACTGGCCTCCCTTGAAGCGCAAACTGTTTTCAAGTTTGAGCATACTAGAATCTCCTGCTAGAGGTGGTTTCTAGGTTCTTTCTGTCCTGAACAAAGAATTGATCAAGACAAGCTCAAAGATAATGATGTTTTACATTTATTAAAGGAAGGGAAAGAAATACATTCTTCAGAGGGAGTGTGGACCAATTAAAAGCAGGATGGGACATATACTCTACAGGGTAGACCACCGTGAAAGAACACAGTGGCCCTGAACTCAGTGGTGGCTGTCTTTTTGTATCTCCCTCTCCGTGGGCTGACCTTAGGTCTACGCCACCCTATTAAAAACCTGCATTCTCTGATTAGTTCCAAGGGCTGGGCTTTGAGAAATGTTCTGCACATGCATCCTAGAACTCTGTGATCAACAGATTGTGCTCACTTGCCCAGCCAGGTTCCCAGCCCAGCCAGTTTCCCGTGCCCTAATATCCAGCCTCAAAACCACTTCTTTTTTTAAATTTTATTTAAAGAGAAAAAAAGCAAAACAGAAAAAAGGGTAGCAACAATACAGAATTCAAAAAAAATAAACACTAAGAAATCACTAGTTGATAATTTTATACTGTCATCTTAGAAATAGTTGTTCAAGTTACAAAATTAAAGCATACAAAGTAAACATTCAGTGAGACTGCAAACAGTTCTGCTCAGCAATCTCACAATGTGAAGGACTCAAGATCATCCTTTTTATAGCTGAGTAATATTCCATTGTATAAATATACCACATCTTTTTCATCCACTCTGCCATTGATGGGCATTTTGGTTGTTTCAAGGATTTAGCTATTACAAATTGTACTGCTATGTATATAGGTACACATATATCACTGTGACATGAACCTTTCAGGTTTTCTGGGAAAACACCCAGGAGGTGAATAGCAGGTTGAATGGAACTTCCAATTCTAGTCTTCTGAGAATTCTCCATACTGCTTTCCATAGTGGTTGCACCAGTCTACACTCCCACCAGCAATAGAGCAGTGTTCCTTTTTCCCCACAGCCTTGCCAACATTTGTTATCTGTTTTTTTCTTGATGGCAGCTATTCTTTCAAGAATGAGATGAAATCTCAATACTGTTTTAAATTGCATTTCTCAAATGACCAGTGATGGTGAACATTTCTTCATGTATTTATTTGCCATTTGTATATCTTCATCTGAGAACTGTGTGTTCATCTCTGATGCCCATTTTTGGAGAAGGTCTTTGAATTTGGGGGCTTGATGTTTTTCAAGTCTTTATATGTTCTGGAGATAAGTCCTTTGTCTGAGAGGTTGCTGGGTATAATTCTTTCGCATTCTGTGGGTTTTCTTTTCACTCTGTTGGTGATTTCTTTTGAAGTGCAGAAACTTTTCAATAATATGATATCCCAGCTGTTGATTCGTTGAAGTGTTTCCTGTGGTCTAGTTCCAGTCTTTGGCATGTGGAAAGCCAATTTTTCCAACACTATTTATTAAAGAGGCTATTCTTCTTCTAGTGAACATGTTTAGCACCTTTGTCAAACATCAGGTGGCTGAGTGTCTTTGTAGTTGTGTTTGAAATGTCTAATCTGTTTCACTGATCCTCAGGTCTACTTCTTGGCCAGTACCATGCTGATTTTATCACTGTGGCTTCAAGTCAGGAATTGAGTCAGGAATTGAGATGCCTCCTGCCTTGCCTTTTTGCCCAGAATTGCCTTTGCTATTCTAGGTCTCTTTTGTTTCCAAATGAATTTTAGGAGTGTTTTCTCTAAATCTGTGAAGTATGTCAATAGGATTTTGATTGGGATTGCATTAAATCTGTATAACAGTTTTGGAAGGATGGCCATTTTCACAATGGTGGTTCTTCCTAGCTGAGAGCAAGGAATATCCTTCCATTTTCTAATATCCTCTTCAATCTCCTTTTTTTAGCATAGCATAATTTTCAGCATATAGGTCTTTTACATTCTTAGGTTGATTCCTAAGTATTTCACTTTTTTTTAGATGCTATTGTGAAAGGTGATATTTCCATAATTTCTCTCTCGGTCAGTTTTTTGTTTGTGTACAGGCATGCTATTTTTGACCATTGATTTTGTATCCAGCTACACTGCTGAGTTTGTTTATTACCTCTAGTAGTCTTTTAATGGAGTGTTTTGGGTCTTCTATATAGAGTATCATGTCACCTGCAAACAGTGATAGTTCCACTTCTTCCTTTCCTATCTTTAATCCTTTTATTTCTCTCTGTTGTCTGATTGCCCTGGCTAGTATTTCCAGAACTATATTGAATAAAAGTGGTGATAGTGGGCATCCTTGTCTTGCTCCTGATTTTAGTATGAAAGCTTTCAGTTTTTGTCCATTTAGTATAATGTTGGCTGTTGGTTTGTCATAGATGGCCTTTATGAGATTGAGGTAGACACCATGTATTCTGAGTTTCTGAAGGGTTTTTATCATGAACATGTGTTGGACTTTATCAAAATCTTTTTCTGCATCTATTGAGATGATCATGTGGTTTTTGTTTTTGGCTCTGTTGATGTGGTGTATTACATTTATTGATTTGCCTAAGTTAAACCATCCCTGCATTCCTGGAATGAATCCCACTTGGTGCATAATCTTCTTCTATTTGCCATTATTTTATTGAGAATCTTTGCATCAATGTTCACTAGTGAAATTGGCCTATAATTCTCCTTTTTGGTTGGGTATTTCTCTGTTTTTGGTATCAGAGTAATACTTGCCTCCAAGAATGAGTTAGGGAGGAATGCTTCCTTTTCAATTTCATTGAAAAATTTAAGGAGTATTGGCATCAAATCTTCTCTAAATTTCTTATAGAATTCAGCCATGAATCCATCAGGACCTGGGCTTTTCTTTGTTGGTAAGTTTTAGTTACGTTTTCAATTTCAATGACTGATATTGGATTATTGAAAATTGCTTTATCTTCTTGGTTGAGATTTGGTAGTTCATATGTTTGTAGAAACCTATCCATTTCCTCTGTGTTTTCTACTCTATTTGAGTAGAGATTTTCAAAGTAGATATTCATGACCTTTTGAATTTCCATGGGATCTGTAGTAATTTCCCCCTTTTCAGTCCTTATTACATGAATTTAGGTTTTTTCTTTCTTTTTCTTGATAAGATTAGCTACAGGTTTATCAGTTTTGTTTATTCTCTCGAAAAATCAGCTTTTTGATTCCTTAATTCTTTGTACTTTTTTTAGTTTCAATTGCATTGATTTCTCTCTAATCTTTACAATTTCCTCTCTTCTATGAGCTTTGGGTTTAACTTGCTCTTCTTTTTCTAGACACTTGAGATGAAGCATTAGGTTGTTTATTTGTGCTTGCTCTGTTTTCTTGAAATGACAATTTATTGCTATATATTTCCCTCTTAAGATCACTTGCATCACATCCCACAGATTTCAGTATGTTGCTTTTGCATTTTCATTGAATTGTAAGTATTACTTTATTTCTCCTTTAATTTCATCTGTAGCCCACTAGTTATTCAGAAGGTTGTTATTTAATTTCCATGTATTTATGAAGGTTTTGCAGTTTCTTTTGCCATTAATTTCTAATTTTAGTGAGCTATGGTCAGATATTACACATGGGATAATTTCAATACCTATGCATTTACTTAAGAATGTTTTATGGGATAATATATGGTCTATTTTGGAGAATGTCCCATGTTCAGCTGAGAAAAATATGTATTCTGATGTGGCTGGGTGGAACACTCTGTAGATATCTACTAAGTCCAATTGCTCATAGGTGTGATTCAGTTCTATTATTTCTTTGCTGACTTTTTGTCTAGTTGATCTATCTCTATGTGACAGTGGAATATTAAAGTCCCCTGTTATAACTATGTTCTTGTGTATTTGGTTCAAAACCACTTCTTTCAGTGGCAGGGACTTTTACATGTCAGTGTTCAATAAATCTTTATCAATGGCAGTTGTCTTAATTAAGGCAACTAAAGTACCCCCAGTTAGAGACAGTGAGTCCTTAGTCCTCCCAGAGCACTTTCAGCACTGGCACTTTGGACCTGGTAATTGTTTGTTTTAGACCCTGTGTTCTGCACTATAGTATGTTTACCAGAATTTCTGGCTTGACCCTTGTAGATGCCAGTAGCACCATCTCCAAGTTATGACAGCTGAAATATCTCCAAACATTTCCAAAAGCCCTTGGGGAGCAAAGTGACCTGTTGAGAACCATTGTCCTAGGATGAGAGTAGAAACGATGTGCACACACTTTGCCTGGAACCACTAGGTCCTAAGGTTAGGTATGCGCCTTGAAGTTTCCGTGGCTACCTCAAAACCACACTAAACCTCTAACATTTTCTTGTTGTTGTTTGTCGTTGTTGTATTTCTGAGACACTATGCAGTTCAGGCTGCCCTTGAACTCATTTTGTGGGGCAGGGTGGCCTAGAACTCCTACCTCACCCTCCCAAGTGTTGCTATTACAGGTATGTGCTGCCATTTCCAGCCTAACCTCTAAATCCTAACCTTGACCATCCCACAGTCCTGTTCTCATGCATTCACTTAGCAAACTTCTGCTCCATGTCCGCTGCCTGCCTAGATTGGTGGTAGAGACAGAAAAAGCAGTAGTGAGATTTTACCTTTACTCTTGCCTTATTGCTGAGCCTGAATGTATGCTGCTGGCTTCCTGATCCCTCTGAGAATGCTCTTCTTTTGCTGATGACTGCCCACACTGGCTTTGAAGCCCTCAGCCTACACCCTAGCCTGGGCCCCTCTTATTATGAACAACACATAGGAATCAACCCTCAGTCTTCAATTCCTCTTCCCTCTGTGGATCTATGCCCCACCACCACCATGGATCTATTGGGTCTCTTCCTCTCCCTTACTCCAAACTATTTCTGTTTTTAAGCTGGCATTTAATCATATCAATAAGCACTTGCTGAATTCGTCTTTTGTACCAGGACTTATGTTCTCTGTACTGTTACATCTCTTTATTCTTAATTTCATTCAGTAAGTACCTGCAGCCCCTGCTCTGTGTCAGTCATGGTGCTGGGTGCTGAGGATGCAGAACTAAGGGAAATCAGGCATGGTCCTGCATTTTGGGGGGAGGGCTTGCTTTCATCACATCATTAATCATCCACCTAAATGTCTCTTCACCCACCTTCTTGCCTTCTTTCTGTCTCCTCTTTCTCTTACTTTCTCTTTGCCTCCTTCTTCTTTTTACTCTGTGTCTCTGGCTCTCTCTATCCTTTACCCCCTCCATAGTCAACCAGATCTTTTCCTGAGAATGATTGAGAAGCTTCTCAGGGGCAATGGATCTCCATCAGATGCCTGTCCCCCCTACCATTCTCCTGGTAGGAGAATGACTGTCGTTAAAGGGGGTCTGTGGAGGCAGTTTGACAGGAGGTGGACTCACTGGGCAATAACCAAGAAGGATCACTCCTTTCTAGGGACAGTAGAAGGATATGAGGCCCATTAATCATCCACTGAGAGGCAACTCTGAACAGCACATGACTCTACTTGGCTCCATGTGCCATGGGGAAAATTTCTAGAAGTACAGGGGCACTGAGGGCTGAAACCCAGAGGACAAGCTGCCACATACCCAGTGTGGGATCCTCTCTTCTCTCAACCTAAAGAAAAATGGCTGCTGAGTTATTTTGGTGTCATATCCAGCTAAAACAGTTCTTTGGCTTTTTGTGGTCTCCTTTTTCGTTTGTTTGAGGTATTAGGAACTGGACTCATGGCATCATGCATACTAGGCAAGAGCTCTACTGAGCCACATCTCAAGCCCAGATCTTTAGTTTTTTGAAAGAGTCACAGCCTTCCTGTAGAGTCAGGTCAAAGTTTCTATGAACCTGGCATCTCAGCCTAAGTTGTAGGGTTGGGCAGTTGAAACAAGGACTGAGGACCCAACTGAGCTCCCCTTATTGCCCAGGTAAATGTGAACAGGTCCCTTCCCTGCTTTGTGACTCAGTTTGCACTTATGAAGGTGATACAGAGGCTTATGGGGTGATACAGAAGCTACATCTAGGTTAGAGGGTTTAAACAGTGCTTGCAAATGGCTTGCCACAGTGCCTGGCACATGACCTGTCCACGTTCCTCTTGGTTTCCCAGTTTCTTCCTATGGTTATATGCCTGATTGCTGATTGTAAAGTAGGCATACTCATGCTTTTAACCCTGGGTGAATTCTGATTGCCTCCTATTAAAGAAGGTAGGATTCTGCCTAATACCTTTCCTAAATTCTTCCAAGGCCTTAAACTTCCCTTTCACTGGCTAGAAGAATACAGCTGTTCAGCAGCTGTTAACTTACTCTGTTCAGCAGATCAAGTTCATTGTCAAGTGATATGATTTCTCCCCATAAAGGACTTGGGGATTTCTCACAATGAAAACTGTTACCAAAGTGAATAGTGTTATTAATAGGACTTCCTGGAAAAGAGCCCACCTGGATAGAGAAAGCTCCTTGTCACAAATACCAAATCACTCTTGTTCCATTTTATGCCCTTCTCTCTTTTCTTTGCCTTCCAACTTCGAAGGTACTTTTTGCATGAAGATTAGAACTGTGAAGGCCCCTCTGGGAAGGGAGTTTAAAAATGGAGGGCCCTGGTGTTGAGAAGTTCTAAATCATTCAGTCCTCTTGGGCCTTCCACTCCCTGAGGGGCTCTTGGGTTTCCAAGACAGCCAAACATCTGAGATGAAATAGATTGCTGTATTTGGACTAGAACAATTTAATGATCCAGAAAGTGGAGAACAAGGACAGAGAAGAAACTAAACCAGCTAACACTGCCCTCAGACAGAAAGCAATTGATTGAGAGTGGAGGGAGGTGGCAGTCCCAGGCAAAACAAATCTGCTAACCCCTTACGAACATAGGTTATCCAGCTCCCAGAAAATAAATTTGAAAGCAGTGAATCTGGCAGGCAGAGGCAGCCAAGAAAAAGACTGTGCTTCTGCAAAATGCCTTGGGTACTACCTCTTTCCTCCACTTTGAGCTTCTTGAGGGAACATCTCACACCTAACCCATGCCTGGTAGAGAAGAGACAAAGAGGAAATGGAACGTTTCAAGCTGAAGTATGGTTATCCTTGGACCTCTGCAGAGATTTTCAGGGAAGGCAATGATGGGCTGTATTTTTTTTTTATTGGTACAGGGGATCAAACTCACGACCGCCTGCTTGCAAGGCAGTTGCTTATGCCGCTGAGCTAAATACCCAGCCCCATGGGCTGTATTTCTGAAGATACAAAGAGAAAATGTCTTTGTTTTAAAACATGTGACTCTGTTATGAAAGAAAATGCAAAATTAGAGTGAATTTGTGAGATGAAATATGAGAATTTAATGAAATGATTACTTAAAACTCACTTTTCAGGACTCTTTTGGGCAATGGTTCTCAAACTTTAGGGTGCACCCACACCACCTGAGCGCTTGTTAAACTTGTAGAATCCTGGGCCCCTCCCTTTCCAGAGACTCAGAACACTGCATGCTAGCCAGGGTCCCAAGGGATATCAAAGCAACTGCACTGGCTGTGGCCCTGCTTTGGGGAGAGGAGATTCCTCCTCTTCTGCTATTTAGGTTTGTGCTGGATGCTTAGATGCTCCCCAAGATGAAGACACACATTGCTCAGGTGCCAGGCAATGGCAGAATTTTAGGGATACTTTTGTCTACGGGATTCTCTGGCTTCCCCTTAAAGAAGTTGCCTTGCCCAGCCCAAATTCAGACTTATCTCTATAGGCAGCCTATAGTCCTCTGTGAGAAAGGTTGAGGTCGAATGAAGATCATTCAAACGCCCCGCCTCCTTGCCCAGTGTGAGGCAGTGCAGAAAGGCCAACCTGGCTTCGCGGCCCTTAATGAAACTGCAGAGGCCTGTGCTGTACCTGCATTGCACCTGCCTTCCTGCCTTCCTCCTCTACTTTCTCCTGCCTTCCTTCCTCCCCGACAGGAGGTGCCCATGAGAATGGGGAAACTTCCTACCTCTACATCTCCCTCTCACAGTCTGTTTCCCAGGGAGCCTGATCTAAAAAAATAAAATAAAATAAATACTTCAGGCAAGTGTAGAAACAGATAATGGACAGTTTTGAGAAGTATCTAAGCTGCAGTATAATAATGATAAAATAGCAGCAAGTAATATTGATTAGGCTGCTACTATTTTAAGGACTTCATATTTGTCTTCTCTCTTAATCTTTATAATAACTCTATTACTATCCTGACTTTACAAATGAGAAATTAAAGAACTTGCCCAAGGTCATTACAGCTACTACATCACTGGGCTGAAATTCAAATACACATGGCCTGGTCCTAAACTGACTTTTCACCTTTGCCATCAGGCTTCTCAGGGTCAAGTTGTGACTCTTCCATGTGTTAGTTTTGTGAACACCCTGGGAGTGAATCCAACTGAGCCTCGATTTCCTAATCTGTGAAAAGGGGCTGTAGTACCTACTTTACAGATCATGCTGGGACTGAATTGAGATTCAGTCTGTGTCAAGAGCCTAACAGGTGCTTGGAGCTAGTATAGTGCAGCCTTGACAGACACTGAGTAAACCCTTCTGGGGAATGCAGGAAGTGGCTTCTCCAGTGGGAAGCCCTGAGTTGCTGCGGTTCTGAGAAGATGAGAGAAAAAATAACCAAGGAAATGAGAAGCATAGGCTTAAGAGGAGATACATTGTGGAACAAGTTTGAGCAAAGGGAGAAATAAATTGCACCCATGCTCTCATTTGCATCTGTTAGCAAGACAAGAATAGCTACTTGGAACTGAAGATGTAGCTAAGAATGCTGATGTGGACAGTGATGTGGACAATCCAGGACGTTTGATGGAATTCGGGCACTGTAGCCACCAAACCCACATAGTTCTCTGCTAGAACTACTAGACTTTAACTTGAAATGTGTCTTACCCTGACCTTGAGATGTATCTTACCATTACCTTGAAATGTGTCTGTCACAAAATACCTAATAGAATCCAAGAAAAATCAGGCTTCTCTGATCTTGGTCTCATGTGGAAATGGCAATCAGGACTTTGGCTTTTCTAGACTCTATGAGATCAGAAACACAGTGACTGTGTGAGTCTTCAGCCTTTCCTCATCTGGGGAGAACTGCTAGCCCTCTGTGGTTTGTGGAGGGAAACCACAAACCACAAAGCCAGTGTTAGAAGCATTTTCTGCCCTAACTTCTTCCCCTGAATTTCACAGAAATCTTTTTGAGAACTTTTAGGTCTGGTTAATTCCAAGTTCAATTCTCTAATTTCACACACAACCAGGCACCTTTTTTCTGCCTCCTCTCTCATCGCTGACCCCCCCTCGCATTACACACGGGAGTGTTTGTGTTGGAACATCTTCAAGGACAAGGACTCAATTCCTATTCCTATTCCTATATCAAAATTTTTTAAAGTTAATGTTAGAGAAAACATCTCAATTTGAAGTATCAGCATACCCTCAATTTGATTACAGACCTTTCTTTCTTCTTCTGTGCCCCTCCGCTCCCCTTCCCTCTCCATCTCACACGTACAGAAGCACATCAGAATCTGTGCACAGTGACGTTTCACACAAGATTGTATGGAAGACTCCCCAGAGATTCCCTTTGCTTTTTTATTTTGTTGAAGTTCAAATGCCTCAAAATCACGTTGTTGGAGCCGGGGTTATAGCTCAGTGGCACAGTGCCTGGCTGAGAAGCAAGCACTAGGCCGTGAGTTCCATTATGGGTACAAAAAAAATCACTTTGTCAAGGGAGCCACTTTGTAGAGATTAGTTATCAGGCCACCACCCAAATTTTGATTCACCTCTGACAAGAAGCTGTTGAATCCCCCTCTCTGTAAGTGTAGTAATAATTCTTACTTTCTTTGATTGATGTGAGGATGAGATAAAATAATTCATAGAAGGTGCCCAACAATGTGTTATCTAAAGGATACATTCAAAAAAGCACTCAAAAGACTGCTTCTGAAAACTCGCATCACATTCCGGAAGCTCTGATCTCTGTTTGATCTTGGAGGGCTGGGAGATGAACTAACTGCTCAATTCCTTTCCCTACCATGTCTCTTTGGCAGGAAATAACCTTGTGTCCATGGTACTCTTTATAACCCTTCCCTCTGCTTGTCTCCAAATCACTTATTCCCTGTAAGCTGGTTACTGTCCAAAAGAGTTCTGCATTGAATTCCATCTGCCAAGGCTCTCCTTTGTCTTCCTCTGAGATAACAGTACCCAGTTAGATGACCTATTTCAGCAGTGCTGTAGTCACCTGTACATTTTAACTGTTCCTGGCCTCACATCAAGATCATGCAGGGCTGGTAGAATGAATGTTATATGAAATAAAAATCAAATACACTGCCCATAATTTCCCTCAGCACAAGAACACTTACCTTCCGCTTCACACCTGGCCAGGTATACTACTCTGAATTCTGCTCTTACTTGCTGTAAGCGGCATTAACATCAGTTGCCCTTCTTTGGAACACAGACAATGGAAGTGTTGCAGCACCCAGGAATATTTAAGAGAAGATCTGAGGACAGATCTGTTGTACTCTTGCCTCAGGGAGGACAAGTAGACACATGCAGATATTCCCTTGCACCTGACCTGGAGCCAGCCATGCAGGAACCATGCAGACTCTTGTTCATTGTAATTGAGAGATCAGGTTTGCTTCTGTTACTCCTGTAAAATCCCCAATTAGCCTCCATTCAGCAGAGAGAGTTGTCAACTTGACAGTACCTCATTACGGCTGCTAAGTCTAAGTTTCAGGAATGTTGATCCAGGCAGTTAGTCCTAAGAGGAAAATACTCAGGCTGGGGAGCCAGATCAGTTTGGCTTTAAATAAAGTTTCTATTCATGTGACTTTAGGCAGGTCCTTTATGGGACCTGTGTTTCCTCGTCTGATGAGGAGAAATAGTGCCTACTCTAGAAAGTAAGCATCCTTACCAAGGATGGATTGAGCTACTTACTACCAGCAAAGGGTTTGACCCTGCTCAGTAAATGACAGTTACTTACACTGTCTTTGTGACCTTGAGCAAACCTCCCAATTTGAAATAGTAATTGTTGCCCTGAAGAAATGTCCAAAAAATTTCATGGAACTAGAGAGGTATTGATTATCATTATTATCTATTAAAATGCTCAGTACAGCTCTGAAGGCCTCTGAGACCACAGCTGCTGTCTAAAAACATTTAATGTCTGCCATTGATTGACTGAGCCACTTATTTGTTCATTCATTCATTCATTCATTGACTCACTCTAGTGTTAGTCCAACCCTTGCTGTGTATCTTCCAGGGTTTCCCACAAGATCTACGATAATTCTTAAATGCTGTGCCTGGTAGATTTCCTTCAGGAGCTCCTGCTGTTTTGGGGAAAAACATTTCTAACACCTCATCCCTGCTATTTCTTTTGTATTAGTACATGTTTGTGATGCAAAATGAATGTATTCATTGTGGTGAGTTGGTGCAAGTACATACCACATTTTAAAACCTTTTACTTCCCCTTTCATAGTCCTCTTATCTCTGTCCCATCTCCAGAAAGTACACCCTTCTATCTTTTATTCTGGTCTTTAAACTGTTTACTGTGGGTTTCTCATACAAGATAAAACCTGAGATATGTAATCTTCTGCGTCTAACTTTTTTTGGTCTCAAGGTTCATTCATTGTTCTACGATTGACTTATCCCTCTCCTGAGGAAGGATTTGGTCCTTCTGTCAATGGCTGTTGAAAAGAGCCTTGACCTGAGAATCAGGAGGCCTGGGACCCTCTCAGCACCCCTGCTTTCTGGTGCATTGCACCGGACCAGGCCACTTGGGTTTGATGAGCTTGTTTCCCTCTGTAGAATATGAGTATTGTTCATAATGGCCTCTGTAACACATTAAAGTGCCATACACAAGCTCTGGACTTTTTGTAATAATTTAAGCAATAGTATTTATCAGTTGCTTTCCATGTCAAGGCTGTATGGGACACAAAAGAAGCAGAAGATGGGATCCTTGTCCTCAAACTGCTCACCTCATTGGGAAGAAAAATGTGCAAAGGCGGTCAAGATAGGGCATGAGAGAATACAATGCATTATATCTAATTTTAATACATAAGCCAGTTTCCTGTGATTCTAAGTTTTACACTGAGTTACCTGTTTATTCTAGAATATATTTTCTTGGATTGGAATAGGTTCAAGTATCTTAAGTCTTTCCATATTACCTACGTAAACCACCCACCCTGCACCTCTCTCTTTCTTGTACAATTATTTTTAGTGATTAGGAAAGTTAAAGAAAAGGTACAAAATCTGAACCAGGGTGAAGATCCAGACTATTTGTGTGGCCCTCTGCTCCCAAGATAGCACCTGGAACAGTGTGTCCTCTGCATGGAAGACAGAATGTATTTCACATGACTGAAGTCATAAAGGCAAAAAGGGCCTTACTCCCTCTGTCAAACTCTTTTGTAGTGACATTAATCTATTTATGAGGGTGGAGCCCTCATGACCTAAACACTTCACAAAATCCCCCAACTTCTAATCTTGCATTTCAGCCTAAGTTTCCAATATAAGAATCGAGGGGAGGAGTTCAGACCATATTTGATACTAAGGCACAAAGAACACAGATATTGTAGGCAAGTAAAGAGTCTAAGTGAGCGACAGAACTAGGCCTACATGCCTTGGCCACCAAATCTGCTTTGTTCCTTGTCCAAGACACTCATTATTTTGTTCCTTTCTCTGCACAGAAAGATACAGAAGACCCTTCTATTGTACCCCAGCTAAACTTGCAAATCTTATAGATGGATATGGCCAAATACTAAGTCCCCACTTCTAACTTGAAAAAAGTCATTTAACTTCCCTAAACTGTACATTTTTTTCGCAGCAGTGCTTTATGCTCCTTTCCTGGTACCATTGTCTGGGTTGAGTGTCTGGAATGGCTCTCGATGATATTAGAGAATGAAGCCTACCATTGGCCATTAAGGTGCCCCAGAGAATAACCATGCAGTGAGTCCTGCACAGATCTTCAGTCATGTTTGTCACCCAGATGCTGGCCCAGCACTATGAATCTTCAAGAGCTCTTCCTGGTATCCACCCATCCTACTCCCCTGGGCCCTTGCCTGGAGCATGGGCATCCAGTGAAAAGCAAGGCCATGCCTCTCCTTTTAACTAATTATTAAGCAGCTTTTTATGACCACATTAATTAACAGTGAAGCAGACAATTGGCATTAGCTTATACAACTGAAAAGCCATTAATACTTCTTTTCACACTAGTTGTAGAACATTCATTATGATAAATCTTGATCTGAATATAATTCTCCTTCATTTTAATTTATCCCTAATGCAAGACTGAAGGTATTTTCTTGACATATGAGGATAAGAAGGATTGAGCAACTGTACTAGTATTGCCTGAGACAAAGTAAATATTTATGGAATAGATGTATGAATTTAAGAAATGAATAAGTGAAACAGTAAATGAAGGAAATTTGTTATGCTAGTAGTAATGGGCACAGGTTTTGATATAATAAAATAGTAAGTAGTAATCCCTAGCATTCCCTTTAGATGCCAAAGACTGCCACTGAGGCAGCTTATTTCACTTCTCTGAGCCTGGGTTTCTCCTGTGCTGGATGGAGATGCTAATTCCCATCCTTCGGGGTTATTGTGATAATTACAGACAGTGTGTGTGAAGTGCCCGACATAGTAACTGGCCTGTTTAGAGAACATTAGTGGCTGCTGCCCTCATTCATCATCACCATTATCTTCACCTGCTACCACCATCATCATCTTCTTCATCTCCTTCATCATCTCCATCATTGTTCTCAAAGCTTTATAGACTATGATCAAAGCTAAACTTAATCCTTATTGGGAATATCACTTTCAAAAAAAACACCAAATGCTCTCTTTTGTGTGTATGTCTTTTAGAAACCTTTCATTCTGAAATAATTGCATTTCCAGACAGGACCCCATCATTCCACAGCCTGCAGAGTAATTGCGGTAGTCACTGCCACGTTGAAAGGTTTCCAGGGCCCTGTTAATGGAAGAATGCAAGAGAATAGTGACTGCTCCCCCTCTGGTCCTGAGACTGATTATCTTCCTTACCTTTAATCACAAATCAGCCCAGAGATTCTTTTCTGGGGCTGTGTATGGCATAGCTAAGCTCAGTGGCACATCCTTTGAAAGTCTGTGGATGCACAGCCTTAGCAGACACAGTGGGTCTCAGATGAGGATCAGCCCATTCCCTCCTTGGTCTCCTGTTTGCTATTTGACCATTCTCCATCTCAGTTTCTTCATCTCCAAAGTGTTATTTTTGTAACACCTCCCAGCATTGCTGTGACAATTAAATTAAATGAATTAATGAGTGTAGAGACTGCAGCAGTGTCTGACTTAAAATAGGTGACTGGTAAAATGTCAGATGATTTGACAGAGGCCAGTGCAGTGATTGTGGCCGGCTCTGGCCCATCCATCTCCCTGTCATTGTGGGTTAGCTTGTCGCCAGTGTTCCTCAGTTTCTCTCTAGGTCTACTTTCACGTAAGAATGATTGAGCCAACCAATCTAGATACCCTCTGTCATCTTTACATTTAAACCAAAGACAAAGGAAAAACTTTTTCTGAATAGAGTTTGTACCTGAACAGCCAATATGACTCCTGGAATGATAGCATTTTAAAATATTGTCTTAGTTATTTTCTCATTGCTGGGATGAAATACCAAACACTCACAAGTTAAAGGGAGAGAGTTTTATTTGGCTCACACTTTGTAGAGATTTCAGTCCATAGTCAGCCAACTCTGAGGTAAGGCAGCATGGCAGAGGTCCAAGGCAGCAGAGAAACAGTTCATGGCATGGCAGACAGGAAACAGAAGGGGATCAAGGGCAGATATGTATATCCTCCAAGCCATGCCTCCTGTGACCCACGTTTTCCCACCAGGGTTTACCTCTTAATAGCACACCAGCCATAAACCCATCAAGGGACCAACCCAATAATAAGTATCACATACTCATGACCCAGACACCTCCCAAAAGCCCCATCTACAAATACCTGAGGCTTTGGGGAACATTTTAGATTTAAGCCATGCAAATATAGTATCATAGAGACCCTTTGATGTCCTCTAGTTCTACTCTCCCAATGCATGAGCGCCCAAAGACGTATTTTCCCTTGGATGTTGAGGGCGGCAGAGTCCTCCATGTCATCATGTGACCATGACTTTTTGTCTGATGCTGCTACAGTAGGAGCCCCCATTCACACCCTCCAACAATGACAGTGCAACTGGCTCCTACCCCGGCTCTACTTTCTTCCCAAGGTTTTCTCTGATCTCTGAAGCCATCTTTGCCTACAAAAGGGTCAGATCAGACATGACAAAGAATGAACACCTCCTGGGCGGCCCTCAACCAATGATTGACAGGCACTGCTGTATGGATAACTCACTTCCTTCATGCCTCAGGTGGATAATTCTGTAAACATTCCCATTATTAGCTACCTTTTTTTCCCTGTTTTACTTTCACACTCTTTCTCTAGTATTTATGTTATCTTTGCACCTAAATTCTTTTTTCAAGGTTTGCTCCTGGGGTATCCGAACAGAATACTTGTCCTAGATAAAAAAACAGCTGGAGGAAGCACAACCATTATGCAATAAAATTTTCCCAAAGGCTTTGCATGAATCAAGAGAACCTACCTGCAGAGACCTGTGCTCTTGGGAGGAGATATACAAAAACGCTAAAGTTTACTATGATGGCAGCTGTGGAGAAGAAAAGGCCACTTCAGGGTTGCTATGAGGATTCAGTAAAGTAGTGCTTAAATAATGTATTAAGTCTCAGATGGCTTATTAAAATTCACCCAACACTGGAAGGGTGTTTGCTATACATTAGACTCCAGGCGGCCACACAGGGATGCACAGAGGAATAAGATACAACTTCTATGCTTGAGGCATTTGTGGTAAATTGCAAAAGATAAAGACAGGGTAATCTTTTTAACATTGTGCCTCTGTAAGGTGGGCTGTTATAGAAGGTGCCATGAGAGAACCAAGCAAGATACATACTCAACAGTGAATGTTTTTCTTCCCCTGTGGAATTTTCTTTAGGGACTTCAGATCTCAGTCAGGATTTGGCCTGCACTAGGTGTTCAGTGATACTGGGTGAACTGAACTGAGCAGTTGAGTGGGAGAAAAAGAGAACTCTGACCCCATCATACCTGTGCCCAGCTGAGAAACACTTTTCTCCTTAGATCTTTGCTCTTGAAGGAGAAATAAGGCCCAAGTGATTTAAACATTGTCAGTAACAGCAGACAATAGAGTAAAAAATGCAAGAGTTTTGTCTTTTGTATGCCAGGAAAAATTCACATTTATATTCCAAGGTTTCAAATCTTCCAGGGATGGAGTGAGGAGGAGGACTCTGAGCTACGAGCTATTGTTCATGCTTGGCTGATATTTAATCAGTTTGTTGGGTTGTAATTGAGAATACCGCTCCAATGACACATAAATTCAAACGATCAAGTCGAAGCTAGTGAGTCTTCCTCATTATTTATCTTACAGTACAGATAACCTTTTCATTATTGAAATATAATTGCCAAATGAGATAGTTAATATTAAAACAGAATTAGCAACATGAGTTCAACATTTGGGAAGGAATTTCTAATAGGGCTTTTTATGTCTGCAGAATTAGTGTTCAGTCTTGCCATAGTGCTAATTGATGGTTGCAGCCGGATGAGGGACTGGTCCCAGCTGCCCTGCTTCTAGCAAAGGGTTCTTCTTAATTCCTCTGGACAAATCAGTAACATACTCTGATGTCATCTGTGCCTGGGAGACAAGGAGCTTTGTTTCACCCCAAGTCAGGGGCCACTGTTGGTCTATTTAACAAAGAGACGTTGTCCTCTGGGAAAGGGAGGTGTGGCATAGGAGGGTAAAATGATGACTACCTCACTGCAGTCCCCACAAAGCTGAAGGGCTGGCAGAGAGATGGTATATTGAAAGACAACAGAACACCAGGCTCTCACATGCCTGGAGGCCTTCACGCCTGCCTTTTTTAATCGTATATGTTTGCCATACATAATAAATACATTTGAAGTGGAAAGTTGGTACATACGTATATCACATCTTAATCCCTGTGATTTCTCCTTCTTGTCCCCTCCATCCTGTCTCCCCTGATTTCCAGGTCCCCTTCCAATCTTCCCACAAAAGCTACTTCTCTTTTCTATAATCTATCTTCTTTCTGCTCTTTACATTATTTATACCTTATGATTTGTTATTTGTACATATAAGAAAAACCAAGTGCTATATAACTTTCTATGTCTGATTTATTCCACTTAGCATTATAATCTTAAGGTATATCTTGCTACAAATGACTCAAATTGATCCTTCTTTATGACTAATACTCGGGTGTGTGTGTGTGTGATCTTTACCTTTCACCTTTATTCCTTTCCCCCTAGTCACTCCAGACTCACCGGCAGCTTACTCACTTATCCAAGGCATCCAATTTTGAGGACAAAGTCTCTAGATGTGTTGTCAATTCCCAGTGTTTCCTTTTAATCTCATAATGGCTATTATGGCCATTTGAAGGAAAATGGCGCCAGGAGTGGGTTCAGGACACAGGAATTGGGCTTTGTAGGGATCAACTGTTCTGTTGTGTGACCTCTGTCAATAACCTTTTTTCTTTTATCCTCAAATAAATGAGGATGTTCAGTGTGATGCTCATTTTTGTAGCCAAACTCCTGCACTAATTTCCATCCTTGTTTGCATGCTGCCTCTCTTTCTACAACTCAGGCCCAGACTCCAGGGACCTAGTGATGGGTGTAGACTATAGGGGAATTCCTTGGCTTACAGAGACACAAGAGTCTCCACGGGGAAGTAAGCTAGCAGTTCAGCAAATGCTTCCACATTTGTGCTTTTTCCTGTGTGTTATCCAAACTACTACCATGAGATAGGAGCTCCCGGAAGCAATCAAAGAGAATTAGGGAGTAGGAGGGTGGGAATCAGGGTTCCACACTGTATTAGCTTTCTTACCACTGAGACACAATTCACAACATCCACAATTCAAAGAGGGGAGATTTAATTTAGCTCACAGTTCAGGAAATTCAGTCCATGGTCATCTGACTCCAAGGCAAAGACATCATGATGGAAGGACATGGTAGAAGAAAGCCACTCACCTCATGTAAACCAGAAAGTAGAGAGAAAGGAGGAACCAGTGAGGGGGACACATCCCACAAAGGCAGGCCCTCAGTGATACACCTCTTCTAACCAGACCCCACCTCCTAGCGCACATTCAGCTATGAACACATTACTGCACCAATCCACTGAGCAGTATAGCAACCCTATCTAATCATCTTCCAAAAGCCCCACTCTGAACACACGAAACTTTTGGGGGACATTCTAGATCTAAACATACTGTAAGGCCCAGGATAGCACTGTACCTCTCTCTGGGCCTCCATTTGCCCCTCAGTGAAGTAAGGAAGTTGTACAAATTCATCTCTCAAAATAATCTCAATTTTCACCAGCCCTGTCATTCTAAGACTTGTAATTTGAAAGTCTTGGTTTAAAAAAAAAAAAAAAGAAGTCAACAAATAACATGTGGATCAGCTTTGGTTGGAGTAAATCACCTCTGTTCCTTTTCCATGCTTGGCTCAAATCACATTTCACATATTAAACTCATTCTGAAAATACAGAGAGGGAGGAAGGTCTCTGGGAAGCAAGTAAACCTCTTCTGAGTAATCTCTCTCTCTCTCTCTCTCTCTCTCTCTCTCTCTCTCTCTCTCTCTCTGGCTGCTCTTTCCTCCTGAGACAGAGATAAGCACATTGTTTCAATCAGGCCTGAGTTCCATTTCTTTATCTTAAAACTATCTTCTGCCACATTATAAATAATCAGCTTACAAGCAAACTAGGCCAGGTATGTGTGTGTTGGGGGAAGGAAATGTCTGGGATAGCAGTCAGAGTCCAGGCAGCAGCAGCCTTGATCCTTATGTAACCCCAATGCGTGCAGTTTCCACTGGCCCGTGAGACTAAGGAGCTGAGAACTGACAAGCCAGGTTAGGACAGGGGAGTCACATAATTTATCATGTAAGCTGAGCACTTTTCAGAATGAATGGGATCACCATTCATAGTTACACTGGGATAACAGGCACAAAACAAGATCATCCCAAGACAACTGGAATGTGGTCATCCGAGTCATTTGCCCAAGGGGGAAAAATACTTAGCCTTAGGAGTTCTCTCTATTCAGTCAGTGAATGTAATTTTATTTTGAGGTGCAAGAGTAGCTCCATCCTTCCATTCCAGCCCCATGCTTGCAGCTATCCCGTGGAAGTCAGTCAAACAGTTTTCTAGCTCCAGCTCACAATCCCCTGAGGATGAGGACCATGTTTCCTCCCCAGCAGGACCCACAGACTCATTTATGGGACCTGCTACATCATTTATGCAAAATGATTAAGGATTTTGAGATGAGGCCAGCAGAGTGTTAAATGGCTATGAGGACTTTCAGAACCCAGGACCAGGCCCTTGCTGCTGGCTCTGCCCCCCAGCCGGGCTGAGCCGTATTTGAATAGCTCTGACAGGGTGTCCTTGCTTTCCTGTAGCCTCCTACCTGCCTGACTGATTGTAGGCTTGCAGGCTGCATTACATCTTACTTGGTTCAGAAGTCAAACAACACAAAATGGCATATAGCAAAAAGTTTTACTTCCTTGTTTTCCCTTCTCCTTCTCCATCTAATTCCTCCTAGGTAACTAGGTTTTGGTTTGGGGAATATCCTTCTGGAGTTTTTTTTTTATGCAAATATATAAACATATGTTCTCATTTTTCTCCCTTTTTTAAGACTCAAAGCTCGCATACTAGATAATCTCCTGTGTCTTGTATTAAAACACTCTTCCTAGTATCCAGTAGCAGTTTGTCTCACCATAGTTCCCACTCTGCTCCCCATGCTTGCAACCATACAAAACAAGGCCAGTTTCTCTCTCCCTTGGAACTCATCAAACATATAAAACCACAGACCAATTTCCCACCAACTCTGCTTCACGCAGCCTCAGCCTCTGAACTAAACTATTTCTGCAGCCATTCTACACAGGACTCGGATCTGAACTGCTCTTATTTGTCCATGACAGTCTGGGTGTATGGGGCCCAGAATGGGTCTACCAATTCACCAGGGAAGGGCTGCCCTGTTCAGTGTAGGAAGATATTGAATTCTATCATTCAGGTCCCCTGAACAGCTCTGTGCACCCACCTTAGTAAGCATGATAGCTCCCTTTGAACTCTGTGCCAAGAACTACACTGTGTACCTACAAACATCATGTTTACCCTCATGGTAATCCTATGAGGTAAGTCTTATAGTCAGTTGTTCCTTTGCAGATGAGGCATCTGAAGTCAGGGTAGTGAACTTACAGCAAGGAATCTTTAAAGGAAGGATTCACACACATCTGTCCACCTGCGAACCATACTTTTGACCAATCTGTAATGCTTCCTCCACTCTCAGTCACCACAGGGCCTTTGGTGAACCCATTATGGGGCTGTTGCTGAAAGTTTGCCCCCATGGACTGCACTTCTTCATTCTCAGGTTTACTATGAACTTTATTTCAGCTTGTGTCTCTTATGCATTATGAGATAATGACTTTTCTATTATCTGGCCTGTTGTTAAGCCATCCATACCTTGACACTTAAAGTGATCAGACTTTAAATATCAACTGGATTTATATCTTCGCCCTAGAACTTTCCTCCATACTCTAAACTTCATTCTCCAACTACCTATTGACATCCTTAGATGCTGAGTAAGCCTCCAAACATAACATATCTAACACAGAACTCAGAATCATGATTTCAAATCCTGTCTCTCCAGAGTCTCCCCATATCAGTAAATGGGCTGATCTGCCTACTTGCTTAAGTTAGAAGTCCATGTCACCTTCAATTCCTGTCTTTCCTTCAGCTTCCATGCTCAAACCATCAGAAAGTCCTTTTGATTCCACTTCCAAAAATGCATCCTGATTCTATCTTACTATCTCTACCCACAACCTTAATTCAAGTCCCAATGGTCTCTCATTTGGATTCCTAGTATATCCTGTTTACTCTTTATGGCTTTCTTCTTGCTTTCTGTACACTAAACTTTGGAAAAATATAGAACGTAGCATTATTATATCCCTGCTTAAACCCTTCACTCTTACAATAAATGCTCTTCAGAGCATTCATGTTGGCTACAAAGCTCTCCCATGTCTGTGGTCTGCTGTAGTTCAATTTCCTGCTCTTTTACTTATGCTGTTCCTGCCACTGTGTCAATTCCTAGGACACATCAAGTTCATTCTAACTTTTGCCTTTATAGATCCTGTTATCCTTTCTTGGATATTCTTGCATCTGATTAGGGTATTCTTTTCCCTTCTCATTGTTTAGATTTCAACCTAATTGTTACCTTCTCAGGAGTTTATCTAACCACCTTACCTTGCTTAGTATCCTCTCTCACGGTGTCCTGTTAGTTGATATCCATCATAGCACTTGAGACCATTCCTCTATAATGTTCACTTTGGTTATCTTTATTGCACATGTACATTAGATGACAAGCATCATGAGGGCAGAAGCCCAATCTCTCCCATTCACGATGGTACCTCCAGAGGTAAGCACAGTACCAGACAGAGGAGATTCTCAAAATCTGTAGAAATCTCTCCCCTTCTTTCTTTGGTTGTTTTTCATAGTAGACCTTGCTGGAAAGTGATAGAGTAATTTTGTTTCCTATTGTTTTAATTGAATATGTTTTTGTACTGTGGAAGGGTCGGCAAGAAAGATGTCTCTTAGAATACATACACGCCTTTTGCTTATGAAATCAGCGGCATGAATTTTTCCTGATACTTTGGTGATCCACTGTATGAATGGAGAGAGGCAGCCACCTAGCTTTCCTCATAACCCCAGAGGCAGTAGAGCACCATTTTATTAGAATGGACCCCAGCCCTACTCAGTGTGGCAACAGTATTTGCACGGGCAGTGACTTTGACCATGGACTTGGAGCTTTACTGCCCGGTCCAAAGCCCACCTCTGCCTGTATTCTTCATCTCTACAATGATGTGATGAAAACAGTACCTGCCACCTGTGGCACTTGTGAGGATTCCACATGTTAATAGAGGATGCTTTAGAGGTAGTGATCACTACCATCATTTTTGTATGCTGAGATTCTTAGAGATATTATCTCCCAACACCCAATAAGCTATTTTCATGTTAGTTCAGCTCAACAAACATTTCTTGTGATCCTTGGTGAGGGCCTAGAGATATAGGCTCTAAAGGAGCTGCGGGTCCTTGGATACCAAATAAGTATGATAGAATGAAATAATGAAATTAATGCGGTGTCAGAGTGATAGTAAAATCAGGAACCCTATGACGACTGTCTACAAATCCATTGCTTTTACCCTTCCAGGTTGTAAATTTTGCCACTCCTGGCCAACAAGATACCTACCTCCACCCATCTCTTTGTCTCCCAGAACCTGCTTTCTCTGTGGGTATAACTCGATTTGCAAATGGCAAGAGAAAAAACAGTTCTTGTGACAGAATCTCACTCATTTGTCTCCTGGATCCTGGGCAGCTGCCTTTCACTCTGTAGCCCAAAAAGCCCTGGCGGCCACGATGCAATTAGAGTATTTGGGACTTAATGAAGTGAAAAGGCATTTCCCTGCCCCAGACCCGGGAGTGCCACAGTGACTGGCTGCTGAGGGCAGACATTAAGGAAAACCATTTTAATTGATTAGAATGTGCATATGCTGTATTGGTTTAGTTCAGGGGCATTTTGGAACAAATAGTGCTGTCATGGTGGGCCTTAATTAGATAATAAATTAATAGAAAAATGAATTCCCAAGTTCCGGTGGCCTCCTGCTTCCTTGCCAGCACCAGCATGATAGAGGCTCCCTCTTGCCTTGCTTGTGAGCTAGAAGAGGAAAAGAGAGCTGTGTCATGGGACTATGGTTCTCAAGTCCTCTTGATACAGGCATCTTGTGGATAACATTCAGGTTGGATGCTGGGGCAGAAGGCAAGCTTTTGTTATAGAAGAAATAGCATAGACTCAGTCCTAGACTTGCCCACTGCCTTGTTATCAGTCCTGCACTCTAAATAGACGAGCCCACAGGTGATAGACAGTGAGCTGCATACCCTATGAGAGTATGCCACAAACCCCGTACCATCTCTACCTCATTCAGCTCAGCAAACCACATTGATTTAGTAAGAATTACTAGTCTTCACAGTTTCAGAAAACCTTGTAATTGTGAGAGAACTTAAAAGTAAGTTGAAATTGATAAGCATTTACTCATTTAGTTTGTGTCTGACAATGAAACCCCTCTGCCTCAATTTCTTTCTCTGGAAATAAGAGTAAATACTGTCATTTCCTTAAGGATTAGATGAAGAATTTTCCAGTTGACATGGGATGCTCAGTAAGCAACAGCACCCCATTCCCTTTCCTTTCAAGCTTTCCCAGAAGAGAACCTGAGGGTAGGAGGATGGTCTGGAAACCTTCTCTCTTTCTTAGAATCCTGACTTGGAAAACCTCTTCCTACAACAAGGAAAAGAGTCTACTTATAAAGACAAGGCCATCAGCAGAGAGCTAAACACACAGGGGTTAAAGATAGGGGTTATTTTGCAGTGACTTCTCCAAGTCTTTCTAACTCAAAGATCTGGAAGTTGTGCTGACGCGTTCAACTTCCTGTTTCCCAGGACAAAAGAACCAGCCCATTTTTCTTTGGATGTACAAACCATGGGCCTTTGTTCCTCCCAGAAACAAGAGAGCTCAAGCAGGTTCAACTGCTATTTGTCTCAAAGGCTCCATTAGGCCACTCAGCTGCTATCTACCAACTTTTACAAAAAGATTCACAGAATGGGGAAATAGGCTGGGAGTTGCTCCAATGTGAAAGATGTTTTGGCTCAGAAAAGAAACTGGGCAAAGAACAATGATCCAAGTTTTGTCTCCTGGATCATAACAATAATCACAGTTGCAGAGTTTTTGAAAAGGCAATAAAAAAAGAGATGGGCAGGGTCCTCTTCATGAGGCAATTGCCTGCTTCACTTCATGCTTGGTAACTGTGCCAATGATTTCTGTGGTAATATTCCTGTAAATTATATTCATTTTTGGTCGTAAATTTCTCCCAGCAGTCAGGGTAGTGAGGAAAGGATGGCACTGGGCACTCAGCCGATTCCCTGAAGATAGACATGAGCTGTCAAGCAATGGGGGTACAGACCCCAGCTGGAGGTGTGGCCAGCAGCTGGTTCCTGGGGAGAGGGAAAGTGTGGGCAGAGGATCTGGTGCCACATCTGCACTCAGGAACCTAGGTATATAGGCCGAGGGCTTCTGGAAAGTCAGTCTAGGGAGAAGATTCATAGAAGCAAGAGAATGGTCTCTCAGAGCCTTGGACAGGCCACCAAAATAGGTCCTCGGATATACACAGGTCCAGTGCCAAAACAGGTCTGGGGCCTGGAGCTCAGAAATATGCATATAAGAGCTGTGGATAGATACAGAAGGGCACTTTCTGCCAGGATCTCTGCTCTGGCTTTCCCTTGCTAGGATACCACCTGCATTCTAGGGGGAAACTCCCCCAGAGCTATGTGAAACAAAAAGACACTTCTTCACCCAATGCCTGGCCCCAAGTCCCCTCTAAGCCCAGTGACACTAAGTGTTTACTCTGTGTTGCTCTAATAGCTTACACTGCCCTCTTGGCAGCCTCCTCCCCACTGCTTATAAGTTTTTTGGAACAGAAACCATATTTTTCGGTCTCTGTCCTGTTTGGCACGTAAAAGGTATCAGTTACAGGCAAGCAGAAGAATAAAGAAGAAGGCTAAAAAGACAAATAGATAAAGAAACTGGCCTCCCTCCTCCCCCCAAAAGAGGCCTATATATACACACAGGAGAATTGGATTCCTGATGAGCCCTGCTACTAACTTACTTTGAGACCTTGCTCAAGTCACTGTCCTCTCTATGCCTTCCTCATCTGTAAAATAGAAGTATTTAAATGATTGCTAAGCGTCCTTCAGCCCCATCACTATATGATCCTGTGGTCTAAAAAGTCAGGATTGTAGACTCACTGATTGACCATAAAGATTTATAGAATTTAAGAAATGGAGTCTCTGGTGTTGGGATCATGTGTCAATCAGATTATGCCCCTGGATCTAGTCATTACTTGTTTTATCTCCAAGTAATGTGCAAACTCATGGAACACCTCTGACAAATTTGTCTCCATATCTCCAGGATCTGGATACACAGGTTTAGGCTCATGAGAATTATATGGTATTTGGATGGGAGTTCATAGATGAATTAGGGTCCAGATTGGGTACCCGTATACCTAATCCCAAGTTTAATGCCAAGCCTCCAACACCAGAAGCTGGAACCTTAGGCTATCATTGCACATCTAAATGCGAGTAACTGGAAACGCACATATCCAGCTTGGCTTGTGCTTGAGAAGCATTCTGGGAATAACAATTAGTAACAAATAGTCTTGTAACAAATATAGCAAACAGTTCTTCCTGTAGTAAACAAGAAAGCCCAAGGCTCCAGTAGAACAGAAGAAAGGCAGATGATATTGAAATTATCAAAATATTCAATCTGGCCATTGATCCAAAGATACTAACCAAAGCTATGCATGATGGCACACACCTATAATCCCAGCAACTGAGAGGCAGAGGCAGAAAGATCGTCACAGGCTTGAGGCAAGCCTAGGCTACAACAAAGTGAGTTTCAGGCCAGTCTGAACTACATAGTGAGACTCTGTCTCAAAAAAAAAAAATACTATTCAAAATAACAATGCAGTGGCATTCTATACTTAGCATATTAGTAGACATATTAAAAATTAAAGATATAGTGTTAGCAAAGGTATCAATATAAACAACCTCAGGTAGAGTGGATAGAAAAATCCAACGCTCTCCTCTGTGGAAATCAAATTGGCAACATGTGTCAGGACTCTTTAAAATATGTCTGTCCCTTGTCCCAGTAATTGTGCTTCCAGAATTCTATGCCAAGGAGCTTGCTGGAAATAGGAACAAACTGAATGTTGCCAGATGTCCATGATGTCATTTATAATCACAGACACACAGAAATTAGAAATCAGCTCCTTAGCCAACAATATGGAAAATAGTACTACCATTTTATGGTATATCAGCCTAATGGAATATTATAAAGTACTTAAAGTGAGGTTTTACAAAGAAGTTTTCATGACTTCAAAATGTTTATCATAAAATGTTAAGCAAAAGTTATAAAACTATATCACAGCTACGTGCAAAGTATGTCAAAAATATATGTGCAAATGGAATAAAAAGTTAATAGCATTGTGTGAATGATGTCATTACAATTCAATTTCTTTTTTTTTTATTATCTTTTTTTTTTTTTTCTTTTTTAAAAAAGGAAGGTTTGCTGGCAACCAGAACGGGTAGAACTCATTTGTCTTTGTATTCACCAGGGACCGCCTGCTAAGGAAGCCCCGTTAAACCAGGGGTGGCAGAGCCCCTGTGCAGATAGCAGATAGCTCTCTCTCTCTCTCTCTCTCTCTCTCTCTCTCTCTCTCTCTCTCTCTCTCTCTCGACCTTTTTTTTTTGACTGAGGAAATTGCTTTCCATAAAACCAGCTCTCTGACACCTCGGAGTACCAGGGAACCATACAAGCCTGCTTTCCTGGGGACATTCTCTAATGGGAAACTCCATCACGTTCCAGCTTGGCGCTTCCAACGAATCCTAGCCAGCCATAAAAATTTTTAGCACCCTGTATGCAAGACTGATTGCAGCAGCCTCATAAAAATCCCATTCACCCACCAAGAGCTGCAGGTCTGAAACTCTGAGTTCCCTGCTGTTTTAAACCCAGTGGCTTGGCGCATTGCTAAGTGACGCCTTATAGAGATCCACACAGCAAGCCAGGACTGGGATCTGGGGCAGAACTAGCAATAGAACAGAACAAAATGGGCCTGTGGTGTGTGCAGGCTACAGTCACAAGAAAAAGCTAGCTTCTTGCTACTTTTTTTTAGGCGAGGTAAATGGAAAGGTGAGGATTTGGGCAGTATGGCTGTCCTTTAAGAAGGGAAAGGGATGGGGAGCAGTGTTAGAGGAGGAGCCAGCTGGGGTGGCTCCATCCACTGTCATTCCCTGGAAGCGGATGCTCTTTTCCTATCTTCCCCTAATGGGGATTCAGAAGGAATAAGCCGCTTGGTGCACCTCTGTCCTCTGGGAGGGGCTACCATTGGTCCACAGGCATTCAGAGGCTTCAGCAGCCCCTCCAGCAGTGGCCACTGGACCTCGGTTTATGTCAGGAGCCCATGGCTTGCACATGGCTTACAGCTCATCAATCAATGGACACAGCTGCTTTTCTCCACACTGGTGAGATCCTAGGAAACCTGGGTTCCAGACCCTGCCTTCCCCCCTTCACTTAGCTCCTTCACACTAGGGGGTCACCTCCATGGTCTGGCTCACAGCTCTGCTTTGTCATTTGTAGAAGACATTGTCTATTGTCTCCCTGTTGCTCCCCCTACACACACACACACACACACACACACACACACACACATCCATTCTATCTATTGTATTAAAATTTAACCATAAAACATTTCAATGTTCAAGTTAACTAAAATCACTTAAAAATCATTGAAACACTGTATTAACCAGGGTTCTCCAGAGAAATGGTACCAATAGGTTATTTCAATGCAGAAGAAGAGATTTATTTTAAGGAATCAGTTCATAATGGTATGAAAGTTAGCAAGCCCAGGATCCACAGGGTAAGGTGCAGGCTTGGGACCCAGGAAGAGTTCATGCTATAGGAAAGTCTGAGGGCCACCTGCTGGCAGAATTTCCCCTTGCTTAGGAGACAGTCTTTTATTCTATTCAGATCTTCAGCTGATTGAATGAGGCTCTCCCCATTATGTACCTGCTTTACATAAGATCTGTCCAATTAAATATTAATCTCATTCTAAATATACTATCATACAAACATCTAGAATGTTTGACCAAGTATTTGTGTACTATAGGACACATAAAATTAACCATCATAGGAACTCATCTCGAGGCTTTTTTTTAAAGTCATTGCTCTCATGCTCCTTTGTATTCAGAATCCTCTACAGCTCTACTGTCTGAAGAATAAACAAGAAAAGTTTCTGTATCATGTAGCCCTCAAGGCCTATACCATCTAGCTAACTTGGGTGGGTGTGTGTTCCAAATCCAACAAGTCTTACATGATTTTTATAACTTCAAATACCTGAGCCTCAATTCTCTCATCTGTAAAATGAGAAAATTCTATTTTATGGGGTTTAGGGGAAGATTCAAAGGAATAATATATTAACATGCCTTGTATAATACTTGACCTAGATAGGATTGGTAATCAACCATACCCTACATTTACCTGAATATAAATTGGGCTTTCTGAGTACTGCTCAGAACATGACTTTAAGATCTGTATATATTAAAGAGGTCATGAGCATTTAGGGTAATATAAATAGAAGTTCCATTTTTATAGTTTCTGACACTGTCCGTCAATTTAACAATCTTCAAAAGGCATTGCGCTGCCTGCTTTCTTGGAGTCGTGACTCCTAGTTGAGTAGATGAATGGTTCTGATGAGAACGGAAAAGAAAAGCTGTGAAGGCGGATTGCTCTGTGACTGACTCAGAGAGAAAGTATGGGGAGGCACAGCTGCCCATCTGGCTGCTATAGGTTGTAATCTACTGAGCCAGGATGGGAATGAACGTCCCTCTGTGTCCGTTGTTATTCATCATTGGCATTTGAGAGATACAAATTAAAACACAGTGAGATTCCATCTCACTCCAGAAAGAATGACTGTTATCAAGAAATCTACCACTAACAAACACTAGAGGGGCTGTGGAAAAAAGGAACCCTTCTCTACTGATGGTGGGACTGTAGACTGGTACAACCACTGGGGAAATCAGTAAGGAAATTCCTCAAAACACTAGGATTGGAAGTCCCATTCAAACTAACTATTCCCCTTCTGGGTATCTTCCCAGAAGAATTAAAAACATCGTACCACATCAGTACATGTGCACCTATGTTTACAGCAGCTCTATTCACAGTAGCTAGATCTTGGAAATAATCCAAATGCCCATTAACTGAGGAATAGATTAAAAAGATATGGTCTTGTTATGCAATGGAGTACTATTCAGCCATAAAGAAAGATAAACTGGAGACTTTTATAGGTAAATGGATGCAACTCATTGTCTCCCTGGTATGAGACACTGAAAGAATATGTCTCAAATGTATAATAGATATTGTGGAATGGGAAAAAATTGTTCAAAAGGAAAAGGAACTAGGATGGAGAAAAGGGGAAGGAGAGAAGGGGAAAGGAGAAAAATACAAGTCAGCTTTCCTAGTGGTGTCTCTTTGCTCATTGAGAAGGACAATTTGTGCTAATATCAATTGGAGAATTTTTATGACTATATCTTCTACTCTGAATAACTACTTCAAAGAAAACTATGCAATGTATTAATTATTGTTATTCTTCTATTATTTTGTTGTGAAATTTTGTTTTACGTTTTTTCCATTGTATATATATTGAATGGTGGTGATGGTTGTGATGTTGATATCTAATTCCATGGTGATGACAAAACTCTCTTTGTATGATTTCAATCCTTTTAAGTTGATTGATATTTGTCTTACAGTCTCAGGCAAGATCTATCTTGCAGAATGTTTCGTGTTCACTTGAAAAGACAGTGTGTTCTGCAGTCCTGGGTAGTGTTCCTCAAGTCTGTTAGGTCTAGTGGTCCAGTTTTTGTATCTTTGCTGATTTCTGTGTAGTGCTTCTGTTGAGAATGGGGTATAAAAATCTACAATTATTATTATGACTTTCCTTTCAATTGACTCTCTGACTTGTGAATGTTTATTACATAGAAATACATTTATAATTGTCATATATTCTTGATCTATTGACTACTTTATTCTCATTAACTACCGTAAAAGCATATTCTGTCCCGCATCTAGTTATCATTTTACAGGAGCTGCTCTTTTGGTTTGCATAGCACATCTTTTAATTATTTTTCTTTGTGGTTATGTATGTTTTCTAATCTAAAGTATGCCTCCTATAGATAACATTTAATAGAATCTTGATCTTTTATCTCTCCAGACATCCTTTTGATTAGGTCATTTAAGCCATTCATATTTAATGTCATTATTAAGTTAGATCTACATTTACTACTTTCCTATCTGCTTATTGTATGTTTCTCATTCCTCTATTCATACTCTACTTTGTGTGTTAAATTTTAAAAGGTAGCACCGCATTTTAATTCCTTTGTTGATTTTCAACTACAAGGAGTTTTAGTGGATTCTTAAGGATTGTAATATGTATTTTAGCACAGTTCTTTCAGAATAATACTAACAATTGTGCTAAAACCTGGAAACTCAAAGCTGATTTTATTTCTTCATTCCTTCTGTCATACAGTGTTATAAGTATTACTATACTCAATTTAATGTTTTTAAAGATGTTAAGAGAAGAAATGAAAAATTTTATGCTGATGGGTTTATTTATATTAACTGACCCATTTCCATTTCTGATGCATTGAGTTTCTTAAAGTAGATTTGGGTACATCCCAGTATCATTTCCTCTCAGTTCCAGAGATTCTGAACATGTAAAGCAGATTCCTAGCAACAAATTCCCTCAGTCTTTGTTTATCTGGAAGTGATTTTATTTTACTATCACTTTTAGATGTTAGCTTTGGCAGACACGTAGCTCTAATTGACAGTTACTTTCCTTTCAGGTCCCAACCAGCCTGCATTCTTTAAGATGAGAAATCAGCCATTGATTGTATTAATGCTTTTCTATAAATGTCTTTTTCTCTTATTATTTTCAAGATTTTTTCTTTGTCCTTGAGTTTAAGCTATTTGATCATGATGTGTCTAACTGTGGCTCTCTTTGTGTTTATCTTTCCAGGGCTTCATTTTGCTTCTTGAGTATATAGTTTCTCACCAAATGTAGGGACATTTTTGAGCTTATTTCTTCAACAACTTTTCTCTCCTCCTGTTTCTCCTTTCCTTCTGAGCCCTTGTTATGTGTCTTTAAATGAGTTGTTTGGCTGCCTTAATGTCCTGAATCAATTCAAAATGTTTATCTTTCATGTCACTTTGAGTTTGGGAAAGAGCCAGAAGTTTCACAGTGCCAGATCCCATGAGGAAGTGTGCTGTGGACTCACCTATAATGTGTTTACGAGCCACCTTTCTGTTAGATGATAGTTGATGGCAGCATTCACCATTTTCTTGATCACAACTTATGCAGATGCTGATGAGAGAGGACTTCCAGAAAGTGGCAAGATGATGAAGTAGGTGTGTTTGAGGAGAGTATTTTGTGAGGTATTAATGGCAATGCACTTTTTACTGTGGTAAGTTTTAATTGAACATTCGCTATATATTACAAGTATATTTTGGCCACTTCTTATTTTGTTGCTGGTTTATCTGACATCCCAGCCTCAATTTCCACTGATTTTTTTTCTAAATATAAACCATATTTTCCTGTTTCTTTACATACATATCTTACAATTTTGTTCTTTTGAAAGTGAACACATTAGTTACTGTATTGTAACAACTCTGGATTCTTAATTTCCATCATGAAGACATTTGCCAGTGTTCTTTGTTTGATTTTGTTTCTTTGTTTAGAACATACCAGGGCTAAATCTGTGAGATCTTTCTCTCCCACAGTGTGGTGACTGTTGACCCTGATTAGATTTTCTGTTGTAGCTCTTATTTTGTTTATATTTTTATCCATGTTTTTAAGCTTCTGTGCGCACAGTTTAGTGGTTAACCAATAAGTGAACAGAGATTGTGCTCACACATCTCCAATCAGTGATTCTACCAGTGACCATAGGGACAAGAAGGATTCAAAGTTCAAGTCTTTGTTAAATTTATTCTGACTTTTGATTACCATCAGGTCACTTTGCATCTCCATTATGTGTACATACATTCTCAGAGTTGGTCAGGAGTGTGTAGCTGACTTGGGCCTCTCTATCCTCCATTACTCATTCGTGTCTTAGCCAACAATACCGTTGGCCAATCATAGTTTAATGCCAGTAGAGCCCTTGGCCCTCACTTGCCAGCTGCCAAGAATCACTGCTTCTGACAGTGCCACTGACAAAAGCCTCACCCATTGATCTCAATAGTTAAGTTTCCATCTTCATGGCTTTCTGGCCATGATGGAAGCTCTGTGCCGACTGAGTTGTGGAGAAATGGACTGGTCAAGGTGAAAACGTCACTGAGTACCACTGTTCCTAGCAATTTTTCAAATGTAAACACTTCTGAGATTATTGTATACTTTCCAGGATGTTGAAATGGTAATTTATGCTACTTTTGTCCAACTTTATAATTTCTTTTGAAGAGAGATAATTAGCCAAACTTTTTGGCTGGTTTTGCACAGAAATCCCCTTTATAGTTTTGGAAATGCTTTTTTATCTACGGTGTCATGTGAGTACAAAAAAAAAGACATGACAAGTGTTGTTAGTCTATTTCAAAGACAAAGAAAATGAAGCTCAGAAAGTATCACAGCACTATTCAACTATGAACTACCTGAGCCAGAACTCTAGCTCAGTTTCCTTTCAAAGCCAGTTCAACTACACTACAGAATCTGGATGAGACCCTACTGAGCATTAAGCAAAGAAACTGTCTTTTAAAAAAAGAAACTGTCTTAGCTCTGACACTATAGCAAAACACCATAGACAGGATTACTTCAACAACATACACTTATATTTTATATTTCTGGAGACTGGGACATCCAAGAGCAAGTTATAAATGCAGTTATCAATGAGATCCTGATTCCTAGCTAGGAGACATTTACCTTCTTATTTGTTGACATGACCTTTCTTGGTGCATATATAACTGAAAAAAAAAAAAAAGAAACAAAGTAAGACTCTCTTCCTTCTTCTATAAGGGTATGATGAGGGCCCTGCCCTTGTGGCCTCATCTAACCTAATTAACCTCCCAAAAGCCCCATCTGCAGATTCTATCACATTGGATTTAGGGCTTCAGCACATATATTTGGGAGGGTGCACGCATCCATTTATAACAGGAGTCTATCCAGAGCTGAATTTTCTTTTGTTGCCTTGAGGCCCATAGAGTTTCACAGATAGATCTTTGTGTTTATCAGCATCTGGGTTCAGGAGGAAGGCAACCAAAGATCAACCTGTGCTATGGCACCAAAGCTTGGGACATTTCCTCTTTGTACTGGTAAGATGAGTTTGGATAGTGAGAATTCTTTCTCTTGCCACCATCCTGCAGAGGGCTGCTATGCTTTGTATCTGGGTAGCCCCTGAATGATTGCAAATCTTAATGTTTTAACAGGCACTTTTTTCCATCTTTCTTTGTTAAATGATCTAGCAAAGAAAGGTGACATTTTAAGATTCAGAGACTCAGGCCCACCCCCTACCCAACCCACACACACATGTGCTCTCCAAAACTGAGTTTAGTTTTTCTGAGCCAGAACGAGGACTCACATACCCAAACTCTGAAACCTGGTAGATTTCCTGAGTTTCCAGGCCGTAGGTTGAGGCCTACAACCTTGAGGCGCCTGCTATTGTCTTTGAACTCCAGAGTGTCAGGAGGCAGAGTGTCATGGAAAGAAAACATTGAACTGCTCTGGATGTTAGGGCCACTTTCCTAATGACGAGGGCTGTCATGTGTTGAACACTTACCCTGTCATGTGTTGAACACTTTACATACAAGACACAAATGTCTCCAAACCTCATCAGCCTTTGATCACATTGGCTAATAATCCGATTTATTATTTCTGTCTCCTAGCCCCAACAGAACCTACCATTCACTCAGGCTCTCTGAAAGTCTCCAGGGGCCTCGCATGTGTCCAAGAAGACATCTGCTTGAGTACTTCACATCCTGCTCCTTGTTAATGTCCTCTCTACCTCTGCCCTTCTAACTGGAACCCTCCACAAGGCCACCTTTCCACTGCCCCAGTGGCTGACCCTAAGCAGTCCCAAAATTACAAACCTTCATCTGCCACACTGTCTACACTTCCATAAATACTCCATTATCCAGAGAAACAGGAAGAAGGACCCACTCCTCAGCAACACTGCTGGGTCCAGGATATGATAGTTCCTTCAGCTGCCCAGGGAAGCTGAGATCTACCCCAGACCCAGGCAGGAAAGTAAACCTCCACATATCTACCTATTCTTCATAAATTCGCCTAAATCTCAATAGCTAAAAATAACAATTCTGTATTATTTTCATAATTCTGCAGGTTGTCTGTGCAGCTAAGTTCTACACAGCATTAGTAATGCTGCTGTCATATGATGGCTGATGATTAAACATGATTTTACTCACTGGTGGTTTGTCAGAGTCAGCTGATAGGCTGGCACCTCTGTCTCTCCATGTGATCTGACCACTTGCCTGGCTTAAATTTCTTTCACTGTAGCAGGATCTCAAGAGTTGAGCATTCCAATTGGTTCAAAGACCTCAGCCTATACCCTGGAAACTCAGCAATATCTACCAGGTTGCAGAGTTTGAATATGTGAATCCTTGTTCTGGCACAGAAAAGTTATACTCAGTTTTGGAGAGTGTGGGAGGAGGAGCTAGGTCCAGGACTAGCATGCCATCAAACATACTGCATTCAGTTAGCTAAAGAAATCACAGGGTCGGCCAAAATTCAGGAGAAGAGAAACAACCCCTACATCTTTATGGGGTTGGTGAAAATTGATAGTCATCTTTATCCAGTGCCTTCTCCTCAGTTCTTGGGGCTGTTCCCAAACTCCGGTGGGTTCTCCCTTCTCCATCAGTTGCACAAAGGAGTAGCTGAGAAGTTGACAGCCCTCCTATGCTCAATAGTTTTTAACAGTATCATTCCTTTGTTTGAAATCTTTTCATGGTGCTGTTATTCTTGGGATAAAATCTAACCTCTTAACATGGCCTACAAGGCCTCTCAAGATCTCATCTGCCTTTCCAGTCTCAACTCTTACTACCATGCTGAGATACTTCTAGTTTCCTGTGGGTATTTCTTTTTGCTATTGTCAAGAAGCCCTCTTTCCAGGACTCCTTCCCAATCCTGGTCAACTTCTTCATCCTTGGAGATACAGCACTTCTATCATAGGGGAAGCTATGTCTCTCTTCTCCTAACACCCTAGGCATAACCTTTGTCATTTCACTCACCATTTTATTTTTAAAGTATCTCTATCTCTGTCTCTGTCTGTCTGTCTGCCTGTCTCTCCTCACCCTTGCTCTCTCTCATTCTCTGTCTCCTAAAAGATGTGAACTCCCTAAAAGCAGGAATTGTGCCTTATTCTTTCCAGCTTCCCACCCCAGTACAGTATCTTGCACAGAGAATGGTTGAAATGAACACAGATCAAAACAAGCTGTAAACTCCTTGCAGGCGAGTCTCCATTTATCTTATTCACTGCAAAATTCCCAGTGCATAACACACAGCAAGAACTCAATAAATATTTGCTACTCTTGCTGAAAGGAGTGTCCTCATTCACTGCCTCATGACTAGGTCCTTCCTAGTCTTCAAACAATCATTCAATTTCTCCATTTTCCACACTTCTGCTTCCAGCCATCATGGAGTAAAGAGACACAACATATGAAATTGTAAAAAGCAACACAGCAAATGAAGTTACTGTTTCATAAATGATTGTAAAAAGAGACAAACGTATGAAGTTACTGTTTTTTGATATTACACAAAAGGGATCACAAAATTATGGCTTCCACAAAAATGGAAATAATGCAAACAATGTGACTGTCCAGGTTTCAGCTTATGGGAACTTTATAAAACTCCAAGGAAGGAGAAGTCAAAAACAGCACTGCCAATCTACTAGTTCAGGGCCACTAACAAGTCTGAAATTTGTAGGCTAGGGTATCAGAGAGAAAGAGTTCCAAAAGTCTGCAGAGGTCTGCTTGAGTCTTTGATCAGATTCTGAGTCTTGTATGTGCAGGGGAATGAAATACTTGCCAGCAGCTGCACTGTGCACCTGACACAGGCTGCAGTGACTAAGTTCCAACCATCAAGAATGGAAAGACCTCCTCCAACACCAGGACTTCCAGTAGGTACTGCAGAAAGACCATCTTCAGAACTAGGGTTAGTCTCATCAAAGAGCAGAGGCCACTTTTAAAAGCCTGCTCTAGCAGAGCTTAAAATAAACCTCAAAAGGACTGAGCTAATCTACAAGTAAATTAATATCCTCCCTAAGCTAAACTCAACACTTTTTCCATGAAGATTCCACAGCCAGACTTTGAACATCCCATTATTTATGACACACAGTATACAATCAAACCTTACCATACAAGCAAAGGAGACAGTATGAGGTTCATAACTAAGAAAAAAAATTAGTCCAAAGACTTAGAAATCACTGATCTGATGGAACTAGCAAATTAGGTCTGCCCACTATAAATATGTTCAGGGAGTTAAAGAAAAATACAAATATAATGAACAAGCAACCAACAAAGCTCCATAAAGTAGAGGAGCCAAATGGAAATTCTCATTTTAAAAGTGATTATATATATCTAAAATGAAACTTTCATTGATGGATTTAACAGCAGGTTATACCCTGTGTTATAAAAGATCCCTGGATGTATGTACAGGACAATAAAAACTATCCAAACTGAAACAGAGAAATAGAAGAAAACCTGACGAAAAAAATGAGAACTTCAGAGACCTGTGAGACAGTATCAAGTAACCTAACATGTAATTAAAGTTCTATAAGGAGAGATGTAAGAGATTGGCACATAAAAGTTCACACCAGCTGACATGTTTCCAAATTTAGTGTAAACTAAACCCACAGATCCAGGAAACTCAACAAATTGCAAGAACGAATACAAAGAAACCGTAATAAAATTGCCAATAAATTATAAAGAGAAAAATCTTAAAAGTAACAAGAGACAGACTACATTTCCCCTTTTCCATAAAGAGACTTTTCTTTCTGTAAGCCACTCTTTTTACCAAGGCCCTTAGCAGCTTCACCTCAGCTCCCCGCTGGCTTTGCCTGGACCAGAACTCTGTCTATGCCTTATCTTCCCTGTGGAACTTTGAACTTTTGCATGACTGGAAATCCATCTTGCTCTGTCTGAGGCTATCACAACATATTATCTCACTAATAGCAGTTGCTCAATGAATGAACTACATTAACAAGTGAAGTATGTGAATGAAGAAGGGTATGGATAACACAGGTCAGTCATTAAATCCTAGACATATAAGCCAACAGTTTCTAAGAAGCAATAGCACTGGGGACATTCCACAACTTCAAAATAATAAGCCCCTTTCAGAATATTTAAAACCATAATTTATGGAGTGTTCACTGAACGCCTGGCATTGTGGTAAGCCTTGAATACACACCTAATTAAAGTCTTATTCTGACAAAAAAAAACACAAAAGGGCATGCAGTTAAGTAAATTGCCTCAGGTCGTATAGACAGTGAGTGATCATGCTAAGGCTGTCTCTCAGGATTGATTTCAAAAGCTGTGCTTTTTAACTACCTTCTCTGACAACTCTTTCCTAATCACGTATTTCCGTGCCTCTTTGCCTTTGTTCACCCGCTCCTTCTAGTCTGTCAAGCCTCTTCTCTCACCTACCCCAGATCTTGCTCACGATCCACACCAAGCTTCACTCTAGCAGGCAAAAATACAGTCACACACCTCTTCCAACCCAGACTGTTTTTGCTATTCTAAACCTAGGAATCCTGGGATGAGTTTTCTGCGCTAAAGAAATCCACAGTCCAAACACAGTAAAAAGCCCTGTAAAAATGAGGTCAGTGCTGGTAAGAAGGAGCAGAAAGGATTTGGGGGACCCTAAACCAGCCTGCGGTGGTGGAGATGGCTTCCCAAAGAGCTCATCCCTGAGACGACTCTGAAGGGAACAAGCCTTGGTTAATGAATAAAACAGTGATGTAAAACTAATTCATTGTGCCCACGTGAAGGAACACCGATGGATCGGAAGTCAGTAGCATAACAGATAGGAATTCTCTTAGAAGCTGCTCGTTTCCCCAGTGTCTGTCTCCAGCAAGCTCGGAAAGATCACCCCATGGCTCACCCCATGGCACAAGGAATTAAATCCCTCTTGAATAGCTCTACCTTCTGCATGAGAAGTTAATAGCTGACAGTTTTTCAAATTTAGAGGAAATCCATAGTTGTCTTAGCTTTATAGTTGAGTATTATTGGATAATCAAACACAACTATTTGCTCACAATAGAATGGGTTTCCCCTCCCCCTCTCTGCCCTTCCAGCCGCCTCCACAGGCAGCCTAGGCGGGAAGGGGAGCCAGCGTTCTGCCTGGGTCCAGGCTCATGTTGCTCTTTTTACTCTAAACTGTGTAATTGGCCCTTGCAGACAGAGGTTAATTTCCCACCATGAATTCCCTACCAAAGTAGCATGGCTCCTGTGGGGAAATCAGAGGAGAAATTGCTTCCAGGTGCCACCTGGTCCTCCTTTGTGGCAATGAGGGAAGCCACGTGGGGATGGCACATGCAAGGAATAAGGGTTCCACGCCAAACTAAGTTTTGAGCAAATGGGTTTACTAAACCACGTACCTTAGGGCCACTGATCTAATCTCAAGGACTCAGACAGTGAATCTGTAAAATAGGGGTAATACTGCCCTGTTCACTGTGGGAGGATGTGGAAAGGGCTTGGAACAGGGCTAACACAAGAAGCCTTCAACAAATGCTGCTAGCCAGATGTGGTGGTGCAGGTCTGTAATCCTAGCACTTGTGAAGCTGAGGCAGGAGGATTGCTCAAAGTTTGAGGCCAACCTGGGCTAACATCACTTCAAAGACAGCTTGCACTGCACAGCAAAATCTTGCCTCAAAATGAACAACAACAAAGATTTTACCTCCTGGCCACTTGGTGCAGTCAGCCATCGTTTGCCTCTTTCTTTCTCAGGAAATTCTCCCTTTCAGCAGACTTTGGATAATCTACCTCCAAATGTTTTTATCAACGGGAGACAATAACAAACATTTAGAGGGGAGGAACCTCTAAGAAATATGAAGTTCAAGTGGAAGAATAAAGACACTTTAAACTCTACTCTTAAATATTCTACTGATATTTCTTAGTAGTACTCTATTAGCATTTTGGGCAAAATGTTTGTAGCATTCCTAGAATGAGGATGTTAAGTGCCAGGAGCAGCTTCTGTTCAGTGTAACAGTCCAGGAAAACCCTATGTCCCCAGACTCTCCCACGGGGCATTTCATTCCTCACCTGAGAAACTGTCACTGCATTGTGACAACCTGACCTCGCCTATGCAGAGCATCTCCTCCCTCTGTCCTGGTCCCAACAGCATTGCCATGCCAGTATTCAGATAACAGAGCATTCTGGGTAGTGTGTATTTATTTTTCATATGTTTTTTCTAATTACACAAACAATGCATGGTAATTGAAAAAGTCAAACAATGGAGAAATTTGACAAATAAAAAATAAAATTCCTCTGCACTAACATTTTGAACATTTATACTATCTTTTCTTGTAAAAAGTAATAAAGTCACGGTTAAAAAAAACCCAAACGGTGCAAAAGAGTATAAAATGACACATAAAGGACTTTAGCATCAATTCCATGCTGCCATTGACAGTTTTATATGTCCCTTTGTAGAAATTCTCTGTATAGACCCATATGTATACAATATATTTATATTCTTCAAACACAAATGGAATCCTGTACTCTACTGGTTAGTCTGTTAGTGATTTTTTTTTCCACAGAACAGTGTATATTTTAGATCATTTTCTAGCAGCACATCTAGATCTTCCTTATTCTTTTTAATAATTTCAAAATACTCTATGGACCATGTGTTTCCTATTTAGATATCTTCATGATTATATACACTTTCATCTTAACTGTTATCTAGGCCCTGCAAAGTTGCAAGGCTCTATTTGTTTCTGGTGACAAAGGATGAACATTTAGCACAGATGGGAGGATATGCCCAGGTGACCCCACCCTGAACAGGAGGGTGTGCACAACAAGGGGTGTCAAAATATCAGTTTCAAGGGGCTGGAGATTTAGCTCAGCAGCATAAGCACCTGCCTTGCAAGCAGGCGGTTGTGAGTTCGATCCCCAGTACCGATAAAAAGAAAAAAAAGAAAAATATATATATCAGTTCCAGTTATCAGCTGAACCTCATCACTGGGTGACCTTGAAGAGCCTGCTTTGGGCCATGATTTCCTAGAGTATAAAATTTGGGAGTGAGACAAAATTACTGCTATACCTCTAACATGCCTGTGAGTCCAAAAGTGTGAAAGTAGGTTCTAAAACAGTCCTGTATACAGGAAAAAGAGGCAGAAGTGCAAAATCATCATTTTTATACTCTGCGCTAAGCCACTGCAGCATTCATTAAACACTGCAGCGTGGAAGCGAGGGAGCATTCAGAGAGGGCTGCGCAGAACACAAGGAATAGAAAAACCCCTGTGAGTGCTGAGGAGCCGGAGCTGCTTACACTGAGGGCCAGAAGGCTGAACTTCGATTTAATTACCTCTCTACATATAGGAGGGGTTTCTCTGAAGAGAATTCTTAACACTTGTTCTTCATGTTCTCAGAAGATGAAGCGAAAGAAAAGGAACTGAAATGAAAGCAGGCGAAATTTGTGTGAGTGGAAAGGCACCTATTTGATTATTAGGATTAAAGGCAACACAGACAGCAAAGTTACTACTGAAGGATATTATGTGGGTCTCTAACTCTGGATACATTCAAACCTATTAAAACATTTGGCTGGTGACAGGCTTGAGCCAGAAATACTGCTAGATGCTTTCCCACATCCTGTGGCGCTCCCACAGTTTTTAAATGCTAAGTGCTGGCCAAAAGGTAACCTCTGGTTAATGTTAATAGAATCAGGCAATGATTAATATTCTAATGAGGCGAAGTGGTATCAAACACAGCTGAACTCTTACATTCTGGGTCTTATAGCTCCTCTAATTTATTAATAAGCAAGTTGCAAATTTTTATTTCTTCTCTGCAAGCTTTGACATTATTCAGGCCTGTGGGATAAAGGGTAAGAGGATGCAGCTGAAGTATGCAATAGCTGAGTTCTCTAGATTTTCTCTGTGTGGAATATAGTACAAAAATAAAAATCAAAAGAAAATGTGAAGACCAGGTAACAAACGAAAGCGATGCTACACACTGAGAAGCAGCTTCCTGAATCTTAGCCTCCAAATCAAGCATAGATTGTTCTCTTTGTGATTCCTGTAGGATGTAAGTTCATCAGTAAGAGTTGCTCACCAGTACAAAGTGAAACGAAAGCCCACAGAATGGGAAAGAATTTAAGACAGCAGTCCCTCAGACAAAGAACTTATATCCAGGACATACAAAGAATTGAAAAACATCAAACCCCCCAAATTCAAAGACCCTCTCCAAAAATGGGCATCGGAGATGAACACGCAGTTCTCAGATGAAGATACACAAATGGCAAATAAATACATGAAGAAATGTTCACCATCACTGGTCATTTGAGAAATGCAAATTAAATCAGCAGTGAGGTTTCATCTCATCCCAGAAACAATGGCTGCCACAAGAAAATAACTGATAACAAATGTTGACAAGACTGTGGGGAAAGAGGAACCCTTCTCCACTTTTGCTGGGAGTGTAGACTGGTGCAACCACTATGGAAATCAGTATGGAGATTCCTCAAAAAACTAGGAATGGAAGTTTCATTCAATCTAGCTATTCCCCTCCTGGATATTTTCCCAGAAAAACTGAAAATGTCATATCACAACAATGTATGTGCAACCGTGTTTTGTAATAGCTAAATCTTGGAAACAACCAAAATGCCCATCAACCACAGAATGGATGAAAAAGATGTGATATTTTTATATAATGGAATATTAATCAGCTATAAAATGGATGATCTTGAGGCTTTTATAGGTAAATGGAGGCAACTTGAGACTATCCTCATAAGTGAAATAAATCAGATTCACATTTGTAAATAGTGTATTGTCTCTCTAGTGTAAAAAATAAATAATAATAATAAAAACTGAAAGAATAATAAGATTCAAATGTATAACAGATATTCTAATAATGAAAAGAAAGCGCTCAAAAGAAAAGAACAGTTTGTAGGTATACACATATAACTGTATGTATGTTTAAGTGTGCAAGATAGATAACCATACTACTAATTTTTTGTTAGTTCCTTAAATAAAGTAGTTTGTGCTGTCAGTGTTTGTCTGTTCACTTTTTGTGTTTTGATTTTGTCACTTGAACAACTACTTCTAAGATAACAATATATAATTTATCAACTAGTGTTTTCTTATTGTTATTTTTTTGAAATTTGTATTATTTCTACCCCTTTTTCTGTTTTGATTTTTTTCTCTAAATTTAAAAAAAAATAGTTGCTCACCACTTAATTCAAATGGCCCTTGTCTTTCATATGCCAAGTTAGACTAAAATTCAGCTGTTTGGAACAGTGTTATTTCACAGTTTCTGAGGGTCAGGAGTTTATGAGCAACTTAGGTGGCAGGGCCGACGTGATATCTCAGCCAAGGCTGCAGTCTCCTGAGAACTTAACCAGGGATGGAGACACACTTCCAAGATGGCAAGCTCTTACTGCAGGCAAACCTAGGTGAATGTTGACAGAAGGCCTCAGTTTCCCTCTACTTCTACCTCTTCATAGCTCCATGACCGTCCTTACAACATGGCTTGTTTCTCAAAAATAAATAATCTGAGCAAATACAAGGAGAAAACCACAGTGTCTTTTGTGGCCTATCTTGGAAGTCACTCTATATCCACAACATCCTCCCCATATCCAAAGTCACCTCCACCATGTGAAAGAGATGACAGAAGGGCATGAATGCCAGAAAGGGAAGATCATCAGTGGGTGTCTTCAAGCTGTAAAAGTTCCTTTGGCTGACAGTGTGACAACACAAACCTTGGAGAGAAATAGACTTGGCCCTAAGTCCTGGCACTATGTAAGTGAGTTGCTTGGGGTAAAGAATATAATCTGTCTTACCATCTCTCCATCGACCAAATAAAAGTGACAATAACCACTGCTCAGAGTTATCGTGAAGATTAGATGGGATAAAACATATAAAGTACTTCATAGAATGTCTACAATAAAGAGAACTACTTATAATAATAACTGAAATTTTTATTTAAAGAATCTTCCTATCAATCACTTTTTAGATTGCTTTTGGTTTGCCTGCCCTTGAAGAATAACATGTACACAAAGTATATAAAGAACATTCAATATACAGCTCAATAGTTTACAAGGTTCCCATCCCTATACCCATATCTATGATCAAGACATAAAACTCTTTTAGCAAATCTTAAGGTTCCTTCACACACCTGCTTGCCCTGGGTCAACCACTGTTCTACTTCTATAAGTATTCCTTAGTTCTGCAAACAGAGTGATATTCTTGTATCTGGCTTGCTTCACTCAGCCTGAATGAATCTGTGAAAATCTGTAGACTAATCTGCAGTGTTGCATTTGTCAATAGTTTTTTTTAATTGCTATAAAACTTCACATGGTATGAATATAATACAATTAATTTAGTTTACTTGTTGATAGACATTTGGAATCTTTCCAGATTGTAATGAGTAAAACTACATAACACCACTATTATTAGATCATCATCACCTGGTATTCTAGGAACATGAACATACTGCTAGAAAGTGATATTATTGGCAGAGAAATAATATGATGGGAATAAGCAATAAAATAACATACATATACACATACATATCATAAATAGTGCCAAAAGAAGTTGAAAAAAATATTACTTACATTGTGTTAAATGTATTAGTTTTCTTAATAGCAAATAAATCAATAAGAAAAATACGTGCAAAGACATGTTCACAGATAAGTAAATATATTTATAAACAAAAACATACTTAAAATTACTAATAGTTAAAAGGCTATAAGACATTTTACATCTGTTTGATAAGCAAAGATATGAAAATGTTAAGACTGCCAGAGTGTAAAATCTATACATTCTCCTTTGTAAGATAGAACAGTGTTATTTTTAAAGTGTTAAATATTCATGTTCTTTGGTCCAGCAATTTATCTTTTATCTTGCAAAAATTTTCATTGCAGCGTAAAGAAAACAATATCTGTATAGCACATGTACATGAAATGTCTAGCATGGAGCTTGGCACATAGTAGGCACCAAACTAGAGATGGGTTTTATTAATAAGCAGCATCTCTAGGTCCAGCACAGCTCTGAGAAACTTGTACATGTTAATCAACATGTGGCTGGTACCATCTTTCTCCCCATTTTATAATTAAAAAAAAAAAAAAAAACTAGTGTGCAGATAAGTAACGAGCCAGATCCTGTGGTAAGTAGCAGAGCCAGGACCTCCTCCTTAAAAGTCTGGCCCTTGAGCAGCACTGTGCATGTGAGCTTCCACCACCTGTGCTCCGTGTCCAACACGGAGCCACTGAATACTTGAAAAGTGGCCCATGTGCAGAGGTACTTTATCGTGTATTAAACTTTTCAATGACTGCTATGTTAGGCAGTACCACACTAGAGACTGTGTTCTTGATCGCTACCCTATATTGGATTTTGTTACTAGTAAGTGATTACCAATGTACTCTGCACCTTACCTACAGGCAATGTGTTTCAAAGCCCCCACTGAATGCCTACAATAGTAAACAGCACCAAATCCTGCAAGTGTTGTATTTTTCTTATGTATATGTATGATAAAATTTCCTTTGTTAATTAAGCATAATATGAGGTTGAGAGTAGTAACTAAGAATAAAATTGAATAAGTATAACAATGTACTGTCTTAAAGTTATGTGAATGTGGACTCTTGCAAAATATCTTGTACTTTCACTTTTTCATTCAAAGAAAACACCATGGCTTCTCTTTGGTATATGTGAATTCCTAGCATCATCATTCTTGCACTTTTGAGCCATTATTAAATACAATAAGCATTGTGACATAGTGACACAGTTGATGTGATCGAGATAGTTATTAAGTGATTGATAGACCTGAAATGTGCATGCTGTGGATTTTGTAGACAAAAGGAAGATTTGGATCCAAGCAAAAAAACTTAAGATTTCATCATGGATCTTAGAATCACACAACCTCAAATTTATGAATTGTTGATTTCTGGACTTTTTAACTTAATATTCTCAGACTTAGTTGACCATGGGTGACTGAAACCATGGCCAGCAAAACAGAAAAAGTGAAACTATTCTGCCAGCAGTAGTAGTGGTTGTATTTTGGCGTGTTGGAAGGAAGAATTTCACAGCAGGCCGAGCTGAATAAGGACAAAACAGATTGTCTCTGGAGTGAGTAGTGAGCTCCTTGTCACACATACCAGCAGCTATCACATGGCAGATGAGATCCAAGCACTGGATTGGGGCAGAGTGAGAGGATAGGTAACAGTAAGGAGTCTGATAGTTTGGGTTTTTTGCGGTTCAGTTCATCAGTGAGATTCTAATCCTAAGAATTAAGACCGAAGTCCATACCCTTCATTCCACTAACATCTTGGGTGGGAAACTGTGTTTCCAAAGTTTTTCCTTCCAAGAAGCCTTAAGGGTATGCAACCCCTCTGAGAAGGGGGATGAACATTCACTGATTATCCGTTCTGTGCCAGGTGCTGTATCAAGCTTCATTTACATTATCCTAAGTCTCATGTCAACATAACAAGGCAGATGGATAAATCTCCATTTTGCTTTGGAGGAAACTGAAGCTCAAAGAGATTAAATAGTGATAGATCACAGAGTAAGAGACAGAGGTAGAGTTTGAGTTTAAATCTGCCTGATTCTTAAAACCCGGTCCCTTCATTTTTTAGATAAGAAACTTGAGGCCCAAAGTGTTACAGAAAAAGCTGGATCCAGAGGGGCCTGGGGGCTTTGCCTTTGCCCAATCTCCTCCTTTGCTGTTGCTAGAATCCCCTCCACAGGATTCTTGATAAACACAGGACTGTACATTAACTCTAGAACATTCCTCAGGCTTCCTATTTTATAGCTGAGAAAAGTAAATCCTGGTCAGGCTTCTCTAATTTTCTCAGGGCCACCAAGAAATTTGTAAGAGGCTAAATCCAAAAGCCAGGGAGCCTGACATCCTGTCCTGAGGTTCTATGGCACACACCTTATCCCCACTCGCAAAGCCTGGGAATTACTTGGGGAGAGGCTCCTCTCTGCCAGGATTGGCACTAGCTAAGCAAGGCTCCCTCCTACTTCTTGTTTTTCCATAGTTTTAAATTAGAATTCCGGGTAGACTATAAACTCCCTGAGGGCAGAGCCATGACTCAGGAGCAGGCCCTGGAAACTAAAATAAAATGAGAGCATAGAAGAGGGCATCAGTTAGCCGACAGGAACTATGCGGAGTTTTTCCCCACTTGTGAAGCTGGCATTATAACATCCAATAGGTTCATTGTGGAGTGATACCTTCAAAGTATTGAACAAATACTAGACACTCTGTGAGTCTGTCCATTCCTCAAGGCCAATGTCACTGGGCAATTCCCAGGGCCTGATATATGTGTGGCTCTCAGAAAACACTTGTTGAATGGATGAATGAATTAATGAATGGGTAATAATGAGTGATTTCAAAATACATATGAATGGGCTATGATATTTTGAGGATGCTAGTTGCTCAAAAGGTATTAGTACTCTTCCCCCCTGAAAAGGGGGTAGCATCTGAAATAGGCCTTCAAGAACAGATATTGGACAAGGTACTGCAGGTCAAAGGAACAGTTCAAACAGTGGCCAAAGGGAGCTATTCCTGAGAGCCAAGCCCAAGAAAACATGAGAGCAACTTTAGAGCCCCTATGCAGGGGCCAGCAAGAACGTTCACAAGACTATTTTCAAAATAGAGTTCAAGAGCTTTACCAGAATCCCTCAGAGAACACAGCAAGCTTCCTAAGAACAGGAGAAGCAGAGCCCTAACACCAGTGGGCCTCGCAGGGCTGGAATATCTCAGCCAGCATCAAGAAGTAATTGTGACATTGAGTCATCTGTTGTGCTTTGGAGAAGCCTCTCCTAAGGAAGTACATCAGCCTGGCTGGATTTGTGGGACCTGGTACCTTCAGGGAAAATTGGCAGCAGAAGGAGAAGCAGCTCTCCAGAAAGGGTGACCGTTTCAGGGTGCAAGCAGCAGTGGGGTGTGAGGCAGGCTGAGGGGCAAGGCCACCCTTGAACACTCGAGACATGGTGGTATCCAGACTGGTTGTAGGGGAACCTCAAGAAGGAAGTTCAGGCTTGTAGCTAGGCATCGTCTGTTTGTCTATCACAGAAACAGACACAAGAAAGGAACTCAAGGGAGCAGGCCCCAGTCTCTGGATTTGTCCCTGAGGAAGAGGAATATTCCTACCACTGATTTTTCATAAGAGAACACAGTGCTGAGTGAATCTTGGACTAAAATGAGACCAGCTCTCCAAGAGTGTCTGCCTAGTTAGTTGAAAATGATAGGAAGCGCAAGGTGACTCTGCTCATTAACCATTGCTCCCCATGCCTAGCATGAAGTGCCAACCAGAAGATCTGGGGTTATTACTGATTAAGGAACATGACATTTCCTTGGAAGGACACTGCCCCCAAACCGTCACAAAGCAGGTATCATTATTCTACCAGTGATTGTGAAGACAGCCTCAAAATTACTGTGCTGCCAAGCTAACCAGGCTTTCTGTGGGGGAAACTCCTTGAAGCCTGTCCTCTGGGACATCTGACCCATTGGAAGACACTGGGAAAGCAGGAGGTACTTGTGTTGCTTGAAAAGAAATCCAAAGAACCAAACTATGGTTTCCTGGCAACTGAATATGAGTAGCAGAGCTGTGCTTCGCATAGGACAAGGCTCAAAAATAAGGGAGAAAAATGAAATTAGTGAGAGTGGAACTTTTAGCAAGACCGCGTACAATGAGATAATACATCCTAAGATGTCGTATGTACAACTGCAACTCAAACTGCCTCCAAAGATTATGATTAACTTGGACATTTATTATCTCACTTAACAGGAGGTGTCTCATCAAGCCTCAGACTCAGCTTCTTGGCTTCTTTTGCTGCAATCTCAGTGTCCAGATAACTCAATGTAAGGACCCAGGCCTTTCCTTGTGTGAACTTCCAAGGATCCCCAATCTATTGCCAGTCAGGATCTACCAACAGAGATATATACAGAGGCATGACTGGCTGGTCAAAATCAGGATTCTGTCAGCAAGGACATGGGTGCTGGTTGGCAAACAAGAGTGGCTGCCACAAACAGAAACTAATATAATTAGCTCTACTCCTTGCCTACAGGGCCGTTGCAGGGATGCAGCGAGATAATGGATATAAAAGGTTGTCTGTGCCAGTGAGGGCTCTGCATGTGGAATAGGTTGCTATTATCCTTATAAAATAATTACATTTCTATTACAGAATAATAGATACTTGAACACAGTATCCTGCTTGTGGCTGTGCTCTCCTGCTCATCAGCCACCCCACCCCATACTCAGCCTATCATGGAAATATAAAAGTTATAAGCATTAAAAATAGGCCAAATAAAACGAAAGACTAAATTACAACCTCAAACCTCCAGCCCATCTCAAGAAACCCTAGGAGCGATGTATATAGAAGAAAATATATCCCATCCACCTCATATATCGGACACAATAGCCACTGAAATTGACAAGCAACTCCAGGAAGCTTTAAAGAAATTCAAACTCGAAATAATCTCCCAGATAAAAGAAGAAATGATAAAAGAAATGAAAGAGATTCTAAATATATCTAAAGAAAACACAGATAAAAAATTGGAGGAACTAAACAAAAAGATAGAATCCCTAGATGAGCAATATAAGAAACAAACAGAATACATAATGCAGATGCACAGAGATATACAGGAAATAAAAAACTCCACTGAAAGTTGTAAAAACCGCCTTAATGAAAGTGAAGATAGAATTTCAGACCTTGAAGACAGGATTGCAGCTAGTGAACAGGAAAGGAAAGATCTTTTGAAAATAACAAGGAATCAGGAAACAACAATTCAACAACTGCAGGACGATGCAAAGAAGAATAACATAAGAATGATAGGGATTAATGAAAGAGAGGGAGACAACATGAAGGATGTCAGGAGGATATTTAGAGAAGTAATAGCTGAAAATTTCCCAAGCATGAGATCAGAAACTGACATCAGGATCAGTGAAGCATATAGAACTCCAAACAGTCATAACCAAAATAAAACTACACCCAGACATATAATAATCACCATCCCAGAAATCCAACACAAGAATAGATTATTAAAAGCTGTCAGAGAGAAAAAACAGATCACTTATAAAGGAAAACCTATCAGAATCACAGCAGACTTCTCAGCACAAACAATAAAGTCAAGAAGAGCATGGAGTGAAGTATTCCAGATCCTAAAGCAAAACGATTTCCAACCGAGACTGATATATCCTGCAAAACTATCATTCAAAATAGATGGTGCAATACGATACTTCCATGACAAAGAACAGCTGAAGAACTTCATGAACACCAAACCAATCCTGCAAAAAATATTGAAAGACAGTTTAGAAACACAAAGGAAAAACCCACTAAGCAAAGCAAATAATTAAACAGAACAGAAAGATAAAGATGCAACAGCAAAGAGATAACATTCCTACAATTAATCAGCATTTAACAGTAATAACCATTAATGTAAATGGTCTCAATGCACCAATTAAAAGAAACAGACTAGCAGAATGGATCAAGAAACAAAATCCAACCATATGCTGTTTACAGGAAACCCATCTAACCCAGAAGGATACTCACAGACTGAAAGTCAAAGGATGGAAAACAATTCTCCATGCAGCAGGAATCCAAAAAAAGGCAGGAGTAGCCATCCTGTTTGCAGACAACGTGAACTTTAAACCAACAATGACCATAAAGGACAAAGAAGGTCACTACATACTCGTAAGGGGAAAACTCCAAGAGGAAGAGATAACTATCTTAAATATATATGCACCAAACTCCAGAGCACCCAGTTATATAAAACAATTATTAACAGAAATGAAAACTCAAATTATCAGTAACACAATTGTAACAGGAGACCTTAATACACCACTGACACCAAGGGACAGATCAACCAGACAGAAAATGAGCAAAGAAATAACAGAACTGAATCACACCTGTGAACAAATGGGTTTGATAGACATATACAGAATGTTCCACCCAACAACATCAGAATACACATTCTTCTCAGCAGTACATGGATCATTTTCTAAAATAGACCATATATTAGCTCACAGAACATATTTAAGCAAATGCAAAAAAGTTGAAATCATCCCTTGCATATTATCAGATCATAGCGCTCTGAAATTAGAAATTAATGACAAAAGATACTGCAAAAATTCCACAAACACATGGAAACTAAATAACACACTCTTGAGTAATCAGTGGGTCACAGAAGAAATTAAAGAAGAAATTAAACAATACCTAAAAGAAAATGAAAATGCAGATACAACTTACCGGAATCTGTGGGATGCAATGAAAGCCGTTCTGAGAGGAAAATTTATTGCACTGAGTTCCCACATCAGGAAAACAGAACGAATACAAATAAATAACTTGATGCTACACCTCAAACAGCTAGAAAAAGAAGAGCAAGTCAAGCCCAAAGCCAAAAGAAGAGAGGAAATTATAAAAATCAGAGCAGAAATCAATGCAATAGAGACTAAGAAAACAATCCAAAGAATCAACGAATCAAAGAGTTGGTTCTTTGAAAGAATAAATAAAATTGATAAGCCCCTAGCCAACCTTATTAAAAAAAGGGAAGAAAAAGCTCAAATTCATGCAATAAGAAATGAAAAAGGAGAAATCACTACAGACCCAATAGAAATACAGAGGATCATCAACACCTATTTCGAAAACCTCTACTCTCAAAAGTTTGATAACACAGAAGAAATAGACAGATTCTTAGAAGCATATGAAGTACCAAAGCTAGATCAAGAGGATATAAAACTGTTGAATAACCCAATCTCTGCTAATGAACTTGAAAAAGTAATTAAGGCCTTACCCACCAAGAAAAGCCCAGGCCCAGATGGATTCACTGCAGAATTCTACAAGAAATATAAAGAAGACCTAATGCCGACACTCCTCAAACTATTCAATGAAATTGAAAGGGAAGCAATCCTTCCTAAGTCATTCCTGGAAGCAAATATTACTCTAGTACCAAAACCTGAGAAAGACCCAACTATAAAAGAGAACTATAGACCGATCTCCCTAATGAACACAGATGCAAAAATCCTCAATAAAATATTGGCAAATAGGATCCAGCAAATCATCAAGAAGATTATACACCATGACCAGGTGGGATTCATCCCAGGAATGCAAGGATGGTTCAACATACGCAAATCAATAAATGTAATCCACCATATCAATAAAGCCAAAAATAAGAATCACATGATCATCTCTATAGATGCAGAAAAAGCCTTCGATAAGGTCCAACACTTATTCATGATAAGAACTTTACAGAAAATTGGAATAAATGGTCTTTACCTCAATATAATAAAGGCCATTTATGACAAACCAACAGCCAGCATCATACTAAATGGCCAAAAATTGAAAGCCTTTACTTTAAAATCGGGCACAAGACAAGGATGTCCTTTATCACCACTCCTATTTAATATAGTACTGGAAGTACTAGCCAGAGCAATTAGGCAAGAAAGAGAAATAAAAGGGGTAAAGATAGGAAAAGAAGAAGTTAAATTATCATTGTTTGCAGATGACATGATACTCTACATAGAAGACCCCCTAAACTCCATTGAAATACTCTTAGATACAATAAATAAATTCAGTAATGTGGCTGGATACAAAATCAATACTCAGAAATCAATAGCATTCCTATACACGAACAACAAAATTACAGAGAGGGAAATAAGAGAAACTGGACTATTCACATTAGCAAGCAAAAAAATGAAATATTTAGGAATTACTCTTACGAAAGAAGTCAAAGACTTATACAGTGAAAATTACAATACACTGAAAAAGGAAATTGAAGATGATCTCAGAAAATGGAAAGACATCCCTTGCTCATGGATAGGAAGAACAAACATTGTGAAAATGGCCATTCTCCCAAAACTGTTATACAGATTCAATGCAATCCCAATAGAAATTCCATCAACATACCTTATAGATCTAGAGAAATCACTCCTAAATTTCATCTGGAACCAGAAGAGACCCAGAATCGCAAAGGCAATTCTAAGCAGCAAAGACAAAGCAGGAGGCATCACAATCCCTGACTTGAAGTTATACTACAAAGCAACAGTAGTAAAATCAACATGGTATTGGAATCAAAACAGAGCCGAAGATCAGTGGAATAGATTAGAAGATACAACCACAACTACGAACACACTCAACCACCTTATCTTTGATAAAGGAGCCAAGCAGGTTCACTGGAAGAACGACAGTCTCTTTAATAAATGGTGCTGGAAAAACTGGCTCTCCATTTGCCGAAAACTAAAGCTAGACCCATGTCTATCACCATGTACTAAATTAAAATCTAAATGGGTCAAAGATCTGAATATTAAAACAGAAACACTAAATCTATTGGAAGACAAATTAGGTAGAAACCTTGGAGACATAGGAGTAGGTAAAGAATTCATGAACAGGACTCAAACCGCACGGGAAATACTTCCCAGAATCAATAACTGGGACCACTTCTTATTAAAAAGTTTCTGCATGTCAAAAGAAATCTCCAGCATAGTGAAAAGAAAACCCACAAACTGGGAAAAGATTTTAGTGAACTCTCTCTCAGACAAGGGCCTCTTGTCTAAAACATATAAAGAATTAAAGAAACTCAGACCTCCAAAATTCAAAGATCCAATCCAAAAATGGGCATCTGAGATGAATACGCAATTCTCAGATGAAGAAATGCAAATGGCAAATAAATACATGAAAAAATGCTCATCATCATTGGTCATTAGAGAAATGCAAATTAAAACCACACTGAGATACCATCTCACTCCTGAAAGAATGGCCAGGATCAAGAAAACCGACAATAAATGCTGGAGAGGCTGTGGGGAAAAGGGAACTCTCCTGCACTGCTGGTGGGAGTGTAGACTGGTACAGCCTTTGTGGAGATCTGTCTGGAGATTTCTCAAAAAGTTGGGACTGGAAGTCCCATTTATTCCAGCTATTCCACTTCTAGGCATATTCCCAGAAGAACTGAAAGCATCATACCACAGTGATATATGTGCACCTATGTTTATAGCAGCACAATTTGTAATCGCCAGATCATGGAAACAACCCAAGTGTCCATCAACTGAGGAATGGATAAAAAAGTTGTGGTATTTCTATACAATGGAGTATTATTCAGCTATAAAGAAGGATCACATTGAGATATTTATCAATAAATGGGCGCAGCTTGAGACCATACTCATAAGTGAAATAAATCAATCTCGCATGTGTGAATACCGAATAGTTTCCCTAATGTAAGTAATGATTCAAATATATAAAAATATGTGGTAATCATGATTCCCCATTAGGTGGCCTTGGAGCCTTATAAAGTTTTCACTCATTAATTAGAAAGGCTTTATTCTGGGCTTCTTGATTTGAAAATATTTGAAGCTAGAGTATATGAAGTTTTATCCAAATATTTCAAGGAAAAAGACACTATGGTAACTACTATTAAGTCAGGTTATATGGTGGTGAAGTACTAGGTTGTTGAAACAGTCATGCTGTGACCTCTATTGTTATATTGTTATGTCCTGTTTTATCTCAATCTCCCCCTTATTGTTTTAAAAAAATTAGTCATTTCTTATGTTTGTCTTAATTAAAGAAAAAATTCAAATAATTAGGATATATAAATAATAACTCTTTTTGATTTCCTATTAACTTGTTTTGAAGTCCTGTAGTGCTCCCACGATCTTGTTTTGACTGATTAGACGATTAGACTCTGTTCCATTCTATATGGTAGTATCAAGATTGAAGACATAGGCAACTACTTTGAAGACAATAAGATTCACTAAGATACCCATTCTGGTTTGACTATTGTCTTCTTTGGAAGTCCTGTAATGTTTACAATGCCTAAGTTGTATTGGTCTTGTTCTCTACTGTTTTGTCCAACTTTATAATATCTAATGAGATAGACAATTCTTTTTAAGGAAACAAGGGACAACGTTGATAACCATAGTTGATAAACTTGTACTGTGTTCTACACCATGTGCTATGTCTATCCTTGGTATTGACTGACAGCTTTGTTTTGCCATATTTGACTGTATTCTCCCCCCCTTCCCCAAAAGTAATAAGCACTAAGGAGTAATGAAATCCAAAGGGTGTGAATTTTGTAGTAAAAAAGAGAGGGGAAGAAAAAAAAAAGAGAGCTCTAACGGATATAACAGCAAGTGTGTTTAGGGGTGTTAAATAGCTGACTGTATCAATGTTTGTGGATCATTGAACACAGATGTTTGCAGTCTACCTGTTTGAATGTCCACCTTGTATTCTTTGATACTGTGATTTGAGGAACTATTTTCAAGATGATAATATGTAATATACTAACAGGTGATTTCTTACTGTTATGGTTTTTTTTTGTTTGTTTGTTTGCTTTGTTTTTGTTTTGTTTTGTTTTGTTTTGTTTATGTAGTTCTGTATTACGTGTACCCTTACACCGCTTTGGTTTGTTTTGTGTTTTTCTCTTTTTCCTCTTAAATAAAAAAAAAAAAAAAAAAAAAAAAATAGGCCAAATACTTCACAGTAATGAGGTGATGGGTGTCAGCACTCTCTGCAAGTCTTGTGTGTAGGGAAAAGACTGTTGTGAGAAATAACATGGATTACAATCCAGCTTCTATGCTGTGCCACTTGGTTGGTTGGTTGGTTGGTTGCTTGGTTGCTTGGTTGATTGGTTTGTCTGTTTGTTTTAGTGGTTTAATGGTCCTGGGGATCAAACCTAAGGACTTACACATATTAAAAAAGCATTCTACCACTGAGCCACACCCCAGGCCCTCTGCAACTTTAAACACACTGCTTAATTTTCCTAAGTTTGTTTCTCTCTCTGAACAATGGGGATAATAATCCTTCTCTACAACCTGTTATGTAAATCATGGATAAAGTACATTCAACACAGTGCTGGTCCAGAACAAGTAACATGTGATTACAAGTGCGTGTCCTTATAAAGTAATTACATTTGTAGTGTACAGTAACAGATACTCAGATGCAAAATCCTGCTCTGTGGCCATGCTATCTCGTCACCCACCCCCACCCCCACCATCATCACATGTACACCTAGGTGGAGCTTTCACAGCTGAAATCCAATCTCTGTACAACCCTCTGCAGTAGATACTTCTTGTGTCCTCATCCTACAGATGAAGCAACTGAAGCCTGGAGAACTTAAAAAACTCCCAGGGTTAACCAGCTTGTAAGTGGTAGAACTGGGATGGACACTCTGGCACGTGGCTGCCAACCACTCTACCAGGCTGCTTCCTGTTGTTGTTACTATTCTTGATATTAATGGCACTCAGAACACTCTTCAGCTGCCTTATGTGTGCCTCTGTCACTTTCCAGTCCCTTTTCCTCATAGGTCAGCCTCCAGGTTAAGCTGTAAGAGCTTCACTCTTTTTAAGACTCACAGATATGTGATTAGTTGCTCAGCATATGAGCAGTTAACTACCTGGGGCCACCTCTGGGCTTTTCTCTGCCCAGCTGACTGTGTGATATTGGCCAACCTTTTGGACCACTATAAACTCAATGTCCTCATCTGTAAAGTAGGGATAACAGAAGTGTCTACTTTATCAATTTGTTGTGAAGCTTCAAAATGGATATGTATATATGCACAATGTGGTACAGCATCTGGCAAAGAGAAAGTATCCAATCAACACTAGCTCTTGTTATCATTGTTGTTATTATTAAACAAGTTTGATTTCTCTTGCTTGCTTAAAATTCCTTTGAGAGTGAAAGACTCAGTTGCTTGGGCAGAAAGTCAGAGGGTAGTTTCTTTCAGAAAAAGTATAAGCTTGCAGAATGTAATTACTTAACCTTTTTTGAACTTCTCTTTTGTCATCTGCTAACTAGGGGTAATAAGATTAATTCCAAGAGTGATTTTCAGTTTAAGGAATCCAGAGAAGGGAATAGGTATAGTTGCTGAATTCTATGAAAAGCCTTTACTGGATTGAAACTCTACCTATTTCTCCACTTATCTCTCTACTACTTTCCTTAGCTCTATTACAGCCTTATTTCACTCTTAATCCTCTTAATTCCCTAGCAGCAGGCTGCTCTTTCCTACCTTTGGGCCTTGGCACACGTGGCTCTCTGCCTGGACTGAGGAACCAACCTACACCATATGCACACATGTGCACATGGAGGCCCAGCAATACCTTAACCCAGTCCACTCCAAACTCACTTGTAAGTTTCACTTTGTCCTCTAGGAAGGTGCTGTTGGGCCCAAAGGCTTCACTCATTAAGGGCCTGCCCTGTGCTTCCTACTTTCATAGCACTGTGGGGCATTTGCCCCTTCCAAGTTTGCTTGACCTCTATACAAGAAACTTATCAAAGTCATTAGGGACCCAATCTGATTCCCCTCTATAGCTGTACTGAGGTGTTAGTTGGAGACCCTGTAGATCTGCAGGGAACTGGCTGGGCATAAGTGAGATGCAGGGTACTCCCAAAGGATGCTTGACCTTCTTCTTTGAATCAACCAGAGACCAGAGACAGAGTATAGGCAACACCCCCGCATATGCACACACCAGCTTCTAAGACCACTGGATTCATGGGCTCCGTATGCAGGAACATCCTAAATGCATTTCCTACCCTGCAGGCACCCCTCCCCCTCACTTCCCCAACAACATGAAATCTGAGACAAATGCAGTCCATGTGTGCTCCTTCCAGTCACTGGGACGCATTTCTCAGCCTCTGCCCAAGAAATGGCAAGAACTTGGTAGACAAGCATTGCCCAGGGCCTGTCCCCTAGAATCCAAGACATTTTGTTCTGGTGTAATGACCAGGCTTTGCTATCCAAAAAATAGGTCTAAATATGAACTCTCAGACAGCGACTGTTAAAACTTTAGCCTCCAAAGGTACATTTTTCTGTCTCCAGATGAGCCTTTTTTCTTAAAAGAAACAGAGCTCTCCAAGTCCTTCTTTTCCAACCAGTACCATGGATCAGGGTGAACAACCTTCCCAGGAGACTTTGGAGATCAGGATGTTTCATTACTTAATTGTGCTAATTTTTAGTTCTATTTCTGGTACCCAAATTCCTTACCACGAAGACAGTAATCTCTTCCATGAGATTGTGGAAAAGCTTAGATAAAAGTATAGCAAGAGTCAAGCCTTCCCTTCTTTCCTTTTTCTTTTGGTTTTTTTTTTTTTCATTTTATTTTTGTTTTTTGTTTTTGTTGTTGTTGTTGTTGTTGTTGTTGTTGTTGTTTTGTCAGTTCTGGGGTTTGAACCCAGGACTCCTTTGCACTAAGCTACATGTCTAGCCCCTTATTCATGTATGCATGCATGCATACATACATACTACAAGGTCTCACTAAGCTGCCCAGGCTAGGCTTGACCTTAGGGCCCTCCATTTCTCCTCCTAAAGTACTAGGATTACATCATGCATCATCATACCTGGCTCTTTTCCTTTCTCTTCCAAACTAACTGCCCTCCATCTTTCTGGAGATCATTTCCTTTATCAGTAAAATGGGAATAATGTCCTAGAGGTGCCATATGAACTAAATGTGATAGGTATGTAACAGTTGCTTTTACATAGACTACTAGCTTAGGAAATTTCATGCTTGGCAAGACAGGGTGGCATGGTAGGTGAAGTATGGGCTTGGAGTCAAATGTGGATTTGTGGTTTACTCCTGTAGATCTGAATCAAGTCACCTGGTGTCTCTGTGCTTGACCTTATTCATCTCTAAAAGGAGACTTCTACACTGGAAATTCCACCTGACAGTGTGATAAGTAGAATCTTGCCACCTCATGTCTCCAAAAATAAGCAAAAGTATATCAAAGTCCTAAACTTACGAACCCAAGAATAAGAGGATATCTGGAAATAAGGTCATTGCATTTGTGACTAGTTAAGATGAGCTCATCCTGGAGCAAAGCAGAACCTAATACAGTATGAGATAACCTTGTAGGGATACAGTCACATAAAGACAGAGTCACACAAAGAACATTTGTGACATCAAAGTCAGAGACTAAAGCAACTGCAGAAAGCCAGGAAGGGCAAGGAGCATTCCTGGCCCTGCAGGTGCCTTGATTTATGGATGTCAGCCTCCCGAACTGTGAGGCAATGCACTTTTACTGCTTCCCGAAGGCCAGTTTTCTGTGGAGTGAGAGAACAATGCTCATGTGCACACTGAGCTCCTGCAGACTGCTCAGCACTGTGCCTGACACACAGAAGAACTCTGGTTGGTGTCTCCTGCGTTCCCTCATCTTATCATCACAAAAGCTCCTTTATGTACAGAGTCTAGTGTAGGAGAAACGTAAGCCTGTGCCTAAAACCTCCTCAGCAATCCCTGCTCTGAGAACCTTCCTATGGGGACATTCCCAGTTCAGGGAGGACAGAGTCACTGGGGAACAGCTTGCACAGACATTCCCACTACCTGTGTAGTCTCTCACTGTTTTGTTTTGTTTTGTTTTCTCCCACTGGACTTTTTTTCAAGATTTTTCTGGATTGATGGAAGAGGAATTTCTTGGTCCTCTTTAGGTTTACACTCCCTCCCCGCTCCACCACCACCACCAAAAAAAATCTTGCTGGAAACTTTGTAGACCTGTAACGGGAATAAGAAGGCATGGTACGTGAAGTGAGCTCAGGGATGCTGCTTAAAATCAGGGTATTTAAAACAAAAAACGGCATTCACCAAAGAGAAGCTATTTGAAGAGAACACACTTCACTGTATGCTTACATTCACACCACATGGCTTTCTGTTCTTTTTAAAAACTTTGTATTGAGGCAGTATAGTGATTTAGAAAGTTCCATAAATGATAAAAGTACCACTCTGGCTTTATTTTGCTTGCTTTTCATCTCCCAATTGGTTTCTGCCCAGTTCACTGGTTACACTCATCCCTGACTCCCACACTCAGACCCTCTGAAAGGCAGAGCAAGTCCCAAGGAAGAAGTCTGGCAGGGCTCCAGTGACCTTGCTGTGAAGCCCAGCTCCACACCTCACTGGCTCCATGTCTTTAGGCAGGAGCTCAACTTGAACATTGTACTCATCCCAGGCAAGCAAAAGATCAGGAAAGCAAATCCATGAATCTACAAATGTACATTCTCATGTTCATTACCTCATTCCATCCAGGCTATTTCGGTGAGAAGTTTGTGGTCCTGAGACCCCACAGATCAAGGGTCAGCCCTATCTAGCACCTACCAGTTGAATGACCTTGAACATATTCTCTTTGACATTTCAGGCAACTGGAGAGGGTCTTTTGGAAGTATGAGGGATAATTGGCATGACAAAAGCATCTTCCATGGTGTTGAACACACAGTAGGTACTCAGTTAATATCTGTGACCTCCTCACGTGCAGACACTGGTGCTTTTCCCTCTGAAGTTCCATTTGTCTCTTTCCTCTGGACCTACCACCTCCACCGTCCCTTGAGTATCCCTCCATCCCTCCACCTCCTCAAGTGTCTGAGTAAGGGTAGGCCTGACAGTCATTTCTATTCTTCCTTGGTCTTGAAGCCTGGAGTTTGGCAGATGGGTAAATTGAGTGGGGGAAGGAAAATATGAAGAGATACATCCCTAGGAAGTAATAAATGACTTTAACCAACTGTTTGAAAGACTTCCTTAATCAAATGTCAGTGAAAAAGTGCAGAGCCTTGGTTTCTCTGTCGAAGACAGCTCCTTGTGACCAGATCCCAAGCCTGCCATAAATTTCAGTGGTACTTTGGTCACAGCAGCCGTTTAGAGATAAGCCAGCTTGCTTCATGCCTTCCTTGTCTGTCACATCCCATGAAAAGTGGCCTCTCCATCAGCCCCAGCCAAACTTCCAGAGGGATGGATGAGCCACATTAAACCCCACTGGACACAGCTCTTGAGAAGGGTTGGAGCCATCTATGAGAAGCCTGGAGTCACAGGTGACACTGGGGGAGCTCAGTAGGTCTCACGTTCAGGCTCCATCTTTGACCCCAGGTCCTCCCTTACCAGTCTTTTCTGGGTCAGGCATCCCTGATCCTCTGTGTAAGGAATGTGTTCCCATCTCCTTCAGGTGCAGGGACAGATGTCCCTTCAGGAATGAACTGATCTTAGTTCTGTGTCTCTAGTGCCCATTTGGGCAGCACACACAGACAGCCAGGGTGCACAGCCAGAGTTTACCATCAAAGGGAAATGAGGCAGCGTTACACCATTGAGCACCTGCTATATGACACGCATACTCTCACTTAGTTACTTCTCTATAGAATGCTCTAAAGTAGGCGCAAAGCCTGAGGCTTCCAGGGTTCTAAAAGATGAAGCAAGCTGCCCAAACAATAACCAGGCTGAAATCCAGATCTCATGTACTGCCTCTTCCCTGAGTTAGCCCCCTGTGGGTCACCTCACCTCTCTTCAGTTTCTCTGTCTGTGAAATGCAGGTGAGACCATTACCCCACCCCCATATAGTATACCCACTACTCTGTGAGCTATGGACACCTGGAGACGAGAGGGACTAGTCCCCCTCTTCAGGGACTTGGCTCATGACAACATGTGTGCACAATGGTGTCAGTCTTGCCAATCTATAATCTGGGCTCTGGCAATGTCTCAAGGTTCATCCCTAGCATGCCCTTGCTATGCTTCTCCAGCCCTGTTAGCAAATGTCCCTCAAATAGACTCCATCCCTCAAATGGACTTAGTCCCTCAAATGGACTTAGTCCTCCTGCAAGGGCTCTTCCACAGGACATGGCAGAGGTTTGCATGGCTCCCTTCTTCATTTACTTTGGTTAAATGTTACCTCCTCTGAGAAGCCGCCCAGGTTACTCCATTTAAATTAGCACACCCATCCCATCACTCTTGGCACTATACCCACTTGACTTTTCTTCATAGCAGTTCTCTCCACTCAATCTCATTTTGCACAGATATTTGCTTTCTGGTTCATTAATTTTTCTCTCCCAGTTGAATGTAAGTTTCTGAAGGTGAGGATTTGGTCTTGTTTGCCTATCAGTAATGGTTACAGCAGTGCCTGGTAAAGTAGGCACAAAATAAATATTTTAGGGAGAAAATAATGAAAAAACTAGGTAAAGGATCTGAAAGACCTTTCTCTAAAGAAGATGCACAAGTGGTCAATAATCACGTGACAGATGCTCAGCATCATTAGTCATCAGGAAAATGCAAATCAAGCCACATGAGATGCTACTTCCACTTTAATAGCTGAAATCAAAAAGTTAGGTAACAACAAATGTTGGCCAAAATGTGGAGAAATTGGATTCATAACATGCTGTTAGTAGAAATACAAGTTGGCAGAGTTTGGAAAATTGTCCTGCAGTTACTTTAAGAGATCAAACTGCATTTTCTTACAGGCCAAGAGTAGTGGCACAAACTTATAATCTCAGAGATCTGGGAGGCTAAGGTAGGAGGACTGTAAATTAAAACCCAGCGTGGGCATTACTGATTTAGTGAGACTCTGTTAAAAGAAGGTCCTGATTCTGATTTGTGCTCCAACATAGGTGAATGTTGAAAATCTTATGTTCAGTAGAGAAGCCAGACACAAAAGGACGCATATGATTCCATTACGTGGCACATCCAGAACCAGCAACTCCATGGCGACAGAAAGTAGATGAGTGATTGTCCAGGGCTGCAGGAGTTTGGGGCAATGGGGAGTGACTGCTAAAATGTGTGGGGATTCTCTGGAGGGTGATGAAAATGTTCTAAGCTGGATGTTGATAGTTGCAAGTGAATATAGCAAAAATCATTAAATTGGGGGCTGGGGATTTAGCTCAGCGGCATAAGCGCCTGCCTTGCAAGCAGGCAGTTGTGAGTTCAATCCCCGGTACCGATAAAAAAGAAAAAGACAAAAAAAAAATCATTAAATTGTACACTTCAAAGGGGTAATTTGCATGATATGTTAATTACATCTCAATAACATTGATATGATATCATAAAAATAAGAAATGAGTCACTGTTCCCAGTGACTAGACCCATGTCAAACAAGAGGACTGTGGGGTAGGCCGACCCCACGAGAAGATGAGCTAGACGAGGTGCCAAGAAGGAAGGTACTCCAAGGACCTGCTTTCCCAGGCACGCAGGGGAGAGCAGAACTCCAGTCTCCATGAGTGCATAAAACGTTTTTATGTTTTCTAGTTCTTGGGAACCCTTGAGAAGGAAAGTTGGAGATCAAATGACCTCAGGCTGAGGAATTTACGATGTCCTGCTTTCCAGAGACCGTTTTCCCAGTATAAGTTACAGAGACAGACAACCTGGGCCCGCTTCCGAAAATAACCAGAAGGAGAGTTGACTTAGTGGGAGCTGCCAGGCACAGGGAGGAAGAGCCACAGGATTTGCTAGGCTGGACAAGGAGGAGGTCACCCAGGACCCACGGCTCCTTGGCACCGCTCAGGAGAGTCCCAGGCAGCAACCATCTTCAAAGCTGACTTCTGTCTGTGCATTTTCTTCTCCTTCAAATAACCTTCATTGTTGTTTCAAATTTCGCCATCACACTTTTTTCTTGAAAATAAAGGACAATATAAAAAATAAATAAAATGATTTCCTAATTCTTCTGCTATACAGTAACTAATATTAGTATCTGTTTTGTAGATTGTACACACTCATTTAAACAAAAGCCTGAAATAGTTTTCATAGTTTGCACCATGCTTTTTTGGTATCCTATTTCCCATATCACTAAACTGCTCTTTAGAAATGTGGTCTATAATTTGTGGTATATGGATATTTGGTAATGGTTACATTTTCAAAAATTAGGACTGTAAAAGATACATTGTCATTAATCTCTCTCAAAAATACTCTCCTTGCACTGTGAATACACTGGTCCCACTGTTCTTTCACTTTCTGAAGCAGTCCAGAAATCCTCTTTCCTGAGTGTCTTTAGTTGTGTGGTGTGGCTACCTTGACATCCTGAATCAATTCAGAATGCTCACCTTCACAATCATTTTGACTTGGGAAAGAGCTGGGAGTTGAAAGCTGCCAGGTCCAGTGAATAGAGGAGTATACACCGCAGTGTATTCATGAGCTGCTTTTCCATTGGATGGCAAAGAGCAGCATCATTCACTGTGACTTTTTTTCACACCTTATAAAGACAAGAAGACTTTCAGAACTGCTTGAAAAAGTGACAGCAACAATGGCTACATGTTTTCAAAGGGAGAGGAGGTATATTGAGGGGGATTAAAGGCAATGTGTCTTTTACTGTAATAAACTTTTTAAACTTTTGCTGTATGTTTTGATCACCCCTTGTATGATAATAGCTCAGTGTTACTGTGCCTTGTTTATATAATTAGGCATTTACTTTTTTAAATGAACAATGCTTATTTAAAATTTTAAATATTTAAAATTTAAATTTAAATTTTTTAACATTTAAAATTTTTTACTTTTTTTCTATTGTAAAATTGTGATCAATGTCCTTAAAATGTTTAAAAAGTCAAATTTTAGATGAATTTCTAAAGAAGAAATGCTCAGGTAAAATCAAGTTATAGCTGATTATAATGCTAGTATCCATGCATGAAATCATGTTTGTATTTAAGACCAATATCTCTTTTAGTACCTATTAAATACCAGATACTTTTATACTTACTGTTTTATATGGTGCAGTAGTTTTCAAAAATAACTTTGAAGATACAAAAGTGCCATATATGCTCACCATAGAAGTTTTCAAAGGTATAAAACCATACCAAAATTCAGAATTTCTTGTAACAGTGATATTCATTAGACTTTTTAATTTTAGACCATCTTTTTTCCGGTACATTTATACATATTCCTTCAGTAAATATTTCATCTGTTCTACTGGAGGTATTGAAAGTCTAATACCTCCAGCAGAACCCTGCATTTTTCCATTCATACCTCCATTCACACCCTGCATTTTTCCATAATCTCCATTAATCCTCAGGACAACCCTTGAGATGTAGACTAATTTTACTCCCATCTTGCACAATATTGGGCCACCAAAGAACCTTAGATTGTGCTGATCTAATAGAAGGATGATAGAGCTTGGTTAGAACATGAGGGCCTTTGCTGACCCTGTACTCAGATCCTTTGACCCCAATCGATTACTGTAGATCTTTAGCCTCTTATGTGGAATTTAATCTACACTTACTGCCCCAGAACAAGGTAGTCATTTAAAGAATTGTCCAAATCAAGACATTTTTACAGTAGAGGGGAGCATACTTATTAATCAATACAGAATAATAGATGTAAATTGGAATAAGCCAGAATGTTTGATCACTGTAGATTTTCAGACTTCTAGCTCTTTTATATGTTTTGCAGGAATACATTCCAATAGATTTCAAATAACTAGAGGAAATGATTCTCCAATCCTTTGCTGATTTGAGACTCTGAGCCAGGCTAGGACACAAAAACAAGCAACATACAAATAGTCTGTTCAAACAGCACACATGAACAAAACTCACAGGACTAAAACACAGGCCCTAAGTCCACTGAAACAGAGCCCCTACATTTCTAGCAGAAAGAGACCTCTATTTTCTTCAATACCCTTGCTCTGCACAGAACAATGACTTCAGTTATTTGACAAAGCAGTTGGATGAACTGTGTTAGTGCATGAGAAGAAGAGTGAGTTTGGTTTTCAGCAGAGGGACTAAAGGATGAACCCAGATGCCCTTCATTAGAAGGATGGACTGGCCAGTCACCACTCCATGAAGAGTAGGCATCTGTGCCAGTCTGGAAGTCTGATGGCTTGGTTTCTAGGTATCATTTATAATAGCTGGGAAGTGATAAAGCATTTTACATATAGGCTTTTAAATTACAGGCTGCATATTAAAAAGTTATCAGGTCGATAAAAAGATCAAAAAAGGGGGGGCTGGGGATTTAGCTCAGTGGCATAAGTGCCTGCCTTGCAAGTGTGCAGTCATGAGTTCAATCCCTGGTACCGATAAAAAAAAAAAAAAGTCATCAGGAAATTTTTAATAATCTAGAGAATTGAGGCCTGAGATACAGCTCAGTGGCAAACATGAGGTCATGAATTTGATCCCTGGTTCCAAATAAATAAATAAATAATCTAGGGAACTGCCCAGGAAGAAATCTCCCTCCTGGTAGTCCAGGGCAAGAAGTCTGTTTTACAGATGGGGACTTGTGCTTTCATGTTATATATGCATGCCACACCACCAAGTTCCCTCTCATAACCTAGATGAGGCTTAATGTAGATCAATACAATTCCATTTGGAATTCAGATACATTTCTCTGGGCTGCTGAGCAAAGTGTTAAAAAGTGCATTTTGTGAATGGTCCTTCTTTGAGAATAATAAACGTGTCCTTCAGGTAGCCCTTCAAGTCTCATGGCATATCCTGGATGTACTCAGAATCCAGAATGCTAGAAAGTTCTTGAGAACTGACTTGCTCTAATTATACATTAGATTTCAAATGAAAGGAAAGCTACTATCAGTTCATGCAAAGGTGTAAGTCACTGAAATTGTTCTTTCTGCAGATCTCAACATTGTCTTGTTCTGTGTTGTCTTCATACACTACAACTGTTTTCCTCTTTTTTTACACCATCAAGGAATACATATTGATAGAAGTGTCATTGGCAGACATCCAAATCTGTCATTGTTTCTTCCCCCAAACCACCGTGTTCTGTCTATGACATCTGGAGGGATAGTAGAGGGCGTCAGTGTTAGTGAGCCTTTACTGTGAGCAAGCAGGTTGGTAAATTACTTATTCATCAATCTCTCAGCAAATCTTTGTGGTGGGTAGTATCACTCCACTTTTCAAAGAGAAAAGCAAAACTAATGGAAGGGACTTACCCCAAGTGACATAGTCATCAGTGCAACTGGACTTTGACTCTTGGCTTGCCCAGTAAAAAGAAGGCCATGGTTTTTTCTCTTTGGTTTATTTCTCCAATGACAGTGCCTTTGCCATCCCTATGCCTGGGTTCTACAACTACGGAAAAATAAGTTCACTTCTCCAAGCCTGAATTGCTTAATTATAAAGCCAGGCGTTCTGGCACATAACCATAATCCTAGCACTCCAGGAGGCTGAGCAGGAGGATCATGAATTGAAGCCCAGCTTAAGCAATTTAGTGACTCTTTATCAAAATAAAAACTAAACATGGGCTGGGATGCAGCTTAGAGCAAATGCCCTGGGTTAAATCCCCAGTAGCAAAAAGAGAGGGGTTGCTAATGATCATCTGATCACATTGCATTTCCTAGAGAAAGCTCAAGGGCCACTGTGGGAAGAAGGAATAGATCAAAGTGCAGCCCCTCACCAGTCATCCTTTATCTCTTTCATACCCTGGAATTTTACTTGAGATTTTCTTTATGAAAAATAAAAAGCGGTTCCTCTGTGACGAAAGGTTTGGAAAACATTGATCTAATCTCATAATTTCATTTTTTCAGAGTAGACACGTGCCAAGTGCTCCACATTTGTTTGCTTATGAACAAAGAATGCATTATTCTCTTTTTATAGATTCAGAAACTGGTCCCAAAACAGGTAGGAAACTTATCCCTGCTCACACAGTCAGAATTCAGTAGACCCAGAATTCCTCTCCAGGGCTTTTAGACTCTGAATGCCTTCCATGGCCACCTGCCGCTTCCTATGACCTGTCCCCCAATGCACAGGGCCTCCTGAGCCCACCTTTCCATCTGGTATAGCCCAGGCAGCCAAATACAGATCCCCAGGCTTTGATTGGCTCTGCTGGCTCAGAGGATGGGTGCCTTCATCCCTAGGGTTTCCTGGCTGTGCCACTGTGAGATGCTAATTAGAAAGATAAAAGTCCTGCAGACCAGGGAAGAGCTGAGCTACTCCACAGAATGGTCCTTTGTACCCAAAATGAAGCTCTGTGACCTTGGATCCCTGAGACCAGCTCCCTCCCACAAAGCCTGGGTCCTGGTTCCTAAGTGTCAAAAATTTCTCCCAAGGGAATCCTGGACAAAACAGAACCCAAAGCAAGAACACTGTGTTCCAGATTCTACAAGAAGGCAACATTTATTGTAACCTTGAACTTGAACTGTTGCCTCTCTTTTGTCCTGAGCTTGATTTTATGGAGAAAAGAAAGTGAGTTTTTCTACCATCTTGATGCTGTGAAGAAAAGATCTTGAGAGCATGTGCCTGGCCTCCTAGACGAGATGTGCAAATGTTTGCCCTGCCCCTTACCCCAGCCATGCAGGTGTCTCCCTCACTTTGCTGCCTCCTTTCTCTATCCTTAGCCACCAGAAGCAAGTGCTTCGTTCACTGAGGCCTCCTCTCAGGAAATTTGGATGGCTCTCCCAATCCTCCACTGACCCCCTTGTTTGTTGGAGTAGAGTACAGGAAGAGTCATTTCAATCACACCGTTTCTTCTCATCACAAATGTGACCCAGTGGAAGTATCTACACTACACAGATAACCAAGAGACATGGATGGCACAGCTGAACCCCAGGAATCAGGCGTATCTTGCCTCCATGAGCACACATCTGGGCCCCACTCACAAGGCAAGCTCAGATCACCTGCACTTTCAATATTCTAACTGAGCCAAGCCCTTTCTCTGCTCCTGGAGTTGCACTGAACCCCAGACCTCCTCCGCTGCCTGCTGCTCTATCCCTCCTCTGCCCACTCAGAGCACCCTGAACACTCTCTTCCCCTCCCACCAATTCTTTGGGGCTGTGTCTTGCACTGTATCTCCTCATCTGCCTGAATCAGTGTTTGGAAAATGTTTATGGAATGAAGTAGTATTATGGTACTTTTACAACCACCCATTTTTCTCTAATAAAAAAGAAAAGAAAAGATAAAGTGATCCAGCAGTGCATGCATTTCAAGCACCCATGTGTTATGTACCTCATAAAACATACCCTGAAATTTGAAAATTGTGAGTTAAAACAATAAATATTTCCTACTATTTTCTTGCCTCATACATTATAATTCAGTGCATCTTGTTTAGTGATCACTGAAAGTAAAGGCTGCTAATGAATGAAAGGAAAGGAATTAACATGTTCTCACTAATATTCATACTTTATAGAAGATTCTCATGCCTACAAAGGGTCTGGTTCCTTGTTAGAGGCCTCGGATGTTAGTGACCCATGTTCAGAGCAAAGCAGAGCCTGAGGAGAGGCCATGAGATTGGCTGAGGAAGAACAGCCTAGCATGAAACCTGGGAGGCAGTGAGGCTGGGTTCAACCCAGGGTCCCTGAAGCTCATGATGGAACCATTTACTTCATTCTGGAACTATTTACTAGGTAAAGCTTGACAGCTTTATTCAGGAAGAAACTGAAACAAGCACCATGGAACAACATATCATGTTTCTTAACTTTGGACTGAAATTCTAATGACTCAGCGTGGTATGGTACTGGTTATCCCAAGCTCATCAGAAGCTCTGATTTGAGATTAAAAGATGTCTTTACTTAATAAAAGATGAGGAAATGTGTGTATATTTACTTAATAAATGCAGCCTGGTAGACAAAAATCTTTCCAAAACTGGGACTGGAGGGAAAGGGGAGTCATGAATGGGACTCTTGTTGGTATGGTTTTGATCAGTTTAATAAACATTTGGTGAGTGCTGACCACAGGCTCCTACTGCCTCATGCACACTGTGTGCTCACATAGTATCTTTAGTCTTCACAGCAATCTTACAAAAGGCAGTGGATAATTTACAAAGAAGGAACTGGAAGTAATTTCCCCCAAATCATGTAACTAATAGGAGGCTAGAGTAGGAAGCAAACCTTGATTCTGTTGAACTCCAAAGCTACTCCAAGAGTATAGCATACAGTAAGAATTTACTATATATTTTTTATGTAAAACAGACACAAATAACTGCAAATATAACAAGGTAAATGTAATGTCAGACAAACAAGACAAAGTTCATCCAAAAAAAAAAGAAATGCTGAGCATTAGAGCTGCCTGGTAAGTGGTGTCAGGAGGGAGAAGGTCTCTCATGATGAATTGGGAATACTGTTCTGGACAGTGGAATCATAACCCAATTTTTTAGAAAAATAAGCCAAAACACAGAGGGTAAAACAACGAAAAGATTGTACTTTAGTGGTTGATCTCTGCTGTCTCAATTGCATTTACTGAATTTCTAAAATAAACCTTCCCAAAATCACACAAAGCAACTGTAGGCAATATTGTCCTACACAGTAAAGCCCAGGGGTGTCATTAGGGTTCTGGGGCCTGAAAAATCTTGCAGGATTTTGTGACTATGAACTGAGTGGGCTTCTATTGCGTGGACAGATCACAAAAAGCTTTTTCTTTGCCCCCAACAATCAGTGGCTCTCTGTTCTCCGTTCCACTTAGGGCCCTGCCGGGTCTTATGATGGCCCATCTGGGCTGTGTTATATTTCTCAAGGTCCAGTCTCTGTGAAAGGATGGATGGATATGATTATGGTATACATCTCCTATCAGACAAGGTGGGAGAAAATAAACAACCTTTGGTGTCAAGCGGATGATTGTCTTGTACTGTATACTTTTTATATGTCTGTGCTTATGTTCTCTCTCTAGTAAGCAATGTACTGCACATGTTGAAAGGTCAGCCACAGACAAGAATGCAAATTGTCTGAGCTGAAAGATCTTGTCCTAGGCCATTGTCTCCTGCTTCTGAAGTGTTGGGAGTTTGCTCATAGAGCCATGAAAAGCTGGGACCTTAGCGCCATGACATAAAAGAACTCATAGAATGGTAGCACCCTAATTTATAGATTGTCACATTCAACTGTTAGAATTTAAGGATCCTAGATCCCTGGATTAATCCATTTAACAAATATGTCTTTAATACCAAGTATGTACCATGCTACATTCTGGGGATAGTGAAGTGGACAAGACTTCTAAGTTTTCATATGTTTTCAGATAATGTCAGTATTTAAGAGTCATAAAACGTTAAGTTGTTAGAGAAGTAAAACACTAGTGTGTTGAAATCCTAGAATGCCAAAGGGAAGCCTTAGCGCATTCTCTCCAGCTCACTCTGGCTTTTATGAGGCCCAGAGCTTGTTGCAGGCATGTTGGATTAAAATCTCACTAGTAAGAACAGCATTCAGTTCGGTGACATCACAGGATGGCCTGCTTAGAGGGCTCAAGGATCACCCTATCTCGGCTGCTCATTTTACAAGTGAGGCCACTGAGGCTCAGAGAGGAGTAGCAGTTTTTTGCTCCATAACATAGACCAGTCAGCAGTAGATCTCAGGTTTCTGTGCATATCTCAAAGAAGAGGCAAGGCAGCTAAGGCCTCTGGTGTTATGGAGGTGCCTTTTGCGAGCTGAGCAGACTTCTGCAGCTCCCAGCTCTTCCGAAGGAGTTACACAAACTTTCTCAGCAGAGTCAGCGACCCTGCTCTCAGATCACATGTGCAGTAGATCGCAAAGTATTAGGAGAGCTCCCCCTATGCGTGTTTTATTTTGCACCCCCTCCCCTTGTGCCTTAAAATCAATTTTCATTATTTTTTTCTGTCTGTGTTTGTCTTTGTGGTTCGCAGGTGCGCCCTTGCATTGTTCATCCGCTTCATCAACCCCTATTGAGCAGTCCCCCTCCCCGCCCCCCTCCCCTCCGGCCAATGAGAGCCAGAGGCGGTTGCTAGGCAACGGTGTGGCCCAGCCAACCCCGGACTCAGACTCTGAGGAAGAGTTTGTCCCTAATTCATTCTTAGTTAAAAGTGGCTCCGCCAGCCTGGGGGTCGCAGCGAACGGTAAGTGTCTTTCTATCTTCCTAACTTTTGTGGGTTTGTTTCTTGTATTTCCTTTCGTTGACGATGCCTGCTCAGGCTGCTTGCAGGGGCAGAGGGACCCGGTGCATGGTGGACTAGCGGGGAGTGTGAGGCCTGGGCGGCTCCTGTGACTGCAGCCCAGCTCCAGCTCCTGGCCAGGGGTTGCGCCACGGGGGTGCAGGAACGTCTGGGGTTGCTGCTCCCCCTCCCTGCTGACAGACATGAGCAGGTAAATGCAAGACTAAATTGCACAGACAGGCACCAGGAGCACCAGGTAGAGAACAAGACAGGTAAAAATGTAAACATAAACACAGAGGGAAGAATGGTGTCCAAATATAAATAGCACTGATTGGCTTCCTGCTGTGTGCCAAGAAGTGAGCCAGAGATTGTCACCTGTTGCTTTTTTTTTTTTGGATCATCTTCACTACTGTACCAATAAGACCTATAGTGTAGAGTTTCCACTAATAATAAGAAAACTCAGAAAATTTCATTAACGGTGAAGCCCAGCACTGGCTCATAAAATTCTGGACCTTCACACAGCCTAGAGTAGGAGGGCACTCAAGTGCCAGCTAACAGCAGGGTTGAACGTTAGCTAAGATACAAGCTGTTTTGCAAGCTTCCCTGGCTTTCCTGAGGAGAGTAGGTGGGCAGAGTTTTGTGGGAGGGCTCTTGGATGAGGATAGGATCAGGTGAGACCCTGATCTCATGTTCTGTTAGACCTGTGCCAAAACACTTGCCTTCTCTGTTTGCTCCAATCCTTCTTTGCTGGGATGTTCTGCAGGGGCTTCAAGCCTCTAAGGTAGATGGGAGTGGATGGTGAGATAACCTGAGATCATTACTGTGCCCCCAAGTCTTCATGATTCTAGGGAAAGAGAACAAATGAGACCTAGACCATTTACCCACAAAAACAAAACCACTGTAGACTGTGTTGATTTGGCAAATGTTTATTTATAATCCCTTTGTGATACAAAATTCCAGGTCAAATTCTAAACACGGAGACATTCAAGAAAGGATAAGGCAAGTCCATGGCAGAATTGAGTTCTGCATTGACTAAAAATTTATCACTGGAGGGCCGGAATATAGCTCAGCAGCACAAGCACCTGCTTGGCAAGCACAAGGTCTTGAATTCAATTCCTGGTACCAAAAAATTTTTAAAAAGTTTATCGCTGGAGATGTTGGACAAGTCTCACTGTCTCTCCAAGCTTGTCTCCTGAAGCATAAGGTAATCCATATGTGAAAGTTCCCATGCCTCGCTAAGTACTGAAATAAGCTCCAAGACAGTCAAAGGGAACAGATCAAGACAGCCCACCATAATAGAGAGGAAGAAGCCTAGTATGTCGGTGACCTCTGTGCAGCCTAGGGGAATTAAAATTATCTCCTGGAAGAGTTGCTAGTGGGTCTGTAGAAATAAGATAGGTGTACCAGGCAGAGATCACCACAGACATTACCCAAGAAGAGCATTCGGAGCAGCGAGAAAACACACACACAGACATTTGTGTGGGAGTCTAAGGTTCTTTAAACCGGGACAGTAATAAACAGCATAGAAGGGCAAGATGGCTGTCTGGCAAGTCACCTGAGCTCTTCTAGGTACTCCAGGCCCCCCACACAGAAGGAAGATTTATTACCTACTCCCTTCCTTGGTCAGGACCTCCCCAGCCACTGCTGCCTTGGGAAACAGAGAAATCTTTGGCCTTTCTAGTTCTCTTCTGACTGGCTTTAAACTCCGTGTTGTCAATTTTCCAGGGTCTACCCCATCACACTCCCAACAGGGGATGTTACTCACTGGGTGTTTACGGTCACTGCACCATGTCTCAAACAGAGTGAAGAAGAGGAATCATGGGCTACAGCAAGGAGAGCTGGGCTCCCAGCCCACCTCTCTGGATAGCTATTTGTCCTTAGCAAATCAGTGTTACCATCTAGGCCTCAGTTTCCTCATCTTGCCACTGATCAACCAATTCCTAATGTACTCTGACTTTGTGAATGTTATGTTGGTGCTGAAACTTGTTCCTGCCAGTAGCCTGCTTAAGCTTACTGGAAAGGAAAAAATTATCTACCTGTATATCATACACACACACACACACACACACACACACACACACACACACACATACACACACTCATGTTCTTTGCTTATTTCTGAATAAATAAGCTTTACAGGTGAAGAAAAAAAGCAAGAGATTATGAAGCCTGTAGCCTCTTCTTTTGCTAATTAGCCGAGCAGGAGCAATTGCTTTGCTGCACGTTCTGAGGCAAACTGAGGTGCTATTGCATTATTGATGTGCAGGGAAGATGGGAACACTTTGGCTTACAACTGTCTGCTCAGTTCTGCTGCTTTGTGGTTCTGCTCCCCTCAGGGGCCATGAGACGCTTTGAATTCCTTCTCTGGGGACTTGATCTGCACAGCACTCTAACGATTGTTCATGAATGTGCCTGTCCTTTGCCTGATGGGAGAGTCTGGGTGCTCACTGGTCTGCTGTTCTAGAATTGGGATCCTGAGAGAGCCCAGTGCATCTCGGTAAATAGCTGGACCTGATCACCTATCCCCTGACACCACAGGGGGTAGAGAGGTCTTCCGCGGGCCAGAAGACCTGCTAGTGTTGGCATGAACCTAGCACTACCAAGTGACAGTGTGGTCACACTTTGTGGGCCCGGTAAATGTATATAAAGCAGTGATGTCAAACCTATGGCCTGAGTGTTGTTTTTCCTTTTAAGACAAAAGATGTTATTGAATGAGTTGTTCTTTCTAAACTAAAACCTCAATATTCAGGTTTAATTACATGATGTGATAAATCAGTAGGTTGTGCGCTATAGTCTGGGCACTCGTCTCTAGAAGGTTCACCATCACTGGTATAGGGCTTTGTTTAACTTGGGGTGGCATATTTTAATACAATTATCTTTTGTGATTTTGCTAATTATAAAAGTGTCGATGCTTATTAAGATTCAGCAAATCCAGAGGGTAATATGCAAACCTCAGATCGGATCTCAGTTTCACGATGCTAGGCAAGGTGCCTCACCTCTCAGTTCCTCAGTTGCTCCCTCTGTGAAATGGGGAAATCTGCCAAGGTAATTATGGAGCTCAGAACTGACAAAGCTGGCCAAATTCTCTAACTCCACATCATATACCAGCCTCCAATGTAAGGCTTTGGAGACCTCCAGAAACAGACAATGCCTGTAGGGCTGCTTCCCAGGCGACTTCATTCAGAGTGTATTTTAAATGATAAAAGAGCCTCTCTGGCTCCTGGAGGGTGGCAACTCCCAGGCTTCCCGCGGGGAGCTGACCTCTAGGAACCAGCTTGGGCTGCCTCTAGCTGCTCCTCTGGAGACCCTGGCCCGCAGCTGTGTCAACTCCAGCCCAAGGCTGGATGCTGGTTTTCTAGGCCTGAGAACCACCCTGCGAAAATCCCCATGTAAAGTGCACAGAGAACACGTGGGACTGCGCAGCCCGGCTCATTGTCCCCATGGAAAAGAAAACAGGGCAAGTAGCTCTTTCTGTCATCACAGCCCTAATCCTCCCCCAAGGGCACACATCCAGAAAGCACTGAGGTGTTCAAAAAAGATTTCACCAAAATATCAACTGGTCACGGTTGAAAAGCTATAGAAGTGGCTGGGATTAAGTAGGTATTTGTCCCTACCCCATAGAAACTTTTCAGAATAAGTATTAGATGTTTCATGAATTATTCTAATCTCAATTCTGAAGTGAGGAGGCTTTGAAACTTTGGGGTTAGTACTTCAGAGGGTCAGAGGGTAGAATCGCTCAGAGAAGGCTATGGAGGGTTTCTCAAAACCGAAGGGAATTAGAATAGGTTAAAAAAAAAAAAAGACAACTGCTGAGTTCCTTCTGGCCATTATCTGTGCTTCAGTTTATGCGCAAGTCACTGTTCAGGAAACTGAGGCTCACTGCTCGTAGTTAACGGGCATGACAGAGACTCAAAACCAAGCCTGCTCCATGCCAGGGCCCTTTCTTCCTTTCCTTTCCTTCCTCTCTCTTTCACTCGTTTCTTTTTCTCACTCCCCCCCCCCTTCGTCTCTCCTTCCCTTCTTTCCTTCCCTGTTTCTTCTTTCCACACCTTTGGTTTTTTGTTTGTTTGTTTTTTTTTTTTTTTCCCCAATAAGGGATTCTATAATCTCTACATCCTCCTTCATAGGAGGCTGGAGAAAATAAGAGGAATTCCACCAAGAGAACAGCAGGTTTTAAAAGAATTCCTGGCTATTGACTTTGTTACCTCATAAACCTTAATAAGGTTCATTAGAAACATTTTAATTTCATGGAATCATTGATTCGTCTTATCTACCCTGTGACATTATCTGTTTTAGTCTCATTAAAATAATAAAAGTCCAGAAAGATTAATTATTTCCTGTAAGTCACACAGCTCCTGAGTGGTAGAGATGAATTTGAACTCTGAATCAGTCTGATATCATAATGTGGAATCTTTCTTTTCAAGGATGAATCAGATTAATATAGGGATGATATAGGACTTCCAAATAATACAAATACAAGGGAAATAAACTCCCAACCTACTAATCTGCTGGATGTCCAACACTCTCAGTGTTCTCTAAAATTGAAGAATGGAATTTCAGGAACAATGGAGGTTAAAAGCAGAAAATATTTGCTGGAGGAGAGAAAGCTTGTGTTGAAGGAGACAGAAGAGTTCCTTCCCAGTGGGTTGCTGGGGACCCCAACTTCTCAAGGGAGTTTTACTGAGCAAAACCTTCAGGTGCAGATGGGATGACTATAAGCAACTGATAAGATAACAAGTATAGTTGCTTAGGTAACATTGATCCAACAGAATATCACAAGGTGGGTATAAGGTGGGACAAAACTATAATTAACCAATAAGATTAAAAATATAGTCACTTAGGTAACATTGATCCAATGGGAAATCATGAGGTGGGACAAAACTATGGTCAACCAATAAGATTGTGAGTATAATCGCTTAGGTAATATTGATTAAATGGAGAAGCAATTCACATGGTAAGTGTACACGGCCACCAAAGGGGGCTTTCTTTTTCTGGAGGGGGTGGGTCAGTGACTCTTCCTGGCACCCCTCCCAAGGTGATCGATACCTACTTAGAATACTGATCTCTGTTGTTCATCCCTAGGGGAAGCATGTGGGTGTAGTTGGTCTATCTTTTGTCTCAAGGTCTGGTCTTTTAACAAATGCACCTCTACCCACAGTTGTAATGTTTCTGTACTGACTCCTTTGAGGGCCCAGCCCTATCCAACTGCCTATAATATTTCTATTTAACTTAGCTGTCTGTAATAAGATCCGATAACTTAAACATTAAATTTTGTTGCAGTTTCCTGAGAGCTTTTCTCCCCCACCCCACTCCAACTCCAGCTCTGGGCCCTTCTCTCGTTAGGAAATTTCTCACTGGTCAGCATCACTGCTGTTTGGCAGTTTCATTGACTTTCTCGGTCTTAAGCAGCTGGGATTATTTTGTTTTGACTTCCAATCCAGTGGAGGAGTGTTTATTTTTCTTTCTAAATGGGAAACACTGCTATGTATGCAAGCTGCTTCTAAAAGTGTTTTCCTAAAACAAAACAAAACAACAAAAAAATCAACTTAATTTAGAACCTATCCAGAGTCCCTGGGGGGTGTCCACCAGGGTCCTTTTAAGTCAGCATGTGAAGTCAGAAGACAAAATGATGTGTGTTTCCAACAGTTGAGCGGAGTGAGAATTTTGCCTGCCTCAACCGGTGGCTTTTCTGGAGCCTGTTTAGCTTTTTTTCCCTACAGCAGTTACTTGGGTCTGCTTGTTAGCAAGTTTGGAGGGTAAAGAACACTGGGGCAAGTAAAGTTCTCAGGCAATTTGTTACCACTTCTTTCAAGTCTGTTGTGTTGAAAGACCTGTATTAGTAAATAAATTCTTGTGGCACCAGCTTTGTAGAAAAGTTAAGTTTCAAATCCCTGGTAGCAAGAGAAATTGATTTCTTTCTTCATTCATTCCTGATGACATTTTAAGTATTTTTCAAAGAGAAGAAACATGAAACATACTCTGAGAGACCTTATTAAAAAAAATTTAAGTTTTTGGGTCAAAATCCTTTAAGTGAAACTGTCAGAATCAGATATATTTCAGAATTCAGACATTTTCAGATTTAAGAAAGTAAATAGAGTCCATTCTTCCTGAAAGTCCCACAGTAATCAAATATATTATTCTCTCTTCAGTGAAACATAAATAGTTATTCTAGTGGGATTTTAAAAACATCAAGCCTTATGTAAATTCAGATTGGGTTTTACCACTAAATTGGTAAAGCATTTACGCTTAGAGCTTTGGGGTTTTGCAATGGAGGCTAATAGTAATCATGAATTGTGCCCTCTGTTTAAATGGGGGAACCTGCCCAAGAGATAACTGGAAAACCTGAAAGCTAGACCAGTATCTGCCTGAGAAGCCTTGCAGAGCATTTTGTTTTTCTAGTGCACTTCATCTCTGGAGAGCCAGGGCCCCCTGCTGCACGAGTGAGGGCTGACCAGCTTGCAGGCCTGGAATTGCAGGAGGCAGGAGGCTACCTGGCCATCTCTCTGAAGTCTAGAAACTCCACACAGTACATTCTTAAGAAACTCTTCCCTGGAGCCAGGAATTTAGTTCAGTGGTATAAGCGCGTGCCTGGCAAGTGCAAGGCCTTGAGTTTGATCCCAGTACCAAAAAAAGAGAGAGAGAGAATAAAAAAAAAAAGAAACTTCCTGACAGCCCCTCTGATATATGGTCCCCTTTCTTTGATTCCCCACTGTCTTCTGTACAATCCCACCTGGCCCTGGTTATTCACATGCCTGATTGTCTGGTCCTACACTGATTCTTTAAGATGAGCTTTGGTCACACTGTGTTCCAGATCACAGTGCCTGGCACCTAAGGTCACATTGCAACTCATTACCGAACTGAAAAATAGGTTGATTTCGTTTCATCCTCCTTTCCCTTAGCCTCTCTTCCACACATGCTAGCAGGAAAAGTATGCTGAGCACATGCGTGGTAGGGCTGTGGAGATTCACTGAGAGAAGCGGTTTGCCCATGTATGAAGTTAAGGTTCAAAGCATGGCACAGGCTCAGGACCCTTCCCATTCTACCAGGTGCTCCTTTAACCAGACAGGCCCTCACCTGTGGCCTCCCACCAGGGGCAGACCATTATGCTCCCTAATTGGGGGCAGTGGGGATGCCCTCAGAAGGGTCACTTCTGTTTTATATAGTTTACAAAGCCCTTTTTCATGCATTACCCCAGGCAAATTCTAGTGGTTCTAATTTAATTGCCACATTGGCTTTCTAGGAGGTAAGGCTTCTTCCTGACCTTGCAAAATAAACAGGTCACACTTTGAATTAATATAACCTAACATCCTGGGAGAACCAGAGCCCTCTAATTAGTCCCTCGCGTGACTGGATTGCAGACTCTTTGCAATTCCTTTTCCATTCATTTTCCCAAATACCCGTTGCATTAAAGAGTATAAAAATAACATTTTTGGTGTATGGCTTTGATTGGATCTAGGAATTCCTAGACCACCCTTGAGGAAGGTACATTAGCTACACGAACCGGCTTTTTCCATCTGGAAACTAAGCCTGGTTTGTGTCCCAACTGAAATGTTGCTGGCCTGCTCCACTGAACCTGTGTGGACACCAGACCACATCTTACAGCAGCTCCTGATGCTGGGGTCCAGAATGCTGCAGAGGCAGCTGGATGGAGGCCAAGGAGAGCTGGGAGATGAGTTTAACTAACATTTGTGTAGCCCTCACAGCCCAAAGCTTGCTCCCACTGTCATCTCCCTGGATCCACAAAACAGCAAGGCTGGCTGGAAGTGGAGGTTGGTAAAAGCTGTATCTTGGAGGAATCAAAGAATAGGCAGAGAGGGGGCAATGTGGCAGAGAGCTTTCAATCACTGTTGGATTTGCTCACAAACAGTTGGCTCATCTACATGAACTCAGATGTCCAATCAGGAGCCTTCCTTGGAAAAACCGCCACAGAATCCCAACCCAAGTGGCCTGGAAGCCTCCCTAAATGCATGGCTGGGGACAGGATGCTTGGCTTCTGATCCCAGTTATCTCCAGCCTACAGTGTCATTTTGAAAGCGTTTTTGTCCGCTGACACCCCTGCCACCAGTGTCCTAGTGAGAAAATTGGACTCATTCAACATTTCCCAAACTAAAGTGTCTGCCTTGGAAGTGTGTGGTTATGAGTTCGATCCTTGGTACCGATAAAAAAAAAAGCCCAAAAAACATTTCCAAAACTATATTCCTCTGTGTGTCACTGTCCTGTTCTATGTCATAGCCATGTATCCACCTCCACTATTATTTCTGTTTCTTTAAACTGCCTCTTTTTCATTTTTTTTAATTGAAGCGAGTTTACTTATTTGAAAAGGAAATTGTGTATCATATATGACTTACTGATATGTGTGCCTTACCATAAATAGAATATAACTGTAAAAATAAACAGAATGATCACAGGTGATCACATTCTGGTGAGGGAATGCCTGCTCAGGGTGACTCACCTGTCTTTTAGAATTAGGAACACTGACAAGTGTTAGATGTTAAAAACACATTTGTACCAAATCCAGACTGCCTCCTCGACACTGCTGAAAGAAGCTATTGCTACCTGTGACCAATCCTCACCGGACACCATAAAAATGATGCCTACAGGACCACAGCTCTGCAGCTCTGTCTGGTACAAACCTTGGGCTTTAATGTTACCCCTCCATAGCTTGCTTACCTTGAGAACAGACACTTCCTGCTGCTCTGGAACCCATCCTCCTTACCTTTTCTAGACAAGGTCTTTCCAGGAGCATCTGCTCCCATCCTCTGCCCAGTGATAGGGTTTTTGGCAGGATAAAAGGGAGATTATAAAGTAAAAATAGCCTTTATTCTAAGGACATGGAGAGAACTCCACAACCGCCGGGGCCTGGCTTTCTCTCTCTGCTGGGACATACGTATAATTTCCAATTGGAGTGGTGTTTAGGGCAGCATGCTGACGCGTGAGCAGCTGATTGGAATTTTCTTCCCGCGCAAACAGGAGCTGGGGAAGACGCAGGAAATGGTAGGCATTCCCGCTTTGGGCTTCTGCCTCGTTAGACACCGCCATGATTTCTAGTGAGGCAAGAACCTTTCACCCCCATGGAGCCTCTTGCCCTCTACCCTTGCCATCAGGTCTGAGCTGGGTACTTTGAGCTCAGCTGGATCCCTCATTACGGCTTAATGGTTCCTCTTTCTCTACCTCCTCCCTCTCCCTCTGAATTGCCATTACTTATATAGGTGTTTGAGATTAAACAACTTTAAAAAATTCCTTTTGCTTTACAAGGCCTGAAAGGAGTAAGTCCAGAAGGAAAGCAGAAGTGGCATGGCATGGAGCTATAGCAGGGAAAGAAATGCTTTGAGACCTGTGGGTCTTTGCCTCGCCGTGTAGCCATGGGCAATTGCTTAGCCCCCCTGGGCCTCAGTTTCCTCCTCTGTAAAATGGAGATGAATTTTAATGGGTTTTCACAAAATTGGTGTGAAAATGAGAAAAAATGGGCATTGATTCTGGCACAATCATTACTGAATTATACATACCCAGTGATTGTCAGGGTTTTTTTTTTGTTGTTGTTGTTTTTTATTTCCTTTCTGCAATCAAAATTTTTGGCCAGCAGTCCCTAGAAGGAAGGCAGATTCCTACACTCTTACCCCTCCAGGCTTGGAAGAGTCATAGGAATTAATGGCTCTGCCTGGGAGTCCTGAGCTTTAATCCTTTCCTCCTCCTGCTCCTCCTCCTCCTCTGGATGATTTCCAAAGATTTCTGGTGGGGAGTGAGTCCAAGGTAGCAGCTAAGCAAACATAGCATGAGATCTTAGAAACAGAGCCTAGAGGCCTTGTCTGAGCCCCTGCATTGTCCCATTCCCCACTGTTCCAGCAACTGAGCATTAATGTTTGGTTCCAGATGAAAACTCTATGATGTGTTTTCCTTCTGGTCAGCTGGCCCCTCCCTGTGGAGTTGAAAGGAGAGGAAAATGACTGGTAATTCATTTATGCTCCATCCCCTTTCCTTCTGGACGCTATTTCTATAAATAACTCTGGAAAGCTGCAGCTAATGGTAATAATACATTTATTTGCACTTTCAGAAACCTCTCCTTAGATGCCCCGATAGACATGCTGAGGCAGTATGCTCCTGATAAGGACTAGTTTTTCCTCCCCACTATCTGTGACCTCTCCACACTCACCTCTGTTGCTCAAATGCCCGTCCGGAAAGGCAATTAAGAAGAGCAGAGCTGTCTGTCAGCTGTTTCAGATGGGAAACAGGCAGCATCTAAGACACTGAGATCATAACATTTTCCTTGTTCGCTCATCTCCACTCTTCCTCTGGCAAAGAGTAGAGAACGTTTTTGAGGGATTATTGGACACAAACTGAAGTTGTGATCACCAGTCTAGTGTCATCCTGAAAAGGAGCAAAAACCTAAATTGAGATGATACCTGCCGGTTCATTGACTTTGCAAAAAAGCTGCTTCCTGTAACCAGAACACTTCCTACGAAGGCTTCTTTGGCCCTGGACCTCTGCAGTAGCATCCAGGCTCCCTGTCCCTCCTTTGAATTCCCTCACACTGTCCCCGAGTGATCCTTGCTGGATTCCTGCCTGTGACTTCTCTTTGTTTCCCATGCTGGTCACTCCAGTCCTCACTACTGCATGACAGCCTGGTCCCTCTGCACAAAGGCGCTTCTCTCCCTCTGATCACTTACCTGGGTGCAGAGATAATGCAGTCCTTGAGGGGACAGAGAATTCTGTCTGGCAATGCAGCAGCATGGGCCTCAGACGCAACTGGACCTCATTAACTGAGAGTGCAAATAGGGGGCTGCTATGGGGAAAAAATGGCATGGGAAGAAAATGAAGTTTGTTCACCCTACAGAACCAATTCAATTCAGCAAAGTTATGGTTAGGGACCTACTATGTGCAGGGGCCACAGAGAATTACAGGCAGTCAGCTTATTTCCTAGCTGCTGGAGACAGACACATACCTGAATAGCTCTGCTCTGAGCAGACATTGGAGAGAATAAGGACAGAGGGTATTTCTGATGGGGAAGGCCACAGAGATGGATGCAAACAGAAAGGTTCAGAAGCTGCCGGTAGAAAGAGAAGAACTGGCAAGTCAGACATGTTTACATATTCAGATCTTTAAGGCAACAGTCATGCATTACATTATATTACATAACATTACATTACATACATTATATAACATTTGTTATCTATGTGTGAACAAATGCTCCCAGCCTGATTCTGGGGTCTCTATGTGGTCCTTCCCTTAGACATTCATTCATTCGTCCATTGATGTAGCAGATTGTATCTGGTGTGTGCTCTGTGTGGGGGCCTTTGCTGTATGAACTCTGATCAGACCTTATCTATGTCCTCCTGGAGCAGCCAGGTACACAAGAGAAGGAGGAACCAAGGGACTAGTCGGGGAGGGAAGCTCTTCCCTTCCAAGAAGACAGTGCGCCTGTGATAGCCACTGCCCCCCTCTATCCTGCTCCCTTTCCACCACTCCCAGGGAGCAGCTCTTCTGCAGACTGGACTTTCCAGGGTTGGTGTGGGGAAGTGGTGAGAGTGTGGGTGGAGGCAGTGCGATGCTGTGTACTCCACTCACTTGTGGACTGTGCATTAGAAAAGCAGATCCCAACACTGAGCCCTACATGACACCAGGTGCTGGGCTAGGTGTCTCGTCTTTCCCATCCCACTGGATCAGTCAGGAGATTAGAAGGCCGTGGAGCAGAGGAGTAACAGTGCAGATCTGAACTGTGCCTTCATTGTTGCCAGCTGTGATCTTTAGCAAATGATTAAGCCTTCAAGTCTCAATTTTTTCCTTACATGTAAAATGAAAATACTAACACCCACTTCATAAATGTTTGAATGCAATGTGAAAGAATGGATTGAGGAACTCAGCAAAGTACCTGGCTAGCATCAAATCTCAAATTCAAATTTATATCACTGTTATGTCACTTTCATGAAAAAAATAAAATTTCATAATGAAATAAGAGATAAGCTGATACACCATATGTAGTTATCTTCAAAGTAGTTACTCAGAATGCAAAACATAGACAAAAAAGATTGTTGCTTAGAAAGAAGAAACAAACACATAATAGCACAAAACTTTCTTTTCAAAGAATTAAGAGAGATTAGTAGTATAGATGAAATAAATTGGTATATATATTAAAATGTTTTTGAAACAATGGAAAAGGTTATTTGGGGAATTTTTTGAGCTTCTCTTTACTTTTTTGAGATAGATAATAGATAGATTGATAGACAAATAGATTGGATGGATAGATAGATAGATAGATAGATAGATAGATAGATAGATAGATATTGTACTGAACTGAGCCTCCAAAAGTTACAACACCTTGGCTAACACCACACAGATAGTAGTTGATGGTTTACATCCTGGGTGTGCCTAGCTCTTCACCCCAACCTTGTCTCACCCACCTGGCTGCCTTCCCTCACCTAACAGCCATGGTCCCACAGGATCTAGAGAACTGCCAAACACATCTCATCACACCCTCCTCAGGGAGGGGGTTGCATGCGCATTTTGGTAGCAGTCCCCAGCTACATCACTGGGTTTTTACCACCTGCTTCGACCAAACATCTGCCTTTTATATCCCTTCCCTACATTTGCTTCTGTATAAAATCCTACTTAAAGCTCCCTGAATGGAAATCGCTGAGTGGCACGCTGGCTCTTGGCCCTTTGAGACACCCCCCATTGGGCCCCTGTGTGGATGACAAGATGATGCATGAGTTGTGGCTAAGCAGCTTATTTGTCTGAGCTGGTGATAGCCTTTGTCCTGAGGTGGGTTAATGGTAAGGGGCAGTGGCCCCGTAAGGTCTGGACAATGGGCAGGCTTCTCAGGTCATGGAATCACTCAGTGGAATGGCCCCGAGCCCCTAAGAGCATGGGAGGCCTCTGCCCCCGCCACTCCCTGCTAACCAGGCCCATCAGCCAGAGGTGGCTCCCTGCCCAGCAAGGAGGAACCCTGGAATAATGGGGAGAAAGCATCAAAGAGCATCACACTGACAAAAGATGAGAGGAGAAAACCGAAACAAAGAGAGAACAGTGGTTCTTCCTGATTTCCCCCAGATCCTAGTCTGTCCATGATTCGCCCAGCTTGCTTTTGCTCCTCTGTACACATCACATCAGACCAGCCTAAAATAGGCTCCACACCCAGGCGGACCAGACTGCTCTTTTCCTGCTGAATCCTGCTGCCAGAGCACAGTTAACTTCTTCTGGCACCATGCCTGTGGAATTGACCCGTTTCCTCCTTCAGTCTCTCTGCTTTTTCCCAAAACCCTACTCAAGGCAGCTACATCACTGGGTTTTTACCACCTGCTTCAACCAAACATCTTCCTTTTATATCACTTCCCTACTTTTGCTTCTGTATAAAATCCTACCTAAAGAACATTGCTGATATTAAAATTTTTCCAAGTATGAAAATCACTGATTTGTATCAGCCCTGTAGTTATATGGAGAGTGGTTCTGGGATTCTAGGCCAGACTTTCTTGTTCCCAGCCTAGATTTTCCCTCAAAGTGTGCATTCATTTATTCACTCGTTTATTCATTAATCCTAGAAAGATATCCAGAGCAACAGATCTAACCCCAGAGTATTAACAGGAATGGGAAGAGAGCCTGTCCTGAAAAGGTCCTGAGCATGGACACCCAGTTCTGCTGAGAGATCAAGAAAGCTAACATGGTCAGGCATAACGGTGCATACCTATAATCCTATCTCACAGGGAAGCCGAGGCAGAAAAACTATGAAATCAAGCCCAGAATTGGCAACTTAAAGTGTCTCAAAAAGAAGGAAGAAAGGAAGGAAGCAAGAAAGGAAGGAAAGAAAGAAGGAGGGAGGGCAAGGGAAGAAGGGAGAGAGAGAGAGAGAGAGAGGCAGGCCAGGAATGTAACTCAGTGCAAAAGCCCTGAGTTTAGTTCCTAATACTACACCACCACCACCCACCCCGCAAACAAAGGCAAATGTGAAAAGTCCCTTGATGTGACCTCTGGTTGGGAACTAGGACTGGAGACCTTGGTAAGAACATTTTCAGAATGCAAAGGCTAAAACCATAGAAGAATTGGGGCTGAGAGAAAACAGGCAATTTAGAGAACTGACCCAAAGAGATGAGGCCTTGTACCACGGAGGAACCAAGCAGGGAACTGTCACGGTGAGGAAACAAGTGACCAGTTAGAGAGCTCCGTTACCGAACCATCTTGACGCGGCACAGTAAGTACATCTCATCACACAGGAGTTGTGTTTGTCAAAGGTGTTTGTGTTAAATGTAATCATAACAACACAGGCACATCCAGAATGTAGGCCAGCCTATGGGACAATGACCTAGACTTTCCAAAAAGATCAAGGTCATGAATAAAAGGAGAGTTGGGTGTTTAGATACGTGAGGAGCTGCTGCTTATTGCAAGAGACAAGTGAAATACAGTGGCCAAATGCAGCACTCAGATCTTGATTGGATCCCAATTTTTTTTTTTTTTAAGATATGAGAAAGCTGTTTGGGAAAAACTGAGGAAATGTTTAGAGATGGCTTATGTGTTAGTATCGTAGACTGTTAATTTGCTTACTGATGCTGCGATTCTGTGACTGTAAGAGAATATCCTTATTTGTAGACATGGGTACTGATACGAAAAGTATTGATGCCTACAACTTTCTCTCCAATGGCTCAGAAAAAAATACATATAAATACAGAGATATCACAAGGTGGCAACAAATTAGAAATTGGTAGATTTAGGTGAAGTTCATCTTTTTATTATTTTTATTTTTTGCAATACTGGAGATTGAACCCAGGGCTTTCACTGAGTTTTATTTCTATTTTCAGAGAGAGTCTTGCTAAGTCTGTAAGTTGTCCACGCTGGGTGTTTCTTTACTATTCTTTCAACTTTTCTGTACTGTTAAAATTAAAATTTTTCAAATTAAAAAGTGGGAGATTGTATTTGGATCAGAGAGTGACTGGACAGTAACAGCTGGGTTTTAGAGGATGGTTTCTTGGGATGGGTAAGATTGGGCATATTTTGCAGTGACAGCCCCTCTCCCACAACTTTCCCTTGGGTGCAGAAACCCTCTGAGCCTTCATAGAAGATGCACAGCTTGGCAGTTGTGATGAAACAGGCCGGTGCCGGGCAGGGAGGAGACTTCAGCAAGGCGGTGAAGCCAGTAATGGGAACCACATTGGCTGGAGTGTGGGGAGCCCCACCCCAGAAATAGCCCTTGTGTGCGAGGCAGGACAACTGGAATGCATTATGTGCATTCATACTTGTTAAACTGCCCTGGCACCAGCAGTGATCCTCGTAACCTGAGCTTTACAGCGGCATTCTGTAGTTAAAGCTGGGTCAGCCTCGTCCCCACACCCTGTCTGTTGGAGGTTTATAGCTGCAGCATAAAACAATTCAGCATGAGCTTAAAAATGAAAAACTCCTCCAGACTGTAAAGGCAAATTTTTCTTTTTAAAGTTTTCCAGGGAGCTAGCATTTGGGAATAAAATTTTTTCTGCCGCATTCTGCTTTTCAAGTCTTTGACCAGGCCCCCCACCCAAACATCCTACCCCACTCCCACCCCAACACCCTTTACCTCAAGCTCAGACCACAATTCAATCAAACCCAGAAGCTGGTGCATTCTGTGATTGAAAGAATCTCTTATGCCTGGCAGTCTTGTTTTCAAGATCGAGTTGTAAAGCTGCGTGACCTGGAACAAGTTGCTTTCCCTCTCTGGGCTTTAGCTTCTTGATTATTTATAAGCACTGTTTATTATAGTATTGCTCATCCTATTCAGATGTGTGGTTACACATAGTGAGTGCTCTGCCGATATTTTGTTATTACATCAGAAAATATCAAATACATAAGAGTTCTGTAGAAAATAGTTGACTTATTTTGATCGTGAAGAAATTTATCCACAATTCCTCTTGTTTTTATGTGAAAGGTAGCCAAACCACAGTTCTTATCAGAAGAGAAACCATATGGAAAATCTCAGGGAAAGAATTTGCTTTTATCCTTGTATCAAGATTTTTTGGGTACAAGGGAGGAGAGGTTTTGAAGTCAGATAGGCCTAAGTTCATATCCCAGCTTTGTCACTTACTGGCAGGTTAGTGGTACATTCTGAGCCCTGGTGATTTTATCTGCGTAACAGATGCAGCAGTACCAGCCTAGCTGGGCACAGCAAGGTGATGGCATATTCTATGAAAGGACCTAGCAAGTAGACAGCAGTCGATGAACAGAGCTGCTGTTAAAGTCCTGAGTCGGGAAGCAGGAAGGCTCTCAAGAATTGTTTTGGGCCCAGGAATGATAAAGCAAGGGATGCCAGCTGACATCAGCAAACCCTGCCCAGCAGGCCTTCAACTGGATGACAAGAATACACTGTGGTTTTGCCCCACTGTGAGGACATCCTTCCAGGCTGCTGGGGGATTTGCAAGGAGTGCTCAGGATGGGAAGAAACTCTCATTTGTTATCCAAAGCAAGGCAGCTCCCCCAGTCAGGCAAGGCTGCGTCCCCAGACCTGTGCCCAGGTGCACCGGGAAGGTCATCCTCAGGAGACTTTTCCCTTTGCAAACACAGAAGGGCTCAGCAGGCCTGAATCAGGTGCCTTTTTTATTCCCAACACAGAGAGGACTGAGAGCCCCAGACTGCTGCTGTGTGCTTCAGTGCTGTATTCTATCCCAGGCAGATCTCCACTTCCAGTCCCAGCACTGCCACTCACTAGCGGAGTGACGCTCTTCAAAAGTCACTGTATCTCTGGGATCCTCCATTGCCTTATTGCTAGAAGCGATGAAGACAGCCTGTTCCACTGGCCTCTCAGCTGGTTCGTGGCTTCTCTTGGAAGGTATCAGACAGTGCAAGTCTCCTAAGGACAGGTATAGGCAGGTGGTCTCACCAGCATGCCCTGCAAGGAGGCAGGCACCCCAGACATGTGAACACCTTTGTGCAGTGGGCATCTTGCCTAGAAGCTGTATGCAAACAGAATATTGTTACTAAAATACTTGGTAAGTAGACAATTTAGTAAATCAAAGCACCTTAAATATAGGATAAGAGATAAAATTAATATTTACTTACCATCTGCCTCTCTTAATTCTGATTTTTGCATTTAGATTCTTAACTGTGTACTTTTAGACATTAACATAGCACTCCTGGGTCATCAAGATTTCCCAACAGGTCATGTTCACCATTGCTAAAGATAAAGATCTAGGTACAGGGAGGCTGAAGCAGATGGATCCCAAGTTTGAGTTCAGCCTGAGCTACTTAGCATCTTATCATTATAATGGCTTGGCATAACTCAGTACAAAAAAAAAAAAAAATCTAGGAATCATACCAAAAAAAAAAAAAAAAAAAAGGATTTTATATGCCTCAAAAATTGCATCCCTTCAGACAGATGAGTATTTATGACCAGTGATTAACTCATGTGTATTTGCTGAGTGTGAATTTCTCCTGGTGAGGCAGAGGAAGTCACATTTAAAGCATCTCTCACAGATGAGGTAGGAAGGTACTGGTTTTATTTCCTGCCCATTTGCAGGTCAAGCTCAGTATTTTCTCTTCTGCCTTCTTTGGGATAAGAGCTGACTGTGTGCTCCACCCAACTCCGCCCAGGGGTGTCCTGTTCTTTTCCGTCTCATTTGTTTCAAGAATCAGTATTCTTCTTAAACATACCTCAAGCTTCAGAACATACCTCCTCTGGGACTAGTAAATTGCCTAAAAATTAAAGGATGAAGGTGCCCTCTTTGTGCAGGGCCCCATGCCTGGCTTCTTCCAGGTCTGCCCGGGATGGGACATAAATACAGCACTGAAGCACACAGCAGCAGTGTGGGGCTCTCAGACTGCTCACAGTGCTGGTTTGGAAGGTGCATGTTCAGGAAGGATCTCTAACAAAGCAGCTTTCTCGAGCTAGCCTCGGAGGGAGAAAGACTGTACTGAAGAATCTCCCAGGACCTCAAGCAGCTCTTGACGGGAGAGCTTCATTGGAGGTGATGGCCTGGTGGAGAGCCCACTGTACTCAGTAGCCATGAGCACTCCTGCCTCTCACGGCCTCTCTGGAGAGCATGGTTTTGAAGCCAGCTAGAACTGACTTCAGATAATGTCTCCACCAAACATCCACATAGCACAAGCAGTTTATCTTTTGCACTGAACCTTATTTTTGCCTTTTGGAAAATAGGGACAATACCTCTTACCCATGGGAGCCTAGGTAGCAGGGTGGTTTAGCTAATGTTCATGAAAGGGTAAGTAAGGTGGCCTGGCGTGTGGAAATCAGGAGGACTTGCTCCTTTGACTCCCTGGCTCATCAACAACAGACTGCCTCATGTTGCCAAAGGGCTGGCTTTTAGGAGCTTCTTGGAGCTCTGAGAACTGGGAAGAAGGTCCAGCAGTACTCCAGGGTGTCTTCCAGTGGCACTCTCCTCCCTCTTTAAAACACCTCATATTGCCAAGTCTCCCCACTGCTAAGGAACGGGAATAACTACTGCAACGAGTGTCATAAGGGTCTGATGAGGTTCTGTGAACAGAAGCATCAAGCCCTGAATCCAGCACACAGTAGGTGCTCAGAAAATGGTGATTCTTATAGAAAAGAAATCTGGTTAAAGACAGGTCAGGAATGCAGTCTGTGTTCTGTCAGAGGCAGCTCCTGCTCATTTTAGGGACAGCTTTGCGAGGTGAGAATGAGTCAGGGCAGCCTCCGGGAAAGCCTGCTCTGGATTGTACAACACATTGGGGTGGGCGCCCAGAGCCAAGTGGCGCGGGCCCCAAGTCCACAACTGTCCCAGCACCTGCTTCTGGTGGTCTCTCCCAGCTGGCCCCCTGCCAGAACTTGCCTTCCTGCCCCCACTCCCATACAGGGGCCAGGCTGCCTCTGAATCACAGCCAGCTGAATGGGTGCTTCTCAGACCTATACGGAGCAACCCGCACTGCTGCTGCTCCTCCTTGCACCCCACCAGTGGCAACCTTGCCTTGTGCTGCAGGAGCCCAACCTACCAACCCTCAGGGGCCACACGTCTGTTCCTAAAGCCCACCCAGCCCCTTTCACCACTTTTCCCAGAGCACCCATGCTAGGCAGGTAGAGTACTGAGTGAGTTCTTGCTGCTAGCCTTGTTTCATCTTCACAGCAATTTTGGGATACCAGTTGGTTCTCTTTTCACAGATGAGATCAGCAAGGCTCAGAGAGATCACGCAGTTTGCTTAAGATCAGGCAGCCAGCAAGTGAGCAGGGTACCTCCGCCTCCCCGTACTCACAATACTGGATGTTTGCTCTCTCACTTGACTAAGTGAGGCAATTTGTCAGGTGCTTTGGGTAGCTCTTTCAGGCAAAGAGCTCAGGCGAAGACAGCTCTTAGCTTTTCAGAGAAGAGCTTGAGGGTGCTTTTTCTAGTAGGCCTAGGACCAGGGACAGAAGACAAGCAGCTGCAGAGATTGGGGTAAGTGCTTGGTTTGTCAGAAGGATAATTGCCCCACACCTGTGCCCTGGAAACACAATCCAGGACTCTGAGATGCACTTTCATCTGTCACCAGGGTGTCCCCAGAGTGACCTGGTCAGGCGTAGCCAAGCTGGTAGGGCTCAGGTTACAGGGCTTATTCTCAGGAGCCTTGAATCCCAACAATGCTTGCTTATCCTTTGGAACTGCCATCTCCCAGGAGGACTGTTAATGGGATGGCTCATCAGGGGAATGGGAGGGAGAAGAGGTGACAGCCTCCTGCTGTCTCTCAGCCTCAGCCTCTCCCACCAGGAAGGCCAGCTCCTCCTTCTAAGAAACACGTCAGCCACCCCAGGAATAGGGGCTCCTTGTCCATGCTTCCTAGACCAGAGCATTGCTCCATTTAATCTGGGACCTACATATCCCTTGGGAAAGATCACAGTTCAACTTGAAAAAGATTTTTAAAAAAATAGAAATACTGAAAACACCTTAGGTGTATGTTAACAGGAAGTGGATAAAAGAACATTATCTTCTGTCCATATGATGAGATTTTAAGTAGCCATTAAAATCATGTTTTCAAATAATATTGATATAAAAAACTCATATCTGACACTAAATAGAAACTGACTAGAATCAGTATACTCAATATGAGTTTAATTTAATAAGGATATTTTAAACATAGAAGACTAGTATGAAACATCAGAGAGCACTGACAGTAATTATTGCTAAGTGTTATGCTGTAATAGATTTTTGCTTTGTGCTTTTCTATAAAGTATACGTACATATATAAAGTATTTACATAAAATATATATGTTATGGTGAAAACTTGCTAATTTAGACTTTTTCAAAAAAAATAATTGCTTTCCCTCCTACTATATAAATTGACCTGTGCTAGGTGCTGGGCCAAGAGATTTAAAAGCACATAATCCCTGCCCTTTCTGAGCTCATGGCCTGGCAGGGCATAAAAATGTTTAAGAAGATAATAAAATACACTGTTTTAGAAAACAGCAGAGATTATCTGACATATTTGTTAAAACCTTTGGATTGTTCTGAATGTTTTATGCATATTAACATTTAAAACTTAAAGCTCTATTAGGAAGTTATGAACCCATCTTAGAATTGATGCAGGCTGGTGTGGAACGCCACATGACATAGAAAAGATTAATCTTCTCTGCAGGCCAGGAAGGCTATATAGCAAGAGCAGGTTGCTTATTCTGACTCTTAATGCATAAATGTGAATTCTCCAAGCAGACAGACCAAAGAAAATGTTTCAGGTACAGAAATCCCATGAACAAAGTGCAAGGTGCTGTTTAAAAGCTGCTAACATGCACTCCTGCCTCCTTGTGAGACTCTAGAAAGTCTTTGGGCTGCTTTCTGAAAGTCATGGAAGATCATACCATATATTTTGAGTGTGATTCCATCAAGCTGCAGCAAGCCGTGGAGGGGCAGCCCCACAGTGGAGAAAGATCATTCTGGCTTCTGAAACCCATGAATGGCTCAACCATTTGTGGAGAGAAGAGAATTCCTCTGGAGATTGAGAGCTGCAGAAAAATGCATCCACATTCCAGATGAAGTAGCAGAAAAGGAGAAAGGAAAAAACAGAAGGCTGCAGAAATGTGTGATTTTCATTACCCTGATCTGCTTGCAGAAAGCCGCCATAGCCATGTGGAATCCAGTTTGGAAAGAAGATGTATGTGCACAATATCATGTGCACCCCGACTACAAGCAGGTATTAGTGCCAGAAGAGAAACCTGGGAATTCCAAATGGCCTTTTAGATTTCAGTGCATTTCTGTGCTTAATTAGTTTGAATTACTTCTGTTTTTGCCATAAAAACAAGAGAAAGTCTTGTGCGCTATTAGTGCTTACATTCCAAGCTTGGTTGGAGTTGTATTTGTTCTAGAAGTCCAGGTACCATAAGACTGGTAAAGTGCTGAAAAGCCAGAGTAGTGGATTCAACTGTCATGCCTGCAGCCTACCAGATGATGACCTGCTGTGCCTGGCAGATGGTTCTACTCTCAACAAGAAACAATCAGAATTATATGACAGCCACCATCTCTTAGTCCAACATTGTCCTTCCAAAAAATAGAGGGCAAGTTTTCTTCTGTTGTTTATTTTTCACTTTTTTTTTAACTTTACTGTGAAATACAAGAAGTCTGGGAAGCCCTTGAGCCCATGCATTATTGATCTGTACTTAGTGCCATATTCTGGGAAAGATGCAATGATGAATCAGACATGAACATGGCCTTTAGAGACAGATGATTTTAGTAGAAATCCACAGTAGGAAATGATGAGTATCCTATGAGAAAAGATGAATGTTACCAATGAGAGACCTTGGGAACTCTTCATACTACTTTCGCAAGTTTTGCAAGTTTAGTTGAGTTTAAAGCTATTTCAAAATAAAAACTGAAAAACAAAAATGAAATCTCAAGTGAATGTCAGGGGCCAGAGGCAGAATACAGAAAGGAATAGTCTGGGTTTGTCTTTTAAAACTGCACTAGAGAGAATCCTGAATATCAAGCTAAAGAGTTCATACTTCATTCTATAGACCACGTGGAGCCATGGAAAGCTTTTTTTAAAGTTTTTGATTAATGGTAAAACATAGTCAGATATCCCACTAGAAAAGTCACTTGATAATCAGGATGAAGACTGATTATAGAGAAGTGAGACTTGGAGTGGTTGAAATAACCCAGGTAGGAAAAAATGAACTGTAAAATTTTCTTATGAGAACTAGCCCTGAAGAGTGATTATAGGTGCTACTTCGGATAGGGCTTCCACAGACAAATAAATGTAGGAAATATTGAGGTTATGGAGACTTCTTGTTGCAGGAATTGTTAACTTCTAAGTAATGGGAACTGTGGGTACTAAGCAGAGGAAAATAGTCACAGTGCTTCCCAAACCTTTTAGACCATAGCATTCTCCTGGGAGTTTTCACAGAACTTATATTCACAAAGACACATTTTGGGAAGTGCTGGTGGGAGCAGAAATGAAGAGGAGCAGACATTTGAACGACAATCCCTTCTTCTGTATTCCGCACACTGGAAACCATGGTTCCTATGGTGATATTATGCCTGTAATCCCAGCTACTCCGTAAGCAGAGGTAAAAGGATTGTAAGGAAGTTTGAGGCCAGCCTGGGCAATTTAGAGAGACCTTGTCTCAAAAATAAGATTTTAAAAAGAGCTAGCGATATAGTTTAGAGGTAGAAAACCCCTAGGTTCGATCCCCAGTGTCACACTCTCAAAAAGAAATCTTATCCCCTTTTCCTTGACCTGATTTGGGCGCTCACCAAATTCCCTTTTTCTTGCCTCTGCAATTTGAACCCCCAGGTTTAGATGTGGCTGGGGTCACCGCCTATTCCCAGGCACAGAATGTTCCATAAGTTTGATAACAAGGGACTAAGAGCACCAGAGATACCTAAACCACATTTCCAACCGATTTTTTAAAAATTCCAACAATGAGAAATAATTTGATGTTTTTCTAAGAAGGCAAGTATTTTTGAAAGATTCTTGAAATGTCATTTTCCAATTGAGTAAATTCCTTAATCAACCTCTTTTTTGCATTTGAATGAATATATGGTAGTTTTTAATCACTCTCTTCTTTTTAAACGAACTCCACCTTGATTTTGACCTGAGTGTCATGGTTGGTTAAGAAAGCCTCTCCTCCTTCCCCACCACCTTCTTACCTTTGCATAGGGCCTTGCTGTTGGCCACAGCACAGAGTATTCAGTATTTTCACTTTAGCTCGTTAAACCCTCTGATTTTTACATCCAATAGCTTCGACCAGTTTGACCTTCAATAAGTTGCTTACCTTCTTTGAGAGCCGATTTTCCTATCTTTGGTAGTAAGGTGATTCCTGTCTCATAGCTTATGTGTTACAGTGTTGGGCACATTGTACACCAGATACTTAGTAAGTACTCTTCCTGATGGTCTCTTTCCAGTGATTACTATTGTACTCTGTGCTTAGTACTTCCTCAGAAATGCTTGTTGAGTGAGCACAGGTACATAGGCTCAGCTGCCATTAACGTAATAAAAATATTCATTAAGTAGCTAATTGCACTCTTAAAGATCTTTATTTATAATGTCTCTTTTGCCTTCTTTTCAATACAAACACTCATCTTGGCAATAGCAATAAGCTGAAAGCAGTCCTGTAAGGTAGCTCTCACTGTTCCCATTTAACCAAGGAGGAAATTGGGGCTCAGAGCGAAGCTATATTAAAATTCAGACCTTGCTGATTCCTAAATCCATGTTCTTTAATGTTGCACCAGAATGATATGACCCATTCTTCTGTCGCTCTCCCAGTCAACTCAACACTTTCTGACACGTGCTGGGTGCCAGACATATGATGCATTCCAGCCCTCCAGGAATTTACCTCGTTGGAGATGAACCCTATGCATGAAACTTACAAGGCAGCCCTATAACACTTCATTTGTCCCTCACTGGGGAATGAGCTGTTATATTAAGTAAGTTTTACAGATGGTATCCCAGAGCTTTAACTCAAAAGAGCTTTAAAAATCTCACTGTAAATCCCATCACTTTAAGGAGGAGAAATGCTACTTCAAGGACACTGGGCGACCCGCTTGAGGTGTAGATCAGTCTGTCTATTGTAAAACCAAGACTAGAATCGAGCTCTTTCACATCCTGCCTACAATTTTAAGAATACGTTAAATATTTTTGTATGATAATATATTTTTTTGAAATTTGTATCAAAGGGATGGTTCCCATTTTTCTGCCTATTGTGGTATCATCATTTCAATTAGTATTATAACACTGTTCTAGAACCTTAGATGTATGGAAGAGAGTTTGCTTCTTACTCTGTAGCACAAACAACTTTCTTTTACCCAAGTTTATTAGCTGGTTTCCAACTTTCAGAATGATTTTTATGATTGTCTTTTTACACATATGCACACATAAAATTATGGAATAAACTATGGGAACTGTGTATTGAACACATTTTTGGATGATTAGCTTTGGTCCAATTACTTTATTTCTCTGAACCTATTTCCTTACCTATAAAACAGGCACAGTATAATAACATTCCATAGAATTGTCATACAAGAAGTAAAAGGTGTTGGGAACTTAATAGGTGGTTAGCTGCCTTCTTTCCCTTCCTTCTTTCCAAATGTTCAAGGAACTCTTAAAAGTCACATACTTCCACAGTCACAAAGTACATAGAAATAATGAAGTAGAACCAAAATAAGTGTTGGTCATGAAACACAACTCTCTCCTGCACAGTAAATCAAAAAGTTCTTCCACTCAAAAAAACCCACATATATTATGTCTAGTTTCTTCCTCCCAAGAGCATAAAGAAGGCTTTAACACAAGGCATAATTCATATCATCTCCAGATCTTGGTCCGTAGCACCTCATGAAAACTATTAACACATCTCCCACCGCCTACTTTATGAACTCATATAAAAGCAGATCAGGTGAGCATGCTCTAGGTAATGGCTGAATCCCCAAAGTATGTGAAACCTGACCTTATGTGAAGCAATTGTTGTAAATTCAGTCTGGAAAGAGAGAGTACCTCTTGAGATATGCCAGCACTCCTAACAGCTCTAAAGATTTCCTAGACTGCGATACCACTTGGGCATTGAAAGAAACCTTCTAGCTCCTCCAGTCCTTTCCTCCTCTTTCCTCTGAAACCTAGAGACCCCAGCATGCCATGGCTATGGAGTTCAGTTGGGGTTGCCTCTCCCTACACCCATTTGCCCTGTGTCCCCCGGTGTACCTCCTGAGCTTCCACCATGTCTCTGAAACCTGGCACCTGACAAACCCTCAGCCTTTCTTGGGTGTAGAGGTTGCAAAAATCTCATTGATATTTAGCATGGTTGGTGTTTGAGAGTATTTTTATGTCTAGCCTGGGGCATGAATAAAAGTTACAAGCAGCGCTAAAGTCCAAACCAAGAAAGAAAATGTGGGCAGCCAACCTTGTAACCTTAGCTAATCTTTAATTATGCCTTAATTGAGGACCTATGAAGTAGATAGAGGAAGACGAATAATAATATGTTGAGTTTATGTGGCATGTTAATTTTCTAACCCCCTTCGTGTATATTATAATAATAATCGCTGCCATTTACTGAGCCCCAGCTGGGTGCAAAGCTCTAGGTAAAGTTCTTTAACTGGGAGAAAGCAGTTAACAAGGGGTAGGAGGAGGAGAGAGTTTCACTGGCAGCAGGAGCTCCCAGTTTATAGGATGACACACAGCATCCACAGAGCACAGACCAACTTTTGCCTGCTCCTGGCCCTCAAGAACACGTAAAGAGCTCAGTGACAAAGGTATTGAACCCCAGCCCAACGACTCTAGAGACTAAATGTCACCAGTCCCTTTTGTACAGATAAGGAAATTGAACCAGTAGTGTTTGAACAGGAGGACTGGAGGACCACGACCAGTAGTGGTCCTGGTCCAGTGTTAGTGCTCATTTCTCAACCCCAGCTAGCTCCCAACAAAGCGAATCTAGAGGGTATTTTGAGGTCTCCTTAGAACACTCCTGAGTACTTGCTACCTTCTCTTACCCCCATGCATACTCAAGGGGCCGTTCTCCCCCAGAGGGTGAGTCAGAGGAGACACATCATCACACCAACTGACCTGTGTGTGCTGGCCCCTGGACTGCTGTCCAGAATGCTGCTGTGCTGAACTGACCGATCCTCTCACAGGGTTGGATCTGATAGAGTTATTTCCAAAAGATGAAAAATATTAACAAAAGATGAGAAATATAAAATAAAAAGCGGCCTTTATTCTGAGAACACAAAGAGAGATGACCGGCACCCCCACCGCTGGCATCCGGCAATCTCTCCGGCGGACACGTGGCGTGGGGGCCTGTAAATAGCCTCGGTTTGGGGTGGAACCTAAGGCGGGCATTACGGATACACAGGTAGCCCATTGGTCCTAGGTTTGGCGCCATATGTAAATTCCCAGGGGCGGGAAGATGGCGTCACAGGTAACTTCCTAGGGGCAGGGCAAGATGGGGCTTCCTGCTTCCGGTTGTGGCTTTCCTGGCTACAGAGTCCTGTCTGGGCCAAAACCCTTTCAGGATCCAGCTTTGGGGATGTGTCTGTCTGTTTGTCTGTTTTGTTTTGCAAAGACCCAGGACTTTGGCAAGTACAAGAATTGAATTGACCTTCTGCAAGTCTGGTTAGTCTGTTAGGTTAGAATGTACTTCCCAGTAAAATGGTGGCTAACATTTATTCAGCGCTCACCATGTGCCAAGCAGTCTACTAAGTGCTTTATGAGGATTACTTCATGAAACCCTCCTGTAACCCTTGGAAGGAGACATTAATATTTACCATTGGCATTTTTAAATGCAGCACAGAGGTTCTGTTAACCTCCTGAAGGTGACATAGACAGTAAAGAGTATCTGATTTTGAAGCAATACTCTATCATTCCACACAGTGGCTTTGCCTCTTACCAGCATAGTGACCCTAGGCCAGTCACATAACCAGACACTTTAATGGGGACAACAGCACTTACTGTACTGGATTACTTTTTTTTTTAAAGTTTGCCCTGAATGTTTTGGCAGTGTTAAATAGGATGACAGTTTGCCAAAAGCCAGTGCATGCTGGCAAATGTCTATTTCCCTCCTGATGGGATCTGTGGTAAATATGTTGGTTTAGTTTTTGGATGTTTGTTGCCATACCCTGTACCTGTTTCCTGCAGTACCTGTTATATTTAACACATAAGAACAGTGCTTTCGCTGGGTAGGTCAGAACCCAGCTGCCCCCATCTGGCCGCAGCAGACTCCCCATCTGACCCTACCTCCTTCCCAGACTGTGGAACTCCTTTCTTCATTACATGTATCAGGGCTGCTTTAGAACTGGGGGATAGTGGGCCTTTAAAAAGACTAACTTTGGGGAAAGAAAGATGGCTTGCAGTGTTCCCAGAAAATCTGGGACAGGGCCCTGCTTTGCAACCTGGCTTGTAATTTTCCTCATGACTGGTGAGCGGAGAGAACGCTTGTAGAGCTGGCACCTCTGGGCCTGCTCAGACAGTGCCATGACCTCCCTAACAGGGAGAGTTAACGGGCTTGAAGAAGAGTTGCCGGCAGCCATCAAAATGATGAAGTGAAATTTCAAATTACATTAGATGTTTGCTTAAGGAACAACAGATGAGGCCCTGTGGATTCTCAAATCCTTTTGGCAACACTGCAAAAGGAAAGCATAACCATTCGGAGCCCTTCCCCTGGACTGCATGAAGTCTAGGCCACAAAGCTGACCTTTTAATGATAGCTTCCTGCCTCCAAAGGGTTAGAGTGTGTCGAATTTTTCTTTGCTGAAGGCCTGGTTTTAATCATTGCCACAGCCAGAAGAAAGGGCTCGCATCTACATCGTTCGTTCCCTTTTGAAAAAATCTGGGATACTATTCGAGTTTATGATCAAGATTTTTTTGGATAAAGGTGCCTTGGCCTTTACTTGGAAATCTTCAGTATAATCTTTATCACAGCCTATGGACTTTCACTGAGAACCCACCTTGGCTAAGGCATTTCTCACAGGTAGGTGAATTTCATTTTCCCAAGGATCCTGGCACCAAGACTTTGCAATTTATTTCATATACAAGTGAATGGAGGTTCAAAATACTTACATGATTGTCAGGATCACATACAATTAACAGTCAAGTGATTCTTCTAGCAGAGAGACCCAACTTTGTGTGAGAGGCTCACTCCCAGGCCACAGCTCTTTTTACTGAACTGCAGCTAACTAATTAGGGGAAAATTTGTGTGAGTCATAGAAGGTTTCTGGATAAGGTAATGGTATAAAAAGAATTTTGAAACATTGATCAGTTAGCTTCTTAAGTCATTCTTCTTTAAGAATCTTAATATTATTCCCAAGGTGTTAAAAGTCTGTTGCATATCCAGAGCAAGTGTGCACAGTGAGCTGACGTGGACGGTGAAACCTAACAAGTCCTTCATGCGCAGTGATGGCCCTTCTAGAACTAATTTCCCCCAGGGACCACCTGCCCAGCAGGCACTTTACTGGTCCACAGAAGTTCATCCTTCTCTGCAAAACCCTCATTAAAATTAGTCCTGGACGAGACTCAGAGCCACACCCAGTCAAAACTGTTCAGTCCTTCTGTCCTCACCCCCTGCCACCCCCCTACCTCCCCACCCCACCCAAATGCGTGGTTTTTGTTCTATCCCAAATAAAAATTTAATTAGTCTTCAAAGAAACCTTTGCTAGTAAAATAGGCTCCCAGCAGAGAGGCCTTTTGTTTTCAGTGTTTGGTGGCTTTAAAAAGGGCACATTTTGCACCAAGATAACAGAGGCTCTTGGTGGTGAACTTTTGACACAGAAGAATAAATCCTTCCAGAGAAAAATCTACAGCCACCTGAAGCTTGGCTTGGCTATATTTATGCAAATATACCCTGGCCCCAGCAGGATATTAGAAACTATTATAATTAGGCTCCTCTTTACCACCTGCCCGAAGGGCCCTGATCCTTGGCTTAAGTCTAACATTTCCATAATAATGGCCACCATCTCCCATTTCATCATTTATTCCCCAAGAACCATTTCAGACCTGGGCAGCCCCATTGTGGGAGGATTTCTCTGGATCCCCTCTCTAGCCCTCTTTCTTTTTTCTGAACCTGGAGGATTTTCCAAGGGAGAGATTAAATCAGTTCCAAGGAGCTGTTTAATTAAACTCTCCCCTCCCACTTCAGAAGTTGCTGGAGACTTCTTTTGACTTCTCCTTGGTGATGCCTAATCACTGTAATTTAGCAGATTCTGTAATTACCCACTGCACACAGAAGCAGTTTGATTGCTATTTCTTTGTCCTGCCTATTTTAACCCCAACTGACAGCTGAGTTCACCCTCTACATGTTCTAGAACATCCTGGCAGAAAGAAAAATGATGTGAATTTATAGGTGACCTTTGAGGGAGTCCAGACTTACAGGCAAATGGAGCCAAAGGCATGGGTAATGAATATTCTGCATGGGGTACCATCATGCTGCAGATGCAGACAGGTACTTGCAAGAGCAGAAGTGAAGTAGCTTTAGGTAGCCCAGGCCCTGACATGGGGGCCACAGTTCTCCCTGCTCTCAATAATCCTGCCAGTGCAGTTTTAATTCTACAAATCACACACAGAAAAAAATGGCTACTACCACTCCGATGGAATCTTCACATCTGTAGATGTGCTATTGTCTCCATCATGCAGATGAGGAATATGATGCTGATTTCCAAACTGCTGAGTGGTTGGATTAGATTCCAGATCTGTTTTGAATCCTACTCTACTCAACCAGTGCTCGCTCAGTGAGTGCCCATCCTTGTGGTATATGCCTCTAATGTCTGATTACTTAATTCTTCCAATGATAGTCTATCACATAATTATAGAGTAGGTTTAATTATTTCCACTAATTATAAGGAAAATGGAATTGAAAAAGTTATGCAATGTGTACAAAGTCAAACAGCCCAGCAAATGTGAGAGTTGGAATTAGAATCTTTGTGGATGTAATTCCAAAGCCCATGTTTGTAACCCCCATGTTTCCTCCCCTCCTTTATTATATAGTAAATTCTAGTGTATTTCAAGGCATAATGCTAGGGAATCTATTATGACAACCCCCTGCAGGTTTTTTTTAACTATTTCTATATCATTTTAATTCTTTGTGTTCAATGATAGCTTTACATATTGAAATTTGTTAATTTAGGAATTGTGTTTTTCCTTTAGGGTTTTTGCTCATACCTTTCATGTTATGAGGAAAATCTTTTTGCTCCTTAAAATATAATATCACCTCCTTTAAATGTTCTCTAGGTGAGTAGGACAGCTTAGTGGGGATATAAGGGGCTCGGTGAGGGTATAGGGGGCTAGGTGATGAGGATGGTGATAGCTTCAGAGAAGGCACCACACACACACACACATGCACACACACACAAACACACACACACACACACACACTGTGTCTCTGGATGCAGAATCAGTGAGTGGGCACAGCAAGAGGTAAGTTTATTGTTGGCTCTGGCAGAAACTAGACAGACTGAGAGGGACACACATCCTCTAAAGGAGTTTAAATGGAGGCTCTGGCTGTCACTGAGGCTGGCTTTGCATTAAGTGTGATTGAGGAACAGAGGGAAAAGACCTTTTTCTATTTTCTCGGGTGGGTTGTTGGCAGAGCCCTGAGTCTAGCTGAATGCCAACTCTGATGGAATCTGTGCTTTCACGTGATCCCAATTTGAAGACTAAAGACATCATTAGCAAAATTGACAGAAACCTTTATACATGTCTCATTAAGTTTTCAGAGTGAAGAACCCTGCAGCAGTGTGTCAATCATGTGTGCTGGTCTAGTGGGCACTTTGGGATAGAGCCAGCCTGATTCTGGAGAAGGGAGACCCTGCTTCCTTCCTTCTGTGTTTCAAGTAAAATCTCCTATAAGAAAGATTCCTTTGAACCCTGATAGCCACTATTTAAATCTCATTCTTTCCTCAAGAGATCTTTGGGGTTTTTTTTTTTTTGATTCGTGTAAACTTTTCTCCATTTACATGCCTTGCTAGACCACATTGTAATGTTTTTTGGTACCTGCGTAATCATCTTTAGTGGGAGAACTATGAGATAGGTGTATAGAACCAGTTACTTTCCTTACAAATATTGGTTTTTTTAATATAAAAATAATACATCATTGCTTCTTTTCTTTGAAAATAAACTGAATAAATTGCTGTGCAATCCGTGTGGACCAAGCAAATATTGGTAAGAAAACGGCATGTAGCAGTAAGCAACTTGTGTCAACTTGATTGAATCAGTCCCTGCGCTATAAGTCACAATGCACATAAGCAAATATGCCATCAGAAACAAGCTCTAAGGCGTGTAGCACAATGTCCATGTGCAGCATTCCTGGCATTGCACTCACACCTAAACTCTAGGCAAATAGTTCACTGAATATTGGTGACAGCGAACATAGAAAAAGTTATAATGACTTAAACAGGAAAAAACATTTTGGTGAATATCAATGCTTTATAACAAGCAACAAAAATGCACAATATTACAAAAGATTTTAATCTTTGTCCCTCAAACCTAGAAAATTATCACCTGCAAAGCCAGGTAAATAAGCATTTCCAAAGTCTTCAAAAGCCTATGTCACTGATGGATTCCAGATGATTCTTCTAATCATTGGTGTTTACTACATTAGAAAGCAAGTTATCTTAATCTGTAAAATACCACCCTGCAGCTCTGTTTACCATATCCTTCCTCAAAGTAACATTAACTCTAACATTAACATCAAAACAAAGATGTTGAAGTTCTACTTCTATGGCTTTTAAAAAACAACTTTATACTTATATTTAAAGGAAAGCGATATGTGCACAAATGTTAGAAGATAAGCTTTAGTAAAAGACTTGAAATGCAAAGTAGAAATTTCTCCTGCTGGTCCTCCCCACTTATAGGAGTCAACTCAGATGCCTTTAGTTGTTTGTCCTATTTACCTCCCTGTTTCCAAATAATGTGTATTGCTACTTCCTTGGGTATCAATTTTAGATATTATTTGTTGATTCTGTACAAGACAGAGCTCCCAAATTACCCTCTCTCTTGCTTTGCCTTTCCTCACAACTCTACTTGCAACCATTTTTTGTTAAAAGTAGCAGTCATTGGTTATATCATTATGATTACATAATATATGGGGATTGGGGTTCTGGTTTTGGGGGTTTTTTGTTTGGTTTTGCTCCTAAGCCAATATGACACTATAACTATTTATTCTTTCTTGTGCATGCCTTCATTTTCCATGGAGTTAATTGTCTCTTTTACTTTTCCTTTTGATCTTGTTTGAAAAATGGCAAATGGTTTGGTATAACTAGACAGAATGCTTGATATGAGGGATAATGGGACAGACAAGCCTGTAAAGGGATCTGCTTTTAACCAAGTTTGAATGTCAGGCTAAGTAACTTGCACTTGACGGTGACAAGGCTCCATGGAAGGGCATTAGGCAGGGAAGTGACCTTCTAGCACATTCCTCTGAAAGCTTTATGAGAGGACTCTGTGAGGGCTCTTACTGATCTCACATGGAAGAGCGCAGAAAAGCATCTGCATTTTCACTGTCTTTGCAACACAACTGTTCCACCTTTAGGAAGCGCCCACATTTGGGTAGGTGTTTGTCAAGTTGCTAACAGGCTCCAACTCTTCTGCTTTTTTTCTTCCATACATTGTGAGGAAGGGTGAAAATCATCACTCTGAGGTCTCCCAGTGGAATTTCCCAAGGTTTGTTTGTAATTAGCCAGCATAAGGTAGCTTAGGTAATAGGCAACAGGAATGCTAATTTTTCCCAATTCCACCCTTCCTCTACACCATTTTTGAAAAAGAAAAGTGTCTAAAGTACTAGTGGATACAGTTTCAGGCATTGCCTATCACCAGTAAAACAGAATTTATTCTACACTCAAAATACAGGTGAGGAAGTCACACACACATCTCTATTTTGTGTTTTGTTGTATTTTGTTTTGTTGAAGGAGAAAGACTGGAAATTCCAAGAGACCAGATTTAGAATACAGAATAAGAAGTAAGAGTTAGAAGTTTACTCAAATAGGAATAGAAACTAGGGTTTCTATCATTGTCAATGGGTATGAAGTTATTTCCAATTTTTCAAAGTCACAACCTTGCCATCTTAGCCTATCTATGTGAACTTCCCAATTATCATTCATAAAGAAAAAACTCCCATTGTAATGGGTGGTCAAAAAAGCTCCAGATTTTTGTGAGGACAGTTTGCTGACCAACTGCTCCCTAATGTGCAAAGTGATTGAATTTGCTTGTCAAGCCACTTAAAATCTATTAACAAAAGTGATAGTGTTTTGTTTTGGTGGGGTTTTTTTTGTTGTTGTTTTTTTTGTACCAGGGATCGAACTCACTACCGCATGCTTGTAAGGCAAGGGTTTATGCTGCTGAGCTAAATCCCTGAAACAATGTTTTTAAAAAAATCATTTCTACTACTTTTTGTTAAACTTGGGAAATGCATCTCATAACTAACTCACCACCAAGAAATGCAGTAGCAGCAGCAGCAGCAGCAGCAGCAGCTGTGATTAGGTCCAGACATTATCATCATCATCAGATCTATCATCAGCTGAGCCCGTGCTATTTGCCATGCACTGTCCCAGCATCTTCACTGGCATTGCCGCTTATTTTCAAAAGAAAGAAAGAAAATAGGGACTGTACTATTGGTAAGAAGTAAAAAAGGATTTAAATTGAAGTTAGTCTAGCTTTGTATCAGTAGAGATACCTTTGGTGTAGTTTACAGAAGTAACAAATATCGGTATCTATATTCTATCACAGCAAAGGAAGCCAAGAGGTAGGATGGGACTCAAGGTGCAGAGACCATGAAATTAGCAATGATCTAGGTCCTCTCGATGACTTCCTTACCATGTCAAGGCTGGTTTCCCCTAGGACTGTAGGATAGGATAGTTACTGATTGCATTGTGGACCACATGCTTGCTTGTTGAGTGGTCAAGGGAGACTATTTTCTCATTACTTACTATTAAGGACAAAGAAGATTTTTTCCCAGTTTAATGTTCATTTCATACTCATAGTTACTTCAAACTGACCATTTACTCATTCCTGAGGTGTGGGTCCACTCTGAGATTGCTCAAGTACCTTTAGTGTAAGTCACTTCCTCTGCTACACATTGCTGTTACTCAGGGAAACAGGCAAAATAAAACCTGGACGGCAAACTTCTTTGACTATATTTAGCACAGCTTCATCATATATGTGGCTTGGTGTAGAACGAAAATGAAGGGCCCCTTGTTCAAAATTTTTTCTTGTAAGAATTTCAAAATTCTTGAGGCTTTTATAGGTAAATGGATGCAACTTGAGACCATGCTCATAAGTAAAATAAATCAAACTCACATGTGTAAATACCATATTGCCTCCTTAGTGTAAGAAACTGTAAGAGTAAATAAGATACAAAATCCTCAATAAATATTGTGAATAAGAATCTGCTCAAAGAAGAAAAATAACTCAGGGAAAAGGAGAAAAAAAGAAAGGGAAAAAAGACATGAATTTGTATATACACACATAAGATAGCTAGGATGATTGTGCTACTAATTCTATTAGTTCTTGAAACAAAACAGTTAACATTCATAGGATTGGATCAATGTTGCATGTTTATCTCTGGTAATCTGAGGAACTCTTTTGAAGCTTGCTATGCAAAATAACAACCTTAATTATGCTCCTACCACCTTGTTTTGAAAGCCTATATTGTCATTGTTTTGGGCTCCTTTTTATTGTTATTTATTTGTCTTTTTTGTTTCTTGTTTTCCTACTAGTTAGTTTTGTTTTGTTTTTCCCTCTAATATAGAAGGTTAGATGTACATGTAGAGGCTTATATGTGCCTAGAACATCTCCTAAGGAATTTACAAGAATTGATTGTGTTATGCATGATGATATAAAGTTACTTTGAAGAAAAAGAGACATTATGGTAGCCATTGCTGATTTCCTATCATCATGTTGTGAAGTCCAGTAATGATTTTATTCTTTGTTTAGATTGGTTTTAGTCTGTTTTGTATTATTTACTTTCAAAATATATGAAGGTATGGACAGCTATTATGAAGAGAACAAGAGACATTATTGTAGACATTGTTGATTTTCCTATTGTCTAGTTGTGAAGGCCTGTAATGCTTCTTTTTTGACCAGTTTCATACTATTTTATTTTGTTTGAATTCATTGTGCATGAAGAAATGGACAGTTATTTCTAAGAAACAAGAGACATTACAGTAGCCACTGTTGATCTCCTGTTGTCTTGCTTTGAAATCCTGTGTCACTTGCATTGTTTTGTTCTGATCTACTTTGTTCTGTTTTGTTTTACTCTCTTTAAAATTAAAAAATAATAGTAATAAAGAGAATTTCAAGATGGAAAACAGTGTATCATATCAAGAGGAAGCCCTCTGATCATAGAGCCCTGGGTGACTAACGAGGTCACATACCTGACCAGGTGCTGCCTGCCGAGCACAACTTTTAACCCTTCATTCCTCTCCCTTCTATTTGAGAATAGAGACCTACTGCTCTCGTGTCCTTTGTGTTCCATTCATTCCCTAGCAGATAGGAGGTGCTCCAAGAAAGAAGTGTTGAGAAAGAAGTGCTTGCTGAGCTGATCCCTCTGGTCTCAGAAAAGAGTGACCAAGATCATGGTGATACGAGCAGGTCTGGGCTAGAAGCTAGGCATTATGCTGTTCCCTCTCCATCCCTCCTCTTCCCTCCCCGGATTCTGATGTCAACCCTGAGACCTTTCTACCACTCTATTAAAACTTCCTAGTGCACTACTTGTATTTTGAACTTAAAGAACAATTTGCTTGACTTGCTTTCCTATCTCTTAAGTATTAGGACCTGTGAACTGCAATCACACATGTGACCAGGACTTCACACTTGCATGCAATTAATCCTTGTCTATGTATAACAGTGCAGAGGAGTCTCTTTGTAATGTTGAAACCTGCCATTAGATAACATATCAAGAAGTGATATTTGCTCTTGTATGAGTCTGACCAGTGCTCTTTTCTGACACCGAAACATAGTCGTCTCTTTGTTAGTAACAGTGCAGGCAACTTTTGTTGTAAACAGAGAACAGCATGGACTCTAGGCAAAATTGGAGATTTAAAGAAGTGGTTAGATAGTTTGGCCTAATTAGAGTCACCGGGAAAAAATACAGGAAGAATTAAGTAATGAGAACTGTTGTTTTGAAGACATCATGAGGGCAAACTTAATTAAATTAATTGTGTTTTGAGTGGTGCAGGCCACATTCTGTATTTTCCATCTGCCTGCCTTTGCTCACACTATCTTTGCATATTTTATATACTGTCTGTCATTTAATTCTGTCCATCTTTCAAGGCTTCCAGAGAGCACCTCTGAGACTCTGAGTTTTAAATGTTCTGTAGAATTCCTGCTACATGTTTCCATCTGGTAAGCATTTGCTACCTTTTCCGAGGTGCTGTCTCCGAATCTTCCAAGAGAACATCAGTCCCTTCCAGATCCATTCACTCAGTATGTACCCTGTATTCCAGAGATTCTAATGTTGCATCAGTTAGGGCTTATTGTCCCTGGGCTCATCTCCTTCAGGAGTTTTAGTGCCCTGATGGCAAGGATTAGTCATGCTATGTCCTCCTTCATTCCATGCCTACCGCCTGGCCTTATACATAGGAGGTACCAGTAAAAATTGGTTTGCTTAACTATACTCTCAGCCCAGAGAAGGTCTTCCTTCTCTCATTCTGCAGGTTTGAGGAACCCCAGGGAGTTCTCATAATCCTCATAATCCTCAGGAAAAGTCTGAAATCACAAGTGAAACAGCCCACAGCCTGAAAACTGCTTTGAGCTGTCAGCCGGACACCAGGATCCCCAGGACTGACGCCTCCCTCCTTCCCTTGGCCCTATGCCTTCCATTTCTAGGTATTTCCCATCAGCCTCCTGGGAGAGCAGGATTCCCCTGGGAGTCTATTTGCAATGCTGACAGGTCTGGTTCCAGTCCTGCACAGATGGGCTCAGATAAGGCCAATATGGAGGACCAGGGAGGAAGTGTTGGTCATTACAGTGCAGGCCTCAAGTGTGTGTGAAGGAAGCAGTCAGACAGTCTTCGTGGAGGCTTTTGACATTTAGAAAAATTCCTAAATGTCACATTTCAGTGTTAAAGGGAGAGAAACAGTGGTGTGCTTCTGAAGTTCCTTGGGGCACAGTCCACAAGTGTTTGGACCTGGTTTCTGGGTCACAGCCAGCAGACTTCAGATTCCCAGAGGCCTCACAGGCCATGGCATCTTCACCATTTCTCTCTAGGACAAGGAAGCGGCGGGCTGTAGGTAGACCCAACACATTCTCTCAAAGCCAGTCTTCACGGAGCTGGCTGTTCCCAGCTCCACTGACTTAGTTTGATGTAGGGTATCAAAAGAAGCCTTGAGAAGAGGCAGAAAGAGCTTACTCTCCAGGAGGTTTAGTTCTGAGTTTGAATCCACCCCTCACTGAATGACCTCAGGCCAACCCTTCACTTCTCTGAGCTCCAGTTTGCTCATGTGTAAAATGGGGATGATGGTGTTAAGACTTTACAGTGTTATACACATTAGAAACATGAATGTAATGTCTCAAACATGGTACCTGGCACTTGGGGGACTCGCCATATGCTAGTGAAGAAAGACTGTCTGGCACCAAGATACTTCCCCCAGGTGACCCAACACAAGGAAGGGTCAGGAGGACAGCCAGTGCCCTGGCCATCTTTTCTCCATTTGGAATGAGTCTGTTTGATTTGCATGGCTAGTTAAGACAAGGGAGATGTGAGAATCTTGTTTGATGTCTTCCTCTCTGAGGCAGTGCCTAACATGTATCAGATGGCTGCTTCCGCCTAATTTCAGTCATTAGATTAAGGAGGGATGAGGTAGTTTGTCCTCAGGGAGCAAAAACAATCAATGTCAGTAAGTGTGATTAGTAACAGTGTCCATGAGTAATGGGGCAGCAGGACAGGGATGTGAACAAAGGCGTTGGCTGTGTTGCTGTGCCCCACAGACCTGCTGCCTATCTCCAGCCCCCACAGTGCAGCTGCTCCCCTTCTCCGGGAGGTCACTTTCTGGCCACCTGGAAGTAGACATTCCCTCATTATTTAATGCCCACAGATTGTTACAAGACATTTTTCTTATGAGGTGGAAATGACCATACTTTAAAGTAGTGAGCAAGATGTCTGTGACATTTGCTTACATATTGGTGACACCTGGGAAAGTAATTTCTATTCACTTTTGCACCCAAGATTTGCACCTACTATGTAATGCGTGTTGGACTGGGTGCAAGTGGTGTGACAGTGAATGCCTCAGGGTCTCACATCAGTGGACACTGTGTGAGCACGCATAGGAGCTGGTATTCTCCCTGTGCAGGTCCTTGTGGTTTTGGGTTCACGGGCCATAAAGGAGACTGTGCCCAGGTCTCTTTGAAACCTGAGGGAGGGTTTTGGAGGTACTGTTTCCATCTATGAGTTGACTTTTCACCTAAAGGATAGAGAAGGGACTAGAAAGGACATCAGGGTCACATATGTCTGCCTAAATCTAACAGCCTGGCCGGAGAAATGGAGGGGGATGCTCTCCTTGTGTGCCCAGCTTCATCCAAATTTATTGGCTGAAACCAACATCCCATCCCAAATGGAAAGAGAGCTATTATTAGAAGGCAAATTAAAGCTACATCCTAGGCCTCAAGGAACAAAAGCATGGTGGAAGGAAATAGCCTTGGACAAGAGGACTTCCCCAAGACTGCTTGAGATAACCAGTGCTACAGGTTCATTCTCAGAGTCCTATGTGAAGTTCTGATCAAAGTGTTACACATTCAATTTTTAAAAATGAGAAAACAACTAATGATTATGTATACAGCTTACATGGGAAACAGAGTATTTTAAGACATAGGGTAGTGGAGCTGAGGGGATATTGGTAAGACTCTAGGAGTCATGAGTTTGGAAACAACTGGCAGGAATATTTTAAGCAAGTAAATTAGGCCTAATGACCTCTATCTGCACAAGAAGAAAGTAAGGTCCCATGAAGTTAGGGACTGGAGCAGGGCAAGAGCCATGCCAGGACAGTGGGCAGCGCAAAAACGTGTCCCTAACTGTGCTCCTACCCTCCTCGGCTCATTCAGAAGAGCTAGGTTTCTCACTTCCATTTCATCCTGGTAGCCTGCACACCTCAGATACCAGTGCAGGGATGGAAGTGCCAAATCAGAGCAGTTACCAGCAGAGAACAGGCCCCTGGCACATGTTCAGCTGATACTGGTTGGAAATTAAGATCAAAGTCTTTTGATGTTTTTTCCTGACTTTGTCTGCCATCCCAGAATCCTAGAACATGCCATTAAAAGGAAGAAGAAAGAGAAAGTCACACTACTTGAGAATTTTTCTGCTACAGAGAGTTTGGAGGGTGCTGTAGAAGGAGAGGGAAGAACCCCAGGAAAGTTGAAGGGGTCTAGATTAGAATCCCGGCTCTGCCCTGTGATCTCAGGCCCCTTTCTTACTGACAGAGTATTTTGGAGAAGTCTCCTAACATCTCATAGCCTTCACTGTCTCAGAGCTTGAAAAGGCAATAGTGGCTTTACAAGGTTGACTTTAGGACAAAATGAGTTCAGGTATACAGACAGGTTAGTATAATCTCTAGCACATAGTAAACACCCACTAAGCAATAGACATTTGAATTATAGGTCTGGTCAAAAAACATTTCTTTTAGATTTACAAGAAAGTGGGCTTTGTGCTAGGTCCCGAGAATACAAAGCTTCCCATGTAATCTTCAGTCTCACTCAATCATCAGTCTTTGAGTATGTACGATGATTGCTGTTTTATAGGTGAGGTTCAAATTAAGTCAAATTAAGTCACACAGCTAGTGAGTAGCACAGCCAGGACTTGCAGTCCTGTTAACTGGATTCTGAAGTCCTTTTCCTCCCTCAGGACACTGAGGCAGCTTTGCCTTTCTACTTTATTTCAGAAAAAAAAGGAGACAGGCAGATAAAAGTTTACTTATCCCATTTCATTACATTTAAGGAAGAAAGTAGAGTCTGACACTCAGGGGTGGGTGGCATTCCCAAGGGACCTGCCTCGAAATTCAGATTTGCTTCCAATTCATCAGGACACGGGGTGGACACCTCTTCTGCACGTCAGCACACTTCTGCATGGAGATGTTTTCCTCAGGACGCTGGGGCTGTTTAAATTAGACAGAGCCGTGATCACTGTGGTGATGAATATAACCATTTGATTAAGGTTCTGTGCCAGCTACATTGTTTGTTCCACAAACCTGAGCTGGGCTGATTGGATTTCATTCTCTTCCTTTTTTAACATAAGTAGATTCTGAAATTGGAAAAATAAAATATTCCACAGCTGAGAAAAAAGAATTAACTTGGGGAAAGAGCCCAGGTGGTGCCCACAGGATGTATACTTCTTGCACTGAAATTCAGGCAGCACCAACAGTGCCCTCACCATAGAGGCCAGCTCTGTAAGCAGCTCCCTGCACCACGCTAGAGGAGGGCAGTCTTGGGAGGCATTTGTCAGACTCACTGAACTTTAGGAGACTGTCCTCCAATATGATTCACAATAATAATAAAAATAATGATATGCCAGATGAACAGTAGGGTGAAATGTGGAAAGTGTGCCATACAATTAAGAGCAGAAAGCAAAGCTAAACAGACTTGAATTCTAATCATGGTGCTTTGTAGTAACGGAGCACGAGCAAATTCTGCCTCTGAGCCTCAGTTTCCTCCTCTGAAAAATAAATATAGCCATGACATATGGTAGGTATTTGTGTATGTTTTTAACACTTTACACAATTCCTCCTACCCACTCCTTTTAGCTAATATCTCTTTATCTCACATCAGGAAGATGGAACTGAAGAAGGGCTAACTAATTGTGCTCATATGCACACTCAGGCCACCCTGCTACCACAGGGCTCTCCCACCTGCCTCGGAGGACTCGGGAAGATGAAATGGAGCAAAGGGTGTTGAAGATGCCCAGCAGAGTAGCATGTAGCTCAGCCTTAAATACTATGGAGCTATTATTAGTATTATTACATTTCTGTGGCCAAAGAATGTAGCCAGCCACTTAGCAGAGAACAAAAGTCCTATTATCTATTTCCAGTGTGACTGGGCTATGGACATTGATGGATGGAATACCTGCCCAAGATCTCCTGAGCTTGTATCAGAGAGAAAACCCACATGTGGTCACGTCATACATGATGAAAAGCAGCTCTCTGGTCTGTGTCATTAGTTAAATGCACTCCGCCTTTTCTCCCAAGTGAGGCCTTCCAAGAGCTGAGGAAGAAAGTGAAGCTCATTTGAGCAGGGGGCTACACACTGCCTTCTGCTTGCTACAGTTGGATGGTGCTCTCGGTTTGAACTAGACAGGGTTTGTATACAGCTACTATAAAGGATGTAGTCTGACCTGCATTTGGAGTTTCTACTGATGGGTGTTACTACCTAGGCAAGCCATTTAACTACTAGAGCTTCAGTTTCTTTGTCTGTAAATGGAGAAAAATAGTGCTTGACTCTGAGGGTTATTATATTATCTGTCAGACATTAGATTTGTGTTCTCGAAAACATCTTATCCATAAAATTATTGATGTGATTATTGTTCAGTCATAACAAAAATATATGAGAGGTTTTGCATTTAATAAGTTACTCAACTCATATAGCTTAAGGTAGTACAAGATTTTGTTTTCTTTCCTATTGCCTCCAGGAAGCATCAGGAGTAGAAAGAGGAATCACAGAGGTCTTTGTTGGCATATTGGTTTTTGTCATCTTCTAGCAGCATGATGGTGGATAGGTTTCTTGTTTTGCTTGTTTAGTTTTTGATTCAAGATGTCATTTTTAAAATGTCTCAAATGCTAGAGCCTAATATATCCTATAGCTTAAAAAAATTTGCAAATTTCATAAGAGATATGAACTCAGTTTGTTCATCTGCAAAATGAATAATGCAGTGTTCACTTACAATAAAATGTTGCCCTGAAGATAAAAGAAGAAAACCTTATCAGACGCCACTTATAGTCATGTATCAATAAATATTTGTTCACTTCCTCCCAGACAACCTTCCAGTGCCCAGACCCAAAGACCTGGCATGGACAAGGGTTTGATTTAGTTTCATTCAACAGACTTTTATAGATACCTTAATGACCTTTACCAGAAAGGCAGCCAAAGGTGCAGATAAGACCAGAAAACTAAATGACCAGGCAGATAGGTTCTCTACCTTTGGAGACTCAGTAGCCTACATTAGTGGTGGTGAATCTATGATGCACATGTTGTTTTTCTTCTAAGGTAAAAAATATTAATGTATGAGTTGGTTTCTCTAAACCAAAACCTCATTTTTCAGGTATAATTGCAGTATTCGCACTTGGCAATGAATAAGTGAGTTTGGGTTGCAGTCTGAACACCTGTCTCTAAAAGGTTCTTCATCACTGGCTTACGGGAAATGTAATTAAATATAATGCCAAGGGGCTGAGAGCAAATTCGTTGTTAACCTCAGTTGATCCCTTCTCTTTGCCAGCTCCTATCCTAAGGACTCAATAAACCTTTACAACAACACTAGGAAGTAGATTATGCCATTTCTCCCATTTTATAGATAAAGAAATCAAGGTTTTCACCCCAAACCACAGAGCTACTACACAATAGGGCGTGGTTTCTCTTGTAGTTTTGTCTAATTCAGCACTTATCCTCTGGCCACTGCATTGTCATAATGGGGTTCACAGAATGAAACTGGGGCCCATAAAAGGTTGTGTAATGTAGTTATTATGTACAGTAGCAGGGGAAGTAAGATTTGAACCCAAGAGAGCTTGAACCTGAACCATGGCATTTCCACATTGTATAGTATTGCTCTCTGGGTTCTAACAACCTCTTAGCCTGTCATTTCATCTAGGGATGTCAGTGTCTCTTACAAGAGAAAGCATTTTCTTCAGAATTACTGATGAGTATAAGTAGAGAGGGGAACATGAACATGATAGATGTGAATTCACATCTCCATGGGCTGGTGCTGAGCCTCCTGCAGGGTCCATGCTCAAGGGGATACAACTAGGAAAACGGCCTGATAAACTGCCCTGACCTTCAGTGCTGGCATCTGTTTCAACAAAGTAGGCTGTTCCCTGCAGGAGCCTTGGGATTCATTGTCTTTACCTCCTTTTCACAGCATCCTCAACTGCTGATACAAACATAAAGAGTTTATGCCTACCTGCATTATTAGCTATCTTCAATGTGCAGTTTGGAGAATGTCAGGTCAAGTTTAAAGCAAATGCTCAGGAAGCCTAGAGTACTCCAGTCACCCAAGCCCCCTTGAGAATGAGGAAGGAGCCCATGGGAAGGAGACTGCAGGGTACCCCAAAGAAAAAAGTTATCTATTTCTAGCCTCACAGCCTGTGCTGTATTAAGGTAAGGCCTCTGCCCTGGAGTGTACAGTGTGGCAGAAAGGAGAGTGGTAAATAAATGGTGGCTCAGAGTGAGCTATGGAGCTAGAAAAATCAGGAGGAATCTCTAACCCAAACTGGGGATAAGGGAGGATCAGGGGGTTCCTAAGGGAATAATTTCTATTCTGGGTTGAACCAATAAAGCCTTCCATGCAGAAAGGTGTATGCAAAGCCACGAACCGAAGACAAGCAGTGAGCAGCCTCTTGAGAAGTTTATAATTGGGCTATTAGCCTTGGCCCCTTTTAATAGAGGAAGGTGGAGAGCTGTGGGTACTGGGGCCCAGGCCTGATGGAGAGGGGTTTTATTTGGTGTGCAGTGGGGAAATCACGAAAAACCTTTAAGGCAGGGGAGTGACATGATCTATTTCTTTTAGGGCACTCACTCCAGCTGAGAGAGGGCCAGCTGGAGTGGGAGAAGTGAACCCACAGGCTCATTTGCCATAGTCCTGGTGTTGGTCATAGCCCTGGGCTGGGTGTCTGTCTACTGAAGAGGACCTGAGCTGAGGTAGTAGCAGTGGACAGAGAGGATCCAAGGAAGAGATACTTAGCAGGTAAAGCCAGAGGACTTGGTTGTCATGAAGTTGGAAGAGTAGGGATAATGGCAATCCCTAGAGGTCTGATTTGATCGAGTATTGATGGTTGGAAGCAGCTAATGACACTGAGTTCCAGAGCAGTAGCAGAAAGGGTAAAATCAGGAAGTGGGGAAAACAGGGAGGCACCCGCTGTATTGGTACTCCGAGTTAGAGCTGTGAAGTTAAGGGCTGATGTTGAGGTTCAATATTTGAGTCTCTGCTGGAGTGACCGGAAGCCCACTACCTGGAAAGGCAGCTCCTTCAGCATCCTAGAGCTTGACAGGAAAAAAGGGTTTCTTAAATTGAACTGGTGTGGGCTTTAAATAACTCCTGGCCCTGGTCCTCATTCATCTTTGAAAGCCCTGTGGAGGAGACCTGCTCCTCTTTCTATCCTGTGTCTCTGTCCCTCTGTGTGTCTCTGTCTCTGTCTCTCTTTCTCTGTCTCTGTCTTCTTCTTTCCAGATCCCCTGCAATAAACAGGGAAGCCATAATGAAACTGCCAAAGGAGTGAAGGGACCTGAGGAGAGATCCTCTATAAAAATGGAGAAACCCTAGTTTTCCCATAGCTAAATTGAGACCCAAAATGAAAGAAGGTTATTTGCTAAAGTCACAAAGTCAGTTAATGGCAAAGCTAGGAAATTCTTTAAACTGGAACTGTTGACTACACTATGTAATTGAGTATTCAGCTTCCTTGTACATGAATTGTGTGGGCACAGACAAGGAAGTAGAGAGCTGCTCACCAGGCATTTGGTAGGTTTCAGCTGGACACCTAGACAGTTTTTCTTTAAGCCCATCCCCTTCCCAGGCTAATAGCATTGCTCTTCTCTCCACTCCCACGGAAACATGATTCCTAAACTCTTCCCCATCCAAGGAGAGCTCTGCCGCGTGATATAATGCCCCCCACCGTCCCTCCCATAGACCCACTCCAGGTAATCAGCGTGGCATGACCACCACATCCCTCATTCTGAGTGCTTTCTTCCTGTGAATGCAACCTACCTGCATCTAATGAGTTTCTTACCTACCTTAATGCACCACTGATTCCTGCTGAGCTGAGTTCACACATACTCACACATACACACTCTCCTCTCACACCCATCAGCTCTGGCTCCTTTTTGATTTGGGGCTTGACCTAACTGTTTATGGGTCAGACTATTTTTGACAATGGAAGGAAGGAAACTCCCTTCACAGTCAGAAAGCTTTCCCAGGACAAACTCTGCCTGGAGCTGGGCACAGCTTTAAGATGGAGAACAGCGTGGACCAGGGAAAGATCTCCCTGGCTGCACCTGGCCTTTTCCAACAAGTTTGTTCCAATTCACAGGCAGGAACTCTGACCCATCACTGGCTCTCCAGTATCAAGTACAAGGCCCACTGAGCACAGTTTGTGAGAGGACAGGAGGGAAAGAAGCAGGAAGGGAAGGGAAGAAAAGGCCACCACATGTTTCTCTGCCCATCTCTCTGCTGTGTTTGGTTCCTGGTCACACAGCGTGACCTGATACACAGTTTGCTGTGCACATTATTTTGCAAGCAGATGTTCACTAGCAAATGTACATCTGCCAAGAGTGAAGACAGCCTTACAGTCTAGAATAGGAGACTCCTGCCACTTCCTTTTTTTGTCAGTCAAGGACACTGGGACTGAGATAAGTTAAGTGCCTTGCCCAAAGTTACACAGAAGGTTAGCTGCTGATAGAGACTAGCACAAGAATCAAGTTTGAGTGAGTATATACATTGGGAGATATTTGTATTTCTGGAGTAAAATGCTGGTTCCATCAAGCTTCTCTAGAAAAAGATAGACTCAGCTTGGCTTGCCTTGCCTTGGTTTGGGGGTTTGGTTGGCTTGGCTTGGGTTGGCTTGGTTTGGTTTGGTTTGGTTTGGTTTGGTGACAGAATGTTGCTGTGTAGTTCAGTCTGGCCTAGAACTTGCTATGTGACCCAGGTTGTGGTCAAACTTGTGATATTGCTTCAGCCTCCCAAGTGCTAGAGTTAAAAGCATGTACCACCACACCTGACTAAAAGATAGGATCTGATGCTTTTAACTTAGTTCTTTTGAGAAATTCCATGACCCTGGAAAGAGAGAACCATTCTGATTATAACCTCTGTCTGCTCTGTACTGTGCTATCTATTAGATGCAGCAGCAGGTCCTCTTCCCAGATCCCCTCCAGCAGGACATCATTGCTGGACAGGAACCTATGCACATTTAATGAAGCCAGGAGAGCAGGGCTTACTCCTGTGACTACTTTGGGACATAAAAGACTGACAGTTGAAGTCAACCCTCTGAATATCATAAAGCGTCCATCTGGCTCTAGGATGCTCAAAGTGGGCTCCAGGTCTGTGCATTATCCCCCATCTCCTGGCCAGCTCTCTGCTCTAGGTGCCCAGGTCCTCACGCCACCCTGTTGCCGTAGGAGACCTACTCCTTACTCTTGGCAGTGCCTTACTTGGTACCACTCTCTCCTCTTTGATACTTTTCCCCTGCTTCTACTTCACTGCCTAGTCCTTGCTCTTCCTAGAAGCTGCCCAGACCCACTCTATTTGTAAACTCTGTACCTCGAGGGATGTGACCTGAGGCACTGACCAGAAGCAAGGCTGTGCCAGGGGTGCAGAAGGTGGGTACCTCAAACTCTTTGTTCTACTTTTCAACATCCAGGCTGATTTGGAACCTAAGCACAAGGAAGCCCAAATGAAATAGTCCTTTGGGGTAAGGGGAAGCCATAGAATGACCTGTGGTACAGGAGGCAAACAGTAACATCTTACAGTAAGTAGCTGTTTATCTGTCCTGCTGCTACTGGGTCACACACTCTTGGGACAGCTGGCTCCAATCATAGACATGCTGGACCCCTGCCCTCATCCTGCCACAGGCCAGTTGAGCTTCCCAGCCATAGTGACACCAAATCACACCCTTCCGCATTTCCAGACACTGCTGGCTGAGAACTACTGCATCACACACTGAGGCTTTGGCATGCACTGTCCCCTCAGTACAATCTACTACGCAAAGCACTTTAGTAGTCTGAGTGTTTAGTCTGCTTTATGTGGATGAGAAAGCAAAATAAGCACACTGTGACACAGACCACTGTGCTCTGTGTCAACTCCCTAGCAAGAAAACAAGAGTGTGGCCTGTGGAAGCTCTACACTGTGCTTCCCAACCAAGGGCCTGGCCCTGTGTGGGAGTCCATCTGAGTTTCACACCCAAGGACCATTTGGAATCCCTGTGCATTAGCCAGTAGAAGGACATCAGCGAAAGTGAACAGAAAGCATTTTGTGCAGAGAGAAAATGAATGGGCAGAGAACACATCACAAAGAATCCATCCCTAGCCTCGGGCACAGACCAGGGTTTACATTTTGGATTTCACTGGTTATATCCACTCTAGATTCAAGTAACACTGACAGTGATTGTTATCTCTCACTGTTACATGAGACTTCTCAGTTTGCAAAACACTGTTCTATACATTGGACAGGTGAAGAAACTAAAATTCAGAGCAGTTAAATAAATTGTCTGAGACTCTACAGCTTGAAGGAGACAGAACTGAGATTAGAAATCAGGCCATCAGATTCTGCCTGCTGACTGTGGTGACAAAGAGCTTTCTGGTCTCTCTGAATTGGTCTTGTAGGCCAAGGTTCATTAGCTAAGCTCTCAGCACCACTACATCACCATCCTGAGTCAGTGGTAGTCGATGGCATTTTAATGGAAGCCAAATAACTCTTTCTGCTGGCATTCTCAGGCAGATGGAGTTTTTGTGTTTTATGATAATTAAATACCATCATCTTTCATAGCTGACAATCTTTAGGGCCCTATTAATTACTGCAGTGCATACTAGGGTCATCATTAACTGTATAACCAGGAGAGCTCTGTGCACCTGTCTGCCATTTCACTGGGCTAGGTATGAGCACCCTGCCTGGTACCTTTCTTGGAATCAGCTGCTAGCCTTAGACCATGGAGCTAGTGACATGTTCAGTTCCCTGAAAGTTTATGCCTTCTTCTCAAGAGTATGATCTTATGAAAATAACAGTGATGCACTCCACTGCAATCTTCCTCCCAATGAGGCACTCTGAGGTCGATCTGGGCAGCTTAAAGCCTACCCCACCCCTTTGATCTTCCAGTGGCCACCAAGGATCTCCTTCAAATGTTAATGAGATTCTGGCACAGTCTCTCACCATCCCAATAAAGACCACCCTGGCACCACTAGCCAGCCACCACCTAGGCCTGGCCCCGGGATCCTCCATCTTACCTGGCCACTGTCAAAGCTATCCACCCTATTGTCTAGAGCAGCCTTGCTCTTGCAAGCTTCTGGACCCTTGCATATGCAGTGTCCTCTGCCTGGATTGTGTAGAACCAGGTCATGTGTCCTTTCTGATGAAGCCTTTTCTGATCCCAAGATCCAGGGCTGTACAGAGACCTAAGGGCTACAGGGCAATGTGAAAGTGCTATGGCATAGGTTAAAAGGATTGACAGCAGTCAGCACTTGGAATGTCAATTACTCATACATATACATTTTATAGGTGAGTAAGAAGAAGAGCAGAGAAGTCAAGTGACTTGTACTAAATCATGTTGCCTGTAAGTGGTGAAGCTAAGGCTGAGTCCAAGTTTGTCAGGCTCCTGCACTCTACCCTTATACTATTCTATACCAGCTGCCCCCTCCAAACGGGCTACTTGTTAAGGAAGGAACTCATGATAAGCACCAAGTCTCTGCACACAGTGAAGGACTGTTTACTGCTAATAAGGGGCTTAATGACTTCATCCCTGCCTATGACTTACCTTGAATCCACCAAGAAAGGTAGGTATGAATTGAGGTGAAGTATTAGCTTTCCCTGAGATCTTATCTGATGCAGAAAGATTTCATCTTTGAAGATTGGATCCCCTTGTGTCTGGTTTTGTTCTGAGGGTCAAGGCTGGCTATTCTTACCATCCTGTGGTCTGCGTGTTGAGCTGTGAGCACTCTCCTGAGATAGGAGCTCCTGAGAGCCAGTGGGTTGTCCAGGGAAGAATTTATAAAAGTATGAGTCTCACTCTTCTGTTAGATTTCTTTCTTTCTCTTTCTTTCTCAATGTATTTTGCTTGGGGACTTCTATTGTAAATGCTGAAGAGCTATCACCATAGTGATATTTGGTCCTCTATGATTTTTTTAAAATTTTTATTTAAAGAAAGACTAAACAAAACAGAAAATGGGTAGAAATAATACATACAAGATACAAAAGTGGAACATATAAAGTGGGAATTCAAACAGTGAGACTGCAAACAGTCCTGCTCAACTATCCAACAAAAACTTAGTAATATGGATGTCAATCCTATACACTTAAACATACATGCAGTTATCCACATCTTCATTTATGTTGAGATTAAACAAACTAAAGCAGGCTAAAATCATTCTGAGCAAAGAATAATAGTATTGCTGGATTTCACATCATGACATTCCAGGATCAGCACTGGGTATTATAGTGTCTTTTTTTTTTTTTTTTATTTAAAGAAAGACTAAACAAAACAGAAAATGTGTAGAAATAATACATACTTTCAAAGGAAAAAATAAACAGAAATCACTAGTTGATGATTACAGATTGTCCTCTTACAAATAGTTATTCAAGATACTAAAGTGGGGATTCAAACAGTGAGACTGCAACCAGTTCTGTTCAACTATCCAACAAAAACTTAAAAATATGGTTATCAATCCTATACACTTAAACTTACATGCAGTCATCCATATCTTCAATTATGTTGAGATTGAACAAACCCAAGCAGGCTAATATCACTCTGAACAAAGAATAATACTATTGCTGGGTGCCACATTATGACACTCCAGCATCAGCACTGGGTACTTTAGTGTCTCTTTTTCTTCAAAGTATTTGTTCATTTCCTCATGTGTCATAAGATCAGTTTTCATAAACTGTTTATAGGTTCTACACATGCATGAGTCTTTACATGTATTTCTATCCTTTCTATATTAGAGGGAGAAACAAAACAAAGCAAGACAAAACAAAACATGTTCCTATGAACACATAAAATGAAAAAGACACATAAGACCATTGTACAAGGAGTTCTACCATAGTTCCTGTGTTGTCTCGTCATCTTCAATAGAAGTGGCTATATCATCAGACATAGTATAACTGAATGTATCAGTACATAACAGTATTAATAAAATACAACTTTTTATATAGTATAAAACTTCAAAAACAGGCAATAATCAAACTAGAACGTGTATCATAGTGAGTCTTGTCATCTTCAGTGTAGTTGTCTATTCTCTCAGACTTGATACTATCAATCATATCAGTTTTGAATAAAATCTGTTGATAACAAACAGCAATCAAACCAAATTTCACTAAGATCCATCATGATAAAACAGTGTAAGTCATACAGGGCTCCAGATTAAGGAATAGGAAATTAAAGAAGATTATTATACTATATCCTGATGTTTTTGGGATAGCTGTCTGTGTCCTCAAATCTAATGCAAATAGACAAACTGCGACAAAATAAAATCTATCTAAGCAGAGTGGTGTGAGTAATGTGTATCACTATTAACAATATCTTCTGCCATCTTTTTTAAGACTCTCCCTCCCCTTTCACTTCCCCAGGGTACACCGTGCACTTTTGGGTCTGACCAAGACCCTTGGGTTGGGGGGAAACCTGCTATTTACCTAAGTGGTTCCGAACCTTCTCTCTCCTGGACTTGATCTCTAATTGTATCCCTTTACGTATTAAAGCCTGTCTTTCCAACCTATCCACAAATACTGGTCTAGTTGCCCCTATTACTCTCTGGTTCTCTGTCACATAGAGCATTGTTTCTCATATTTGATTTTCAGTCCATGTACTCTTTTTCATGTTAATTACATTTCCTATAAATAGCATCTCAGTGGACCCTGCCTCCTGATCTACTCCACGTGTGGTTCTTTTTTTTTAAAATTTAGTGTAACAAGGCTACCTATATTAGAGTTTATAACCAACCTTCTCTGCCTCATTTCTGTTATTTTTTTGCCATTAGTTGTCTGCTTATCTTCTACATCTATTTTCTGCTGCATTCATTGAGGCCTCTCTGCCACTGTTCCTGGAATCCTAGTACTTTTCTCTCTCCTTAGAATGCCCTGCAGTATTCTCTGTAGAGTTGGATTGGTGGTTGCGAATTTCCCAAGTTCCTCTTTGTCTTGGAAGCATCTTGTTTCTCCATTAATTTCTAGAGACAGTTTAGCAGGGTATATCAATCTGGGCTGGAGGTTATTTTCTTTCAGGGCTTGGAATATTTTGCTCCAGGCTCTTCTTGACTTGGTTTGTGTTGAGAAGTCTGCCATCATTCTGATGGACCTTCCTCTATAGGTAATCTGTTTCTTGTCTCTAACAGCTTTTAATATTCTGTTCTTATATTGAATTTCTGGGATCTTGATTATTATATGCCTGGATGTAGCTCTGTTTTGGTTGTAGGTGGCTGTTGTTCTGTATGCCTCATACATCTGAATATCATTTCCTTTTCCTATGTTTGGGAAGTTTTTCTTTTTTTGTCTTTTTCCTTTTTATCAGTACCGGGGATCGAACTCACGACTGCCTGCTTGCAAGGCAGGCGTTTATGCCGCTGAGCTAAATCCCCAGCCCCGGGAAGTTTTTCTTAGTTATTTCTGTGAATAGAAAGTTCCTTTTGTAGTTTGTAGTTTTGTAGTTTGTAGTTCCTTTGTTTGTACCCCTGCTTCTTCATTCACATTCTTTATTCTCAAGTTATAGATCCTCTTGTCATCTTCTAGCCTTCGTATTGTTACTACTTGTTTCCTTGTTATTTTTAAAAAGTTTTTCCTTTCATAATCCCACATTGCAGAACTGTCTTCCAGTTTGGATAATCTATCCTTAGTTTCTTTCAAGCAGATTTGCCATTTTTTCCATAGAGTTTTTAATTTTCTGGTAATCTCTTTGAATCTGCTTCATGTATTCTATAGTTTCTTTATATTCTTCATCAAATGGTCCTCTCCTTTGTTTGAGTTCCTCCCTTCTTCTATCTGTGTCTGCTTGAGGGGTGCTTAGCATCTCATTTATTAATCTTCTTATATCTTGCTTCACTTGGCTTAATATTTCACTTTTGAACTCATCTATGAGGTCCTGAAGGTATCTCTTTATTATGTCCACGGGTGCCATGTCTGATATTGCATGTTTGCTGTTCTCATTCTCCTTTGCATTTATCTGTCCTGGGTCAATGTTCTCAGGGTTGGGACCTGGGGACTTTTTGTTGTTGCTTCCTCTTCCCATCTTTTTTGTTTCTTCCAGGAGGCCTCAGTTTCTTTCTTGGTTGGTTACAATTCTTCTGAAGTACACTGGCTAGGTGATCCTTCCCACTGCAGTGTGCTAGTGAGTTGCAAACAGGGGCTGATCCCCTCCAGATCAGTCAATTTGCTGAGGCCTGCACTGTATTACTGTGCACTGCCTCCCCTCTGGGTCAGTCAAACTTCTGAGGCTTTCCCTACATTACTGTGCGCTGCCAAATAGGGAATTGATTTCGGTTAACCTATTGGGTCTCAGCCAGGTTGCGTGACCCAGGCCTAGCTCACTCCACCAATCCCGTTCAGGAAGGGAACAACTGACTGAAGTCACTGCTGTTCCTTGTACTTGCCAGTCCTGCATGGTCCCAGAATGACGTCCGCCGGAGCCCCCCTTTCTGTGGAATGGCTCCACTCCCATCACTCACCACAGGTCAATGCAGGCTCCCCACCAGCTCAGCTCTTCATTTGGCTGGCCAACCCCCTACCTCAGTGTGACTGCACCTCCAATGAGTTGAAGCAGCAGGACCTCGGACGGTTCGACAAGTCGTCCACTGCAGCAGGAGCGTGGAAGCTTTAGCTGTTCCAATAATAGCACTGGGACTGTATGTTTGATTGGTCCTTCTCACCTTAGTTTCTTCTTGGGATGAGAGAATTCATCTCCCTCTGTTCGGGGCTCCCCACACTGTATTATGTTGAATTCTAAGTTGACTATCTTTGGGAGCCTCTGTAGCCAGCTGGTATTTATCCGCCATCTTTGATCGATTCTAGCAAAGATGATTTATTCATTCAAAATAACTTTGTTGTAATTGTGAATTAATAGTCACTGTTTTAGGATACCTTTGGCACTATGCTGAGTTCCTCCCATTCATTATTCATTTAATTCTCATAGCAACCCTATAAGATAAGCATTAGCTCTTGTTAGTAATTAGAAAACTGTTACTCAAGAGAAGTTAAGTAACTTGATTGAAGTCACAGTCCTATCAGTGGCATAGCCAAAACTAGAACTCAGGGCTTTGGATACCAGATCCCAGTCCTTTTCTATGATCTCACACTCTGCCAAGTGCTCTGAAGGAGCTTCCATATGATTCCAATTCCAGACAGCCTTCAGGTGTCTGTGTTTAGATTTATGCACATATAAAATGAAAATGTCTGAAGTGTTAGAGGGCACCAGCAACAGCAAATACTGTATAGCCAAAAACATATAGGAAGTAAAATTTTTCAAAAAACCAGGCTTGCAAAACTCAGGTAAGCAAGTGGCCTTTACTGACAGTGATGAGGACACCTAATAGTAAAATGACTCACATTTGGGATTGATTTAAGATACCATGGGTAACTATATCCGTGAGAAGGTGTAAATTGGAACTCCAGCAAGCACAGCTTTGCAAACATACCAATATTCACTCCCAGGGAGCAGTAGAGAAGTAGAGGCTTGTGCAGACAAGGACTCCAACTACCTAATTAATTGTCCTTTCCCCAGCGTTTTCCCTGTAATGTTTACTAAGGGTCTGTCTACCACGCACCATGTCTAGATCTGCCACTGAGGATAAGGAGATGAGTGGAGCATGGGCTTTTCACTATGAAAAGAGTGGGCTCAGTTGGATTTCACTGTGTATCTGGCACTTGAGCAAGGGTCGTAGATCCTCCTTCTCCAGAATGGAGTTTGTTATTCAGCTTCTTGTTGCTGTGACAAAATACCTGACATGCACAGATGAAAGAAACAAAGGTTTATTTTGGCTCACAGTTTCAGAGATTTCCATCTGTGGTCATCTGTCTCTAAGTCAGAAACATCGTGGTAGAAGGGCATGGAAGAGGAAAGCTGCTTACCTCTTGGCAGCCAGAAAACAGAGCAGAGAAAGAACTGAAGCAAGAGGCAAGGGCTGAGGGCAAGAATGTACCCTTTCAGATTATGCCTGCAAGGATCCACTTCCTCCAATCAGGGCCCACATCCTAACAACACATTCAGCTAATAACTCACTGTGACCTAATCATCTTCCAGAAGCCATACCTCTGAACAGGTAAATTTCTTGGGGACTTTTTTTATCCAAACCATAACAATGTAGTAGTAGAATGCATATCCTTTACCCTTCACTGATGAACTAAGAACCAACAAGGTAAAGTAAGTTGGTGGTCACCCAGCCAGTAAATAGAGAACAGAGAGAAAGGTCTGTTTTAAGTTACATCTGTTCTGTTCACTATTTCACTTCCAGCACCCAGGTTACACGACCTGGCACAGAATAGGTACTCAGTAAGTGCTGAGTGGACTGAAGTCTGAGATTTCCTCTAGTGAGGGGAGTACATACTGGGGAAGATAAAAGAAGCAGCTTACTGAGTGGACTGTACCTCTCCCCCATCTTCCTTCCTGGTTACAGGATTGGAAAGCAGAGTCCATTTAAACTAGAGGTCACATTTGCTTCTTGGGAAAGTCCTGCTTCCTTCTGGATTTATAAGTGAGGCTTCCATTGCTGAGCTCTCAGATACTGAGCTTTTCCCTTAGAAATCTGGAACCCAGCAAGGTCCCTTTCTTAGGGTTCTCAGGCTGCAAGGCAGAAGGGAAGGAAAGGAAAGGACCCAAGTGGAGCATCTGCAGTTCTATCTCTAGGCAACTGAAGGCTTTCACGTGCCCATGTGCTGGAGGCCCGAGATGGTCTGCTCTTGTTTTTCACATACCCACGGTACACCACACTGGAGCTGTCCCCTCCCAGACAGACTGCTCAGGCCACTCATGTAAGCCATTCACTTGGTGGTGAACATGCTGCATTCTAAGACCTCCACTCATCGAGCACAGTGGTCACAAGGACATTTACCTCACTGGAAGCCAGGGATATAAATATGTATGACATGGTGGGGCACATAGAGGTGAGAGATGTGGTTTGCCTGCTGTTAGCATTTGAGAGAAAGAGAGAAGTTTGAAGTTTGAAGTGGGTACATCAAGGGAGGTTTTCTGGTTAGGGTGACAACTGAGGAAGCCGAACTTCCAAAAAGCAGAGGGTTTGAACCAGAATACTCTTAGTCCCCATAGGAGAATTTCCTTTTAGAAGTTTGTTTTTAGACCTGTGATGAGTGATCTTATACTTGAAATCTCGTATCAGGAGTCTTGACAGGGGCCTCAAAAGTCACCAAGACAGAGTCTTGTGTGACCTTAGTCACAAAGCAGGAGTCTTATAGGCTTGTAGGCCAGCTTGTCCTGGCCTGGACTTCAGACATTCCTTTCTTCCTTGAAGGTATGTTCACTATCTTTGTCCATGGTGTAAGACAGTCTGTGTTTTGTGTGATTTTAGAAAGCAGAATTCAGATTTTGGATTTAAAGAAGCACTTATTAATTCTGTAAGGTCTTGGCTTTCTTATTTGTAGGACAGAAGCAACCCTAATACTATCCTCTAACTATTGTAAGCATCAGGAAAGGTAAGGATTTGACCACACATAGTAAGTGCTCCAATACATGACAGCCACTATTAATGTCAATTAAATGCCATGAGAAGGAGGAATTCTAGGACAGGGAAGGAATCCTAGGTCCCCCTGCTCTGCTGGCATCCTGGTGACAATTGGGCAGCAATGGATCTGTCACTGCTCTGGTGCCCTGGGCTCTGGTCAGTAGCCTGCAATGCCAAGGCTGTGAGGGGAGGGGGATGATACTCAGTCCACTCAGTAAGCCGCTTCTCCTTTTGACTTCTGTCCCAGGGTCTACATGTTTCTATTAAAATGCTGCCTGAGGACAGCTGGACAAGGCAAATGGCCCCGCCCCTTCTCACCTTCTCCCTATCCAATGATGTTTGCTCTCTGGATGGACACTCAGCTGGGATAGGTTGTATGAGCTTCTAGGTTCTCTACCTTCCCATCAAAGGGCTTCCTGCAAAGCTTCCTCCTGGCTCAGGACTGCAATATTGATTATCTTTTGCGATACCGTTCACATTCTGTGGCCTTCCGGGGGACTCTCTTACAAGAGCTGAGGTTTCAGACACTGAACTGCCTTACTGACCTCTAGTCCTCTGAGGGGAACATGTGGCTGGAGGGGAGGGTGCAGGCAAAGAGCTGATGAGAAGTGAGGTTGGAAGACAAATGTGTACCAGATGGGCTAGACTCGGCCCTCCAGAGTGTAGAGCCAGTGTGGGCTTTTGCTGAAGGCAGCCACTTAGGAGAAGGAAGTGACCTATTTGGGTGTTTGTTTCTTTCTCTCTTCCACTCCTAACTCCTCTCCCCCAACATCCCACCAGCTTCACTTTATAACACTTTGACATACAAGACAGGGTCACTTAAGAAGCAGAGAGCGATGCATGTCCCACTGAAAGTACCCATGACACTTGACAGTGCTTCACAGCTGGGTGTGCTTGATGGTGTCCAGAGCCAGGCACTAGCGCCTCCTTTGGAATACTGCAGCAGCTGTGATGTGAATCCTGTTCTTCAGACCCAGAGTCTCCTCTATAAAATACAGGACTCTCGTGAAGAAGAGATGAACAGGATACTTTGTAAACTATGAATTTCATATTTCTTTCCCTTTGAATGCCCTATATGAATTCACTGTAGTTCTGTGACCACTGTAATAAACTTCCATTTTACAGAGGAGAAAAGTTGAGGCTTAAAGAGGTTAAGAGTGGTTATTTGACTAATATGTGGCTAAATCTAGACCAATTTCCTAGCTTCTTCACCCCTATAACATATCTGCTTCAAAAGGACTAGGCTCTTTGTGAGCATGGTTTACCTGGATTGTAGATTTACTGACCTGCAGGAATTGCCATATTTATGGTGCCACCAGAAATTTTATTTGCTTTATTTCACTGTAAATAGTATCCACTTAGCCATAAACCTTAGGGAACTTTACTTACTTGCTCCAAGTCTTAAGTTTTTCATGTATAAACTGATGATGATAATACCTGTTGCTCTGAGTAATCAGAGGAGTAAATAAAATATTTATCTCCATCTCCTCCTCTGTAAAATGTGAAAAGCAGTACCTACTCTGTAGTGAGTTGCTAGGGTTACTTCAATTACTGCATGTCAAGGCTCAGAATAAATACTGTGCTGAATAAATGTTAGCAGTGATTTTTTAACCTTCTAGATGCCAGCGTGGCTCATGTTATTCATGACTTCTCTAAGGTCACTAGGTCCACAATTTCACCACCTTTCTTATGTACACAGGTGACAATCTCCTTCCTGGGTGTTTGGGTTTATCAGCCTCTAATCTAACTGTATATATTTACTTATTTACCTTGTTTGCTTCGTGTACCAGTACTATTGTATAGGATCAGTGGTTCTAGAATTGTAGCTCCTATCCGGAAGGCCTTGTGAAATCGACTTCCTTGGCCTCTCCTCGGCATTCTTCATTTAGGAAATCTAGGACAGAACCCCAGAACTTTCTTCAAAACGCATGCCCAAATGGCACTGAAGCAGAGGCCCGCAGCTATTCTTTAAAAACCAAAGTCTTAAAATTATGATAGAAAGCGATGACATTGATGACAAAGACAACTAGTCTTTTTTTAAAAATCTTGTAAGTTACATCTCCTCTAGAACTCAAGCTCGTTGGGTAGAGATGGGAATTTTCAATTTGTTCACCACCACCACTCCTGTGCACCTACAATGTAGGTGCTCAATAATTATTGGCTATTGACTGAATGCATTGATTTGTATAATTTGCCTCTGTCTGGTGCACATCTCATTCCCTCCCTGGTGGTCTTGCTCAGCCCTCGGGGCCGCCTCTCCGTCCACAGGCTGGCACCCCCCTGACTGTGCGTGTTTGTGCCCTAGATCACCTAGGCGGCCTGCAGAACCACCCCCGCCTCCGGACGCCGCCGCCCCCGCTCTCACACGCCCACACCCCCAACCAGCACCATGCGGCCTCCATCAACTCCCTGAACCGGGGCAACTTCACTCCGCGGAGCAACCCCAGCCCGGCCCCGACTGACCACTCGCTCTCTGGAGAGCCCCCTGCCAGCAGCGCGCAGGAGCCCGCGCACGCCCAGGACAACTGGCTGCTCAACAGTAACATCCCGCTGGAGACCAGGTGCACGCAGAGGGCTGGCTGCTGGGTCTGGGCCGCCAGGGGGCGCTGATCTAGGCTTTAGGGGACCTCTTGAGGTGTCTGTGTCCCTGTCTCCTACCAAGCCAGTGAAGCTGGGGTCCGATACCCAGCCTTCGGATGTGATTCTCTGTGACCACCTGAGAAAAGGATGGTGGGACGGGGGACAAGGAGCGTGGGCTCTGGGATCCACCAGACCCAGATCCAAGGATAACCTGCAGCTTAGTAAAGCTACGACCTCGGTCAAGTTGCTAGACTTCAGTGCTTCACTGCCCTTATCTGCACAGTAGTGATGCAGAGCTCTTGTAAAGGTAGATGAGAGCTGCTGTGTGAGAAGGAAGCAGGCACAGGTGTGTGGCCAAGAAGGCCCTTCCTCCAGGTTTGATTAGGTCCCTTGCCTCTATTGTTCCTCCATGGTCTCCTCCCACTATACCTAACATCGGGCTTACCTGGCCTGGGGTGGGTGCTCAGTAAACGTCACCACAGCCGCTCACCATCCTGCATATAGCCATAGCCCTAGTAACCCCTGCGGTCCATCTGTCAGTGATGGCTGCTAGGGCTGGTGTGTGCATCATAGGATGCGTCCTCACACCTTTGTGAGACGGGTCGTGTTCTGATAATCCTCTTTGGGAGTTTTGGAACCTGAAAGTCAGAGGAGTCCAGCACTAGCTCAGAGTCACATAGGCAGTTACTGCTCAGGTGTGAGCCCAGGTTGCCTGAATCCTGTCCACTGCTGTTTCCTGCTACCACTGACACCTTCTCCGGGCAGCTTTCTAATGCCACACAAGCTGTGCAATGCTACTCTAGCTCAGGGGCTTTAGCCAGTTCCTTCCCTTCTTTAGCCAGTGTTCAGTTTTTCCAAAATAGATTTTTTTGTCATTATAACCATGCAACTCGTTGGAAAAAATACAGAGAGATACAAAGAAGAGGATTAGAATTACCCACAGTCCTTCTGTTCTGGTCTCTCTCTGCTCTTTACACAGAGAGTAAAGCGTCCTAGGCTAACACAGTAAAAACTTTTCACCTTATACCATATTTCTTAAAGTAGTGGCAAGCTTATATTTTATTTTCCTTAACTCCTTGCTCTATCTATCAGAGCATAAAAGTCACACCACACTTGAGGAAGTGAAATAAACATGTTGGACATCGAGCTTGAAGAGTCCAGTGAGAGAAGATTCAATATCATTCTGTACCATTTTTTCCAAAAGTACATTTCTCAGAGATGGGGCTAGCTAATGTCCACCCCAATCCCTTAATTGATAGTAATTTTGTTGACATTTGTTGGTGTACCACTTTTCCTCATGTGCCTCCTTTGCTCTCAGCAGTTACAGAGTGGGATAGGTGGTCTGTCATCTTGCTAATCAGGTCTCCATTATTTCCACTGTGCTTATTGAGTGGCGCACGCCTGGAAGAAGCCAGCAACTAATCGATGATTCTGATTCTCTGTTGAGCCACAGCTGCCCCTCCCTCTGCATAGATGTTCATTTTTCTCACTTAGGAGCAAAGCGGGGCTTCCTACTTTGCGAATCCAGGTTTTTCCAGGGTAAGGGAAATTTTCTTAATAGTTTGTCATGCCTCATGCCTTTGCCACCATGCAGTGGTGGTCATGGCTTATTTCTCCTGCCTCATCAATCTGGTGCATACTTGCCTTACTGATCCTTTACCCTCCTATATCGATTGCTGAAACTTTGTTTAATTTTTCTTTAAATTTTATCATACAAGTAATAAATGTTCATTTGTAGAGCAGTTAGCAAATGAAATACACAAGATGAAAATCTATACCTGCCATCAAAAAGTAAATACTGTTAACATGTAGGTATGTACTCACATACATAATTTTACACAAATATCCATTTGCGTAACAGTTATATGCCTATATATTACTGATATGTAGTTAAATGTTTAATATTCAGTATATGTGTAAAGGCATTTATCAACATTTCCCCAGTCCCCAAAGCCTTTCATGTCCCTGTGTCATTGCACATACCCTTGCACATCTCTGCAAGATTTTCTCACTTCTTGGTCTAGCCAAGCCCTGCTTATTCTTGAAGCCCCCAATAAAATGTATGAGAAAGCCTTATTCTGTAATTCCAAATTTCTATGCATGTAAGGATGGCGTGCAGCTGAGAAAGCATAACAGACTTAGCTAAAATTTAGTGACTTAGCAGACATCCTGCTAAGTAGCCTCACAATGTGACCCAGGAGTTCAGGAAGGGCTCAGCTGGCTCCTCTTCTGCTCCATGTGGTATTGCCAGAGTCAGTCCATGGTCTTTTTTTTTTTTTTTTAGACAGTCTTGCTATGCAGTTTAGACTGGCCTTGAGCTCACTTTGTAGCCCAGGTTGGTCTCAATCTCACAGCAATCGTCCTGTTTAGCTTCCAGAGTACTGGGATTACAAGCATATGCCACCACACTCTGCGCAGTCCAGGGTCTTTTAACTGGCAACTAGAATAGTCTAAAGAATGTCAGATGCTTCATTCAGATGCCTGATCCCTGTAGGTTTAGGGCCTTTCCACAGGATGGTCTTTTTACCTAAGACAGTTGTACTTCATTCTCAGTGACTCAGGGTTACAAGTCACTGAGATAGATACTTTTGATCCACCTAAGGGTTCACCCTGGAACTGCCATAACATCACTTCTACCATATTTCATTGGACAAAGCCAGCATGGGCCAGCCAGCTTCAAGGGGAGAAGCAGCAGACCTTACTTCTCAATGGTAGAAGTGTCGAAGAAAATTTGTAGCAATCTATTTTTTATTATCACACTGTTATAAGGCTGTTGTAGTTATTACATTAAGATAATATCTTAAAATGTATAAATGCTCCACTATCTATCATGTGGTACTTATTATTTAATAAATGTTCACTGAATGCCAACCTAACAGCTAAGACATTTAAGAGAACAGACTCTTACAGCAGAGCAAATGCTATACCAGAGGCAAGAACAGGGAATGTGGTGCCATGTTTTCATTGCTTTGGGACCCCTAGTACACAACAATACCACATGTGGCCAGAACGTGATGAGTACTAATATTAAAATGCAGTTGAAATGAATGAAAAATGGAAAATTGGATGAATAAATATACTTACTGGAGAGCTGAATGGGGGAAATGGGCAGTTTCCCAGTTACCCTAGTATTCTGGGACTTACCTAAAGAAGAATTACAAGTGACTGAGCTACAGAGGAGTCAGGAGTCATCCAGGTGCCAGAGGGGAGGATGAGAGGGCCTGAGACTGTCTGATTAAGGTTTCTGCACAGTCTGAGCAGAGGCCAACAGGGCCAAGAGAACAGGTCCTGCTTGAGATAATTGTTCTTGGAAGCTATGGCCATGCCCATGAGAAGAAGAGCAGACCCTTCTCTAATTATCAATCTGAGTCCAAGTTTAGAGTCTGAAGTAAATAACTAAACAAATACCATAACAGCTGGTAGAATAGCCAGAGGGGATTACATTTCATGCTGGCAGAAAAAGAAAGACTAGCAGAAGGATGAAGGGGGGAGAGGGCATTGGTAGACCTGCTCCATTTTCTGCATCTGTTATCTCTCTGGCAGACTCCAAGGTTAACTGTGTCCTCTAGGGAGGAACCTGGTTCTACTTGAGCTCCCTAGAGCAGGCTAAGATATTGCTTGAAGCCCAGCAGGTGTGTCTGTGATCCATTCTTCTGGGAGCTGTGTGTTCAGGGTCCCCAAACCCTGATCCACTACTTTTCCACTCTGCAGCATCACACACTTAATTGATTTCTTAGGGACTGTCAGATTAAGGCTTCTGTCAAAGGCAGGGAAGCCAGAGCAGAAGGCAGTCAGACCTGTGCTCTAGCTCAGCTGATCTGAGACCTCATTTGGAAGGCCGAGGCCCGTTCTGTGGTCATACTGAATTTGGGCAACAGCATGTCTACAGTCAGAGTTTCAAGCTCCCTAATGTTCTCTAGGAAAGTGCTAGTGCCATCTCAGAATGGCAGAAGTCCCTTCTCGCGGGCCAGAGCAACCCTAAGCATTGCAGAGTTGGGATGACAGTCATCCCAGTCATTTGGTGATTCAGTTCCAGACAAATTTAAGACAGCCTGTTGCCGCATAAGAAACTCATAGTCTGTTGAGGGAGGCAGACTGGGGAAATGGAGGCAGATACTGCAGATGGTGCTCTGATGCAGCCAGCACTCTGAGCAGAGGCCAGTGTGGTCCTCTCTGCTTGGGGGAGGTGGGTAGCAATCAGCAGACACTCAGGCCCTTACTGGGAATAGCCAGATGCTGTTCTAAGTAATTCATGCTTTAATCCTCATAATGCTCCCCAAGACCACCCCCCAGGTTTGATGATTTGCTGATGGGCCTCATGAGATTCTACATACAGTCATGCTAATGACTCTGATGTTTAACAGTGAGAATGAACACAATGCAGGATCAGCAAAGGAAAGGTGTGTGGGGAGAAGTTCAGGATTTTAAACCAGGCCCAAGGTTCCAGCATCCTCACTTAGTGGATTCCCATGGGACAGCCACACTTAACTCTCCAAGCAAATGGTGGTGGTAATCCGTGAAATGCTGCCAATCATAGAAGCTCATTAGAGACTCACTGTCCAGAGTTTTTACTGGGGGATGGTCACATGGGCATTCCCTACCTGGCACATACCCAAATTCCAGACTCCCAGAAGACAAGCAGGTGTTCAGCATAAAGCATACCGCTTCCCCAGTTAATTTAGCACAGTGAGTCAGCCACTGCTGTCAGTCCACGGTGGCTACTTTCTGAAACACAGCTCCACGATGCCAGCCAGTAGCTGGCCTGGTAAGCAGATGCTCATAGCAGTCAGGACTGCATCTTTACTCTGTCCTATGTAAGTGGGTAGTCTTTTTAGCATCCCATTTCAAAGATGAAGGAGCTGAATTACAGAAAAGTTAAGATCCGACAGCTAAGCAGATGGTAGGACTGGGATGCTGAGCTCGGCTGACTCCAGAGCCATTGTACCCAATCATTGTCCAATATCAACTTCCTGGTTATTAAAAGCAGCTTCTCAGGGCATGCTCTGGTAAGAGTTTTCAGGATATAAAGCAGTTGCAAGCTGCAGGACAGTTGGACAAAGGCACAGAGCAAGGAGAGAGAACACAGTGTTTTAGAGAGATGACACACAGTGGGTTGAAGCTAGTACAGATTTGTGAGCAGGAGAGGAAAGGACCTGGGCAATGCAGGGTCTTGAGTCACATGAAAAGATTGCACTTGTCTCTCTGGACACAAGGGCAGAAGTGAGTAGCTGTCTGTAGCTTTTAAACTGGAGAGAGGCATAAAAGAACTGGTCTTTTAGAGGGATCACTGTGACCTGAATGTCTGGATTCATGTGTTTCTTCATTCGTTTCTTCAAATACCAGACCAGCTCTGTAACCGTGTATCCTTGGCAGAATCCCTGATCCCCACACAGTTGGTATCTTAGCTAGCAGATGAAGGGTGTGATCCCTGCCTTCTCCCTAGGTGATTGGGAGAAGCAGACACAGCAGTGGCCGTCCCTGAGCTCTGTGAGCAGAAGCATAGCTCAGTGTAGCAGTCTCATCGTGAAGTGCACTATCGGGTAGGGCAGTCCCAAAGACCCAATGCCCCTTTGCTAGGGTTGCACAGGTGGACCTGGGAGCTCTAGCTTCAAGCAGCTCTGACCTCTCCCCTCTCTGTGAAAATCTCCAAGAACAGCACAGTGCTTGGCTGCAGTCTATCTCTAAAAACTCAGTAACCCCTTTCCTGAGGTACAGCTGGGACTTGGAGGTCAGGGAGATCTAGTTTGAGTCCCCTTCCTGCTTTTTCCTGCCTTATGACCCTGGATCATCATCAGTTTTCTTATCTGTGAGGGTCAAGTCAATCTCATGCATCACTGTAAGGGTCAAATGAATCAGGTGTCCATACTTGAGCTCCCTGCAGTTGTGAGAAGACCATGACCCAAGGTGGCTTTAGCAGCTGAGAGGGTCATGTGGAGAAATCCTTGCGTTAGGAGAACTGAACTCCCAGAATGTAGGAGCTGAGGGGAAGAAATTTAAGTGGAATCTTGAGCTGGGAGTCAGGGTGCCTGGGTTTAGTCTCAGCTCTGCCACCAACTGACTGACTCACTGTGAGTGTGGGAGCAGAGCCAGGCTCTCTGGGCCTCCATTTCTTTGTCAATGAAATGAGGCAAAATAATTTGACCCAGAATTAAACTAAGCTTTAAAAGTACAGAATGAGACCATTTCAAGGCACTCTGATGCACTTCGAATATCCATCATTTTAGCACAAAGGCTCACCTCCCCCAAATTCCCTAGTGAACTGAACAATTAGCATCTGAGTGGGAGCTCTTGAAAGAGCTCTGCCACCCCTCACCCCTCCCTTTGCTTTAGAAATCCTTTATTCTGTAGTGTTACACCTTTCTTTATCCTAGCAAATCTGTACTTTTAGGAGATATTTGTCAGTTCACTTTTTTCCCAGCTGTTTCTTTCCAACTTGTAAAAGTTAAAATAAAATCGCTTAATCCAGCTACTTGAAGATCCCCACTGTTCACATTTTGATCTTTAGCTTTTGTGGGGTTTTTCCTCTGAGTTTTTTATTTATTTACGATTTCATTGTACAGACGTGGCTGTCTGGGAGCAAAGATAGCCTAGGTATGCAAGAGGTCCAAGGAGGGAGCATGAACTCTTTCCTGGACCCTGTAAACAAGGATAGGTGGGGCTGTTCACTGCTGGGCCCTGTGGGCTGTAAAGAGAGTGCAAATCCCTCTTGAAATGCAGGGTAGTGCAGGAAATAATAATGAACACTACCCTCTGTTATCTTCCATTAAGAACTAACCATGCACCTGTTCTGTGCTAGGCAAGGTTCCTGGGCATATCCTGAATCCGGTGATATTCAGTACACATTTAGTTCCCAGTGCCGCATGGCAGGCATCCTGTAAGACTCTCAGCACGTTAGCAGTGAACAAGGCAGATAAGACTCCTGGCTGGTAGAATTTGAATTGCATTAGGAAGAGACACAGTGAGCAGATAAACATGTGTGTTTATTGGTTCCCCATCATCACTTGCTGACCGCTCTCTTGCCTTATTTTTCTTCACAGGACTTGACTGTGTGTGTGTGTGTGTGTGTGTGTGTGTGTGTGTGTGTAAGCTACACCAATGCAAAGGCCTGAAAGTGATGGAAAGAACTGGAGTGACAGCTCCTCTAGTCAGGGTGAGGGTATGATCCATGCAGATGTTTGCAGGACAGTTCAGTCCAATGAAAGCAAAGGTTTAGTTTGTTTGAAAACAAGCAAGGCCAGTGTTATCTGCAGCATGCAAATAAGGTTTGGAAGTGATAGGAAGCCACATCTTACAAGATTTTGTGGGCCTTGTTAAGGATGAAGGAGGGGTGAGGACAGAGAAGTGACCTGATCCATATTATGCTTTAGATTTTTTGGGCCAGGGATATAGCTCAGCAGCCCAGTGCCTGCCTGGCAAGTGCAAGGTTTGATTCCCAGTGCCAAACAAACATATATAATTTAGGTTCTTTAAGGTGCACAGTTAACCCCTTTTTATGAATGCTCGGAGTAATTGATTCACACGCCAAGGGCAGATGAACGATAGATCTGGGACCTGAACCCAGATGTGTCTGGCCCCAGAGCTTGCATGCTTCCCACTAGGCCACCTGACCTCTCATCTACAGGGTCAGCTGCCTGGAGATAGAAAAGAAATCACCCTGATTTTCACACCCCTGCAGCTTCCCCCAGCCACCAGGGGAGGCTCAAGGCCCTGAACGCTACCTGCCACTTTGGCTGTGTTCCAGGACCCACCCAGAGGGAAAGTCCTGCCACTAAGGTAGTGCTCAGTGGCCTCACTAGTAAAAGGAATACCTTTCTACTTCAGCATCCCCAGGGACGTCAATAGGACTTGCAGCCTCCTGCAGCTTGCTTTTGGAGGCTGGCCAGTGGGTGATAATCACAGGCTATACACAGGTTCTAAAGCAGAGAGGGCCTGAGCTCTAGGCTCAGACAAGTCCAGGTTCCTATGCCAGCTCTGTGTCTTTATCATCTGATAAAACCTCAGAAAAGTTATACATCATGATCTTGTCTTGCAAGGTAGAAATGGCAGTGTGACATTATAGGGTGAGTTTAACGAATAAGTTTTAAACTAAACATATGTACAACTCCTAGAATAGTAAATAATACATGGCAAATATGGGGTAGATGGGACCTATCATGTTTCACATTAGCACTTCTGTCTTATTTGTGTAACTCTTAAAAATTCATCCAACATTGTCCTAGTTGATCCCGCACAGTAAACTTGTGAACTTAACTACTGCAACCCCCATTTTCCAGAAGCACATAAGATTAAGTTTTTTACCCAGAATCACATAGTAAGAAGGTGGTGACTTAAAAACCATGAGAGTCTGAGTTAGTATTCTCAAGACCTTTAGAGTCAGAGGAAAAGTCCCTGGCAGGCTGGGAACCAAAGCTGGCTGTAGTCAACATCTCTTGGGTGTGTGCAGCAGGCTGATGCTTACTAGCTTGTTAGAGATTATCCACTATGAGGTCTTACACGGTGGCAGCAGTTTTAGAATAGCAGAAGACAGGAGCCCAGAGTACTCATGGCAGCATTTAGCAGGCATGGGTCAGGACTACAGGGACAAATGTGGCTGTCTTCATTTGGGGTTAGATTTAGTTGAAGTCACATAATGCCATGCTACCCTCGGGGGACAAAGAACACGCATGCCATCTGTCTTCAGTGGGATGCCATCCTTTCTAATCAGTCCTCACCCAGATCCCCAAATAGCTGAAGGCCAAAGAGATTCCAACCATAGTCAGCATTAACCTGGAGGCTGGAGAAAAATGCAGTGAAACCCTTCCACAACCCACTAGTTCTTAATCTCTCCAGACAGTTCTGTTGTTCTCTCAAGTTTATATTTGCTTTAGATGATGCCAAAGAGGCTTTGGGTTTTTTCTTTTGACAAGCCAAATAGCATCTCTGGCTCCATTTAAAGCAGCAAGTAGAGGAGAAAACTCAGGATGTGGATCCAGATAAACCTAAGCCCAAACTCTTGCTTTGAGCCCTGCTCATTGGTGGTCTTGGCAAATTCTGGTACTGCTCTGTACCTCAGTCTTATCATCTGTAAAATGGGATAACACTGCCTTCCTTGTGTAGCCTATTTTGAAGATTTGGGAGAATGGATGTAATATGCCTAACTCAGTGCTGGACACATGTCAGTCCTCAGTGAGAGCTGTGATTTGATACATACATCTGCCAGACATTCGGGTTTGTATAGCGAATGCTCCCTCTGGACGCTGTGTGCCAAGCAGACCCCTTGCACATGTGGCTTGCACACTGATCCATTGCCTAGAGTCTGTGTCCTGCTGGTCTCATGCACAACTGCACCAAGTGGCCACTTTGTTTCTTTATATCCCTCCTTCATCGATGCATGACTCCTTGCTTCATTCATGTCTCCATGTGTGTGTAGAAACCTAAGCAAGCAGCCCTTCCTAGGGACATTGCAGGACAACCTCATTGAGATGGACATTCTCAGCGCCTCTCGCCATGATGGGGCTTACAGTGACGGGTAGGTAACATCCCCATGCTCCTCCTCCGTGTATGTGCTGTCCCTGTGGCTCCTGCACTTGCATGCATACTCTGAGACCTTTTCCTGGGATCCCCTGGTTGAAGCAGTGCCATGTTGCATGCCCATTCCCAAGTCCATGTTCAACTTGCAATAGTTTGTCCTTGAAACACCCCATCCCTGGCATATTAACATCCATCTTGTTAATATGCAGCTCTCAGCATCTCATTGGCTGCCTTCACCATTCTGAAAATCATCTCATGTAGTAGTTTTTATGCAGCACAGTCTCTGCATTGTATGTATTCTGACCCTGAATGTGTATTCTTTGACTTGAATCAACTTGTACCCCAACGGGGTGGGTTTACTCTCAGACTCCAGGGGTATACATTGCAGCCAATACACCCCATTTTCCAGTCTGTATGCAAGTCCTCGCATGACCATGGTTAAAGCCACACTGTGGAGGACTTCCTGACACCTAATTTGTCCACAACTGTGTGCTTTGAGCATCCTTGCTGCCATCAGGTCTAGAGCTAGGCTGCAGGATGCAGCTGCCTGGCCATCCTTCTACACAGCTCTCACCTGGCTCTTGGAAAGCAGCAGCCTGGTTTCCGAGCAGAGTGCTTTGCACAAAAGGACTCTTGGCCATGGGCACAACTTGTAATGGTTTATTGACTTCCACCCCAACCAAATCTCCTTTAAAAAGGATATTCTCCCTGGATATGGTGACATGCTTCTGTAATCCCAGCACTTGACAGGCTAAGGCAGGAGGATTACATGTTCAAGGCTAGCCTGAGATATTTAATGTCTCAAAAAATAAATAATAAAATTGCATAATAAGTATTAATAATAAAATAATCTAACCTTAACTAGGGTACACTGGTAATGCAGATATTAGAGGAAGAAAAATATTAGGTCCCAATTATCTCTTAGAAACACATGGATTTTAGACACTTTCCAAATTGTTGTAATGATTTCAGAAATCAGGTAGTTTATTTCCTAAGACACATCCTCCGGCCCCATCTTTTCCCAGGAAAAGGACCAAGACCAGCCTCTGTCGAGTAGGTGACACCCTTTGCCTTGGCTTGGGTGGGCTGTCCTGTGGGAAGGGCTCTCCTATTTGTGCTCCGTGGAAATATGTCTCCCTGTGCCCCGTTTTGTGGCCTGGTGTGTGACTCTCCTCTAGCTGTCCCTGCCATCTTCTCTGTGGTGATTCTCTCTCTCTCTTCAGGCTCCTCTGCATGCTTCTTCTCCTGCCACCCCGTCCTCAGGTCGATCCTGGTGCCTGGTCAGTCAGCCAGTGCTGACATAGTCTGCCTCTCTCCATCCACAGGCACTTTCTTTTCAAGCCTGGAGGGACCTCTCCGCTCTTCTGCACCACATCCCCAGGATACCCCCTGACATCTAGCACCGTGTATTCGCCTCCACCCCGACCCCTGCCCCGCAGCACATTCGCCCGGCCGACCTTTAACCTCAAGAAGCCCTCCAAGTACTGCAACTGGAAATGTGCAGCCCTGAGCGCCATCGTCATCTCAGCCACGCTTGTCATCCTGCTGGCATACTTCGTGGGTAAGCACACCCTCACCCCAACTCCCCTTGGCTCCCCTGAGGCCCAGAGGGCAGCTACCAAGGCCCTAAAGACTCCTCACCAGCACAGCAGTCATGACATGCTGCGTGAGTTAAGCAGATCTGGGGGACTAGAGGGCTCTGCACCCCACACCATCAGGGCCAGCTCTCTGAATCCTCTCTTCCTCCCTGAACTTAGACAGAGAAGGAAACTCCTATCTGTGGTTGTGCCAGATGCCTGGCAATGGAGTAAGCGTGGAGTAGGACCAGCCTCCTGGTGCTGGTCTGTGGCACGCATGTCACACATGGGCTTAGTACAAAGGAGATGACATGTTGGAGAGCCTAGACAGTGAGCAGACCTCTCCTATTGGCACCATTTGGCTGCAGTGAAGAGCAAGAGGGAGGCAAAGTACCTTGGGATGGAAGGGACACTGCCAGGAAAACATGTCTGCTGCCAAGGCGATCTGCTCTGCAATTGCATCAGGGTCAGGAAATCAGAGAATCCCAACTAGGGAGCAGCAGTTCCCCATGAGCAAATAATGCTGCTGAGAGAAGCCCAGAGACATCTTACCTGACCCCAGGGTACGCGCATGGTGTAAGAAACTCCTCATGGCCTGCTGCCTTGCCCCAACAAATGGCTCCTTCTCTGCACTTTTGATATATTTTTCATATAATCTGGTTTCCTAATTCTGACCTCTGTCTTGGGTCTTCTCCCAAGAAATTGATTAACCTGAAGGTAAATATCTGCATTGTGTAGGGTCTGCAGCCTCTGGGAAATGCAGCCTGCTAAAAAGGTATCCAAAGGGAGCTTGGCTTAGCCATTGGTGTTCTTCCTAACCTTAAGTTTCTATAATTCCACAATTTAAGATAGGTTGGGCTAGCTAAAGAAGGCCTTGAATCCATGCTAAGGAATTCAAAGATAATCTTGTAAACAAATGGGGATTTTTTAAAAGTGTAGCCCAGTGAATAATAGAACTAAGTGGCAGAAGCCAAAGAAAGGCAAAGTACTACCCACTGTGAGAAAGGAAACAACCCCGTGCCAACCAAGCAAAGTCACTGTGGATGAAAGAGGGAGCTATTCTGGATCAGAGTGAGTGCTATCCCTCAGCATATTTAACAGAGCACAGCCCAGCTCTTGTTCAGGATAGCTGAATGCTTTGAATACGGATGGGGATTCGATCACTTTCATGTCAAGATTCTTGAATTTTATCAAAGCAAGTAATCAAGTAGGCAACAGGCCTGCAAATAAGGTCTTAAACCTTATGTCACAAGCTACAAAAAGCCTTGCCTGATAAGTCCAGTTGCATTTCTCCTTGTGAATATAGGCTCAGAGAATTGTATGGCTCCATTCAAGAACACCAGACATGTTTTATCCTTTCCTTCCAATTAATTGATTGTTGTTGTCTAAAAAGTTATGTTGAGAAGGATCGTGAGCTGTAGGCAGACCCAATAAAGAGAATCTCTGTGATTGACTAATGATATCTGTCATGGTCAGAAGAGTGGAAAATGTAGATCACTAACCAGGATTTGCCATCTCTGGATAAGAGAAACAGCCAAACTGGTAGAGCTCAGGCCTACCCAGACCCTGTGTGGGGCACATCATTAATGTAGACTGGGTTCCAGGTAAGAGTTGTGAAACTTATGAGCTATCATCTGGTGAAAATTTTTTCTGTCACTATCAGTGCTATAAACCCACCAACCATTGGCATAGCCATTGATTTTTTCCTGGCATTATAGTATTTCCTAAATGACTGGACCTTTACACAGGAGCTGTCAGGTTTCAAGAGTGAAGATGTTTGCTGAGCATAGATGACAACTCATCTGGCATTGAGGCACTGAGGTGTATACCAAGTAGCCTACTTTAAGGAGGAGGAACAAACCTTCATATGGTTAAATAAACTATTTTCCACCCCCATGGACTTCTTCCTCTCCCATTTATTAAGAATATGTAGTCAATCTTCATCTATCCAAAGACAAGGGAAAGTTGTGAGCTCCCCGTCACAAGAAGAATACAAAAGAGCTCTTTGACAGTTTAGCAGAAATAGGATTCACATACCAAAGGTTTTTTTGAGTGACCTTTAATTGTCCTTTCAACCTTGATAGTTTTTTGTTTTTTTGTTTTTTTTTTTTTTGTCTTTTTCGTTTTTACCGGTACCGGGGATCGAACTCACGACTGCCTGCTTACAAGGCAGGCGCTTATGCCGCTGAGCTAAATCTCCAGCCCCATCAACCTTGATAGTCTTTGAATCTTTAATAATTTTGTAAGTCATATTTTTCGTTCAGCAAGCTGTATAATCCTCTGAGTTGAGGACTTTGCTGAGTGCTGAGGTTAGAGATGTGACCCCTACTCCCAAGGTATTGATAGCTTAGAAAAGAGGTGTCCATGGTAGCAGGTAAATCTAAATCCAAATGAGGGGCTGATTTTGACAGCACCTCAGGGACTGTGGGAATACCCATCCTGAGCCAGGAAGACTGGAGAGGGTTTCTCAGAAAAGGGAGCCTTGCACTGAGTCTGAAAGCAGGAGTGAGCTGGAAGAAAGCAGGCAGAAAGGGTATTTCACATCAAGTGAACTCACAGAGACTTCAAACAGGACCACACGGTGAAGAAATGTTCTGTTTGAAGCATCGGAGGGGCTGAGGTGCGCCGCTGGAGCCAGCACAGAAGTGTTTAGTCCTCCTGTGAAGATCACCTGGTGCCAAGCTGAGCACCATATTGGGCAGGCAACTGGGGAGACTTTGGAAGGGGTAAGCAGGGGCAGGACATAGACTATTTCAGAAAGTTAAGGATAAAAGAAGAGAGGAGCAGAAGGCAGAGCTGTTAGGAAACTTCAGGAAATGAGTCAGAAAAAGCTGATGGCTACAGCGAAAACAGCGATACCACAAAGGTGGAGAGGAGACTGCAGATCGAGGGTCAATCAAGGAGAACTGTAGTCTCAGATTAGGAGGTCAGCTCATTGATGATGCGTCCTTACCACGAATGGGTATATCCTTCCCATTAAGTTCTGTCAGTTTTAAAACCTTAAGTCTGGACTCTAAGGATCACACTCTCTGTCATGCAGCAGGGATTTGGGGCAGAGTGCGGTCTCAGTGTCTAAAAGCTTTGGATCCCCTGCTCAGCTCTGCCATGTGGCAGCTGTTCTTCAAGCAGCTCCCTATTAAGCCTGAGTTTTGAGTTCCTCTTTTAAAAAATAACGCTGACTCACTACTGCAGGAGAATATCTATAAGGCTGCAGTGCAGTAAGCTCGTGCAGGTGAAAGCACTACGGTAGAGTGTGGGAACCATGCATCCTTCCTTGCAGGGCCTGAGGAGGCAGCCGTGGTGCCTGGTCTCTACCCGCTGTTGAGGGCAAGGGCCCAGCTTCTTATTGCTTGGCCATAATTACAGGCTATGATGACTGACTTGTAAGGAACTATCAATTATTAAAAATCAAATTAATTGTCTCAGCCAAGTACAAATATCCTTAACAAAGAGTCTTTTATAGCAACCCAACTGATCTAATCAACAGGCAAAAGCACAGATATTTAATTAGATTTTTGATGAAAAATTGTGTTTAATTTCAAGTATAATCAATTATTAATTACTGTAATGAGTGAGTCTGACTGGGTTTACTAATTAACTCATTTAAAAATTATGAATAACCTTTTCATTTGTAATTATTTTCTACATCCTATCAAGTTCCAGATAAGAATTGCATCACCTCCCCTGCAGAACAGGAGGCAGAAACAGGGTGGAAAAGAATTTTTCTTTCTCTGGTGTCTTCCCAGGGCTGCCATATGTGGATGGTAAACCTAACAGCTCCATTTGACGCTCATTTTCTTAGTTGGGAAGTGTTCTTGAGAAATGAGCAGCCAGTGACCTTTCATTTGCAGAGATGTTTCCTGGTATTTTCATAGGAAAATAGAGAAGCTGGATTCAGAGCTTACCACCCACAAAAGTTGCAGCAACACTTGGGGCCTTGCCTTCTGCTGCTCCTTCTTTCTCAACCCAGGGCACTTGCTGCCTTGATCTGGCTGGGAACCGAGGAAAAAGTCTCTCCTACTTGTGGGATTTCTATAGGAGAGAAGATGAATTTTTGTGTCTAAAGGATGCCCGCCCAATCAGAGAAGTGGCATTAAGGATGACTTTTGTTGCTGCATTCTGATTCTCCCTGTTAAGATTTCAGGTCCTGTTAGTCTTCATTTGGTTACCTTGCCTCTCTTCTTCTGAAGAAATCCATTTGAAGAGTAGCATGAGGGGGAACTGATGAGCAGAGTAGGCTAATTTGAGGCCAAAGCATGAAATGTGTACAACCATGGCAGTCATGCTTGACTTTATAGCATACTCTTATTTCTAAAACATTTTCAGAGGTGAAGAAAAGTGTGTTGCAGAGTGATAAAACTATCATTGATCACTGTTTATCATTTATAAGGTCAGTGGCTTTTATTGTGTGATGACCACATGACTGTTTCTATTCTAAGCACATTGCTTGTGTTTTTTTATTGAAATCTCCTAAAACCCTGATATACTATTAGCTGCAGTTTACAGTTGATAGCATGGAGACCCCATGACCTTACATAACTTGCCCATTGTCACATGGTAAATGTGATAAATGTGACCCACCTACCCCAGGCACTGTGGCTTTTAGACCAATGTTTTTGATGTATGTGTGTGTGTGTGTGTGTGTGTGTGTGTGCTTTTCAGTTCACAATCGTAACTCTTATGCTATAAATTCTCCTTCTTAGTATTTGTTTTTGGTGAGATGTTTTTCGTTTTGTTTTTGTTAGCTAATTAGTTTTTGTTGTTCATTTTTTGTTTCTTTCCATTTTCATTTTCACTTTGGTCATGTGCCTAGCAGTGGGCCAAGTCCATGACATGTATCATTTCTCTGCACCCTCATAGTGATTCTAGGGAATTAGGTCCTGTGCTTCAGCAGATGATAAGGAATCAGAAGCCTCACTTCAAGTTCTGGGTCATCCCTTGCTGACCGTGTCGACTTGCAGTGTTTCTTAGACTCTTTGACCTTCAGTCTCTACTTTTCCTTATGATTCTTATAATGGGTGTGGCTGGATGGTGGCTCCACCCATCACACAGCAGGGGAAACCAGAGTGATATCCTTGGTGAGAGCCTGGGTTCTGAAATTAGCAAGCTGCTTTCAAATCTCAGCTGTGCTGCTTGCAAGCTCTGTGATTATTAGGTAGTTTATAAACCTAACTCAACCTCAGTTTCCCCACATATAATATAAAAATACTAGTGGTTGTTGTAAAATTTCAGTAAGATAATATATAGGAATTGTCTAGACCACTGCCAGGCCCAGAGTTAGTAGCTGATAAAATGCTGTTGTGGCAGCAGCGTTATGAGTGTTACTGTGCCATGTGTTTGTACTTCCTGAGTGAAGACTGGATCAGGCCTGTCTGGCTGGCAACACCAGTGGCTTCCACCTTGTGTTCCCACCTGTGTTAGTCACGAGGCCAGCTGACAGACCAACCAGGGGACTTGTCAGAAACCATTTGTAGGGACATCTAGCAGTTCCAGGGGAGCAACTGCAAGATGAATCATCACCTCAAAAGCACTTCACATGGTTTCTTTTAAGTAGGACAAAAGTTGATTTTGTTTCACTGCCAGTGGCTTCTATACAGATGAAACTGACAGCTTCCTTTGCATATTGAGCCTCTGTAAAAGGCAGGCACTAAGTGCCATGGAAGAGCTGCCAATTTATATCTCAAGGATTCTTCAAGCACCTGTCTGGCCTGATTGGCCTTTGGAATAGGAGCTGGGAAATGCTTGTTATCAACAGGAAACCTGGGAGTGGCTCTGCATTTCAGTGAAAGCCCAGAATGCCCAGGGATGCCAGATTTTCCTTTTCAGTTCTGGGCTCACTATGTAGAGCAAGGCCTTCATTTACAGCAGTTTCTCTGAGGCAGTTCAGGATTCAGAGACTGGCCTACTCCGTAGAAGTCCCATTCTGGCTACTCTCCAGCATGTAACATTTTAATCCTTGATTTCTCCATCTGAAAAGTAAGAATAACTAAATTACTTTCATAAGGTTGTAGCACTAGTGGCCTTGGAGGACTGTCACTGTTACTCCTCTGAGCTCAGTTCTGAGCTCAGAATATGATAGGAGTGGATCTTATACAGTTCTTCCCCATCGGTAGTTAACTGCCTGAAGGCAGTTGCAGCAGGGCGTGGAGTCACAAACATGGAGCAGCAGCCTCTGGGTAACTGCAGTGGAACATTACATCATGCTCAGAAGCAATAAGGGATTTTTTTTTAAATTAGATTGTATTTTTCACCTCTACCAAAAGCTGATTTGGAATTAGATAAAATACAATAGAATACAGTCACAATCCTTGGGTGAAGTGTTGATGGTTTAGTTTATAAGTGAGAATGCTACTAAGCTTAATTACTGTTCTTCAAATGGCAGCTATTAGAGAGCTTTACTTGGTGGCACATTATTACAGTACTTGATCTGGTAAGCACTTGGGTCATCCAATCCTTAAAGCTTTCTGGGAATTATTGGTAGACGTGAATTTGGGCATTCAGTGTGATTTGCAGAGAATCATGCAAGCTTTTCCAAGATCTCTAACATGTCACCTTGCAAACTGGACTTCAGTATGGCACTAATCCCATTTGAAGGGGTATATACTTCCCATCCCCTTAGGGGTACCGTTACTCCCCCATCCTGATGTCTTGCTCTCTGCTGCATACTCAAGCCCTTGCACAAAGCCTGGCACAAGGTAGCTCTATTTACTCAATAAGGCTTGGTTGAATAAATGACCTTACAGGATATTTAAGGCTGTTAAGGGAAGTCTTGGCAGAACAATATGGATAAAAGTATGGTGGCTGAAATGTCCATTTTGTATCCTAGGATTTGGACAGAGGTAAAGTGACATTATATAAGTAAAGGAAGAATTAGAATGAGAAGCCAGAATTAGAACGATAAGCCTCCTTATCCAATCCTATTGTTTAGATCATATAGTGATAGGATCTCGGATGTCATTTTGCTTCATAAGCATAAATGTGTTGCTCTTTGGACTGATAAGTGGACTTATTTGTGAGCAGGATCATTTTCTGTCTTTTTTTTTTTTGGTGCTGGGGATCAAACTCACGACCTCATGTTTGCCAAGCAGGGACTTATGCCACTGAGCTAAACCCCCAGCCCCCATTTTCTGTCTTTTATCTTTGACTTCACATCAAGACTTCACATCAAACCATAGATAGAGCTTTATAACCCAAAAAAATGAGAAATAGAGATGCTTGAACTTTTAGGAGGAGGAAAAAGTGGTAGAGTTAAGGCTCTTGTTAATTAATGCCTTTTACTCCAAGATTGATTCCTTCTTGCTGCTCTGTAGGAATTGCTAATGGCAAGATATATATATATATATATATATATATATATATATATATGCTGTACTTTTATAACAGAATCCAGGCAGATATCTCCCATATCCTCCAAAGGAAAACTTAGAGAGCAAGACGGCTCTCTGAAGCCATCTGAAATGCTGCGTGAAGAAGAGCAAGAAGACTCAATTTGGGTGAGGGTGGGCTTTCAGGGGTCAGAGCTAGGCTTCAGAGATAAAAGAGATGAGAACATGTAAACGGGCTCTTGGGGGAGCAGGCTTTTCTGACCAAAGAGCTGCCTGGGTGGAGTGGGATTTCTTGATGAAGAGGGAAAACCTGTGTCTGGAATGAGAGGAGCGGGTTAAATACTCAGACTCTATGGACCCGTACTGAGTCTATGGCATCCCACCACCAGTCCTACACCTGCCACCTGGGCAATGGCCTATTCTCCTTAAGTTTTATGTTCCACGTCTGTAAGAGAGGAATAAAAATGAACAAACAAAAGACTAGATGAAATTATGAGCCACTCACCATGTTTCAGCCTGGCACAAAAGAAAAATTTCCAGTGTTCAGAGCTGCCCATGATAGAAGAGTTCAATAGCGATTTTCCTAGTGGTGGAATCATTAGGTAGTAGGTTGTTAGATTTTCTTGCTTATTTTTGTTTGATTTTTCCTATTTTTAATTTGAGAAGAGAGCTATAAAGAGGCTGATTACAAAGGTAAAGGCAGATGTCCAGGAGAAGTACTACCCCGGGCTAATGACATGTTACTATGTCTGAGTAAGATGAAAGGGGAGAGAATACTTTCCCTGCTAGAAAGGCAGGGAATCAGAAAATACTGCTTCACAGGAGCTTGCTCTTAAGTAAAGTGAGCAAGGTGATACACGGAGAGAGCAGATCTCTTAACTTCCTTTCCTCTCCCCTTGGTGGAAGCCAACCTGTTGCTAAAATCCAGGGAACCCAATTGATCCAGATCATGTGTTGAGTCTTGCAGTATCAGAGGCCAGTGGAGAAGAACAAACAGCGAATCTGAGAGCAGGTGCCAACCCCACACTCTTCAGAAGCCCTTTGCCGAGTACTGTGCAGGGCTCTGCCTGGTCCCCCACACAAACCCTGCTCTGGCCTGTCTCCCACCTTCAAACCTTCTTAGCCTCTAGACCTGGACCTCTAGCTTCTTAAATCAGATTTATTGAGATATAATCTACATTCAAAAAAGTAACAAGCATTAGGTAGGCCATTCTGTGAATTCTGACATACCAGTAAAGCTGTGTGACCACCTTTGCATCAAAGGAGAAAGTTCCAGAAAGTTCTCTCATCTCGTTCTCACTATTCTTCTCTTCCCAGCTTGGTGGTTTCAGGCTCTGCTTTTGAGTTATGTAGCAAAGAAGTGATTTATTTACTGAATTCAGATTAGGAATTACCTAAATAATGTCTTGGACATTTAAGTGTTTTTGAGAAAATTTTAAGATTTATTTTAGAATTCAAGATATTAGAGCAAGCAATGGAAACATTACAGGAGTTTTTAAAGGAATAAGAGCCAAAACCACAGCACAGTGACATGAATGTGCTTGATCTTCTGTCTTATTCATAGACCCTTTGATGCAGACATTTTCAACAATAACATAATTCTTATCCTTGTCAAACTTGACAGCACTATTATGTTTGTGCTGTTTCTGTATCGATGTGTTCTTGCCTTTCCTACTGATTCACTATTATAAATAGCACATATCTGAACATCTTTGTGTCTGTGCTGTTTTTCTCTTTTGGTTCTTTTGGAGAGTGTGTACTTCTCTGAGAGATTCCTGAGTGACAACGTATGAACAGTTCAAAGCTCTAGTTGCTCGCTGTTAGAGCCTCTTCAGAAGCATAGGACTGAATTCCAGGCCCCCAGTCAGTTATCCAGTTCCCCCAAGGTCCTGCCTGTGTAGGAGTTTGTGTTTGATCTTTTTAAAAAAAAAATATATATATATATATATATATTTAAAAAAAACAAAACAGAAAAAAGGATAGAAATGATACAGAATTTCAAAAAAGAAAAAAGTAGAAAATTAACACTAGTTAATGTATTGCATATTGTTATAAAAAATAATAATAAACTGTATGAGTAACAAGATTGAAAATGTACAATAGATATTGTAATAATGGAAAGGAAAGAAAGTGCTCAAAAGGACAGAACTACTGGGATAGGGGAAAGGAAAACGGAGAAAGAAAAAGATTATATGTATATTGATAAAAATATAAATTTATGTATGTTGTATGCGTACTCTAGATAGATAACTATACTACTAATTTCTTAGTTCATCAAAAAGAACAGTTTGTGCTGTCATTGTTTCATTGATCACTTTTGTATCTAGATTTCATAACCGGACAACTAGTTCTGAGATAACGATGTGCAATATATTAACTTGTGTTTGATCTTGAATCAACCAATTTAATTGGTCAAAGGTGGGGTTACAAGTGGTTCTGAGACCCAGAGAAGTTAAAAGACCTTCATCCTAGAGGGAGCCACCTGCCACCTACCGCTCCTTTATATCAATCAGTCCTTCAAGAGCTTCACTCAAATGTCACTGATTCAGGAAAGCTCCTTTGACCTTCTCACACTAACACAAGAAACCAGTTACATACTTTCGTATTACCTGTGCTTCCTGCAGTTGCAACTGAATGAGTATGACATTAGTTGTTTAATATCTCTCGCCAACACTAGATTACAAACTGTACATGGGCAGAAACAATTTCTGTCATACTATGTCATAGCCAGAGCTTCATGTGCCTAGCTCTGGCATGATCTAACATGTGTGTTCAGCAAGTTTGTTGCAGGAGGGAAAGGCGGGGAGGATATTGGAACCAGAGCTAACGGATGTTGCCAGGCAGGGAGTGAAGGAAAGAAGAGAGGCTCACAGACATTGAAGTGAGGGTGAACGATGGCTCCTAGAAACCAGGGAAGGGAAAACAGAGAGCAAACACTGGAGGCGGCTGCTGAAAATAGTCTGCCCTGGGGACAAGCCTGGCTTTGAGCCTCATCTATTCCCGATGACACTGAAACACTCGACAGGGACCCTGTTCTGGCTCAGCCTCAGTTTCCTGGCCTTTGAATATAGGTAACAGACTGATGTAGGGGTGAAATGACTATCGGGCATCGTCTAAGTCTTATTAGGAAAACTACTAGCAAATGCAATCTGTCTTTATGTTGGCTCTTGCCAACAAATCACCTTGAATTTGAGGGTCGAGCTGCTCCTAAATTTGGAAATGTCTTAAGAAAGAAAGGACCAGATTTACTAATGCATTCATGTTATATAATACAGCAGAGGCTTCAGGGGGGCAATTGCCTCTCCCAGGGCTTCCCAGGCCTTGCCTGGGAGCTATTTCAAATACCCTGGAAGGCAGCATATTCTAGGTGGGCCGGGAAGTAGCTACAGCTGTTATCTGGGATGATCCTTCTACAGTTTTACCCTAAGGAGTTGATTTTACAGATTTTTAGCATCCCTAGAAAGAATTTATCCTCGTCTTATTTTTACCCCAGTCTAATTACAGTGCAATAACATAATTTAATTGCAGCTAGGTAGAGCGAGGGAGAGAGAGAGAGGCATGTAGGTTCTCTGGTGGCTGTTCCTTTGCTCTGTAAATACCTAATGTTTGTGGAGAGGTAGTTGTTACAGACAGGTCCATACTCAGGGTATCAGGGCCTGAGACAGAGGCAAGGAAGCAGAGCTCAGCTAATGTCCATTGTATGAGGTAAGAGAGGGACAGAAGAGAGAGGAACCAGTGAGAGAAGAGATAGTTACAAAACTACAATGCTCATTTTCTTCCACAGTACATCTTCCTTTCAGTAAAAAAACAAAAACTATAACTAAATGGCTTCATCTTCCTAAGGACAGCAATCGAGTCTTCTAGCAAATCACAGACTTGAAGCCAAGTAAGACATGCATTCCAGTGCATGTGGGGTTTTTAATTTGTCTGCCTTTATTTCCTCATTGGTAAAATGTTAATTAATATCTAAGTAGCACTTTGAGGCTTCCATAAGGGAACATTTGCAAAGGGTCCATGGAGTCCAGTGAGTGTCCTATAGCGGGCATCCCCAGAGGATCAAAAGCCTCTCAGGTTCAACAGCAGAGGGCCCTCCCTATATGCAGACATTTCACATACTTGTGATCGTGGAGAGGTTGCTTCTCCATGTTTAGGTTTCAAATAGTGGAAGCATCTGCTGAGCCTGTCTGGTGGGTTGTGTCCTGGGCCATGACTAACATCACTGCCCTTGAGTCATCCAGAGACTCATGGTGTAAAGAATTCCCAGCAATTCTATGCAGATGGCTGAGGAATGCTCTCAGATTTACCAAAGGATGGAACAGCTCGTTGTAACCAACAAGATCAGATAAAACTTCCATAAGACATGGAGATTTTAAATTAAGAGGAGAGGAGTTGCTTTCTGGAAGTTGAAGCCACCTACACAAAAGTAGAGGGTAGCAGACAGAAATGTTGGCAATTTGGGGCTCCTGTATTAGGAGAGTGATCATCAAAGTAACTTTTTATGCATTTTACCCTTTCCGGGCCTCAGGGTCTATTTTATTGAAGCCTTTGAATGTAGAATTAACAGAAATCCCAAAGATTGCAATAGAACCCTGGCTGCCCACCTTTTTATAAGAGAGGCTCCACTAAGCAAGGGCATCGTAAATTTTACCTTTGTGTGAGGCCTTTCATATCAATCAGTCCTCTCTGGCAGCCTGTACACTACGTAGAGTTATTAACTGCATTTCCACAGATGGAAACTGAGGCTCACATTTGCAGAATGATTTGTGCAGTTAGAATGGTGATAAGTAGTAAGCAGGACCCTGAAACCAGATTTTCTGAACTCATATAGACCACGCTGCTTCCAAGCACCACTTTGTCCCAAAACTGAGGCTCAGAGCAGGGTAGGGCCTTTGCTGTCTTGTCTGGGGCTTTCCTGTGTCCTGCTCTCAGCTGCCCACAGCGGGTCTAACCCAAAGTAATGGAGATGGAAGCTCACACAAATTGAGAACTTACCACCTGCCAGCCGGGCACTGCTGCAGGTGTTCCCTGTGTCTGTTGATTTAATTTTATTAATGATCTTAACTTATCCAGTAATTATTTGCCATTTGCCAGTCATGTGTCCTGGGTTATTTTTACTTTCATTTTCATAGATGAAAAATTGAGGCCCAGGAAGGTTAAGTCATTTGTTCTAAGCTGCATCACTAGTGAGGGAGCAAACCAGCATTCACTGCAGAGCCTCTTCTCTTCCCACTGGGCCCTGGATTTCCTATCGCTGAGACACAGGAGAGCCTGGGGCTAGTCTCTTCACCTGAACTTCTGAGAGGCTCACAGAGCTCCTTGCTAAAGAGGAAAACAGACTGACTTTCTTGCAGAACACAAGTTAGCACTGCCCTGTGCTGGGCACTATGCTTGAATATGGCTGTGGTTTGCACCCGAAGTGTTTCAGCACGCAGGAGGACTGGGTGATATTGAGGGACCGCAAGATCCAGTACTGACTGAGCACCAGAACCTCATAGCTTCTAATTCTGCTGCTCTCCAGGCTTTATCCCGTGTGAGTGGACTGTCACCAAGTAACATTTCACTGTGGAGAAAGACCTTCCTGCTGGTGTGTGGCAGGCAGCTAGATTTATCGTGCCCTTGAGCCTGGAGTTAGATTTTGTCCACAGTTTGCAGCGGGGAAAGAGAAAAAACTACCAGGCTCATTAATTTTGCTGTGGCCTCCACTTTATCACATTGTCCCAAATTTTACCAATCTGCCCATCTGTAAATTCTACAGGAAGACCTGTTCCTCAGCCTCCTTGTGAGTCTCAGTCTTCGTGTGTCTGTGAGTTTGTGGACACACCCATGATACCACCCAGCAGTGCATGCAGCAAAGGTATTTGGAAGAGATGGAGTTGGAGTGTAGTAGGCCTTTAAATGAAAATTTGGGCATAAGTAACATTTTTATTTTCCTGAAAACTGGAAAATTACCACTTGTTTATGTCCCCTAACTTTTCTGCAGCACATTAGGTCCGTTAAGTAGTACTGTACCTACACCTACCTGTGTAGTGTTGGTAGAGTCACATATACATGTTTGCATCAGTCTGCCTATTAAACAGGCTGGATTCAGTTAGAACATCCAAGTGTTCTTCCACTCATTAGCTATTAAGCAATGTGCTAATAATGACTTAGATTTTCATCATACTTTATAATGTATAAAAAAACTTTCATTAAATTTGATCTGTACAAGGATCTGAGAGATAGTTTTATATTATTTCTATTTGCATAGATGAAAAAACTGAGGGTCACAATGATTAAGTGACTTACCAGCTGATATAAGTTAGTAAGGGCTAAGGGTGGGTGTCTGGTGTTCTCTCTCTGTCTGTCTCTGTCTTTGTCTCTCTGTCTCTGCCTGTCTCTGTCTCTCTCACTCGAGCTGCTCTTCTGAGTACCAGGTGTGGCAAGGGAAGAAGCACAAGTACTCAGACTGTCAGGATGGTGCTTGTGGGAGAGGTGTGAAATATTGGGAAGGGCCCAGAGCGGAGGGGCACAGTTCCCTGGGCGTGCGGCAGGAGTCTTTACAGGAGAGGTAATATTGGAAGCAGATCTTGAAAGATGGAGCAGTGTTCTTTAAAAACAAGAAACTAGTGGCCACTGCAGGCAGGGCCACTGTAAGGGTGAAAGCATGATGTCTAGACAGGCAGGTGTACCAAGAGAGGAGAAGACCACACTGTAAGACTCCTGAGAGGGAAGTAGTGTGGATCCTTAGATACTGTGCCTGACAGGCACTGAAAATGTTCTTTTATGGTCATTTCTGTTCTGCAGAGATACTACCTCAAGTGCCTGTTTCCAGGGAACTGTTGCCAAGAAAATTTGAGCAGTAAGAAAGGACCGTCTAAGGATCAGACTGTGATTTACACATACATGAGCACACAACACAGTACAGTAGGGTGGTTGGGGGACACACTCAGGTCAATCTGGATTTGACTCATATCTGAATGCTATTTCTTTCTCTTATTGAATGGAAACCTGGAACAAGTTGTTGGACCTCTTCCATCCTCAGTTTCCTTGTCTTGCAAATGAAGATGATACTAATACCTTCTTCAGAGTTTTGTGAGGATTCAGTTACACTGTTTATACAATACTCAGCACAGGCTTGGCAGTCTAGCTGCAAGGTAATGACATAGCTGTTGTTTACATTGTCATTATCACAATTGTTGTCATCATCATGGTGCCTGAAATACTATACTGCTTTATATTTCTTGACTAAGGAGCTGGAATTATACACAAGGCATAAGCAAAAAAAATGCTCAATGTTTAAGCTAGAACAAAAATATTACAGTAAAAGACACATTGCTATTAACCCCACTCAAAATACTCTCTCTTGCTTCAGACACATTTATTCCATCATTCTTGCCAGCTTCTGAAGCAGTTCTCAGAGACCTCTTTCATGCCTTCCTTTGTGTTGTCATGCATGCCTTGATGTCCTAAATCAACTCGAAATGTCTATCCTTCATAGTCATTTGACTTTGAGGAGAAGCCAGAAGAACCAGGCCTGCTGAAAAGGTGGACAGGGACTCACCGTGATGATTTTATGAGCCTGCCTTTCTGCTGATGGCACTTGGCAGCACCCTTCACTGTATTTTCAGTCACACTTTGTAAAGATGGTCACAAAAGAGGGCTTCCAGCACTGCTTCACAGAGTGGCAAAGAGGATGAGATAAGTGTTCAAAGTAAGGGGTGGATATTTTGAGGGGAACTAATGTCTTTTGCTGGAATGAATTTTTAAAAATTGAAATAGTAACCATACAGTTTGATTAGCCAAGAACATCAGGGCACTCACATCTCCCGAGCACCTGACTCTGTGCACAGACTGGGGAAGGGAGGCACAGGCTCCGCGCTGTCCCAAAGGGCTGAAAATGACTGAAGGGGTAGGATGCTGCAAAGCTGCAGGGAGGAAGGAGGGAAATCAGACGCTCTGCCCCGTGAGATTTTAAAACACTCTTCCAAAATGCTTCTCATTATGGAGAAATATTATCCCGAGTTACTAATCCAGTGGCGGGCTCCACGTTATGCTGTCTGCCCTCATTCCTTTCACCGAAGTAAATGTTCCGGGGGGGAAAAGGCCTAGCCTAGTAATATATGCACAGATTAAAACTCCATCTGAGGTACAGTGGAGATCACCTCCTAATTGACTTTGATCGTGGAAAAAAAGCCTGTTACATGCTTGGTGTGCCTATGGAAATCAGAAATAGAAAGGGTGCTCTGTAGGACTGAGCAACCCTAGGTATGCTGTAGCTATGGAACAGAATATAGCAGTGAGCATCTTCTTCTTCTATGAGCTCTGGGAACAAACCCACCCCATGCACTTCTTGTGCCTCATCTGATTTTTGATACAGGCAAAGGAGGAGAGATTGTGCCATAGGGAAACTGGTTTTGGTTAAGTCAGAGAACCTGTGTATAGAGGCACATTAGACCAGTGATAGCAAACCTGCGGCACTTGTGCCACAGTGGACTGTTATCATTGAAAGCTAAAAGGTTCCCCGTCACTGCCTTAGCTTGTGGTTAGTGTCGACATTTGTGTACAAGTGCCATGAAGAAAGGAATCTAACTGTGTCAGAGTATGCCAGCATCACCTCTGCTGGGGAAGTGGCAAATCCCCTCCAAGACCTGGCACTGTGTGTCCTGCTGCCTGAAGGTGGTGCTGAATGGCTTCCCACAGCAGAGCAGCTGGAACAGGCCCTTGGGTCTCTGATCCCTGGACCACTAGCGAAGCCTTGCAAATGTAGAACAGATGGCAGAAGCCCAGCCTGGGCAAATTAGCCACTTAGCAAGACCCTGTCTCTGAACAAAAATTAAAAGTGCTAGGGACGGAGCTCCATATGAAGGCTCTGGGTTCAATCTTCAGTACTGCCAAAAAATAAAAAGAGCAGATGGTGGGCATCCATTAGGTTTAAGTAAGTTCCTTTTGTCAGGTCACTCCCTGAATGCTTGCTCCACTGGCAGTGTTCATAAAGAACACTGTTCTTGTTCTAACCAGGACTGGGTGGAAGCTGGTTCCATGCCTCTATGTCAACACAGTGAGAGGAGCTTAGGGTACGGCGCTGCTAGGCCCTGGTCTGCAATCGTGGCACTATGGTGAATGGTGTCATTGAAGAAAATTCTGGAGCCTTGGTTTTCTAGAGATACAGGGTTAGATTAATACTGTCTACTTTGTAGCTCTGTTTTGAGATTCCTAATCATAGAAATAGAATTAATAATAGTATCTACCTTTGAGAGTTGCTTAAATGGCATAATGAGTATGATTCCTCCAGCATTTTATCAGGCATAGGACAAAACTTTAAGTGAAAGCTGCTGATGGTTTTTTTTAAAAAAAAATAATCATCTTTATGATGTGTGCTCCTTTTTCTCTTTTTCTCCTTCACTCCTCTGGACCAGGTGTTGGGGGGATCTGTGCTCTGATGGTCTGTGCACAGACAGGTCTGTGGGTTCATTTCCCTTCCTGCAGATACCCTAGCACTGACTTCCTCCACTGGAAAGCTTTGCCTGATGGAAGAGCAAGAGAAGAGCCTGACTTTCATTCTCTTATAGAATTTTCAGCCAAGAGCTAGGAACAGGATCATTTAGTTGAAAGAGCTCAGAACTAGAAGTCTGAAGATGTGGGCTCATCTCAGGCCCTCTCAATGTACTGATCAAGCTTAGGTCTCTTCGCCTGTGCTGTAGAAGAGTTGTGTCACTTATGCAGCCGCACCAGCCAACACTAGACTGAAAGCTCAGGTTCCTCCAGCTCTCTGTTGGGCCCTGACTTTACTGACTCAGTGAAAGCCTTGATAGGACATAAAGATGCTCCTCATGATGGTGCTACCCACAAAGAAAGCCACCATCTGGCAGTGTAACACCTCAGGAAATACCAAGCACTGTGGTAAGCTCATGAAATACATCACCACCTGTCATCTCCTTGGAGACAGGCATGTTGTCACCACTGTATTGATAAGGAAGCAGAGTAAAATAGTCACACAACTGGGACATTAGAACTTGCATGGGTCTGTCCAGCTGTAGAGACCATGCCCATAACCATTGTGCTTCAGTGCCATTTTCCTTACTCTGGAATTGGCACAAAATTGAGAGTTCAGCAGGCCCAGATTAGAGGATTAGAGATTGCCATAAAGGGTGAGATGAGGTGGCCAACCCCTAAAGAGTAATGTATAGAGAGGGTCTTGGTAGAACCTACTGCATGGTAGGTACTCAACCAAGGTGATATTCTTATTCTATTATGCAAAATCTGTTAATTCTGTACAAATTAAAGCCCTGCAGCTCCTGCCCCCGCCCCGCCTCCCAGTTTATTTTATTACCAGTGTTCGGTGTCCTCCAGTTAAATTCATATTTCTTCTCCATAGTGACTGTGGGTGCTCCCATTGTTTAGCCTCTGACTCCTGACCCACTCCATGTGGCTGAAAGTGCTCCTTGCCCACAGCCTGCCAAGGTACAGAAAAATGACAAATGGTTCCAGAGTTCATGCTCCAGAAAACACTTAGTTTGGGGATGAGAGACAGTAGCCCTGATCATTGCAGTCAAGTTTATCCAGAGACAGAGGAAAAGCAATATATTCCCTTGATTTAAAATTAGCCCCACATAGTCACCAGTGGGATCCTGTCAGGCTCCTTTATAGCAATTCCACTTTTAAAGCTGTTTTATCTACTGGGCAAATATCACTGGTTCCTGTGCCCACAGTCAGTCAACTCATGGGAACAGGAGAGTGTCCCCAGTTTAAAGAAATGTGCCAGTGGCATGGCAGAAGAATTATGAGTATAGAGAAAGAAAAAAAAAGGTGATATAACTGAATGGGATTGAACACATTTTTCAGTAGATGCATGAACTAGAGACATTGGTAATAATGACAATGTGGACAACTGCCAATTACTGATCTCCTATTACATTATGTACCAGGCATCGGTCTAAGCAAATCATACGTGTTACCTCATTTAATCCACTGAAGTTGTTATTATTATCTTCATTTTACAGATGAAGAAACTGAAAGTCAGAAAAGCTAAGAACTTTGCCCATTGTCAGGAAGCTAGCCAGTGACCATGCTGTTAGGGTTCTGGGTAGATGCCTTCCTGCAAACTGAGTCTGCCTATATTGGTTATTTATGTTTATATCGCAGTCAGGATATGAAAAGATGAAAACCCTCTATTTTATCTCTGAGAAGAAAGACCCTTACAGCAAATCTAGCTAAGTTGTCAACAGTGGCTTTGCCTTAATTTTTAAACTTTAATTTAATTTTAGCCATTGTAACTCATCAGTGGCATGATACAGTGAGTGGCAGGAGGAGACTCTGGACTTTGGAACCACTCAGATCTACATTCGAGCCTTGTGTATCACTTCCCACCTTTATTTCTTTGGGAAAGTCATGAAATTTCTCTGAGCCTTCAGTTTCTTCCTTCAAGGTTTAGCAGGTTCTCAAGGGTCACCTAACAGTGGAGTGAGATAACTGCCCCACACAGTTACTGTCCTAGAGTCAAACATGACAGGTGGTCAAAGTCAGGGTCTCCTCCGTCTACTATCATCCTTCTCTTCTATCTATCCCACCTGAGACTGAACTGTAGAACTTTCTTTTTAATGTAAAACCATGCTAAAGTGCATTCTAAAGCTAGAGAACAAAATTTATTCATAATCCTGCCACTGTAATTCAAAGCTTAGTGTCATTTTTATGTATTTCTTTTTCCACATGTGTACCTAGTTTCACAGAAATGCTATCAGGAAAAATAACCAATTTTGTGTCCTGCTTCCCCTCCTCTCTTAACATAATATCTTGAGCATTTCCCTCATCGCTGGTTGTCATAGTTATTTTTTATAATGATTGCCTTATATTCCATCTAGGACCTGTGCCATAATTTAGCTCTGGGTCGCTCTGTTTTTAGGCATCTTGGTTGTGTCCAGTTCTTTTCCTGTTACACTGCACTGTACATCCGTGTCCGTAGCTTTTGACCTAGGACTTTTTGAATGTTGTGTCTTTGTAGCAAAAGTAGGACTACAGCCTGGGAAAGGAAAACCTGTTGTTCTTGTTGCTTTGCCTTTTTGTTTTCCTCATTAAAAAAGATCACAATCCAAAGGACTCCTGTGACTTCAATTTTAGAAAAATAACTATTTAAAATCAACCAACCCCCAAATCTGAGTACTACTATAAAACCAAAAGATGGCAGCTGTGTGGTTGGCTTGGTTCCCACTGCCTTTTGCAATCCAAACTACCACTTGGATCAACAGTTCCTTGTGGGGCACAGCCCTCTCTATTCACTCCCTTGCATTTGCTAGCTACAAATGCAAGTTGCTTCCTACATTCAGTTTCTGGAAATACACATCATGACAGCAGCAGGAACTCTCTGTTCTCACATAGGCGACACCTACATAATGACTTCGCTAATTGCCTCCTGCTGGCCGGGTGCTGTGGGGACCTTCAGTGTCTGAAAGCCTATGGAGCCTTTCTTAAAAATGTCAAGATAGAGCTTGCACTTTCTGAGCCATCTCTCCTGTCTCACTGGGCAGGAAAAGGCAACCACAAAATGTCAGCCTTGGATCAGATTGACCAGAGCCGGGGGAATCAGAACTTCCCCCACACAGGCTCTGGGCTTTCGAAATCATTAACATTTCAATGTGGGTGATCCTGTGAACCACTACCTTTCCTCAGTCTTTTTGTGAACTCTTTAGCATTTTTTTCACCTTTTCATTGAATTACAAACTGGTCTCAGGGAAAGCCAGTATCAAATTTCTTATCTAGGTCACTTTCAGTGTACTGGAGCTGAGTTTTGTACTGTAGCTATAAATTCACACCACAGGGTGAAATTTTGATAATCCTGTGATGTATTGGGTGGTGAGTGTCTATCATTAATTCTTCAGAGAAGGAGGAATATAGTAATTTTAATTTACCTCGTTTCAGTGGTCTGGACCATCCTTAGCAATCCTAGAAGAAGCATTTCTATTTCTTAGCATTATTTTTGTAGCGTTTCCTTTTTCTTTTTTTGATCCATGATTGTTACCTCCAAATCTTCTGGCTAACGTGTTTATACTGCTTTACACAGGTTTGAAAGATGGTTGCTGTGGGACAGGAAATATTTATAACCAGTAGCACCTCTCTCCGAAATACTTATTTCAGCCTTTACTTACTGGTAGCTTTATGTTGCTGCCTGTATTTTGTTTCTAATTAAAGCAAAATGTGGAAAGGAGGAAGTATGACTCCTTGAGTTTGGTATTCCAGCATCGTGGTCCTAGGTAACTTACTTTAATTCTCTGAATAAATCAAAATATGTCGGTATAGCTCAGTTTCTATGCCAGTTCCATTATGTACATTCTGCATTGGTTTTTACAACCTACTTTTACATGAAGACACGACTGAATTACATAAGTAAACCATTTGGCATGAACTTTGCATTCCAATGAGGTCAATTTTATGTTGTTATTTAGATGACTAAAGGACAAGGTGGTCCCCTGAGCTTGCTGTTCTGAGTCTAGCTGAGATTGCACGTCCTTTATGAAAAGGAGAGAGTGGAGTGGAGCAGACAATTTCTTAGCCTCCCGCTGCCCACCATACCCCATCACCCAAGAGGGTGAAACCAACCATGAAATGCAGTAAAAGAATGGAGGGGCCACTAGCATGGCTTACATTTAAGAGCTCAGAGCACGGACTAAAGGTTCCTTTTGTTTGGGGTTTAAGGTGACATAACTGGTCAAATTCCACATCTCTGAATCTTTGCCTTATTCAGCTCATGTCTGTTTACATCAGCCATTTCTCAGCTCAGACTTGGGTCACTCCCCCACCCATCAACCTCCAAAGTGACTTCTAGAGCTGGATATAAGGCGTTGCTCCCTGGGGTGGCTTTCTGGAGATCATCTTTCACAAGTCCCAGTGTCCCGCCCACCAGCTTCACAGCTATGTGGGCCCATGTGGGAAGGGGTCAAAGCAAAGAAGAAAGGCTGCCAGCATTCACCTCACCTCCCCTGACCCTCCTGCCCCGTTACCTTCCCCTGAGACTCCAGACCTAGGCATTGTCTTCACTTGCCACAGTGCTTTAGGTTCCCCTCAGTGTTACAGGTTGGTGTTTGTTTTTGTTTTGTTTGTTTGTTGGTGGTGATGGTTGTTTTTAACCAAGTACTTGCTTCTGCATCTTCTTAAAAATAAGAAAAAGGTTTGGCAATAGAAGTGTTTCTCTTCTCAAAGCTGTGAGAGTTCTGTTCATTTTGGAATTCATTAATTCTCATGACCTTTTAACAAAATGGTACTTTTGTGCACTTAGATGAGGCAGCTCATTCTAATAGAGAAAGAAGTGCTGCTCATTTAACTGCGTACATCTGAGTTGTCAGTAGTTCAAGCAAGTTCTCCATTACCTTGGAGCTGCCAATATATAGATTAAAACAGTAAGAAGATAAGCAAAAAGGTGAGCTAATTCAACCTAAGAAATAGCTGTTTCCTTTCTTCCAGGAAAGTAAACTGTTTCATTCCTATTATCATCAACTCTCAGAGAAAGAAGAGAACAGCGTAAAGTACCTCACACAGTACCCAGTATCTAAAGAAGGGGCCCAGTAAATGTCAGTCCCTATTGTCATTATTATCAGCAGCACAGATATAATGGTTAGAAAATGTAATAGTCGTGGGTGTGTAGTTTGCAAGGCGCTGTGCTACGTGGTACCTCCTTGATACTGCGATCATTTGCAATGAACTTAATGCACCTAGGAAGAGACCATTGGGATTCAAAACTAGTTTTTTCACCTCTAGTTCTGTGTCACAATAACCAGAGAAAAAGCAAAGGGTTATTCCCACTGCCCGAATCAAATGTCTGTGTGTCCCATTAATGGCTTTTGTTTGGACCTGAAATTGGAATATGTGCCCCATGCATCTGGCACCTCTACAGTTGGTTTTGAAACTTTGTCTCTTTATCTGTAAAATGGGGTTGTTAATACCTTTTAGAATTGTGAGTTCTAAAGAAATACTGCTTTTAATACTCAAGACAATGCCTCATACATGGTAAGTACTCATAAGTAATAGTTTTATAATTATCCTAATTTTAACTCATCTGAGGTTTTTTAATTTTTTATGGAGATATATCACTTCTGCATCGTTATGGGATACAGTATTCTAATTCAGTGTGTTTATACAATGTATAATGATCAAATCACAGTAATAAACACTTTCATCTCCTCAAGTGTTCATCACTTTTATGCAATGGGTACTTTAACTTTTTGAATGTTCACCTCTGTCACTTGGGTCCAACACATGGTTATAACAATGTACCACACTGCCTTTCAGACAGTAAGTCCTTGGGTAATAGAATTACTAAAGGCCTTCCTGTCTCTATGGATCTTCCTGCATTTCTGTTAGACCTCCTAGGGCCCATCATCCATTCCTTTGGGCCTTGTCTTTTGAAACCCATATGTAGCATAGTAATACACTCTTGTGCCTATTACAGTTTTTCTTCCAGAAAAATACATGAAGAGCTTCTATACTTTGGTGTGTGTGTGTCTATGAAACTTGTGTAGCCCCTTATCAATGGACCACTTTAAAACATGTTGCTATTACAACCATGCTGTGGTGAATAACCTTATATGTACCTCTTTAATATGTGTGTTAGTGTACACAGAGGACAGACATTGAGAGTTGGAACCTTTAAGTCCCAGGGTAAATGGTATATGTATTTTAAGTATTACAGCTTTTACCAAATGCCATTTTATGCTCACACTGACAAAGTCTAAGAGTACTTGCTTTCCGTTCTCTGTTAGTATATTTTCATCCCTTTGTATCTTTGCCAAACCATATGTGAAAAATAATATTTCAGAGTTCAACTTTAATTTCTTTTATTATGTATGATGTCAAAAGTCCTTTCATATGATTAAGAGCCATTAGTATTTCTTACTTGCTGTAAACTGTCCTTATCCTTTGCGTGTTTTCTTATGGAGTTGTTGGACTTCGGTCATTATTTGTAGAAGCTGTTTTTTATATTAAAATTAACTATCTGTGTTATAAATTACAGTTTGTGCTCTAGATTATCATTTATCTTTCAAAGCAAAAGATCAAGGCTTCCTGAAACTCCTCCCTTCATTCCCCTCCCATCTCCACCAGACTATGTGCTCCTGGAGGGCCAAGTCCCAGCTCTGATCACCTCTGTGTCCCCACGCCCTACTACGGCGTCTGGCACTGTAAAAGCTTTCTTCAGGGGCTATTATTGAACTGAACCGAATGTCTGTATTCCCGACCCCACCCACCCTTCCCTTATGGCTTGGGAGTTCCAGTTCCTCCTCCACCAGAAAAAGATGACTTTTCTCATTGCTCACCACAGCCATGCACCTGTTTGGCCTAAACTGGCACCTGCAGCCGATGGAGGGGCAGATGTATGAGATCACGGAGGACACAGCCAGCAGTTGGCCTGTGCCAACGGACGTCTCCCTGTATCCCTCAGGGGGCACTGGCTTAGAGACCCCTGACAGGAAAGGCAAAGGAGCCACAGAAGGTAGGGTTACTGCGTTGTCCGTGTTGTGAGTCCTCTGTGTCTCCTTTGAACCAAGGAGACCTCCATCACGCGCGTCATGTGCCTGGCTCACAACTCCATGCTCTGGCGCTTCCTCCATCGTTCCATACTCCATGCCAGCTGCACATCTACCTGTGTCTTCATTGCAGCCTCTTATCATTGTGAGCTCAGAGTGGGGCTTGAGCAGGTCTCATGATGCTCAACAGTACCTCATCCCATGCCTCAGGAAGCATTACGGGTGCTCACATTGTTGAGGCGGCCATTTTCATGTGGGGTCAGGATGTGCCTTGCTGGGGAAACCTCACAGGATGAATGGGCGTCTGTAGGAGTGAGGTATAGTGAGAGTAGATTGTTTATCATGATGGAAGGATTTTCAGACCTTGGGGTATAATGATACACTTCCAGTCGCCCATTTATAAGTCATGTGACCTAGAGCAAGCTGCTTGATTTCCCTGTCTTCTGGTTTCCTCATCTGCAGTGTACAGCATGTTTGTTTCATAGCTTCTTGTCAAGAGCATCTCATTTCACAGTTAATCCTCACAGAAATGTGAGGTAAGTATAATTATTTACGCCCATTCTAGATACAGAAACTTTAACAATCACTTTAAGTAATGACTTGGCCAGAGTCACACAACCAGTAAACATTGAAGCCTGGAATGTGAGGCCAGACCTGTGACTCCAGGCCTCTCGTTCACTCTATAAACTTTCCCACCAGAGGCAACCCATGGTTACAGGGCCATGAAGGAGACGCAAGTGTTAAGTCCTGTTGCACATTTTGATGTAGTCAATGTCTTCTGTAACAAAAGTGGTGAGGGCCTTTGGAGGTTTGGTATTCTTAAATGGGAACCCGAGACCCATGTTTTGAACTTTCAAGGGTATTTCTAACATGCTGTCAATACAGATTGTTTCAATGTCAGCCAAGAGTGGCACCAAATCACCAAAACTGGTGTTAGGAAAGATGTCTGAGCTTCCAGTCAGTATGGTAGTCACTGTGGCCAGTGGCCATCTTGTCTTCTATGTCTGCTGACACCTGCATTCTCCCTCTGTGTCCTCTCAGTCAGCAAAGTGGCTGTCTGCCTCAGCCTTAACTGCATACATCCTGCCTGTCCTCTCATCACCTGTGGAGTAGTAGCATCTGAGCCTCTCAGTCCTTTCATATTTGCCTCTAAATTGTCAGTTTGGGTGACATGGTGGCATATGCTCGGTCATAGTATTTTCTCATAACCTCTGACGTGATGATCCTGAAGTCAAAAGTCAGCTCTTTACCTGTGGCCATCTTTCAGGGAAGTAAGAAGCAAGGATATCGCCAAAGAGTCAACCCAGTACCTCTGCCCACTATTTTGAGGAACAAAGCTAGTCCCCTCCTTTGTCAAAGTTGCAAGGCTTAAAACATTGAATAGTTTATGCTTTCTTCACCCCTAATAGGATATGGAGAGACATAGCATGAATGGTGCCATCATAAAAGGTCAGAGTTAAGAGTTGGGAGTCCTGATTTCAACTCCATCTGTTGCCCCTGACCTGTGTGTAGCATAAAGTCAAGTCCCATGAAAGACATTCTGGATTTCATATACAGTGGACTCTTGAGTTACAACTGGCCTGATATATGAACAATGTGAGTTATGATCAGAATTTTAGTTTTAACTTACAACCAAGGTCTTGAGTTATGACCCCAAATGCTGGCGCTTGTGCTTCCAGATGGTCTCAGATACAGATTTAACCCTTAAAGAGTTATGGAAGGAAGATTACAACATCCTTCCCCATATGAGGTTAACTGAGAAATCCTGGGTCAATGTCTTTCTACGAACACTGAGATCTGCTTGTATACAAGAGTCTTTGAAGCCTGAGCCTTCAATTGACAACTTGGGTTACAATCAGCCCTCAAGAACGAATTGAGTTTGTGAGTCCAGGCTCCACTGTACCTCTTCCTCAAAATGGTATTGAGCTAGATTCTCTATTAGGTTCATCACAATTTACAAAGTCTACACACGAAATTAGCATCTTACAATTGACTGATGGCTCTTCAGAATTTTTTCAAGGTGGTCTTGTCCATGGTCCTGCCTGTTAGATTGTGATGCTCACATCAGTTTATAGTGTCAAATGCCACAGATGAATAGTGTACAGAAAAGACTGTCTTTAGATGTGCATGTAAAAATACAGATTTAAAATATATTTAACCCTCAAGGAATTGATAAAGGGCCTTATTTAGCAAAGTGTATTTTCTTCCCTCCATGATCTCTAACTGACATTCTTTAAGAAGGGGTTGGATCTATCTGAAATCTCCCACTCTAAATGAAATTAGTTTGTGGGTTGTTTAGGTTTTGTTTAGTTTTTCTCAAGGAGCTTGAGGTGCAGATAAGAGACAACATAAAATTGCACCAGCTTATTGGTTTATTTTAATTGGAGAATTTTTGCTTAAAGGGATTATCTATCATTACTGATGCAAATGAAAATCCTGTTTACAAATCCCTTAAATGCAATGCAATGCTGGAAAGTGGTCAGCATCAGAAGCAATTATTGTGATAAAAAAAAAAAGTACATGAGCCTCAAAGACAGAGTCACATGATTTTTATGAGCCCACATGATTATTTTATTTTTTGCTCTGGTCAAACCAATGTCTATTCAGTTTATATTTTTGATTGTGATGTTAAAAATTCTAATTCCTTGACACATCCCAAGGGAGAAAGTCTCTATTCCTGATGCAAGTGCATATTTCTCGTCTCTTTAGGAGGCATCAGGGAGGAGAACTAACTCCAGAATTAAGATTTGAGCCTTGGCTCCACAGTGATGGGGGAAGCAGTATGCGTGATAGAGACAGGTAAATGTGCTTATGAGCGAGACTCTCCAGAATCTGATTCTGGGCCCTGCCTTTTACTGGCCCTACTAAATCATACCAGTTACTCCTTCTCCTGTGGCCTTAAGTTTCTCATTTGTAGAACAAGGATGATACCTAGCCTTCCAAAGTCTCGTGTCAAAGAAGTGCTTAAAAATGCTCATTTCTCTCTTCTTGTCCACTCAAATACCAGCTATTTTCTATCTTATTAAAATTCCAGAAGCTCAGACTAATTAATACCCCACATATCTTCCTAAGATTTGGGATATTTTTGAATATTTTTGAAGCACTTATATTTTTAATTATATAAATTAAATATATAATAATACTATATTTGCAATGCTATTACAGATGTTTGTTATATCTTTGAGAGTAACATGAAATCTACACTTCCTACTGTATTTTCAAGTTTGTCACAGAACAGAAACAAAATACAGCAGCTTTTCAAAGCAAAGCCACAGAACTTGTGTTATGCATTAATGGGGAAGGGGAAAAAGCATTAAATAAACAAGCATTTCTGATGGTTGAATTGGTGGGCTAGGGATACCATTTTCTTCTTTCTGCAATGAAATCAAAATTGCCCATCAGTTTGAACCATGCAAATTGCTGCACACAGGCTCAGCTGGGCTCTCCAAAATGGAACAGCTTATTTTGATAACCAAATAAATTTCAAACAGTTGCTAAGGAAACTAAAGGATTCTTTATGCGAGTTATTGCATTGAAAAGAACTAAAAAGGTGGAAGGAGGAGAAGATTGTTACTTGATTAAAAATTTAGAACCTTATAGATAGGTCTCAATTCAGGAAAGTAAAGACTGTGATTGTGAAGCATGTAGAATTTTAGTCCTTCCAGATCTGTCTGACTGAGCTAGGCCATCATTTCAGCAAATTGTTAAGAGATTTCTTTTATAAACATGATTGCATATTTGCACAGCATTGCTATAGGAAGCCTGGATCTGTCTGGCCTTACAAAAAAAAAAAAAAATAGGGGGAGGGACCACTACTGGGGGAATCTGCCTTGTGAAACCTAATCATGCTGCACGGAGGGGGGCTTAATTCTGAGCTAAGCTCTTTGTGCTGTTTGCTAAGGTTCCTGAGGCACCCAGTGACATTACAGTGTGTTTTTTGCGAATGTCTTGAGACCACGACAACTCTGGGGCCTATTTGTGAGTTCCTAATTCATAAAATGATCAGCTTCTAGAAGCCTAGAATGCTAAGATATTCTTAAGAGGGCCTCAGATCTACCTGGTCAAGCCTTGATATTTAGCCTGTGAGGGCTGTGAATTCCACTGGACTCTTGCTCTTTGAGAAGGTCAATGCATCCTGACCATCACTGAGAGTGTCATTTTAGAGTTTTAATCATTTACCAATTTAATCCTCCAAGAAGTCGTATTGTAATAAATAGAGATTCCAAATGGTTCTCTTTCAAACTGGCTTCCAATGCGTTCTGAGCCTCAGTATATAGAGTATATAGTGTTATGGAAATTAAAAGTACTCATACAAATGGCAGTACCTACTAACATAGCTAAAACTCATCAAATGGTAGCTAATACAACCACCTCTACATTTATTACTGTATCTCCTGCTAGTGGTCATTACTATTATCTTCCAGAATGTAGGTACAGATGAGAATTTTTTAAACAGACCTTTTCTTCTCCAGCTGCCTCTATCTTCTATTCTCTACTCTCCCTCATTACCCCATCATTGGTGAATTTGCTCTGTGATGGACATTTTATCCTACCTTTCCCATTTGGTGATCAGAATCAAGGTCAAATAATCATATGATATGAACAGAGAAAAGTAGTAAGGATTTTTAAAAATTAAGAACGGAGTCAGGCATGGCAGTACACACCTGTAACCCCAGCACTTGGGAGGCTGAGGCAGGAGGATTGCTACAAGTTTGAGGGCAGCCTGAACTGCATAGTGAAGAGAGTTCAAGACCAGCCTGAACTGCATAGTGAAACCCTGTCTCAAATAGACCAAAAAAAAAAGTTAAGAATGTAGAGACCTTACACTCTGGCACCCTCTAACCCAGCCAATCTTGGGTATCTTTCCTACCCAGTAAAGATACTCAGCATACTGTTCTCTCTCTCCTCTTCCACCCATCCCTATCATTGGCCCAGGGTGGAGACCACTGGGGACAAAGAACCTTCTGAGTTCCTTCTGAGGATATACCCCAGACCAGAATTCATTATTTTTATTCTATTGCATACACTGGAAACACAATGTTTCCCAGAGATATATCTACATGATTGAACTACTAGAAAGTGCTATAAAAGAGAAATCTCTTTTTGATACCTCCTATGGGGTAAAACCAATGTACTAATGCCTCTGGGCTACAGAGCTCTAGAGGGAGTCTTCGGGCTTGGCCTCTGGCCTGTAAGGTTACAGAATTGAGGTAATATAGTAGCTGTCTCCTAAAATATGCTCACTGGAAGAGAAAATGATCAGTGCAGCCTTCTCTACCAGCACACTAACGTCTGGGAGCATTTTTCCATAATTTTCAGATATAGGACTATTTGAATGCAGATAATTCTCAGATTCCCTCAGCTCTGGCTCCCACCTATTCACAAAGGAAATGAGCCCTTGGAAGAAGCAGTCATGTGCTTCCTTCTCTGTAGTTTCTAGGAGAACAAGGTTCAGAACACATCCTGGTTTTATTTCATAGTCGTTTTTTAGTTCTGTCTCCCTAGCAGAATTAAAAGGTGGAGGTATCACGTTTTCTACCTGCCATATAAAACAGTTGTGGTCCTGGAAATCCACAAATCAGATAAAGAAGAATATGAATGATTTTCTCCCATCTTATGCCTCATGCATTTGGCTTCTGTCTTTGAAGTTTGCGGCTCACAATTGTAGTGGTTTGTGTGTCTATATTTTCAGTATAAAAGTATGGGGCACATTCCTTCCACAAGGAATTAAACACAAACTCTTTCCCATGCTAATGACAGAATAGTAGTGGTTCTTTTATTGATAGCGTGCATTTTAACTTTTTTGTTGGCACATTTTTAATTAAAATAACATTTAACGGTTTGAAGCTAAAAACCTGATGTTTCTGCCTAGGAGTTTATAAGGGAATAATAACATATGGAGAAGTTTAACATTTAAATTGAATTTTATTATTTAAAACAGTAAAATATTTTATGACTACAACAATGCCCTGCCAAGCTCCATTTCAGCATCAAATGTGCTTTGTAAGGATTCTTACAAAGCCAGGGAAAAAAGACATTTTAATTTCTTATTCTCCAAATGCTTTTTATAAAAAGTTCCACAAATGTGTTTTCTTTACAAATGAATTCTTGTTCTCTTCCAACATCTTCAAACATCCCTTAACCACACAAAAGGCCATGGAGCCAGGATGCCCAGGGGGTCCTCGCTGATAACAAAATGCCTTTGCCTTGATTTTGGTGTTTCAGGTCTCCAAGGGTGGCCTTCCATAAATGCTCCCGTGGTCCCCTCTGCCTTCTCCCCACTCTTTGGAAGGTTGATGTCTGGCAGGAAGTTAGGGTTTATCTCTTTCACATATGAGTGTGTTTCATTACTAAAGAGAGGAAATTTGATAAGAAACCTTCCTTCCTGGCCCTGTGGTGCCCCCAAAAGCAGTCTCCTTATTAGTGGCAGAACTGGGTAGGAGATCTCATTCCTGACCCCCAAGAGGCTGCTGGGGACAGGCTTGGGGCCCAGGTTGAATTTCCAAGTATGGCCTGGACTTTCTATATAACACTAAGAAATTTCTTCAGCTTTATCCACGTTAGCATAAAAATGATATCCACCCCCACCCAAGGACAAAGAGGCGTTTTTCAGACATGTTTTGTCTGTTAAAAGGGCCCTTTTATTCATCTTCCTTACCTTCCTCATCCATATCCCTGCTCCCAACACAAACCTTCATCCACATATCTGGCCACAAATCTGGAATTTAGCTTCTAGTTTATACATAAGCTAGTAAACTTTTAAAGTATCTTACTCCGCTGGCATCCTGCTTCTTACTGCTGGGAGAGTCATTCCAAGCTGGAAATTCAGTAACAACACCTCGCTTCCTCTATCCTTCCTAATTTACCATGTGGCTCTTTACACACACAGACAAACACATACACACACACACACACACACACACACACACACACACATCACAGAGTTATTCTCATGTGACTGCAAATGATTATTTTTAGGATCAAAATATATCTTAACAAGCTGTGGAATTATGCAGTAAACAGATGGCCCTTAGGGAGGACCCATACTGCTCTGGAAGAATGCGTATTTTTAGCAGAACAATCTGAGCATCGCTGGAAACAAAAAAGAGTGCTGGGCCTTCTTACTCCTGTGGAGGAAGTGGTCTGGGGTGGGGGAGAGGAGCTGCTGGCTACAGAACACTGCCAAGGAATGAGAGGCTGAGCAGAGGCCCGAGTGTTCAAAAGCTGAGTTCTTTTGTCTGCTGCAGCTAACCAAGATGCTTTTGTCTTCCCATCCCTGTGTTTTGGTAGGAAAACCCAGTAGTTTCTTTCCAGAGGACAGTTTTATAGACTCTGGAGAAATCGATGTGGGGAGACGGGCCTCCCAGAAGATTCCTCCTGGCACTTTCTGGAGATCTCAGGTGTTCATAGACCACCCTGTGCATCTGAAGTTCAACGTGTCTCTGGGAAAGGCAGCATTGGTTGGCATTTATGGCAGAAAAGGCTTTCCTCCTTCACATACTCAGGTAATCTGAACCATACACACCTGCCAGTCTCTGTGGACTCCTGCTCAAATCTCTTAGTCCAAGTCAAAAAGCCCAACCCAGATCCCACAGCCAGAAAAGAATTTCACATATTTTATATGTCATTCATTTGTTTGTCCCCTCCCAGGCCTTATCTTTCAGACAAGGAAGGAGAAATCCCTGAGGCTTGTAAGAAAGGAACTCTGTGAAATTTCTTGTAGCCTTGCTGAGATTAATCAGTCTCCTAAATTAAATTATCCCAGAAGTGCTATCTAGAGAAGTCATGCACTAACTCTGAACCCCGGATTATCAGCTGTGTAACCTTATGTCTATTATTCATCCTTTCTGAGAAAGTTTCCTAATCTATAAAATCAGGATAATTGTACCTACTTTTCAGGGTTATTGTGAAAAATAAAGAATAACATTTATAAGGCAGCTGGTGTAGGACCTGGCCCAAAATAAATGCTACTTTTAGTCTTTTGCATTCCTTCTGTCCTTCCATATTACATGTTTATTCAACACGTGTCCCAGAAACACAAAGGTTTTGTTCAAGTGAACAGAGAATTCACTGGTAGAGGACAGCTTATCATGTGTGAGACTCCAGCTTCCTTTCCACCAAGAAAGATACATACATACATACATACATACATAGCTGTCTAAGATGATTGGCATATCACTGGTCATAAATGATAAAGACATTCTTCAAGATCTTACCACTAATTTAAACCATAAGCATCCATTGGTCGTACCCAGGCCACATGCTGTCTTCCAAGCCCTGGGAGCCAGTTCAGATTTCGGGTTAACAGCTAGATGGATATACTTGCTAAGGATGGAGCTGCAGAATAATGAAGGGCCTCGGCCCCTGCTGGTGGCAGAACTGTCATGTTGCTCTTCACTTGCACCCAGATGTTTTAACGTGATGTAGAATAGATCTGTCTTCTACATGGTTTTATAAAAACTATTGAGTTAGATTGCTACGTAGAGGAGGTCAGTAGGATTTAAGCACCTACCCGTTGTTAACACTGCTTGACAAACTTCTTTGGAGTCTCACACTAGCAGGCGCAGATCAATTGGCGTTTCTATTTGGCACAGCATGTAATCATTGATAGAGTAATGGGCTAATCCAGTTTACTTCTCCTAAAATGGCTCCCTGAAACTGGAGACTTTCAAAAGGATCCTTGACAAAAGAAAAGGGTATAAATTAAATCTTTGTCTGCTCATGACTGACATTGAAATCTCTGTTCAGTGTTCCAATCCCGTTCTAGCCCCTTGAAGTTCCTGCCATAACTTATATAGAGCTGGGCTACTAACCAAGGTCCACCACTGAAAAAGCACCCTTGCCCTGGTACATACATCTGGGTGAAGACTCACCATACAACAGAAACAAAGACAAATCAGACTAGAAAATAATCTATTATTATGCCATACTCACAAGAGTCAGGAGAATTTTATCATGAGAAAAATGGGTTCTGGGAAGGAGTTTGAGCTGGTTGATCAGCTTTCCTGGGGCTCCAGCCTCTTGTACCTCTCTCAAGTTATGTTTCCTTGTCTTCCCTGGGACAAGTCCAAAGAAGGAATGTAGTGTATGCTAGAGCAGGCCCACTACTAATTACACTCTCTTTATACTTTAGTTTGACTTTGTGGAACTGCTAGATGGAAGGAGGCTCCTGACCCAGGAGGCACGGAGTCTGGAAGGACCCCAGCGCCAGTCCCGGGGTGGCATACCCGCCTCCAGCCATGAGACCGGCTTCATCCAGTATCTGGATTCGGGAATCTGGCACCTGGCCTTTTACAATGATGGGAAGGAGTCCGAAGTGGTATCTTTTCTCACCACAGCCATTGGTAAGAAGCTCCATCCTCCTCGCTCTCTTTGAGTGGGAGGATACAGGGAGATTCTGAGGGTGGATGCTTGTGCGGGGCTGTGTCTTGCCAAGAGCTATGGATGCCACCCAGGTCATGGAGCAAGGCCATCCCACTGGGCTTGCTGGCAGGAAGCAGGCATGAGATGCCAGGCAGGGAGCTGTCTGCCTTTCTCCTGCCATCTGTGCAGCGATGTGTGGACCTGTAGCTGGCTTTCCAGACAGGGGAGAGGGGCTGACGAGACCAGAGTTCTGGATGACAAGTCACAGGGAAGCAACATCTTTCCAGTTGGCATGTGTCTCCCACGTACTTGAGAGTCTCACTTGGTTCAACTCATTGATTTGTTATTTGAGTTTGGTTTGGGGCTCATTTTATTTTTGTTTTGTACATTTGGGGCCACAACTCCAGCAGAAAATTGTTTTAAAAGGACAAAGGCTTGAGGAGGGTGAGACTAGCACAGCAAAGGGCTGGTGAGCAGTCTACCCTTCAGTTGGGGTTTTGTTAAGAACGCCCTATTGTCTGACGGAGAGCAAGCCCTGGTATTTTAAATGAGTCTGAGCACCATCACTGTGCCTGCGGTGGAAAAGAGCTCTGGCTGCTTCAGAAGCCTGCGGGTGTCTTGGTAGCTTTGCCCCCTGTAGAAAGAATTTCTCCCTTTTTACCAACAAGTGCCGCAGAATGCGTCTCCCCCTGAGGTAACCACACTGTGCTGACAGCCTTGGTGGTTCGGGTTAGAAAAATGTGTTTCCTGAGTTTGCATTGGAAACACTGTGACACAGCCTAGATAAGTCCCCTACAGAGAAGGAAAACCTACAGAAAAACACAGTCCACAAACCAGAACCTTGGGAATGGAGTTTGTACCTAATGAAAAGCTCTACGTGATTTAGCGTTCACCTGAGTGAAATGTCTATCCTCAGTTGGGAGTCACTTTGAAAAGTGTGCTTTAAAGAAAATCTGTTACTCTGGTACTCACTGCAATACTCTGGTTCTTCCGTCTAAACAGCAGTGGTCATTGTCAAGATATTTCGTTCTCATTCACAGTTCTGCCCTCAGTACTGAGAGTATCTTCCCATTAAATACATAAGTGTCCGCTATCACTTTATCTTTGAAATTCTACCCTTGTGGCAGAGTGAAGGATGTGGGGGCCAACAGACAACTGCTCTGATGCAGGAAGCATTCCTTTGTAGTGTTCTCATTTTGGGAGTGTCTGTCCTAGCCACCGGACTCTTAGTATCTAGAGGGAAGAGATGTGGATAGTCCTCTGTCTCCCCAGCACCCTACTCGGCCCCCAACATGCACCAACCCTCAGCTGGTAAGAGAAGGGGCATGTGTGTGACCTGTGCCACCCAGGTTCCCATTGGCAGGACTCTCAGCATCCATCAGAGCAGTTGTAGTGTTGTTGGCTCCCTCCCTGTCTTCTTCTGAAGTATAGGTGAGAGGGTGCTCGGTCCTGAATCCCCATTATGAGGTTGGGTTTTAATCACACAAATCACTAAAGTTTTCCAGGTCTTTCTTTTTCAAACTTCTGGAACTTGAGCCTATGGCTCAGTGGCTCCTCATAATACTAAGACAGATTCTCCTTCACTACCATTGTCAGGAGAGGCCCAGTTCTGCCATTTTCCATCAAGTATGCTGTTGCTTTGCTGGATTTGCTAGGCTACATTCCCTGTGTCTTTTCTCTTTCCAGACATGGTGGCTTCAATTCAGGCACATAGTTATCAAGTCACATTGGTGCTGAGTTCCAGCCTCGTGATCGCCCTAACTTCTCCTAAGCACGCTTCATGGGGACACACAGAGCTAAGAGCTTCTACAGTCAGACTTCTGTTTTAATAACTGAGTATAAATATGAAAGATTATTAATTTAAGCCCCCAAAGAAAACTAGTTTTAATTAGGATGTTCATCTTAGAGAAATAAAATGGAGGTACAGTGAGGTACCCTTGCCAACTCTTGCTTGTCGCAGCTTGCTAACCTGCTTTGTCATAATTAGGAAGATGTGCTTGTGTTTCCCCCTGGTTCCTCTGTTCTCGACTAAGTAATGAAGCCTGTCTCCGCCTTTTCTTAACCCTTCCTGTCTATTCAAGCAGATACACTTTCCTGTGCTTCTCAGATTTTAACATACTTATGAATTAATTGTGGGTCTTGTTAAAATGCAGATTGTGTTCCAGCAGGACTGGGGGGCCAGACATTGTGCTTTTCTGACCAGTGTCTGGTGATATTTTGAGTACACATTTTGAATAGCAAAAGATTGTAATACTTCATCGGTGCGTCTCAAACATTACTGAATGAACAATTCACCAAGAGGTGGGAGGCAGGCAAAAATTTCAGTTCCTGGGTCCGTCTTCTTGCTCAGAGGACCTGCCTCAGGGCTGACATGATCCTAAACTGGTGGTCTGTCGACCAAGACTTGAAAACATACATCTCATGAGGTTACTTGCCATTTTTTCCTTCCCTTCCTCTCCTATGTTTGTCCTGTAGCCATGGATAGTCATGTTACCTCTCTGAGCTTCTTTTCTTTTTTGCTTTTTTTGTTTGTTTTGGGCCAGAAAAATGAAAAATAGCAAGACTCTGCAATTCCCATTGTGGAGATTAGAGAAATATAAAATGCCCGGCACAGCTCAGGCTGCCATATGCACATGGTAAACGAAAGCTGTTAATATTTTCTGTCTTACTCTTTCTCCTTCTACTTTCTTTTGCTGCCTTTCTGACCTATCTGTCTCCCTTCAAGGTACAGTGATTGTTTAATGAACACTTTTTTTCTTTAATACAAAAGCAGACTGATTCTGATGTTGCTATTAATCCCTCTTTCCCCAAGAGTCCCTGGCATTGAGTCTCAGCTGTCTGTGATCATTACCTGTGAGCCGTGAGTTGTAATTTGTCTTGGCAGGTTAATTAAAAGTTTAGGTCTTGTTTTAGTGAAGTCATTATGGTCCCAATATACAATTGTAACTCTCTGGTTTGCTTAACACACAAATTGGAATATGACCCTCCTTTCGTTATATGTCAAAATGCAGATCAAGACTTTAAAAAGATCTGAGATGTCAGAATCCAGAGTATTTATGTCTGTTTGTAATTAGGTAACAAGAGAAATAGTTGTGTTTAATTTAATGAATGGCTGTACTGTATATGTTTTTGCTTTTCCCTTCATTTAATGCAATCCAGCTGATGATTTTAAATTAAACAAGTTTATCTTTTGCCTTGAAAAAAAAATCTAAGAGCACTTTACAAACTGCATACACAAATATATCCACACAGAGAACTGACACTGACAGAATTCCCACTGAACTGAATTCTTCTCCCTGAGAGCTTAGTTGACTCCCCCAAAGTTAAGGGCAAAGCTAGGATGGAAACTCAGACTTCAAGTTCCACTAAGCCCCCACTATGCCACAGCGTCTCATTATTTCTCATGGCCACTATTAAATATTTTATTCCTGTTCATTTTATATGAAACATAATTCCCCCCCTTGTTAACTTGCCTCCACTTATAAGTAACATCTTGCATAAAGTCAGGAAATCTTGAGAAGCCCACAAAGAATTAAAAAGACCACAAAGAACCTCACAGCATTCAAAGCTTAAAGAATAAAAATACCTTTATATGAATTTCTTGTTACCTCAAGATTGAACAAGTTAGTACTGTAGTATTTTGGGTCTCCAGATAGCATTTTGTCTTTTTCTTTTGGTTGATGCTGAAGTATAAAAGGACAGACAAACCTGACATTACAGCAATAGGAGCCAAGTTGGAAAATAACAGAGATACCCTACAGTGGATTTAGAAACCCAGAGAAGAGAAATGAGAATCCTGTTAGAAAACAGACTGAGAGTTTTTGTGAGGAAACATGCTCTGGTCCTCCCGGTGCTAATGAAGAGCAGCCACTGGAAGTCAATCCCTTCTATGTCCAGGGACTAGAAGCCGATTTAGCTCTTTCCTTCCTATGTTCCTCCTTCCTTACCCTTTCCACCCATTACCCAACATATATCATATCCTCACCCTTTTCCTGGTTAAGGATACAGAGAAGGTATGGTGTGTTCCTGGCAAAAGTAGAGGTCTAAATTGAGGGAGATGAAAACTTTGTACAGTAAATGCTGCTAAGTCAAGGTAAGGAGCAAGAAAGGCTCCTCCTGAGCCACTGGTAAGAGCGCCGGGAAGGTTGGAGGAAAAGGGAGACTTGTGCAGCTGGGTCAGGGAGGACTTTCCAGATGAAGTAACATGTGATCTGGACCTACAGAAACTATCAGGTGGTGAGGATGGCAGGAGCAAAAGATAGGTGGGCAACAAATTAACAGCTAGCTATGAGCAGCCAGCAGTTCTGTCTGAATACAGTTGGAAGATGCCCCGAAGGTGAGCAGTGAGTTGTCAAGGAGACTCAGAGTGCCATCCTAAGCAGAAAAAGTCTATCCCATAGGTATTCAGTGTTATGACAAGGATATGAGGGCAGGAAATGACCAGAGCCACAGGATTTATCTTCTGAGGCCCAGAACATGAGACCATTTGTCTGTTTAGTCAAAGGAGGCTTCTGGGATTGAGCTTTGTAATTTCATGGAGGAAATAAAAAGAGGAAAAGAAGGACTCAGGGAGGACAGAAGCACTCTCTCAAGAGTGGTGCTTTCTACTGGCTTCTTCTGCAATGTGCTCCTCTTTGCTCCTGCGTGTGCCTCCATACTTGGACCTAAGTTTCCATTCTCCAGTGGTCTTCAAAAATGGGTCTTTCATGATTTTTCCAAAGATGCCATACTGTGGTGTTTCTTTATTTATCTAGTTTTGATTGAGACAGCCTCTGAGCGCATGTGCAAAAATCCACAGAGAAAAATCCTTGTCATTATATACTGTAATTTCTGTAAAAGCAGGAAACTAAGAAAAGTGATTGGGGAGTAATTTTCAGTTTTTTAATAAAACCTTTCCCCACCATTCTCATCTCCCCTACTTTTTCATTATGCCATAAGCAGAAACACAGCAATGAAGAATCAAGGTCCCTTGGAAATAAATTAACCTTCTTGTGACTGACATTGGCGGCACTTTGTGAAATGTATAATAGAAACACGTCTTGGAAAAACTTTCCTATGAATTCACCTCTCCCTGATTTTATTTAGAGCAATCTGGTACAAGTGGAATAAAATTGTAGGCTAAGGGAGAGCTCAAGTCAGCATATTGGAGACAAACTATAGCCAAAAATCTGCTTAGAGGAAGAGAGCTAGGAATCTCAGCATTACATCTGCAGACTCAAAAACTAGTCCGGTTACCTGGCAGCTGTCTTTGCTCATTCAAGAGCAGGATCCCCACTGGCCTCTCCTCCCACTGTCCTTGGCATCTTAGCTGGGATGGCTGAACCTGCTGAATTCTCTACCTGGAACCTCAAGATCAGGGAGAAACAGAAGACAGCTCCAGGACACCATGGTGCCCAGCAACCAAAGCTTATCTCTCTGTGGAAAATACTTAGAAATCTGTTTAACACATGAAAACCCAAACTCCTTACTCAAGTGGCGTTTCAATGACGTTTGGATGTCCTCCTACATACTGTCCAGAATGTGTCCATGCAGGGCCAGGTCAGTAGTACCTCAAAGATAGGTTCTCTCCATCTGTCCCCTGCCATCCTTGCACTGGGCTGTCATTTTCATACTTGTTACCTCCTGGTCATAAGATGGCTGCTGTACCTCTGGACCTCATCTACTTAACAGACAGTAAAAGAAAAGGGAAGGACACAGGAAAGCAGACTTTTCCTAAAACCATTCAGCATATATTTTTCATAAGCAGAGCTGTATCACTTAGGTATAAAGTAAATATTTTTATCTTGCCACATGAGACTCAAATTAAAACTTAAGAGTTCTCTCAGGAAGAAAGGAAATGAATATGGGGTAGACAACTAGGAATATCTGCCACAGACTTCATCACGACTGCTTGGTTCAAGTGCCAACTGAGAATCCACTACCTGTGAGCAGGGGTGTGGCCCGGGCATTGGGCACAACTTGAGACAGACATAGGGCTTGCCCTTGAAGATCTTATGGGCTGATGGGGTAGGGAAGTGAATCTGAGACAAGGGAAAAGTGACCCATGTAATTGAGAAGGTGGGAGAATGCTTAGCTCCATCTCCTTCCGTCACCCAAGGAACCCAGGGCTTTTGTTGGTGAGCCATGAAGGCCCTTGCATGAAGCTATTTGTGGAAAAACAGAAAGGGCAAATCCAGAACAGTAGACAACAGGCTGCAGCAGACCGAGATACAGTTTGATTATTAGATACAGTTTGATTATTTAATCATTCAAGCAATCTAACTGCCTTTTGTACATCATGCCCTGAGCAACCATTCAGGGTCACTCTACATAAAATAGCCATGCTTCCTGCCCTCATGGCATTTACAGACATGTCTGAGACAGGGTAAGATGGATTCTCAAATTTAAATATCATCATCAAATCTACGTACATACATACAAGTCCATGATCATAAATGGTCAGCATTCACTGTGGTAAACAGTGATGATGGTGTTTTAGGGAAGCCAGCGGTAGGCTCACATTGGTTGCTGGGCCAGGTGTGTAACTAAGTGCTTTTCAAATGACAGTTGTAGGAAAAATGCACCAATGAAAGGGAGGAGCATGTGCAAAGACCCAAGATAAGAGAGAGATAAGAGCATTTCAGGAACTTTAAGTAGATTACTTTGTAGAGGGTGAACATCAAAAGTCTGAATGCATCAGGGAGGGCTGGAAAGGTAACCAGGAGTTGAGCTCTGTGGTCCTGAAGGTGACCTGTGGAAATTGCTCTGAGGAATAGGAAACTATATGGGACTGTGGATCACTTAATCTGACACACATAAAAGTCAACCGTAGGTGACACTTTGGCTATGAGATACCAATGCCTTCACAAACTTTTTATTTATTTAACTCTCATTATTTTAAAGATGAGAAAACAGACTTAATGAGAGCTAGATCATAGTTATAGCAACTTGTTCCTTGAGTTTTGATTCTATGCCAGGTTCTGTACTGAATACATGATCAGTTCCAGACAGGGTTAAATTGTGTGTTGTAGGTAAAGAAATTAAGATCAGAGATCAAATCAAAGTCTAACAGACACCCACAGGATTAGGTTAGCAGTCCAGCATATGTGTTCTTCCTCTCCCAGCTCAGTGACAAGGCCTGTATCCACATTTGGTAACACCCATGTGTGTCTTTACCCATGTCATAGTGAGACAATCATAAAGCTGGGCAGGGTCCTAGAGGTGATGGCCTTCACTCTTCCCAGGCCTTCAGTGGGCCTGCAGTCCACAGCTTCATAGGACTCATCTGTACCATTTCATAGACCATCTCCTCCCACCTCCATTCAGGTGGAGTTTCCAGTAAGAGGCATTTTATCACTAATGGTTTCTGCAACTTGTGATTAAAGTTTTGGATAGCTCTTTTTTCTCTTAGTTGCTCAACCCTCATCCTGCCAGCTGGCATTTCTGCTGCAAGCACAGCCACTTTGAGAAGGTTCTCTCACCATGGTATTGCTTCTCTCTCCCTTTATGGGGCCACTGGCATGTAGAACATCATTAGAAGTGTAGCTTCCTCCCATAATGCCCTCCTAGACATACACCAGCTGCAGCAGGCCTGACTCTTTGCTGGTTCTGCCAGTGGTAGGAGTTGCTAAAGGTTGTCAGAGCCAGAAGTACAGCTAGGGACACAGCTGTGGCAAATAAGGTGGCATGGTCCAGAGGAAGGACCAAGGCTTTGGAGTCTACCAGACCTGGGTTTAAAGTCTGCACTTTGTATGAGCTGTGGAGTTTTGGGTAATTTTTGGCCTCACGAAAGGTGCTTGTAATTAGAAGTCAAACCCACTTTGTGGTCGCACAGTGGTGTAAAATGATGATAAATACTCGGCATGTTTTAAATATCCTAGTGATTCCTTATTTGAAGGCCACAATGTAACTCGGTGGTAGAGTGCTTTCCTCTCCTGTGCAAGGCCCTCAGTTTAGTCTCAGCAGTACACACACACACGCACACAATTTTATTTATTTATCATTTGCTAAACATCTACCCTGAAAGTCGAGCTATCAGTGAATAAAACAGAAGCTTTTCCTGCAGAAGCCTATAGTCAGTTGGAAGAAGTGACTCATTCATACACAATGCCAGCATTATGTGGGCTGGGCAGACAGATCCAACAGAGGCTCCCAAGAGAGCAGAGAGAAGGCTGCTACTTCTGCCAGGGAAGAACTGAAGAGCAGTGTACAAATGTTCTTAGCTTGGGGTCAGAGTAGAAGGGGGAAGCCTGAAAATAAGCACAGCAGTCTCCTTTTATGAGTAGGGACTACATTCCAGGACCCCGGCGCACGTCTGAAACCATGGACAGTGCTGAGCCACCAGCTAGGTGTTTATTTGTTCCTATATGTGTAGACCTGGATTAAGTTTAAACTGGGTAATAGTAATTAATAATAGTAACAAATAAGAAAAATAGAATAATCGTAACAGTATGCTGAAATAAAAGTTATGTGAATATGATCTCTTTCGGTATCTTAATAGCTAGAAGATTTTTTTCTATTGTTTTCTCTATGATAAGATAAATGAGATGACGGATACACGCATCACCCTAATTTAATTATTGTACAATGTATGTATACACAAAAATGCATATTGCTCCCAATAAATATGTACGGTTATTATGTATGAATTCAAAATTTAAAAAAAAAAAAATATATATATATATATATGTAACTTTCGCAGGACTTTATGACATCATCAAAAGCAAAAACATAGATAAGAAAAGAATACTATAAAAGGAAGAATCATTTAAAAAAAACAAATGGAGGGATCAAGAGGGTATTAATTTGCTAGGGGTGCCATGACAAAGTGCCACAACCTAGGAGGTTTAATACAGAAATTTACTCCTCACTGTTCTGAACACTGGACATCCCAGACGAAGTTCTGAGCAGTCAGCTTCTGGGAAGGCTTTTCTTCTGGTTTGCAAGCTGCTGCCTCTTGCTTTGGCCTCTTCCCCTGGCCTTCTCTCTCCACATGCATGAAGGAGAGCGATCACCCCTGGTGTCTCCAGTCATGTCAGATTAAGACTTCACTATGATGACCCCACTTAACCTCCAGCCAGGCCTGTCTCCAATGAAGGCCCATGGGGAATTAGAGCTTTTGCACAATAATTTGGCAGGAGGACACAGCAAAGTCCTTAGCAACAAGGAGAAAGTGAGAAGATGGTGAGACTGTAGCTCTGCTCAACCAGCTGATGAACTGGCTGGCAAGGACCAATATTTGTATATTGCAAATGAGCCTATGAACAGTGACACACACGATCCCCATAACTTCTCCAGAGCCTAGGTTCTGACGGGACTGTAAACCTGGGACACCCTTGTCAGAGGGCCATTGAACACCAAGTGAGAAGGGCAAAGCTCACTGATGTTCCTGCAATTTAGAACATTCTGCCATGGGCATGAGCTTTTTCTGGGCAACTTTGAAGGAAAGAAGGTGCACCTGTCAATTCCAGGTACAGCAGGCACTAACTGAGGAATGCTCTTTTTCCCTCAGTTTATGCATCCTAAGGCTTCAGGGTTCAGAGGCCGAGCAGAGCAGTCTTAAACTGGTCTAGGTCCTATAGTCTTTCCTTACTGGTATTACTGCATTCAAAAAAATATAAATGTGGTTTCCAGAACTTTTCAAAGAACTGTTACTCATTCTTATAAATTTGGCCTCTTTTGGATTCCACAGGGAGCTTCTCAAATGTCCCATCCTAGCTTCAGGGCTTTTCAGTCTTTCCTAGCCTCTCTGAAACTAGCTGGCAAAATGAATAATATCAGTAGCTTATTCAGTGCATATTACACCTAAGTATTATCCCAGATATTTTTCATCCCTTAAAACAAGCATACAAATTCTTCTTTCCCAAATGAAAGTAAAGCTCAGAGTATTTAAATAACTAAACATGAATTGAATACCTAGTGATGGAGAAGCTGGAAGTAGAATCCAACTGTGTCTGTCCCTAATACCACATGTTCCTCCAGGCTTTTTCTCATTTACATCTTTGGGTACAAGTGTCAAGAGTATCCTGGAGACTAGCAGGGGCAATGGTTCATGAAGGGTGGTACTCAGGGAAGAGTCTAGCAATTGAGGTTAGGGCCAACCTGGAAGGGCCTTGTGGGCTAGTCTGGAACTCTGGCCTGGAAGACATTGAGGAGCACACGGTGGTTCCTAAGCAGAGACGTAGCCAGAGTTTGGGTTGGCTTGGGTCTCTTTGACAGTGACATACTCCAGCAGGTTGCTTTTGTAGTCTGAGATATGGAGACCACCCGAGGACTGTTTCTGTAGCACTGGGGTTTGATGACAGAAGAGGGTCTGAACTGGGCAAATGCTACTGTTCTTTTATGAAGGAGAGGATGCACTGTGGAATAAGGTATTATAGGCTGGATTTCTTGACCACTTATTCTTTAGCTGTGAGAGAGAGGCAAAAAGTTTTGATCTTTAAGAATGAATGAGTATCACTAAGTTAGGAAAGGAGAAGTGGGTTTGTTGAGCAAGACAGATAGGAAAATATGAGTTAACGTTAGATTTGAGCTGCTAATAGAATTTCCCAGTGAATGTTAGTTGCTGGCAGGTACCAATGGATAGAGAATTAAGTTGTGACTTGAGGATACCAGAGGGCTGCATCTCAGTGTGAGTGAGGAGGAGCAGGTAGAGGGAAGAATACTGGATGTCAAGGGCAGAGGCACACATTCAGAGCATAAACAGGAAAAGACACATATAGAGATCAACCTTAGAGAAAAGTTACGGCAATGATGAGAGAGGCTGTGGGGATTGGTCTTTCACTGGGATACCACCCACACCCTTCACAGGAGCAGTTTCTCTCCATGGTGCAGGGAAGCAGGGTCACCGTGAGTTCAGGAGTGAACAAGAAGCAGAGTGGAAATAGTTCTTTCTCTCAATAGAGCAGGCAGGAAGACAGATGGGCGTAACCTGAGGAGGAGGAGAGGAGGCAGGTTCAAGGAAAGGTTTGTGTAAGGTGGGGGAGCCTTGAATATTTTGTCAGCAGTGAGAAAGGAGCCAGGGGAGAAGACTGGGGACTCAGGGAAGAGAGGAGATGACTAATGGGAGATAGTGGGAGGCACCAGGGCAGAGGTAGGAGAGGAGGAGAGTGAAGGGGGAGCCAGTGCAGGTGAGGGAAGAGCAGCCTTGGTGGGGCGCGGAACCAGGAGCTGAGAGGGCCCACTTGACCACACAGTCCTTGCAGGGAACCTCTTGTGCCTGAACTGTGTGTGTCTGCTGTGTGCAGGCAGTCTTGGTGCAGCACTGAGTCAGACACTGTGCGATGTGACAACAGGGAGGGGGCAACACAGCTCAGTGGTTACGAAGTGGATTTGAAGCCAGGCGGCCTGCTTTGTGTGCAACCTCTCCCACCTATGAGCAGTGTGACCTTGGGCAAGACAGATAAGCCATGAGTGCCTTGGTTTCCTCACCTGAAAAGTGATCATAATGTTAGTAGTACCTCTCAGATAGGGTGTTTGTGAAGATGAAGCGAGTTGATATTTGTAAAACACTGAGGCTAGCACCTGTGGATGAATCAGCTGAAACACCTACCTGACGCCTACAACTTAAAGAGGGAAGGTTTAATTTAGCTCATGGTTTCAGGAGATTCATGGTTGCCAGGCTCCAAGGCAGAAATGTAATGGCAGAAGATTGTGGCAGAACATTGCTGCTTAGCTAGGAAGCAGAGCAGGGGTACAGTGCCAACGGGGAATGGGCAAGGAGCTATATACATAGTTCCCAAGACCATGCCCATCATGACCTCAGCCCACAGCCCACATCCAGACATGCCCGGAACATGTGCTTTACTCATCTGCTACACCGGCATTCCTTGCTCCAATGAAGTCAAAGTATTGGGATTAATGACCATCTGATACATAATAGGTGCTCTAGAAGTGTTTGCTGCTTTTGTTGGCGATAATAGTCACTCAGGTGTGTGAGTGCTTACCAAGCTCCAAGAGATGTGAAGTGTTATGCAGATATAACCTCCTTAAAGTTTGTAACAGTCCTAGAGAGGCAGAGACAGATGTTATTTCCTATACAAAGATGAAGAAAGGAAGTTCAGAGAATTTGACAAGCTGCCCACAATTGCCCAGCCAATAAAAGCAGAGACAGGGTTTGAACCTGAGCAAGTCCATTGAAGACTCCCTGCTGCATCTTCACTGGCTTCTGTTCCTGGGCCTCTCCCCAGTCAGCACCCACTTCTGTGGTCTCCCAGGGTCCTCTTTGCCACTGCAGTGGGACCCGTTCTGGATGCATCCTGAGGACAGTATGAGGCGAGCTTTGTCATTTGGCTGACAAGTCTGTGCCCAGGACCGCTGCTTATAGAAAAAGGTTCCTTCACAGTCAAGCCAGGGTTTAGTGATGGCACATTTGACAGGTCTGAGCTTGTCTCTTGCTGCTTAAACAGAACAGAGGGCTTTCCATGGAAATGACAGGACAATGAGTGTTACATGAAGGGTTATAAAAAAGTGTAAGCCAGAACCCTGTGAACATCTGGTTTCAGTTTGAGTAGCTGCTTGTTCTGCCTTTATCTGAGTACACTCATGTCCTGGGCTAATGGAAGCACAGTTTGTTTCAGTCCTGGTTCATATTACATGTCGGCCTGACTTTTTATTTTCATTTATGTCATAGGCCAAATAGTTTGGGTAGGGTGCAAGAGATGGACTGTGTAGTTTGGAAAAGTGAGAGAACTGTACGCACCAAAGCAAGAAGGTCAGGATGACATCTTTCTTAGACAGAATTTGCATTCTCAAGCCTGTAAAGTGAGGCGTTCCTTGGAAAGCTGCATTTGGGATGCTGTTTGTATTACCATAAACTCTTTCAAGTGGCAGAGCAAGAAGATGAAATCTGTAGAGCTTTTTGTAGATACCAAGTACTACACTAAGTACAATAGACACGCATTAACTCCTTTTAATTCTTACAACCAACTGTGGAGTCAAGAGTTGGATCCAAGTCACATAAAAGGTCAGACCCAGGCAGAATTTGGATACAAATTCAGATATATCTGGTTCACCTTATTTTGCAAGCTCCCTGTGCTTTTAGGATGTGCCAGGTATTGTGCGAAGATACGTCTTTTGTGCCCAGAAAATGATGAAAACACCTTTGGTGATGATTCTGAGTCATAAAATATTGAAAATAAGGCACAAAAAAAGAAAGAGCAGAGAGCATTGATTTCTAGTCAAAAACCTATATTATGCTTTCATGGTTAAATAGTGGATTCTTTTAAAAATCACTAATAAAATAAGAAATACCCATTGGTTGACATTATTTTAGACACCTTGGCCAACATAAGACTAAACAGAAAGTAGGGAGTGAGATAGTTATTATTTATGTGAAGGATGTGTTTGTATTCCTAGACCACACAAGGACACTAATTGAAAAGCTATATTACTTAATAAGAATTCAGAACTTGTAAGTAGGGGTACAAGATAGCATTCAAAAGTCAATAGATTTCCCATATACATGAAAAACCAATTATGAAATATACTGAACACTGTCTCAGTCAAGAAAATTAATAAAAATTAAAATATCATCGTAACGAGAAGTATATGTGACCCGGGTATAAAAACTGCAAACTTTTATGGAGAGGTATAAAATAGGACATAAATTATGTAAGAAATGTAACATGTTCCTAGATGGGAAGGTGACATACTCTAAATATGTCAATTATAGGTGTAATGGGATGCCAAACTGAGTCCCAAAGGAACTGAAGAGCTTTGATTGAACGGTTTAAGACTTCATCTAGAATAATAAACAGATAAAAGCATGGAAATAAATTCCAAAAAGAATAATGAAAGAGTATTTCTCATTAAAGATCTTACTTAACATGTCATAAATCTGTAAGAATTAAAGGAGAACAGGAGTCAAGAGATTAATGGCATAAAATTGTCTCTAAATTTACCAGTTATATGTAAAAGTGCAGCATGTGGAAAAGGACGAATTACAAAAGAATAGAAAAGGCTTGGTCAATAAATATTATTGGAATACACTGGAAAAATGACTTTAGAGTAAACCAGAGGCAGCAAAGTGGCTTTCAGTGAGGCAGATATGGCTGCCAGACACAAAAAGGGCTTTATCAGCCCATAGTGTTGGCCCACTATTTTGATGATGCCCATAAAACTATAGATATTTTTTTTGTTTCTTCTTCAAAAGTAGAAGAACTAAAATTCATTTAGGAACAAGCTCCAGAACATACTCGTTTATCAGTCTCTACCTTACCCTGAGTACCGGGGCTTTTTTACCCACTGACTCCTCTGCCTAGCAGGAAAAACAATCTGTATTTTCAGTTTCTCATTCAAACTCCACTTCAATACTATGTGCCAAAATAAATTCCAGATGGACTAAAGTGGTAAATATGTAAAAGTCAAACCAAAAATAGATAAAACTCAATATTCCATGTCTCTGGCTTTTAAACTTAAAAGTCGTTGAAGAAATCACAAAGAGAAAGATTGCCAGTTGTTTACATAAATATTTGAAATTTCTGTATGTCTTATAAAACACAAGAAGAGAAATAGCAAGTTGGAAAAATATAACAAATATGGAAACCAAGGGTTAATATATGTGTTATATTAAACCTCCTATGTTGGGGTGGGAGAAAGCATTGTGAATTTATAGGCAAATAGCTAAAACTTCTATATAGAAAAGCTCCCAAAATATATGCTAAGATATAAAATACGGAATACGTTTAACCTCACTAGCAATTGAGTCAACTAAAATAATGGTGCATTCATCTTTCTTCAATCTAGTAAGTTAGAATACTCCAATTCCAGATCCTATGGAGGCTGCCAGGCTCTGTACCCATACATGTCACAAGAAGCTTTGTGAATCAGTACAATCCTCTAGAAAGCCATTTGGCATTTTGTGTTGAACTATACAAATGCTCAGTTTCTCAGAGTCTCTTACAAAGATATAAATCAATACCTACATAGAGTTGTGTGTTTATCACAGTGTTGTTTATAGTCATGAAAAGTGGAAAACAATCTGAACGTCTAATAATAGGAAAGCATGCAAGTAAGTCATGAACTACCCACTTAATATTACACAGCCACTAACAATTATTAGGAAAAGCCTAAATTATGGAGAAATGCTTACATTTTTCAATTTCAGAAAGAAGACATGGAAGTTGTCTTTAATGATGTAAACACATTCCTTAATAACAAAGTAATTTACTTAACCCACATAGTTTGGAGAAAAGGTTTGGACTTGAACTCCTCTGTCAACTATAAGGCCTCTTTTTTTCCTGAGATTCTTACCAACAGGGAATATAAAAGACGGCCTTTTGTAACCTTATACCTTTGAGACCTCAGATTTTATAGGTTTCCTTTTCTCCTGTTTGGCACAAGAGGTAAAACAGGCAAATCTAGGGGACCAGAGGAAGATATGTAACCCTGGATGATAAAGACCTGTTTCTTGGACTCTCTGGCAGCCACTGATATGTGTACACATATCTTAGATGATTTCCTTGTTGTTTTTGTTAGACAACTGCATTAAATTAAAGCCATGGTGCCTGAAACACACCCTGCTTTCTAAGCCAGCATTGCTTGAGGTGAAAGCAAAGACTCCAGGTGGTCTCTGTGCTGGACCACCTAGTGTTAAAGAACACAGAGAGGGCTTACTAGGGATTCACATTAAGAAAGGGAGGCATTAGGGTAACCATTGTTGATCACCTTGTATTATGTTTTTATATTATCTATTATGTCCACCCTTTTGACTTGACCGATTCTGTTCTGTTATGTCACATTTGGTTTTACTCTCTTCCAAAAAAGCAACAAGAACCGTGGGAGCAATGAAACCCAAAATGTGTAATAGTCACTGTACAAAAGAGAGGAAAAGAAAGTGCTCTAAGCTATATAACTGCATGTATATTTAAAAGTATAAGATAGAAAATGATATCACAGAGTTTTATTGGATCATTGAACAGAACTGTTTGCAGTATCATTGGTGGAATGTCCACTCTACAAGCTTTAATTTTGTGACTTGAACAATTATTTCTAAGATGGCAATATGTAATCCATTAACTAGTGATTTCCTACTGCGCATTTTTTTATTCTGTAAATCTGTATAACTTGTACCCCTTCACTGTTTTTTTTTCTTTCTTTTCTTTTCTCCTTAAATAAAAATTAAAAAAAAAAAAAAAAAAAGAAAGGGAGCGTATTTTAAAGAATCCTTTGAGACCCACGGCCTGTGGGTCTCAGCCAGAACCCCCCTAATCGGACTGCCAAATTCTTCAGTTTGCCCTGGGATATTATAGAAAATTATTTGCATGATGAATGAATGAAAATAAAACACCCCTTGTGGCAAAAAAAAAAATCCTGAGATTTGACAATCTGAGCCTGTATTCTGTTTCCTGTGTCTCCCGTGCCCAAATTAAAGGAGAATTTTTAGTGTAGCAGAGTTTACCTTAACAATAATAATCTCTTACACTGGGTATGGCTTTTACCTTGCTGAGCACAGCAACAAGCAGTTTTTAAAGTTATTTTAATCTTCACAATCCAGTGAGGTAGGATGGCACTAGGATTATTGTGCTTATTTCATAGACACAGCAGCTGAGGGTCAGAAAGTTTAAGGTTCTTTATTGAGGGATTTTGATGGAGCCAAGATTACAGCAAGAAGACAGACAAAGCTGTGTTCAAATGGGATGCTCTTACTTGTTTCATTCATCCCATAGCTCATTCATTCATTCATGTGATTTCACTAGCACACACTCATTCACATCACACTTCCCAGGTGTCTTATGCTTTGTTCAGGCTGTAACTTCTGTTGTGAATGAAGCCCCTGACCTGGAAGATCTCCAAGTCTATCCAGTAGAAAGCCATTTTTCTCTAATACGATGTGGGAAACTTACAGGAAAAGTGCAGAGCCCATGAATGTGTTTTTAGGGTGCTAACCTATCAGAAGTGGCAGGCCCAGAGGCTTATTCTTACTATATGACATTAAACTGAGACCTTAGAATAGTGAGTGGGAGCTGAGTGACATGAGTTGAGAAGGGAAGAGGGTTTAGGTCAGTGCCTGAGGATGACCAGCTTCTAATAGGTGGAGGGAGAGTCAGAGAAGACGGACAAGGCTGCATCGTGATCCCGATGGTGGAATTTTCAGACCATGTGCTCTTTTTAAAGCTCAAGTAAAAAAAGAGCTTCAGGACACAGGGGCCAGAAAATCATGTCAAATGATATTACTGATGGGCGCTTGTGACTGTTGTAACTTTTATCTCCCACCAAACATTCCACTATAATGAAAATAATGATTTAAAACAAACAAATCAGGAATGATTCCACGTGGACAAAAAGAAACATAGACAACAGCCAGCAAAAGATGTGTGTGGGCTTTTGGGAAACAGAAAGTGGATGAAATTGGGAAGCTGAACCTGGAGCCCTGCTGACTGAGAAACCAGAGAGAAATGGTGCTGCAAAACCTGGTGAGCAGAGGCACCCAGGAAGCGAAGACAGGGTGAGGTGCGAGCTGGGAGTGTGGGCGGATTCCCATCTGTGGCAGCCGCAGTGAGACCCTGGCATTTCTTCCTGCGTCACTGTGCATCCTCATCCTTCTTCTGTGACTCTCCCTCCACCTATTAAAAGCTGGTCATCCTCAGGTACTGACTTAAACCCTCTTCCCTTCCCAACTCACGTCACTCACCTCCCACTCGGTTTTCTAAGGTCTCAGTTTAAATGTCGTGTAATAAGAATAAACCTCCTGGGCCTGCCACTCCTGTTAGGTTAGCACCCTAAAAACACATTCGTGGACCACACACTTTTCCTCTACACTTTCCCACAGATAAACACTCCTGTCTCCCACCCCAGCAGTGGATTGGAAGTGTGTTCCTTAAAGATGTCAGCCAGAAGAACTCCAGGTTCAAGGCACCAAATATAGGAGAGGCAGGAAAGAGTCATCATGCTGAGAATAGGAAATAGATGTACACTAAATTTTGAAAATGACATTTTTAGACCTCAATTTTTGACAGTCCAATGTATGTCTCCTCTCTAAGGAAGGAGATTAGAAAAACTTGCTTTGAGGGAGCCTAAAGGCCCTGTAGATAGTGCCTTTTGTGGATTATTCACAAGATGCCTGAGTCCCCACCCCACAGTGAGGGTCAGTGACTCACACAGAGCTTTCTGGTATCTCACGCCCAAGTATGAATGCACAACAGAGGATTAACAGACCCCTGAGGAAATCTTTCAGCAAGTGAGAAGACCAAATCAGGAGGGAAAGAAAAATAAAAGAAGGTGAGGGAAACAAAAATAAAGTATCAAGCAGAAGAAAGATTCACAAGAAAAAAATAATCCATCAAGATATTAGAGAAAAATGTCATTGTTTCTATAAAACAAAAACATGTACATGTAGAGAAATAAATCAGAAAATAAGAGTACCTGGATGTTGAAAACAGTAAAGTTGAAATAAACTCTCCATAAATGGGGAGAAGACATGCCAAAGATAAGCATATGTAAGAAAATCAAAGCATCAATACAGCAGATCCAAAATCTTAGTGTTAAGAGAGAACAAAAAAACAACACAGGCATGCTCCCCCTAGTTGAGAGCCATGAGTTTCCAGATTACAAATCACCAACATGGTTAATATTTAAAATTTGTATTATTGTTGTTATCATCATCATTATTATTATTATTATTATTATTTTGAGACAGGGTCTCACTGTGTAGTTCAGGCTGGCCTTTAGCTCACTATGTAGCACAGACTGGCCTCCAGCCTGTGATGATCTTCCTGTCTCAGCCTCCCAAGTGCTGGATTACAGGTTTGCGCCACCAAGCCTGGCTACACAGTTTTTAAAAATTTCCTATCTTTCTGAAAGCTTCCAACAGAGAAAAGCATTACATGCAAGAGAAAGAAAACAGACACTGCAGACTTAATAATATCAGTGAGAAGTATAAAGACAAATGACCTTAAAAACTCGGAGGGAAATGATTTCCAACTTTTAAATGTTATGCCTAAATTTCAGTCAAGTCTAAGGGCAAAATAAAGAATCAGTATTTCCAGCCATAGAGAAGTCCTAAAATCATACCTTCTATTTACCTTTTCTCTCACTACTGAGAATGTACTCTATCAAAATAGTAAAGTATTCCAAGAAGGAAGGTCCAGAAAAGAAGGAATTTGAGAAAGAAGGAGGTGGAGGTGAGAAGTCTCAGCTGGTGGGTGCAGAGTAGCTGACCTAGAAACCAACCTCACCAGATTGAAGCAGGGCTGGGGCTCCAGGAGAGAGGGCCTCCTGTTTGGATCAAACAGATTGCCTGATGTGTGTGGTCATGTGACAAATCTTATTCCTGGGAGATTTTCTACTTCTGAACAGTATGGGCAGAAGTAACAGAACCATCAGGATGTTACCCATGATAAGTAGAGGAACATCTTTGCTGAAGTGAATTCTGGGAGAAATAGCAAGAGTTGAGTGCAGTGGCACTCAAGATTGAGTGATAGGGCAGAGAGCTAGTTTTTGTTTTTGTTTTTTACTGTTAAAATATTTTTGACTTCTTATTAAACTATGTATATAATATTTCCTTTCACATAGGGGAAAACATCTTAATACCCACAAAGGTCAAAAAAATATTGGAAGTGTCCCTTGGAAGTCACAATAGCAACTTCAAGGAGACCAGATGCTTCCTGTATATCCATCTCACTGAGCCCAGCTGGATATTTTGCTGCAACTGTACTCTGGGTCTGATTACCAAAGCAAAGGCATCGGGACTGACTGAGGTTTTGAATGAAGTTTTAAGGAGAGTCTTAGGCCCAGACCTGTGCTTCCAGCCTGCCTGGTCAAAGAAGTGTTCAGAGAGAACCATTTACAACAGTGATCAGTTTGATTTACCTAAGATAAAGGATCTTCCGGTTATGGGAAGTCTCTTTTGTCCCTCCCTCTTTCCTGGTGTCTGCTAGCTGACTGCCCTTTCTAGCTCTAATTCTACTACTCATCCCACATTCTAACCCTGCTGTGCAACCTAGACTTCTGGGAGCACTGTTCTTTTTCGCAAGGATTCCTTGTGCTGTATGCTCAAAAAAAAAAAAGTTGCCTAGAACCTAAAGCTGAGCTATAGTCCTTCCTGAACTTCCCTGCAGTTTGCTTGCTCCTCTGTGCTTAACTCTTTTATTCACTGCAGTCACTTATTGAAAATTGTCCCCCATGAAAGTATGAAGGCAGAGGTAAAGGCTGTGTCTTCCTTATCTCTCTGTTTACCAAGCATCTGCTCCTTACTGAGCCATGAACTAGAATCTGGAGCTTCAGGTGGGGATGAAGGGTCACACGGCCCTCCAGTCTGCATTGCAGTAGAAAAGACCACCATAAAGATGGTTGCTGCGTGCAGGTTCGCCTGAGCACTCAGGAAGCTGGGGCAGAGAAGGATGCAAAGAATTCTCTTAATCCATTGTACCTGGCACATAGTAGCTTTCTGGTGACTAATTTGGGTGGCCTGACAGTCTTTGGCTCTGCGTTCTTTTGTTTGTTTTTGTGTTTATTTGAGACAGGGTCTTGCTATGTAGGCCTTGAACCCACTGTGTAGCCCAGGCTGGCCTCAAACTCATGGCATTCCTCCTACCTCAACCTAAGGAGAACTAGGATTACGGGTGCATGCCACCATGCACAGCTAGGCACTGTGATCTGCAGCAAGCTATTTTACTTCTCCGCGCCTATACTTCCTCATTTGAAAAATGGTGACGCTGACATGTGACTCATAGTGCTGTGATTAAGCATCAGATTAATGCACTTACTGCAGTTTCCAGCACACAGTAGGACTAAAAATGTGATGCCTATTACTATTGCTGCCACATTGCTTTATTATTAAAAATTGGATTTGCACAAGAAACCAGTAAAGCACAGATGGGAAGAGAGGCCAGATATTCCAGCCCTCCCTGACTGTTACAGGATGTATTGGCAAGTGTCCTCTGCCCAGGTCTTTCTCCTAATTTGCTGTCCTGGTGGCTGAATGTGAAGGTTGAGGTTTCCCAGGGTCTCAGAGGAAAGAATATTCTATCATCATCCATCGTTAATTAAGTTGTTCATCCCAAGCCTTCAGAAAATCAGAGGCTGTGTTCACCGACTGTCAGACGACCAAAGCAGCAGTCACCTCAGGCCTGACTTCTCTGCAGGGGACACACACTTGCATCCTCTGGAATGCTGGCCAGCTGCCAGGAATGGCAGGCAGCGTGCAGCAGCCATCGGATGCAGCAGGCGGAAATACCACCTGTATAAGGACAGGGCTCAGGATCAAGACGCTCAGCAGGGAGGATTCTGTCACTTGGCAGGGTGCAGTTCCATTTTGCCCTCTTTCTCATACATCCTTTAGAAACCACAAGATCCAGCAAACCCAGCACTATCCCCCATAACCTTCAATTCAAGCAAATAGTGAGCAGGTCACAGGTCTAGTGGTTTCCCTGGTGTGCATGGTCTGCATCACAGTATGGGTCCACGTGCTCCCTCCAGACAGATAGGACCCAAGTCTGGTGGCTTCCCCTGTGTGCCGGGGCCCACATACTCCCTCCAGATGGATAAGACCCAGTCCTCAGAATAGTCTTTCCTGCCATGGGTGTTCAGGGTGGGCAGTAACAGGGAAAGGAAGTTAGGTATTACCAGCATAAAGAGAATTCATGGCAAAGGCAGCCAGGCAGTTCCAAAGATTGGGCTTAAACCCTTGACACTCGCCTTTCATAGAACATAGAAGTATTGTCAGTGAGCTGTAAAGAAGAGACTTTAAGGACAGGGGATTTAGCTCAGTGGTGTAAGTGCCTGCTTGGCAAATGTGAGGTCATGAGTTCAATCGCCAGTACCCCCGCAAAAAGCGAGAGACTTTAGCATCCCTGTACTGGCATAAGCCCATCCTGGTGTAGTAGAAACATGATTTCACAGGGACCCAACCATGTCTTCATATTAACCAGTACTGTGTGGATATGGTGTTGGAGCACTGATTGCTGCTTTCCCAGGCCAACCATCAGGCTCCTTCTTAACCAGTCCTCAAAAGGACACACACCTGCATGCACAGCCTGTTGGGAGCCCTGGTAGAGGAGGAGCAAGCAAAGGTCATCCAAGGCACAGTCCACAGGAGGATCCATAACCCCCATCCACAGTACATCAGCTGCTGATACTGTAATGTTAACTGGTCATCAGGGGCTTTAACAGTGATTTGCTCAAGGTTGCACAGAAGCCAGCAGAGTGGGATCAGCACCTCCAGGGTCTTACTCTAGAGCCTGTGTTCTTTCCATCATAGTACACAGCCTGACATGGCCTGCCTGTATGACTTCATTCTGTTTGGTTTAGTTTCCTTTTCCCTACCACTGGCAAAACATTTGCTGAAAACTCCACTCAGTGTTTTATCTACATTGTCTCATTTTTAACTGTCCGACTTCACTGGAAGGTAAGTGACTGAGCAAATCAGAGTTCGAGATGCTGGATGATCTGCTCAAGCTTGTGCAGCTAGTGAGAGTCAGAGCTAGAAACCCAAATCCAGGACTGTCTCATGGCAAGTCTACACTCAGCCCTGAACTTAGAGGTCTAGCTACGTAAAGCTAATCATGTCAGTGATAAGCTCTAGCTCTGAGGGACTGAAGGTTTACTTCTAGGTCGAAAACTGTACAAGTTAATCTTAATTGTTAACCCAACTGGATTAAGTGACTCCAGGACAGGTGACTTGACCGGTGCATACCCACCTACGGATGAATCCACTAATGTTGATGGCTGAATCTGTCACTAGGAGGTGGAGCTCTGTTGGACAAAGTGGGGTCCCTTGGGGTATATCTTTGGAGGATAGCTCTCTCGGGTACTCTTCCCTGAGCTCTGCTTTCTATATGCATGAAGTAATCACCTTTGCTATGCCATGCCTGTCTGCCCTGATGTTTCTGCCTTAGAACCTGCCTGCCGTGAACTGCAGTCTCTAAAATCATGAGCCAAATTGAAGTTGTCCACCTTTAAATTGTGTCCTCCTTTAGGTTACATCAAGTATTTTGTCCCAAAAATGGGAAAGCTGACCAATACAGGGACTATAACAAAGAGAAGCAAGTTTTCAACTGACCACATCTGAATTGGCACTCACATAGCAGCCAGTAGGGAAGCAGAAGGACCAAAGACTTGGTCAGCCAGACTGTGGTCTAGTGCTTGAGGGGAAATTTAGAGAGTCTTGACCACTGAGTGTAGGAGCTAGAAGCCTTCTAGCCCTCTCTGGGGAGAGAGCAGACAGCCCTGACACAGGGACAGGGCAGCCTGTCATTGCTCAGCCTTCTCCTTTAGGCAAGGCTAACATTTGTGCTATAACGCAGTCCAATGGTGGCTTAAAATCCTTCTTCTGCTCAGGAGTCAAAAGTGGCCAGAAGGTTCTATCAACTTTTCATAGCAGCAACTATTTCTCAATTCCTTGTAAGATATGTAGCTATCACTTTTGCCACTGGGCAGTTTCTGCCTGCAAACTGAGGGAGTGATCTATCTAGGTGACTACAGTAGCTATAAAATATTTAACTTGAACATATAATCACATTATCATGATCTCTAATAGGATTTGTTGTCAAGCAGAAGTCCAACTTGGCCTCTGGCCCATACATATAGACCCAAGTTATTACACTGACTGTTACCTAGTAGATAAGTAAGGGAGAAATATTGTTCAAATCATTGTGCAACTGACCTACACACATTGTAATTATTGTAAAGAAAAATCCACCAAAGCTGAGGCATTTATTCATCTTACTAATCAATTTATTGTGTTATATCCTGATAGAAATAATTCAAATACGTAATTCATAGAAGCCATCTTGCCAGCTCTTGCTGGAGAAAAGAATTGGGACCCTGCAAAATTTTATTACCACATGTTCCCCCAACACATGGTTAGTGCTGTTTTGGGAGAGCCCAATACTGTGCTTAGCTGAATATAACAGGCCCAGAGGAAGAGACATGAGAGTAAAGCAGTAAGTCTATAAAAATGAAATTCAAAAGAAACAAGGAGGGAGGGAAAGGGAGGAGGAAGGGAGAGAAGAAGGGAGGAAGGAAGGAAGGGAGAGAGGGAGATAGGAAGGATGGACAGATGACAGAAGGGAGGAATCATTCAATCCTGGCCCCAGAGGAGCCTGGAAAAATTTATAAACATGAAATTCAAGAGAAAGGAGAAGGGGGAGGGGGAGAGGGAAACCCAGGCCCGAAAGAAGGAGCCTAGCCTTAGGACTGGAGGCTGAATACACCAAAGGACACGAAATCAACCACACGTTGCCCTTTGTCATCTGCTATTTACTGAGTGTTGCCTGAGCAGCTCTGCTAGACAAGCAGCATGTGTCAGTCACTGGGTGGCACAGATAAGAGACAGAGCTGGAAATGGATCCTGGCTTTTGAGGAATTTGCTGTCTACTAGGGGAAAACAGCAATAGTCAGAAATAACTAGACAACAAAGCAAAAGCAGCAGGTGATAAGTGAGAGAAGTAAATTGCCATTGGAATCAGATGAGAGGTCTTGCTAGGAGGACTTGGAGCAAGCGTCACAAAAGAAGTAATATTTAAATTGGGCCTGAGGGAGGGATAGGACTTAGGTGGATAAGGGGAAAACAGGATTGAAAGGGGAAGTTACTGGATTGGCTGCATGGAGGAGGCTGTGGGTTCAGATGCTGGGACAGTAACACAAAGGAGACCTTTGCAGCAAAGCAGTGTGCTTTTTATTTGCATTGATTTTGGGTGCTGGGTGGAAACCAAGGCCTCATGCTTGCTAAGCGCACCCATTCCCATTGAGCTGCAGCCCCACCTGCAGCCTGAAGAAGTTAGCATGGAAAGGGAGCCTGCAGCCTTAAGCCCCCCACTTCAGAAATGTGGGCTCTCCCCTACTCAATGTTTCCTAGAGGTCCTTCTCGAGGTGATGTAGATTATACAAAAACAGTCTCAATTTCAGAAATTATGTATTTACATAATACTGGACTGGAAAAGATATAATTAGGTAGATCGTCATTGTTTCATAGTAATATTGAATTTCTGTTTACATAAAATTGCTTTAGAAAATAAATGACTCAGAAATGCAAAGTGGATAATAGGACAGCTGGTGTGTGAACGGTGTGTAAAGGCAGCACTCAAGTGATGTGAGGGGCATTCTGATCAAGGCCCTTGTGGCATCTTGAGAGGTCCAGGTAGTTGACACCTACATAGAAAGTCGCAAAGGGCCTGTTGTGAGCCATGGTGTTTGAGACCCCCTGAATGAGAGGAGACTGCCTTCCTGCTGGATTTCCCAAGTTTTCCTCACAAAATAAAGATATTTTTTTTCCTGAAATCCCCTTGTTTAAAAATTCTAACAATAATTTGAATTGTCAAAAATACTGGGCAAGCCAAAGTATCCACAGGGATTTGTGATATCTACTCCAGATAGGGAACAGTGAACTGAAGAGTCGCAAATCTAGGATGACAGCTCTAGGGCAAGGCACTCTGGACAGAATAACAGGATGGGGCTAGAGACAGTCCACATGGAATATGGATGCTGTGGTCCAGGCCAGGAGTGACTGGCACGGACATTTCCATCTCCTAAGTGAAGTCCAGGTCACTCTAGAGCTTTTTAACTTATATCTAATATCTACGTAGGTCATTTTTACATAGTTTTGTGCATTTTCAGAACTAACCATGCTGACTTAGGAGGGAGGCCAGGAGTCCTTGGTTTTCTGTGTGATCTGTAAGAGCTCTGAGCTTGGTGACTAGCCGGAATAAATGATCAGAGAGTAATTAGCAGCCTTTCCCCTACACTCACATATACACCCCTCTTTGCAGCCCATTTTTTTTCTGGCATTGTCTTGTCATCATGGAATAATTCAGCACAAAGTGATGCTCATTAGACAGAACTCTCTAGCCAGCAGCTGAGTTGAGCTTTTAAAAAACTGATTTCTCAACTGATTGTCCCAAAGACAGATTTGACATGAAGTTGGCATGATGATTAGGAGGTCACTGCCTGGGAACAGCAAAAATGATTATTCTGGATCTGGCTCTCGCTCCACCCCCATCCTGCCCAGAACTGCTTTGCATTTCAAAAGGCTGCCTGTTCTCTAAGAGCTATTCACTTGCTGCCTCCTGGAAGACCCAGCCCTCCTTTTTGGAACTGGTCCACAAGTCCTTTTACATTTGTGTACAGTTGAAAACTTTCTGCCTCTTGGGATCTTCTTTATGGACTGTGTATAAAGTCCCAGTCTCTCTTCCAGACCGGTGGTTCTCAACATGGTACTTAGACCGAAGGCACCAGCATCACCTGAGACCCTCCCCCAGACCTATTAAATGGAAAACTGTGGGTGTAGCTCCCAACAATCTGAGTTTTAACAAGCTTTCAACTACATGATACAAGCCAAAGTTCTAAAATCACTGCCATCATGCAGAAGTAAACCAATATTTCCCAAGAACCTTTTATATACTAGATGCATCTATATGGCATTAGGTAAGTGGTTTCTAATTTCACTGAGGAGGAAATTGATGTTCAGATATAGTGATTTTTCTCTGAGTTTCAACCTCCGAAATAACACAGTTGGAATTCAGACCCTACCTGCCTCCAAAGATAAGCTTTCCCACTGCTCCTTGAGAATAAATACTTGTTCGAATGACTGAATGATCAATGAACAAGTGAATCAATAGTGTTGCCTTAAATATGATACAGTGCATTTTGAATGCTGATGGGTAAGCCAGTTTTAAAACCAGAATTTCAGTGAAGGTACTAGTTAGAATTGTCTGGCCCTTTCTGCATCCTCTGTGTAGTTCTGATTCTGTAACAGAATCAAGACTAGCAGATTCTCATTTTTAAAGTGGGCTGACAGTTGTAAGGTAGCAGAAGAATCACTAGATTAGGGAGGAATAGAAGTCCAGGATGAAATGCCAGCCCTCCTACCAATTAACACATGGACTTGGGCAACTTCTCTGTGCCTTTCTCATATCTAGAATGGGGAATAAATTCCACCTTTTCTTCCTGTACACAAGACATGCCTCCTTGTATCCTACATAAAGGAATATGGTCCTTTATTTTTAAGTGTGAAATACATTTGTATATGGCAATCCTTTAAAAACATGCAGTTGTGTACTTGTCAGTTACCATCAAAGTCTGTACAGCAATCCTGAAGAGGTCCCAAGGTGAATGAATGTGCCAGGGTTCTTAAAGTTATCAGGAGCAAAAACATACTCGGGTGACCTTGAGAAAGCCCAGGTGGGTAGTGAAGTAGTCAGAAAGAGCACTATGGTTTGGAGCTAAAATAGGCAGGAAGAAGCCTCTGGGAGTCTGGGCAGCCTCCAGGGACCTCTTTCATTCTTGTCATTATGGGCTTTGCTGGCTGCCTGCTCCTGGCATCCTTGTTTCTCTTTAGGCACCATTCTCAGCTAACCGGCTGGCTTCCTGTCCATTCAGGACCACTTCCTCTAAACTTTGACTCCTCCTTGGCCATCATGACCTCACTGGGCTCTTTCTTTCCATCGTATCTTTTAGCTTTCTCACCACCAACTGCCACGTTCTCAATTTTAAAAAGATATTTTTAATTGACATATAATTGTACATCTGTGTGAGGGTACAGTATGATATATCAGTGCATGTATATAATGTGTAATGATCAAATTTGGGTAATTGACACATCCATCACTCCAAACATTTATCGTTTCTTTGTATTGGGAGCAAAGTCCTCCACAGCTACTTTGAAATATATAGTTATTGCTGTCAACTATAGAATGCTAGAAGTTATTCCTCCCGTCCAGTTGTTTCATGGTGTCTGTGGATATGTTTTACTTCAAACAGCAGAAAGCTGGACTGATCCCCATTTGTCCAGAAACTCTGTGCACCAGACCATGAAGGGACTTCCCTTGAGTTAGGTGCTCATTCTGGTCCATTCAGTAGAGGACAATGATAAGCTGGTGTCCTCTCATCTGCCTACACCTGGCAGCTCAGGCATTGAGCAGAGTATTACTCTTCAGAAGCAGCTGTGAGCAAAAGACAGCGGGAAGGAAAAGCCTGTCCAAGTACTGAGCACTCACCTCTCCTATGACGGCCTTGGTGCTCTGGAAGCACGGCACTTACCAGTCATCACCACTTGGTGCACATCTCAGTGGCCTCCCCACATATGCTCATGAGGTGAGCCAGGAACCACACATGCAACAGTCTCGGAAAGGCAGCAGAAGCAGGCCAACAGCTGCCCTGTAACATCTGTGAAAGCTGCTGCCAACAGCCCACGAAGAGAAGCTCCACCCCAGCCAGAGGCAGCTGGTGAGTGCCTCTCCCGTGACAGCTCAGCGACTCCCTTTAAGCATCTTTCATGTGGTCGATGATAGAGTTATCCCCTAAATGAGCGTCCTTATTTTTCCCACTTTGGGCTAGAAACACGTCAATGATTTTATCAGCTTTCTCACCTATTTGTACAGTTTTGGAAGGACTAAAACTTGATCTGATTCAGTTGCTCACAGATGTGAGACTTAGTAGACTCAGCCATTCACTTCACTAGAATACTTCCTGAGCCACAGTAGATCTCAGTAAATATTTGCTGAATAAATTTAATGAATTTGGTAGCCAAGAAGGGATTTGGCTGAGATTAAGTAACTAGTGGACAGCAGCAGTAGGGGAAGAGTCCACGTTTGCTAGCACAGTGTAAGCATATTCCGTTCCACCATGGCTTGTAGAGTCCTAAAATTTTAGGCTTAGACTATACCGTACACTTTATTTTTAATTCTCCCTGAGAGATCCCCACCAGTCATTAGAGTGCCCTCTCTTTGACTAAATCTAGTGACTGGCGTGTATGGCTTTGTAGATCACCTAGTCCATTCATTTAATCCTCCAACTAACAAACTTTGATTAAGCACCTGCTTTGCATCAAGGATGATACTCTCACTGAAAATGAATACCACATTTCCTGCTATCAAGAAGTTTGTAATATTTGGACAAATACACCCATATAAATAGAATGTAACCGCATGTGGTAACTGATGTTCTGATTTCTGCAAAGATGGTAGTCCCTATTCACTACATGCAGGTCAGTCTAATAGAGCTGCAATGTCTAATTTTCATTTCATATAGTAGTCCTTCAGATATTTTTAAACAGAGAGCATACTCCTTGAGCAACATTCCCATTCCCAATCTAGTCAACAATTATTCCTTCAAATATGACATCAAGCCAGGCATAAAGTACATATCTATAATCTCAGCTCTCAGGAGGCTGAATCAGGAGGATTGTCATGAGTTTAAGGCCAACCTAGACTACATAGTGAGTTCAAGGCCAACTTGAACTGCAAAGCAAAATCCTGTCTTAAAAAAAAAAAAAAAAGAATATGGCTTCAGGTTCACTTATCTGGCTGGTTGTTCTTCAGTGAACATGCTTTTCCTTAGCTTATCAGTCTCTTACATGTGGCTCCCAGATGTGAACTTCTGAACTCCCAAATATGATCTAAGAGTGCAATGCGGAGTTGAGCTCCCTATTACTGTCTTCATTCTGAGCACGATGCATGTTACAATACAGGACAAGGAAACAATAACTTTCTTGCTACCTAACTGTTCTCTTGAGCTTGATTATAGTGCCATGCTTCTCTGATGCCTTCCTCCATTTCCTCGTTGTGTTCCAGCTTAGTTATCGACACCACCAATGCCATCGAGGATTTTGTGTTTGAGTTCATGTATCTACAGTCATCAGACTCTCTAGAGAACCAGATGTCATGACTGTCTTCAGGGAGCCCACATTCTTAGTGGTGAAATTGGGTTTCCCCCCAAAGAAATAATTAAAAAAGAACCGAGACTCAATGTAATCAAAGCAACAATCTTTTCCCTAGACCCCTCCTTGGGACTGCTCTAAATAGTGTTTGGTAGACTTTTGGGTATGATTGAAAACAGATCTCCCAGTTCAAATGCCAGTGCAGAACTGGCCTCAAGCCCAGGCTGTCATGGGCTTTGTCAAATTTTTGTCACTGCATTGACCTAGACAGTTGCAGCCTGAAGAGCTTTGACTTCCATCATCTGCAGAGAAAGCTGGGGAACCTACAGGGACTGACACCTCACGGGCCATGGAATAGCTTTCCAGCACCTGGCACTTGCCCAGTGCCAATCTAGAGTGCACAGAGAGGAAAGTTCTTTCAGCTATTGGCATAAGTCTGCCTGCGCTGGAGCTTCGAGGAGACAACAGGTTTAATTTGCTTTGACAGTTCCTTCCCTCCGGGGGAAAGAATTTACCCAGCACCCTGCCCCCACCACATGCAGGAACTTCGCTTGCTTTCTTGTTTGTACCACAGAGAGTTTCTATGTCTTTTGCATGCCTATATATGTGTGTGCGTGTATTTATCCCCCAGTAACCCACATTTCCTGGTTTGGTTTCATTAGACCAAGTTAGTGTGTTGTTTCATTTCACAAATGGAAGGCATATGTGACCGCTCCTTAAAACCAAAAGACCACCTCTGCTGGGTCCTGGGCCAGCTTCTTGACATGCACAACATAACTGTATTTGCTCTTCAGAAATACAGAGGGGGATGCTGTTATTAGTTCTATTTTATAGAAGAGGAAAAGACTCCCATTTTTTGTCCAGTATTCCTGCCCCTGTGAAGCAGGAGTCCATTGGCAACTGGACTATTCCGGGTATCTTCTCCATATGAAAGTTTCCTTTGTGGTTTCCTATCAAATGAGGTTTTGGCATTAAAAAAAACCTTAAAATGGCAAGTGAATACTCCTATTAGCTTGGACACATTACTTTACAAGACCTAGAAGAGGTGCTAGATAGCAGAAAGAAAGGGTGAATCCAGGTGTTAACCCTAGATTCAGGGGGACTTCCGTATCAGATGTTTGTTTCTGATAAAGGGCAGTGAGCAGACAAAATGAGCCCTTCCATGGATGCCCCATGACCTCAGTGGCTTCCTGAGTTTCGTGTCTCCCTGGGAAGGAGTACTGTTGTCCTCTCTTCCTTCTGCACATGCTCCTATGTGTTTCCAACAATTGTGTGTTCATTGGCCACAGGACACCCCACACCCAACACGGGCTCAGTGAATGAGCAATAGAAACACTTGAACTCTACATTACAAAATTGATAGAAGTTCTTCAAAATGAAATCTCCTACCAAAGCCCATTGCTATCACAGAAAATCAACAGCTAGAGGGGGGTAAAAAAGCTCCCGTTTCCCAACATACCATATACCCAATTATGAAAATCACTTATTCATAGGCAGCTGAATGTTTAATTCCAATCCAAGCAGATCTGAAGGTAAAGCATCTTCTGCTAAATGGGAGCAGCTGCCATGTGAACATGAGCAAAGGAGAAGGGCTAAATGGGATAGAAACTCACCAAACACTAATTGGGAACACACAAAATATTTGTGCAGTAAAGTTCACACTTCTTCCAAGCTAGCGAACGCCACTTCTGTCCTAGAGTTTAGCATACAGATATCTGGTCAATAGAGACTCATTATCTGTGGAATCTCATGTGGACCCCAAGTTGCTGAAATCCTTCTCAGTGTTGGAAGAAAAACTATGTACATAAACATTTCATCAAAAGAAGATACTCTCCACATGTCTTCCTTCCCTTGCTTATTGCCATTTTAAAATGATTTTGTATCTCCTAAAATTTCTGCCTTCTCTGACACCAACAGCCCGGGGCAAGTTTTGTAGCATGCAGACTTCCTTTCTGTCAAATTGAGCAACCAACACTATACTTAGTCACAGAAAATATGCTTTCCTCACTTTGTTACTGTGAAGGCTTGGGGCAGATGATGTACAGGTTTGTATCTTGCAGACTTCATAAATCAGAATCTAAAACTGTGTGACTCTTGTCTGCAGTTGATCTTGTTAAAAATGCAACTGGTAATTTTAGAGATTTTATTAGGATACATATTTTATACCACTGGGTTTAAGAGGGACTGAACCACAGATATTTAGATCTGAGAGTTCATGTAGTTGAATTCTTTTGGTGACAGCCAAAAACATTTACTGAGGCCTTTCTGTGTGTTAGATGCCAAAATAAACTTTACAAAAAAATGAAGTAGGTTTCTAGGCTCAAGTTCACAGTCAACAAAGTCAACTAGATGGCAATTTAATAGGAGTTAGGAAAGAGTCCCAGCAGTAACTTAGCCTGTTAAAATTTCCAGGAATACTTCTCTGAGGAGGTGGCATTTGAACTGGGTTTGGCAGAGGAATTGGAGTTGTTAGTTAGGGATGCATGAGGGCTCAGGTACAGACAGACCCAGGGTGCAGACAGACCTAGGGTGTGGCCAAGAGTCCACAGCTACCCAGTAGCAGAGCTAAATTGGACACCAGTCCTTCGGCCTTCTGTCCTGTGCTCATATGCACTGAGTTGGGACCGTCTCTCCCACTGCACATGTGATCCTGCAGCTTAAAGGTAAAAATCTTGCCTTCAACTATTTTTAAAATGCTTTCTGTTTTAAAAGAATATTCAGAATGAAGCGCCCAGAATGGTGTTTATAAAAACAGTGTTTAAGAAGCCACTACGGATTGAAACATCCAAGGAATATACACCTTTCTAGACAAATGCAGCAGGGGCCTCGCTCTGCCAGGACCCATGCCACTGATCCTAAAATAAGGCTGGTGTTACACTAGTCCCCTGGTGGCATATCTGTGGCCTGCGTGCCACAGCAGACACACAGAGCCCTGTCTGTTGGCATGTGAACCGGGTCACACCAGCATCCCAGCACTGGAGAAGTTACTTTTTCTAAACTAAAACCTCAGTATTCAGGTTGCGTGGCAGTGTTGGCACTTTGCAATTAGTAAGTGGGTTTGAGGTTGCAGTTTGTGCACTTGGTCTCTAAACGTTTTGCCATCCCTGAGTGAGACCCACTTGTACTTCACTGTGCCGCCCTAGAACCCTGCATGGTTGGCAGAGAAACCGTGAGTGTAATGCCTCACTCACAAAAGGAACCATGTATCTGGGCTCTTTCTGAAAAACTTTTAAAGTAGTTTCCAAGTTGGAACTGAGAGGCACCGGCAAAAGGCCTTTTTCCAAATGCCACCTCCACCATCTCTGGCTCTATGCCACGTCAGAGGCTCTCTCCAGGCAGCCCTCCCTCTGCTGGTTTGGACTCTTGAGCCCTGGGCTGTGTTTCAGTCTGGACCCCCTTTTTCCACAGTGGGTCTCCTGATTAACTAGACTCATGGACTTTTAGGAGAGGAAGCCATCCAGGAAATCATTTCAGCCATCATATTCACTTTACAGCAGAGGAAGGTGAGGCTCAAGAGGGGAAATTAGTTGCTTTAGGTTCCAAAAACCCACACTAGGAGAATTCCTCTTACCTCCAGTGAAATATTTTTCTCTCCACTAGGCTGCTGCCCAGGTTCTCTCTGTTAGGCTGCACTTTTTTTTTTTACAGGAAAGGCTGGTCTTCTGTGTCATAAATCTTTCACCAGAGGCCTCTCAGCATTGTTTGAATTTGCATCTCTTGAATGATCAGTGGTGCTGAACATTTTTTTATGTTTATTTGTTATTTTGCTGTTTATATATCTTCATCTGAAAAGTGTGTATTAATCTCAGGTGCCCATTTTAGGATTGGGTCTTTAAATTTGGGAGTCTGATTTATTTTTTCATATGTGTGTGTTTGTCTGTATGTATATCTCTGTGTGTGTGTGTGTGTGTGTGTGTGTGTGTGTGTGTGTGTGTGTGTGTTCGGGACAGGGTTTTACTATGCAGTTCAGGTTGGCCTCGAACTCACAGCAATTCTCTTACCTCATGAATTCTTTTTGTGTTCTTCATATTAGTCCTTTGTCTGGAGAACAACCAGCTAAATTTTTTTCCTACTCTGTGGGTTGTCTTTTCACTCTGTTGGTGATTTCATACACGTGCATTCATGCTTCTAGCAGCCTAATTTGTAACAGCTAAATCTTGGAAACAATGCAAATGTTCATCAACTGATAAATGAGTATAGAAGGTGCATTTTTTAATATAATGAAGTACTACTCATCCATAGAGAAGGACAAATTTGAGGCATTTCTAGGTAAATGGATGCACCTTGAGACAGTACTCTTAGGTGAAATAAGCCAGACACATATGTGTAAATATAATATTGTCTCTCTGGTGTGAGAACCTGAAAGTGTAAATGAGGACCAAAATATTTTAATACATAGTGTGAAATAGCAAGAAATTATTCAAAAGGAAAGGGGAACTGGGTAGGGACAGGGGGAAGGAAGGAAGAGAAAAGAAAAACATGAGGATAGAAGGATAAAATGGGACCAAAGCTTGTAAATAAGGAGGGGAAGCAAGGTTAAAAGGAGGGGAGGAGAATGGAAAAAAAAGAAGAATTAAGATATATCGTGTACAGGTGCAAATTTTCTATGAAGAAGGCGATCATTATGTATATCTAAATCATACTAATAAACCTAACTTTAAAAAACCAGAGGTCTCAATGGGCTTCAGGACTGAGAGTTGTGAGCTGAGGACTGCCTAACTCTGCCTCCCTGGCCAGTTATACCCAGTACTTTCTAGTCTGAATCCACTGACTTTCTGTGTGACTTTGAGGAAGTCACTGTGCTTTCTTTCTCCAGGTCACAGTTCCTTCTCTAGTAAGAAGGGCGGAATGGGCTCTCGAAGCCCTTCCAGCCTGAAAGTCCTAGGATTCTCTGCCCTTCATTAGCTCCTTTGCAGCCTTCATGGATGGCCTCACTGCCCACAGCCCTGCCTTATGTGTCCCCTGACCTTGGCCCTAAAATAAATTCCTATGGGGCCCAAACAAAGTGGCATGAGCAGAGTCTGGGCTTGAAATCCAAGGGTGTGGGTTCAAATCCTTCCTCCATGCCTTAATAACCTGTAGTCTTTAACAAGTCACAGCAATACACAAGTACTGGCAGGTTCAGTGAGGGTGAGAGGAGACTTTTGTGCATAGTTTTCTTTGTTTTGTTCCACAACCAAAATTGTTGAGAAGTGAGCTATTGCAAAGAAGCAGATTTTCCAGATAGAAAATACACTTATTACAGCTATAAAACATAATCTTATTTTTTATTATAACCTTTCTGAAACTGATTCTGAGTTTCCTTGACATTGTCAATGGTGTTAGGAGGAGTTAGAGAAAGTAGCATTCCTGTAATAAAAGAAAAAGGCATGGTAGCAGGTTCTAGGAATCTAAAGGGGACGGGGAAATGTGTACATCTTTGAAAGAGCTTAGACCTTTCATCTTGGCCACTGGAGGGTCACTGAAGGGGTTTTGAGCACAAGGGTGATGAGAACCAAGTTTATGTGACTCAAACTTCCAGGTGGTGAGTAAACTCAGCCAGCCACAGGCTGTTGTTGTCTTGCAATGAGGGAAGGTGGCAATCTGAATGGACGGATGACAAATCAGAGGTGAGAAAAAGAGATTTGCAAGCGCCTAACAGCTTTGCATGAAAACAAATCAATGCAATATTTGTGCATTATAGGAAAAACTCAGAGCACTGAGAAGATGACAAAAATCACCCAGGAACCCACTTCGTAAAGATGAGCACTCCTCAAAGGTTAAAGGGTTTTTCTCCCAATGGTGTTTTAGCTGAAAAACTTCCAGTGCATTTGGAGAGACAAATTTGATTTATAAAATCTGGCTCAGGCATTCTATGGAGCACATCTCCTCTTGTGGGTTGAGACATACTTCAGTGAGAGCAGATGCAACACAATTTTAAGTTCATTGGTTTCTTTCCATGACTGGGCTGGAATAGCCTTGGTACCCTTTCTCCACAGGATAACCTCAGACCTGAGGTCTTACTTCACCTGAGAATGAATTCTGAGCTCTCTGTGAAGTGGAGAGGTTTCTCTTTTCAGCTCTCTCTCTTTTCTCTCCCAGAATCAGTGGATAACTGCCCCAGCAATTGCTATGGTAACGGCGACTGCATCTCAGGCACCTGCCACTGCTTCCTGGGCTTCCTGGGCCCCGACTGCGGCAGAGGTGAGCATACTCACGGTTCAGGATCCCTTCAGGCAGCTCGGGCTTCACTTCTCAGAGCAGGTGCAGAGAAGCCCAGGCCAACTCTGTGCCCAGAACAGTTCCTGAGGATCATACTTCAGAACCCCATCATGGGAGATCTGCAAGCAGAGTCCAGAAGGAGGCGTGTGTCCTCACGGCAGGTGAAGTGGCACAGGCTCCTTTTTTAAATGCTGCCTTTCCCTTTGGCCTTGCCAAGCATCTTAGATGTTTCTCCTCATACAAGTGATTTCTTTCTGGCCTGTGGACAGAGGGCCTAAGGAGGCTGACTGTCTTCTAGCAGCATAAGTAGCATCTTAGCTCAGACACCAGGGAGGGACTCGAGAGGCCAGGCTGCCCCTCTCACACATGCCCCTAATGCTCTGGCCTCTATAGCCACCACTGAGATAGCTTATAAGGCTTCCCACCTGTTACCCTGTGCTCTCAGCCTTTGTTTCTATCCTAGAAGAATGACAGGGAAAATACTGAAGGAGATCACTAGTCCGGAGAATTTGGCACTGCCCTTGGGAAACAAAAACGGGCTCTTCTTTCAGTTGGTTCATCATTTTATTCATTCAGCAGCTTGATCCTTTACTTGGTCCTTTAGGGACAGTGATTACGTCACTGAGCAAGGCCTAGGCCTGGGAGTCCTCAGCGTGTTCTGGGATACATGAGCAAATAGCTGCAAACCAGCACCATACTGAGTACAGCACACAATAGCAAGGTCCAATGTGGCCGTCTTAGCTTGGAAGGGACAAGGATCAGATCAGAACAGCTCTCAGACGAGTGGCGTTGGACCTTAGTGTTGAGGCCAAAGAAGCTGTCTGTGAGTGGAAGACAGAGATGGTTTTGGAGGCTGAGGGAACAGTTTCCTGCGAGCGCTATGCCATGATGCTGCTCTGGGGATTCTCTTATTTTAGCTAATGTGAAATAGATCTGTTGGAGGCAGCAGAGCTGGCAGCTGTAGGAAGAACAGTGATTACCTGCTGAGTGCTTTAAAAAGGAAAGAAGCCAGGTGGGGGCCAGGGAAGGTGGTGCAGAGAGAGATGAGTCATTCCTCCTAACAAGAATTACTGTATCATCCCATATGCACTTAAAGTTAAGAGTCATGTATAAAGCAGCCTTCTTGTATCTCAGTAAGCCTGGCAAGTACTTACAGCATGGTGCAATATAATTTATTTTTATATAGTGTCCTAAGGCTGATCACAGAACCCTTTCTGCTAAGAAGCAGAGTGGAAAGATGATACTTTAAAGAGCATAGTTGGACTCAGCCCTTCTTTTAAGGGGGCAGTGGTATGAGGGGGTGGAGAGGAAGTGTGAGAGACAAGGGAAGTGAGACTTGCTGGGTTAAAGGCAGCCTTCAGGGTGTTGCAGATGAGGCTGGTGACGTGCAAATGGAGTGCTGTTAGACAGAGGATGCTGGAGAAGAGACTCAGGGCAGCAGAAGGCCTGGCGGCTGTCTTTTCCTGTGAGAATCAGACACAGGCAAAGGCCTCCTATCTCGATTCATGGCAGCCAGAAAACCACAGGAACAGCAAGAAAAGACAGGGGAAGATGGTGTCCAGTGTTATCTGCGCTGCACATCCTGCAGTTCCAGATGTGTTTAAACTGCAGATGATGAACCTACACGGATGGTTTTTGGCAAAGCACCAAGGCTGTTGGTTGAACCAGTCAGGCAGAGGGGAGCAGGGGGGAAAGGCAAATGGGGATGCTGGATAATGATTCATACCAGGCTTCTGATGCTGTCTCCGCAGCCTCCTGTCCTGTGCTCTGCAGCGGGAATGGCCAGTACATGAAGGGCCGGTGCCTGTGCCACAGTGGCTGGAAGGGCGCTGAGTGTGATGTGCCCACCAACCAGTGCATTGATGTGGCCTGCAGCAACCATGGTACATGTATCATGGGCACCTGCATCTGCAACCCTGGCTACAAGGGAGAGAGCTGTGAAGAAGGTAAGGCCTCCAGCTATAGCTATCTCCTGAGACGGAGGCCAGCACACAATGCTATGAGGGCTGTCAGGAAGTGGGGGAGCTCCCAGCCACCTGCAACCCCGCCCCCACACACACATTGTTGAAGCCCAACAATAATAGTGTTAATCCAAAGGAAAAGGACAGGCCTGGGGATATAGCTCAGTGGTACAGTGCTTGCTTAGCATGTGCGAGGCCCTGAGTTCAATCCTTAGTACTACACACACACACACACACACACACACACACACACACACAAGCTCACATGTATAACAGTTCAAAAGAAGAGGACTAAGACACCACGAGGACATGAGAACTGTCACTAGGCATTTATCATACGCAAGGCCTCCTTGCTGGAGGCCTCATACCATCTAATTTCTAACCCCAGTAGGGAGGAGACGGAGTCCCAAAACATGGAATGATTTGTTCAAGCCTGACTCGGCTGCTGCGGCTCCATCGACGTTCTTCCCCTCTTCCCCCTTGAAGGGCATCTGTTTATTTTCTGTCTCCACTTGTGAAGTTGGAGCCTGTTACAGACCTCCATACTCTGCCTTCCTATGTTACCCACTCGTGTGTGACTGTGTATGTGTACGTGCGTGAGTGAGTGTGTGGCTCTTCAGTGCTCACAGACATGCCTCTCTCCTTCATAAAGTAAACACAAAGCTTAGTAGATCAAGGATAGGAACTGACCTTCTGGTTCAAACATGGTGTCAGTTCTTTTATTTTAACCATGTGAGATACATAAATATTTGTAATTCACAAGCAGAAAAACTGAGGGTCAGGGAAGCTCATAACGCAGAGCCAGGATTCAGCCCAGGTCTTCTCCCTGTCATTCCATTGCTCCTCTGTCTCAACTGTGTGGTTTCCAGATAAGAGGAGAAACCTCATTCACAAGCATACAGGAATATACTTTCTGGGCCAGGTACAGTGACACATTCCTGTAATCCCAGATGATCAGAAGGCTGAGACGGAAGGATCACAAATTTAAAGCCAGGCTGGGTAACTTAATAAGACTCTGTCTCAAAATAAAATTTAAAAGGGCTGGGTATATAGTTCAGTGTTGGACTGCCTGCCTAGCATTTGTGAGCCTCTGAGTTCAATCCTCAGTACTTAAAAAAAGATGTGCATATTTTAGAATCAGGTATACATTTGAGTCATGGCTATGCCACTCACCAGCCTCAGTTCCCTCCCTTCTAAATGGGAATACCTTCCTCAGGGGGCCACTGTGAGGATCAAATTAAATGACCCATGTAAAACATGTAGCTCAGGGTCTGACACATAGTAAACGCTCCATAAATGTGGCTCTTATATTATTAGTATTGTTCTGGGGACAACTGAAACACGTTTCAGCCCACTTACTTCATCTGAGGTCTTGTGACATGGATAGATTCCGTGGTTCAAGCTGACAGATGACGGTGTGCATTTGTTACTTCCTGTCCTCCCTCTGGGCTCTGGCCCCTCCCTCAGTGGATGGAAGTGGCCCTGAGGAGAGCTGGTCTTCTAAACCTATCTGAAATGTAACACAAAGCCTCCATGTAAAGCATCATTTTCTCTTAAAAGAGAGAAAATGTTAACAGGCCACTTTGTAAGAGTAGGGAATGCGGAGGATTAGTGTCTGAAAAGCAGGGCCTCCCTGCGACACATGACCTGGATCTCCTGGCTTTGATGGGGATCACTGTGGGCTGTCCGCAGGCTATAGCCCTGCCACAAAAGACCTTGGCTTTCTTATCCAGAGTATGGGATCTTCATCTGCTTTCCCTTTCATTTTGGTCACTGGAGGTCAAGACCCTGAGAAAGAAGGTTTTCCCTTCCTCTCTTCCCCAAAAGAGATTCCTGTTGAAACAGCAGGCTGTCTCTCAGTGTGGGCCGGGGGAGTGGGAGGTGTCTGTCCCCAGACAAACCCACCCTGGACAGTGCCCAGAGCTGTAGGATTATTTACAAAGAGAAAAATGTTGTTTAGAAGTCTGATTTACATTATCTATTTGGAAAGAAATGTTTTCGCTCCTGCTCTCTTTTCTGAGGAGGGGCATCTGGGACTGATTGCTTTTATTATTTTTTTTTCTCTGGGGAGCTTTCCTTGCACAGTCCTGTGTTTATAATAGGGTTTTCTTGGGCCTTCCTCCCCCACCCCCTCCTCCCTTGGCTCTGTGCTAACGCGTTTCACTCTGTTTATAAAACATCGGCTAACAAGCTTACTTTTTTCTCTCTCTCTTCCTTCTTCTGAAGTTTATTGCCCATATTTTTAAAGGCTTAAACTGAGCCAGCAGGCCGCTTGGAGGTGGTGGAAGGGACGGATGAAGAAGAAAAATTTAGACTCTTTACTAAGAAAAGCGAGACACTGTGTGCTTGGTCCTGAATGGTGTCTGTTAGCTCATGTGGTCACTGAAGCGTGGACCATTTGGGGAAAAGAGTTGCCTTTGCAGCCTGGTCACGCAGGCCTCATCATTCCATTAATGGGCTCAGCTTAGGCTGGGAATTTTGGCTTAAATGGCAAACTCGACAGGAAAAATATGTAACTGTTTGCATGCCTTCCAAGAGGAAACTGAGTCAGCCCTCCTCTATATCAGGTTTAAAAACCTCCCTGACAACATCTACTCTGTCCTGTATCATGCATGTTCCACCCCAGGCCTGCCAGTTTTTCCTGAGTTCCACATGGCTCTTGGGAAATAGCTGGAGTTCCTGAGGCCATCCCAGTGGGATGCGAGAGAGGAAAACAGCTCTGATCCCATTCCAGAGTTCCTACCACCCCAGGGGCCCAGGGTGGCATAGATAATGGCCCCAGGTTTAGGATCAGTGGACTGCAGGGACAGAGTCACTCGGTGGAATCTCAGCCAGTCCAGCCAGGGCTTACTGGAGGTGTTATGTCCAGGTGCACGTTCAGTTTACTCATAGAAGAGAAGATGAATTATTCGGAGGTCAGCTCAACTCACACCCGATCCTCCTGATCTTTGTTCTGTGCTTGGACCATCTGCTGAAAGCACGGGAATCACGAACAAGACAGTGACACTACGGACCTTTGCTAAACTTGGCAGCCTCCAGCCTGCCTGTTTGGGTGCAGATTTATAGGTTTGACCTCCAGGGTGCCCTGGGCTTCTCAGAGACCACTCCAACTCTAAGCTGGATTCCAGGCACTCACTGAACAGGAAATACCTCTATAGGCCCCAGGGTAGGAATTGCTGAGTTATTTCCTGTCAGATTGGAAAACCCTCTGGATCTAGGGAATTATCATAGTAGCCTAATGAGCTGGAATAAGCCTTCTGAGGGCCTGAGATCTGAGGTAGGTCATGTGAATTTATCACTATTGTTGTTTTTATTATTTTAATTACCAGGAACTCCAACAGGTCATGCTTTAACCATTACTTAATGGTAACCAGAGACGTTGCCTTCTTTCGGCTCTATTAATTCCCCACATTGCCTTGTTTCTTTCCATGCTTTGTTTTGATTTCTGTTTTTAAGCCACTTCATGTGATTATACTTTTGTAATGTAGGTATATACTTGTGCATGTATTTTTGAACCAGTAATGTTGTAAGAGAAAATAGCAAGAGACCTAGAACAAAAAAGAGAAATCCAAATATAAATTTGTCCACTGTACCATTGTGTTATCATGAGTGAGTCATTTAATCTCACTGTGCTTCACTTTCCTCATCTATAAAATGAGGGTCATAATAGCAATTATCTCATATATAGTGTTGTTAATATTAAATCAGATAATTATATAAAATGTTTAATGGCAAAACATAGCATAGGGGAATGACTAATACCAACTATTATGATTATTGCTATTTTTACCAAATACTTGCTTCTAAATTGATGCCAGATCTTGTTTATCATTTAGGTAAGGTTGAATTCCTTTAGGAACCTGAAAAGTCAGAGAACTCTCTTAATAAACTGGTCCTCAAATTAAATGTCCCCAAAATGTTGCCATCTATAAAGTCTCCACCTATTCATGTCAATGACTGTTATATAACCAGACCAGGTTTCTCAGACTTTTGTGCAAAAATCAAATGATTATAAAATATAAGTAGTAAATTAAAACAATGTCTGAGTTATAAAAGACCTCTGCCCACAATTTGCCAAATCTTGCTACTGTGCAGATGGAAAAGTAACCTCTTTGTAGCTCTTCTCAGTTTACTGAGTCCTTTCAAATCCTTAGTGTATTCTGTTCTCATAGCAACCTGAGAGATGGAGATTTTTACATACCTATTTCATAGCTGAGAAGCTAAGAGCAGCGTGCAATTTGACCGTGGACCTTGACTGAGTACATTATGTTTCCTAACACTAGAATCTAAGACCTTAGGGCTGAGATGCTAAGTTCTTTCCTCTGCAGCATAGGGCTTCCTCATGAACTCCTGTAGGTGGATCCCCACTGAGTGTCATCAGCACTGTTTCTCCAGCAGCTACATATTGGGCCCCAGAAGGCCACCATGTCTTCTCTCAGTTCAAAATGAGTGGAATCTCCTTCCTTCCTAGAATGCAAGACAGACCTAAAAACTTTTTGGTAGGGAGAGCAGGAGCAGGGATCAGGCTTCGTTGCCAATTCGATCTTTTCTTTTGTTATCATTCATACTTCTCTTACGAACTGGAAGTTAATGAACAGAAGTTAATTCTCAGTAGTCTTTTACATCTATGATTCAGTGCTTTGTGGAAGGTTAGTTGTCTTTGTTAATTTTGTGAACCCTATAACTAAAGCTTTGATTTGAGAAATTCAGCCTGGTAGAAATATCACTGATTTCAAAATCAGACAGATTTATGTTCAGATTCTTCTCTGGATGTGGAGAATTGGAACCTTCATACACTATTGGTAGAGATGTAAAATAGTAGAGCCGCTTTGAAGAGCATTGTATTATTTCCTGAAAGAGTTAAAAATAGAATTACCATATGGTCCAGTGATTCTTCTAGGCATACACTCACATAAATTGAAGCCAGGATCTTAAACAATATTTACACACCCACATTCATGGTAGCATTATTCACAGTAGCTGAAAGAGGGAAGCAACCCACGTGACCGTGTGACAGCCCAGAAGATAAAATGTAGTACATACAGACAACGAAACACTATTCACCCTATAAAAGTAAAGAAATTCCAGCACGTGCCATAGCAGTGGTGAACCTCAAGAATATTATGCTAATTAAATAAGTCAGTCACAGAAAGGCGAATACTGTTGCTTCTACTTACATGAGGTATTTGGGGGTGGTCAGCTTCTTAAAGAGCCTTTCCCTTGACTGAGAGCCACAGCCTCTTAGCTCCCTCACATGAGCAGAAGCCAGGCAGAGTTAGGACATGTAAGGCTGAATAGTCATTGAAATGTTTGCCCAAACACAAGTGATATTATGTTCATATCAATCATAAGAATTTGGAGATGATGACATCTAATGGAATTTAATTGCCAAGTAAATTCTTGTTTAAATTAAGGAATCTATTTTAGTCTCCTGCTCACATATATTAAAGTGCATTATGAAGTAATAACAAAAAATTTGTTCTGTGAAGGTTTATTGAGCACCTTTTATGTATGGGACAGTGCTCTAGGTGGTGGGGGACAGAAATGAACACATCAGGTCTTGTCCTCTATTACTGTCCTCTGTTACAGGCATAGTAGGCACTAGGTGCTCTGCTGAAGCAGGATACACATTTGTACACTGTCCACCTCAAAAGCCAAGAACTAGGAATTTATTTCCACATTTTACATGTGAGGAAACAGGCCTCAGAGAGGCAAACAGCCAGTCATTGGTTGAGTTGTTGACCCACGCTGGCCATTGGCTAAAACACTGCTCATTACCATACCAAGTGGCATCTCCCCTGGCAGTCAGCATCCTCCTCATAGAAAGTTAGCTTACAGAAGCCTTGTATTGCTGGCCAGATGCTAACCTGTTTTCTCCTTTTTCCTCATCACAGTGGACTGTATGGACCCCACATGTTCGGGCCGGGGTGTTTGCGTGAGAGGCGAGTGCCACTGCTCTGTAGGATGGGGAGGCACCAACTGTGAGACACCAAGGGCCACATGCTTGGACCAGTGTTCAGGCCATGGAACGTTTCTCCCAGAGACCGGGCTGTGTAGCTGTGACCCAAGCTGGACTGGACACGACTGTTCTATTGGTAAATGAGGGGAGAAAAGGGGCACTCACAGTGTGAGTGGAAAATGGAGGCTTCCACTGAAATATGCTACCCATTAGGTCATAGTGGCACAGCTCTGCTCTCAGCAGCCTACTGATGGATTCCCCATGTCTCCAAACACTTTTCTTCTTACCTGGATGCTAGTCTTCAATGCCTTTCTTCTTAGAGGGGAAGAGAACTCAAAAATTACATTTTCATTTGACTTCTTGCACAATGGTGGTCTTGAATTCACAACAGAGCCCCTCATCAATATTAATAATGGCGGTTGTAAGTATGGATGCATTTTACTGAACTCTGTCAGGGGAGAATGATTATCCCTAGGGACAAGGAAATGAGCAAAGTCGCTAGGTAAGAGCTGCAGGGTTAAGAGGTAAAAGGAGATTCTTATCCCAGGTATTGAACTCTGATTTCATCCATTTCTAGAATGAAGTCTGAGCTCAGTGCCATTTTTTGGGTTCCCTGTGCCAGATCTGGTGCCATCTGCCCCTCTGGTCAGATGCTCTTCTAGATTGTAGGATTCATGGAGGTAGCAAACATGTCTACCTATGACTCCAGCCCCAGGACTCAGCATAGGCTTGGCCCACCACAGCTGCTTAGTAAATACTAATGAATGAGTGAACACATGATTGAACGTGTTCTTGATCATGCTGTATGGTTCCCCACAGGATCTGTATGTAGTAGGTCAAAGGATGCTACTGTCGGCATCCTTCTCTTTGTAGTCACATTATGATTCATAAAGCCTCTTGAGGATAAAAAGCAAACATATATGATCACTTACCACAATACTGGTATAGTAGTTTATGTTTACATTTAGTATCTTGTTTAAGCTACACAAATCCTTGTGAGAAAGGAATTCTTGTCATTCCTGTTCCACCTATTTATATAACACTTCAACTACTGAATGCTTATTATTAGATATTCTTCCAATCAGAGAGCAGAAAGTCTCTGCATTTGTACAGTTTGTTTCCTGGGAAAGGGAGAGGGGAGACCATAAACAAGAAAAGGGAAAACAAATAAACTTGATAACGAAACTCAGGCTCTGAGAATTTTAAAAATCCATAGCTAAAAAATGATAGAATCCCCAACTCTACTTTTTTATTCTAAATCATTGTCCTCACCATCTCATGTTGTTATAACAAAGTGAAGCTCAAATTAGCTCATTATGTAGTATATTAACAGTTCTGGTTGTAATCAGGAAAGATGATGGAGATCTTTGGCGAAAAAATGAAATCCATGCAGCATTCCTGTGGTTGGAGTGCTTTGCATTACCTTTCTCCACTGAATGGAGGATCGACATTCATTGAGAAGTCTAAATTGGATTTTTATCCTTGTTTGCAAAGCTCATGTAAAGACATGATTGTGAGCACAGATGTGCAGAGTCTCAGGAATAATTCTTTTATATAGCTCTGTTTATAGCAATATTACAAATGGTCCTTTTAAAGTTACGCTGGCTTGCATTGTTCATTATGTGGCCACAAAGCTAATTTATGATGGATCTGTAACTGTGCCTTGCACTGTTAATCCTTGATGAAATTCCACAGCCTTGGAGAAGGCCAATCTAACTGTATAAGATTTCTAAGTATTCTCTAGGATGTCCTGTAGAAAAGCGATGGGAGAATCTTTGAATAAGTTTATTGATCTCGTCTTGCTCTATCCTGCATCACCACTCCCATAACTGATACTAAAATTGTATATGAGTGCATGTGGGGAAATAAGAGAACCTTGTGCCAGAAATAAGTCCTGAGTCATAGAAACTCCAGTCTCTTTAAGATGCCAGTGCAGTTTCTCACGAGCTTCCATATTGATGACAATTTTATTTCTAAAACCAGGAACAAGAAACAAATGAAAAGCAAAAGTTACAAGTTCACCAGTTCAAAAGCTGTCCTGCTACTCACTAGTTATAATTTTGGGCAAGTTACTTTGCCCATCTATGCCAGAGAGAAAGGGGAGAGGTGAGAGAAAGAGAGAGAGGAGATGGGAGAGGCACAGGAGAGAGGGAAAGGGGAGAGGGGACAGAGGCAGACAGACACATAGAGATAGATAACAATACCATCTGCCTTCAGGGGTTATTATGAGAATTATTCAAGACTGCAAAAGAGCGCTTACATGCTATTTGGCCCATGATATGGGCTTAATAAATGTTACCTATTGTTATGATATTGATTAAAGCAGCAATTGGTGAAAGTGTTTGATATTAACAAAGGCTTGCGATAGAGGCAAGATGAGGTGCCCTTTCAGAAATATGGATCGTGGTCTTTAGAAGTCTGGCCTGTAACTGATTAAATGGTGCCATGATTGCCATAAAGCCAGGAATTTAAAATGGCTTCAAAGTCCTCCTTCACAACAGTAACAGCAAATTGTGTTCCTTGAGGTCCTATAGCATACTGAGAGATACGTTCGTAGAGATACACATCGCACAGGCATGGCCGTGTGAGGTAAGGAAGGCAGGTATGGTGTCATAGCATTCTGGTGATGAGGCTTGGGGCACTGTGACTTGCCTGAGTCGGGCTGGTGAGTGAGGAAGTGGGCTCAGACCCCAGCCCAGAGCTCCGAGTCTATCCTGCGTCCCATCACTCTGTGCCACCTCCCCGAAAGCCACTATCTCTCCTTAGCCGTTTCCCCTGTGGAAGCCGCCAGTTGGAAAATGAAAGTGTTTCAGTGTTCTCTCTCCTCTATTCTGTCTGTGCAGGCATCACCTGCCTGGTTCAACCTTAGTTCTGCCCCATGCTGTCTGTGTGACAGTAGCAGGAAACTTAACTTTCCTTGACATCAGTTTCCTTATCTGAAGAATGCAGGTAACAGTGCCTATCTCAGCAGGTTTTATGATTGCTAAATTATATCAGTTTTGTAGTGTCTGTCATAGAACAGTGACAGACAGAATAATGTCTGTCAGAGAATAATCATTTGAAATCTTTCTGCCACCTCCTCTCTGAGGGCTCTTTCTTTGAGTAGAAGCTAGTTGGGAATGATTGAGTTTTTCCATTGAAGCCAAGCATGACCTCATTGTCTGCACTAGTATGTGTTCTGAGAGTTGGGGGACAGGGCATTTGTACAGGCTCCAGGATTGTTTCAGAAGTCTTGCCCCCTACCACTTGAATGGCATCACAAGTGGCTTCACATGTAACCTCACCTCTTCAACTCTCAGTGTTCCCCTAGGTGAAGCATCTTATGGAACTGTTGTGAGGTTTGAGTGAGAAAAACTGGGTAAAGTGGTTATCCAGTGTCTGGCACAGGACAAATGGGAGCTCCCTCCCTGTTATGCATGCTGTTTGCTTCTTAGAACGCAAGGCTGGCACAGGCACTGCCCAAGGCCTTCTTCAGGGGCTGCAGCCAGCAGACACATCCTGAGTAGTCCTTGCACTGTCAGCCTTGACAGTGGGCTGGCAGGTTGGCAGTGATAGGCCCGACCGTCTGCCGCCTCCTAGGAAGGAGGACTGTCTCTTCCCTGAGATGCGTGTCTTGATGTTCGGCACCAAGAGCAGGATTTAATGAAGGCAGCTTAAATCAACAAGCCCTGCACTCAGCAACCAGCCCTGTAATGAAATGTGAGCTGACAAGTTCCTCTGCACTTCGGCGAGGTGTGCAGAAGCAGCTAAGTCAGATTTTATACAAGTGTTTACTGGGTTCTTGGTTCCTAGCATCTTGGCTTCCAGCCTTATCTCAGAAACTCCTCCTGAAATTCAGCTCCTTCCAACTCCTTCCTGACAAGCCGCCCAAGATAAGGGAACAAATTTCCATGCCCATAAGAGTACAGGTTCTGTGTCTGTCCCTTCACCCCCATCACACTTCAGTCCTCAGCTCTGAGCCTGGTAGGGGGTCACTTCCTAAATCATTTGAGATGATGATAATGATGAAGATGATGGTGGCGATGTTGATGGTTGCAGCAGTGATGATGAGTAAAAGGAAGTGGCAATTGCTACCGCTGTTACTATAAAAAGAAGAAAGAGTTGGAGATGGAATGGCTTCCCAAAGTAAATCAGCCTACCAGCAATGGACTTCAAATTAACTCGGAGCTGTCTCTTTGCAAGTCCTCAGCTAGAGGCCCCAAATGTGCCCTTTCAGGGCATCTTTCCCATAACCTCTCCTCTTCCACTAGGGTCTGCCTCTTAAATGGTCCACCATCTCCCAATAGTGCCACAGGCTAGGAACCAAGACTTAAACATAGGATTTTTGAGGAACTTTCAAGATCTAAACTGTAGCCCAAAATACTGTGATAACTGAAGAACGTATTGCCCTTGTATCTCTCCCATACCACACTGAGCTCCACGCGGTCAGACTCTGTAGTATTCGTAGCACAGGGCCAAGCACACATGCTAGGACTGGTTCTCTGTGATTACTGCATGAATGACCTGCCAGTGAAGGCTCAAAGTAAGGACAAGAAAGCCCACTGGGAGCACAGCAGGGAGGGCTGCAGCTGAAGCCTCTACCCAAAAGGCCCAGTATACCACCAGACAATTGTCCTTTCTCAGGACTGGCTTCTTCCTGCCTGCCCACCACTCCCTTCCCTTCTACCCTCACACAGTCTGCAGAACTAAAAGCAAATCTCTGGGCTCCTCTGTCATTTTCCAGACCTTGTTCATGCTAGTTTCATACACACTGCCAGCCACCAATCCCTTCTTGGACAAGCTCTGGCACCATTTCTCCTCCCTCAAGCTGTCTTCCCCACCGAGCACCATGTTGGGTGGGATCCTCCTCAGCCCTCACAGAAAGTGGGCATGCTCAGCAGCTGAGCAGCATGACTCCCCCTACCCCTCCCTGACTGCCTTGGCTGGCTCCAAGCTGCAATTTAACATCTCTGAGAGGGTCCTTAGAAATGGGAATACCTGCCTTTCTTTTGGAACCTGATGATTTCTAAAGAAGGTTTAGCCTCTGTGACATTTTCCAGGATGCCATCTCAAAGGCCAGCCCTTAAGCTCCTCATTTACCCCTCCATTGGTTCCTTTTGGGGGCTTTTTTCCCACTTTCTCCCCATAGCTTCAGTTCTCAGCCTCATAAATCCACTCCTCATTCCCCACTGCTCTGGGCTCTCTTCAGGTTTGCCTTCCATAAATTGACTTTTATTTGAGAGGAGCCTCTCACTGTGTTTTATTCCTTTGGGTTGCTGGCTCGCGGAATCAGTACATGGCAGAGATCCTGCCTGTAAAATGCTCATCCTGGTGGTTTGTGATTCTTATCATTTGATCGCACTTGAGTTTTGTGGAATAACAGGTGGAGATGTTTTAGAGATTGAGTGGTGTGGGTTTGGAGGTAGCACATGCAGCCAGTAAGAATCACATGGGATTTGGAATAGGACCAAGCTAGATTGTCAAGACTCAGCTTCTCCAGAGAGTGCAGCTAATGATACCTGCCTTGCAGGGTTGTTTTCCAAATTAGTATTAATATGTATGCATAAAACGCCCTGCATGATGGCTGGCATTCAGTAAGCACTTAACAAATGAAGTATGAGTATATATTTTTAGAATGTATGATTAGATCTAGATTAGCCACACAGTCCTTAGACTAACAAATTTAAGTTTGAGGACAATTTATGTAGTGAAAATTTACAGCCAGAGGCCTGGATCTGATTCGATGTTAAACAATTTGTTTTTTGTCTCTCAGGGGCTAGGGCCTTAGTTTCTGAGTTTCTCTAGCATTTCCTTCCCCCTGGAGCTTGACTGTTAGGTCAAGATTCATTAATGTTCTGGCACATTTAGCTCCAAACAGTGAGGTCAGTGGTTCATACCACAAGGGCCACATTGCATTAGTGTCAGCTTCCTCAGGGGATGGTAATTTTCCTGCACTCCATTCTAGGTGGAACCCCAAACCCCACAGAGGTAGCACCCCAGGGCAGCTCCAGACCTGCCACCCACCCTGAGAGCAGCACATATTTTATTCCATTCACTCACTGAGCCTTTCTAACCTTGCCTGTGTGCCGGGCACTGTTCCAGGCACTGAGGCTCGGAGACCCCCTGCAGTCCGCTCAGACAGCTAAGCATTCAGCCTGATTAGAGCTCTGATTAATGCATGCCCAGGAGGGCAAGGCAGCACCAGGACAGAAGTAGTGAAGCTGTTCAAGAAAGGCTGGGAAAGGAGTGTGGCCAGGTCTTCCCCAAGGAGGCTCCCGGGTGCTGAAGAGGGACATGCAGGCAAAGGGAACAGCCATGCAAAAGCAGACCTGTGCTAGAATGTGAGTTCTTGGTAAAGTCCTACCTCAGTCTCCCTAGAGGGTAGGTACAGGGGGTGACAGAAAATACAACATGAACAGAACAGGGTCCAAGTAACAGTGCGCACTGAACATCTTATCAAAAATTTGGGTTTAAAAGTTTCTCCATGAACAGTGACTGTTTCTCTTTCAGACTCTACATGAGGGTTCTTCCTTTGGTCCTCTTTGTTCAACCTGGCCTCTGTTCTGCTTTAACATACAAAGACATTGCAAAATTCAAACTGAGGTCTTTTGAGCTTTAACTGTTACTCTCCTCTACCGGAAAGAAAGGAAAATCAAAAGCATAAGTAATGATTGGATAGGGAGCTGAAAAGCTGTGTTATTAAGTCATAATTGACAGCAAAATGAACCAGATCCTTAAACAAAAAACCCCTAAAAGTAGCAACAGGGTTAAAAAAATTAAGGCTCCAGACTCCAAACATAGCAGTTGCATTAGCGCTAGATTTTGAAAATGGTAATTCAATTTTATTTACAAAGCAAAATATAATTACATTTAAATTTGAGGGAACAGAATTTAATTCTTATTAATGACAGAAAGACTGAGTGAGATGCTTTAATGCCAGAGAAATTGTCTTATGCTTATGGATGGGAGAGAAAATTAGATTCAGCGTTGAACATTCTCCCCTGTTACAAGTCTCATTTGTGTAACCGGAATTGTTCCCTCTCTGAGAAGCATTACCTTCTCAGCCCAGAAAGCACAGCAGTGACATCCAATTAAAGATCAAAAGGAAGCGTACAGCTGGGCTATTTCTGTTTTAGGTATGTTACAGGACAGGAAACTCAAGGTTAGAATTTTCACCTGAGGAATAATATCCATTGAGACTTGACATTTCCTATACCCCCTCCCAACAGCAAGTGACAGCCTAGAAATCAAAGTTCAGAATAATAAATATTCGAGAGATTGACACCAGCGCAGCAAGTGAAAGGGAGCATTGTGGGGAGGAAGGGAAGAGCCCCCAGGTGCCTGTGAAGCAGCGTGTGTTTGAGACACAAAGAGATGGTCAGTTTTTAACATTTAATCAAAGACTGGAAAATTGGGACCAGACAGGAATGCTGCTAAGTACTGCCAGAGTTAAAGGTTGATAAACTAGGAGCTGGCAGCTTTGTAATTTAGTAGAATTTCCCCCGACAGCCTGCAAGGTTTTCTATCAGAATTAGAGCTCTTCAGTATGCAAATGCAAGCCCTCCTGAAATTGGGCTTCAAAATCAGGTTTCTATTTGGATGCCCAGGCTGATACCTTGTGCAAAATCTCTAGTTGTCTTCCTGAATCAAACTGCTGTGATGATAACTTGTAATTTTACAAAATAACTCTTCTTTGAATGGAAATTTACATTGTAGAGAGTTCCTTCATGTATGTGTCTCATGATTTATTCAAACAACAAATACATTTTATGCCTCTGACATTGCAGATGATACTGTTTGCAGGGAACCAAGGTCCAGAAAATTTGGTGACTTGCCCAAAGACAAGGTTTTAAATCCAAGTATCTCTGAGTTCAGAGCTCATACTTATAGCTTGCACAAGTATGACACTGGCCATTAACAACTGAAACTGATGATGAATCAGGTATCAACTTTATAAAGTACCATCTCATGTAGTAACACTGCCACAAGCTGTGTGGTTTGTGTCACGACCATGGTATCACTGGAAGTACTTTAAGAATTTAAGAAGAGTGATTGAATTCAGTTGGAGTGGCCCTGGTGGCCTCCTGGAAGATGAGGGGGTTTGAGGTGGGTGATGGAGGTTGGCTATGAGCAGCAGACACAGAAGGAGGAGGCATGCACCCGTAACAGCCCATCGTAGAAGTCATAGATCTGGAACATGTACAAACATGGGACAGATTCAGCAGTTTTCAGTAGTACAAAGTGCTTTAATCATAGGATATTTTTGACAGTAGAGAGAGGCAGAGTTAGAAGAGGCAAGGGAGGCCAGGAGTCCTTATCATGTGAATGGCCTTGAAAAAGTTTGGTTGTTATCTGTTATTGGGAACTCACAAGAAGTTTTAAGTAAAAATCTGACATGGTTGGCATGGTTTTAGAAAGCTTACTGTAGGACAGGCTTGCAGTTTAAGGCGCCTGGGGGACATTCAAGTAGAAGAGTCCAGGAAAAAGATCGATATATGCACTCATGGTTGGGTGGAGAAAATGGGACTTTTACCAATGGACATTGGGGCAGAGGTCTTTGGGAAGAGGATTAACATCGTCATCTCTTCAGTTCACTCCTGTTGATGAGGTTTTGATTGGGTTCCAACCCTGGCCAAGAATACGCATCCTGGTCATGTTCTTTGGCTTCTCTGCTCACAAGCCCTTTCCTGGCTTGTTACCCTGCACAGTCAGACCCTGTTTGGAGACCTCCTTCAAGCTAGGTTTCAAGTCCTCTAATCAGGAAGCCAGAGGCCTCCAATTAAGATGGATAGCAGTGGCTCACTGCTTCCTGCCATAGGTGCTTTATAAAGGCTTGAAACTGTAGTCCTGGGGGAATAGGATGGTGCCCTGCTCTGCACCAACACGCTGGAATTCATTTTGCTGCTTGGTTTGAAAGCTCTCTAAGCTACTTGAACGAGGTGAAAGGCCATGTGCTTTCCAAGGCTCATTAGCTCTCTTCCAACTCAATCTGTGGAACAGAGCCATGACTTGGAGTACCTCTGGCTCTTGGGTGATAGAGAGGGGGGTTGAAAAGCACAAGAGAGTGGTTTGAGTTTGGCCTCAGTTTCTAAAGGAGACTAATTACTGTAAAGAAGTCAGACATTCCTTTCCTGTGTCTTCTTCCCTTTCTGGCTTCATCCTGAAACCTGTGCTGAGGCTAAAAATCCATGTGCCCAATTTAGAGAGCAAAGGGTGGCAGGCATCATACTCAGAGATTCTAGTTTGTTTAAAATATGGGAAGATCTCACTCATGGGAAAGACAGTTAACCATAATCAGCCCTCTGTGTGCTGGGCACTGTGGATGACTTCATGCTCATTTACACACGTAGGTAGATTTCACTTCCTTGCAGATAGGAGTAATTTCATAGGATCTTTGTATCCCCAGACTCCAGGGAGATCTAGTACATAGCAAGTATACAATATATTTCTAAATTCTGCTAGGTGGATATCATTATCACCATCTCATAAATGGCACAGATAAGGCTCACGGCGGGGGGGGGGGGGGGACATATTTGTTTGGCATATGTAGGAAGTAGCAGAGCAATCTCTCAAACCCAGCTTGCCTGACACAAATCTTGCATAGTTCCACAGTGCAGTCTGGACCCACCACTGTAACACATGGGTACAGTCAGAAAAAAATGGTTTCCTGTGTAAGATTTGCTGGGAAATGCATAGGTTAATCTGTGATGGCAGGCTCCTCGAGGTCTGAGAAAGAATTATTCACACAGAAGTGCTTTGGGAAGGCAGGAGAAAATGAAATCCCTCCAGCTGAGTTAAGGAGAGGGGCTTGAGGGAGGCAGCATCACTTGAGCCAGAACTGAAAGCATATTTGGAATTAAACGTACGAGGATGCAAAGGAGCCCCTTGACCAGTGACCGTGAACCTTTTAGAACTTTCAGTGATACAGACAGCTGCTGCAGCATGCGTGCCATAGGTTCACTGCCATTGCCCTAGACCATGGAACCAGCATGAGCAGAAGCACTGAGAAGGAGCCAAACAGTGGGTCACTGTCTGTTTTACAGTGATTGCCTAGCTGGCCCCTAGCATGCCTATTTTTTCCAAGGAAGTTAGCAAGTTCTAGCTCAGATACTGACATGCATATCACTGGGTGACACAAGGGACTTCCTCTGTCAAAGCCCCTATTGTCCTATGATGAAATGTTTAGAGAACATCTGAGGTGGCTTCTGAGGCTATAACCACAAAACCTGTTCCACGTAGTTCTTATAATTCTGTCCCTGGATCCTACATCCACTTGAAGGAGATCTGGCCAGAACCAGTCACTTCCCACCCAAAATCAGCTGTCTGCTGGTTTGCCCTCTGCCAGTTTCCACTGTTTGTATGGCCTTGACCTCCAACTTCTTTCTTTCTTTATCACTCTCACCTCTTTGTCTCTGTGTGTTTCTTCGACACCCACCTTGCAAAACCCAGCAGGTCTCAAACCACTCATCACCTCTGCTCTCACAGACAGGCTTCTGAGCTTAATTAAACCAAATCACAACCTGCTTATATCTTAAGCTTCTTCAAGCCCTTCCAAATGCAGTTGGCCATTTAAGTGTCTATCCACCAGCACCCTGCTCAGCAGAGATTCTTGCCTCCTACTTCACTGAGAACACTGAGGCCATTGGCTAAGTCCTTCTCCCTTATTCCAAGTTGGTTTGCTACATCACCTGTATATGACATGTCTCTCTACCTGTATCCCTCCCTCCAGGGCATAAGTTGCCACTACTCCTGTCCCTCCACTTACGTTTGCATGTAGTCCTCAGCTATTTCCTTTATCTCATCATACTTTCAAACTCTCCCTTCCCTTGCTTTTTCCAGCATTTAAACATGATACAATAGCTGTATAATGAATTAACTCTATGGAAGATGTCCCTGATGCTGGACATAGAGTTCATTAACCTGCACATGAGCTTGGAACATTAGTTTCTGTACCCTATCTTGTAGATGAGAAGGTTGAGATACAAAGAGATGAAGTGCTTTGCCCTGGACACGTTATTGGGATGGATGCTTGACTAGTTAGATGGCCTGATGACTGGATAGCTGGTTAAATGATGAAGTTGGATGCAAGGACAGAGGTGGACTGAGAGATAGACAGAGAAACAAAAGGAGAATTACTCCAAAAAAGGATCGGGGTGGGATGAAGAAGGAAACTCAGACTAATTTCAGAGACTAGTCTACTGGGGCAATAATCAGATTACATTGAAAGTTTTGCCTATACCTGATCCCGCAACGAAAAGACCAAAATGCTGTGTTAAACATGGTTATCTTTCATTTTAGCTAAGTACCTTTGAACAAGTCCCTTCATTTCTCCAGGCTGCTCCTAAGCTACAATATGAGAGTGTAAGTGTTATTGTTGGACTGCTGTGAGGCTTTAATGAGGTTTTTGTGTGCTACCAGTTCTAAAACATTATAACTATTTCATTTCCTCCTTACTTTTGTCTCAGATACAAGTTTGACTTGGTTCTAAGTCCTCCAGAATTTTATTTATTTATTTATTTATTTACAAGTTATACAGATTTACAGAAAAAAATAAACAGTAGGAAATCACTAGTTAATGGATTACATTTTGTCATCTTAGAAATAATTGTTCAAGTTACAAAATTAAAGCTTATAAAGTGGACATTCCAACAGTGAGTCTGCAAACAGTTCTGTTCAATGATCCAACAAAACTCAGTAATATTATCTATCTTATACACTTAAATATACATGCAGTTATATCGTTTAGAGCACTTTCTTTTCCTCTCTTTTGTACAATGACAATTACACATTTTGGGTTTTGTTGCTCCCACAGTTCTTATTACTTTTTTGGAAGAGAGTAGAACCAAATGTGACATAACAGGACAGTCAGTCAAATCAAAAGGGTGGACGTGATGAGAGAACTAGTGATGAAACAGAAAATCCTATCAGGAATATTCTAAGTTCTTCAACACACTGTTAAAATTTCTTAAGGGCACTCTCCAAACCTCAGATCCTAAACAACATAGAAAGTTTGCTTATTATTCCTATTAGTACTAAACACAGCCTTATGGAAAGGCTTCTCCAGAGGTCACAGATCTGTTTCCAAATCCCTGGAATTTTGAAACTCCTCCCTCTGTTCCTTGCTCAGCATGAAAGCATGCAAATCCTTCAGTGGGGCTCTGTCTATTTCTTACTAGTGTCAGTTTTTAACATCTTTCCAAGTAGAAGAAATTTTATGGAAAAATTATGTGTAAGTCTCTCCTTTAGAGGAAAGACACAGCTTTACCTGCCAGCTATTTTAATGAACAAGATTGTAAAGTAAGTCCAGACAAATTAAAACATAGCTGTGCTGGGTCCCAGGTTTCACCTGAGCTTGTATGGGGATTAGCATTTAATGAGAGGAGCCTGGGGCTGCTTCTCCCTGATGGATTCACTTTTTGGCATGATTACCAATAGCCAAAGCTTACGTATTTTTGCCTCTGTCCTTTCCACCTTTTCTTCATGCATTTGTCTCCTTCCATGTCATTGGCAACAGGTGCAGGTGGGCATTGGCATGGAAAAAGATGTGTTTAAGGTGTAAGAACTGAGACTTTTTACAGTTACAGAATTCGCACTCAGAGATTGGAAAAGTGGGCGTTTAAGAAGCTTAGATGCAAAAGAGGCTAAAGCTCTATGAGTATATTTGACAAAATAACTTATGTGCAGTATGGCTCTCAGATGGAGTTCAGCCAACTGACGTACACCTCTCCCATGGAGCTATTTTAAAATTCATCTGTTCTTTCAACAAATATTTATTGAAAGCTGTGCTGTACCATGTCATTTCCAGTGCCTGTGCCAGGAAATCAAGATGAATAAAACTAGACCTTGTTATAAGGCGGGCTTGCAGTCTACAGTAAGATGATGTGTATACAGTAAGGCAGGGAAGAGGTAAGGTGGGCAAACAGGAGTCCCTGGTTGGTTTCCTGAAAGAAGAGCTAATGTGTTTGGGGGCCTGGCAGGTTCATTGCCAAGGTACTGCACATACAAGAAAGAACTTTATCAGCTTGCAATAACAATTTTTAGGACAATTGGAGATTTTCATCTGGTTTCAAGAAGAATGCTACTAGTCTACCAATACAAATGGCTTCTATGTAGGGTTCAATAGTCTATGGTGATGGTGGCTGCTAGGTGACCAGTGCAGGAATTTTCTACCTAATTCCAAGACTTCTACTATAAGATTAAATATTTTGCTCTTCTGGTACTGTTCCCCTAGTAGGTGACTTGGAGCTGTGCTGATATTGTACATCTTAGGTCCAATAGTCAGTCATACACATAAAATGATGCACATGGAACTTTTTGTTTATATTATCTCCCTGAATTATCACCCTCTAACCTGTAGTAGGGAATCATTATTGCCCTTCTCGTTTTAGAAGTGAAGAATTATGGTTCAGAGATTAACCATAACTGGGAAATTGGGGAGTCAGATCTGAAGCTAAGTCTACCCTTAATACCTCAAGACATTCCTCGCAGAGCCCAGCCTTCCAATATTCAGTCAGCAAGTTCTGATTTTTGTTGCATGAAAGTCAACTAGCATTTATCAATGTCGCCTTGTTTCAAGCATGTCGTAAAAGTCAGAATTCACATCTGACCTTCTGACATCAGTCTAGTACACTCACCACTGCATTTCATTTCCCTTTTTTAAAAGAAAAATGGGAATGTGAAATTTACTATATTCTGTCTACATACCTGGCATTATGCTAGAATCTTTACTTCTGCTCATGCCAACTCATTCACTTACCTTAATAGGTTTAGGTTATGCCCTTTCACTATGACAGAATGCAAGCTCTTTGAGGTCAGGACAGAACTGGGTTTGTCATTGTCACCATTTGGATCCTCAGTGCACATAGTGAGCACCTAGAAAACTGCCACCCTCTAAAGTGGTTGATGCCACCGAGTTTACAGAAAAGGAAACCTGAGGCTCAGAGAGAAGTCACAACCTAAATTTCACAAATGGGACTCTTTCTGTTATGTAAAAGGCAAATGAGCTGTTGAAACACATTCTGTAGCATCATCCTGTTTGGCTTTCACCAACCGCTCTGTGAAATTATGTCTGCCTTAATGTCAAAACAGAACCCAAGAAGGAAAAATAAAGCAGTTCCTTTTATTTCAAGGACAAAGTAAGAAATCAGAGTATTTGTGGGAAAAAAGTGATAGGGACTACAAGCTGAGGCCACATGATAAAGTAGCATCTCAGGTTTCCGTTCCCATCTTTCATCCTAATCCTTAGTGGGTCACTTCTACTCAAACAGACCCCTCTGCCAAGGAGAACATGTTGGGTTACCATCAGTTAGCACCCCATAAATATCAAGGTCACCCAGTTCAGGGACCTTCCATTAAAATGTGTAAGAGCTCACAAACAAGCTTGTAAAGGGCTAGTAGACAGCTGCCCAGCCACCAGCCAGCTGTACCTTGTGCTAGGAAAACACTGTAGTGTAAACTGGCAAGAAGTGGGGTGTTTTAGTTGGTCAGATCACAGTCTCCTAATGCAAAAAAATGAGACCAAATGTCTTGGAAACTCTACCTAGAGGATTCCATTTTTTCTCACATATATCCAGGTTCTGGCTTGGATGTAACAAAGGAGAAACAGCAGGGCCAGCAACAGGTAGGAAAGAGCTGCAGAAGAAAAGTTTCTGTGAATTATGTAAGTGTTCTTTCCTCAGGCTCAGTTTCCTTGTCTGCAAGATACCTATTTTGCATAAATATAGTAATACATCAATACATATCTTGCTAGATGCATTATTCTGAGGATTGTCAAAACACAAAATGCCCATATGACCTTGAAGAGTATCCTTATATTATTTGGGTTTTCAGTATCCTTACCTCTAAGAAGGACAATAGGCAGATGTTTTTGTAACATTACTGTGACAGTTAAGTGAAAAAATTTGTATACGAAGTGTGCTTTGTAAACTTCAAAACCTGATGTGTTAGTTAAGCCAAAAAATGGGCTTCCCACACATTACCTCATTTATTGTAACACCAAAGCTGTGAGATTATTGAAGTGGAACTTATTGTCCCTATGTTGCAGAAATGGAAAGCAAAACTCAATTTAATATGCAACTTGCAGATTTTTCAGTAATGAATGGCACAGCCATCGGTAGACCCCAGATCTGTCTGATCCTAAACCCCATGATTTTAACCCATAACACATAATCCAGATGACACAGGCATGACTAGTGGCTACAGATTATTGGATAATCTTTAGAATATCAACATCAGTTTACACGGTATTTAGAGTATAATCTCTTGGGGTACAGAGACTTTATTTTACTGACTTTTGTATTTCTAGCTCCAGGCACAGTCTCTGGCATGTAGTAGGCAAGTGTGGAAGATTCTTCAAAAGATAAATGAGTCAGTATGTATTTGTTGATACCTATGATATAGATATCACTAGCACTAAATAACCTCTGAAGCGGATGCTGTCACTATCCTCATCCTATGGAGGAGGAAAATGAAGCTCAGAGCAGTTGAGTGGGTCACATAGCTGTAGAACTGAGATTTGGAATCACATCTGATTCTAAGTCTTTCTCTCATCTGTCCACACTGCCTCCCAGATTGGCTAATAAATGAATGGAGTAAAATCTGCCTTCTGTAACCGTGGGGTCCACATCTGTGGATTAAAACAACAGCAAGTTGAAAATCCTCAAATCTTTCCATCTGTACTAAAAATATACAAACTTTTTTCTTATCACTATTTCTAAATAATAATAAATTATAGCATCTATTTACATTGCATAAATAGGTATGGTAAACAATCTAGAGATTATTTGAAGTACATGGGAGGGTATATATAGGTTAATTACATATACTTTGCCATTTGATGTAAGTGACTTGAGTATCCATGGATTTTGCTATTTGAAGTGGATCTTTCAACAATCCCCCTTGAATGCTGTGGGATAAGGGATAGTTATACCTGTTCGCTAAGACATGAAGTCCCACAGGTGAATGCAGGACAAAGCCTGCCACTTCTCTCCTTGGCCTCTTATGAATTCCATGTATGCTGCTGACCCCAAACCCTGCCCCAGAAGCCTGCACCTTTCCTGGCTCACAACTCAATGAACAGAAGTGCAACATGCTATTTACTTTCACACCATCAACTAACACCTGGAAAAAAGAGCTGAATGAACCTGAACAAGACACTAACCTTCTAAGCTGATCTTCTCTCCCTGAGCTCTGAGGAAAGTGCAGTCTAAGCTCAAGCTCAGCCTCCAGAGTCACCAGGAGGTCACTGCCCTTTAGTTGTTATGCAGAACAGGTGGTAGTTTCAGACAGCACCTAAGCAGGCCTGGGCCCTGGAGATTGACGTTCTTTTTCTTTAGGGAAGCCTAAGACACTTCTGAAAGGAGTTTGAACATCCTCTTGAAGGGTTGCTGGATGCAGTGCCTCTTAGCTCCGAAGCCCCATCCCCACATAGGACATTTTCATACAGACAGGTCAATAGGGAGGAGGAAAGACATAGGCCTGGCTGAGCAGCATGTGCATGAAGTGCTTCTCATCCCCTCTCATCTGTGCCAATGACACACCCTGGTTCAATATTATCAAACAAGCCTTATTTAGGGAGTACATTCTATGCCAGTCCTTATGCTGGTTCCTGAGATAGGGGTGATCAAAGAAAGGAGCCCAAGCCTCAGAAGATTCTTGGCCTGACAGTGAGAAAAGAACAGAAACAGAAAATCACTGTAGCATGCAATTATGGGATGGGGAAGAGCAAGAGAATAATCACAGGGTGAATCCCAGTAGACTGCTCAGAGCAGGCAGGGCATGCGAGCCAAATCCTAGGAACAAGAGTAGGGATAGCATGGGGGATAAGTGTATCCTAAAATCCCATAGTCTTAGGGCCTGAAGGGACCTTAGGTCCCCTGAAGGGACCTTACATACCACCAGGTTCCTTCCTAAATAGATAAAGAAACTGATAGCCAGAAAGAGGTAGTGACCTTTCCTTCCTAGCAATTCAGTGTCTGAGTAGGCATGAACCACACAACCCTCTTTGGACATCAAGCTCAGTGTCCTGCGTTCAGTTTTAGGAATATTTTTTAGAGTTACTTTATCTTCACCTTGGCCTTTTGTGTTGACTACTTCAATGAGTGCTCAGTGTAGCTCACCAGGTGAGCAGAGAGCTGCTGTGAAGCAGTGTCATGGTATCCACGCTCTTTAGGCCAGGAACTGTGGCTCAGGAAAGTCAGAACACTTGCTTGTGGCACATAGATCAGAATCTCCTGCCCCTGGCAAGGAATCATGTCCCTGCCCCAGGCCAGAGCTGTCTACCTGTCAGCAGCACCTTCTCTTGTGGGTGGCTTAGAAAACTGAGATCAAACTGCAAACAGGAAATACTGTACCTCCCCTCTGAGGTGATAGGCGTGGCAGGGTGACTGGCAACTCTTACCATTATTTTTAATTTGCAGACATTTTATGCGTTGTCTTCTGAGTTGGTAAGGAAAGTCTGGGCCTCTCATATCTACTTTACTTTTTTCAAAAATAGCTAGAATATTAGCAGCTTCTAGACCAGCACTGCCACTTGGAAGGGGGTAATGGGCAAAGGCAGTTTAACACAGGTACTAGTTAATTTAGTTTGAAAGAAATCTAAAGCATTAGACTTTTCACATGAGTTGGAAGGCTGTTGCCAAGAGGCTTGAGTCAAGTCTGGGTCTCCATCAGAGCCGTGGCAGAGATCATCAGTAGACACAGTTGCTCCGATTCTTTCCTGAAGAGCAGTTGCATTTTGGAACCTTCACAACCTCTGCCTGCAGGAAGCACAAAGCCATTGCTGGCCTGGAGCCCATAGGACTTGTGAATCAGGCCCTGTATGGTCTGCACAGTCTCACAGACGGGCCTTTGTGAAGGGCCGGGCAACCACACTGTGGCCATGAAGTGCACCCTGCCATCACCACCACTAGCTGTTTGCTTTGGATCTGAAAGCTCATTGAGCTGGTACTTGGAGTTGAAGGAGGAAGCAGCACTTTGGATGACAGAGAATAAACTCAGCAAAAGCACAGAATAAATTGCAAGTTTCGGACCACAACTCAGTATGTCCAGGGTACAAGGGTCAAGTACTCCCCTGCACCTCAACATTAGAGTCAAAGCTCTAGTTCCATGCAGGCCCCGAGCTCATTGTGCACCCCAGCCAGACCCACAGCCCTTCATTTGTCAGTAGGGACTCATCCTCACTTTGTTTTCACACATAACCGATTTTTAATTAAATTTGACTTTTTCTCACATCTGTTGGGAAGGCCAGTCCCCTTTGGACACGGCAAGCACAGAAGCAGAGCGAGGCTGGCCAGGGGGAAAAGTAAATAGAGCAGAGCCCTTTAGTCTCTCCCATTATGATGGGGAAATGGGCTCCAAGCAGGCTTCTGCCCAGAGAATTGTTCTTGTTAGAGGGTCATTGTCCATGGAGATTAGTCTCCTAAGCTTCTGGAATCCCAGCCACTCACAGAAGCCTGGTAGGTAGCCAAAGTGTGACCTTTGCTCCTGACAAGAACCTGCTCAAATCTTGTGTTTTCTCTCCTCCCCCACCGCTTGCTCCCTACCTCCTTCCCCTGCCCACAGAGATCTGTGCCGCGGACTGCGGCGGCCACGGTGTCTGCGTCGGGGGCACCTGTCGCTGCGAGGATGGCTGGATGGGGGCAGCGTGTGACCAGCGAGCCTGCCACCCGCGCTGCGCAGAGCACGGGACCTGCCGCGACGGCAAGTGCGAGTGCAGCGTGGGCTGGAACGGCGAACACTGCACTATTGGTATGGCGGCCACAGGCCGGGCCCGTGTCTAGTCACAGCAGTGTGATGTCTGTTGGGCCTTCGGGGCCAGCCTGGACCCCCCTCGCATGTGGGAAGGGGCCAAAAGTCCTTTCATCTGGTGACATTATGAATGGCTTTTCCTAGACATCAATTGGATTTAAACTCAGTTACAGTTCAGCATTTTCAATATTATTCCTCCTAATTTGCCTTTCCCAGGTCCTAGTTAGTTGGTTGCAAGCCTTGCCCTTTTGCCCTACCCAGACTAAGTGCAGTACAACTCTGCTCAGAAATGAGCCTGATGACTGCCCCAGGCAAGTCCCATCACCTCTCTCAGCCTGGGACAAATAAAGCATGCAAAGTGCTTAGCAGAGGCTGGCCGGAGTGGAGTGCTCAGTCCACCCGGCCATTATTATCAGCCGTATTAATAATATCAATGTGGCTCAGTCCTGGCCCTCCTCACCCACTGACCTAGGATGCTGGCACCCCAGGAAAGCTCTCCACAGGGCCTGGCCACATCTACATTCTGCTACCCCTGCACTGGGCTTCCATCCCTTCAGCATTTGTCTCCTTTCTCCTCACATGGGGGCTCCTCCACACGGGCCCCTGCTGAAGCAGCACTGTTGGCAGCTTTAAAACAAACTGATCACTTCATTCCCGTCTCTCCGCTTTTCCTGCTGGTTTTGTTGATTTTAAACACAGCCAGACGTTTTGCTTGGTTTATTATCCTGGAATGAACACTCACTGAAAGCTCTTTATTGAATCAACTGGTTTGTAGATGTGTGTTTTAACTTCTTCCCTTGGTGTTTTTTTTTCAAGGAAGGGTCTGTAATCAGATGGTGAGCACATGGCTTTAGAAGGCAGGCTTCCAGGTGCTCCTCTCTGGCTCAGAAAGTGACCTCTTAGCTCTTACAGAAACTGGAAGACAATCCCATAAGCCTTCAAAGAACAAAAGAATTTTAAGCAAATAGAGCTACCTCATATCTTTTTGTGACTTTTTTTCAGCCCTCATTCTTTTCCTTTTGCCACTTGCCACCAAGGATTAGTTTACATTCTTGATCCCCACCCCTGAAACATCACTGTATAAATGGCCATTGAATACCTTACATTTTTAATAACAATGGCTTCTACTTTTCTGAATATTCACTGTGTGCCAAGTGCTGTGCTAAAAAATCTAGAACTGCTTTATTCTGTACTGTAGCACAGTGAAGAGGTATGGGTCACTTTCTCCTTTACAGAAACCTAAGGCTAAACGTCACATAACTTAAAGAGGTTCAGCAGGAATTGCAGCCTAATTTTCCTCCTCATCAGCTGTTTGCTCTGCAGTCTCCATACAACAAAGCCCAGATTTGCACCAAGGCTCCTGCCTCTCCCCGAGGCTGCACTTTTTTCTGAGTTCTTCTAAGCTGTGCAGCCCCACTCCTAACAAAGCCCCTCCTTAGTTAAGGGTGAGCATCCTCTCTACTCCTCCACAGCAGAATGCACCAGCACTGCTTGATGGCTTCAGTATTTCAGCGTCATCCTAGTTTATCATTGCCCTGGAAACTCCTTACCAAGGACTGGTCCTCCCTTGTCACCCCAGGGGCCCTCTCTACACTGTGTTTTCCCGTTTTCTTCACTTCTGTGCATGACTGAGGATGGACTGACCTTTCAGACTCCCAGCTCAGAAGATGCCCCATTGCCACTAACAGTCTGTTTTCACTCCTCCTTGCTCACAGATTCCTCGGCTTGCCTTGCCAAGTGCCAGAAAGTTTATATCAACTCTTATGAGATAAAACATCTCATCTGAGTCAATGACTTGGGACTTAGGAGCCTTAGTCATAGATAATTCATGATAGGGTTTATGGGAAGGCTGGTCTACATCTAGTAACTTGGAAATATTTATCAACCTGGTTTTAAGAAGGGCCATTTATTTTAATCCCAGGAAGACAGACCATTCTATCTACACACCCTATTGTCCATTTTGAAGAAACTTTCCTTCTTGGAGTTGCAGAGATGGTTTTTCCCCTGCAGATAGGAAATGCATCAAGGTAAATGTGCACAATAAAAAAGGAAGGTTGACAGTCCTAAATACCAGAAAAATGTTATAGGACATTGAAGACGTAATGGACTAGTTACAGTGGTTCAGATGAAAGGACTTTGGCTCAGAATTCTATTACCTTTCATTGTCTGGTGAGCATTTCCCTCGTCCTTGTCTGATCTCCCTGCATGGCATCCTTCTCTCTGTGGATCTCTACTGTGGCCAGCTGCATCCTCATGAGAAACTGAAAATCTCAGCCAAAGGAACATTTCAACACCCCTGTAGAACAGAGGAGAAAGGGAATGAAAATTAAAGAAACAATAGTGGAAGCCTTCCCTTGTGGAAATGGAAATGAGAATCTTTTCTCAATCTTGGGTGATAACAAGGGCTATTTCCTTATGTTTCCAGGGAAATTTGCTCCCTGTGAGGGTCATTTAGGAAAAGAAAATAACTGCTGATGTGAAAAGTTAGAAATTTGAATTGTTAAACATTTTTCTTGTTATAGGGTATCATTTTTACATAGTGGGTCATTACAGGCAGCTACCTCTTACACTGCAGTCTAGCCATTTCCCGCACCAGAGGAAGAGCTGGTATCCATGACACCAACTCAGAGACCTCCAAGTAGTGGAAACAAAAGAGAGGAGACCCTGTTTCTTTATACACTGCTGCCTCCATAAACAGAAGAGAACACCTTGATTGCCTTATAGGAAGAATGAGGAGTTCAGAGGAAAAGAGGAATCTAGGCTTCTGATGGCCAAGTCCCCGGTGTAAGAAACTTTTACCCCAATGACACTTCTCTGAGAAAATTATTATGATAGGAATTAAATATCTTTACCTACCTCCCTTATCTTTCATGGAAGCAGCTTGATTTTTCTCAGAAGAGGTTGGTTTTCAAAAGAAGAGGAAACTTGAGGGTGGCATCCTCCTTAATTACAGTATTTTTTTTCAGATGGCAAGAACACTTCAGTTTGAAAACTAATGCCTTGGGTTAGGAATCGCTGTCTCTTTGCATCTGGAAGAAAGATCTATAGTGAAATTGCTGTGGGAAGGACATGTGACTGCTTAGGTCTAGTTTTCTCCCTGTGCCTCACAGAATAGGGTGGCTGAAGGAGGTCCCCAAGAGCAAGAAAGTCTGGCCCTCTCCTCTCCTGCCCAAAAACCTGTAGACCCATCAGCCTGATTCATTCACTTAGCAATATCTCATGAAGGAAAAAGGAATTATTCATTTTTGTCTTTGCTTCCTTGATACTAACCGTCCTGCTTCCATATATGGAACCCACTTTTCCTAGTCTAGTAATTAAGGTAAGATGAATTGATTTGGATCTATGTCTTAAGTAAGGTCAACACAGACTTCAAAAGCCTATTTTTGGATTTTTTGTTTCCGGAAATTTTATGGATCCCTTACATTCAGGGCTTGCCTCTGATTTCCACAGCAAAATCTAAAATTCAGTTAAATTTAAGAAGGTGTTTAATTTTTTCTTATTTCTTTCAAGACTTCACTAACATTTTGGAACAATTCTACATTGATTTTGATTATTTTATTCACCTCAATGCCCCTCATTTAAGAGGGCTCAAAACATGTGTGTGTGATGCCAGCTTCTGATTGCATTTATAAAATTCCAACCTTGACCCCAAAGCTGTGATTGTTAAAAATGCCAGATATACAGAATTATTTACTCAACTTCAGGAAAGCTGTCTAATCATATAAATCCTGATTCTTAAACAAAAGCCTCCTCTGGGAGTAAAGATCAAAATAATACTCTGATGGTACAATTACTTGAATGAGCAAAACCAGACCTCGTGAAGAAGGGAATGTGTAAAGCAAGCCACAGAACTTTGGAGTTTTTTGTCCATTTTTGAATGCTAGTGCTCAGGGTTTTTTTGTGCTCAGACATTTCTTCACCAAAAGCTCACAAGTCTCCCATGAGATACGAGCACTTTTGTGATAGCCCTGCTTCTCCCTCCTGAAAAGCTGAAATCCAACAGGACAAATGGTGACAAGGAAAGAGAGAAGACTTACAGGGATCTGTCTCAAACTGTCAGAGCATGGGTTGATTGTTGATGACATCAGGAAACTTCAGCACACATATGATAAGGGTAGTAAACAAAGCTGTTACAATTTGTTGGCTTCTTTCAGGGTGGGTCCCACTGGCCGCTTATTTAAGGATCCTTCATTCAAAGAGGGAAGAACAAGAATGTGTTCAGGATATTAACAAGCACATCTCTTTTATAATTAGGTGACTGTAACCACCACTTGTACCCCTTTCTGTATTGATCCCTGTTTCATCTGGCCTAATGTGGACCAATGATACGGCTGCCAAAGTTAAACTAAGGCTCCTAAAGGGGAAGAATGGAAAGCTTCTTACTGTGTTCTTCATAACCTTGATAGGGACCCTGAAGCTTCTGAGAGTTTCTAAGAGAAACTCTTGGAAGCCTTTGTTCATGCAGGCAAGTCACTGGAGGACGTTCTCATATTGGTGATCATAGAAATGCCAAAGAGACCTAAGAACTCCCAGAGCAACCTCATGCCAAAAGCTCGGCGTCTATATCATAAACTCCTCTGCACCAGTACATTTCCTGATTCTCCCATAAATGACACAAAGATAATATGAATTTAGGAAATATTTGTGCAATGGCAAAGAAATAAATATGGCCATGAGCAAAGTTGATCGTACTGCTGTCACCCTCATCCTGGAGTCCTGAGAAGAAAAATACAGAAATTTTGTGAAGATGCAAGAATTTGTGAAGTCTTCTGAATCTAACTTCCATAATGCAAACTGATGAGCTTTGCATCATCTTTTCTTAAAAGATGGTACTTCAAAGCCACAAATTTTAAAATGGTCATATTTAAGAGTGTATGAAGATTTTCAAGCAGTAACGGCAACACCAGTGTGGGCTTCTGCATATGCCTTTCATAAATAAATGCCACTGGACTTCAAAGACCCAGTTGTCACTTCCATTTTCAATAGCCAGAGATAAGGAAGCTCTTTTCCATTTTCAGACATTGCCTGGATCCGATATTGACCGGCTATTATCAGTTTTTGGATTCATAATGTAGTTTGAGGTCTCTTTGTAGCACAGGAATCCCTTTTGATTTGCAGTGTCAAGATTTGAAGTTTTGAATGTCCTTATTTATCACCTCAAAACTCACACTGTTGATTTATCCAGAGCCTGCCTCAGTCATTTCTACTGGCCTATATTGCTACCTGTGGACTAGTGAAATGAGTTAGCATTTTTAAAGGTATTAAAAACATATTTACATTTAGTAAAGATAATTATTACTATTTAATTTTAAAAATGAAATAGCATCCAAAGAGAACACAAGCCCTGGAGTCAACCCTGGCTTTCAAGAGATTATCCTATAGGGCACATTTAATCTTTACTAACCGTCAAAGCCATGAGACCATCATCAAGTTTAGAGACAATCAAAGATGCTTTCTCTTCAGAGAACTCCCTCAGTATGAATACTGGTCACCCCACCTCTTCCATTACTAGGCTCTGAGTTACTGTACAAATTTATAATTAGGGCCTTCCAAAAGACTCTGAAGATTTGAAAGCTAAGAAAACCACCCAAGCCAGGAAATCCCACGTGTTCTTGCTCTTTGATGGCAAAGCTCTGACATCCTAGGAGATAGAATCTAAGAAATCCTAAACCATTTTGCAAAGTTAAATGAATGCACTTGTCTAAGGCTAATGTATTAAATCAACTAAGAATTAAGGAAGTCTCGCCCTTAGCCAGAGATGTTTCCTAGGCTGTTTTTCATGTGGGCATCCCTGTGTCTCATTTTTTTCATACAGGTAGTCCCTGTGTTTGGCCTTCCACAGCTTTGCTTATTCACTCCTGCTTAATAAGCCACTCTCCTTCACATTATTTTATTTCCTGCTACCCGTGAATTCCATGGCCTCTGTAAGAAAGAAAGAATGCATGCAGGCCCTGTTAAATCTCTTGCCACTCTCCATGTAGCTCTGCAGCCTTCAAGAGCATATTTCATCTTGAAAGACCAACCACATGGACACCTGAATTAAGAATAGAGCTTCCTACCCACCAGTCTTTTAAAGCAAATATACATGAACAGTAGTAGTATCTGTCTATCCAGAGGACTTAAAATACAAAGTCCATTTTTCAAAAGAATCTTAATATTATTGATGGATTCTTAGGGCTTTCAGATCAGGCCACATTATTACAGCCCAGTGGTGTCTTGTGGATTTTTGATTCACATATGAAATGAAACTGGGGATGGGTGTAGCCTAGCTGAAGGCCTCCAGTACCTGAGAAGAGAGCCATCTGTATAGCTTTTGTGGGACCACACAAGAGGATAGGAGTAAAGAGACAGGCAAGAGGGAGCTCCTCAAAGCATCCTCATTGGTAAGGTGCAGAGGCCAGCTCCACTCTGAACATAGACAGACACAGCCATATAATGCAAGCTCAACTTATACCAGAACAATGTTTGATACTCATCCTCATAAATACGCAAAACCTTAGTTTACCAAATAATTCAAGGCTTGAACAGAGCTCCTCCATTGGAAAGCAAAGTGTGTGTCGTTTGTCTTTTGAGATAACAAGCACTGAGAATTGGTCAGGTTTTCTTTCCTTTCTCTTATTTTTTTCGCAATTACATCCATTGACCTGTGCTTCACATTCTATGTAAGATGCACAAAGGAGGGTTGCATCTTATGTAAGGCACCAGACATTCTGCATTCAAGCTTCTGTGGCCTATGTGTCCATAAAAAATTCAAGAATGGCAAATAGACAAGCTAGTGGTATATTTGACCAAAGACTCAGCCCACTTCCCTAGTGCATATCAGAGATTACTCAGATTTTGCATATTTCTAAATTCCAACTCTTGGGAACACCTCCAGACAGAGTTTATTCTTAGTGCAGCTGCTTCCCTTTGTAGAAGGTTGGATGCTGCTCTGGGTGGACCCAGGGACAAGTTCTAGTTTTCCATAAACTTGGACGAACCTCAGAGACAGAGCAGGAGTGTGGCCACTTGTGCAGCTCCCGTCCTTTCTCCTGTTTTCCTTACCCATCTGTCTTCTTGTTCTATGAGCACATTCCCAACCCCTGGATCCCAGAATGAATTGATGTTCCTTTGGCCTTTCTAGGAGAATCTGCTTGCTCTCCTTCCTTTTCTCCCATGTCATCTTGTCTTTGTTTTATTCTCCCCTCATGGCAAAGGCCTTATCTCAAACATGGGGCACACATCTCTGTGTCACCTTAGCACCTGGCATGGTTGTATGGCAGGCAGTACTGTGCTAACTTGCTCCTACCTTAAATGTCCTGTCTTTTATCTCCCAAGCTCACTATCTGGATAGGGTAGTTAAAGGTATGGTCTTCCTTCCTCTATTTTCTGGTTGTCTTTGTGTGTGTCTGTGTATGAACATAAAAAGAAGAAATATGTCTATAAAAAACAATAGCATGATAACATAGCATAGCATGATAACATCTAGATGCTGCCACAGCCCCAGCTTTGTCACAGTATTCACTGCCCAGCTTGGGTGGGTTTTTGGTCACATGGTGGTTGATATACCTACAGTGTCATTCTGTCACTCAGATCCATTTGTGACATTACCATTGTGCTATTCTCCTTCCCTGCCCACACACATCCTTCACCTTTTCCACTCCATCTTATGTCACCCTGAGTGTTCCCTGTGGCCCTTCAGTCCATCAGAAGTAAGATGCTGGGTACCAGGCTGGGTGACCAGAGGGAGGAGAAGACCCAAGAGCAAGCTGAGAAACCTTAAGGAAAGTAACAGCTGGTTGCTGTTGTATCCACTCATCCAGCAGCCACACACGGAAGCCCCCACCTGCTAGGAACAGGTGACGGGCTCTGCAGACAGGGGAAACAGACTCTGAATGGGCTATTTGTTTGTTGTTTGGTTTCCTTTTCAGAGAAAGCCTGGCTTTGGTAAGTTCTATCTATGAAGAGTATTTATTTTGTTTTGTTTTTGTTTCTTGTTCTGGGAATCAAACTCATGACCTTGTGCTTGCCAGGCTATTAAGAGTATTTCTTAAAGACAAAGTACTTCATGACATTTCAAACATTTACATGATTAGGTGATGCCCAATTTCCAAACAGGACTCATTACTCCACAAATAGGTCTCAGAATGATCAGATGTGTGTACCTTTAAAAATAAATGTATTTTTTCGTTCCTAAGCCCTAACATCGATGGCATGTGACACAAAACATTTGCTCTCTGGGTAGGGACACAGATTCTGTAACCAGACCAGCAGAGTTTGAGCCCTAGCTCACACACCTGATAAACTGAGTGATATTCAGTGAGTCATTTCACTTCAGAGGTTTTAATCTACAGCAGGACCAACCTCATAGGGTTAGCATGAGGATTATGTGAAATAATGAGTGTTAAAGACTTTCCACATAAAAAGGAATGATGCTCCACAAATTTGAGTCACACTAGTTTATCATTATATATTATATATATCATTCTCCTTAATTTGGAGAAAGACTTTATTTGTGAGATTAATTTCTGAAGTTGAAATGGAAAATGTTTAATTAAATTGTAGTAAGAGAGACCAACTAGTGTTGAAAAACTTATGGAAAAGCCTTTGGAGAACAGTAACTGGCTCCGGGCTTTTCCGCTGGGACAGCTTTGCTGGCTACCACGGTGGAGCTGCTAGGACCTGTGAGAAGACTGAGAGCCAAGGTTCCTTGCATTTCACACACTAGCTCTCAACCTAAAATTCAGTCATTTAGGCAGGGAAGAGTATTACCTCAGAGCCTTTATAAAACAAATATTTCACAGCTTATCATAGGGAATCTTCAGGATAGACTAAATTTAATAATGGGATTTATTTTCTGGCAATATGAAGACTTTTTATATATCCATGAATTTTCAGTGAATCTTGTGCAAGTTTTTTAAGAAAACATATTTGATTTTGAAAAGAAATGGAAGTTGACTGGCTGGTCCTGGGTCACGTTTCTGGGAAGTGATTGAGCCAGGGGTTTGAGTTTTCCAATCCAATGCATGGTTCCATAATTCCTTTTTTTTTTTTTTTTTAAGTAGGGTCTCACTGAGTTGCCTAGACTGGCCTCATCAGCCAGCCATTGTGACTGTCCTACATCAGCCTCCCACATGTCTGGGATTAGAGGCATGAGCCATCACACCTGGCCCAATGTTCTAATTTCATACATCACCAAGAGTATCCCATAATTCCCAATATATTTTTCCTCCAAATCACATCTTCCAAATTGGCATCCTTACCAAGAAGTGGCTCATATCCTTTTCTAAATAAAAATTCTGATCTGTAGTTTAGAAAATACTGGAACTGCAGTTGGATTCGGTCAATAAGGTATAATTTGCTTTAAAAGGCAAATGTTCCTTGGCTAAATCCAAGTCTTATCCAAGCCTTTCTCTTACTGTTGTTTTGGATTAGGGCACTAATTCTAAAAACAAATTCAGAGTCTGCACCATACAAGCTCAGGACTTGGAGGAGAGTTTGTATTTTGCCGCCCACAGGAAACCCAGCTTTTGTTTTCTCTTTCTGGCTGTATTGGTTGAGACAAAGTAAAAAAAAAAAAAACAAAAAACCTATTCACACAAGTGTGTTGAACTGAAGTGCCAGGAAACATGGATACAACACAACAGAAATGACTCCTGTTCTTGCAGTGCCTGCAGTTTGGCAAGGAAAACAGGAAAACACTAAAATAATTTTAACCATACTTAATGGTGGGATGAGAAGGGGAGTCCAGGGAATATTAGAAAGGTTAGGAAGAAGCTTTCAGATTGTGAAATTTAACATAGGTTGTGACAGAGCCAGTTAAGGTTTTTTAAAGCCAATGACATAGATTTGTGATTTGGAGGAATATCTGACCTTATTTTGAAAGAAAAATTGATGGGGAATACTGAGGCCCAAAAGGACAATTAGGAGACTATCGCAGTCATCTAAGTAAGAAAAGATGGTGATCTTGAATAGACAAATAAGCGCAGAGATGAAAAAGTTCAGAGAGATAGAAAGAAAAACCTAAAAAGAGGGGCATTTGCTATATGATAGATGAATAGCAACAGCCTCTTGCTACTTAACTGAAAAATAAATAACTTCAAGGATTCTGAAAGTCTTCTGGTCACACCTGATGCCAGCTGCAAGGGAGCATCTTCATAGGCTTAAGCAGAACTTAAAGATAAAGCAGTCCCTTGTCATTTAAAGGGCACCGCTTCTTTTGAAAAGCTTAGCCCTTCTCTAAACCCTAAAACTACATTATTTTGGTTCCAGCAAATGCCTGGTGTGAGCCCTTCCAGAAGGGATTGTTAATGTCACTTGGGTCTCTGAATTATTGATGAGTTTCAAGGCTTGTGGAATTAATGAGCTTCCAGCGTGGGGAAGAATGGGCATACTGCCTTTAAAAAGTCAGCATGTCACCCTGGAGGAGGCGTCTTTGAGCTGCCTCATGGGGGTGTGATTATTCCAGAAGCAAACTGCTGGATGAGGATCAACCTCAATCCATGCACAGGTACCTCTGAAACCAATGGGACAGTGCAGGTCCTCAGGGTGTAATCTGGTCCATTTGAAGAAATTGACTGTGTTAATCATTCCCGTGGCTCCATAGTGGGAGCTTCCTTCCGTAGGAGCACATGCCTCCCCGGGCAGCCTCTGAGCAGCACAGAATGTTTGCCAATGATGGCAAAGCTTTTAGAGCTTTCAGTGATAACAAATAGCCCACCGTAGCACTCATGCCATAGTTTCACCACCACTGCAAGAGGAGCTCCCAAGAGCAGGCTGCCAAAGCAGGTGTCATGGAATAGAATCAATCTTACCAGGCTTGGAGAAGGGGAGGGATTGCTGCAGTCAAATTGGAGAATGGTCTCATAATAAAAAAAAGCAGATTGATAAACATATTGACATTAGGTATGACTTTCTAGGGTAATAGTATGGGATGCAGAGTTTCCCCAACATATATGACCACAGAAGGTTTATTGTTGTTGTTTTCTGAGGATGTCTAAGAAATAGCATTTCACAAAGTTCACTGTAAAGATTGTTTAAGATTCTAATACCATAGTTTAAACCTCTCTGGGAGCAAAGTAGCCTATAAGTAAACAGAACATAAAAATCTTGAGGACTGAAGATACGTCTCATCTCCTCATGTCCACTAAACAGAAGGTTTGGCATCTAGTGGATGTTCAGTAAAGTTTCTTGAGTTAAGAACAAAAATCATTGAATCTGATGTTTTAACCCTCTCTGCTAAGTCAGTTGTGCTAAAAGAATGTAATAGATTATCTCATCCAAATTCTCATGTTATGAACAGGAAGTAGAGGCCAAAAGAAGGAAAGTAACTTCCCAAATCCTACAAATTCAGGCAGGAAATACAAGAGCCTAGTTCTCTTCATCTATTGATCCATTTCAACAAGTGTATGTTGAGTGCCTGCTAGATTAGGCAGTGCACTGGATTCACCCCTCAATTTGCCTATCTGGAGTTTACATTCCAAGGATGGAGTTAGACTATTATATTAATAGCAAAATTGATCACTTCATTATGCTTAGCATAATTGCTTTCAGAAGGACAGTATGCTAGAAGCATGAAATAGTGGCCCAATTGGGACTTGTAGCCAGGCCCTGTTCCTCTGCTGCTTATTACACTGCACCCCAGCGCTATGTCGCTGGGTTTTCTTCTCCTCTTATTGAGGTTTATACTCATGAGGACCATAGCTTCTGACCCAAACATTGAAAAAATCTGTACTGTTGCATGAAGGATTATTTTCTGGCTTATAAATTCCTTAGCGAAATTGTACAAAGTTAAAACAGATCTAATAATAACATCTGCCTACTCTGGGTTCCCACTTTGCTAAATTATAGGCATATATTATTCCAGTCAGTCCTCAATTGCTGTTTGATTATATATGCTATCCATTTCACAGATGGGAAAACTGAAGCTTAGAGCTAACTTGCTGGTTAAAGTAGAGTTTGAATGAGGCTCATCCATTTCCAAAGTCCCCACTACTCTAACATGTGGCTTTTATTTTTAAAAAGAATTAGATGGTGTGACATTGGTGCTGCCCTGAAGATCAGAGTCTGTGTTTTTTAAAAACTTATTTTAGAAATAATCAATGCAAAGTGCCTTACACAGTGGCCACATACTAGACCCTGAGACTATGGAAGCTGTCATTATCATCACTATCCTGAAACATTTCAACCAAAAGTTGTCAGAATACAGCCTACAGACCAGATCAAGCCCATCACCTATTTTTATAAATAAACTTTTACCGAAATAGGGCAATGTTTATGCATCTACAACTTGTGTGTGGCTGCTTTCAAGCTGCAATAGCAGAGCTGAGTAATTACAACAACATCCCTGTAGCTCACCAGCCTAAGCTATTTCTAGCTGGACCTTTACAGAACAAGTTTGCTGACCCTGATCAAGGCAGCTCCCTCAGATTTCTAGTATGCTAGTTTGTCTTTCTGTGAGCTCTACCTCAGGTTAAGGTAACAACTTAGAATATTCTATGCCTTCTGTCCTAAAGAGAAGATATTGGTAAATAGAAAATTCCGATATTGTATTCTAGCTGTATGGTAGGTTTAGTGCGCCATGCACACCTCATCTTATTTAACCCTCTCAATAACCCCATAGTATGAAAAGACTGTGGCTCAAAGCAATTTCATACTGAGCCTGTGTCACATAGCCATTGAGTGCTATACCCAGCCATTGATATGGCTCCCAAACTTGGCTCTTACAAGACTTTTTAATCTCTCAAGAAGCTACATCTTAAAGAGAAACAAAATAGTCTCCTACCATTCTTAAAAATGCCTCCAAAACTAATCCCAAATATAAATGAGATATAATTGAAAGCAATTTCCAGCCAGATGGGTGAAGATTTAAGTGAAACGTATTGGGGAATACATTTGGTGTGGTCTATGCTGATTGCCAAGTCAGAATGTCCGGGTAGTCACCTTCATACTGTGCTTGGGACCCACTTTTATAACTTCTCCATCACTTTTGGAGGTGGCTAAGCTGGTGGCTTCCCACCCTTCCCAATGCTTGCTGTGCCATGGCCACGTATTCTGTATTTCCTCCTAAACCTCCATAGGGCTCCCTCCTAGGCTTAGAGTATATGCTCCAAAAATGTTCCTCCCTTTGAATGGAAAGCACAGTGGCCAAATGAATTGATTGGTTGCTGTGTGGAAATGAGCGTGTTCTTTTCTTTTCTGCTGGAGTAACAACTATCAAAAGTCCTGAAACACTATAAAGTTTTTAGGTTCTGATTGTTTATCCACTCAGTGAGTATATACCTTGGGCCAGGTCTGATGTCCACAGCCATTCCCACATTTGCTGTTCTATGTAACAATAATGAGTCAATTTTCCCTTATTTTGTGACAGAAAATTCAGTTTGCTATCTACTTATAGGTGTTTGTTACTTATAATACTAAAACAAATTAAGCTTTCTAACTGACAGTGCTTTCATGTTCATTCCTTTCCCTGAGACCAGGCAAGGGTGGAGGAAAGGATAGCCTCTTGGAGAAGGGAGTGTCCAATGTTGTTAAAATTAGGACTTGAATGAAAACCGAATGACAAAATGAGGCTTAAATGAGCTATGAAACTTCATATACTCTCAGATATATATTTCTGAGCCATGAACACCGAGGGGTTTGAAAAGATGATGATCAAAACTATGTACATCTATCTGAATACTAATAGAAACTCTCCACCTCAAGGCAGAACCAATGCAGAGTCTTAAGTGTGCCTGGCCCTACTTGATTAGGTCATTCACAGCTACTTAGATGGGCATAACTATGGTAGGTTCCCATTTTGTCTTTATCCCTTAGCAATGAGTTTTTACTTACACAAATGTGTGTCTTTTGATAGGCTTCATGTTCCTTAAGAATAAGAACCAGGACTTATTCACCTCTGTGCCTCTAGTTCTGGACCAGAGAAGCGCTTAGTAAGTGACAGGCAAGCAGAGGGATAAGCAGAACAGCCTACCTGTAGCTGCATTTGCACGCACAGGCTGCGTGACTCTGTCTCACGACAGTCACTGGAGCTCCTCTGGGTTCAGAGCCCTCTTCAAAGTGTAGTGTAAACACGATGGCAAGAAAAAGCCCTCTTCCTCAAAGAGAAGTCAGCTGTTTAGGAGAAAATAGGACAAAATAAATGAAAGCCCTGAGGTCAACTAAAATTGACCTAGCAAAAAGAGTTGAAAAAAATAGCATCCTTTGGAGCAAGGACCAGAAGTGCTGAGGGCCAGGAAGAGTAAGCAAAAAGATGTTTCTTTTGTTCCAGACCTAGGCTGGGGAAAGGGGGAGCACAGGTGAGTGAATAAGGAGCAAAGACCAGGAAAGAGTTCCCCAGGCTAGATTCTAGCAGCCCTTATCCACTGATGGTAGCTCCAGAATCACGATCATTGGCGAAAGTCAGTGCTGTAGATGCACAAGGCAAAGCCTTCATACCTACCCCTGCCCTATCTAACAGCAATCATAGCAAATCCCATCCGCTTTCTCCCCTACCTCCCCAGGCTGTGTGGCATGGGCGTGCTGACAGATACAAGAGCACTGCATAAGCTGGCAGGTGAGCGTCAATGCATGTGAGGCCAGTTGGCCTTGGCAGCTAAACCTTGACCTTGTATCCTTTGTCTTGCAGAGGGTTGCCCTGGGTTGTGCAATGGTAACGGCAAGTGTACTTTGGACCTGAATGGGTGGCAGTGCGTCTGCCACCTGGGCTGGAGAGGAGCTGGCTGTGACACGTCGATGGAAACTGCCTGTGGAGACAGCAAAGACAATGATGGAGGTAGGGTTCTGGACCCATGGGCCCAGGAAGTTCCAAGGATGGGAGGTCTAGAGTAGAGGATGAGTAATTACTGAGTTAACAGGCTATCAACTCCAGCTGTCCAGTTGGGGTTCTATAGTAGTATGCCCATGTGGCCTAGGGTGTGCATACTACTTCCTTTTATATCCATTTAAATTAGCTAATGTAAATAAAATTAATTACCATACAGCAGCTGGTATAAATAAGACACAGAAAAGAGTTTTCAAATAATTCCACAGTTGAATGACTTGTCTGGGAAAGGTGTTGATCCCCCTTGCTGGGCGTGGATAAGAGATCACCCTCTTCTGTATGACAGAACCCATCATGGTGGGGGCACAGGATGCTTCTCCACTGGAGGGGAGCTCAGTTACCTTGATTAAGGTTCTTTCTCTTCTTATTCTGGTGATAGCTATCCCCAAACATACTACAGGACACTTTTGTCTCTACATTCTCTGTCCCTATTGGTTTGTAATAGTATTTGCCTTTGCTTTGGATTTTTTCAAGTGCTAGACATTCAAAACTCAACAAAGGAGGGGTTAGTCTTGTAGAATAAAGGGATCTGGGTTCTAACTTGCCTCTGATATGACTCCCTGTGCATCTTTAGGCAAGCTCTTTGGTGTCTCTGCATTTCACTCTCCATATTTATAAAATGGGGCAATTGGACCATAAGGAACATTCCAGGCCTTACATCAGTCACAGAATTAGCCTTCATGTTTCTGTTATATAAACTAGCATAATACAGCTGCAATATATTCTCCTTTCCCACCTAGAGGATGCCTGATTTCACCAATCTCAGAGGGGGTGTTTAGGAGAATAAAAAGATGGAAATATTAAAAAATCAAAACAGTTTGCTCTTCTTTTTTTAATGATGGCCTAACAGTTGGCCTAGTCCACACATATTTATGAATGATTTCCAGTATACTGCATGGAGTAGAACATTAGCAGGGAAAAACTCAGCATCCCAACCTTTGGAAACTTTCTGCCTAGAAGGTTTCTAAAATCTCAAAGCTTCCTAAGAAAAGGCCGACAGTATGACCTTGCCTTGAGTTATGTCCAATAGCCTAGAAAAGACCATTTTGGACCACTGGTCCTTGCTCAAGCTATCTTGCAGACCTCTTGCATGATACCTAAGCTGAAGAGGTCATTGTAGCCAGGCCAGGTACGAAGAGCATAGGTCTAGAGGAACAGCTGTCAATCGGTACTTGTGGGTCCTGGTAGATAGCAGGGACAGTTGATGCATACTCTTTTTCCAAGATCTTGCAGTGTGGAAATGTCTCTTAATCAATCTGAAACTTATGGAGTTCGTTAATCCTTGTACTGCATAAATATCCAGAGCTTCTATTATGGGACTACACTTTATACCAGGCCAAGAGATGAGCAAGTTATGTCCCTGCACTCCAGGAACTCTAATGCGGGAGAAAGACCCAAAGTCGAATGTTAATGCCTATAATAAGTACTTTCGCAGGGTTATATGTTGGTTGCTGTGGGAGTCTGAAGACTTTTATCGGAAAGGTGATAATTGAATAGGAAGAAATTTCCTGTAAAAGAATGGGCTTTTCATTTGAGAGATCATCACAGGGAAAGGCAGGGCAAAGCAAGGAAGAGTACCAAATTCCTTCCTTTGGGCCGGGTAGAAAGCAAGCATGTTCGCTCTTCACAGGAAAGAGGTGTCAGCCTATATTATCTGCATGGTTTCCCCAGCATTCCCTTTTACTCTGCCTGTGTGGGCGCAGTTCCAGTGACAGACAGTAACATTCATGGACTAGAAGAGAAAGGGAGAGGAGAAACCATTCCTTTCTCAAGCATCCAGGATCTTGGCCAAAGCCTCCAAACAGCTGTTGAACATCTGGACAGCAAAAGAACTGAATGTCTTTGAGAAAGAGCATACTCCTTCATCACACATGCAAAAACAGGTTACAAAGCGGGGTTCTTATATTTTTGTCCATAAAATGTAATATCAGTGTAACTTCTGTTTGCCATACTTCAGAGCCAGCCCTTCCAGCATTAGAACTCAGGAGCGTTTTATGTGAAGCCTGAGCACACAGTAGCCCAAAGCGTCCCTGCTTCAGTGGGAGAAAGAACCTGTCATAGGAAATAGGAGAATGGAGCCTCCTCCAGCTGCTCTGAGAGATGAGCCAGCAGAAAAGGAAAAGAACAATCACAAAATGCCCAGCTGTGGGAGACTATATCTCTTGCATTTTTTGAGTATGTTATGGACCAAAATGAGCTTGTACAGATTTTTTAGCAAAGCTATACAAAAGCACTGTAATGTAAGTTCATTCACTCACTTGACAAGTAACTGATCATCTGCACTACATTGGGGCCCTGTCCTGGTCACAAGGGCTTCAGAGATAAATAAGACATGGTCCCTGCCCTTGCAAAGTTCATAATCTAAAGGGAGAGAGAAATTGCTGGTAATTACAATAAAGGGGGATTATTGCTGTGATAAAAGAAGATCCACTCATTCAACTGATGCTATAAGGTGCCTAGGTGTCCTACCGTGGGCCAGCACAACTGCAAATACAATCATCTGGCAAGGGCAGATCGTCAATTGGCCTTGGTTTCTCAACTGTGAAATGAGGAAATGCCTCACTTCAGGGCCCTCTCAGTTCACTGGCTCTCCAACCACAGACAAAGGTACTCAGGGTTCCTGCTTCGCAGGGCTGCACAGATGAAATAACCATAGCACCAAAGGCAGCAAGGCTCATCTCCACTGGCCTCTTTATCTCCACTGGGCCTTCCCTAAGCACATCCAACATGAGAGAAGGGAGAAATAGGGCAGGTTCTGTGCAAAGCACTTTGCTGGACTGTTTTTGGTTTAGTCTGGCACACGCGTGTTGGGCTCCTGCTGTCAACTGGGCACTGTGCTCCTTTGTGATGGGATCTAAAGATTCATGAGCATGGCCCAGTCTCTCCCTCAGGAAGCTCACAGTTGTTTGCAAGAAGCTGTCATCCAAATGACTAAATATAATGGAAGCAGAATTAAATAAGTACCTTTATTTCAATCCTAACAGGGAATGCAGCATAATCCCAGATAAATAACTCAGGGTAGAGGGGAATAATGTTACAGTCACACTGAGTGGTTATTTGTGGTTGAAATGACTCAGGAGTATGAAAAAGGAATTAGCAGAGTTAAATAATAGGACTGCAGGGAACATCAGAGAAACCAATTTCGGCTCCTTCCTTCTGCTCCCTTCATGTTGCGGACAGAGAAACTGAGCCCAAAGAGTTAGGACGTCACACACTCTATGGTCACAGCAACTCAGCCCACATTAGAACCCAGAATCAAGCCAAATGGCACAGGACCTTGTGTGCCCAGAGCATTGCACCTTCTCTTGGTGACATTCACTCTTATTGTATACACTGAGCCCTTACTTAAACCAGAATAGCAATGCAACAGAGCCTACAAGAGTGTGACGATAACCCGAATGTCATTTCAGTGTGCAAAGCAGTTTTGCATCTACTCAGCAGCACTGAGGAACTGGCATTCTTATTCCCTTATTATTTGCTTTTGGTGTGGTCCCAGATGCTTAGCTGGCCAGTGTGGAATCTACCAGAGCCTGCAAGGTCCAGCCACACTGCTGCAGCTTTCCCCTGCTCAGACCTCAGATACATTGCTCCATCTTATGACACCACTGCCTTTCAGACTGAGGACTTTCGTGTCCTCTTTATCCCAACTTGCTAGGCTGAAAACAGCCCTTTTCAAATTAAACTTGAGCATCAAGTTTCATGAAGAATGCTGTTGCTGTGTTTTTAAAATATGAGACAAAAATTGCACAATATGGCTGAAACGGCAGTAGCTTTACTAGCTTTGCTTTTCGTGTGTGGTCATCTCGATTTTAAAACAGCAAACAGAGCCTGCGTATGACTTGGTAGCTGCTACAGCTCCTGATCCTTGGTCAGGTTGCTCTACCATCTAGCCTGCCTCCTGATGTACCCACTTAGTATGAATCTTTCTGTGTGCCCAATTTGCCAAACTTTGTGTGCCATACCCATATCCAGTGCAAAGTCCTTTATAATCCATCACATGCATCTCTTCATTTGATCCCCACTGACCCTCTCATGAGATTGTTTACTTCATACCCATTTCAGAGATGGTGAAACTGTGCCCTATGTATGCTGTGACTATAAAATGAGGATAATACTGAATACCTTTGTCGGGTTGCTGTAATGATTATAGGGTATGTAAATTACCTAAGAAGCAACATAATACAAAGATTAGAAGTACATCTGTACTCAGGTTCTCTGGATTCAGTTCCTGACTTTCCTACTTGCTGACTGTGTGAACTGTGTCATTTGGCTTCTCTTAAGACTTAGTTCTAGGGGTGGGGATTTAGCTCAGCGGCATAAATGCCTGGTTGGCAAGTGCAAGATCGTGAGTTCGATCCCCGGTACCCAAAAAAAAAGACCCAGTTCCATCACTTGCACACTTCAGTTCTCTCTTCTGATCCTTTACATCTGTAGACAGAGAAGTCTGATTTAGTATAAGCAGTGTGTTATATATAAATAGCTATTTTTTAAAATTGGAGTTTTGCTGTCTGTAAAATTTTATACTTACTATTTTCACCTGAGGTTATAATGTTTTTCTCTATATAGTAGTAGACTTTGATCTTTTTCATTTTCTTTATTAAAATTCTGCGTTCCAAACTGTGACATCCTTGTCACTAGAAAGAAAAAAATCCAGATACACAAGAAGGAAAATAGTAGCCATAATTTAAAGAATGCGTACAACAAAATTGCAGGCAGGCATTCATATGCAGAGACGCTGAATCTCAGGGAGCGCAAATGATTTACCCAAGACACACAGTGAATCAGTGGGAGAGCTAGGAATAGCTGGAACCTGTGTTTAAAAAAGAAGATGCCAGAATAAAAACTCCACTGGAATTTAAACAGCCAGACCTCTTTTGATAAAGGATCTGTAAGCAGCTTTAAGGTATAATCATCTCTTTAGATGCTCTTGGCCCCGTGAAAAACAATCCTGGGTGGCAATACATAACAGTTGATGGATGCAACCTAGAAGGAGAAATTTCAGGAAAACTGAGAACAAAGCTCTCTGTCCTCACTCCTCCTCCCCATCTCCCGTTGCAAGAATGGGGAGTTCACATAAAGCCACAAAATTTGGTCACCCTTCAGCCTATCTCTGAACCACACTTATTGTGATAAGAGACAAGAGAAAAATTGACCTTTAAAAATCTCGTGTTCCAAGGAAGAGATAAAGATTTTGCAAAGCCTTTTGAAAGAAGGCACAGAATGTATTATAGCAAATGACAAAAACTTCTCCCAGATGTGTACAGAGAGGGGAGGCACATTCCACCCTCCTTCCCCAGGGCCTTCCCGCTGCTGCTCACAGCCTATTGTAAGACTGGGCAGACTGCAAACAACAGTGAGATGAGTTTGGCTGATGGGCTGTCAAGTCAGGGGAACAGGTAAGCCTGCAGAGAGACTGATGGGCTTGTTATACCCTACCATGCGACCATCAGTTTTAGGAATCATGCAAACAACCACAGAGCAGTGTTTACTAGCTGCTTATCCTGATTTATACTTCTAGTCTCCATTTGAGCACTCTCCCTTGCAGAACACATCCCACCCCCAGCCTGAGTTGAGCTCGCTTTCTCAGGGTTTCCATGGCCCCATGTGCTTCCTTCTTTCCTGATGCTCAGTTGTCTCTGACCCATGGATTCTGTTGGAGTGAGACTTTTATTCCCGTCTGCCCAGTTGCTAGACATGGAATGGGTGGTCCTGCTGGCCACGGAATGGATATTGAGTGAACATTGACAGACTCGTCCCCTGGGCCTTCTTGCCAAGAAAAGGAATGAGCTCTTCTTGCAAGGAATGGCTTCCACACCCCTAGCCCTCAATAGGCCCTGCCAAACTGATGGAGCAGTTAATCACTTACACATTTGTTTTTATTCAGCAAGCATGGTGCTTACTGTGTGCAAGGTGACATTGTAGCTCAGGCATCTGAAGAAATGTGCCCAAGTCATCATGGCTAGAGAGTAACAGAGCCAGGGGAGGATTTGGGTCTCTGGTTTTCTATCTTCTGGATTTCTATCTCCCAAGCTCTCCAACCCCCAGTTTTCCAGGTCAGCTCTGGGGAAGACACTGAGAAGGAATGGGAGATTGAAACGATATGACGTCTCCCACAGCCAGGGCATGTAGATGCAAATGTGAGCAGAATCTGGTGCTCTGTGCTCCAGCAGCCATTCACAGCTGGGCTTCAAATTCAAGGATCAAGAGTGTGTGAACCATTTGGGAATGTTTCGTGCAGTGGCCCAGAAACCTGAACCTGTGTTTTCGATTTGGAGGCTTGGGGGTGTTTTAATCTCTACTCTGGCTTTTCCTGACTATCCCTTCTCCTTCTCCTTTTCCTTTGTTTGTCCTCCTTCACCCATCAGAGGCCACTCCTGAGCATGGCACTGCTGCTCCATGCCTACTGTCCAGGGGGCTTCAGAACCTCAAATAGAAAGGAAGTTTCTACAAAATAAAAACATTTTTTCTCAAAAGTTTTACTGAAAATTGGAAAGAAATACAGGAAAGTCCTCCCTATTTTTATGATTTTTTTTCCCTGCTGTGATAAACTCTTGTCTTTTAATAAGAAAGGCAAATCCATGTAACAAACAATCCATGTGTCATTCAATTTAGTGTACTACAATTAGGTAACATAAGGTGCTTGGAAAATGTAAATGTTTCTAACTCGACCAAGTCAGATAGTCCCCCAAACTATAGATTGATGTGTTTCCTGTCTTCCCCAGGCTTTGCTTTTCTATCCCCAAAGCACGCCTTTTCCTTTGTATATAAATCTTAAATTCATCATCTATGCCTAAAAAAATTAAATCATGGAAGATCCTCCCTCAGCATGGAGCAGCCATATGCAGTTTCAGACTGCCATATGCTGCAAGTGAAAACATAAAGAGGGTTTTACATGAAAACTGGTCTCATAAAATGCAGCCTTGAAAAAGCATTTTTTGGGCCCTACTCATGTTTTTAATATATCTCATTTAAATGTGATTACTTTTATTAGTAGAAATGTGCCCACATTCACAAATATTCAGCAAATATTTGTCAAATGTATGATTAAGAAGCAGCAATACAGCCAGGTATAAGCAGACAGAATTCCTAGCCTGGCATTAATCACTCTCACTGGCAAGACACACAGTGAAAAATCCCCTGCTCCCAGGGTGTCTTACAAGTGCACAGTTGGCCTGATATCTCCATTTCTTAGAGCACCAGCCTGTGAGTCCCTTGTGATCCCCACTCCACTGGTTTATCTCTAAGGCCACACTGCATTCAGAAAAGATGGCCCTGGGATATGTGCATAGAAAGGGGTCAGGGTCAGGACAAGTGGCGCTGTTGCCAGGATATGAGCTTAAGGGATGCACTAGGTGCTCTTAGTAACCATCACTTGCCAAGTCCTTGCTCAGGCTCTGCTTAGCATGCTGAGTACTAACGCTAATCTTCACAGCATCTTTATGAAGTTTGATGATTCACGTGTGTGATGATAAGAAGTTTGATTACAGATGGATGAACTGAAGCTCAGAGCTTTTGTTGGCACTGTTTCTCCCAATTGATGTCTGACTAGATCATCACAAAGAACTGCTGACCACAAGATCCAATAATTTGTTTTTAAAACTCAGCCAAGAAGGAAAGAGGAGACGGGAGCTCTGGATCCCAGAAGCATGACAAAACAGAGTAATGGGCACAGAACCTGGGGCACCTTCATAGTGGGGCGCTGCAACTGAAGCCCAATAGAAAGCTGGGACCCCCGGAGGCTAGGACTGAGAAATGAGCTGTTAGACTGGAGAGAGGACACCAAGGCATTTTTTTTTTTGCTGTTGCTCTAAGAAGTGGGGACAGGGAGACAGCTATAAGAGGCGGAGCTTATTCCACAAACTTACTGAAATCTAAACTTGAATTCCAGAGAGGCACTAGAATGCAAAGCTGAAAAATTCACCTGGAAAGCAGTCCAGGTCAGTGGAACTCCGGGGTGACAGGCAAAGGAACCAGGAGGTAGATCCCATACAAGAAGCAGACTGCCTAGAGCTTACTGTCAGAATTGCAGAACACACAGATAATGACTGACCATGCACTGGAGGAAACCAGCAATAATGACACGCAAGAAGGTTGCCACAGCTCCCAAGAATTTAACAGTCTGAGAGAGGCTATAGTTTTTATGTGACAGAAGAGATAAAGATAATACATAAAATCAAAAGAATGGAACAATATACTATCAAGAAAGAACCAGGAAAATTCCATAAAGTTCCAAAGAGACCACTGAGAAATTTTAAAGTGTGGCAATTCAAATTAGTGGCCCAAAGGACAAATTAAACAGCAGGCCAGACACAAATGAAGGGAAAATAAGTAAAGTAGAATATATATCTGAGGAAATAAATCACAACAGAATGCAAATAAAAAGGTAAGAGTTAAGAAAGAAGTTGAGAGGCATCAAGGGTAGGACAAGGTCCTTTATGCCTCTAATAGCGTCCCTGAAAGAAAGACTAGAGAAAGGGAGGGAAGGACATTCTGAGCGTTTACAGCAGGACTCACCAGAGACACAAGGCATAGTTAAAGGACCTGTGGTATGGCGTATCACCCACTGTGTGGAACGTGCATGCATGCTAGGCCCAGGCTTAGAGACACATTGTCAAAAAGCTCTCAGATTGTCCCAAGATGCCTAAGAGAAGCTTTGTATTTGATGCCTGGCTGCAGGGACAGAGTGATGAGTCTAAGGAATTAACTGTCTTTCTCTGTCCCTCATTATGCACATAGGAAGAAACAGGTTTGGAGAAGTTAAACAATGTGTACAGTTCATGTGGAAATCAGGGTATAAATCCAGGCAGTTTGACTGGAGAGAGACTCCCTGAAGCCCTGTGCATTCTGCCACCGATCTCAGAGGGAAAGGCTCCTTCCAGCTGTGTCCTCTGGTCTGATACTTGGCCAGCAGAGCAGCCCTAGACTGAATCCATCCTTTATTCATTTTTCAGACCTCTGTGGAGGGCAGTCCTTGTTCTGTCCCCTTCTGGGTCCTGGGATACTGGAAGAAGTCAGCCGTGGATCTCCAGGACCCCACTGTCTGGGAGTAAAGCAATCAGAATTCCAGTATTAGGGAAGCAGTGCTCTGGTTACTCAGAGACCACAGAAGGGTTGTGTTTCAGCCTACTGAATTCATAAATCCATGTTCTCCATTTAAGAAACAGTTCCTAAGAGTCTCCAGAGTGGCTCAAAGAAGATTCCATTCTTAAAAGCTAAGGTGTCTTCTTCCCTGACCATCTGTATGACCTTCAAGTTACATTATCACCTTGATCCTTTGGTTCCTTCTCTAAAATGAGGATAATGACAACAGCCACCTCATAGGGTTGGGAGGACTCTGTAAGATACGCCTTGCAAAGTGTTTAGCACGATATCTGGCCCTTGACACTTGCCATGATTTATCATCAGTTTAATGTAGGTGTGATTAATATCCACCCCACCCCCATTCCTGGCTTCCCTTCCCCAGGATTCGAGAGCACCAATCCATCCTCAGCAGGGACACAGTTCTGCCCAGATGCCACAAAGCAGAGTATTTGTATAGAGGGGAAAGCCTGGCTTCCAGAGACTGCGCTGGTGGTAAACAAGAGCAGGCAAGAGCTAATAAAATTTCAAATTAGCCATGACTTTTCACAGCCCTTCAATTGTGCTAGCTGATTTAATGGTCAACGTCCCTGCTCACTGGGATTGAATAATGGAGCATTTCTGTAGAGTTATGGATGCAGCAGCTGAATCTGTCGTGCTAACATCAATAGCAGAATGCAAATAACCCTTGCCTGGGCTGTAATTATGTGTTTAAGCAACGTCTGTCGTGGCAGAGTCAGGATGTATGATGGGGCCAGCAACTGCGGCAGAGGACAGGTGCTTTTCTAGGCAGGTGTGTCTGGGGCTGGAACAGGAGCTACAGTTAAGACCCAGACAATGCTGGGGTAAAGGAGGCTTTGTTTCACATCTCAGCATGAATCGGACAGTTAAACTCAAGATGAATGGCTCTTGGTTGGTAAGCCACATTCTAAGTTCAGGATCTGGAAAGGAAACTACTCCTTTGTAAGCATTTCCTGGGTGTCAGCTGCTATGTTTCAGATACTGTGCTGGATTCGGGGACATAGTACTGTACAGATATTCCTCCTTTAATGATTTACATATTTACTGACTATTTGGACTTATGACAAAAGCATGCTGTTCAGAGTTACAACCTGTCTTTTTTGTACAGTTCTGTACAACTTGTTGATAGAGCCTCAATGTCTTTTTTGTATAGCACACCTGGTTTATACAGTACTGTATAATTTTTGCTGATTATATTGTATAACAGTACTATAGTTTTATGTCCTGTTATACATTATAGTACTGTATGTAAGAATTATGCAAATAAAAGCAAAGTCATCAAGCTGGCGTTTCCTTTGACCCTTTCTTCGTTTTGAATATTGTAATGTGCATACTATATGCAATTCCTCATTTAGCCACCAATTCATTTAATGACCTAGTCTCGGGAATATGACTCAGTCATTAAATGAGGAATGCCTCAACCCTGTTGTATTTTAGGCACTTTCACTAAGCATGTTGTGTAACTAAACACAGCATTTATGAAAAGACAAATGTCCTTGAAATATGTATTATTTCTAAAATGTTAGATACTGGGGAAAAATAACCTACCTGACATTTTCTGGACACTGAGGCAAAACAAGAAGGTATATGCAAAAATATAGATGGTTTGCCAGTTTTGAAGCAGAAGGGAGTGATCTGTCTTATGAGACTTGTTGATCACGTCTGATGCAAGAAGAGAAGCTGCTCCACAGGGCCAGAAAAATGTATCAGTGCACTGTTTTTATTGGGCTCACTTCTATTTGCTTCTGACATTTCCTCAGGGGATAATAAAATGATTCATTTGGGTTTTGGTTTGGTTTTGGTTTTTGAGAGCTTGTTTTGTTTTGTTTTGTTTTGTTTTGTTTTGTTTTGTTTTTGAGGCAGGGTCTCACTGTACAGTTCAGACTGGCCTTAAACTCACTATGTAATCGAGGCTGGCCTCAAACTCATGGTGATCTTCCCGCCTCAGCCTCCCAAGTGCTGAGATTACAGGTGTGGGCCACCACACCTGGCTTCATTTGGAGTTAAATAAACTCTCAGATATAAACAAACTTTTTCAAAGTGATATTACCTTTGAAACTTTTTGATATATAAAAATGTCTCATCATACCTTGGGCAAATTTTCTCAAGCATTGTATATACACTTCCTAACCACAGGAAACAATTGAGCGATTGTTGTCACAGTTGTTTCTTGGCTCTGTGATTGTTTTATGTGTTTAATTTTTATCTTAGACTCTTGGTTACTAGGCTCCTTTACTACGTACTTCATGTATCTTTGTATCCTCCAAAGTATTTACTGCAGAGATGGACAAAGCAGTAGCTCCATTAATGCCAGTTTCACTGTCAATGATATTAGGCATTTCCAGTGATTTTTACAGAATCGAGCAGGTTCACAGTTCTGTGATATATTAGTAGTGGTACTGTTTTAATCTTGTTGATCGTTTGTAATGACCCGCAGAACTTCCTTCTTTAATGAACCAAAATTAGCTTGGCATGATGACACAGGCCTATAATCTCAGTACTCAGGAGCTTGAAACAGGAGGATCACTGCAAGTTCAAGGCCAGCCTGGGGTACGTAGCAAGACCTCTTATAATAAATCAAATAAATAAATAAAAATTGTACAGTTTCCTTTGACTATATCTTTGTTCTGAATATTGAAATGTATGTATTATGTACAATTCCTCATTTAAAGACCAATTTATTTAATGAGCTAGTTGCAGGAACAGACCTTGGTCAGTAAATGAGAAATATATATGTCTCTCTATATAAATATATATAGTTGATTGATTGTCACACCCTATATAAACTGTATATATAGTTTCTCACTAAATGAGAAATATATATATGTCTCTATACATATATAGAGACATATAGATATATAGATATATGACTTACATGGTGCTCTTATTATCCTCATTAAGAGATGTAGGAAATGGAGGTCAGAGAGTTTAAGTGACTTGCCCAAAGTTACACAGTAGTAAGTTTCAGGTCCCAGATTTCATGGGCTCCATGCAGAAATTGCAAAAGACAAGAGATTTTTATCCTTAATTTAAGGGGAAAATGAGGTGTTAGGGCAGTTAAGTGGCTTGCCTGAGCCACACAGCTAGTGAGGACTGCCAGCCTGGCCAGTGCACATCCAATACTCCAGTGGGCAGCACTTACATCGTGAACTGCATGAAGACAGGAGAGAGGTAGGCCTATCAGGGTTGCTTCCATATTATTGATGAGAGATTGGAGCTTAGGGGCATTCAGTATAAGAGCTTGTCCCTGGTAAATCTTAGGGACATCATTAGGACTTGAACTTTAATCTCTGGTCCTCATAATCTTTACACACTTCTTAATAGAATTGACTGAAACGAGGGCTTTCATGGACTCACATTTGGTTTTAGCTCCGGCTTCATTTAACTATTTCATTCATTTCTCACTTATTTACTAAACAGTCATATTTTAAATGTGTCTAATAAGTGCTGAGAATACATCAGAGATGACTAGAACAGATATGTGACCGGGGTAGTTGGGCAAGTTGCTCAGCTTCACACAGCAAAAAGTGGTAAAGTCAGAATTTAAACTGAGAAATATGGCTCCTTAACTACTGTCTGCCTACAAAACACACAGACTGCAGCCCTGGCTTTTCCTTTCCTTGACTGTGACCACTATCTCCAGATAGCTCATTTTTTGCATGTTTGTTTGTTTGTTTGCCTGTCTTAAACTGTTCTTTAGATATCTGAAAAAGTACTTTGGAATGATGCAGCCAAAACTCTGTGATCTGATAGTATATCTTTGAGCTTTGGGAAGATGGTAGAGCTGTGATCCAATTTTGAGATCTAAGAAATCCATCCGTGTGGCAGATTATTCCTTGCAAATAGCAACTTACAGAGAAAAGAACTGGGCTTTCAAAGGGCGGAGAACTATGCCTTGGACCATGTGACTACACGCTGTAGGGACAGATGCTAGAGTTATAGGCCAGTACCAACGCTGCCTCCTCCTCACCCCTAAGTCAGGCAGTCACCAGGTGTTAGAGCTTTCTCTCCTAAATGTCTCTCAAAACCATCTACTTCCTCAGTCTCTGCTGCTGATACCTACCCTAGGCTGCCTTTATCCTTTACCTATGCACACTCAGTGCCACTCACCCTCCCCACCCACCTGTCACCTCACCCCACCATCTCTTTGGTTTCAACTGAAGTGCACAAATGAAGTTACCTTATGTTTTTTTTGGGGGGGGGATTTTTTTTTTAATTGGTACAGGGGATCGAACTCATGACCGCCTGCTTGCAAGGCAGATTCTTATGCCGCTGAGCTAAATCCCCAGCCCCAAAGTTACCTTATGTTTAAAGTTTTACTGGTTCCCACAGTTCTGAGGATGAAACATAAACTCCCTAAAAACCCACACAGTCTGCTCCTGCCATCCCACATTCTCTTCTTGGGTCATTCCCCCTCGCCTTCGAAACATCAGCATCTGGATTTAGCAGTTCAGGTGTTTAAGTGGCCCTCGTCTCTTGGCTCCATGTCTTTAGAAAAAACAAAAAATCAAATACTGTACACTCTGTCTGTCTCTCCTATCAGGCTGGGATCAGACGTAACAGACCTGGGCCTTCTTTGTACACAGCAAAGGCTTTGGATTATATGAGCATATAATGTTTTCAGTGATTGGAAAATGAAGACATAGATGCAGGTGTTGTGTATGAACATGGCTAGTAGAACATAGCTATATAAAGTACACACTCTGTACATGCTCTGTTTTCCCCACAGATGGCTTGGTGGACTGCATGGACCCCGACTGCTGCCTGCAGCCCCTCTGTCATGTCAACTCATTGTGCCTGGGCTCCCCTGACCCTCTGGACATCATCCAAGAGACAAAGACCCCTGTGTCCCAGCAGAACCTGCACTCCTTCTATGACCGCATCAAGTTCCTTGTGGGCAGGGACAGCACGCACATCATCCCCGGAGAGAACCCCTTCGATGGAGGGTGAGTCTGTGGGGGCCATGCTCTGAGGGAGAACTGAGTCTTCCCCAGGGCCATGCTTGGGTGGGAGGAGGCCAGAAGGCTGAATCTTATAAGATTCTCATGGAATGTCAGGGGAGGCAGAGCAAAGGCCTCCAGGAGCCACTTTATAAAACTGCTGTCCAAGGCACTCAGAATTTTTATGAGCAAAGTTGAGCTGTTCCCACTGGGTGATAGATGGGGAGAGTGAAAAATCAAAGGGCCAAAGGGAATCTTGGATCAATACCCACTTTGCAGTCAGCTCGCCCTGATCCTTTGGTCTGATGAACTGAAGAGCTTTGGCACTGTTTATGCTCAGAGCTGACATCCAGAAGACTTTGCTGTCTGGGAGTGCCAGGGTATCTGCAGTGTCCCAGCCCGTGTTCCCACACAGTCTTTCTTTTTCCAGTTGTGTCACTGGTGGGAGTTTCTTACTGAGGTCTGCTGTATGTCTGGTCCATTGTTGGGATCACAGAGATGAGGATAGTTTCTGCCATTTTGAACCTCATGGTCTACCATGGGACTTAGAGAAGCAGGGATATATTTATCGTATGCTTTGGTAGAATTGCACGCCCAAAGACTCTAGGGCACAGAGGAGGAACTCCCAGGTGGCGCAAAACCAAAGCTTATGAACCAGCTCGCAAAGATGAAGAAAGCTGTGCATGCTGGGGATTGTTCAGGGAGAGTGAAAAGCTGGTGCAGACCCCTGAGGCCACGTAGGGCATAGACACCAGCAAAAAAGATAACCTTCTGCCTTTTGCTCCCTGTGTCAGGACAGTGAACCACGATAAGGCATCCAAGAGCAGGGATTTATAGTCATTTGTTTTGAATGCCTTCTAACATGGTGATGCTGCCTATGTACAAAGCTTTCACTTAAATTCAGCATAGTGAAATCAGGCAGACTGTGTGCCTTCTACACTGAAGACTTTTGTCTCTGCCCTAAAGGAAGTGATGAGGGGTACAAAAGGGATTGACCATTGGGTCAGCAGAGATTGACCATTGGGTGAGTGAAAGAGGGGTCTCTTGCTGGGATGCCTCGGTAGATGGCAGTGCTGTCACCAGGATGGACCTGAGAGCAAGAGCAGGAGTGGGAACAAGGTGATGACCTCCACCCTGAACAGGAGAGGGACAAGGCAGAGACACTTCACACTAAGGTACTCTAGAGCAGGAGTCTACAGTTTTAAGAAATCCTGGCACTCACTCACACAGAGCTTAAGGCTTAAAGTTCTTGAGTTGGGAAGCCATCAGTGACCAGCACTGGCTGAATCCATGGGTACACAGATGCTTGTTCCATGGGCACATGTGAGGAAAGAGAGCAGCCTGAAGAGGGTGCCAGGAGAGCCCCCTGGGAGGCTCCCAGCTATAACTGGGGACAGCAGCATGTCTCTGTGTGGTCTCTGTACTGCAGCTGGTGGAGCCAGGAATTTCGGCACACAGAGCTCACATGCGTCCCATTGCCCCAGCCTGTCCTTGCAAGGAGCATAGGGGCAGCATTCAGATAGTCTCCTCGATAGTGGTGAAGTGCGTTAGAGTGCGTACCTTTCTCGCTGTCCCAAGAATGTGGAGAACCTGGCAGGGAGAGTGGCTTTTCCACATTCGCAAGGCCAGTCAAGCTGTGGAGCCAGGAGCAGAAAGAGTGAGGAAAAGCCAATTCATTTATCTTGGCCAGAGCTGCTGCTTTTGTCTCTGGGTAGGAAGCTTCCTGCTATTTTATTCAATTGTGTGATTTTGTATGTATGCTTGTGGGTCTTCCCTTGGCATAAGTTCTTTTAATCAACTAGAGATAAAAATAATATTCCTACCAAGGAGAATGTTACTTGCTCAGCCTTTCATTACTGGGCCCATATGGCATCCGATGGGGGTGGCGGCTTTTTGACTGCTTGTGGCTATTCTGCTCAGGGGGTGCCTTTCCGCGCCAGCCTGCTCCATGACAGTGGGACACATCGCCTCCATGTCCTCCTGACAACTTACTGAGCCTGCTGCTTGAGTGCCACAAGCCACTGAGGGACCTACAGTGGAATCTCAGCACTGTGGCTTCAACAGATGTGATCTTGCCTCAAGGAAACTGTGCTGGGGAAAACAGGCTCAGTAAGAGGGAACAAAGAGACTGCAGAGTCAGGCCCACATGGGCTGCTGGTCCTGGCTCTGGCATCCTTGGGGAAGTGGCTGTGGGCCTGTAAATGTCTGCCAGTCCCCCACAACTGAGCCCTGCAGGGAGGCTTGCAGATTATTATTTTTTAACCCTTGGTAATTGTTCAACATGCATATATATAAATAGTCCTGAAGAATGAAGAAAGGAAGGAAGGATGGAAGCAGAGATGAAATGAGGGAGGGAGGATGGATGGATACATTATTTTATTTAACTTTATGTTGAGGATTTAGAATCCAGAGAGTTTAAATCACCTGCTGAAAACCACACTCCAGATGAGAAGCAGAAGCAGAAGTCAGCCCCCAGATAGATTTTTATATATCTGTCACCTTCAGTTAAATTACACTTTGTAAGCAGGAACCATTCATCTCTCCAAACCTATAATACTTCAGGCAGGGCCCAAAACACTACTTGCTCTACAAATGAATAGATAATGGAAGTTTCTGAATTGTTACTATAAAAATTCTGTTGACTAACATTTACCAGAATCATTGCATTGCTGCTCCTTGCTGATCTAGATCCAAAAAGCAGACACCTGTCACTGAGAATGCCCATACAGTGTTTGGGATGAAGTACACCCAGGTGATTCATCACAGACACACGAGACATGGGATACTCTTCCTGTTAGACCACCTACTCAGTATTCTGATCCAGGCCAACAGGCAGCACTCATGTGGGATAAAGGGAAGTCAGCTGCCATGTCTGAGGCATGGCTTCTTTTCTGTCACATATGGAAGTGTGCTCTCATGAGGACCCAGAGTTTCGGTCCTGGCTGTGCCTCCCAGTAGCTGAGTGTGATGCTGGGGAAATGATTTAACCTTTGTGGCTTCAGGTATGAACTGGTAATAATAGTAACTGTTTCATAAAAGTCATAGGAAGGGCTAACTAAAATAAAGTACCTAAAACAGAGCTGGGTCCATAGCAAGTGATTGGTTAATGGGGCTTTTACAGTGCCACTGTATCTTGGTGACAATAGCTCAAGCCTCTGAATCAGACAGACCTTGATCCAAAGGCTGCCACATCTTTCTGGCTGTCACCACAGGAAAATTCCTTAGCCTGTCAAAGCTCCATCTCATCTCAAAGATAGGGATAATAAGGGCTTTGTCATGGAGTTGCCATGAGAATCAAATGGAGGTAGGGGTGGAGGAGTTACATAAAGACTCCACCTAGTGCCTGCCATGCAGAAATATGATTAGTAATTACATGGTGGTGGTGGTTATGATATGGGAAAGCACTTCTAGCTCGACTTCCTTCATTGGAAGTCAAACTTGAGAGTCATCTGTGCTCCAGGAAAGTCCAGCAGCCATCCAGAGAAGAGCCAGGATTAGACTGTTGAATCATTGTTCGAGGAAGGGAATCAGCCACATTCTCGCCAACCGGCTGTCAGCCATGATCCTTGTTAGAGAGGAATCCTGTGGCACTTTTTCAGAGAGCAGGAATTCTAATGGGCAGGCAGACCTGACTCAGTGCCCAAGTGTAGCAATAACACAGCCTGTGCCTGATGGACAAAGCCCCATATCCTGCAACCTACATGATGTGCCACAAGTTGAATGGTTTGTTTGGGGTTTCATTGAACAGCCTCCAAGACACAGGCTGCCATCCAGAGACCTAGCAGCTCTACTGAGACTGGCAGGAAAACCAGGCCAGTGAGGGCTAGCTCCTTCATTCTGCAGATCGCTGGGTGTGTGTGTCAGGTCCAGGGAGTCTGAGGGGTAAGGAGTTCAAGACCAGGACTTAAAACTGCTTTAGATTCCCATCACTAGAGCAGGCATCCTGAGAGGCCAAGGCTCTCCTCACCGGTGCCCCTGTGTCTGGGGCAGGAAGCAGGAGGCACTCCAAAGGGACATATAATACCAGGAGGTTCATGGGAGCAGGTGCCTCTGTGCAGTACCCCAGCAGGTACCAGAGGCAGCAAAGCAGGCACCATCTGAGGGAGAGATGGGAAGCAGCTCCCCAGGATGTGAGGGCCCAGCCAAGTTCACTGGCCTGGCTGGGCTCTGCTGAAGACCCCACCGAGCTGAATCAAGACTATTGCCAGGTGGACTGAGAGGTTTTGGAAGACCACCTTCAGGAACCCTATCTTATTCCCCTAAGTCCCAGAGTCAAGTTCAATGCCAGGTTTGATTAAGATGGTAGCTCTGTCTGACATTCTGTCCTTGTCACCACATAAAGTGATAGAGTTGTGAATGATCTCGGCTGATCCAAAGTAGGAGGGACATAGCAGCCAAGGAGACCACCATCACCAGATCAGGTGGCTTGAGTACCATCTTTCTCTCGTGGCCTGGATGCCTGGGCCATCTGCCTAGTAAAACACATGTCCCTCACCAGGACAGCAGAAGCAGAAGGGTACCTGCTTCTAGGACTTGAGTGGGAGAGGAGAAGCCCCTAAGGTCTAAGGTGGAAGAAGGATCTTCAGTTCGATTATCTGTACCAAAGGGACAGACAGTCAGACACTGACTGTGGGGCGTGGGATCAGATGGCGAGGAAAGGGAGGGACACCTGAGACTTCTAGAAAAACATTCGAGGCAGAGATGTTTCCCACTTCTGGCTGTGTCTGTTCTCCTGGAAATGACTAGCCAAGTTGAGAGGCTAGACATGGACAGATGCCACTACAGTGCACAGCTACAGATTACCAGTGCTGGACAGCATAGACAGCCCTAAGAAAGGAACTCTCATGTCCTTTGTGTGCAAGCCCAAGCCACATTTGAGGACACTGTATTGGTCTGAGAAATAATGTGATATTGACAAGACTTGCTGGACTTCTGTAAGCCTATTAGGCTGTCAGCTCACTTTGGCAAGCAGGTGGATGTAGACTGGGGACCACTGAATCTCAGCTCAGAGGAGACCCTGAACCCAAAGGGGAAAGATTCACAGAATCGGGTGGACATCAAAACAAGGAAGGAGAAAAGGATAGTATCCTGTAGAAAGGATCAGATCTTAGGAGGAAAAGCTGAGGGGTTCAGAGAGAGACACCACTGCCAAATCACACAAGCTCAATTTGGTCAATACTCACCAATACCTGCTCTAGGCAAGCGAGAAGGCCTGGTCTCATCGTCATTATTTTAGGGCTCTTTTAAGGTCTGTGGCTCATCACTGAACCCCAACGCTTAGTAGAGGGAATTGCCCAGCTTGAGTTACAGCCAGTGATAGAATTAATTAGGGAGTCACCCTGTCCTCTGCTGATTTTCTGAAAAGGAGAGACAAGTGATTGGAGAGCTCACAGTGGGGCCAGGACTCCCACAGCATTGTGTCCTCCAGTCACAGCTGCTTCTCTCCCAACACAGTGTGGCCCAAGGTAGCCAGCAGTAGACACTGGTGGTTGAAAATGAGTGAATAAATGAAGGAAGAAGGACTGCTGGCAGCAGTGGCCTTGGGCCTGAGGCAGAGATTTCAGTGAGGAATGTTGGCCATTAGAACATGATTTATTAAATTATGGGTCATGACAACCTGCTAATATACCATAAAATCAATTTAGTGGGTCAAAGCTATTCTTTTTAAAAAGTAAGTTTAAACCTAATGGGATAGAATGGAATGAAAAATATCAGCAACACTATAAAAGAGTATATATGCCATTAAAACTTTTCAAGTTTGTGCATGTGTGTGTGCACTGTATGTGTGTACAGTGCAAACTGCATTGCTTACTATAGCATTCAGTAACACTGGACTTAAAAATACCTTCTAGACTGAGAAACCAGTATGAGCAACAGCAGGACTTTCCAGGATAATTAGACATTGGAGAGAATTTTAATGGGGCTGGAGGATAATTATGGTGCTGCTATTTTGTAAAATAAAAGTCAGGAGACAGGCTCTAACATCTGAAATCAAGATGACCTTAGGAAGTCTGAGGTGTATGATCATGGCAAGCAAAAGGAGAAGGAAGAACAAAGGAGAGCAGAGGCCAGAAAGGTGGTGTAGGGGCTGGAGTTTAAAAAGACCTGACTCTCATTTGTCCACAAACTGGGTTAGAGCATTACAGCTCAGTGAGGACTCAGAATCAGCCCTACACAGAAGTGAAGTAGCCTCGATTCCCAAGGCTCAAACTTTCCCTCATACCCTTTCAAGAGGAAAAAATAATGAAAAAGAGGGAGAAATTGTCAGATATGCAATGTCATTTCTTACTAGCCCACCACAGAGCTAAAGCCACATACATATGTCAGTAGCATAGCCGTTCCAGTAGGGCATTTGTTCCTCATTCCAGACCCCACCCCACTTCCTCCAGCCCAGGCCCTCGTCAGCCCTCCAAGACCCTCCGAGAGGCCAAGCAGTAGAGATCATCTAATGGACTTCAAATAAACACCGACTTCCTGACAGCTGGCCACTGAGTGAATTTATTATTGAGTTATACTCCTGCATTTTCAGAACAAGCTGAGCTGACAAGCTATCCTATCAGTTTAAAAAAAAAAAAGAAAGAAAGAAAGACAATGATAAATTACCTGATGGAAGATGGGAGAAAGTAAAGATCTTACTTCCTCCAAAATGTCAACCATTATATATTATTCATGTTGGTTTTTTAAAAATCCCTCCCACATTGAAATGAATGTTTATGATGATAAAGCAACTGGGTGGATTCAATTGAGGATGCAGGCAGCGACATCTCTCACATCATCCTGATGAGCAGCTAACAACTCTTCCTCTGCCACTTGATCATCCTTTTATTGATTTCAAAAACAAATTACGATCTGTGTTTGCTTTGTAGCTTAAACTTATTCCCTGTTGTCCGTCACAGGAAGCATTAGCAGGGGATGCTGTGGTAACACAGAAATAACCAAGCAATTAGAGAGAGGACCTGGATCCAGTCCTTAGGCAAGGGGGACAAGTGACATTAGGCAAGGAGTGCTCAGTTACTCCCATGTAATGATGGTTACTAATTCCTAACCAGCTGGATACTTTCAAAGATTAAATGAGATACAATATGCAGAAACCCAATGGCTGGTACACAGCATACATTTAGTACACAGCATACATTTAGCTGGTACACAAAGAAGTGTTCTGTGTCAGGCATCATTTGAAATTTTTGTGCATTTTAAAAGTACAGATACTTTTAATCACCCCCAGATCATAAGGACTAGATTTATCACCTTTGTTTTAGATTTATGAAAACTGAGGCCCAGAAAAGCTGAATCATCGGGCCAAAGTTATAATGTCAGATGTGGCAGAGCCCAGCATTAAACACCATGCTTCACTGGCACCAACCGTAACGTGCTGAGTGTCTGCTCCCTGCTGAGTCTTGCATGTTTCTAGCTCAGCATCTGCAGTTCAGAAATCTGCACAAGATGCTGTCATTATGCCCTTCCTCCCTAGCTGGCCCTAACCTTGTCTCAGATACCACACAGCACAGCACCCACGGCATGCAGTAAGGCTGAGTGCTAAAGAGTACTAGCCTCAGAGTCAGGTGGCCAAGACGTGGAGCCCAGACCCACCATCTGCTAACTGTGTAATCTTGGGCCTCCTAATCTCTCTGTGTCTTGTTCTCCTCCTCTGTCATGTGAGCATCACAATCTATCTCTCATGGGACTGTTATGAGGATTAAATCAGATACACAGTATATAGGTGTCCTTGAAGTAAGCATTTACTGTCAAAAGTCACCATCACTCATAACAGTAGTGTTCATATTAGCATGAGCTGTCGGATAAGTATTCATAACGGTTTGGGGATAGAACTGGGATGAGAATCTTGGCCAGAAGCATCACAATAGTACATACTGACAAATGTCCTAGCACCTGGTTTTAGCAGAGGTGAATGGACTCTTGACATCAACAGACCTTTGTGGTGGAAGAGGAAACCCCTGTCTGTGCGGGTCATCAGCTGAGCCTACATCCTTGAGAGCCTAGAGTCCTAAATCACAAACTATAATCCCAGTATTTATAAGTCAGAGGCTTTCTGTATTTACATCCAATACTGATAAATTTCTTTTTTCTTTTTTTTTTTTTTTTTTTTTTTTTGTCTTTTTTGAGACGGGGTCTTGCTATGCAGTTCAGGCTGGCCTTGAGCTCACTTTGTAGCCCAGGCTGCTCTCAAACTCGCAATGATCCTCCTACCTCTGCCTCCCAAGTGCTGGGATTACAGGCACGAGCCACCACACCCGGCTAATACTGATAAATTTAAAGCAATAAGAAGTTAAAGTATTTGGAATGCCATGCCCCACATGCTAAAATTGTCCTCAGTGGAAGAGGTAAGTCAGGACATACAGTGCTTCAGAGTGAGTCCCAAAGAAGGGCGCTGTGACAGGGACAGCTGGGACCTTCAAGGGGAACTGGGCAGAGGCCAGAGATCCCACCCCACCTGCCTCTCCTCCTATTCCCCCCATAGTGTGGACATGTGGCTCTAACCTGTAAGCCTCTGGCTGGGCCTTATCCCCATCAGAGGAGAGGAGCTCAGAGCAAGCCCAGGCAGCCGCTCAGCCTCATATCCTTCCTACCACTTTTCTGTCTGGTCCACAGCTTGCCAGCTCTGCTGAGCAGATTTCTGCATTGCTCTTGAGTCCCGCCTCATTTTCTCTGCCTACCTTCCTGATATAAGTACCTAGTACTGCTACCACTAAAGTCTTGCTTCCCCTTGTCTGGCTTCCACATTTGCCTCATCTGGGTCTGAAGCTCCACTCCTGCAGTGCTTAGGGACGTAAGGATTACTAAGTGGCGACACGAAGGGCATCCACACCCAGATGCCCTGGAGTCCCTTTGCCGTACCTGTCACCCATCAGATCCTCTTCTTTTGTCCCTTAAATACCACCTATATGCTGTTGTACAACTCAGATAAGCGGTACTAGGTAGGACTTTCTAGAGCTGTATCTCCCCACCATCTGGCCTGCAAGTGGCTCTAATCTTGCTCCATTCTAGTCTGTCTTTCCTGGTGAAGCAGGCCCTGTCCTGTACCCTGACAGGAAGGCAGGACACACAATCACAGAATGAACTTGTCCACTGAGAGGTCACATTACAGCTGAGCTGCCTCGTGTTTCTGTGATAGCACAAACCACCTCCTGACGGTCCTCAGAAAAGGAGACCTCTGGCTGCACCACATAAGAACAGTCTCTCAGACACGCGCCAGTCTCATGTCCCTAAGAACAGTGACAGTGTTTCCCAGATGTGCAGTCCCCAGACCTGGCCAAGCAGGAGCCTTGCATTCTCTAGCCCCCGTCATTCCATTTTGGTTCTCGTTCACCCAGCCAGTGGGCTCACTTCCCTAGAAGTGAGCAACACTAAAAACAAGTGAACAAATATTCTAAACAGTCAAGGATGTTATTCTTATATACACACCTTTGTCAGCCAGCAGAAAATATTCCAGAAGGTTCTTATAGGAAGAGACTCAAAGCATTAGCATTCAGCAGTGAGGTTGTCCCCTGCACAGGCAGTTGCAGCTGCAGGTTAGAAGCTCATGCTTCCTTAGGGCCTGCAGGATCTTGGCAGCCTGATTAAGTTAGGAGATCGATAGTGGCTTCTGAGATCTCCAGGAACTAGGGCCTGAGATTTCTGAGGACTAGAAGTTGCTGAGCCATCTCATAATTGAGTGGCCTCAGTAGGAAACACTGCCCCATCCCAGAGAACAATCATATTCTGATGTATGAATAAAGAGCTTAGACACAGTCACTCTGAAGAGTGTTCCAACTCAGATGTTAAATCCTACTACCTACACGAAGGGGTCTGGGTTTCCTCTTCCCTCTCCAGAGATGTACTCAAAATGATCTGTGGGGACTGCATTACTGTGATGAATTAGAGTCCTTCCCTCTCATGTGTATTCTACATTACCCACAAGACACATGGAAGCTTCTGGTACAGTCTGAACTGAGCCAGTTCCCAAAGGAAAATTGGCACTTGGGCAGAGTCTGGATGCTCTGATTCAACTCAGGGGATGTATTTATTACTGTCATATTGCAAGGTCTTCCTAGGTAGAATCCAAGAGATGGCAGGTGCCAGACCCTGAAGGGCTTCATGTGCCCAGCAAGACAGTTTGAATTCTGTCTGTAGCTAAGAAACTAAGTTACTAATGATAGAGTAAAAAATTTAATATGTTTTTTTAATGGGTAAAGTTTGGAAAGCAGCATCTTAGATTACAAGGTGCCTCAAGGGAAGATTTGATGCAACTCCTACCCTCTAATAAAACAGGAATATTAAAATGTAATGATGAGATCAAGTTTTATTGGTTTTGGTCTAAGACCATTGAAAGACATACATAGAGTAAACAAAGGAAGAATTTTGATGTAAGCTATAAAGAATAAAACAGAGCAAGACGTTTGCTTTTGAATATAACAATATGTATCTTTTAGAGTTTATTTTTCATACAAAGAGTTTACACCACCTCTTCCATTTTAAATGGTGCGATGAGGTGATCTCAAGGTGCTCTATGAATACAGGAAGAAAAACACTAGGCTTTCTATTTATATTTACCCTTATTTTAAAAATAAGAAAGCAAGAATGTTTTATTCCTATAGAGTATGGCTTTTCACAAATTTGCTCCATTGATCCCTATGTTACTTGGTTATATGTCTAGACCAGCAATAAGGAACAGGGCCAGTACACCACACAGGTTAATTATTGAGTGTGTTGGCACAGGTGTGTGGGTGTGGATGTGGGTGTATGTGTGTGTGTCGGTTCTTAACCAATCTACTCATAAGAAGTCAAGTAGCTTAAGAAGATTTCTGCAATATAACAACAAAAGGAAGCAAATAGTGACAGTACAATTACAAGCCAGCATGAAAATGGCAGAGCAGATGGGTCTGCTGCTCTGGGGACAGCCTTCCTCAGCATCAATATGAGGTTCAACATTCTAATGATCACTTATGTCATAGCTAAAAAAAGTTAGCCAGCAGATCCAAAATTACCAAGAAAGCTATTTGAAATATGAGTTTTTATCTATTAAACCTTGTACTAAGTGATACTGTGCTTTCCAATATCAACTGATGTTAGCACATATGAACAATTTATAAGCACATATGCCAAAAGAGGCTGCTGAAACATGTTTGCAGAAAGAACATGCAATCAAGTAAGTTTTAAGAGCCCTGCCCTTGGGGCTGGGGATTTAGCTCAGTGGCATAAGCGCCTGATTGCAAGCAGGCAGTCGTGAGTTCGATCCCTGGTACCAATAAAAAGGAAAAAGACAAAAAAAAAAAAAAAAAAAAAAAAAAAAGAGAGAGTCCTGCCCCATTGATTATAACTCCAATTTTTGAGGCATCTAAAAAAAATTGAGAGTCACAGTTAAATATGTTAGATAGTAAGTAAGTTGGGAAGGACAGTGTCTCTTCAGATTGTCATGGATAAAAATTAGATCCTGCATTGAATCCTGGCTTGCTGGCATCTCTCTGAAAGAATGGGCAAGTCTAGTCCCTATCTGCACTTTGTTCTTGCACCTGCACCATGAGAAGTTTGAAAGGGGTAGCTGGGAAGGTCTCTTTAGACTCTTAACATTTCATGATTGGGATACCCCCAAGAAAATTATATGCATGAAAGACATCAGGCTGGAAAAGTTGGCTCAGGAAACTAAGGCAGAGTATGGGATGGAAAACTAGGAAGAACATTTTATGGATCAGACTGTGTGATCAGGCTGGACAGATGGTCTCAGAAGCTCAGTGGACAGTGTCAGGCTGCCATGGGAATCACACCCCCACCAAGTGGTGGTAATTTGACAGGCTGTCAAGTGAGGTTTCCCATCCGGGCTCAGGTAATATTCTTACAAGACTTGGATAAATTGTGGTAGACATTGCGAAGATCCCATTCAGGCAGCAAGAGTTTGCAGGCAGTAGTTTAAGAGTTTGTGCAAGCCAGGCATATAAATCCATTTATAGTATACAATATAATGCAAAAGAGGGGCTTACATAACCAGTAACATCACAGAGCACTACTCTAAAATGAAGAAAGCCTATAGTCATTTGCTAGTTCCTGAGTGACTTTTTTTTTGTCTCCTGAATACCAGCTTAATTAGTGCATTATTTAAAAACTAAAAAAGGAAAATAAATCTTCATTTCCCCTTTATCTCCTTGTACAATATACATTGAATAATGCATAACTTAATCTCTAGCAGTCTTTATCTTTTTGAAAAGTTTTTCAAACAAGATGTGCAGACAGAAGCCAAGTGAGCCCTCCAGGGGAAGTGATCCTGGCCTTGGGAGCCATTTTGGTTCAACCACATGGAAAGACCCAGTCCTTACACCCTTAGGCAACTACCCATGTCCCTAGCAAGGTCAAAGTTTTCTTAACATCACTCTCACCTTAAGTAACAGAGGCACATCATCTCTTCCTTTATTCGGAAAATAGGAGTTTACACTATGCCTTGCCTTCAGATTCCAGGGCAAGCACCTATTTTAGAGGAGGTTTTCCTTTGCCCGCTCAGAAGCAATCATCAACTGGGCCCAATGCTGGGAATAGAAAATTGGGGAAGATGCCATTGGTCTTGCCTTCAAGATCATGATATGCTGAAGAAAAAAGATTGTCCCAGCTGTATGACAGCACCCAGAGTTTATATAGCAGTGGCTCAGAGCGGGCAAGAGTGGTGGACAGTGCTGTGTAAATGCACTGGAGAGGGGAGAAGCAGTTTTTGGATGAACGGGAGAGGTGAAAGCCAGCTAGAAAAACATTTCAGAAACGCATGCAAGCTTTGTACTCGCTCCATTAAGATTCTAAAGCCACTAGTAGTAAGACTACTTGAGCTGGCTGGTGTAGCACCAGATTAAAACAATTATAAATTTTTAAACAGATGTTGAATACAGCTTTATGCCCAGTTGGGAAAAACTTCAGCACACTTGACAGATGAGAGGATGAAGGGAAGTTCAGAGATCAGATGACTCTCCAAAGTCACCCTGTTAGTGACCAGAGACAGAATTAAGAACTACAACCCCCTGCCCAGAGATGGTTCTATCCCTTCTCCCAGAATGACAAAGGAGGTTAGGCTTTCCTTTATTTGGTTCCGCTCTGTGGTGGTTTTGTCTCTCCAACATGTTCCCCTCTTGATCCCAAATCTGGCCACTGTCCTCAAGATGCTGTCAGACAAATCTTTCTCTGCCATCAGCAAGGGCACCTTGCTGAGCGTACATTTGGACTAATGCCAGTGTGTTTGTCACCTCCCTGGCCTGGCGAGCATTTCCTCCTGGCAGAGTTCGCCCAGCCTAATTGCTTGTTTTGTATCCCAGCTGCCTGACATATGCCAAACCCATGTGTTGACTCCCCGATTCGAAGACAACTACACCAAGGCATTTCAAATTGGCTTTTGTGAGCTCTAGCAAGAGTAATTGGAGACTGTGAATTGTGCTTTTCTTTTTATAACCTTAACACCTAGAGTTAGTGCCTGGCTCATAGTAGGGGCCTTGATTTTTTTATTAAAGTGCATTTCAGTGGGTTTAAGTGTATGACACAGTAGAAACAGTGAGGATTTGAAAGTGAGAAGTGCTAGCTTGGAGTATCAGCTCAGCCAACTGAGCTCCTTTCTGGGTGACACTGAGCAAGTCTTTTCTCTCTGACTTTAGTTTTTGATCACTATTCACTTACCAGTCATGGAGCAGTATCCCATGCTTACCCTTCCCCCTGAAGATGAGGTCCCAGTCCTCCTCTAGCTCCTGTGTAAGCACTGTGTAAATGTGGATGATGTAATCATATGACAATCACAATAACAGAGCGACACTGGTAAAATATAGAGGAACCCAGAGGAGAAGGTGATTAATTGTGCCAGGAAGACTTGGTGACAGCTTTACTGAGGTGATGACAATGTAGAAGAGATTCTAAGATGCAGAGAAAGCAATACCTCAGAACTCCATTATACCAAAACAGTGATCCAGGGAAACAAAACACATCAAGTATAGGACTGGTGATAAGAGGACCACCCGAGCTAGCTGGAAAGCCAATTGATAACAATGATTTGAACTCCACAATCAGTGGTTTCCCACCAGTATTGTCTTCCATTATGGAGTTTCACACTCAAAGCAGCAACTGTGGTTTAGCTACATCCCCAACACCAAGCATGTACTTGACCCTTACTATGGGGACAGAGTTCCAGTGGTTTGAGGGAGCCAGGTCACACCAGCTCACAAAAATAGTTACTAAGTGTTTAGAAATTCTGGATGTTGATTGCTAAATTCAGCCACTATTAAAAATTAAATTATATAAAATTAAATAAATTACTTTAAAGCCTTATAAATACTCAAAACTTACCACTTCCTATATATTTTGCTATATTTTATAGTTTGCTTTTGAAGTGACAGGATTGTTGAATCTCAGTTTAAAAAAGTACTATATAATAGCATCCTGTCATGCCTCCTCCCAGTTCTGTTCAGTTACATCTTGTTGGTAGCTTGAAGTGAGCCATGATAGAAATGTTCATACCACAGCAATGAGAAAGTGCTACAAATGCTAGCTAGTTCTGTGCAAGTCTGTTGTTAGACACCAGTGCACCACTGCTGGTGTCCATTGAAAATACAGAGGAAGAAAGTAAGCATTGAAAATCCCCACACTCACATCTCTGCAAACCACCCAAACAGAAAATATATAATATGAGACATTTCAGAGACCTCCACAGAGACAACTTCCCCATCTCATTTGTTCCAGGAAAGGCTTCGTGTTAAACTGGATTTTCTTAACAACTGAAAATCATGATAAACTAGAAGTGTTTTAATCGAAGACTTGATTTCTGAGCCAAATGCCTGATTTGGAATGAGAACTGTCTAGCCTAGAGGAGTACAGGGAGTCAACTTAATATTCTCCAAAATCCAAACACAATCCACAGGAGCCTAGGGTAAAATTACATCTGCTGACTTGCCAAATCAGAGGCTATATGATAGTCAAATGGTGCTGATTTAAGGTTCACCAATTATCGGGAAATTCATAGAGGGAGATAAATCAGAGAAGGCTGGCCTGCATGTACATGAGGGGCAACAACCAGGGCAATCCCCAGAAGGAAGCCATCCCCAGAGGGCTGGTTATTGTCTAGGCAGACTCCAAAGGTGTGTATGTCAGAAGGCTGGATGGTAGCCAGCATCAAGAGATGAGAGCTGTTAGTAATTCTGTGGAAGGACAAAGTTCCAGCAATAAGAAATTCAATTGTCCTCGATTTAAAAAAAAACATCTCTCAGTACCAGTTGAAAACAATTGATGGAATAAATCTTTCCCATTAGCAGAGATAATTTCACATAAATATATTGGGAGACCTTCAGAGCAGGACTAAAAGTCTTTGCTGAGCACCGTCTGCTTCACTTGTTTGTCATGTAATTGCATTTAGACCAAGGGCCTCGGAAGGAAACCACTGACTGAATTAACATTAACCAGATTGTGTGGAGAGAGTGGGGTGGGGTGGGGTAGGAGCGGCATGCTTGCTGCATTGTGGGTAGTTGTTCTTGCCTTCAGGAAGGACAAGCTGACACTAGTGAGATCAGCTGCTTACAAGCCTGGTGTTAATTGCTTTTCTCATCAAACAGAGGAAAGTTTATCACTCCAGGAAGGTAGACATGTGGGTACTTAATAAAGTGAGGACTGCGTTTGTGATCTTTTTTATAAATGCCCCTGAGCCTCATCAGTAGCTTTTCCCTACAACAGGAGGGGGAAAAGGCTGAAACCAGGTGAGTACAGGGTTATATGGACAATGGCACCTGTATTTTTGCCTCAGATTTTTGTCATTGAGGACTGTCCCACCAGCTTTATGTTGACAGCAACCAACATTCCCACCTGCCGGCCGTAGTAAACAGACTGGTCCCAAAATTGTAGACTCAGAGTCAAGCGTGGTTCAATCACCACTTTCCTACATGGCTTTCAGCCAATGATGTAACCACCCAGTTTCCTCCATTAAAAATGAGAAGGTCTTCTGCCGAGGTTAGAGCTCCACAGAGCTGCCTTCAGAGCACCCCAAGACGGAAAAAGTCTTTACCCCTACTACATCTAGGGCAGATCTTCTTTTGTCTTGTTTTCCACTCTGGGGTCCTTATAAAATGTCATCTCTAAAAGTATTCTATTTCCAAAATATGTGGAAAGCTATTATTCTAAGTGATCTGTAGTGTCACATTTATTTGAGTGATCCCCACACCATGTTTTTAACTGTGATCTCGTATTTATCAGCCATAGTCTAGACAACGTGGAAAGAATGAAACCTTGGCCCTGCCCTCAGAAGGCTGGCCTAGTGGAGAAGAGAGGTTTTAGTTTGGTAAGAGATCAAGGTGTTTGGGTTGTGTCCTTTGAAGTGGGTCTTTCCAGGTGAAAATGTTGTTGGGGGATAATATTTGAGGCAGCTGGAAGAACACTGGAGACTCAGGACCACCAAGCAACATTCACTGGCAAGTTTGGGAAGAGAGGAAGTGGGTGGTATCGGGGGATGCTAGCGTCTGCCCTTCTCCTGTCTCTATTGCCAGATGAGAGGAAGTACCCTCTATCCTTCTTCTTTATTCACTTCTAATGATTCAGTTAGTGACTATATTGCTATTGCCACCTATGGAGCCTTCTTTGTGCCAGGGTGAAAAAACAAGAAGTTCAAAAAACCGTCACGTATTCTGCGCAAGTCAGAGAGCTAAAAACAGCAGACCTGGACTTGAGCCTCGGGCACCTGACTCCAAACCTACATGCATCACTATAGCATATCACCCTCGAGGATCAGTTTTTCCTTACAGCTTCATGTGATATCCTCAAAAAAATAACCTCTGAGTGAAGTGCTCAAAAAACTTCCCCTGGACTTTCCTTTTAAGGATACTTTGATGCCTTAAATTGAAGGTAACATTTTGTTGTTTGTTATGGTACTAGAAATTGAACCCAGAACCTTCACACTGAGTACATCTTCAGCCCAAGTTATTTATTTACTTGGTTTTTTTATTTGTTTGTTTACATTTTTGAGACAAGGTCCCAATAAGTTGCACAGGCTAAGCTTAAACTTGCAATCCCCCCCACCTCATCCTCCCAGAATCCTGGGATTACAAGCGTGAACCACCACCTACAGCTTGAGGTGACATTTTTAAAAAGCTATGATTCATTTAGAGTGAGAAACATGAGTCCCTAGGTACAATATGTGTCTGAGTGACCAGGCTTCTATCTTCCCTGCTGAACAGAGCTCTGACCATGCATGGCACATTTATGTTATTTTCTCTTCTCTTTTCTCACAGGCACGCATGTGTCATTCGTGGTCAAGTGATGACATCAGATGGGACCCCTCTGGTTGGTGTGAACATCAGTTTCGTCAATAACCCTCTCTTTGGATACACAGTCAGCAGGCAAGATGGCAGGTATGGGCCAGAAAGAATGAAGGTTCTTGAGATCTTGGGATCTTGGGATCTTGAGATCTGGCCTTAGCTGCTGCTGAACTGACAATGTAGAAAGAAGATGGCATTTCAACCCAGAAGGTCTCAATTCAAATGCCAGCTCTGTGGTTCACTAAATGTATGACTTGTCTGACTCTGGCCTACATCCATTTGGCTATAGATTATACCAAAACTTTTCTCATTTGGATTTTAGAGAAAGTATATTGTACCTTATCCAAGTCACCCTGCCCCATGACTTATAGGAAATACTGTCATACAGACTAGTTTCTGCAACCTGGATGGCTCCAGAAATCTCAGCCATTCCTGTTGTATAGTTTCCATTCTGAAACTGCATAGGTTGAAGGAGTTTGGGTAATAACGGAATTTTGAACTTTTAATTCTTCTGAGAATCATTGGTAGAGTGAAGTACAGTGGTGACTTGGCTCACGAACTACATTCTCGCCAAGATTCTAGTCGTGAACTAAGTTAGATAAGAACTTAATCAAATTTCCCCATAAGATCAACACTGAATTTGATTTAGTTCCCATCTAATTTGGTTTGCAGCCAGAATCTTGGAAATAATTGTATTTATGAACCAAGGTACCCCTGTACCCTACCACTGAGCTATATCCCCAGCCCATGATAGGTGTTTAATAAATCTTAGTTCCCTTGGATTCGTTGCTGGCACATAGTATATAGTGAATATCAGTTGTTTACTAAAATTGCAAATTATCAAATAATGAAGAGATAGTGACAGGACTGACAGTGAGAGTATTTGGAGAAAAAAGAAAGAATAGAAAGGAAGTAGAATATTTAGGCTGTCAGTGCTGACAAGCCCTCTATTTTTAATAAAATCAGGTAGTGGCAGTCCATCTGGCCAATCGTGAGTCCATAAGGTTGATTTTTTTCACTCTGCGTTGGAAATTATGCTCCAGGCTGATTGATTTTAGCACCTCTTTAATCCAATATCAGATGTGAACATGTCCTGGCCGGGGTGATAATGAAGTAGAAGCTCATCTGTTTGTAGACATGTGTGCCTTCTAGATGGGGTTGGCAGGCTCAGCAAGGGGAGCCCCAGGCTCTGCATGAATGGGAAGGACCCAGTTGAATGAGATTGATAGCTGTGCCCCAGGAGGAAACTGGCCAGACCAGGCCACTGCTCCCCGCCCTGCACACATTCTGCCTCAGGAGGTGCCTCAGTGCAGATCCCTGCTGCAGCACAAAAGAGTCCCTTCCATTAAACCTTCCTCCACATTTGTGGCTGCCTAGTTTATGCAAATATAGGCATGGACATCCTAAGCAACAGGTATTCCAACTACATTACTACCTGCTGGGAAACAGTCCTCAGAAAGAGACTGTTAAGACTGCTCTCATCGTGAAACTTGCCAGCCATTCATGTGTGATGGCAAATTGTCAAACCTTATACCCTTCTGAGTTTGTTTAGAATAGGTCTATAAAACACTCCAGAATCTGGGGTAAGTGTGACCTCCCTTGGAAAAATCTCACTGTCTTGTACTTCTAGCCCTTGATTTTTCTCATTTGTGTCAGTCCTGCAGACTGTACTGTGTGAGGGCAGGGAGGTCCCTAGGAGAGATATTTTCTCCATCTGCCTCCAAAGTTATGGCAGAATAGCCAAAACAGCTGTGCGTAGAGCTTGTGTTTTAATGCATTTCTTATTAGTGTATTGTGTCGTTCACATTTTCTTCTCAAAGTAGACACTGTAAACAAGGGAAAGCTGTCACTTGCTCCCGTGCTGTCTGAAACTCCATTTGTTATATGTGGACAGGAAGCATTTCGATTCTCTCCATCTACCCTTCCTTGACCTTTCTCTTTTGCCTCTCTATGATAGGAGAAAACATAAGGCTAGAGATATATTCTGAGACAGAAATATAAGCAATTGTGTTGTGAACCCTGGGACAGTGTCTGACTGGTCTGTGTAACTCTTGCTTTCCAAATAGACACCACCCGCCCCAGCTCCCCAGTTCCTGCACACACAGACACACGCTCCTATATGCACATAACACTGAAATAACAGATTTGAAGTCTTAACAAGAGCTCATAAACATAAACAGTAACAGAGAAGTTAGCCAACGAGCTCATTAAAGAGTCAGAAAACAGAAGTCATGAAGAAAGACTAAAAAATAACAGACAAGAGTAACAGTTCAGGCTCACTGAGTTGAAAAATGGGTTTGTACAGAGCATGATCCCCAGGGAATGTGTGGGACCCTTTGCTTTTCCCATCCATTACCCACCTATCTGATTACTAACCTTGCCAAGTGATGATGACTGTCAGCTTCATTTTACAGATGAGGACATTGAGGCTTGGAAAGGCAATGTAGGTCACCTAGGAGTTAAGCAGCTGTGCACCTACCATCTCTAAAATGTTTGGGCTTCCTCTAAGAACCCAGTCTTCCCTTTGGGGTCAGATCCACAACAAGTTTCCCTGCCAGATGAACAGGCCTGGCCCTGGCCCATTGCTCTCAACTCTTGGCAAGACCAGCTGCCCCCAGCCTGCTCATGCCTTGAGACTGTGTCTTTTCATGTTTGCCTTCCCTCCTTCCCCACACTCAGCCTCTAATACAGGGAGCTTATGAGTCTGGCAAAAATTCTGTTTGATAGTTAAAAATGTTCTGTCAAAGCACAGATGCTATTAGTTCTGGAACAGAAAAGTGGTTCTCTATGTGTTTTCCCAAAACCATGGACATTCTTCTTAACTCTTGATCCAAAATAAATACCTGTCCTGGTATTTCCCTTCATTGAAGGATGATCATGTCTGGCTTCTTGTTCCAACTGGCACAGGAAAGGCTGAGTTGAGGGTCAGGCTTATTTGGGTAAGAAGTCCCTAAAGAAAACAGAAAAGTCATCTTTAGAGCTAATGCACCTAAATCTGGGAAGAACCATCTAACGAGATCAGGAATTGGCACCAGGATAGGACAGTTGGATATAAAATCCCTGTAGCCTCTAAAGAAAGAACAAGTTGGAGCAGTGGGAGACCTAGTCTCCCAGAGTAGACTCTCCAGGGCGAAGGTGAGATCCTGTACTGGGGTTGCTCAAACCAGTTATATAGGTGAATGCTGCATGGGCTTGCAGCAGCAGGCAAACTAAGAAAGGACCTTGAATATCCAGCAGACAGTAAGTTCAGAAGTAATTGAAAGTGTCACTCATGCTTTCATTCTATGAATTCCTAACCATCAAGCACTCGGCTTGGCCCTGGATTGGCAGAGGAATCAATGTGCCTGGCCCAAGAGCTAAATGAGCAGTTACAGGGTAATATGACATGGGCTCCAAAAAAGTAGTGAACATGCTGCATGGGAGCTGGGATGGAATCTGGAATCCTGGCTGGGTACGGCTGTGTGGAGGAAATGATGTTTGAACTGGTAAAAGAAAAAGAAAAGAAAAGAAAGGAAAGCAAAGAGAGACATTAGATATGTACCCTAAAGAAACAGCTAAAAGGACTTTGTCCAAAGAGACACTGCAGCCAGGGGTTAGCAGATGCATAGGACCACGGTTTCTAGGTCTTGAAGAAATGATGTGGAGATGTGGAGCAGAAGGAAGAGACGAGTCTGCAATCATTTCAGCAGGTACAGCCATAAGTAGCCAAAGATGGGCCAGTGTCCCTGTGGTTCTTTGTCACTGGCAGTGAGCAAGTAGGAGCTAAAGGGCCCCTTATGGTGACTCTATAGAAAGGACTAGGGCATCATATTGAGAGAAGGGTTATGTCAAATGACCAACAGGTTCCTCTCCAATGGTTCAGCTATTACTTGATTTTATGCAACTGTCTTAATGGTGGAAAGAACAGAAAATGTAGTCTGAGTCTTATTGCATGCTAAATATGGGACCTAAGATGCAGCCAGCTCCTCTACTTGGCGAAGCAGACCTGGTCTACAGGATTAATGGGTGTCCTTGACTTACCCTGGGGTTTTCTTCCCCTTTGTCCATAACCTGAGCTCTGAGGATGTGACTGCAGAGCCAGGCTCCCTTGAGAGCCGGGCACCATCAGAAACACTGAGATACACAGATGTGGACTCATTTGCCTTGGATTTTCAACAATAAAGTGTCCGTGCCCAGGTTTAGAAGGGCAAGTGCCTTGCTAGGTTTGTCTTCAGGTGTTCAGGAGTTTATGAGAGTTCAAACATTAGAACTCAGCAAGATAAACAGCATTTTCCTGACTGGATCTTGTTTGGGTACAGTATATTTTGGGTGTAGTATGACCCATGTATCTAAAGAAGTATCTTGATTTAGTATAATTGTCTTATATCTCTTACATGTTTTTGGCCGTTTAGTCTAACTGTTAATCTGTGTTTATGATAATTAACTTGAAGAAGACATAGAAATAAATCCAATGCTAACAAAAAAGAAGAAAAAAAGTGTTGAAAAGAACAGGAGTGAAGGGGAAGAAGAGCAAAAATAATTGAAATCCGTTACATATTTGTGCCAGCTCCCCACAATGAATGTAATCATTATGTACTGCAAACATGAACTAACAAAAAAAAAAAAAATACACTGTTAAGCAAAAAAGGAGACAGTTGCAGGATAAGGCGAGGAAGATTCTGCCTATAACATCTCCCGCAAGTCTAGAATAAAAGAAGCCCAGGGTAGGGGCAATCATCCAACGTGGGGAAGGGGCTGGGGCCACAGGCCTGTTTGGTGTGGTATCAGAGGCCCTCTTCCCCCAGAGTTCTGTGAACAGGGGCCAGACTGCCAGCTCTCAGCCCATTGCAATGATCTCATCTCACCTGGGTGGTTGATGCTCTGTCATCTGGTTCCCCTTTCCTCAGAGATGCTGTACTGTGATCCTAATTGTTCTGTCTCTAAACAACTCAGTTATTTTGTAATTGCAAAGGCCTTTGTTGAGTAATCATCATAATAAGAGCAAATTTCGGTGATTATAGAATCTGAGTGAATTACGAACAATCCACTCAAACCTTCGCATTTTACAGATGAGAAAATTGAGGATCAGAAATGCTAAGTGATTAAAACCACACTATAGGGGCCAAGGATATAGCTCAGCGGTAAAGCGCCTGCCTGGCAAGTGTGAGGTTGTGAATTTGATTCCTGGTACCAAAAAAAAAAAAAAAAAAAAAAAAAGACCACACTCTAGTTAACAACAGAACCAAGACTAGACTTAGGGTTCCTAACTCCCAGTTAGCATTTCTGCTTTTTTCAGTGACTTTACCAGATTTTAGCTTGACACTGTTTAGAGGCCTGTTGTACCAGGAGAGCAAGAGCAGCCAGGTCCTTGCTCTCCGGTGCCCTGGAAAAGGGATCTCTGTTGCAGTGATTAGCTTGGCTTCAATAAATTCTCTACAGTGAATCATTTGTCAACACCTTGATGCTTCGTGGAATAACCATCTCTGTTTGTGGGTGTAGCTGAGTCTCTAGGTCAGTGATGGTGCAACTTTTAGAGACCGAATACCAAGCTACAACCCAAAACCCACTGATCACAAAGTGCCAACAACTGCATTTAAACCTGAATACTGAGGTTTCAGTCCAAAAAAAAGCTACATTAATGTCTTTACTCTTAAAAGAGAAGCACAATAACACACGTTCCACAGGTTTACCACAACTGCTCCCCTCACCATGTGCTCAAATGCTTTGTGTAATTTTCTCTCCTTTCTGTCTCTTTCTCCTCCTCATCATCATACTGCTTTCTCTGCAACTCCCCATTCCAACAGCTTTGACTTAGTCACGAATGGTGGCATCTCCATTATCCTGAGGTTCGAGCGGGCACCTTTCATCACGCAGGAGCACACCCTCTGGCTACCCTGGAATCGTTTCTTTGTCATGGAGACTATTGTCATGAGGCATGAGGAGAATGAGATTCCCAGCTGTGACCTTAGCAACTTCGCCCGCCCCAACCCAGTCGTGTCTCCATCCCCACTGACGTCCTTCGCCAGCTCCTGTGCAGAGAAAGGACCTATCGTGCCAGAAATTCAGGTACTTAACTGCGTTTTGCCATGCTTTTGTTTTATTCTGGAGGTGGTGTAGGATCTCAGAAAGGATAGAAAGATGAAAGCTCTCTACCATCAGCCCACCTTGCAGAATCCAGCTGCCAAATCCTGCAGCAAGCAGTGTCACGACATCGGGGCCACTGTCCCACATGCTGAAAACACGAGACTGGCATGCTTGGCCTTATAGTCTGTTCCTCTTCCCTTTGCTCTGCCATTTAGCTCACTTCTGCTTGCCTTTTCCACAGCTTCCAGGGTGTCCCCCTCTCAGTGCTTCTGTTAAAAGTATTTATAATAATAGGTTCTACCCAGAGGAATAAGCCACAGGATTCCCAAATAGTGAACATTATAATAAAGATTAAATGAGAAAAATGCATATGAGGTACTTTGCACGATGTCAGACACCTAGTAAGTGCTCAATATATTTTAAACATTAGTATTATTAAAATTATTTAACACGCGCTGCCTTCATGCCAATTAAGAATTACTTTGGCTCAAATCTATACACCCAAGTGTTTTACTTAATTATCATTAAAGGGAAATAATTAGGAGAGATGCATTTTAATCTGATGGAAATCAAGATAAATTCTTTGCCTCACAAAGCCCTAACAATTTGCATGTCCTCTGGCATCCCCTTGTTTTCCAAGGGCCAAAAGGAAGGGCTGAGGGAGGGGAGAGATGGCAGAACAGAAGCCCCTGTCACCTCCCCTGCCTAATGAGAACTTGGGCAATGTGCATAGTAATGGATTGCCTGAGCACTGGTAGAGCAGGGTTTATACATTTATGTGTGTGTATTTCATGCTTGGCTGAGCAAACACTTCTTCTCTGCATGGCTTCCAACACCAGCCCACAAGAAGGAAATACAACCATTTCAAAATTCTTATTGCTCTGACAGGTTGAAAGCACACTCCTTTTCAGAGATTCAGCTCCTGACTCATGTCTGAATGACCAGGCTGACCTTTCTGATGAAACGGTTGTCAGTGGAGACTGAACTTGCTGGAGAGACCTAATTTGTTACTCAACCCCTCCTGAGCTCCAACTAGACATTTTTCCCCAAGAGTAGGGACTTTGGAACAAATGAGGTTCAAGGTCATACCCTCTTTACAGTGCTCCCAGAGCTGGGTGCCCATAAGTTCAGTTGGCACATAAACCTTGCTCATTGTCAGACTCCAAAAATACACAACAACAAACACTTAGATTTTCCCAGGCCTGTCATTGGTTAACCTTTGCAAAGAAATCAAATCACAAAGGGAAATATTCATTAGAGCATCAGGATAGCACATAGAGCCTGCCTGTAGTTCACCAGGGGTAGAGCCTGCATCACCTAGAACTTGTCATCTGTGGTTACAGAACACAGCCTTGGTTTTTAGTCCAATTCCCAGAACTTCCTATGTTAAGGAGAACAGTGTAAGGTAAAGGCTCATGCCCTTGTTTGGAATGGACAGAATGATAAATGCCCAGTTCCTCTGTGAACACAGGGTAAAATAATCATTGCCCCTTGAATGGACAAGTTAGTCTCAGCTAACTTAACGATCCCTTCTTGAAAGAGAACCCAAAACACTAAGCTCATGAAATTCTCTGTTGTTGCCATGTGCCTGATCATCTTGCATTCATGGACTCTTTCTGTCCTGCTCTGAGCACATAAAGCGCTGCCTTCCCCAGAACTCTTCTTCTGATGGTGCACCTGAGTGGGGACCCAATGTGCACAGAAACTCCATGCTACCAATACGGTCTCTCTGAGCTGAGTAGGACAATTGGAGCAGGTCTTTGCCAGGCTGTGCTGTCAACTCTGCCTGATAATTGGTTTGGCCAACCTGCATAGTCTCTGTTTATTTCCCTAGAAAGAATCACTACTGGAGACAGATCTTCCTTTAGGAAAGACTTGAGAGCGAAGCCACCCTTCTTCTCAGGCAGCTGTCCTCCTTAGTTGGAGAGAAAAGACTCTCTTCCTAGCCCCTGCTTCCAGTACTGCCCAGCACCTGCAGCACTGCTGTCCTAATAGCATCAGTGTGCCAGGCACTGTCAAGTGTAACTACCAGTGCTCTACAGTGAAGCAGTGGATGCAGAGATTCCCTGATGGTTTCTTTTTAGAACAACACAGTTGAATCAGAGTCGGCATGTGGCTGATACGCGTTATCCTATGTGTTCTTGCCCATTGCATAGAAGAGTGGGTGCATCATGCGTGCTACACAGAAGAGGACCCTGAGGTTTGTGGAGGCAAGGTGGCCTGTGCTAGGCTTCCTCACATAAGAGCTGACCCAAAATCGAAGTCTACTGGTTTGTTTTCCTCTTCCCTCCATCACTTTTCACCATCCTCCTCCATTGTTCCCCTTCTTTCTCATCAGCTTCTTCATCCTCCTTTTTTTTTATTCCTCCTCTGCCTCCATCTTATCTCCTCCCCTCTGCTTTGTCTTCTACCTTGAAAATCCAGAGTCTTCTGGCTGTGGCTCTCTCTCCTCACTGGGCGACTCAGCAACCATCCCTTGTGGTCTGTCTCTGCTCCAGGCTCTGCAGGAGGAAATTGCCATCTCAGGCTGCAAGATAAGGCTGAGCTACCTGAGCAGCCGCACACCAGGCTACAAGTCTGTCCTGAGGATCAGCCTCACCCACCCCACGATCCCCTTCAATCTCATGAAGGTCCACCTCATGGTGGCGGTCGAGGGTCGCCTCTACCGGAAGTGGTTTGCTGCCGCACCAGAACTATCCTATTATTTCATCTGGGACAAAACAGACGTCTACAATCAGAAGGTGTTTGGGCTCTCTGAAGCGTTTGGTAAGCCTCCTTGCCACAGAAAACTGTGCTGTCCTCAAAGAAAGAGCACCTGGGGGAGGGAAATCTTTCTACCTCCCCAAGTACATCTTAACTGCCTTTCTCCTATCAGATACATCAAGCTTGACTAGCCTGTAAGACCTCTTAAAGGCCTTCTGTAATGTAAAAGAGTGGATGGGAAAACTTGAATGTGGGAAATTTGACCATTAAAAATAGCTACAAAGGGCTGGGGATTTAGCTCAGCAGCATAAGCACCTGCCTTCCAAGTAGGCGGTCGTGAGTTCAATCCCCGGTACCGATAAAAAATAGCTACAAAACCAAATGCCCCCAGAAAACACCATATCCAATGTATTCATTATAAATGAAATGTAGGGTTGTTTTTAAGTGTAACACTGGTGGTATGTGATGGCGAAGAGATGCAAATGCCATAAATGTAGAATCTATGGATGTTGCCTGGCCATGCCACAGCCACCCTGATGAACTGTACCCATTAAAATAGAGGAGCTAAAAACTCAGGCTTCATTTTTGCAAGGTACGGGAACTAAAATGCTCCCTTCATCCCAAATGCATTTCCGGCCCCATGATCTTATTTCCTATCAGAGAAGTGTCTCTGTGGCTATTGCTGTCCTTTATAGAGATGAAGCAGAAACTGGGTATCCTGTCCCACTGAGACCTTGGTTTTTCGGGGCTTGCTGGACTCCTTTCAACTTCCATAGCAGAGCGTGGTCCCCGCAAGGGTACAGGGCTGGACATTAGTGGTCTTGACACCAGCAGGGCGAGTCTACCAAGAACTTACTAGCCCAGCAAAATCTCTTCTCATTTTGAACCCTACTCTAGTGCCATTTCTTTTGCAGGCAAAGGCAGAATGAGGGAGGAGAGAAGTAAAGCTGTTTTTAGGAAGAAAAGAAGGGCAGGCAGGAAAGAGGGAGAAAGGAAAGGAGAGAAGGGAAGGAAATAAGAGTCAGTCCCTTAAGCACCTGCTGTGGGCAATGCATTGCCCTGGACATTTGTATCTCAGTGAATCCTTACAGCCCCCTTGTATGGAATCATTGTCCCTAAATTCTGTGTGAGGAAGCTGAAGCCTAAAGAAGTAAGATGGCTTCCCAAGGATGCACAGCTTAGAACTACATTTATCCCTGATCTTCACAGTAGGTTACATCCTTATCCTTATCCCTATCCTGATGGCATGCTGAAAACAAAGATGCCATCTCTCACTGTTCACGGTCCTTCTGTAGAACAAATTACATCTGAAAACACAGGTGATACAATTTCTATAGATGAGATGAATGTATTTAGCACCCCCCTCCCAGTCAGTAAAAATGGAACGGTCCACACAATGAAATCTCAGGGCTGAGATCAGAAGTGACCAGGAGGAGGCACAGTGACTGCTAGCAGGACTCAGATCATGGGGAAGAGGGCATGGTCACATCTTCCAGCCCACTCCTCGCTTGTTGTAGATGCTCAGTCATGTTTTATGGCCCCTACAAGAAACACATATTTCTACCTGGAAGCCAGAATCAGTGAAAAAGTAACATGGCATTGCTGAAACTTAGAACCTTTTTTATGTTTAAAGAACAAGTATACATTATTGTTAAAAGTTGCGTTATGAAATGCATTTAGTAAGGTTTACTCTCTCAAATCTGTGGTAGGATATTGCCCACTGCAAAATAGCACCTCCATCCCAAGATACGAGAAGCAAGTGGCCTCCCTGTCTCTCTTAATCACCTTCTCAAGGTCAGCTACAGGGCTTTCACAGCCTGGGCTCAGAGAGCCTGCCTTGTGTAGCCTTCATCCCAGGGACCTTCGGAGGGGCTGCATGTATGAAGCAATAGAAAACTGACCATTTTCAAGCTTTGAGCACTCAAAGCAGGGTCCAGCTTTAAAAGTACCCCATGTATTCATTTAAATGAAATATGGGGTTGTTTTCAAGTTGCTTTCTTTTCTTCATATGGAAGTTCTAGGGTCTTTTGTATGTTTTGTTTTATTTAGCGCAGATAAATTATTGAAGATAACCAGTCTTTTCACCTGCTAGTGCATAAGCACTTTGCCTATTACCATGTGGTCTTCACAACCCTAATTCCCCAAGGCTGCATGATATTTCTGAATTGGACATGTTAGATTTACTTAACTTCTCATCTTTTTGAACCTTTAGATTAATTCCAGTTTCCACTATTAATAATGCTATAGTGAAAACTTTTGTGCATAAAATGTTTCACATACTAAAGATTACTTCCCTGGCATTGAGTCACCTGGATCTTTATAAAGTATTCAGTACATTTGTTTAACTTTCCACAATAATGGTCAATTGTTCTTCAAAACAAAAAAATTTCAGGCTCAGCATAACTGTATTAGTATTTCACGTGATATCAGTTCCCAGGCAGACATATGATCCTTTTTTTCTTGTGATACAAAAGACAAGGAGAGGGCTTCACTTGCAAAGGGCCAAGAAACAGGCTTTCATCTGTGCACTTTGTTCCTCTTGCTCCAAACAGTTTCCGTGGGTTATGAATACGAGTCCTGCCCAGACTTGATTCTATGGGAAAAAAGAACAGCAGTGCTGCAGGGATATGAAATCGATGCATCCAAGCTTGGAGGGTGGACCCTGGACAAACATCATGCCCTCAATATCCAGAGTGGTGAGTGGAATAACGGAATTCCTTCAGCCAGGCTGGGGTGGGACCTTGCAGCCTATCTGCTGATCCTCCAAACCAAAAAAAAACAAAAAAAAACAAACAAAAAAAAAACGCACATTTTGAATAACGTGAGCTCCTATATTATCAGCCAGTCAGAAGGCTGTCAACAAATATTGCTTGAGTGTATGCCCTGAACCTGTCCCCATACAAAGCATTGGGAATACAGAAACAAAAGGCCTCAAGACTTTATGTGGGCAGGGATACATTTTCATCAAGCATGCCATAGGCCACGTCATCCCAAAGGTACAGGATAAACAGAGGCATAAGGGGCACCTTGCTCAGTATCATGGTCCATCAAGGCATTCCTAGTGTCAGAGGGACCTCAGAGGGGCAGCAGGATTAGCCTTGTGTACCAAAGAAGGGCATCATTCTAGCAGAGAGCCCAGTACACATCAAAGTGCTAAAGCCAGATAAAGAGCAACTGTCAGAAGGTCCATCCAGATTTTAGTAGAGAATGAGATACAGAGAATCATGGCCAAAGCCAAAGCGGGGACTTGAGCTACTGGAGCCCAGAGTAAGCAGATTAGGACTCTGAACCACATCCAGAGGCCTCGGAGAGTTTTTAAGCATGCAATGCCACAGTCACATCTGTACCATAGATAAGACCATCTGATCATGCTCCAGCATGGGGCAACTAAACATAATAATGATGTCTCATGCTGCCTGGCTGATGTAAAAGGCAGTAAATGCCTGCTAAAGCCAAGGGAGGCTTTGGGAGGAAGTTGACAAACTAATTCTAAAATTTGTGGTAAAATAAAGACTTCTAAATAACTAAGGCAGCCTTTCAAGTAAAAACCCAGATATTATGCTGAATTAGAAAACCACAAAATCTAAAACCATCTTGTCCTGGCACAGAGACAAGTAACTGGCTTCTCTGGGGGCAGTGCAAGGACTTTAGGAACTGACCTGTGAGCAGGATTTAAAACTAGGTGTGGCCCCAAGTGTCAGAAAAACCACATTACAGAACTACAAACTGGTTAGAGTTGCTTTCTTGCTCATCTGTAAGCCTGGTGGCAGATAGTGCAGTGGCAAGGTCAGAAGCCAGGCTCCTTCTCTCTCCTTGGTACACTCAGGTCTTATTCACCCCAAGGTCAGAATCCAAGGTGACCACTTTGGTTCTATCTTTTACATCCACTTTCCAACCAGCAAGGAGGAAAAGAGCAAGCAAGCCCCTCGCATTACATGCCCCCTGCCCTGCAGAGCTGCCTACAGTACTGCAACTTACATGGCATTGACCAGAATTTAGTCATAGAAGGAGCTGTCCCCAGGGATACGGGGGTGGAGGGATGGGACTGCAAGCCGTTCCAGGGAGCTGTTCCAGGTAACTGTTCCAGCTAGATGTCAGGAGTTCTGAAGCTGCAGATGAAGGAAAAGGTGTGTGGGAGAGGTATCTGTGGATAACTGGGAATTTCTATCACATACCATGTTTAAATAGGAATTTGGCATATGACAGATGTAGCAACACATGTCAGTGAAGAATGGACAGGTGCTTTAAAAATTGACATGGAACTGGGCATGGTGGTGCACACATGTAATCTCAGCACTCACAAGGCTGAGGCAAGAGGATCATTAGGAGCTCGAGACCAAGCTGGGTTCCAAAGTGAGCTCAAGACCAACATCAACTGCATAGCGTGACCCTGTCTCATAAAAGGAAAAAAAAAATTGAAATGGAAGTGGTTTGCTCAATATGTGGATAAAAAATTACATTACACTCCCCACTTCATGCCACGTAAATCTAAATATTTCACAAACTTCTAAATGCAAACAAGAGCAATTTAAAATTAATGGACAAAAATATAGAAGAACAGTCTTTAAAAATCTCAGGAAAGGATTTCCAAAGAACTTAAAAAAAAACACCACAAAGTTTAAAGTAGAATTGATTAGACTACCTAAAAAATTAAATTCATTGAATAAAAGACAGCTTTTACAAAGCTACAAGGTGACAGCTTGAAGGAAGATGTTTATGCTCTTAAAAAGTGAAAACCCATACAGATTTCCATACAGAAGGCAAGAGACAGGGCCCTGTTAGGCACCCAAACCAATATCAGGCAGGAAACGATGATCTGGAATGAAAAAAAAGAAAAGAAAAGAAAAACAGTGTACATGTGGAGGAAGCTCACAAGTGGCTAAGGTCAGTTGTATGATTTTGTTGGTAGGAAACTGAGGCCTCAGGGCAGTAAAATCAGAAGAGAGACATCTGCAAGATCTGAGGTCAACCCCTTAGTAGCAAAGCCCCAGTCTCTTGGTTCCACCTTGGAGAGAAGAGACTGTGAGTTTTGTTCATTCATCGCTATAAACATTTATTGGTATCTACTGTGTGTCAAGTTCTATGGTAGGCACTGGGGATACAGAAAGAAAAGAGATTATGTCCATAGTTGAAATGCCATTGATCAAAAAGGAGAAAAACAAGCAAGTGGACTAGAGAATCCACACTGTCATAGAAATGTTGACCAGCCACCTGCTAAATGTGCAGCTTAAGAGGAAGGTGCCTGAATGGTCAAGTGCTGGGCTCCAGCGTTCTCCTTTTCTTGTCTATGTCACCTGAGCGAGCTGCCTGGTCCGTACCCTCTGTTACAAGAGTGGTAAAACAGTGCCGTCTTTCAGATTTTAGGTAAGTCATTAAAGTAACTTGTTAAAGCAGTGTGGCCTGCTGAGGTCCCTGGAGACTGAGACGCGTCCTGGGGAGATGAGTCGGGAAGCAGTTGGCAGAGGTCTCACATACTTTGCAACATCAAAGTGACTGTGGTGACCACAAGAAGAGGGACCATCTTCCTAGTCCCTCAGTGATTCGTTCCTCTCTCCTCCTCAGGCATCCTGCACAAAGGGAATGGGGAGAACCAGTTTGTGTCTCAGCAGCCACCTGTCATCGGCAGCATCATGGGTAATGGGCGCCGGAGAAGCATCTCTTGTCCCAGCTGTAATGGCCTTGCTGATGGTAATAAGCTCCTGGCTCCTGTGGCCCTCACTTGTGGCTCTGATGGGAGCCTCTATGTGGGTGACTTCAACTACATTCGCAGGATCTTCCCCTCAGGAAATGTGACCAACATCCTGGAGCTGAGGTATGTAACTGGGTGTGTCTTGTGTTTGCTGATGTGATTCCTTTGTCATCAAAGGACCTGGAGAAGTGGGACAGGACAGAGCTTGGTCTGCCAGACTCCAGAACACTTCACCTCCCAGCCACTCTTGAAGTAGGGAGATGTCCTTGAACCAGGTGATGTGGAAGCTATTACCCACCAAGAGTTAGACTCCCTGGAACCATTTAACCTTCTTTTTGCTTCACAGCACTAAATAGATTAAACTTCATCACGTGAATCTTTTTATATGAACAAGGAATGGCATAATGGGCCAGGTGCTACATCAGTGTCACCAAGTTGGGGCCTGCTATTTAAACTCATAAGTTAGCAGCATTTCCCTTCAACCGGCCAGTAGTAGCTAACGCCCACAAGCTGATGCAGGTGGTGCCTCTCTGTTCCCTAGGTGCTGCAGAACCAGCTGGATTAACCTTTGCCCTCTCCTGACCAGGACGATAGAGCACAGCCACACTTACAGCTCAGAGAAGTGCTCAGTATTTTACATTTTTGATCCACTTCCCTGAACCAGATCCTTTTAGAATGAGAAAACTGTTACGGAATGGGTGGGCTCTGCAGGATATGGAGATGCTGTGCTCTAAAGACAGTGGGGTCCCCACTCTTTCAGGAAAAGGTGCAGCAAGTTCTATCAAGACTGTTTTAGGGAATTGGATCCACCTGTCTCCTGAGCTGGGATTCATGGGAGCAGGACAGGCCCTTGAGCTGAAGAACCTCCTCCAAAGTGAGCAGTCAAAGCTTGGCTCCTCCTGTTTGCCAGCCTCCTGTCTAACAGTTTTGTGAGGTGTTTGTCATTGTCACCTTTGATAGATGAGAAAGAGGAGGCTTGGAGAATTTAAAGAGCTTGTCCAAGGTCCAGTTCCTAGAATGGTGGACCTAATCCAGAGGGCCGTTACACAGCTGTGTCTCATCCAAAGAATTGTCACCTGTCTTAGTGCCCTGTAAAGTTATACTCTGTTAAAGAATCTGATTCTGCAACGTACTTGTGAAAGGAGGGCATGGCTTGCTGGCTGCCTCACAGCAATCATTGCCCTGAAAGTGTAAGTGCCCCTCTTCCCACCTCCCCTTACACACACACACACACACACACACACACACCAGACAAATGAGGGAAGCTCATATGCTGTGTGCCCATAGGAAATCAACTGTCGGACCCCGTGAGAAATGGGCCACCAGTGGAATGTTCTCTGCCTATCTTCTCTCCATTACGAGGTTAACTGGCATAGGCCAACAGAGCTCAACTGTTTTGTCCAAAGGTGTACAGCTTCCTTGCCGAGGAAGAAGGAACCCTTGAGTGTATTTGTTTCATTCTCCTGTGAATGTGAACCACAGGAGAAGGAGCCATGGACCAGGACGTCAGCTCATAGAGAAGCTGTACAATTCTGGACAAAACAGTTAACCTCTCTGGGCCTCCATTTTCACATCTTTCAGATAAGAGACCCCATATTCCCACAATTGCTGGGGGGATCATGTAAGATAATGAGTTGGAAGGGAGGAATAAATGAAATTTGAAGAGAAAATTCAATTAATATATTATGTCTCTCTATGCCTCCCTTCTAATTACAGTATATCTCTAATTCAGTCGTCTGCTCTGAGCAGGCTGTTTTAAGCTCCCCATGTTTTGATAATGTTTTGCAAGGAAGCATGTGTGCAGAGACGTGGAGCAGCAAGTCTGTGTATGTCTGGGTGTGTGTCTGTATGGGGAGGAGAAGTGGCTGTTCGGGTCCCTCTCAGCCCTTGTTACAGCCACAGAACGTGTCACGCTAGTCTTCTTCCCCTGAGTCAGCAGGGCTGGTGCAGGTGGAACCATGGCTTTTCTGTAATACGTAGCTGCCTGTAAGTGAACTCACTGACAAGTAATATCCAATATAAGATATATCAGTGTCATAGCTGCTAAGTCTATATTTATTACAGTATTGTACAGTACCATTGCTGTCAAGATTTCAGGCTGCTAATAATACTTCTAACCCTGCTGCTAACACCTCATTCTTTCTTCTATTCCCTGCTCTCCTGTCTTCTGTCAGAAATAAAGATTTCAGACATAGGTAAGCGAACCAGTGGAGAATTTCCTGTCTCTCCCCTGCCTTGTTGCATGTTGTATGGTAAGCTGCACATGTCAGTTCCAGGTGGCTCAGTGGCAAAGGAGCCCCATGTGACTGGAACAGACTGGGGATAATCGGTTGCATTGACAGGAAGTTATTAATAATGGTGGGGTGGGGATGAAAACCTGAACTCCTTGAATCTGAAACAAAGTCAGCAGTTACCCTGTGGTCTATGAACATGACACGCTGAAGTAATAAAGAAATAATTTATTGATACAGTCTGCTGAATCCTTGGAATAAATGAGAGCCTCATCTAGACTGTGTTGAGTGACTTTGGTGGTCATGATGGGAAACCCTGAGACTATCTCAGGTGAACAATCTGAAAGTAGACAGGTTTCACATTTTCATGCCTGTGGCATTCCAAGTGCCACATCTCTGAGAGGCCAGGGAACTTCCCACCCCCTGCTGAGGTTTACCAGCAAGGACAGAGCAAGACACAGGGACTTCCTACAGAGAGCCAGCCCCCAAATGGAACTTTTTCACAAAGAAAGACGTGTCTGTCACATGGCTTCACAATGACATTGCAAACAGCAGGAGAGGGTCTATTCAAGATACACCAAAAGAAGTGATGCCTGTCTCCGTGGCATTCATCTGACTCCTTGGTAACAGATTCTCGTGACCTTGCATACACTGGGGTGAGTTTAAAATTAACCATGGGCAGTCAGAGCTGTGATGCATATGGACACAGAGATGACTATGAGTTATCCAGACATAGCTCAGAGCATAGTGGCACCTGAATGGTAATAAATAGAGGTAAAAGACTCAGACAGACCCTGAATTATTGAATTATTGAATTTCTGTATAAGCAGGTGCATCATTTATACAATAATCACATCTATTATCTGAATATAATAATTAACAAATAGAGAGTACCTAGTATGTCCAGAAAGAGTTATGCAATTTACATTAATTGTAGCATTTTGTTCCAAACCATTCTGTGAGGTACCTATGATGACATCCAACTTACAGATGGGAACACTGAAGCTCCCTGATTGTGACATCTTTCACAATTTTATTTCTAACTTGAAGTTGTTCACATCTCCATTAAAGGATTATTATAAGGCTTTTTTGGGTATAAGGAAGAGCTCCAGAAATGGTTGTTGTGTACAAATAACAACAATAATATATACATGCAATATTATTTGTAATCATAATTATTATATGATAATGATTATATGCCTCCATTTCTCCCAAAAGAAAATAATTGAATCCTCTTATACTGAAGGACACATGTATTAAAAGTAAACAGAAATTGGTAAGAAGTAAAACAGAAATAAAAGAGAGGAAAGACATCTGTGATTATACCTCAAATTATACTCTGGGCTTCATGGCAGCCAAAAGAATAAATAGGAAAATATAATTAGTTTGATTGTTTGCATTATGGGAAATGGAAACTATGCCTGCTTCTCAGAGGAGAGATATTTTTCTTCGCAGTGAAACCTGAGCACTTCAGTGATTTGCATGGCTGATCCTAAACTAGGTGTTGATATGTAACCTCAACTTCAGTTTGGCAGCAAACACAGAAGTACATTTCATGTAAAGATCTTGGGTTAAAGTCTGTCATGTAGTCCCGAAGCAGTCAGTCAGTGATGGCAGCTGCCTGGGACACAGCAGCGATACAGGCTGACACAGCTGGCAAAAGTCTTGGGCCATGTGACCTTGGATTGGTCACAAAGTTTTTCTAGTTTCCAGTCTTATCATCTATAAATTTAGAGAGGTTGTGACTTGAGTCTCTTTTGATTCTGTTTTTCAGTGACCTTTTGATGTATTGATAGTATGATTTTAAAACCGGATTTCTGCCCTCTCTCAGTTTATTAGCTCAGGTGCTCAAAACTGTAAACTGAAACAGAAGGGAAAAGGGGGAAGCATTTTTAGCACTCCAGTTTTCTAAAGACGACCAGGAGTCAGAAACCCTGGGTTCAAGCTGTGATTTTAACTGGTACCTCATATTAGCAAGTTCATTCCTTTCTCTAAGCCTCAGTATCCACCTTCAGATGTTATCAAAGTAAATTAAACAAATTCTAGAATGCTGTCCTCTATCCATTGGCTGTTTCTCCTGGTGCCAGCAACGGCACTGGGGTGACCTTACCCTGTGTGTGCATGTTCTTCTGGGGCAGCCTGTAGCTTTCTGAGCCTCATTCATAGCCATCAGGCTGAGCAACACAGTATGGAGGCCAGTGGTCCTCTGGGCATCTTCTGTGGACCCTTCAGGAAGCAAGCATTCTCCTCTCTTCCCAGATCTCTCACATAGGATCAAGGACATATATGTGAAGCCTGTTCTTAGACATGCACCTGATCTCAAGTATCCCTCAAACGTAGCTTTACATAAAGTGGTAGGACAGAGGTTGGACTGGACAATATTATTATCCCGCCTATTAGCATTTTCATTACCCACTGACATAAATAGTCAAGGTAAGTAGCTTTACTAAAAAAGTACTATTTATTGGATATTTCATTTTTTGATGCAGCATCAACTATGCACAAAGATTTGCATTCTTCATGTAGTTTCTATTATCAAAATAACCATTTGAAATGAGTGTGATCACCTCATTTATCAGATTAAAAAAATAGGCACAGAGTAACTGAGTAATTTGTCTGAGCTCACTTAAGAGGGTAGGGAAATGGTTTGTCTGTTACGCCAGCACTCAAGCTCTCTCCCTGGTTCTGAGACCTTAGTTTAGGAGAGAAATGAGAATACTTACTCAGATACAAGAAACAGATCACTTTTTTCTCCAGATACTCCTAACTCCTACCTCTCACTAGGGATTTCACACCAAGCAGGTAGGTTAAGTCTGGACTGCAGCTCATTAACCTCAGAATGGTACCCTAAAAGCCTCTAAGATTTTATGTCACACTCAGAGGGAACAAGATTATGTTCAAAGAGCCAGAAAAGAATACAAGCCCTTAAGAAATAGGGCTATGATCAGACTCTGTGCTCAGTCCTGCTCACTACACTCAGAATCAAAATAGGATCAGACGTGGTCTCAAGGCCAGAAATGTTCCCTGCCCACAGAACCAGGCATGGAGTCTCAACTGTAGATCATCTTCTGTTACATGCCCCAAAGATATTTCTGGTTTGTATAGTATTCTGAGGCCTTGCTACTCATAGTGTAAGCAAGCAACATTGGCATGCTCTGAGAACTAGCCAAAATGCAGACTTTGAAATTCTGTACCCAGAACTCTGAAACGTAAATCAGTGCTTTAACATAATCTCTAAGTGGTTATATGAACATTAGAGCTTGAAAAGCACTGCCCTAAGGCCATGGTTTCCAAGTCGGGCTGTGCCTTAGAGACATTTGCAGGCTCTCAGAGGTAGATGTGTGGGGTTTCTTTAGGCTTTCTAGGTGATTCTGATGTATAGAGTCAATCTCAGATCATTAGGAGTGAGTGTTTCCTTTGCACACCTCAGACAGGGAAACAGCAATTCATTCATTCATTCTTAAATTCAGAACTTTCTGGAATACTTTACATAGGCCTGGTGCGACTGACATGAATTCAGTCCCTGCTGTGGAAATATTTCATTGACAAGGCAAACAACTAAGCTGAAAAATGTCTTAAGATACTACAGGTATTAAAAGTGTAGGCTCTATGAGGATGTAGCCAGTTCTACTGGTGGGGAAGGAGTGGAGGCCATGCTAGATAGCGTCTGGGACAGACTGCACCTCCATTTGTACATGTCAACAACAGCTGTCTCTGCATCCCTGTTCTTTAAGTTGCTGAGGCTACAGCTGGGAGGGGGCCGGGAGGGCATCGGGAGCACAGGTGCCAGGTGGTGTGAGGAAGAAATGAGTTGAAAAATATCCCAAACGTGCCATAAACTAGAAGAGGTTCATGATAATTCCATTTGATCCTTGCACCAAAACTGAGCAGGGACTTAATCATTTGACAGCTGAGGGACTTATAGTTCAAGTAATGTAGGTGATTTTCCCCCATTACAACCTATACCTTCTAAATTCCAAGTTAGTATTCTTTCCTTTATGCTTAATTGACCGCCAGACCTCAGTTTCATCCTTGAGTACAAAGGATGTGGCCACAGCTCTTGCAGACTCTGGGACCATCCTGCCAATGTCACCCTCTCCTGGAACTCACCCATCTGAGAAACTTCACAAGTGACACTTCTCTGGGGCAGTGCAGGGAAACATGAGCTGGAAGCACAAGGGGCTAATCTAAGTGGACAAGGCCCCCACCATACTCCCTCGAGGGCCATTTTCTGCCTAGGTGGATAACACCAGTTTATCATGAGTGATGAGCAAGGAAATGAAATAGTCACCCCATCTCCAAGCTGTCATCAGGAAAGCTGAAAGATCAGGCCACTCCAACACTGCAGAACAGGATCTAAGGTCACTATATTTAATTTAGCCAGAATCAGTGTCATCTGGGAAGATTAAATCTGTGTTACATTATAGAATAAGTCACAGGGGATATCTCAAGATAAACAGGACATCTTTGCTGTTACTGCCATGCCTAAATGAGAAGTCAAAGAAAAACAAAATAATTTGAATATAGATACCACCTAAATAAACTGAAAATAAAAATGCCATCAGTATTAGTCACCTTTCTGTTTCTGGGACAAAATGCCTGACATGCACAATTTACAGGAGGAAAGGTTTGTTTTTCGCTCTCGGCTTTTAGAGGTCTGTGTTACACTGGCTTGAAGCCAGAAGCACCATGGCAGAGGGGCAAGGCAGAGGGAAAGTCTTCACTCAGGTAACCAGGAAGAAGGAAAGCCAGAAAGAGCCAGAGAGTGGGACCGAGGCTGGAGGTGGAACATGCCCTTCACGGATGCATCCCCAGTGACCTCTTTTCTCCAACAGTGGCGTCCCTTCTAATAAACTATTCAGCTATGACTACACCAACAGATTCACCCCTCACAACCCAGTCATCTGTCTGAGCCCCACCTCTGAACATTACTGCTTTATGGTAGAGGCTTCATTTCATGAGTCTTTGAGGAACACTTCGTATTTAAACCATAACACCATGTACTTAAACCAAGTAGCAATGTGATGGTCCAGGGCACCAAGCTAAACACTGGGAAAATAGTGATAAATAAAATCCGGTCTCTTCCTTTCAAGTACAGGTGGTTGGGTCTGGGAGAGAAACATATCAATAAATAGCTACGAAAGAAAAATGTCCTGTAATCCTGACAACAATCCAAACAAGCTAATATGGATCTCAGATATACTGAGAAGAAATGTGGGGAGGGGGGCTTGCCAGAAAAGGTTCCCTTTGGGCAGACAGTTACAGAATATAGGAAGAGGAAGACAGGGCAGGAACCAGACACAAAGGGTCGTGAAGTACACTGAGGAACACTTTGCAGATGTTAGCGGAGAATAGTGGTTCTAAAGAGAGGGGCCAGGAAGATGGCGCAGCCCATAAAGAGCATGGAGTGCTCAGGGCCCTGCATTTCCTCTGTAAGGTAGGAGGAATCCTGAAGAGATGAATGGAAATAATATGTGGGTATCTGATTCAGATCAGAAAGAATGGCCTGAAAATGACCCGGACCACAGACAGCGGCCAGGTTTTGATGTCAGAAGGAAGTGACAGTAGTACTGGGTAGAGAATAGCCAGGGAAAAAATCATGCCATGTTCACTGGAGAGAGAAAATAGAGGAAGGAAGCCTTGGGTCTGGATGCCTGGCTCCATTAGCAGTGGCCAACCCCCAAGGATGCTGTCCAAAGCTAGATGAGCAGGCAGGGTCAGAGTAAGGACCTCAAAAACCTGGACCCCTAGTAGGTTATGACATAACAGCACTCATATGTAATTGAAAAATTCCAGTCTCCAAAACAAAATTTTGTTTTTCAAAGGAACCCAAACCTATATGCCTGTAAGTATACACTATTCCTCTCCTGGACTTTTCTGGTCCTCTTGTTTGCATCCTGAAGAAATATGCAATGGCCTGTCTTGCTGGCATTCCAAGGCTGCTCAGGCAGTATCGAAAGGCCCCTGGCCAAGTGTGTGCCCCACATTCAGTGAGCATGTCTAGCACCAGGCCTTCCAGTCAAATAGAGAGAGGTCACTTTGCATCAGAAAGCATTTCAGACACTCAGAAGGAGCCACTGATGCTGGTGAGGGCCTGGTGAATGATCAGGCCACACACAGGAACTGAAAATTAGCTCCCTGGGAATGATAAATCAAACCACAGCATGCCCTAGACTTGGAAGAAATTGTTGAGCAGTATCATGAGATGGTAAAATTCAGGCTTAACAAGCAATGTCTACCTATAGACATTCCAAATGCAAATTCAGACCCAATCTCTACTAATTAAAGCAGCAATTATGATTGTGGAGCACCTCCTGTGTGCCTAGCACTATACTAAATATTTGACATTCATGATTCCTTATGATTTTCCAAGTACATCCATGGGGTAGCTGTTAACATTTCCATTTTGTAGATGAGGAAAGCTTGAGGCTCAGGGACCAGGTAACCTGCCCAAATTTCAGAAGCAGCAAGTTTTAGAGCTAGACCTAGAACTCCGAGTAATTACTTGCATTCATTCATTGACCCTGTGCCTAGGAGCTGTGCCTTGTCTCCTTACAGTTTCTACCTCAGTCCAGTCTTTGTGACTGTTTTCCTGAAACAGATCTTCATCATCACTCCTCCTCTGTTCTTTTTCCTCGGGTTTTGCTACAAATTACAGACTAATTTTGCAATTCATTTATATCTGGCTGCAAGAAAGAGATTCCTGGGCTCCTGATACGAGCAACATGAGTATCGGCAGGAGACGTGTTAACAATGACCAGGATTCAGATCTGCTACTGTCCATCCCAAGGCGGGGGTGGGAGTTGCTGTACAACTCCTGTGGAGGAGGGTTTTTATGCCTTGTAACCTTTGGATTGTTTTTTAAAGTTCTTCCATGTTTCTACCTTTAAGCTGCCCATTGCAAGCCCCACTGATAATCTCTTTAAGAAGACATGATATGGGCAGTCATCAGCAAGAAGCTTTTGCATGAGCAGTTAGGTGAAAGGGCTAGTTAGTCCAAGCCCTCAGGTCAGAAACATTGGGAGCCATCACCCAAAGTAGAAATATCAGCCCTGGGAGATTCTTGCTTGGATTCAAAGGCCAGGAATCCAAGTTGTACATCTCTAGCTACCTGATAGGAGAGAAGAAAGTACTCACCACTGGCCATGTCTTTGTTTTCTAGTCACAGTCCAGCACATAAGTACTACCTGACCACAGACCCCATGAGTGGGGCCGTCTTCCTTTCTGACACCAACAGCCGGCGGATTTTTAAGATCAAGTCCACAGTGGTGGTGAAGGACCTTGTCAAGAACTCCGAAGTAGTGGCAGGAACTGGTGACCAGTGCCTCCCCTTTGATGACACTCGCTGTGGGGACGGTGGGAAGGCCACAGAAGCCACACTTACCAACCCCAGGGGTAAGATCTTACTTTTTAAATATTATCAATAACAGTTTTAGAGTATTTCCTTTTCCCAAAAAAATCACCAAGAAATATACAGAGAAAAGTTAGCATTGTGATAAAATGCTGCCAACCAGAAAAGTCCCAGTTTACAGTTCTGTCTTTCCTCCTAGTCTGTTTCTAAATGTTTGTATACATGAAACATTTACTCAAATCAAGCAAACTAAATGAAATTACATTAAACAAACTGTTTGAGTAACCTACTTTTTTTCCTAAGTAATATATCATAAATTCTCCATGTCATTAGTCCTCTATTTTTAATAGTCTTCTCATTTTTAGTGGCTAGGTAATATTCCTTCCAATGACTAGCCATCACTCATATAATTCAGTTGGACATGAATGCTATCTCTCATGTTATCATTGTACAGAAAACATCATTATATGTCATTTTGTCATATGTTTATGTGCTATACAGTGGGTTGACTGCAGGTTTCAATTTCAAGTCTTTCAGAAAGTTGAGCCTCTAAATGCCCTCATTCAGCACTTTTCCTTTATTTACTCAGCAAGTACTGACTGAATGCACAGAGCTCGGTGGTTGCGCTGATGAGTTCGTTGTAACAGAATAACTGAGATTTATAGACATGAATCACTCTGGATGCAAGAAGGAAGAGCTGTATATGAGGGTTTAGAGCTGAGAGACCCCTAACCTTGGAGATTAAGAAGCTTGTTAGATGAGAAGCAGTGCTTAGTGCTTCATCAACTGTGATGCTGCAGCCAGCTACATGCAGGGCCTAAGCATCCGGGCCTTCTTAAAAGAACAGGGGTATTAACACTGTCTGCGTGTGCCTTCTAGATTGTTCTGAGGACCACAATTAATATATTTCAGATGATATCCTATTAAAATGTTGTAGGTAATTATTAAAGAATGTCGGATTTTAAGGCCTGATTTCAAATCAAAGCAGTTAACTTTTGTTTAATTATGCATTCAATTCCAGGCTTTGTTATCCAGTGATTGCATGACTTTGGGCAAGTTACTTAACCTCTCCGAGCATCATTTTCCTAACCTATGTAATAGGAATATACTGTATAATTATTGTACAGATTAAACATTAAGAAGACTATAAAGGCTTAGTACACTCGTACTAGGCACATAGTAAACATCACTTACGTGGGGAGTGCTACTATTTTGTTGTATTGTATTATATTATACCATGCACTGTATCATCATAGTACATTGTCTGTTCCACATACCTAGATGGGTCAGGTGGTAACTATGGGGTAAATATTGTGTCCTCAATGGTTAACCGCCTTCCTAATGATGAGTTTATAATACCAAGGGGGCAGTCTGAAGTGTGGAGAGAGTGCTGGGCTGGCATTTAGAGGCCCTGCGTTGTGCTTTTTCTCAGTTACTGGCTGGCTCTGGGACTTCCACTTCTGGGCCTCAGTTTCCCCCTTAGTAAGTGAGCAGGTTAGGCTTACCAATCCATGAGGCCCCTTTCAGCTACAAACTTCTACCTCTTAGAATTAAGACAGGTTTTTTCTGAGAATTTTTGTTCTCCTTAAATGCTTCCCAGTTGCTCTCCATGCATGTCTCCACCCACTCCCCACGCACAGATGGAGCGGAAGTGCAATTGCCCACAAGCCTGTAATTAACCCATGGAGAAATGACAAGGGTGCCACAATATGCAGGCGCTCTGCAGTAGGGAGGAGAAAAGATGTCCATCTATTTAGCACAACAAAAGGAGGAAAATGAAGTGATTAATCAGGGGACAGATCACTTCTATTAGCCTGTGCAGCCAACTTCGTAAACAAGAAACCTAGTTGTTCGCGGAGCACTCACCAGTCCAAGCAGATGGAAGAAAAAGACAGGGCATAGCCAGGCAGACAAGAAAACTCACGTCTTAGCACTTAAAGATTAAAATTAATTTACATTCAAGTCAGGACCACAAGAAAGGGTCCTGGCCTGAGGCTGCCTGGTCTTCTGTGTGAAATCCTGCCCAGCTGTCCAGCTGAAGGAGGGGCAAGAAGAGGAACTATGCTTCAGGGGGCATCACCTAACCCCCTGCCACCCAGAAAGAGATACGAGGGCTCCCAAGAACAAGAACCTGCAAGCCCACAGTGTCTGCCATGTCCTCATAATCCTAATAGTCATTAATAATGATCAAAGATTAACTGTTCCTGTCAGAGTTTATCAATGAGGAAACTGAGGCTGAGAAGTAAGGTGGGTTAGCTGGGCTTGCTGGCACATGCTCACAATGCCACAGCTCACAATGCTACAGAAACTGTAGCAGGAGGACTGCAAATTAGAGCTCTGCCTGGCAATGTAGTGAGACCCTGTCTCAAAAAGAAAAAAACTAAGGCCTGGGGATGTAGTTCAGTGTGAAAGCCCTGGATACATCCTGCCCCCAAAATAAGGAGGAGGAAGACAAGTGGGGAAGTGAAATCGTTTTCCCAGGGTAACACTACTAGGGAGCTTGGTCACGCAGGTGTCTGCCTCAGTGAGGTTGTTTGATCCCCTCTTCCATTGCCTGACCAGGAGCAAATAAAACAGAGCAAAAGGGACCTGGTTCTCCTTTATCCCACTTGCTGCCCTCTGGGATTTTCCATTTCCTGTGGTGCTCCACATAGTCCTCCCTTGGTCCTATACCCACCCATCTAGATCAGACCCTCCTCCAGGGCATGTCTCACTGTCACCCCTGAGAGGCTGTGGTTTGTAGGCTATGTCTGACTCTCATAATTCTGGACCTGGGGTGGCAATCATCATCACCCATGAACATAAGTTTGAAAACATACCTGAGTCCTAGTCCCAGTCAGCTACCAAGTAAGAATTTCTAAGAGTGAGACCAAGCAGGTATGTGTTGAAAAACTCTCTATGTGATTTAGTTCATGTCATGATCACCCAAAACGCTTGTCAGAGTTGGGCTCCATTAGGGATCTTCTGAAGCTGTCACCTAGGATGTACCTTAGCACATTCTGCAGGGAGATGCCCATGCATCTCCACAAGAGAAAAATACAGACTTAGAAAAATCTCTTTATTCAACAGCTGAGAAAGCAAAGGCAGAGAAGTCCAGTGACTTGCCCTGATAAGCTGGGTCAAGAAGAAATTGAATAGGGTGACAGTCAAGCAGGTGAAACAGATGATCTTGGGTAATAATCCTTACTCCCTTCTTCACTGAGCCTTCCTATTCTCCATATGAATCTACAGGATTCATTATACTTCTATAGTGACCAGTGAAACTATGATAATAAAGACAGAGAAACTTGAAAGATGATTGTCTTAGAAAAAAAAAAGAAAAATTGTTGACCAAAAAGGGATTTGATTATTAGATTTGCAGGGCCAAACATTCACAGTCTTAACCACTCCTTTACTGCCTCACAAATCCCCATACGTTATGAATACAGTTTTTGTGAGGGTATGAGGTAATGGATAAAAAATCTCTGGGCACAGCAAAGTGGGAGGACCAGAGCTCAGGAGGATCTGAGAACATGAATTCTAGTCTTCTGCTCCTCCTCCTCTTCCTCCTCCTCCTTCTTTTGTGCTAGAAATCTCACTCAGGACCTTGCACTTGCCAGGCAGATGCTATTCTGCTGAGCTATATCCCCAGCCTAGTCTCTGCTTTGAACAAAAGCACTCAAACCAAACCCCATCTTCCTATCTTTAAAAGGAGGCCGATGGGCTGGGAGTGCAGCTCCGTGGGCGAGCTCTCGCCTAACTTGTGCAAGGTCCTGAGTTCAATCCCCAGCACCACAAGGAGGCGGTGGGGTGATGTGGGAGGATCTGATTAGACCATATTGGAGATGGTTTTTGGCAGGTCACAGGCTCCAGGTCTTGCAGGTCCTTGTCATCTCTAATGCTGAGTTCCTGTGTTGGCTTCTACACACAGGCATTACAGTGGACAAGTTCGGGCTGATTTACTTCGTGGATGGCACCATGATCAGACGCATTGATCAGAACGGGATCATCTCTACCCTGCTGGGCTCTAATGATCTCACGTCAGCCCGGCCTCTCAGCTGTGATTCTGTCATGGATATTTCTCAGGTGAGAAGACTTTGTCTGCTAGAGCCCTGTGTCTGTGCTCTCATCCTCTCATCTGCCACCCAGCCTGCTGGCCATTTATCTCTGCACTGCACAAGCCTTTAAAGGGAGCCCACTTGGTGCAAGGCCAGTGATGAACACCAATGGCATAAAGACAAAGAAGACTGCCCAACCACACACTGTCCTTGTGAGTCCATCATCAGAGGTAGCAAGTGCAGAGGGATCAGTGAAAAAACTGTCCAAGGCCAACAGAGAGGGGTGGATAAAGCTTTACACTGTGAATGTAAGCCCATAGCTACCTGGACTTCCTTTCTGATAATACACACAGGTACTTGTACATTGTCTGTTCTCTATCTAGACCAGAGGCTACAGGAGAACAGGAATTCCATCTTTTATCCTGAACTATAACCAGGTTGCCTGATGCAGAGCAGGATTATGGCCCATATTTGTTGATTGATTGATCAAGTGATTAAATCCTAGCTTTGCCACTTATTAACTCAGTAACTTTAGGTAGATTTTTGGAGATCAGCCTGCCAGGATTACCTTGAAAACACGTGCAATCTTGCATAGACAGTTTCTCACATCAGTCAGCACTTCAGAAATGAATAAGAAGAAATTCTCTTGCTTATTTTCATAAGAAAAATGACGTTTGGGCCAGGTTTTGAAATTTGAACAGGACTTCAGTGGGTAGCAAAAAAAAAAAGGTGACATTACATGCAAAAGGCATGACATGTTCAAAGGCACAGAGATGCTAACGAGCCTGGTACATTCAAAGAACTTCAGCAATTCGAATGCCAAAACATAGAGTGGTTGAAGGAGGTGGCAGGAATTGAAGCAGAATGCAAGCATTGGGGCCAGCTAGAAAATGACCTTGCAACATCGTGCCAGAGAGTTTGGATGTTAGCTGCTAGGACAGACCCGAAAGAGATGCAAATGGCTTGCTATCCATGTGACCTCAGTACATACTGCAACAAGTGATCCAGGATTGTGTCCTTTATTGCTGAGTCCTTGGGCAAAACCTGGCCTGTGGGGTCTTAGTGAGCATCATCTTGCCCACATTACCAGAACCTAGGGAATACGGAGGCCAGCTGTAGCACTTGTTCACACCCTCAGTCATCATGCCTGCCTCTGTTGCTGGCACGTATCACTGAGCTCCTTCCCCAGAGCCTCATGGCTGCTGCTGGCACCCACATCACAGTGCCCACATCACATCCTTGTTGGGCACTAGTATGGTTTCCCTGTGCATCAGCCGCTGTGACTGCTGCACTCCAGGGTAGAATCTGTTCCCTGCCACTTGTCTTTGCAGTTTGGCAGGCTCTCCTTGCTGGCGGGCTCCAGAGTCTCCCTCTCCAGTCTGTGAGCAAACTGGCATCATTCTCCATGAAGCTCCCATAGCTATCATCTCTCACCACGGGCCCTCCACCAGCCAGCACAGGGTGCTGAAAACTTTCATCCACATCTGAGAAGTTAGATCAAAGGCTTAGAAGACAGCTGGCATATATGGGAGGAGAGGAAACTGAAAACCACTCTTAGATTCCAAAATCTCATACTAAAATCTCTCTACCGCTGGTCCTCACTACCTTCATTGAATCTAAGCATGAGAGTTGTGGTTTTTTTTTTTAACCAAACTTTCTAAAGCAAGCAGTTCAGTGGTTAGGTTCAGTGTTAAGCTTATAGGGACATTTAATTCAGTTATCATCCAATTTGGTTTGTGACTAGAATCAAGGAAAAATTACCTTCATGAACTGCATATAATTATATTATATTATATTAATATATTCACATGGGGCAGAGGGTACTGGCTTTCATTCCCAGAATTGCTTCTTTTACCAACACCCAGCTACTTTGCTGCTCCATGGGGACCAGGGGGAAAGCCACCGAGAGAACACAGCTGGGAAGCAAGAGTGTGAAAGGCGAGAACTGAGAAATTTGGACCAACTCCTCTGGGAAGAGACAGAAATCAGGCCCAAAATGAGGTTAGGGGAGGCATTCATAGGAAAGAAACAGAAGATGTTGTAACCTGTTTTTTAAAAACTCAGCAATTCTGGCCTCCACAGGCAGAGCATAACTCTGTACTTAGCAGCCAAAATGGGAATTGCCTGTGTGCCAGGCACTCCATTAAAAATAAGAATACAGAGATGAGCACAACTTCTGTTACCTTATTTAGCTGTCACTGTAATCCCATGAGGTAGATATTAGAAATAATAAAATGAAGCTTAGTAAAAGAAAATGCATTTATAAAAGCAAAAATTTTTGCTAGGTTCCATCAGGGATGTGGAAATGAATGTATTAATGTACATAATTGCCTAGCATAGTAACTGGCAACTAGTCATAGCATGTAAATATTAGTACCCTTTAAAATCTACACCAAGCTTCCTTTACATTGTTTTACATGATCTTCACAACTACCCTATGTAGTACTTACCATCCCTCTTCTACATATAAAGCAAGGAGTTCAGTATTTAAGAAACTTAAAGTGACACTTCTAGTGACTGTGGAACTACAATAGGAAGCGGGGTTTCTTGACCCCCTATCCCACCTCATCTCTGTGCCATGTGTCAATGGTGCATGCACTCATTCATTCATTCATTCATTCATTCATGTGACAGTGCATTCCTGCAAGCACATCGCTCTGCAGCAAGGCCATCAGCTCAGAGCACCATAATGAAGGCATTGAATGCTGAGGACAGAGAAAGGGGAGCTCTCCTCCTGTTAGGACCCTTGAACCTAGTAGGTGCAGGACCTCAGAGTTACAAGGCCTCATCTCTCCATTTTGGTGATAGGGAATTAAGTGAAGTAGGATCATCATTAATAGGAGGTGAAGCAAGAGAAGCTTAGCACTGCCGTGCTCCAGAAGCATCATACATGCTGCATGAAACAGCAAAGAGCAATTTAAACAGCAATGCTTTTTCTCCTGTTCCAGGCACCTCTGTGCACTCTGGCACAAGGCAAGAGTGAAAGACACACTTGCTGTTTGTTTCCTCTGCTTTCCTCTCCCCTCTTTCTTCACTGGCTTCCTCCTCCCCTCCTCATCCACCCACTTATCAGGGCCCCATCTTTTCATCATAATGACAGGCAGAAAGGTCTCTGCAAGCAGGTCCCCAAGGTGCCACAGGACCAGAGGGCATAAAATATTTAGCGGTCAGTGTTGACAAGAAATGGGTTTTAAGAAATTGAAAATTCTCCTGTCGCTTTAGAGCAAACTGTGTTCTTGATGCGGCTGAAAGCTGGCACGATTGTGCTTCAGAGACCACTGAAGAATGTAAGCAGCAGCCCAAGCAGCAGCTTGGAGGGTCTGCAGCTCCCTTGTTCTGTGTGGACAGACTGACAGACAGAGAGACAAGGATAGGGAATGAGGAGACAAAGGGCTTTAGGGTCCAGAACCTGAGGGCTGCTACTCTGAAGAATTGAGAATGGCCCTGATCAAAAGGAATGGATGGAAATGGTCTCCCCCATGTATATAATTTATTGAGCTTCTTATTACATTGGTAAATGACCACAAGTACACTATAGAAAATTTCTGAAGTTTAAAATCACAAAGAACAGTATTAAAATCACTTTAATTCTTGCTTGATTAACATTTTGGTACACCACTCAAGTTTTTAATCTCCTCTCTACCTATAATCTACCTTAATGTCATATTTTTCCTTTAATTGGCATCACTCTGTGCTTACAGTTTTAAAGCCTGTTCTTTCTACTTAACACATAGCAAACACTTTCCCGTGTCATTATACACCCATCTAAACGTCACCTTTAAGGACTGCATTTAGCATGCTAACCTATGGTGAACCCTGGAGTTTATTTACCAGGTTTTCAGTTTGGGACTTTTGAGTTCGTTCCAGCTTTTTACCATTGTTAGAAAGACTGTGATGAGTACACTTTAGACAATGGTGTATAAAGCAAATTCCTATAAGAGAAATTTCTAAAGATACATACTTGTTTGAGTAAACTCCAAATTGGACCAAGTATGAAAGGTTTTTAGGGGGCTCAGGATTCCTAAAGTGATGCATCTTCAGACAGATCAGAAAATTGCAGAAGGAAAAATGCATTAGCTGGACTTCTTGGAGACACAAGCAACAAAAACTCCCCTTAGTATTCAGCAATTTCCAGTGGTGATATATCCAACAATGGAGCTACCATGTCCATTGAGCAAAACATTCCCTGCCCAGACTCTGAGGTGCAATTCTCTAGGTGCCCACCTGAAGGCTTACCCTGACCCAAGCCACTTTCCTAGCCTGGTTCAGAAGAAGCTGTGGGCCCAGGCTTCATAACCCCCGAGTCCCATTACCAGTTTCATTGATCCCTTGCAGGAGGACCTGCTCTCTGAGGTCCTGCAAACCACTATGCAGAACAGAGCTTCTTAAACTTCAGTGTGCACAGAAATCACAGTGATTTAGCTTAAAAACAGGTCCAAATTCGGTAGGTCTGGGGTGAGTTTCCCGTTCAGCATTTCTGCCTCCAAATGATGTCAAAGCTGCTGGTCCAATTCTCACTCTTTAAGGAGCAAGGATCCAATCATGATTCCTGTCTGTTCTTCAGAATCATCCTCAAAGCTTTTGAAATAACACCAAAACCCAAGCCCCACCCAGAGATCTTATTTAACTGACCAAGGGTGGAATTTATGCACCAATATTTTCTCAGATGACTATAGATAATTTGAATGCAAGACCAATTTTGAGAATCACTGCTCTAGATCATGTCAGTCAGAGGCCATGGTTATTTTGTCTTTACATCCCCAGTACTTGGTCATGATACTACATGAATATTTTGGAAATCATCTTTCACACATGTATCTCACTGGGAATTCACAGAGTCTTTTTCATATCTCTGGATAGCTCTTACTCCATCTTCCAGACTCTTATCTGCCTTCCTCTTCCACCTCCACAACAGCTGCCATGGTCTGAGCTCTTACTGTAGATCAGGGTTCCTGCATGATTACCATTGCTATTTTCCAGATGTGAATGCTGAGTCTCAGAAAGGCAAAGTAACTCGCCCAACGGCAAGTGGTGGGGCTAAAATCAGAAGTGAGGTCTGTCTGACTCCAATGCCTTGTCATCTTGCCTACTATGTCTTGTTGCTATTATCCTTTTCTTCAGGTTTTGTCCGTCTGTAGAGACCATCAGATGTCTTGGAAGCTATTGCTTGGTTTCCCACAGATCAGGAACATGACACTGATTTTTGATGCTAGGCTTTGTGGGGATCAGTCGAGACTTATGTGAAAGCCTTTTGGACACTATTGCAGATTTCAGTAGGTGTGGGTTAGTGTGGGCATCTTGACAATTATTTGAGTGTTGGTGTCTCCATTGTCAGGTTCGCTTGGAGTGGCCCACAGACTTAGCCATCAACCCAATGGACAACTCTCTTTATGTCCTGGACAACAATGTGGTCCTGCAAATCTCTGAGAACCACCAGGTGCGCATTGTCGCAGGAAGGCCCATGCACTGCCAGGTCCCCGGCATCGACCACTTCCTGCTGAGCAAGGTGGCCATCCATGCAACCCTAGAGTCAGCCACCGCTTTGGCCGTTTCACACAATGGGGTCTTGTATATTGCTGAGACTGATGAGAAAAAGATCAACCGCATCAGGCAGGTCACCACTAGTGGAGAGATCTCGCTGGTTGCTGGGGCCCCTAGTGGCTGTGACTGTAAAAATGATGCCAACTGTGATTGCTTCTCTGGGGATGACGGTTATGCCAAGGATGCAAAGCTTAATACCCCCTCTTCCCTGGCCGTGTGTGCTGATGGAGAGCTCTACGTGGCTGATCTTGGGAACATCCGAATTCGGTTTATCCGGAAGAACAAACCTTTCCTCAACACCCAGAACATGTATGAGCTGTCTTCACCCATCGACCAGGAGCTGTACCTGTTTGATACCAGTGGCAAGCATTTGTATACCCAAAGCCTGCCCACAGGAGACTACCTGTACAACTTCACCTATACTGGGGACGGTGATGTCACACTCATCACAGACAACAATGGCAACATGGTGAACGTCCGCCGAGATTCCACAGGGATGCCCCTCTGGCTGGTGGTCCCTGATGGCCAGATATACTGGGTAACTATGGGCACCAACAGTGCACTCAGAAGTGTGACCACCCAAGGACATGAGTTGGCCATCATGACCTACCACGGTAATTCCGGCCTTCTGGCAACCAAAAGCAATGAAAATGGATGGACAACATTTTATGAGTAAGTATCAAGATAAGACCATTTGGCAGTTGTGTTTTCTTAGATACATTGTAGGATTTGAGATGGATCAGTGGAGTATAAATTCTTGTATTTATTTCATTTTAATTCATGTAAAACTTACCTATAATATGTTCTGCACGTTCTGATTCCAAATGGTTCCTCCTAAGAAAGAAATGATATAGTACAAAAGGCATGAGCTTAGGAATCACAGGAATTGGGTATCATTCTCAGCTCCATCAGAGACTTAATTTCTCTAGGCCTCAGTTTCAACACCTGTTAAATAGTCTGTAGTCACCTACCCAGAATAGCACAGGGACATGATGTAGATGAAAAGTACTTGGTAAAATGCCAGCACCTTCATATGACCACTGTTCAGACATATGGCAATATGAGAAGGAGCATCCTTACAGATCACATAATTTTCCACATAATCAAAGCTCACATCTTCAAATTCCAAAAATACAGTTTTTATTTTAAGCATTTTGGATGAATTCTTATGAAATAAATTACCAGTCCTCTCTTCTCAGACACATGTTGCAGACATTGCTGTGTAACCTTTCGTTTTATGAGTCAGGAACACTAGCATGAAACAACAGTTGCATATTATGTTGTACTACGGGGACAGCTTCTGGAAGTGGGGAGGCAAGGACACAAAGCCCTTGGCCCCTGATGTCATTTTAAACTATTCTTTTATTAGCTCCTTGTCTACCATATGTAGTCCCTGGTTCTTTTCTGTGTGGTGCTGTCGTGTGAAGGTGAACCTCAAGCAGCTACTTCCTTCTCCGTCCAGCATAGGGCCACTGCAGTGTTGTGGTCAGAGGAGCCCAACTTTAGCTCATTACAATCGTAACTAGAATTAAATATATATAAAACCTGAAGTGTTTTCTTTATGAGACACTTTAATGAAATGGACCTTGTACTATCTCTTTTAAAGCTTAGATCTTTTAAAGCTTCTTTTTTGAGATCTAGCCATGTTCCAGATGACAGAGACTGCTGAATACATCACCAAAAGATAAGTGTGCAGGAGACAGGAAAGGAGCTGGTCTTGTTGGTGCTCCCACTCTCACAACAGTTCAGGATGACAGGAGATATTATCTGTTTTACAGAAATAGAAACTGAGGCCCAGAGAGGTTCATTTGCCTGCTGTTACACAGAAATGGTAGAACAAGGACTCACTCTCCACATCTGAGGCCAGAGTTCTGCTCTTTCAATCCTGCTGTCCCAGGCCTCCCCATTTAAGCCCAAATGAACTTCAATTCTTGGGCCCTACAGTTTTCACAAACTGGATCAAGCATCAATTTCTCACAGAGTCTAAAGGAAAAGGATTTGTAATTGATTTTCAAATATAATTTGCACCCCCAAAATGTCACAGCATTTTGTACAAAGTTCGCTAGTTAAATTCCTTTCTCCAAACAAGGTCTTGTTAATTGCAAAAAAAAGACAAAGATCCAGGAAAACAGCAATTATCTTGATTAACTCATTGAAATGGAAATACGCTAAATAATTCAATTTTCCCCATTACTCAATGGAATGGAAATCTCTTATACATTATTTAGCCAATACAGGGGTTTCTTTGTCAAGGCAAGTCTGTGTACTCAATTAATTCCCAAGGTCACTCACTTAGATCCCAAACCAACTACTTACACATCACTGGCACTGTTATTCTCCATCACCCTGAAACCTGAAACGTTTCCCTGCACCTCTGTCAGAAAGAATCTCCCCTCTCTTTCCTGCATAAAATATGCAGCCATAGTTGATGTTTTATGAAGAAAGAAAATTTATTATAATTGCTTTGTATAAAACAGCCTTTGAAGTTCCAAAGGATCCGTTTTATCACAGTACACAGGATTCCCGTTGACACAAATGAAAAGTGGAAGATAAAGGCCCTAAAATAGGAGAAACTCAAGGAGTTTCTGTATGCTAGGCTGTTTCCCATTTAATTGCCACAGCACCTACAGTTTCAAGCTCCTAGTTTGATACACAGATAAATTAGCAAGGGTCTTACAGTCAATCACTAACTTAGTAGGAATCATCTACATTTTTCTTTTACCTGTGAGCACACTAAGGCACAGAGACTGGATAACAAGCTCAAAATCACACAGTGGATATAGAGCATAGCCCGAACACAAGTCTCTGTTCCCCTAGCTGCACTAGCTAGATTCAGTTATATTCTTCCTGACTCATCTGTATGAAAGAGATTAAAACAGTTTATATTCTGTGATAGTGTGAGGTTCAAATTTTCAGTGAGATGAAATATAGAAAGCTCAACGATTCCTGCTGCTGCTATTATCTCAAGCAATACTGTGGCAGGAGTGGTCATTACAGAAATGTTATTTGGACATGAAAGGTATTACCCAGGAACAGTTTGGAAGTGAGCTAATCAAAGGAACAAACAAAAGATTTAACTGGTAGAAATCAGAGGTCAGGTGCCAAGTATGAGAGATCAAGGTATACAGTAGGAGAGAGGCCAGGTCCTGGAATATTCAAGGCAGACTGGAAGATGGCATGCAGAGCGGGCAAAAGCAAAGTGGCACATTTAGATGGGAAGAAAGCAAGGATGCCAGATTCCCATTGTCACTGGACTGTGAGCTATTTAGCTATGTGACTTGAGGGCAGGCCAGCTGTCTCCCAGACCTAAGTCTCAACCAGACAGAAACAATCACTACCCTACCCCATTTCTAAACCATTCTGATGATCAAAAGACTAAGTTAATACTAAAAATAAAACTACTTTGCAAATTGTGAGGCTGCTTAGAGATAAGGGTGTGGTATTATTTGTCATGATGGTATTTCTTAACAAGGATCTGTACAGGTTTTGCCAATGAACAATTTGCTCTTAGTGAATTTTCTCCCTCTTGTTCCATGATTCAGCTTAGTGGATTCAATCCCAAATGTTCTCATATTTTTTAAAAAATCAGCGCAGGCCTGCCTGCGACATGGGCTATTACTAAAACAATCTTTAAGTTGATGTTATTGATCCTCTTAACAGATTAAATAGTACATCTAGCATAAACATCACATACTTTAGGGAAACTTGACTTACAGAGTTCACAGTTACGGAGACTGAAGGTTACTTTTCTCCCTTGGACCACAGGTCTGCTGGCAGTGCAGGCTGCCAAGGAGCTGGCAGTGCAGGCTTCATCACCAGCGAATGGCCTCATTGCTCTCAGAGGTGGCCCCTGGTTACATAGCATTTGGTGGCCAGTAAAATGACCCAGTAGCATGAGGCTGGGTCCCAGTCTGACTATTGGGATGGGCATGAGTGAGCAAGCTCCCAAAGTTTCCTAGGGTAAGGTGGCTCTGTGTTTCGCCTCGCTTGGTGCCCTGTGACAGCTGTGACAATGAGTCTCACATTAACTACTCTTTCTCTTTGTTGAGCTTAGGACTTGCTAAGTAGTTCTCAGCAAATACTTTATAAGTGAAGTGTAAGTTGAAGAGAAAAAGTAGAAAAAGAAGGGATGAAAAACTATGCTGTAGTAAGAAGAATGCTAGATTTAGATCCCAGCACCAGGATTATCCATGCTCCTGGCAGGAAGTAGAATCCAATTCAAGTTGTTCAGATGAAAAGATTTGGCTGTCAGTTTTTGTTTGGATACATGAGCGCCAACATGAGCATCATTCCCAACTTCACCATGAAAATAAGCCAGACAAAGGCAAATTCATGTGTTTTCCTTGAACTCCTTCTGAAGTAACAGAAGTAACAACTAGTCCAACCCAAGGATTGACAGACTTACAGACAGACAGAATGTGAGCTCTGACTTACTTGAATGCACTCAACCAGACCCAGTAAGAGGATCTTAGCTGGCATTTTTATGAAGGCTAAGTGTATCAGCACAAGAGAGCATGCAGCCTTCAGAGACTGCAGAAACTGAGAGAGTCTCTACATCCTCTTCAGGATTTTTCTCTATAAATATCACCAAGAGTGTTTGTACAGAAGAAAGTGGAAAAGATTTAAGCAAGTGTCCCTTGGGGCAGACCCAGGGTAAGAGTGCAGCAGATACAGAGAGGAAAACACAGAGACCTGCCTGCTCCACCCAGACCCTGGCACCCCATCTCCCTAAAGAGCAGGGGTGTGAACTCCTTAGACACAGTGTGAACGCACTCAGCTAAATGAGGGAAGAAAAGAGGAAATATATGTGCTGGGAAAGAAGCAGGAATGTGTAATGAGCCCAGAATCACCCCTGAGAAGAGGCAGAAGCACTGGGGAGCCCAGTCCTGATACTCAGGGACACATTACCTAAGGCTAAGGACAGGTACTGTAGCAACAGGAACACAAAGAACTCTTCCTCCCCACCCCAAGCCAGATGAAGGGCAGAGCAATACAAGGAGCAGAATCCTAGGGAAAAGAATAAAAAGAGGGGTTCAGAGCATAGAAGGAGACCTTTTCTGAGACACGGCACAGAGGGAGGACCTAAACTGAGAATGGGGTAGACATCCTCTGGCAAACTAGTGTCTTACCTTAAATGCAAGGAATTGCTAAAGGGAATTGCGGAATCACAGAGAGTATCCATAGAAACAGCAAACTTCCAAGCTAGCCCAAACCTTAAGTAAATTAATACAAAACCCTCACTAATATCCTAGCAGAGGAAAACCCAACCATCAGGCACAGAGATTCACATCTGTAATCCTAGCTACTAGAGAAGCTGAGACAGGAGGACCTCAAGCTTGAGGCCAGCCTGGGCAACTTAACTTAATGAGATTGTGTCTCAAACTTAAGAAAAGTTTGGGGATATAGCTTAGTGTTAGAGCACCCCTGGTTCAACCCTAATACTGCAAGAAAAAAGAAACAGGAAACCCATGGGCATTTCCAGGCATAAGCCATCACTTCAGTCTCTACTGTGCTACACAACAGGTCACATTTTCAACTGAACACACAAAAGGGAAGAAGAAGCAAAAATAGAATCATCTGAACCACATTCAGATGTGACACAGATGTTGGAACGGTCCTTCAGAGAATTTAAATAACTATAATTATATTAAAAGCTCTAATGGAAAAGGTGAACAGTGTGCAAGATCAGATGGATAATTTCAACAGAGAGATGGTAACTGTAGGAAATAATCAAATGAAAATGCTAGAAATGCTAAACAGTTACAAAATGAAAAATTCTTTGGATGGGCTCATCATTCTGGTAACACAGTGTTACACAGTCAGAAAGGAGACAGGTCGATAGAGGTTACCCAAACAGAAACACAAAGAGCAGAAATACAAACCAGCACATTCAAGAGCTGTGAATCCTGTGGTCTAACATATATGTAACTGGAATTCCAGGAGAAGAGAGAAGAAAAAGGCAGAAGAAATATTTGAAGAAATAGTAATCACACATTATTCATAATTAATAATGGACTCATATACCAAAAAATTCAGAAAACATCAAGCAGAATACCCACAAACACGCATCCCCAGCCAAATCATATTCAAACCACCAAATACAAAACAAAGAAAATTTTGAAAGCAACCCAAAAATGAGAGAGAGCCTTTTATAAGAGGAACAAAGATAAGAATTATGGGTGACTTCTTATCAGAAACCACTCAAGCTAGACAACAAAAAGTACAGGAAAAAAGCAAACTGTTCTCTCAGATATGATGTTCAATAAAAGCATCTTTCAAAGATATGTTCTAGAGATGTAGACAGGAGTAAAGTGCCAAAGAAGGATGCTGAGGCACCCAGGCACTGAAAACAGAACAGCATTACCTACTCTCAGAGTGATGGTTGTGGTGAGACAGGAGTAGCCTGCCCTTACTGACAGCCTGCAAGAAGGAGAAACCACCCGGCAGAAGCTGCAGCTGCTATGGAAGACAGGACAGCACTGAAGAAAGACAGGGAAAGCTTGTCCTGACCTCCAGCTTCTTGCCAGTGCGCACCCTCTGCATTGACTTAATTTAAGCAGAAGGGAGCCAGCACAGGTGCCCAGGAACACAGGCTGCAAGGGTTGACCTCTCTGGCCATAGAGAAGAGCAGAGAATGTATGGGTGGGGCGGGCCGAATAACCAGCTCAGAGACTCACTGGCTGTGTGCCTCGTTAGACATAAGTAGCAGAGCCAGGATTCAATGCTAAATCTTTGTGAATCCTAAGCACTTTCCACTAGACACACTGCCTCAGTACAGCATCAATGAGAGATAAGATCTACTGTGGGAGGGGAAACCAGATCTTGGGAATCCTAAAGGTTAGAATTCAATGTAAGAACTTGATTTTATATGAAGTGGATAACAAGTACAAATTTTTATTGAAGAAGTAAAAATGTGTCCTGGCTGTGACACGGTTTTAGAGTAGCCAGTGATACAATAATGCCGTCCACTCCACTGATCTAGAGCCAAGGGAACTGTCGATGTGCACAGACTGTGAACTCTTAATTATTCACAGATGATAACATCTAGTTCCCTTGTTGGTGATGGTGTTATTTGAAACAATCACAAATGAGAGTCATAAAAATCAAATCTTTACTTTCCAACCAAAAAGTTAAGATCAGCGAAAGTATAGTACGAAAGAAGCAATTCGGCATTTTCCTTACTAGCTGTGCATAGTAAGCGGCTCGAGATGGAGTATCAAGTGTGTGGAAGAAAACCTTGTGGTGTGTGTGAAGATACCCTTTAGCAGACCTCTTATGACAGTCAAGTTCACAGCAGCTATATGAATCTTTTATGTGTTTTCTTTCACTATGCTCCAAACATGCTTCAGAAAAATTGAGAAAAAAAAAGCTATTTGAAGAACCAATCATCTGGTCATCTCTATCCTCTTCCACTGCCCAGAGATGAGGGCTTGGCATTGCTAAAGTCAACTTCTGCAGTAGCCAAACAAAGCATCTCAAAGGGAAGGGTCTTCTTGACTCACTGGAGGCTTCTGAACAGCATTTGTGTGTGTGTGTGTGTGTGTGTGTGTGTGTGTGTGTGTGTGTGTGTGTATTTGACACAATGATGAACACAAAGGCTTTGATTTGAAACACTATCAAAGCTTAAAAAGGCTTTTTATGGAAAGCTTTAAAAATAAAAAAGAGCACGTTTTCTAAAGGCAAACAGACCTGACTTGAATCTGTATTCTTCACTAATTGTAATTTTCAGCAAGTTACTTATCCTCTCTGAGCCTCATTAGCATCATTGCAAAATGACAATAATAATCCCTACCTCCAAAAAAATTGTGCATGATGTTGGTACCTAAAAGATACTCTGTGAGTATCAGTGAGCTTTTCCTTCCTCAGGGAAAAGGGAAGAGTTTACAGCAAATAAAACAGATGGAATTAATTACTCTCCATTATGTCTTTAAAAAATCAACAAAAGGGCTGGGGGTGTAACTCAGTGGTAGAGCACTTGTCTAGCATTCAGTGTACATTACTGAGGACCTGCTGGATACTCCTCTAGGCACTGAGGATGCACACAAGATCTCTGTCCTTGAGCTTATATTGTAACGGGAGAAGATAGACCACGGTAAGCAAAGAAACAGCATAGTGGGTATAATGAAGACAATGCAGTGAAATACTTCCAGAGAGAGGCAGGACCTGTTTGAGAAAAAATGATCAGGGAAGCCCTCACCAACATAGTAGCCATTAAACTGAGGTGTGAATGATGGAAAGAACTAGCCATATTGGCATTGCAGGGAAGAGCAAATCATGCAAAGGAAACAGTGAGTGTGAACATCTCCCAGCATGGACCTAGCTTGACTTATTGGGGGAACAGAATGCAGAGAAATACAGAAGATCAGAGCTCAAGGAGAAGTCATTAAGAGGTTAAAAGATAGCCAGTATGGTGGCACACACCTGTAATCCCAGCACTCAGGAGGCTGAGGCAGGAAGATCGCTGCAAGTTTAAAACCAACCTGGGCTACAAAGTGAGTTCAAGGTCAGTCTGCACTGCATAGCCAGACCCTGTCTCAAAAAGAAACAAAAAAAATCAGGAAGGAGTCAGTCATGCAGCCAACATCTATTCACACTAAGCATCTACGATGTGTGCAGCATTCTAAATTCTGGTGATACAGCATTAATCTGTTAAAGCCTCTGCCTCAAGGAACTGACATCCCAGGGAGGACAATTTCCTGGGACCCTGGAGGTTATAGTAAGAAGTTTGTATTCATTTAAATAGGCTGTGTCTTTTGATCTTCACAGTGTCTCTAGGAGATGCATAGAAGAAGAAACAGACTCACTGAGATTGTGCTATGTAACCTGCCTGAATTACTATCATTTGTGGTGAAGAGCTTGCAGTTTAGGAAGAAAAGAGAACTGAGTAGCCACTCTCCAGGATCACTTTGCTGGCACACACTGAGCCAGAATTCACAGCCTAGACTGTCTGACTCCCAAGACCATCCCATATCAAAAGGTCCTTCCATTTCTCATGGTTAGAAAGAAAGAAAATTTGCCAGTGCTTTGTGGGTTCCCATAATTAAAACCATGATAGACTTAACTAAGCCATTGTCTATAGGTCTCCCAGTCATAGGGCTGAGGCTTGAGGCAGCCACTTAGAATGCAAGGAGGGCAGAGAACTGTCCCTTTCTGGTCAATGCACTTTGGTGGAGCAGCTCTCAGCAGCTCTGTGCAGAACAGAAAGGGTTCTGATGAAGTGACCCACAGGGCAAAGAGAGTCCAGGGAATGCGCATCTCTAGTTCTTCCCACACCGAGTCAGAAGGGGAGGAACTTCTGCTCTGATGGGGTAATCACAGATACTGATCTAGCAGCAGGAAGATCCAGTGGCATTTCTCAAGCTCTGGAAGGTACAGAAATGAACAAATAGGAGACAAAATTTTATAAATTGGTGGTTCTATTTGATGTTCATTTAATTAGGACATTCAGCCCTTCTAATGGAAAATGTGAGGAGTGGAAATTACTGGGTTTTGGCCGTCTTGCATAAAATGAAAACCAGATCTCGAAGGCATGAGGCCTTTTCATTGCATCTTCTTCAGGCTCAATTTAATTATGCAGTACAGGCTACCTTCAATAATAATTACAATTGTCTGCTTTGACACAAAGCCTCCTTCTGTCTTGGAGACTAAAACTCTGGGGAGATGCCTGGGGAGATTGTTAAAGTATCATTTAGAGAGCAGTTACTTCCCTACTTGTGCATTCTGTCGATGCTCATCAGGTACCTACTGTGTGTGCGGTTTTGCAAGTCCTGTTGAAGGTAGCATACAAATCAACCGTGATCTCTCCTCTCCTAAGGAGCAGGAAAGAGGCCTTGCATGTTCAATCCTGCATTCATTTAGCAACATTCCTTGCCTGACTTCCTTATGCCAGTTCCACTGGTGCTGAAGCAAGGATGAACTGCGAGCCAGACCCCCTGGTTTGCTCTACTGGCACGAATGGAGCTTGGCATGTTTGGGGAACAGAAACAGATGCAGAGAAATACAGAAGATCAGAGCTCAAGGGAAAGTCATTAAGAGAGGCGGGAAGGAGTCGGGTCATACAGCCAACATCATTCACACTAAGCATCTAGTGTGTGTGTGCCTAGCATTTTAAATTCTGGGGATACAGCAGTAACCAATTCAAGTCCTTTCCTCGGGGAGTTGACATTCCAGGGAGGACAATCTCCGGGGGCCTTGAAGGCCTTAGTAAGAAGCTTGATTCATTTAAACAGGCTGTCTCCTTTGGTCTTCACTATGTCTCTAAGTGGAGGTGGGGTTCCCAGCCTTGTAATCTAACTCCCAGACCTGTCCTGACGTGGAACACTCAGTCTCAATACAGGGGAAACTTTCTAGAATAAAGCAGATGCTCCTTCCAGTAATTCTGGGTCTTGTGCAGGGCTGGAGTATCCTTCCTGCTTTGTGGATTAGAAAAGAAATTTACAGAGGCAAATCATTTTCCAGCCCTCAGATATCAGTAGGTGGCATCAGATCCTGAGAACTATGTGCCCTGAGCAAGGAAATGTGGGTGGTAGGGGGATGTATCTGACTAGAAAGAAAAGCAGAACATGCAAAACCATGGCAAAAGGTAGATATACCAAGTTCCAGCCACAGCACTATCATATTTCTGTTAATTGGCTCTGCCTTTTGATTTCCAGGTACGATAGTTTTGGTCGCCTGACAAATGTGACCTTCCCTACTGGCCAAGTGAGCAGCTTCCGAAGTGATACAGACAGCTCCGTGCATGTCCAGGTAGAGACCTCCAGCAAAGATGATGTCACCATAACCACCAACCTGTCTGCCTCGGGTGCCTTCTACACTCTACTGCAAGGTAAGCCAGGCACAGCCTGGGGACTGAGATGTGAGAGTGGGAAGACACTTTGAAATAGGGTGACACTCAAAACAAACTGCTACAGGAGCTGCCCATGAACAGTAAAGAGTTATGACTAATTTCTCTCTGTATTGCCAGCTAATTTGCAATCACATGAGCCAGTTTCCTATAAATTTTCTCCCAGAAGCTTTGAAGCAATATTTCATTGTCCCATCCCATTATCATCAGAATAAAGAGGAAAGAATCCATTAGCTGCTAATCCAGGTGACCTCGTTATTCTGCCATTGTAATGGCTCCCAGATTAAAAGACTTACACTCACACTGGTGCAGGCAAGAACAAAGGACAAGAATAATTACACCAAATTATGAAAGGGATTTGGTCATGGAAAAGTCCTTCCTGAACCCCAGACAAGGTTTAAACCCTGCTAAGATTTCATAGAAAAAAGATTCTTCTCCAGATCCATCAGCTCTTCCCTGATATGCACTGATCTTTTAGCTTAAGTGAATCACAGTAGTAGAATCTGGCTGCGAGCTGTCTGCCTCAACTGTTCTCCTGAAATATGCTGACCCAGGGGTTTGTTGGATTTAGTAAGCATGAGAAGAAGAAGAAGAAGCAGCCACCACTAAGGAAAGCCCTGCCTAACTTTTTCCCAAAAGCTTTGACACAAAAGAATAAAAAGGAACTCAGGGCTGGGAGCTCAGTTTTGGGGGCTGGCAAATGAGGCTGCATTGTAATACCTGCCTCGGAGAATTGCTCAGATGATCTCTGCATACAGCATTAGAAAGTGGTCAGCATGGGCCAGGCAAAGAAACTGCGCAGGAAATACCTGTTGGATTAATTAACTCAGTAATTGATTCATTAGAAAGCAGTTTGATTTGCCATAAAAAATAAATGTTTGTATACATTTGCACATGTGCTTTTTTTTTCCCCAAAAGTGGTCCTTTGCCTTTCAGAGATCTCAAAGTTTCAGTGTTCCTCAAAGAAAGAGGGACCAAACTCTAGAATTTCTTTCCTCATCAAGCATCTTTAATGGTGGATTGGAACGTTCTTTCCCCTAGGAATCTATCCCCCAACAGTATTATTGCCAAAAGAAGGTACCAGGTCCCAGCCAGCCCAGATTCTGACCAACAACAGCAGATCGGGTGATTGCTTAGACACATGTCCTGTCCTTCAGGCCTGTTTTCATCTCTGTGGTTAAGAATTGTTCCATCTGTCCACTCCAAGATACTAATTCAGGGTTATTTTTCTCAAAGGTCTTTTCTACATTTGGGCAACTCTTTAAAATTCAAAAATGCCACACTTCCTAATTTCAAAATATATTGTCGATTTAATAACTTTTCAGATGGAAGAAATAACTAGGTACTGCTCAAAATGCATCCCTGAATTATAAGCACATTCCTATTTTAGAAACATTGATATATGAAAAGAAAAGTGCACCCTGGAATCCAGGAAGCACAGTACCCGTTTTCCCCTTTGGCACCACTGCCACATCCCTTTGCTCCTTGGCACCTACCAGACTCCGATGCTTGGCTTCACAGTCACCTCAGTAGAGTCTTTGTGAAAAGCTCTTTCAGTTTCATCTTATATCTGAACTACAGGAAGTAATAGGAAGTAGCTACTAATGAGTAAAAGCCTTGGAGAGTCACAGCTGTATCGAATGGGGATCATGTGAGGTGGACCTCTGCAGATGTTGGTCCGTCCAAACTCCTCAGTAATAGACATATGTGGATTCAGCAAGGAGTGGTGTCAAAGATAAATTGACACAGGCATTTTCATCCTTCAAAACAAGTAAAATACAGATTGTCAGTGAATAATGCAAAGAAACTTTGAGACAGAGTTTAGAATTCATGTATGTGAGGGAGATACGGAGGCAGGTTAGGGAGCAATTTGATGCCATTCTAGCAGGGAAGATTGGGAGAAGGGTTTCCTTGAAAACTACATCCTTATGGCTTCACACAGTTTGGCACATATCTAATTTAATCCAGCAAATATTTATTGAGCTAAATATTTAAATAGGACAATAGTGATAGTCAACATTTTTGGAGCACTTGCTAACCTCAAACTGTATTTTTAGCATTTTACATTTTGGTCCTATTTAATCTTTACAACAGGCCTAGGAGGTGAGTATTACTAATGTCTCCATTTTCCAAATGAAGGCAAAGAGTAGCTAAGTAGCTTGCCCCAAGTCGCACACCAGAAAGGCCTTTTGCACCTAAGTAAACCGGCTCCAGAACTCATTCTCTGGACCACACATGAGACATTGAAGGTAATGAGGAGCTACTGAAGGTCTGTAAGCAGTACTAGAAAAATTCTCTCTGGCAGGTGTGTGAAGTGGGGTAGTAGAAGAGATAAGGAGAACACACATGACAGAGCCTAACACAGTGTCACACACATCATAATGACCAACATTTACAGGATATCCCTGGACCAGGGCTGTTCTCAGCAACTCCTCATGCCATCCTCACAGCATCAGGCAAAGGGCGTTGTTATTATCCCCAATGTATAGCAAAGCAACAGAGGCATTCCAGGTCATGAATATGATCAAGGTCACATGGCAGGGCCGTGGTGGAGCTAAAACCCAAGCCCATGCCCTTGATCTCTGTGCAGTGGGGATTAGATCCTGCAGAATGTGTTCATTGACAGAGCAATGAGCTCTGCACCCCTCAGCTGCAAGACCACTGATGAGGCCCACAGAGATCCTGAAATGTGGGGGTTAGGAGAGGTGTACCTCCCACCAGAGGAGTGGAGGGCTTCTGGAGCGAGCCGTGGGGGCAGGACTTGGGCTGGTGTCTAGGAAGACAGAGGAGACAGCCAGGAAGAGGGAACAAGGGGAGGAGAGGCTGGAGATACTGTTTCCATTTTCAGAAGAGAACTGGATATACGTTTTTTCAGCTGAAAATTACTTTTTTTCTTTTAAAGATTCACATTGGAATGTTTTAATCAGATTTAAATTTTCTAATCAGATCTATTTCTTAAACCATGACCATATGTCTATGTATATACTTATCTATCTATATTATATTTGTATATATGTTATTTTTTACCTTCTTGTAAAGAACAGCATTAATATGCCATGAATCTTAAAAATGTCCAAACCTTTGCTCTAGTAATCCTACTTGTTAATAATGTTTTGATGAAACCAAAATGAAGAATGGTTATATTTTCTATAAAGCAAAATTTTATTGAGATTCAAATGTAAGATTTACCCTTTTAAAGTGTACAATTCAGTATCTTTTATTGTGTTTACAAAGTTGGGCAACCACCACTATTATCTCATTCACAACATTTTTATCAAATGGAAAAGAAACCCCATTCTTATTAGCAATCATCCCTCATTATCTCCTGCTCCTCAGCTCCCAACAACGACTAATCAATCTGTTCTCTGTGGATTTACCTATTCTGGACATTTTATATAAATGGATTCATACAGCGTGCTGGGTTTTGTGTCTAACTTCTTACACTTATTAAATGTTTAAAATATATTTCTTTGCAATATTACTTATAATAGTGAAAAACTGGAAACAAATTAATTATCTGTTTGATGCTTCATTATATATAGTGTTTCCATATAATAAAATACTATACAGCCATTAAGAAAATGTTTTTGAAAAATGGTCACTAACATGATGTAATACAGTGATCAGTGAAAACTTCCATAAGCAACTATTCAAAATTACAAGTGCATTAGAAAATATCCTAAAATCTACAAATATACAAAATATTTCTAACAGTTTTCTCTAAGTATTGGGATTATGGGTTGTAGTCTCCCAGTATTTCCACAGTTGTCGTTAGTGATACTGTATGAGGGAGAAACCGTTCAGATCCCCGCTCACTGACTCCATCCTGTGCTTGCCCTGCCCTCAGACCAAGTCCGGAACAGCTACTACATCGGCGCTGACGGCTCCCTGAGGCTGCTGTTGGCCAATGGCATGGAGGTAGCGCTACAGACAGAGCCCCACCTGTTGGCGGGCACAGTCAACCCCACCGTGGGCAAGAGGAATGTTACACTGCCCATTGACAACGGTCTCAATCTGGTGGAGTGGCGGCAGCGCAAGGAGCAGGCTCGCGGCCAGGTCACCGTCTTTGGACGCCGGCTGAGGGTGAGGAAGGATCTAAGGACTACAAGGGTGGCATCCTGCGGGGGGGGGGGGGGGGGGAATCTGGAGCATGGGGTTAAGACTCTCTGGCATCACAGCTTCCTCATCTGCAAAAGGTCAGAACTAAAGCAGGGAACCACACAGAAGGGGAGGCTCTTACATAGCTACCCAGTTTTGACTGGTAGAGAGGTCACAGACATGACCTTTAGGTCTGGGGTGAATTTCTAGCAGACACCATTCCCTGAGTGATTTTGTGTCAGTCATCTTAGGGCCTCAACTTCATTCTCCATAAAAGGAGAAAGATAAAATCAGTTTCACAAGCTGCTACAAAGACTAGAAGTAACATGCAAAAAGTGTCTGATATACCGATTCTGGCATATAACAAGTGGTCAACCATAGCTACTCTTGGTGTCATTGTTATTATGGTTGTTACTATTGCTAATATGCCCCAAAATTCATTTTAGTATTTGGAACCTAAGCCACACTCTCTATGCTTTCCAGATACAGTGACCCCTGCTAACTGACCAAGGTGCGCTCCTCATACCTGCCATTGCCGGGTGCTGGCCTAATGATCTGGCATTCCAGAGCACTTTCTAAGAGGAGGACGCCTTGAGAAAGGCTTTCTCTGCCTGCCTCCCATGTGTCTATGGAGTGTGGCTTCAGATCAGAGCCTGAGTCCCAAGCAGCTTTTCCTTCCAGTTCCAGAAAGTAGGGGACAGGCAGAGTAAACTCGGTCTGGCTTTCTGCCCATCACCTTGTAGTCCATGTAGATATTTGCTGAGCTGAAGTGAACTGCAGAACTGGGCTAGATGCTCCCTGCATTCAAAAAACCACAGAAACAGCCTCATAACACCACCTGGGTGCTCTGTATTCCCTTCCCTTCACTGCAGAAAGTTCTTATAAGCTCCAGTTTTATACCTAGGACAGTGTCCAGAGAAGGTAAGTAATTTTCCAAAGTCATATAATAGATATATCTATTAGACATATATCTAATAGACATATCGTAGATAGCATAAGGGCTAGGAAACAGGTCCACAACTGATACAGAAATTTTGATGACTTATTCAATAACAAAAGCTAAAACCCAGAAAATCGGGCTTCCTTTGTTCCCTCAAGACCTAGGAACTCAGCCAGGAATGCTTTAACTTCCGAATGTGGGAAGCAGCTTCCTGCTAGTTCCTGAGGAAGGCCGCAGTGTCTTTCTTCTCTGTGGCCTGCCACTATTTGTGGCCTCCCTGAGACTTGATCTGAATTCTCAAAGACCCTTTCCTGCACATCTGAAGCAGTGTGCTAAGTGGGAGGTTTGACCTAGGTTGGATTCCTGCTGGCCACATGTGTAGCCTTGAGCAACTGCTCTGGCTCCTCTGTAGAACAGGATAATATATTCAGAGCACCTAGCCCAGTGCTGCAGATCCCAGGTGCTCAATAAAGGGCAGCAATTAGCACTATTAGGATTTCCTCTCTGCTGTGTGAACTGGACCAAAAGTTTCCTGGGCTTTAATTGGTCCCTCTCCCAGTCTGAGATTGATGATGCTGTAGTCGAGTGGCCACATCTCTGCTTCCTCCTAAAATAAATGGCCACCCACAGTGGCAGCATGTGGAATTAGAATGTTAGCCGGGTGTGCCTCCCCATAATGGAGCTCATTTTTTATACAACTGGGAACTTTTTTAATAAAGAAAGATGTAAAATAATCTCATTGCCACCACTGCAGAGCATAGGAAGCATTAGGTGGTTCCCCAGTGAGCTGCTTAATTCAATTTTATTAACTTTGCCATGGAGGTGCAGCTTGACTTCACTAAGGTCCACCAGGGGGTGGGAGGGCCAGCTGTGTGGGTGGCACCTCCTCCAGGGAGTCACAGAATGACCTTCCAAAGGGTACTTGAGAAAGACCCCTGCCATTGCTGATAGTACAGCGCATCTCTTCCTTTACCTCCTCTGTAAAGAACAGAGCTTCAGTCTCCGACACCTCTGATTTTTCACACCGCCACATTGTGTTTGCATCTGCAGTTGCATTTGATTACCCCAGGGAAAGCAACCTTATTATAACCAAGCCATTCACAGCTAAAGTCGTCTCAGTGTTGTCACTATAAATCCTTATTTTCAAGTCCTTAAGAGTTTGTGTGGGGAGAGGGAGGACACACAAGTTTGCCCTTCAAGTCTAACCAAGTCCACGTGCTATCATTCATTTAATAGAGATAATTGTAACCACTTATCCAGGACCTTCTGTGTGCCTAGCACTCTTATTTAAGTTTTCCAATCTCCACAACTCTATGGTTATACAGAGGGAGAAACTAAGATGCAGAGAAGACAAAACCCGTGCTCCAGGTCACACAGAAAAGCTGTACACAAACCTAAGGATGTATTCTGGCCTTAATTCCTAGACCTACTTCCTCTGCCTTTTTATTTTTTTAACTACATAGAGCCCCAGAGAGCCTTTATTACCTCAGGACACACATGCCATTTCACATCATGTGACCTAATTACCTGCTTTTCTCCTGGCTCTTCCTACTTGTCAAACTTAACCAGTGACTAGTGAAAAAGACAGAAAACGTATCCAAGCGCCCCAGAAGGCCAGAGAACTAATAGAGGGAGCCAGCATTTTAGCATCAGAGAACCTGGAAGTGTTTGGGAGCATCCAGTGCCTAAGGGTCAGATGCAAACACAGAAACAGGTCCACAAAGTATATTTCTTTATTTAAATATGAAATCTCTGACTTACTGCTACCTTCTGTGGGAGCCTGTGTTTCAGTCTCTAAATGGAAACTGAATTGTGTGATGTGCCAGCTGTCCAAGTGGAGACTTTGTTAGCGGCTTCTGATCCTGGAGGCAGGAACCAAGTGTTCCAGAGCTAGGACTATTCCTAGCTGGCCCACAGCCACAGAAGCCACCCAGGCTCAAATACCCACTGCCTCCCAGGGCCTCCAGGAAGAAGGAGGTAGAAGAGCTATCCTGGGGGCTGGCTGAGGTGATGGAGAAGCGAGGGCAAGAGGGACCCCAAGAGGGCTGTGACTTGCTCAGAGAACCAGTGAGTATCTGCTGGCAAGTCTCAAGGGTCAAAGCCAAGTCCAGGCTCAGTTTTTCACCAGTCATAAGACCAGCAGCAAATGCCGTCACGTCCCTGAGCTTTGGTCTCCTCAGAGTTAAACAGCACCACATCTGGCACTGAATGTATGGCTCAGGGATTTGTTTACTGGCTCCACTTGATGGCTATATTTTTATAAAACAGCAGGAGGGATGTGCCTTTTGTCATATTCCTCCCTGAAAAATTGCATTAGAAAATCACGTAGCTCCTCTTCGGTCACAGCTACTATCTGCAGTGCCTTCATCTCACAAGCCCCATGCAACTGGCCTTATTATTTCACTTTACAGATAGGGGCGTATCACCGAGCTGAGAAGTGACAGAGCCAGGAGTCAAACCCATATGTGTTGACCCCCACGACTTGTGCTGGCTTCCTCTACTCAGGAGCATCTCAACCCAGCTGATAGTCACAATGGTCATCAAAGCAAAGCTCTCATTATCCAGCTTAATTCTCTCAGGTTAACGCTCTCATCCTCTCTGTTTTCCTGCTTCTGCCCCAGGTTCACAACCGAAACCTCCTGTCTCTGGACTTTGACCGTGTAACCCGCACAGAGAAGATCTATGATGACCACCGCAAGTTCACCCTCCGGATCCTCTATGACCAGGCAGGGAGGCCCAGCCTGTGGTCACCCAGTAGTAGGCTGAACGGCGTCAACGTCACATACTCCCCTGGGGGCCATATTGCCGGCATCCAGAGGGGCATCATGTCTGAGAGAATGGAATATGACCAGGCAGGTCGCATCACATCCAGGATCTTTGCGGATGGGAAGACGTGGACCTATACATATTTAGAGAAGGCAAGTGTCTCTCTCCCTCCCTCCATGATGATCCTTGCCATGTAAAATGTCAGTCATGGAGTCTCAAGTGAAGGCCAGACATAGGTTGCTGCATTCCATGGAATAAATCTGACTCATATGGTCTTCATATGAAGATACTCATTTTCCAAAAAGAGATGTTCAGGAAAATCTGCTACAAAAGGTGAGGGTGTCCCATGAGTCATCTGGATGAATCATGGTGATAGTGTATAGTAGGAGGCCTACAGCAGGAAAGTAGAAAAGTCCTGACTGACATGGAAGAGCTTAGATCAGCCCCAGAACTTCCTGGACTCACAGAACAGAGCAGGGCCTGCTCCCAGGTCCAGCCTACACGGTACAGAGAGCTGAGCAGCCTGGGGATGGGATTAGTCAGGCAGTGCTTACTCCTGAGCTTCTGGTGTTGGGCAGGCCTTGGCAAATGCCTTCTGCCTCAAAACTCACTTCATCACAGGGACTAGGAATCAGAGGTGACCCCAAAACAAAAATTGGTCTCAAAAAGGAGAAAATGGTGACCTTGATGTCTAGATATGTGTGGGCCTGTTGTCTGCTTACTTTTCCTGAAGAAAAGTCCCAAATTCATGCCCCAGTTCTCACACCCAGATTCCTACTTTGTTTTCTATTCCTGGTCATCTTTCCAGGGCCCAGACCCTGCTGGCTCTGTGGTAAGCATTTCTTAACTATGAAAGTGGGTGAGTTGGAGCGGGGCTGAGAGGAAAAGAGAGCTTGAAGGTCATCCAACATTCTGAAAACCCAAGCCAGTGAGGGAAAGGGCTACCCCGATGCCACAGATGCCACACAATAAGTCGTTGTTTGAAACCAGATTGTCTCTTCCCATCACAGCACACCCTGTCCTGGGACTACTTTAGAGAACTGTTTGCTTGAATAAAAAGACTGACTTGAGAAGTCAATCTGGAGTGAGGAAACCAGAAGGGAGGCTGTTATACATACTTCAAGCCCATGCTTCCCAGACTTCCTCACACCCCATCATACCCAGAAAAGAGCAGGCCTGTAACACCAAAACACACAGCTGCTCACAGAGGGAAGCAGATGGCCCTTCCAGGGCCCAGACATGAGAGGAAACCCCATTGCGACATATCTGTGACCTTTTTGCAGGATCCTGTCGCACCTGGACCAGGAAGCTGTGGTTGGGCATAACTCAGCAGAACCACCATTTTCCTTAGAATTCTATCTCTTTAAGACTTTGATGATCCAACTTCCCCTTCCCCTCCCACCAAACTCCTCTCATCTCTTGGTTTTCTTCTCCCTCCAGTCCATGGTACTGCTTCTCCACAGCCAGAGGCAGTACATCTTCGAGTTTGACAAGAACGACCGCCTCTCCTCTGTGACAATGCCCAATGTGGCCCGGCAGACGCTGGAGACCATCCGCTCCGTGGGCTATTACAGGAACATCTATCAGCCCCCCGAGGGCAATGCCTCAGTCATACAGGACTTCACGGAGGATGGCTACCTGCTCCACACCTTCTACTTGGGCACCGGCCGCAGGGTAATTTATAAGTACGGCAAGCTTTCGAAGCTGGCTGAGATGCTGTACGACACCACCAAGGTGAGCTTCACCTACGATGAGACAGCAGGCATGCTGAAGACTGTCAACCTGCAGAATGAAGGCTTCACTTGCACCATCCGCTACCGTCAGATCGGGCCCCTGATTGACCGGCAAATCTTCCGCTTCACCGAGGAAGGTATGGTCAATGCCCGTTTTGATTACAATTATGACAACAGTTTCCGGGTGACCAGCATGCAGGCTGTGATCAATGAGACCCCGCTGCCTATCGACCTCTATCGCTATGATGATGTATCCGGCAAGACTGAGCAGTTTGGGAAATTTGGCGTCATCTACTATGACATCAACCAGATCATTACCACAGCAGTCATGACCCACACCAAGCACTTCGACGCTTACGGCAGGATGAAGGAAGTACAGTATGAGATTTTCCGCTCACTCATGTACTGGATGACCGTCCAGTACGACAACATGGGGCGGGTAGTGAAAAAGGAGCTGAAGGTGGGACCCTACGCCAACACCACCCGCTACTCCTATGAGTACGACGCTGACGGCCAGCTACAGACGGTCTCCATCAATGACAAGCCACTCTGGCGCTACAGTTATGACCTCAACGGGAACCTGCATTTGCTGAGCCCTGGGAACAGTGCACGGCTCACCCCGCTCCGCTATGACATCCGTGACCGCATCACTAGGCTAGGCGATGTGCAATACAAAATGGATGAGGATGGCTTCCTCAGGCAGCGGGGTGGGGATGTCTTTGAGTACAACTCGGCAGGTCTGCTCATCAAGGCCTACAACCGGGCCGGTGGCTGGAGTGTCCGGTACCGCTATGATGGCCTGGGGCGGCGGGTGTCCAGCAAGAGCAGCCACAGCCACCACTTACAGTTCTTCTATGCAGATCTGACCAACCCCACTAAAGTCACTCACCTCTACAATCACTCTAGCTCTGAGATCACATCCCTGTACTATGACCTGCAAGGACACCTCTTTGCCATGGAGCTGAGCAGTGGGGATGAGTTTTACATAGCTTGTGACAACATTGGAACACCCCTTGCTGTCTTCAGTGGAACGGGCTTGATGATCAAACAGATCCTGTACACGGCTTATGGGGAGATTTACATGGACACCAACCCCAACTTCCAGATCATCATCGGCTACCATGGCGGCCTCTACGATCCACTCACCAAGCTCATCCATATGGGCCGACGGGATTATGATGTGATGGCTGGACGCTGGACTAGCCCAGACCATGAGCTGTGGAAGCACCTTAGTAGCAATAACATTATGCCTTTTAATCTCTACATGTTTAAAAACAACAACCCCATCAGCAACTCTCAGGACATCAAGTGCTTCATGACAGGTAAGGACCAGGCCTCACTCAGGGGGCAGGACCCTCTCAGTTGCTCTGGTCACCTGATAAGACTTCATTTTCCCTGAGAAAGCTAGTGTGGGATGACAGGAAAAACTTTTGCTGAGAGTATCATTTTCAAAAGTATATTTAAGGAAACACTAGTTCAGAGAGCTCTCTGGAAATAATGGTTCTGGCATCAAATAAATTTGACAGAGCCAGCCACCACCATTTTTAAATTATCATAATACATGTCAGTTTAGAACTGTTTAATATTTTTATCCACTATTTCTCAAATGTATTTGGCCATGAAAGCCCTTTTTTCACCATGAAATTCTAATATTTTACTGAATGGATCCCTTGGAATGCACTTTGGGAGTTTTTGACATAGAAATTAAGTCGGCTCTGAGTCCGCAATAAGTTGGGTTAAGGTGTATCTAAAAGCAAAAACTTGCCTCTCAATTTCTGATGATGGAATGGAAAACTCAGACCCTGGAGACAGACAACTAAGTGAAGAATCCACCATTTCTAGGTGATCTGTTACAAAAATTACTTAACCACTTTGAATTCCAGCTTCCTAGTCTGTAAATTAAGATTAGAATACCTACCCTGATTCTAATTAAGTAAGCATGCATATGATAAACCTTAAAGCAACCATTTAGAAAAATAAAAAACTAAAAGAGGCATGCTAATAAGTCAGTATTAGGAGTTAGGAGATAAAGTAAAAGAGTAAAGAAAGGTCTAAAGATGGCAGGAAAAGAAGAACAAATGGAACAAATAATAAACCAATACCTACCTACAACCTGGTCACAAGGTTGTATCACAATGCATCACAAATAAGATGCCTTTCAGCACAGTGCCTGATTCATATAGATTCTCTTTCCTTTGCTCTCTGATTTTAAAAGTGAGCCCTGCCCTGTATGGCTATGAAACCATCCTGCATGTAAAGTATCCCCTAAGTCCTTGTAGGCAGAGATGTCACCAGCAGCCACAGTTCTCCCAGTAACCATCCCCAGGTTAGTCACAGAGAACCTCCAGAGTGGGAGTAGCTGTGACATCTGAACAAAGCCAGATATTTTACATAAGACAACTTGTAGTGGGCACACATTGGGCACATCCCAGCTTGCAAACCTGGTAGTCTCCAGAAGTTATATCCTAGAGCACAGTTTCCTTACTCCCTCTTTTTTGAAAGTTTCTTCCTTCCTCAAGTGCCACCTATGCGCAGCCATTCTCTTAGGCACTGGGGATAAAGTTCTCACCACCACTCACTCATCCCCAGCCCCCAAATCCACACTGTGAGGGGAAAGACAGATTCTTGCTGTCCAGTGTGATATGATGTGGGTTTGCAGAGGTGGCTTCTGAGGCACAGAGCAAGAGCAACCAGTCTCCCCCAGGGGGTCCTTTGGAGGCTTCCAGAGCTGATGATTTGATGGACACCAATTTCTGAGCAGGTGTTCATCAGGTAATGAGGACAAAGACATCCCAAGGAGTAGGAACAGCATGTGCAAAGAACACAGGGCATCACAGATGGTTCACAGGAGTGCCCCTTATGGATGTGGCTTCCTGGCTCCTGGAGTTAGTAGCCTCATCTGGACCTTGTTTCTGCTGACAGCAATAAGAACATTGCTTTTTCAGGGAAGGATTCCAAGTTATTATGTTGACAGCAGGAGTCATCCCAAGCACGGAGAAAAGGAGAAAAAGGTGGTGCACAGGTGTGATGAAAACATACTTTGGCCTAGGGATCAACATGAATATCCCGATAGTGTTTCCCAGCATTCACCATGTTCAACTTGGCTGCTGGTTCTAGAGAAGCTTGACAGATTGAGATGACATTTCCATTACATCTGTCTGCATTAAGCAACCCCCTGCCTCTCTTCACAGTTTCCCGTGAGACATCTTGGCGGGTTACCATAGCTGGAAAAAAATGGTACAGTAAGAAATGTACTTTTCCATCAAAAACAACTTGCAGTTTGCCAAAATATTGTTACTGCTTTACCCCCTCCTTTTTTTATACATCACCATATGTACGTGATCTCTTTCCAGAATAGCAATAACATGACCAACTGCTCTGTGCCAGACACTTGCAAATATGGTCTCTTTTAAACTAGGTGACATCCCTGTGAGATCACCGTCATAATCTCCATACTGTAGATGAGATATCTGAGGCCCCAGCAGCAAGAGGTCTGCCCAGAGCCACACAGACCAATGCTGTCTGACGCCAGAACAGTTTCCAGGTCAATCACACTGGTCTCCAAATCCCACTGTTAACAAAGCAACCCATATGAATGGCATTTTCATTTTGGGTTTCATTTTCCAATCAGGTAAATCCGGCAAGTGTCATATTATTTATGCGCACTCTTTGCCAGACCTATCCTAAGGATCCAGAGGGAAGTGAGGCTTGGAGGCTGTCTTCAGGGGACACGTGACTGCTTTTCTCAAATATCGTTCCTATTCCAGTAAAATACTAAAACGAAAGGTTGGCAAAACAATCCTTAAGTGTGACATACTCATATTTCCTAGTCTAATCCACACCATTTAAATACATGTGTTTGCCATGACCCATAAAGTTGATTTCACTACATAGTGAATACTGTCCCACAGTTTGAAAAACTACAGTGTTCAAAAGTGAGATATATCACATAAACAGTCAAGCTTTTAGCAGATTGGGAAAGATTTGCTAGTAAGAACCAAGATACTACTAACTCTCAAAAAACTTTACCTTTGTCTTCTATGGTGGGCTACAAGAATCCTCACTCACATCCAGCCACAACAATAAAAAAAAGAGCATAATTTTTCTCCAAAAATGTCTTCAGGAGTCCTGAGATATGTTCCAGTTGAACTGGAACAGTCACTTGGACTGGGGAGACAGAATGCCTGGTTCAGTAAGTCAGCATCCCTAAAACTGAGTGAAGACCCCAGAATACAAAGAGAAGTCAGAATGGGACTTTGGGAAGCTCACCAAAACATCTTTCAGGGGTACATGGCACACAGTCTTCTCCTGCAGCCTGGAGGAGGGAATGCCAACACCACCTACTGAGGCAGAAAGTGAGGTTGGGGAAGTAAAGGAAGTGGCTCCACTAAGAAAAGGCAAATTAGAGTTCTGCTCTGTCTCCAGACCCTTTGTGTTTGGATCAGAATACATTTCATGAACAACAAAGCTGGGCGCACACACAAGGGATTCTTATTGCTTGCATTTTATTACTCTGGGATGCATGAGTAAAAATGGGAGAGAAATGTCTACCTCTGTAAGAAAACTACAACTCCCAACTCTTCAGAAAGAAAAGCCCTGAAGGAACACCAATGAATAAATATTTCTTGAGCTTTTTTCCAAAAAGCATAAGAAGAAAGTTTCCCATCTTCCATCACTCATAATTAAGGTCAAGGCCTCCTTTCACACCCCTGCTTTTCTGAGAATTTACAATATTCCACATAGAAGCTTTCTTTGCAACTACAAATTCAGATGCAAGTTCTCAGCCTCCAGCAAAATGGCTTTGTAAGCCATTTTCCCCTGTTCTGTTTGTTTTAATTTCCCAGAGAACCATCTGCCAAGAGTCATAGAATCAGAGATTCAGAAATTCAATGAGGAAAGAGACTCTGGAAAAAAGTTGGTCTAAGCCTTGTCTCAAGTGAGAAATGAGAGGTCCCCAGACCTGGAGGCATGGGTTGGGGGCAATGAAGAACAGGAACTGGTCTGGATGCTTCAAGTACATTAGATCTAGTAATTTGTGTACAAACTTGGAATAACTCCTGCTGTATGATAAGTGCTCTTAAATGATAATACTATTGGTATTCTCTGTGACTTGGTTAAAACCATGTCTATTGAATAAGCAATCAAAGGAATAAAACTTCAGAGAAGTTAAGTTAAACTACTCAAGTTCACACAGTTTGTAAGCTGGGGAGCCAAAATTTAGACCCAGTTTTTCTGGCCTTAGCTACAGCACTCTCTTCTGTGATCCTGCCTAGTAAGGCTGAACTGAGAGCACCTGGATTTTTTTTTCCACATGTTTGCAGTGTCCTTTCCCCCATTACTCCATCTCTGGTCCTCTAGGTTTCCCACCCACCAGAGGGGCCTGGGGATAACTGAAAACAAAAGCAAGGCAAACATGAGGTTCTTGGAAGGAAAAGAAAAGCAGGACATCGCCCTTGGCCCCACAGGTCACTCCTACCCTGGGATAAGATCAGCAAGTGCTGGGGAAAAGTAGTTCTCAGCAAGACCTTAACTAGGACCTCCTGCCAGGGGAATCTCCTTTGGAAAGAAGACAGAATGGGAGGATCCAGGAAGCTCTGCTCAAAACCTTGCCTCCCTAGGACTTTGGATTCTGAGTCTCTGCTCAACAGCTACGTCAGTGTTGTTAGCTGCCCCTTCCCAATGAAGGCTGAGCCATCCTAGAGCACAGGATGCTGGTCTCTCCCTGTCTTTGCCTGTCCAGGCCCTGTCCTTTCTGGTTCTTTCTCTAACTTTTGAGCTCCTCTTGTCCAGCCTACCAGAAGTGCTACCCTTCCACTGATGCCTCATAAACTTTACACAGCTTTTGATGTCTGACTTTAGTGCTGTCTTCTATATGTGAACTTGTCAGCCTATCCGGTGGGAAGGTTTGTGTCCCCTCTGATCTTTTTCCATGTTTAGATGTTATCCACATCATTCTGACACACCAACCCCAGGGGCCTGGGGAATCTGTGACACAGTACCTACTGACAATGTTACTCCACCACAGGGGCCAAGTACTTTGCAATACCCGCTCAACCCTCTCTCCTCCCTCTGACCTTGGGTTCCTGATTCTATTCTTCAGTAAGCCAAAATGTTCATGGCAAAACCTGTCAATCCCTGCATTTAATAGTGTATCACTAGAAACTCCAAAGAATCTTGTACAATCTGCTACTCCCGTTCCTATGATCCTGAAGCCCAGTGTACACCCTGGAAAATGAGAGCGCAGGGAGGTTCAGTGACTTCCTTCAGCTTATTCAAAGGAAATAAAAGGCAGGAGGAGCAAGGGAAAAACTCTTTGATTTAGTACCTCCCATCTCTATGCCCAGTGGTGCTCTGAGCCTCAGGCTCTAATTCCTGCTGAGAGTAAGAAGGGGAGGGGCAGTTTGTTTCTCTCTGGAATTTTCTCTTTGCAAATGATTCATTAAATTCTTCATTTTGGGAAGAGGGATTAAAAGAAGGATAGGAGAATGGGGGAGGGGGAATCAAGTTATATTGTGTACGGGTACAAATTTCCCCTAATGAGTATAATCATTATGTATATCTAAAATGTGCCACTAACTTTAATTAATTTTAAAAAATTACTCCTTGTGGGTCTAGCTATCGTTTTTGAGTTTTTCTATTGATGGTGGAGGTGGCGGTGGGGGATCCTCATTCATCAGCAGCTGCCCTGGGTACAAAGCTGGAGACCCAAAGGGCTGGAAGCCAGAGTAGAAAGGGAAGGCTAGAAACTAGGTTCTACCTCGGTGTCATCCTTCTTGGGAACACATCCTGGAGGCAGATCACTGCATCGAAAGAGAACATTTGGCTCTAAGACTGTGAGACTGATTCCAATGCTTTTGTAGCAGTGGCTCTCCGGCCAGCAGTCCTCCACATCCGCACCTCCACCCGCAGCCTCTCGGGGCTGCTCGATTGGGATGAGGCAAGAGCGGGAGTTCACTTATTCCATGGGGATGTTTCTGCTTCTCTCCCACCCAGATGTCAACAGCTGGCTGCTTACCTTTGGATTCCAGTTGCACAACGTGATCCCTGGATACCCCAAACCGGACATGGATGCCATGGAACCATCCTATGAGCTCATGCACACACAGATGAAAACTCAGGAGTGGGACAATAGCAAGGTAACTCCCACACATGGCAGCCTACACCTTGGTGCCTTCTGATGTTGCAAGAAGGGGTTCTCTCCAGCTTTGCAGGAAGGCTCTGGCACTAATGGAAGCCATGGCAGTGTCTCCACAGTGTCTGCCTCGGGCATTCAGCAAACAATAACTCTGTCACCAGGCAGACCATGGGGGCCCAGCTGATGCAGCACATGGGCACAAGCTGAATGAAAGAGTTTTGTGTGCCACAGTGAGTTTGAAGTTCTACAGAAATAATTAGCCTTTGTCACTGTCTAAGCAAAAGTGCAGGGAGAAAGACCTATTCTAAATACAAGGGTGACATTTTCTAAGCACCTAATGTACCTGGCCTTGGGTAAGGTATTCCACTTAAGTTAACTCACAAATATCCTGTCGTGTTTTCATCCTTATCTTGCAGATTTAATGCCTGAGGCTTCCCAATATCATGCAGCAAGGAGGGTTAGAGCTGGAATCTAATCCCAGATTTGTCTGCTCTGTATCATCTTGCTAATTAAAGAGCCTGGCACACTATAGGTGTTCAAAAAACATTACTTTTTCTTATCTTCCTTTTATAACCCAATTTCAAAAACTTAGCTTACATATCTGAAAAGATCCTTTAAAACAGTCCCATCCCACTCCCTTACTTCAGGTATTCATTTGCTCAACCCCCAACTGCACCATTCATATATTCTCTACAAAGTCTGCCAACTTTGTGCCCAGCCTTATGTTGTTCCCACTTAATGCAGGGCTGAATCAGGCAAAGACCAGGCCTTTGAGGGGACAATAGGGAAGATCAAGGCTGTCATGTGGCATCCTGGAGCTGCTAGGAAATTTTCCCAGCCATATCTTACTCCAGGCTTATTCCTTCAGTCCTCACCTCAGCTATCGCCTTCTCCCAGGTTAAGGAAGGCAGGTCTGCACCTCTATGTTTAGGTGGCACCTTATATTTTCCTCTTACAAAGCACTCCCCACATTATATATTAATTCCTGTTTTCTTTCTTTTCCCTTCACCGGTCTCTGAGCCACAACAGCTTAAGTCTCCTTAAGTATCAAGCACACTGGCTACCTACCACCTTGTAGGCACACAGAAAACTATTGAAGTTGCTGGTTGAAGAAGTAACCAGCCCACTTTACAGATAAGGAGACTAGATTTCAGAGAAAAACTTAACCCAGGACATTTGCTGGGAAGTTCCAGAAGGCAGTGATAACCCAGGGCTGCCTGGCTTTGAGACAGTCCTCTTTCTGCCACCCTGTGCTGCCTTAGCCCTCTCCTGTCCCCAGGCTCTGCCCCAGATGCCCCAGCATCTGCCGTTTCCCGGCTGACTGCAGCGGTACAGCTCTTTTCTCCCCAGCCAGCTTCCCTCCTGCACTCCACAGAGTCCCTGTCTCTGACTGCCTGTTTGCCAACCTCGCCTGTCAATGAATTATTGATTTCTGCCCTTGGCAAGCATCAGAGATCTTTGTTGTTGAGCACTCCAGCTTTTGTGAAACTCTAGGAAATAATTGTTCACAGACAGGGTTCTATTAATTATAAAGAAAACTTAATTTCAGTGGGAGGTGACAGGCCTGTTTCTAAAGCCATTTCCCTGGGTTGCTGATAAGGCCCTTGAGCCCTTCGGATTGTGTCTTCCCTGAGCTCCCTGAGCCATGGGCAAAGATGGCACGCCAAGATAGTAGGGCCTACCCTGTCCCCCAAACAGCCAAATGTGGGGTCACCTGAGTAGCTCTAAAGAAGCACTGTGGGGCAAAGGGTCACCTTGAAAACTCACGTATAAATATGGTACAGAGCAATAGAAGGGTAAGAAAGCTGATACAAATCACCACTTTTTCTCTCACTGTACCTTTATAACCACTGCTCATCTTTCAAGTCCCAACTCAAACATGAGCCTTTCTCCATCTCTCTCCTCCACCTTTAGCCTGAGCTGCTTCCAAGCCTTGTTTTCTTCTCAAGGGCAGCAGCCCTTGAAACTGAGCTTCTGAGATCAGACAGAACTGGCTTTAAAGGTTGGCTCGATATTAATTGTATCACCAGAAGCCAGTTATAACTTTCCTGAGCCTTAGTAGCCTTAGAAAACAAACAGAATAACAGTACTTACCTGTCGAGGTCGCTCCCAGCCGGCAGGAAAGACACACGACAAAGTCTGGCGGTGTGCAACCTTGCCTTTATTTGTCTCCGCGTGGGCCCCGCGAGGCCTCCACTCTGCCACCAGCCCTTTCTCGCCGGTGGACTTTCTCTATCTCTCTCTGTGCTTCCTGTCTCGTGGCGGGAGAGGCATTCACTTTTATAGGGTGACAGTGGCCAATCAGTTCAAAGCGCGCGATGCGGGCTGATTGGCTAACATCAGTTGTTGCTAGGCAGACTATCTTACAGAGCGGGTTGTTTAAGTCGCCAGCGCAATCAGGGGGCAGGAAGCAGGCGCCAACTTGACTCACTCGATGGGAGGGGCAATCTAGCTCAGGCTCCGCTCCCACCCACAGGCCCTACGTCCGCCAAGTAAGGCGACCGGTGTCGGCGGCTCCCAACACTTACCGTATGAAATTACTATGACAATCAAATGAGACAATGAATGGTAACGGTTCAGCTTGAAGACCAATAAACGTTAGCTTTAGCTGTTATGCTTACCTGTCCGAGACTACCTGATATCACATTGTGATTGCAATTATGGTTGTGCTGTTTGGGTGGGCAAAGATGAGGTGTGATTCAGTTCTATACCTGCAGTGCTCAGAAAAGGACAGCCCAGAGCAGAAGCTCCTGAAATGGTCTCTGGAGAGAAGGGTGAGTGGGTGGATGGATGGATTGATGATGGAGATGGCTGGATGTGCTGGCGATGAGCAATACACATCAATGCTACAGGTTAATAAATATGAACAGACTGACTTATTTAAACTGGTTCTCTCTCTCTCTCTCTCTCTCTCTCTCTCTCTCTCCTGTCCTTTTTCATCAGTCTATCCTTGGAGTACAATGTGAAGTGCAGAAACAGCTCAAAGCCTTTGTCACCTTAGAACGCTTTGACCAGCTCTATGGCTCCACAGTCACCAGCTGCCAGCAGGCCCCAGAGACAAGGAAGTTTGCATCCAGCGGCTCAGTCTTTGGCAAAGGGGTCAAGTTTGCCTTGAAGGATGGTCGAGTGACCACAGACATCATCAGCATGGCCAATGAGGATGGGCGGAGGGTTGCTGCCATCCTGAACAATGCCCACTACTTAGAGAACCTGCACTTCACTATCAATGGGGTAGACACCCACTACTTTGTGAAACCAGGGCCTTCAGAAGGTGACCTGGCCATCCTCGGCCTCAGTGGGGGTCAGCGAACCCTGGAGAATGGGATCAACGTGACAGTGTCGCAGATCAACACCATGCTCAATGGTAGGACTAGACGCTACACAGACATCCAGCTCCAGTATGGAGCACTGTGCTTGAACACCCGCTATGGGACGACGCTGGACGAGGAGAAGGCGCGGGTGCTGGAGCTGGCCCGGCAGAGGGCTGTGCGCCAGGCATGGGCTCGAGAGCAGCAGAGACTGCAGGAAGGGGAGGAGGGCCTGCGGGCCTGGACAGAGGGAGAAAAGCAGCAGGTGCTGAACACAGGGCGGGTGCAAGGCTATGACGGCTTCTTCGTGATCTCCGTGGAGCAGTACCCAGAACTGTCAGACAGCGCCAACAACATCCACTTCATGAGACAGAGCGAGATGGGCCGAAGGTGACAGAGAGGGTTAAGGCCTGGACTTCTTGCCAAAGACAGCTACTCTTTTGTGGCCGCATACCTGACTGTGTTGTACTTTAAAAACAAAACAAAAAAAAAAAAAAACACCTTTTTTAATAAGTGCAGAAAACAAAAAGATACTGGTTGCATTGTTAACTCATGCAACATTCTTTTTTTTTTTTTAAGAAAAGAAATATACAAGATTTGGCCTTCACACATTTTTTGCAAAGAACAGAAGGTATTTTTTTTTCTGTAGTGTGATCACAATGAAAACTTTATTGTCTTTTGTTCCCTTTCTCCTTAAGGAATTCTCCCTGTTGTTTGGGGTACTTTTCTCCCCGCTTTGGGATACACATCCCCTGGGACGCGTCCTCATCCGTTGCTAGGTACCCAGTGTGATCTGAGACACAAGTGTCTGTGCTGACTTGTCTCGTGTGCTTTCTTCTTTGCCTGGGGTCAGGCAGGAGTGAGGGGTGCTGAGAGTGATGAGCCTGTAGGACCTCAGGAGTTTCGGTGAGGCCCCCACAGATGAATGGTGGGTGCTTCCTCACTGTGCTCTGTGCCTCCAGAGGACCACAGATGGCTTCATCTTGCTCTGGAAAATATCATGATATCACTCAGCAGCTTTCCAGACTGCCCCAAACTCCTGTCCAAGCTTTATATTTTGATGCTAAATGAAATCCCTCCTCCCTTTTCCAAATCTTGTGTAATTGTCGGTGCCACCCCCATTCTGGGATAGAGGAATTGTCCCCAGTTCTTTTCCCCAGTCTGGTGACATAACATCCTGGAGCGATGAGCCCCACCCTCTTCAAGAGGTGAAAGCACCCAGGATGTCTGTGATTGGTTGATCCTCCATGATGTCCCATACTCATCTCCTCTCTCCCAAAGCCAGATGTGAGAACCAGCACTGCACAGCAAGCCCTCCATGTGGGCACCAACCCTCCCTATGACTTCGGGTGCCTTCCCTCCACTGCTCAGCTGCCACCACTGAGAAATAAAAGGATATCGAGAGGTGCTTTGTGGCCTTTGATCCTGGAAAGATAGAGAATAAAAAAGTCAGCCAAAGAGAGGAGTAAGCAAAGGCATGAGCCAAGCATCTTTCTAACCAGCTCCTGAAGTTGCCTCTGCCTCCCCTGTGCAGGCTCACCCCAGAACTGGGGCACAGCAGCCTGGGCCTTCAGGAAACCCCTTCTGTGAACTTCCTCTAGAAAACAACTTTCCCTCTAGAGAAGCCCAACCAGGGTCTCGTTTTATTTTTTAAAGACAAAAAGAAAGGAGCTACTTTAGTGTAGCCTTTAGGGGGTGTACAACTCCACTACCATCTGGGGCCAGTCCTGAGGCCAGTGCCAGCATTGTTCCTGTGAAGACCCATGTCTGCATCATCAGCAAGAGGCTGGCAGCCTTCCAGGAGCAGACACAGCCCATGGCTGGAGGCTGCCAGGGGGAGGCAGCAGCTAGGAGACCACGAAGGCAAGGAGGGCAGAGAAGGGCAGCCGCACAAGCTGGGAGCTCCTTTTCGAGGATCTCATTCCTGGTTCATCTGCCTAGTTACCATTGTTACTGCCACTCACAGGAGGCTCTGGGAGACAGGAGGGGAAGCCCAACGCTTCCATTTGAGCTAGGCTTCTCAGAAAATGGGACTTTATGGGTTACATTGACATTAAGTGTGGAAAATGAATTCTGAGTCCGAGCTATTCCCCGTGGAAACCTTGTTGGACTGATAAGCTCATGGCACCTTTATAGCCTTACTTACAGAGTCTTCAGAACGCGACACAAGTTAATGAAACCAAGAAGGTCTCTTATTGCATGAGAACCGGAGCACCGTGTAGTCCGGGTTCTGTCTGGCACAGGGAGGTATTCAGAGCTTCTCGGGGAGGGGAGATCTTGCCTTACTACGTCATTAGAGGATGTGTTTCGCTAAGTGCTCTTCCTGTTTCCAAAAAAAGAAAAAAAAGTCACACTGCCTCAACAGTGTGCTGTGGCCGGTTTGTCCACTGGTTGCCCCTTGCCTCTGGACCCAGAGCTCAGCTGAGTCAGGTTCACTGCTCCCCAGGCTCACTGCACACGCCATGTGCTACTTTCGTGGATGGAATGGAAAACAGTTTGGCCTGAAGAACACCAAGTTAGTTTTGTTTGTTTGTTTGTTTGTTTGATCCAAAAGAAATTTATGCCTCTCAAAATGCACTCTTGCTATAAAGGTCACTGGGCAAACTTTCCTACCTGTTGAACTAGTTGACCATTCCCATCTTGGCTGCCTGCTGTCAGCTGAGGACATGTATTTGGAGGTTAGAGACAACATATGGTTCACCGGAACCATCTCCCTATACCTTCCCAGCTCCTCTGTCCCTCTCCATTGCCAGCTTCCCCAAAGGAATACAGTGGACTAATTTTAAGGATCAAAAGCACAGAGAATTATTAGGCGTTCCTTTATTTAAAGGAATAATCCTATATATATTTTCCCAGGCTGTGCGCCTGGCTTCTGCAGCCCTAGCTTTAGAGAGGCACTGTGGGGTGGGCAATAACACCATGCCCCTTCATTTTATACTGTGCTGTCATACAGAACAGAGGATCTGGCCTTGGCCCTTTGAAGCTGGTTCCCATTCAGGCTGGCAAGTGACTCAGGACCTCCCCTCTCAATCTGTCCCCCAGAGACCAGCAGTCCCAATCTCATGGCAAGGATGAGTCTGAAGGCATACACCAGAGTTCTCTGTGTCTATTTAGTGCGCGCCAAGCATCAGCCCCTAGTCTGAATGGCACCTGCCCTTTTGGCACTAATCAGTCAAAACTTTCCAATTGGTGAAGTGGTCAGACCTCCTGCACTTCCAGGTGCCTGATTCTGCAGTAAGTTGGCTTCAGACTCTAGGATGTTTATTTTAGGATAGTTCCTGCTTTCCCCTCTCCACAGCTGCCAGTCAGCCTCTCTGTCACTACCTTAATAAGACCTTATTGATTCTCCGGCTTTTTGTCTCTTTGAGACAGGTCTAGCCCAGTCTAGCCTCAGACCCCCAAGCACTAGGATCCAACTTTGTCTTTTATGTGATAAGATTTCCTTTTATCCAACCTCTAGACAGACATTGTTGGAAGAGAGGATGGTGACCACAGGAGGGAGGGGAGGGGCTCCATGGAATACCAACCTCTGACAGCCTCTGACACTTGCTTCAGAATTGCTGGCTGAGAAGTAATCCAAGGTCCACACAGGCGCCTCACTTCTACTTAGGGGTGGAGGTTTTGAAACAATCCCTAAGAAACTGACTAGAGGCTAAGAATGGCCAGGAGATGTGTTTCCAGGTGAGGGTAGAGTTGGAAGCAGATGATGCTGAGGCAGGGAAGGTGAGTAAATGGGGCAGTGCTTTGTAGACACAAAAAAAGGCATCAGAATTTTAAAAAAGAGGAAGAAAGGACCTTTTCAGCTGTGACTTTTAAGTCTCACCTTTATAGACAGCGGTGATTTCCATTCTGCAAAGACAAGGCTTTCAGTGTGAAGTCAGAGAATGTAATTTAACCCTTTGCAGCTTTGTGTCTGTAGTGGTCCTCTGGGGACAGCAGAGACATTGAGCTTGGTGCCGAGCAGGAAGCAGCTTGTTTGGCCCTCAGCAGGGTCCCAGGCTCAGGGGTGTGACTACCTGACATTCAAAGTCCAGTTTGTCCTCCATTCTTCACAGCAGCCACTAAGCCAAGGAGGTGGCACCCAGTCCTGGTCAGGGGACTCTGCTCCCGACAGGCCCCAGATAGAGCCCAGCTCCTCCTTTCCCTCGCTAGGACTAAAGCCTTCCATTTAAGGCACATTGTTCCCAGCTAGGGTCATACACTTACCTGTAGTTCAAGGCGCTTTTATTTTACCTTCCTGAACAGCAAACTCATTTTAAAGACTCATTGCTCAGGTGACCGAAACTTTATCCTCTCCAACCTTTACATTCTCAAAAACCAGCTTGGGACCTTGACTGCCCCAGTTAGTGGTTCGCTCTGAGGTTTCATTATGAATGTGAAAGATCAGAGTCGGGGAGCCCTGCATGGGGACTATGTCATGTTTCCTTTCCCCTCTGAAATGCCAAAGGCATGAAACTGGGTGACCTCCTGGTCCCCAAGAAAATGTGATTTCTTCTGAGGGCAAACTGCCAAGGGAGGACTGGCCCTTGGGCAGGCTCAGCACTCCCAGTGGAAGCTGAGCCCGAGGTGTCTGGCAGTGCCCCAGCAGCCCCGGATTCACCCACCACCAGAACCTCCCTTTTCTAAGTCTGCCTGTTGTTCTGAGGACTTCTGAACCTGCAGCTCCGGCAAAGGACTGTGCCGTGCTGCCTCTGGATGACCAGCACTGGAGACTCTGGCCTTACCATGTGCAAATAGTTTTCCTGAAGTCTGGAACTAATTTTGAGAAGTTTTTTTCTCAACACTTTTGTGTTTCTAACACTGTATTCTTGACTGTGTAAATACCAACAAGGCTGTAAATAAATGCAGATGTAGATACCTTCTAGAAAAAAAAGCATAAAAACAAAACCAGAAGTGATCCTGTGTAGCCTTCGTTGACAAATAAAAGAATATTTTGTGTTTAAAGGTGTTTGGTGGCCTTTGTTGGGAGATGGTGGCTGTTATCTGGATGACCAGGAAAAAGACTCAGTCCTACACCTCTGAACTACTTGTAAGCCCTCAAGACTGCGCAAGTGTGAGGTTGTGAATTTGATTCCCAGTACAAAAAAAAAGACCTAGACCTGTCCTAAAGAGGGACCGGGCGCTGGCCGCAGGCACTGCCCCATCCACAGTGCCACTGCTTTCCCCAGGTGCGCTTGGGGAAAAGGAAAAAAACTCCTGTAGAACTGAGAGTTTTTTCTTTTTTTAATCTAAGGTCATCATAATCATAGCACATGGGTCTTCTTCATCCCGCTTTTCTTAACCTTACATTTTAACCCATCAGGCTTAAGGGAAGAAGGCAACAGCACGTCATTTACAAAAGTTTGTGTATGAAGCCAACTCCCTGGTGGGAATGCAATTCTTAGGAAAATCCAAGAGATTGTCCTTAGAGAGCTGGAATGAGGGCAAAGGCCTCATCTCGCCCACTGGTCTCGGCACTGGCCCTCGGACAAGGAGCCCCTGGCTGCAGCCCTTTCTGCACCTGGTCATGGAAGGCTCCAGCCCACAGCACTACTGTGGGGCTATGAGGTGCTCGCTTGCTCCAGGTGGCAGGAAAACCCTGCTTTTGGAGTCAGACCACCTGGGTGCACAGGGCTCGGGCACTTCCCTGTGATCAGCACCGAGTCACTTAACCCTTCCAAGCCCAAAGTGCTCCAGTGATCCCTCCTGATTACTGCTCAGATCCTTTCAAGGAAGGGGCAACAAAAGACCTCACTGGTGGGAACTCTAGGGACAGTCACACAGGGTAAGTTATTGGCCTTCCACCTCCCTCACCTTAACAGTCCTGCGAAGTCTAGTATTCTATCCGCTATGCAGTGGTTCTCAAACTTTGGCCAGAATCAAAATCAGCTTGAGGGCTCATTAAGCACAAACTGTGGGCCCCATCCAGGATCTGAGTCAGTGGGCTGGTGGTGGTGAGCCCTAGAATTTGCTTTCCAGCAAGTTCCCAGGTGATACTACTTTGAGAACCACTAACTACATGAACCCCTCTGCTGCTTACAGCACAGGCAGCTTAGAGGCACTCCAGATGCTGTTGGCCAACTAAATCTGCATTTCCACTAATAAAACGAGAGACTCTTTGTGCCCTTCTGTCTCTTCCCCACGAATACCGCAGTCCAGCCAGCTGCACGGGGGCATCCCCAGCGCAGGCGGGCCCCAGGCTTTCACACCTGCAGGCCTTTGCGCAGTCTCTCCAAGTCCAGCTGAAATAAATTTCTAAAGCCCTCCTGGCTCCTTCCCCTTAAAGGCACACACTGGACATCTGCCTGTGCCTCTCAACACTGTATTACTGTGGGGTATGAGTTCCTGAGAGCCCCAGAGGCTGTGGCAAAACTTCTGCCTGTGTCGGGAGCCCAAAACAGATGCACATTACCTAAAGTCAGTCTTCTTAGTCAACCTCCCACTCTGATGCACTGATTTGAGAAAGTAGGGTTCTCTGCTAGATGGAGCCCTCACCGTCTTGCCAGCCCCTGCACTGGCTGCTCCACCCCATCAGGGCAGCTGCAGCAAGGCCTCCAAGAAGCAAGAAGGGACAGAGGAAAGCATGTCCCTCCCAGCTTGGCCCTGACTGAAGTCACCCCTCCGCAGCCCCAACATCAAAACCGTCTGCCATTCAGGCTTTCTGGATCCCCTGGAAGCCATAGGAAAAAGTCCATCACTACCCAAGGGCCCACCCATGTTCCCATTAGGCATTCCCTGTGCACTTGTCAAGCCTGAAATAATCAGTCAGGGTAACTGCCAGGTGGGCTCCAGCCCGCACCCATAGACAAGCACCCTTCCTAGGTCTCATGGACTACAGGAGTTGTGAATATATTCTTTCACCCTTGAAGAATCCAAAACACCTTTGTGGAGCCACAGTTCTTACAAGAACAAATACACCTTGTCAGGGGAAGATGCAATCTTCACACCCTAAAGGAGAAGCTGAAGTATTTTCCTGTGTGCCTGGTAATCTGCGAGCCTAACCTGCCCATTAGTGATTCACAGTATCTGCAGAACTTTTAAACAGTGCCCATTACCTAATGTAGGTAATGTAGAACTTTTAAAGACTGACTTTAGGTAATGTGCACTGTTTAAAAGTTCTGCAGTTCTGTACCTAATGTAGGACTACCTGACATAAAAGGAGTGTTTACTACTGGACCAAGACCAGAAAACCTTTGAAATTTCCTCTGATAGATATCTACATCCTTGTACAGGGTAAGAATCTGTGAGACCAGGGTGGGAGAGATGGGGTCATTCTCATATATGTCATAAAACTGAGAGGATGAATGGAAGGAGGAGGGATGATTGTGTGAATAAATCCCAAACCAGGATGAGGAGGAACTGTAACCAAGCAATAGTGAATGAGCATTTCCTGTATGTCTTATATACCCAAGCAGCCTTAGAAGATTTAAAGATGAAAGACAGGGCCCTTTGCTTATAAACATCACAATTTAGTCTAAAGACTTGGAAAATAGATTCTGTGATAGATACCAGGGAGTGTGTTCTACATCATTACACCAGAAGCCTCAGCATCCAGGCTTGTGAGAACCCAGAAGTCAGGGAGCTGTGGCCAGAATCCCAGTCTCTGGTGTCAAGAGGCACCAGAAGTGTGAGTTCAGTAGAGGCAGAGACTGCCAGTGTTACAGCAGAAACAGGGCAAGGTTGCCAGGGGCTCCAGCACTACTGCGTAAGGGTATGAACTGCATGGTCCCAGAGCCAGGGCAAGACCTTAGAGAAAGGTTCAGGCTGAGGGCCTGGAGGAATGGGAAAGGCCCAGGTTCCCGACCTGGCAGGGTAGCTGAGCAGAAACCAGAGTGTCCACATGAGACTGGTATAGGTTCAGGTGCAGGAGTAACCAAGTCTTTGGGGATTTAAACTGATCTCCTACCATAGCATGTGACAGCATGCCCAGCACCCAGCTGCAATGTCTAATGTGCTCCTACATGATAAGCCTGTGATTTGAGCTAGAAAGACTAGCTGAGGAGGAGAGTCTCCAAGAGCTAAGAAAGAAGCTCCATGAAAACCACTTCCCACAGGGCCAAGAAAGGAGAGTGCAGGGTGGGCTAAGGGGCTACAGGAAAGAATCCTGGAAGTGTTCCAGGAGAGGTGGATTTAGTGAGGAGATGAACAGGAAGGAAAGGCTTCTTAGTGAAAGGAAGATTTGCTCTTCAGGTGAGCCTGAGAAGCCCGATGCTTCAAGCCCCATTCCTGTGAACCCCACCAGGAAGACACGAAACCAAACTTCCTAGCATACCCCAGTGCCTTTCACACAGTAGAACATACAGTGGTTGATGTTTACCAATAGGACCCACTCCCCGGGCCTCCTTATATTTGCTGTGTTATAGGTGGCAGTTACATGCAAAGCCCAGCAAGTAGATTTGCATGTAACTGTCTCCCAAATCAGCAAGCATATCAGAGTGCAAATGAGGGACAGGAATTAGTTTGCAAAGAAGTACTTTACTCACCAAGACTTTCTTCTTACACACTGCATCTATTTATGATAACGGAGGGAACAACTGCTAACTCCTTTAGTCTTCTCTTTCCATCTTGAGTGGGAAGTTCCCTACACTAGATCCTAACCGGAGGACATATCTGAAAGTAAGGTCTTAGGAAGTGGCCCCAGGAAAAACAGATGGACAGAGGAAGGTGAGAGACAAAAAAGGAGAAGCTTGCCAGTCAAGGATGTGGATACAAACACAACCCCAAGAGAATAACTTTGGCACAGGCCCGAAGGGGATTGCAGAGACAATCCAAGTTAGGCCTGCACAGTGAATTGCTGGGAGGGGGCTGGAATATTTACACCTCCACACCCGTCAATCATACTAAGGGCTGCCCCTGGGGAGATCAATTTCCAGGCACTTCTGGTTCTCAGCTCATTTAGGCAAAAGCAGCCCCAGCAGCCTGAGAACAGCCTGCCTACAAAGCCCGGCTGGCACTGGCTGTTGACAAGGAAAACACAGCTTTCATTCATTTCCATCCAAAGGAGGCTGGTGGAGTCTGACAGTAGGAGTTGCAGACTTCTTTTCTGCTTCATACTGGGTACCTAGTAAATGTCCACCGCACACTGGCTACTGAGGGAGGAAGCTAAGAGAAAAGGAAAAATAATCACATGCACTAAGCTGACAAAGGGCAGGATTCCACCTGTTTGCTTAAATCAGTGTATCGCTGGCAGCTGGCACAGGTGGCATTCATCTCCTCCTGTGGTGATTCTGTGAGCAAAACTCTGGGGTCCCCTAACTTTTCCCCTTCCTTTCTTGCCTGACCCATCAGTGCTGCCAGCAACCACGGAGCACTTAGGAGGAGATTACAAGAACCCTGCCATCTGAAAACCTGCTTCACCGAACAAGCACTGCCCAACTAGTAAGCACATTGCTGGTCCTGTCTTCCTAATCAGATGCTTTTGGTCTGTAGCTCAGTAGGTCCTGGCTATAGACCCAGGTGCTTTCTGCATTAATCTCATTTGAACCTACAATCATGTTCACAGCAGGCGTGACACTTCCCATCTTGTAGGTGAGCAGTATGGCCTGTGTATTCATGATCTGTGCTATTCATCGATGGAATGAGAATGTGAATTCAGGTTTACTGTCTACAAGTTCTAAGCAAGTGATGGCAAACCTTTTAGAGCTTTCAGTGATAACAGCCAGCCAGCTGTGGCACATGTACCACAGGTTCACAACTGTCCTAGGTGATTTATACCTAAAGGTGGATGTCAGGGATCCCTGACGTGCAGGGCTGTACATTCTGAAAAGTCAGGACCGCACAGATGGGCAGAGACCAGACAGACAACTATGTAGGTTTGACTTCCTCTCCGACTCTCCTAATTTTCAGGCACATTCTCTCAGGTCAGTGTCCACTTCCACCCAAAATCATACCAGATGGCTGGAATGTATGTAAGTGAGGATTCTGATTCTCTCCACACAGAGCTGACCTGCACTCCAGTTTACCAATACAATCACACAGGAATCCAACCTACACACTAATGATTTCTTCGCGTTGATAACACCACCTAGTGGTCACCTGTCACACTTTTCCTATGTCTCCAGACTGAAGGTACAAAAACCCAGTGAGATCACGGAAAATCATTCTGCTTCTATTCTATGTAGAGTTCAGGCAACCTTCATACAGGAACAGGTTATTCTGATCCGTGTAACAACCCTGAGAGTGACCAATGACTCAGAAGATGCTCCAAAAGCACTGAACACACACACAGCTCAGAAAGGAAAAGGAGAAAAATGAATTTAAAAGGTCTCTTCTTCCCCTGTCTGTGTCTTCTGATCCTGGGGCCACTCCTGTTCTGAATGTGCTGCCCCCTGTGCCCATCGTGCAGACAACTGCAGAAAACACTTCTGAGCCCAAGGTTGGAGGACGGTGGAGAGCACAGCACTGCTGGCCCCCTCAGCTTCAGGACTTGTCTTAGGCACCTTCAAACAAACTGGCAGCCATGGTGAAGGGGTAGGGGTGGGGGAGGAGAAGGAAGAGAAGAAATTAGTCTTGCATGAGAGTTGTGCCACATACCAAGCAACCAACTGAGTCCTTTGCATATCCGTGGATGTATTTTGTAAGTGTACAACATTTTTCTCAAAGTAAGGCAAAGTTCAGATGGCCGTTAACATTTGGTAGGTGTGTTATGCACCAGGCACTTTTCTAAGCACTTTAAATGCATTTGTTCATTTAGTCCTCACCAAATTACAAAAAGAGAGAGCCTATTTAGTATTTCCATTTTTCAGATGGAGAAGCTGAGGCACGTGTGCAAGGACTTGTGGCCAGCAATCCCGATTTGGGGATAATGTGCCAGTGATAATTACTCAGGCTACTCCTGAGCACAGAGACAAAAAGAAAATGTGTACACCCATCTGGACTCCACTGGAAGAGAAGGCCATGTAACTGGATATTCACAGTGTGCTTACTTATTTACTCATTCTGCAAACTTTCCCTGAAGGACATCTTTTGCCAGGTGTAGGTGGGTGTATAGGTATACACTGCCCCTAGTCTGGTGAGGAAGAGAACAACCAGGTTTAACCTACCCACAGGTGATTCAGGATGGGGCAGAAGGCACTGGGACTCTGGGAGAAAAGAAGAATCTAGGCACAGTCAAAAGGTATCAGGCCTGGTCTAAGTGAGTCTTTGAACTACCCCGCTACACCGCAGATGATGAATTCTTAGTAAACTTGTTGCTGTTGTTTGAGACAAGGTCTCACTATGTGGCCCATACTAGGCTCAAAATCACTGCATTCCTCATAACTCAGCCTTTTGAATGCTGGGATTACAGGCGTGTGCCTCCATACACTGCCTCAGCAAACTATTAACCCTTATTGTGATTGAAAAGCTCCACCAATACTATCCCTTCGTCTTTATGCCTCCTTCCTAGGAAGGAAAGAGGAATGCTTGCTGATGGGTGGGGAGGCCGGACACTGCAGTTTACCGCAGAAACAGTACTGGCTCCTCCTGACTTCCAGGCTCCAGATAGACTAGCCTAAACTGCCATCTAGTGGCCAAATGTGCAAGCTGCAGCTAAAGCCAGGGTCCAGTCTTGCTGACCAAGCACAGAGGGAAGAAGTCCTAAGAGCTGAATCCTTCCTTGGTCCTTCAGCAGTGTTGAGAGAGATTATCATCTGTCGAGTTTTACAAATGAAGAGAAAGCTGAGACTCTGACAAGTGACATGAGGCAGTAATAATTCTCATTTATCACTTGCCAACCACTATGCTAAGCACTTTACAAGTCATTATCTCATTGCATCTTTTCAAGAATCCCATGAGCACAATTACTTATTCTCTGTTTATTAGCTATATCTCCTGAATCCCTTTATTCTTTTAAATGTTGTTTATGTGTTGGAGAAACCAGTTCATTAAGCGACAGAAGGTTTTACAACCAAAATTCAGCAGATGGTTTTTCATAGTGTCACTCCACCTGTTCCTAATCCTCTACAATTCCTAGATGCTGATACATAGCTCTAAAGACTTAATTAAATTTATGCTGAATTGTTTTAAGCAACGCTAATTCGTATATACTTTGTATTGCATCTTATCAGGAGGTACATAATATTTGGAGGTCCTACATCTGGTGATGAGGTTTTTCTGATACTAAAGCGCTGTAAAACTGCTGACTTTATACATCTGTCCTCTTATTGATTGGAATGCTTCTTTAAAAAAAAATTCAGGCCAGATATAGCTTAATAGCACAGTGCCTGCCTGGCAAGCATGAGGTCTTGGGTTCAACCCCCAATACAAAAAATCCATAAATAAATAATAAAATAAAAAGAATTTTTGAATTCTAGTACCCAGTAAGTTGGAGTAGCTATAGAACCTAAATAAAATGTATACATCAACTCCAGGAGAACTCTGAAAAGCAAATAATAGCAGCCGGATTGAGAAAGAAGATTATAATGTGACATGCCATTCAACTGACAGTGAATATATCTTTTTTTCTCTCTGGGATCTCCAATTTTGGCTCAAGACCATCAAAAATCCAGGGAAAAAATACTATTTTGAGCTCAAGGAATCGGAAAGGGACCTCCCTCAAGCTGCAGTCTTGGCGTCAGGCCACAGACACCAGCATTAAGAAGAGAGAGGCTCCTGTCTGACCAGAGAAGGATTTTACCCCAATTCTCCGGGTAAATTTATACTGTCATCTCTCCCCATTTGGCCCGGATGCAAGCGCAGTAATTGCAGGAAGTGCATATCAGAGGGCAGTAAATAAAGGCCCACATTGCTGGCTCGAAAAGCTAAAAGGGGAAACAGAATATACTAGGGAGACAGTGGTGGTGACGGAGGAGTTCAGGACAATAAACCCATACAAGTGTTTATGAATGCCTAGACTTCTCATCACAGGTGCTGGACTCACATAAACAGTGCACTATAAACTTTAGCCCACAGCCCAGCTCCCAAACTTACCACTGGGTGGCGCACATACAGAACAGAGTCAAACACACCTGGTCAATTGCTTTCTTTAAACAAAACACAAAAATAAATAGAAAGTTTCCTAGAATTTAAATAATGCATAGCCTTATAACATTCAAAATATTCAAGATACTTGATATATGAAAAACCAGAAAAATCTGTTCGGCCAATGCTGAAATGACAGAAATGTTGAAATTACCTAACAAAGACTTTAAAGTAGCTACTGTATTATAAAAGAGCTCCAAAAGTAAGGATGAACACTCGTGAAGCAAATGGAATAGGTAGAAAGTCTCATAAAATAAAATGTGTAGATAACCAAATGGAAATTTTGTGACTAAAAAATACATTAATCAAAACTTTTAAAAACTCGCTTGTCGGGCACAATAGAGAAGAACAGAGATAGTGGAAAAGGAATCAATGAGCTCCAATTTAAGCAACAATGAGGGTAGAATGAGAAAAGACTAGAAAAAAAGAATAGAGCTTTAGGCATCTTTGCAACCATATGAAAAGTTCTGATCATGGCATCAGAGTGAGAGAAATAAAGGAGACAATACAGTACAGGAAGCATGCTTGAATAAATGAGCATAAAAACTCCCCAAATCTGGAGAAAACCATAGACTTACAGATTCAGAATGCTCTGCGTGCTCTGGAAAGGTAAACACAATGCAATTCATGCGCAGACACATCGTAACCAAATGGCTGAAACTAATGAGAAAGAAAAAAATAAAACATCAAAAAATATCCAGAAAAATATAATGCATTACTTACCGGGCAACAGTGATTCAAATAACCGTAAGTTTTACATTAGAACCTACGAAAGGCCTGACATAAACATTTCCAAAGTGATGAAAGAAAAAAACGCCAGCTCAAAATTCTGTCTTGTGAAAATAACCTTCAAGAAAGAAGATGACACCAGGCATTGTGACACACACCGATAATCCCAGCACTCAGGAGGGTAAGGCAGGAGGATCATGGCAAGTTTGACACCAGGGACACAAAGTGAGCAAAGGCCAGCCTGAGCCGCATGGAGAGACATCTATCTTAATTTCTTGAGCAATGACTAAAAATTAAATAAAAACATAGAAAAGACACAATAAATAAAATATAAAAGATATTCAAAAAATCCAAGAGAAATTAGGAAAGGGGAAAGAAACAATAAAATAGAAAGCCTAAGTGCAAACATATCAACAGATACTTTAAATTTAAAAAGGTCTAAGGACACAACCAAAAGAGAGATGTCAGAAAGAATAAAAATATATGACCTGAGCAGCTATTGCGAGGCCCTGGGCTCAATCTCCCAGTGCTGCAACAAATACAGGCAGGTGAGATAGATGATAGACAGATAGATAGATGATAGACAGATAGATAGATGATAGATAGATAGATAGATAGATAGATAGATAGATGATAGGTAAATTATAGTAGAGCTATGACCCAACTACATGCTGTGTAGAAGAAAATCATTTAAATCACTTCCCATATAATGATATGCATAAATTAATGGTAAAATGATGAAAAATATGTATACCATGAAAACCTTAATCAAAAGAAAGCCAGAATAACTGAAGATTAAACAAAGAACAATTCAAAACAAAGTTACCAATATAAAATATAGAAGAGACAATTCACCAAAAGTCATAACTAGCTGTGTGTGCATTCAGAGATCCAAAGTACATGAAACAATATCCGACAGAACTGAAAGAAGAAATATATAAATCCACATTTACAGTTGGATACAAGAGACTTCAACATGTCTTCTTTAGTAGTCAGAATTAGTGGGCCAAAAAATCAACAAGAATATAAAGTAACCATGCAAAACCATCAACCAACTAGAGCTAATTGACAGCCCTACAACAGCAAAATGAATGCATATTCTTTTCTAGTACACATTAAATAGTCACCAATATAAACCATATCCTGAATCATATATCAAACTTTCAGAAATTCAATGCAGTTAAAACAAAATACATTTTTAAATCAATAACCTTTCAACCCTAAGAAACTGGAAAAATTAAAGCATAATAAATTTAATACAAGAAAAAGAAAAAGGAGCAAAAATCAAGTTTTAAAAAAAAACAAAAACTTAAAAGCAAACCAAAATTTAGTTTTTTAAAAAACAGAAATAAGATTAAAGAAAACTCTAGTAAGACTAAAAGAAGGCACTGGTTACCAGTACTGGCAATGAAATCGGGGATATCACTACAAAGCCAACAGAAGTTAAAAGAATACTGAAGAGAATATTACTAACAACTTACATACATAATTTCAATAACTTTAATGAGATGGACCCATTCTTTGAAGATCACAAACTACCAAAACTCACCCAAGATGAAACAGATACTTTGAATAACACTATTATATAATAATTTAACTGAATTCATAATTGTGATAAATCTTGTGAAAAAACTTTAGGCCCAGATAGTTTCACTAATAAGTTCTACAAAACATTTAAAGAAGGAATGACATCAATTCTACACAATCTCTTCTAGACAATAAGAGTATGGAATACTTCCCAATTCAATGTATGAGGCCAGCATACACTTTGATACTGAAACAAAATCCTCAACAAGATATTAGCAAGCAGAATCTAGCAATATGAAAAAGAACATACCACAGCTGAGTGAAGTCTGTCCAAGAATGCAAGACTTTCTCAACATTCAAAATCAAACAACATTATCGAGCTCATTAACACTCCAAGGTAAAAACCACAAGGTCATATCAATTGAAACAGAAGAGACTTTTGGAAGTGTTCAATATTCACGATCAAAACTCTCACCCAACTAAGAATAAAAATAAATTAATGAAATACATGTCAGAAAAACCCTACAAATGACATTTAATGACAGACTAGATTCCTTCTAACAAGTATCAAAAATAAGATGATGATATCTTCCCTCACCATCTACTCAACATCATATTGGAACAATACAATTAAAAGGGTAAAGAAATGAGACTCTCCCTATGTGCATATGGCATGATCATCTATGCAGAAAACCACAAGATAGATATAGAAGTAGATGTAGATAGATATAGATATATAGACATATATCTATGTATTTTAAACTCCTAGAACTAATAGTGAGATTAGCAAGATGAATTTTATTTCGACATAATCATAGAAATCAACTGAAAACTCATAATTTAAAAATAGTTCCAAAAGCATATATAGAATTACTATGCTAAAAACTACAAAACACTCAACAGAAATTAAACAAGTAAACAAATGGAGATGTACACCATGCTTAAGGATTAGAATACTCAAAAATGTCAGTTATTCCCAAACTGTTTTCAGATTTAATGCAGTTCTAAACAAATTCCCAGCAGGATTTTTTTTCTTGCAACCATATGTGAGATGCTTTTAATTTTACATGGGAGGCAAAGGAGTTACACTACCCCAAATAACTTTTAAAATAAAAATAAAATGGGAAAAATATAGTGCCTGAATTTTAATGTACAACTTTATTAAAACACATTTATATGCAACATAATTCACTTGTTTAAAGTGCATCATTCAGTGAATTTTAAACAAAGTTACCAGGTTGTGCCATCTTACATACCTGATTTTAAGACTGGTTAAGACATGCTAATAAATACAGTATGGTATATGTCCCCAAAGGAACAAACAGATGAATAGAAAAGAACAGATACCAGAAATAAACCCACACAAACATGGCCAGTTAATTTTTCATAAAGATACAAAAGAAATTTAATTGCCAGCTAGTCATTTTAATAGTGTTCAAATGGACATTCATTTTTTTAAAAACAAACTAAACTTTACATCTTATAAAAAAGTAATTCAAAATAGCTCATAGATCTCAATGTATAACAAAGATATAATTTTTTGGCAGTCATCATATTTCAAACTCAGGGCTTTGTACTTGTCAGGCAGTTGCTATACCACTGAGCTACATCCCTGACCAAGATATAGAATTTTTAGAAAAAAACAGAGGGGAAAGTTTGTGTGACCTGTGATTAGGCAACAACTTAAAACACTAAAAGCCTTGTCCATAAAACAAGAGAAAAAATTTGGACTTCATCAAAATTTAAAAATGTATTAACGTTAAAAGACTTAAGAAACTGAAAAGACAAGCTATAAAGTTGGGGAAAATATGTGCAAATCACATATCCAAAGAAGAGCTATATCAGTAATATATGAAGAGCTCTCAAGCCTCATTAACCAAAAGAAAACAATCCAATTTTCTTGAGTGGAACATCTGAGCAGGCATGTCACTGGAAAGATATGAATGGTAAATAAGTACATGACAAGATGTTCAACATCATTAGCCTTTAGGGAAACATAAATTGTAACCATAAGGCAACCACTGCACACCTATTAGAATGATTAAAATAAGAAATACCAAAAATACCAAGTGCTGGCAAGGATGGAGAACAACTGCAACTCTCGTACTTTGCTGATAGGAATCCAAAATGGTGCAGTTAGACATAAAGGTGTCATGTAACACAGTGATCTACTTATAGAAACTAACCTTAGAGAAGTGAAAGCTAATCCTTATATAAACACCTGTACACATGTGTTTATAGCAGCTTTACTCATAATTGGGAAAAACTGAAAAACAGATGTCATTCAAGGATGAATGGATGAGCAATTGGTGGTGCAGCCACATAATGGAAGGTAATAGGAAGATATAATACTGACTCAGTAATAGGAAGGTATAATATTGATACATAAAACAATTTGAATGAATGTCAAAAACATGATGTTTTTAAAAACCATTATAGTTAATTAAATAAGGCTAGTATCAAATGGTTACATACAGAATGATTTCATTATATCACATTCTTAAAAAGACAAGACTATAGCATGGAGAGCATTTTAGTAGTTATCAGGGACTGGGCCCGGGATATATCTCAGTGGCATAAGTGCTTACCTGGCAAGTGCAAAGTCATGAGTTTGATTCCTGGTCCCCCCACAAAATGCTTTAAAGTAGTTATCAGGGACTAAAAGCAGGATGCAATTACGAAGCAATTATAACAGGAAGATTTTTGAAAGAGCCGAACATGGCAGACAGATAGCAGCAGCTATGCAGGCTCTCTCCGAGACCCAGCTTAGAATCCAGGAATGGTGCAGAGGGAGGAATCCTAACCAAGAAGAGATATACCCTGCTGACCCAAGAACGAACTGGGCTGAGAGATACCAACTTGGAATGCAATCCTGGTGCTATAACAGGAACGGATAAAGCCTGAGTGTGGAAGCTGGAGCCTGCACCATTGAAAGCCGTGATTTGGGTTTCCTGCCACCGTGGCTGCATCTGAATCAGCTTGGCAGGGAGAGAGATGCACGAAAGCGCTGAGAACAGGAATTGGTGAACGGTGTTAAGAGCTGGGCAGGCAGGGAGCCGTGCATCGACCTCTGGTGAGTGAGGGAAACTGGGACTCTCCCACAGTCTAGGAGGCGCCAACAGAGAACATTCTTGCTGGAACAGGGAGACTTGCTGGAACAGGGAGACTTGCTGGAACAGGGAGCTGTAGTGACTTCAGTCACATATCCCCCTCTCAAGTGGGATTGGTGAGCAGTGCCTAGCCTACTGGTGCACTGCGGTGGACGGGAACAACTAGCCGGCGCAATTCAATCAGACTGTGGCCCACAGGGAAGGAAGCTGGGCCTCCTATATATGCTTGCATATATAAGGAACAAAGAATATGGGAAGAGGGAGCAACAAGAAAGGCTCCTTGGCCCCCAATCCTGAGAAGCAGGCAATAGCAGACACGCCACCAATAGTCATAAAAGGCTATCTCCAGAGCCTCATAGACGAGTTCAGGAATGAAGTTATTAATGACCTGAAGCAAGACATAAGCAGAATAGTCAGAGAAATGCTAAGCACCACCCAAGAAAAAACAGATGGTAGAATGGAAGAACAGAAAAAGAGGGGAGAATTGTTTGATGGAGAAAATAGAGAACACATAGAATATGTGAAGCAGGTTCAAAGAGATTACCAGGAAACTAAAAACTATATTGAAAACTGGTCATAACAGCTTGAAAGAAACTAAGGACAGATTATCTGAACTGGAGGGCAGATTTGTAATATGGGAGTGTAGGGAGTGGCTTAGAATGGCTGCTTCTGCCCTGCCCCTCCCACCTGAGGGCATTTTGTGTGTCAGCCTACATTTCCCATGATCCTCCCCTTGCCTACAATGCGCATAAGTAAGCAACTTCCTGCTTCAGCCTACATATCCCATGATCCTCATGTCTGCCTACATTACCCATAATCCTCTCCTGCTTGCATCATATATCCGTATGTGACGATGACCTATCAGATAACACTCTGCCCTCTTCCTGCCCCATTGGCCCGCCTCCACCCTATATAAGTTGTAGCCATTTTAAAAATAAACGAGACTTGAATGGAATCCCACCAAGTCTTCATCTCTCTTTTCTCTTGCCCTGCCATCTCCGTCCCCTCTCCAAGTGAAGGCCCACAGACTGATCTGCGGGATGGATCATGGGAGCATGAAATGAAAAACTTCTTAAAAATAACAAAAAAAAAAAACAGCAACAATACAAAAACTAGAAGATGATAAGAGGATCTATAACTTAAGAATTAAGGACATAAGAGAAGAAGTAGGGACACAAACAAATGGACTACAAAAGCTATTCACAGAAATAATCCAAGAGAATTTCCCTAATTTAGCAAACGGTAAAGATACTCAGATATATGAAGCATACAGGACTCCACCTACCTACAATCCAAATAGAGATACACCCAGGCATATAATAATCAAAATTGCAGAAATCCAGTATAAAAACAGAATATTAAAAGCTGTCAGAGACAAGAAACAGATCACTTACAAGGGAACACTCATCAGAATTACAGCAGACTTCTCAGCACAAACCATCAAATCACGCAGAGCGTGGGGGGAAATAATTCAAGCTTTGAAAGATAATAACCTCCAGCCAAGATTGAGATATCCTGCACAACTATCCCTGGAAATTGATGGAAAAACAAGGTGCTTTCAGGATAAAGAGGAACTAAAGAAATATGCAACCACTAATTCAACTCTACAGAGAATACTGCAGGATATTCTAAAAAAGAAAAATACGAAGAATCCAGGAATAGTGGCAGAGAGGCCACAATGAATGGAGCAGAAAATAAAATGAAGAAGACAAGCTGACAACGAATGACAGAAAAAGAGCTCCAGAGAAATGAGGCAGAGAAGATTGGATGATAGGAACAGCTATCTTGGAGAAAATGACATCATAATAGGTAGTGCTGATTTGGTATCATATTATTTTGAAGCCCCATCAAGCTTTTGTTCTTCTGTCTCCATAGGTCTTAACATGTTATATCTTATTGGATTTATTATATGTGATATTATAAACAAAAACTTTTATAGACAAAGAGATTATACAGAAACCATAGTTCATTATCTGTTAGTTGATTCTAAATACCCTGTAATACCGTCATTCTCTTGAATGGTTATACATTGTGTTGATATATTTGATGCTACAGTATACGAAGTTATACTCAAAGATCTCAAGGAAAAAGACAATATGGTAACTACTTTTATGTAGGGATTATCTCGTGGTGAAACACTAATTTGCTTAAATGGTTATGTATTGATCTGTACTGTTTAGTTGTTATGCCCTCTTTTATCTCAATCTCCATTTTATTATTTACTTTTTTATTTTTATCCTTTTAATTAAAGGAAAAATAAATTTTAGAAAAAGCAGGATATATTATAGTAACCCACTTTGATATTCTTTTTTTTTTTTTTTGTCTTTTTCATTTTTATCGGTACCAGGGATCGAACTCACGACTGCCTGCTTACAAAGCAGGCGCTCATGCCGCTGAGCTAAATCCCCAGCCCCTCCCACTTTGATATTCTATTAACTTGCATTGAAGCCCTGTATTGCTCTCGCCATCTTCTTTTGACTGATGTTCCTCTATTCTGCTTTGCTTGATAGTACCAGATTCGAAAGTATAGGCAACAGCTGTGAAGATAGTGGAATTCATTATGATGCCCATACTGGTTGACTATTATCTACTTTTGAAAACCTGTAATGCCTCCAATGTTTTGGTTTTGTTGGTTTCGTTCTTTACTGTTTTGTTCAATTTTATTATAACTGATGATATAGGCAATTCTGTTAGAGATAGCGGGAGGCATTATGGTAACCATTGTTGACCACCTTGTATTAGGTTTTTACATTATCTATTATGTCCATCCTTTTGATTTAACCAATTCTGTTCTGTTAAGTCACATTTGGTTTTATTCTCTTCCAAAAAAGGCAGTAAGAACTGTGGGAGCAATAAAACCCAAAATGTGTAATAGTCATTGTGCAAAAGAGAGGAAAAGAAAGTGCTCTAAATGGTATAACTGCATGTAAATTTATGTGTATAAGATAGACAATGATATTACTGAGTTTTGTTGGATCATTGAACAGAACCGTTTGCAGTCTCACTGTTTGAATATCCACTTTATATGCTTTAATCTTGTAACTTGAACAAATATTTCTAAGATGACAATATGTAATCCATTAACTAGTGATTTCCTACTGTTTATTTTTTTTTTCTGAAATTCTGTATAACTTGTACCCTTTTTCTGCTTTTTTTCCTTTTTCTCCTTAAATAAAAAAAAGAGGAAGATCTTTGGGAGTGATGGAACAGTTCTATATCTGAAGTGTGCTAGTGATTATAAGAACCTATTCATATATTAAAATTAGAAATAGACACCAAAACATCCCATTTTTATTGTACATTACCTTAAAAATTAAAATATTTTTAAAAGAAACCAAAATTCGGCAGTTCAAGTAATAAGTTCTAATCTGATTAGCTACTCACAATACTAATGAATACAGCAAGGAAACTATTTATTTAGAGGACGCCTGGGTGAGTTGCCAGTATTTAAAAGGCAAGATGGCAGCTGCAGTGACAAAAGCAACCCCTATCTCCATCACGCTTCATTTCTGACTTCTATAGCAGGTTACCCCAAGAAGCAAATAGTCTAGAAAGTAATGGCCAGATAGAAATTTTTCTTTATCATTAAAAACCCATTGGCATTCTGGGGACTAAACATGAATCTCTGGGGGCCCTGGTCAATAAGACAGAACTAACACTAAAAGGTAGAAATACAAGTCATGTGTGAATAAAGCACTGAAAACTTTCCTTAGGTTTATTGATCGGTGACTGAATTATGCACGTTGCAGTCTAGTTTGATCAGCTTCTTTCTTTTTTTTTTTTTTTTTTTTTTTTTTGTCTTTTTCCTTTTTTTTTAATCGGTACCAAGGACCGAACTCATGACTGTCTGCTTGCAAGGCAGGCGCTTATGCCACTGAGCTAAATCCCCAGCTCCCATAAGGCAATTCTTAAGTAATTAAGTAGGTGTTAGGATATTTCTGAAGCTATCTGAGTCATATTTTGGTTGTTCAAAACCTCAAGTCATTCTTCCAATGAAGAATGGAAACAGAAGCCCATTAGATTGTTAAAAATAGTCTACGGCCATACCACCCTGAACGCACCCCATCTCGTCTGATCTCGGAAGCTAAGCAGGGTCAGGCCTGGTTAGTACTTAGATGGGAGATTGTTAAAAATAAATGAATAAACTAATAAAAAAGAGAGCACCTGGGAAGCACCAATGATGTTAGTACACGATAATCAAGAAATATGATGACTGCCATTTGGTTGGTACACGAGGCCCAACTGGAAAAAATCAAATAACTTTTAGAAGAGTAAAAAGAGAAGAAAGAGGGAGGAAGAGAAAAGAGAAGAAAAAAAAGGAAAGAGACAGGAAGAAGAGGAGAAAATGTTTAGTGACTCAGAAATGCATACAGTAGTGTGAGGCAGGAGAATCACTGTGAGTTTGAGAATAGCTGGGAACACAGGAAAGGTAGAATGTAGCTTTGATTTTTTTTCTGCCTTTCGTTCACCAATTTCAAACAAATTCATGGAACCATGATTGTTTTACATATACAAGATTTTAAAATTAGGGTTATTTTAAGTGTTATCATGAACTAGTGAATTTTCATGATGTCATATATTTATTTCAATTGCCTTTTATATGGAAATTGTTTTATTTGAACCCCTTTGACTCTTCTGTCCTTTTGACATGATTCCAGTAATCTTCAGTCTACAGAACAGCTTACTTCTCTCTGGTTGGGTAAAATATTCCATATTTGCTTTATGCATTTCAAGATACAAAATGGAATCGATAACTTCTCAAAGGATACCTGCTTCCTCATACTGAGAAAATGCATTTAGGGACCACATGCAGAAAGATACAGGTGCTCAGTGCTCTGAGCTTGGCATGGCTTCTAGACCTTTTCAGTGAACTAGAAGCAATAATATTCTTAAAAATAGTGGGAAGCAATATATTCTCACTGTATGTTCCTACTTAAACATAAAACTACATGATTTTTACCTAACTCTTTAGATTTCATACTTAGTTTTCCTTCGTAAGTGAAGATCTTGATTTCAAAATGCATTAACATAACTATATAATTTTCTTTATCCCCAATAATTCTATAACAATTTCAAGATGACCATAAGAAGACTTCTGGATATGGTTTAAGGTTTTATTAGAGTGTTTTGTTCGTGCAATATTTTATAGAACTGGAAGAAATTAATTCTCAATGTGATTGTGCCTCCACTTTTTAGTATAGCTGAGTTCAGTGGTTTCAATTTGTTTTTTATTGTTAAGAAATGGTATCATTGTTTCTCCATTTACTTTTGTTCTTAACTATATAAAACACTTAAATGTTTCTAAATTCAAGACAATATAACAACTTTATGGAATATCACTTCTTTCTCTTCTCTGTTTTTTTTCCTTCCCTTCATATGTAACAACATGTTAGGTTTTTGTTTAACATTTCCTATTCTTTTGTTGCAAAAGTTAGCACACAGTATGCCTTGTGCAGTACCTCACCTTGTATTTTTCTTTTTCACTTAGCATAACATCAAAATCATCTTTACATTGGTTTTCAAGGCTTCCCAGGATCTTACTGTGTGGAGATGTTATCATTTTTCAGCAGGTCCTCTGTTGGCCGATATCTAGGCTAGCTCCAATCACTTGTAATTATAAATTAAGCCACAATGCTATACATAATTCAGACTTCATTTTTATCAGTTTATCTTTGGAAATCATATTCCTAGATGTGAGATTACCCAATCAAAAGGTAAATGAATATGTAATCTTGCTAATATGTTGCAAGTTCCTTCCAGTGTTGTATAATTTGCATTTCTACCAGAAATATATCAAGTGCCTGTTTCCCTCACAGCTTTCACAACACAAAATGTTGTCAAATTTTTGGATGTTTACCAATCTGATAAAAGAAAATCGATAAATCATTATAGTTTTAATTTATATATGTTATTATTACCCAGGTTGGTCATCTTTTTACATAAACAAAAGCCTTGTGAAATTTTTTTGTGTAATGTATGATCTTACCATTTGCCTATTTTTCAACAGAATGGTCCATCTTTCTTTTAATTTTTAATGTAGGTAAGCCTTTGTTTTTGACTTGTATATCAAGTAGTTATCATTCATCATTTAGATTTGCTTGCAGTAAGTTTTGCTATATCAAATTTATCTTTTATTGCTTTTAAATTTGTTTGTTCATTTTTGAGTCAGAGTCTTGCTATGAGTTCAGGACCTCAAACTCACTATGTAGCCCAGGCTGGCTGTGATCCTTCTGCTTCAGCCTTTCAAGTGCTGTGATTATAGTCATGCATCCCCATACCTGGATGCTTCCAGATTTTTGAGTCATGGGAAAGTTATCCTTCACTCAGATTGTTAAGGTGGCAGGAACACCTACCCTGTGACTGGCAAACCACAGGATGCTCCATGTAGACTACTGTAAGAGTTACAAACTCTGGGGGCCCAGTCTCAGGGCAACTTCCTGTGCTTTCATGAGTTTTACCTTCAATTCAGAAAGCCAACATGTTCTCAGAGGGAAAATCAGAGAAAACTACCCTCATGCTCCAACAGAGAAAGGAGAAAATCATTGTGAAATATATCTACAGCATGCCCTTCTCTGCTCAAGGGAATGTATTTTGCTAAAATCTTTGGATGTTGTCATTGTTGTTGTCTTTTTGAAACAGGAATCCATTATATGGTTCAGACTGGGCTTGAACTCACTTTGTAGGCCAGGCTGGCCTCTAATTCACAGTGATCCTCTTGCCTCAACCTCCTAAGTGCTGGAATTACAGGCGTGGGCCCCTACAACAGGCATATTTTGCTAGTCAAGGATTTAGCTCAGCAGCGTAAGCGCCTGCCTGGCAAGCATGAGGTAGTGAGTTCAATCCCCAGTACAAAAAAAAAAAAAAAAAAAAAAAAAAAAAAAACCCCACATAGAGAAAGGAAAATACTCAATTCTCCCTCCCTCTAGCCTTCTTATCCTGCTAAAGAGGATGGGAGAGGAGGTCACAGAAGTATTGTGACAGTCTTAGCTAGGATTAGATTGAGGAAAGTACTGGTAGCCGGAGACCTAGTTGTAGAACTGTAGAAACACCTCCCTGCTCCCCTAATTCCTTACTGCATCAGTGAGGCTGCTGCATGATGATGGGGGGTGCTGGGCTCAAATCCCACTTAAGAAAGAGTCTCTCAGGGGAAGGGGATGAAAAACAAAAAATTAAGATGTGTTCTGAACATGTATCACCATTATACTCCCTACAATGAGTGTAATCAACTGTATTGCAAACATGTACTAGTAAATAGAAAGAATGAGTCTCTAGAGAAACCCAAAGACAACGGGGAAACTAAAATGAGGCCTAGAAGAAATTTTAACCTCAGGAGAACAGGCTTTTTAACTTTGTCCTTCTTGCTCAGTATAACGTGTCCAATTTCCAATATAAAATGATAAGGCATATTAAGAAGAAAAAACATGGCTTAAAAAACAAAGCAAGCTTTAAAACCAGATTCCAATATGGGAGAAATTTTGGAGTTATGAGACTATGAGTTTAAAATGACTATGATTATGCCAGGAATGGTGGTGCATACTTGTAATACCAGCACTTTGGGAGGCTGAGGCACGGAGATCATAAGTTTGATCCCAGCCCAGGTAACTTGGCAGTTTCCCAGGATCTTGTCCAAAAAGAAAAGAAAAGGGGACTGGAGTGTGAAGGCCCTGGCTTCAACATCCAGTGTCAGAAAACAAAAGACCAACACTATGATCAGTATATAGAGGACTCTAATAAAACTGTGAAAAGCATATAAAGCAAATGGATAGTGTAAGCAACAGAGAAATAGAAACTCTAAGAAACAATCAGAAAGGCAGTTGTAGAAGTAAAACTATGAATGAAGAAAATCTTTGGGCTCAAATAGGAAAGACAAAGCTGAGGAAAGAATCAATGAATTTAAAGATATATCGCCAGGTGTTTAGCTCAGTGGCATAAGTGCCTGCTTGGCAAATGCAAAGTCGTGAGTTTCATTTCCAGTGCCAAAAAATAAAAATAAAATAAAATAAAATAAAATAAAGATATATCAATAGGAGCTTTCTAAAAGGAAAAGCAAACAGAAAAAAAGTGGAAAATGATATACAAAAACTGCAGAGCAATTATAAAAGCTATAGGCCACATGTAAATCTAGATCCAAAAGGAAAAGAAAAATAGACATGAACAGAAGAGATATACAAAATAACTAAAGACTAATAATTTTCCAAAATAATGACAGAAACTGTATATCACACATCCAGGAAGCCTAGAGAACAGCAGGCAGGATAAATATCAAAAACCTTATAAATAGGATTATTATATTAAAACTTTACAAATCAAGGACAAAGAGAGCATCTTGAAAGAAACCAGACTGGGAAAAACACTTTAACATACAGATGAATAAGGATAAGAATCAAATCCCCCTTCAAAAACTACGTAAGCAAAGAATGAATTAAAATATGTAGTGTTTACAAAACCACAAACCTAGAATTCTATATCTCCTGCAAAAGTAAAGGAGAAATACTCTTTCGGACACATAAAAATTGAGGTGATTTCACCAATAGACCTGCTTTGCAAAAAACATTTTTAAAATTTTTTCAGAGAAAATGAAATTATATAAGTTAGAAACTCAGATCTACATAAAGAAAGCAAGAGTGTTGCAGAAGAAATAAATGAACATAAAATCTTTTACTTTCTTAATCAACCAAAAGTTTTGTTCAAAATAGTAGCAACAATGTACTTGGTGATTATAGCTTATTGATAAGGAAAATAGTCAGCAGCACTATTATAAGAGTGAAAAGAAAAAAAACCCACAAGTAAAAAATAGTACAACCATGACAACCATGGTGGCTGCGATTAAACCAACTATAACAACATTCACTTTAATGTTCCAAATGCATGCATCAATTAAAAGAGTGACACTGAATAAAAGAAAAATGGCTCACCTATAAGAAACCCACTTGAAATGCAAAAGCACAGATTGAAAGCAAAAGAATAGAAGCTGGGCCTGATAGTACATTCCTCTAATATCAGCACTCATGGATCACAAGTTCAGACCCAGCCTGGAAAACTTAATGACTCAGTGAGAACCTGTCTCAAAATAAAAAATAAAAAGAGCTGGGGGTGCGGCCTAGTGTGAAAGCCCTGAGTTCAATCCTCCGTACCATAAAATAAAACAAAATAAAGCAGCAAAATGTTGAGAAGATGATGTGAATCAAATGAGAGCTGGGATGATTTATTAATTTCAATCATAGTAGACTTCAGAGCAAGGGAAATTACCATTGATAAAGAAGGGCATTACATAATGATAAAAGTACTGATTATCCCCCAAATCTTAACTTTTCAAATTAGTAACTATTTAGTTTTAGACAGGGAAATAACAGATGGTGACAGAAAGGGGTGTGAAATAGGGCTTAATTATAAAAAGTCAGGAGGAAACCTTCGAATGGCTGTGTTCACCATCCTGACTGTGATGAAGGTTAAACGGGTAAACAGATATGCCAAAACATATCAAGTTGTACTCGTTAAGTTTGTATAGTTTATTGCAGGCCATTTATGATTCAGTAAGGTTATTTTAATTTTAAAAAATCTATGCCACATTATCCTGCTCTGACTGAAAGTCATTGTGTCTTTATCAAGTCAAAGAAATTAAAACACAGAGAAGTTAAGTAATATATGCAAGACCAGACAGCCATATTAGGATTTGAATTTGACTCTAAAGCACAAGTTTTTAACCATTTTACCTGAGTGAATTAACCAAAGCTTGTATTCTCAACCATCTCTGAGCCTGTGAAAGTTTACTGTGTGGAAGCATCACAAGAGGACAAGCATACCATTGAGCAATTCCAGCAGACATTCTAGAAAAGGCCTAGGCTACTTCTGTCTCACAAAATTTAGCTTATAGCTCTGCTGCTGTGCTAGGGAAGCAATGCGAATGATACTTGTCTTTTAGGTCTGAAGTGGGACCTCCTTGATAATCTTGCTCCTTCCTGGGCTGCACCCACCCACACTGCCCTGAACCTGGCATACATCTTTAGCAGGCCTGTTCACACACTGCCAATGCCATTACCAGCTAGTACACCAGGGAGATGGCCTGAGTACATGGACCACAGACAAGGAGACAGGGAAATGTACACATGCATTCTGGGGTCAGACACCCTGGAGCCAAATACCAGTTTTGCCATATACGTGACCAGGGACTTTCTCCATTCAGTTTTCTCAAATCTAAATCAGGAAGTGTGTATGTACTTGCGGAATTATTGTGAGCTTTAAACATGATGGGATGTCTTAAACAGGATGGAATGTCTCACACAGATAGTGCTTGCTACAATTGCAGCAGCAGCATTATCCTGGGGAAGGGATTTCCCAGCATAGCTTGTGAGTCCCTGGGATGGATCACACAATAAATTCACTGTTACCTGTAAGAGAGCTTTAGAAAGGAGGAATATAGGCTGAACTTATAGCTCAGTGTTTCATTCTGTGATAATGGTACACCTGAGACTTCAGATACTAAAGCAAAGAGCAGCTCGTGTCCCAACTTTCAGGCAGTCAGGCAGAAGGTATGCTCTTTGTCGAGGAGGGTTGGCTTTTTGGTTCTACCCAGGCCCTTTACTGTTGCACAAAGCCCACCACCATTAGGAAGGGCACTCTGCTTTACTCAGTCTATTGATTTAAATGTTAATACTTTTTTAAACATCAGACTCATCCAAAAATGCCCTCACAGGAACACCAGGAATAATGTTTAACCAAATACTGTATCTATGCACCCCATATTCCAATCAAGTTGACAAACAAAATTAACCATCCTTATCAGTTGGCACACAGATGTGCCTTCTTAAACCATACTTATCTCCAAATAAAGACAATAACCAGGTCATGGTACCACCTAACATGATGTAGTCATCATGGATATAACTAAAGCACATATGCACTAACCTCTATCCCAGAAAAGGAAGTCCTTTAGTAATGTTTAACCTTCTCTTTAACAGTCTGTAATTTAAATAACACTACATAAAGTTAATAGTACTTAAATACTACCTTATAAAATCATTACATCTTAGTTACATGACAATGAGATATAAGAGGGGAAAAAAACAAAGATATTTGGCATACACACGTGCATGGACAAATTTCCTCTGTAAAAAATAAGGTTGAAATACTCATGACAACTACAGTGTCCTGATTCTTAGGGGCATTCCTGTAGCTAGTCATGTTGTCATAGCTGGTATTTATAACCACCTTCTCCCAGTTATATTCCATCTGCCTTCACCAAGCACCTCAGCTGGCCATGGTTCTTTACCTGACAGAGTGACCCAAACCTTTATTCTTGGGGTCTAGACCATTAGTCGGCCTACCTAGATTGGGTCATTGAGACACAGCCTGGTAATATCCTTAGGACTAACCTATATTCCAGACTGGCAGACACAAAAGACAAAGAAAGGTCACAGAAACCAGGGTTAAAAAATTTTTTTACTGTGTCACTAGGCATAATAATAAGAGATGTCACTCCCATTTCTACCTCTCGATCCGTAGACCTACTAAGGTCTCTCCTGACTCTGAGAGAAATAGCACCATATCCTGGATGTTAGAGCCCATACCCTTATCTGAAGGACCTTGCCCCATCCCTGCAAGTTATTCCCACCTAGCTGGTACTTTATTAATAAAGTCTTGAAAAGGTTCTGTCCTTCCAACTGCTTCAGCATGGTGGGGAACATAGTAAGACCAGTGAGTTGTATGATCAGAGTCCACTGCTGCACTTCGTTGGCCATGGAATAAGTTCTTCAAGGCCATGTGGAATACCATGATAATACATAGGGTGTTCCTAATTCCATAATAGTAGTTTTGGCAGAAACAGTTCATTCAGGGAAATCAAATATATAACCAGTGTCTATCCACTAGGAATACAATGCTGCCTATCTAGAGTGATGTGGCCACGAGGTACTGGCTGATTGTCCAAGGGAATACTGTCATCTTAGGGATTCAGTGTATGTCTCACCAGCTGGCAGACTGGCTGCTCAGCAGTGACTGCTCCAGGGCAGCTGTGGTGAACGGAAGTCCATATTATTGAGCCCATATATCGGCTCCATTGTTATGCAATAGATCTAGAATGACCTCCAAAGGCTCGTGTGTTCAGAGGCTAGAATTTTGGAAGATGACTGGATCCTGGGGACACTGTACTCATTAGTGGGTTAATCCACTGACAAGGTCAGAGCCGAATACCCTGCTCAGAGGTAAAGCCTAGTCCAAAAGAGGTGGGCATATCTCCTCTCTGGCTCCTCCTTTCACTCTCTGCTTCCCGTCTATCGTGACTTGAGCGACTGTCCTCCACCCCCTCACCATAGCCTTTCTGCCTAAATTTATGAGCCAAAATAAACCTCTCCCCCTTCAAATTGTGGGTGTCAGGTGTTTTGTCCTAGAGATGAAGTGACCAAGACATCTATCCCTGCCACTATGGCCGTTTTATCCCTGAGCCCATTAATGAGGACGAGGATGGCTGCGGAAAAAGGCAGACGGGTGTGTACTTGTGTCAGAAAGCTTTGAACCACTGGGACACATACTGGAGTTAAACAAATTTTAAAAAGGAAAGACAGATTTCACCTCACAGTTTCAGAGATTTCAATCCATTGTCATTTGACCCCTTTGTTTCTGTGTCTCTGACAAAGCAGAGCAGAATGGCACAAAGCACATGCTGGAATAAAGCTGTTCCCCTCATAATGACTAGGAAGCAAAGAGAGGAAGAAGGAGGACTTGAGCCCAATTTTCCCTTCAAGGCATGTGCCCTAATGTCCTAACTTTCTCACACTAACTACCACCTCCTAATGATTCCACCACCTCCCAGGAGCACCTCAGGCTGTTGTAGGGGACATTTAAGATTCAACCCACAACTGCACAGGGAAGGTAAAATTATCTACTTCCTTATTAAAATCCTTTTCTGCTGTATCATTCCTTGGTCAGCATTCATATACAACACAAATATCTTCCCATTTTGTGCCCATTAAGAGCAGTCTAGCTATATACCCCTTACCCAAATTCCCTTGCCACCATTTTCCAATTATGTTCATTCCAAATCTCTGACCATCCAGCCAAACAACTACCTACAATCCATGAATTGGTATAGAGTCACTTCTCTGAGAAACATTTTTTTCCTCCAAGCAAATGGAGCAACTGGGTACTCTGCTCAGAGTCCTGTCCATTGAAAGGATCTCATTTCACTGTCCTTCAGAAAGGGAGCTATAGTGATGCAGCTGTGCACTTTGAGGTGACCCCTACATATCTTGAAGAAGCATCTGTAAACCAGTTGCTCTGTTAAATGACTGTAGGAAACACTCCATGACCATCAGTGCAGACTGGATGAGGGAAGGCGGTATAACCAGAGAAGGAACAATGAGTATTTGTGTCATTCTTTCAAGTAACTTACTGATGCCTTCAGGGACTGCTCATGCTCAATCATATATTCCATCTGATTACTCTGTACTTACAACTTTATGGCTTGGTGTGCTAGATAACCCCCAATTCATAGTAGGCCACACATTTTTGATGGTACGTTATACTCCATGGTTAAGATTCAGCTTCCAGACTTCTGGGAGAACATGGCAGATAGATAGCAGCAGCTACAGAGGCTCTCTGAATACCTGACTTAAAATCCAGGAATGGTGCAGGGTGAGAAGTCCTAAGCAAGGGGATATATACCCTGCCCAACCAGGAACAAACTAAAGAAACCAACTGGAAACACAATGCCGGTGCAGTAACAGGAACAGATAAGGACTCAGCACGGAAGCTGGAGCCCACACCACTGGAAGCCGTGATTTGAATTTTCTGCAGCCGCTGCTGCGTCCCAATCAGCATGGCAAGCAGAGAGGCACAAAAGCTCTGAGAGTGGATAGCAGTGAATGGAGTTGAAAGCGGGACTGGCCAGGAGCCCTGCATCGACCTGCGGTGAGTGGATCGGGGACCATTCCATAGAGTAGGAGGCTTCAGCAAAGGACATACTGGGACCGGGCAAACTAGCCGGAACAGGACGCTGCAGTGTTCTTAGTCACATATACCCCTCTCAAGCGGGATTGGTGGGGAGTGCCTGGCCCGAGTCTCGCCGCTGACTTAAGACCCAGGAGGCTAGCCCAAAACAGGTCCCAGCATCTGGAGGTGCATCCTAGCAGTGAAGCCTTCTGTAGGTTGACCTGGAGGGGCGGGCCCAGTATAGGCTGTCCAGGTCTGTGTCTCCCTAATACACTGCAGTGGGCGGGAACACCTAGCCAGCACAATTCAAACAAACTGAAACCGACAAAGAAAGAAACTGGGCCTCCTATATATGCTTGTATAGCAGTAACAAAAAATATGGGAAGAGGGAGCAACAAGAAAGGGTCCTCGACCCCCAATCCTGAGAAACATGCAATAGCAGACACGGCACCAATAGACATAAAGCACTATCTCCAGAGCCTAATAGATGAGTTTAGGAATGAAGTTATCAACGACCTAAAGCAAGATATAAGTAGAATAGTTAGAGAAATGCTAAGCACCGCCCAAGAAAAAAACAGATGGTGGAATGGAAAAACAGAAAAAAAGGGGAGAATTGTTTGATGGAGAAAATAGAGAAAACATAGAACACATGAAGCAGGTTCAAAGAGGTTACCAGGAAACTAAAAACTATTGAAAACTGGTATAGCAGCTTGAAAGAAACTAAGGATAGACTATCTGAACTGGATGGCAGATTTGTAATATGGGAGCATGAAATGAAAAACTTCTTAAAAATAACAAGAAAACAAACAGCAATAATACAAAGGCTAGAAGATGATAAGAGGATCTATAACTTAAGAATTAAGAACGTAAAAGAAGAAGTAGGGGAACAAACAAATGGACTACAAAAGCTATTCACAGAAATAATCCAAGAGAATTTCCCTAACTTAGCAAAGGGTAAAGATACTCAGATGTATGAGGCATACAGGACCTCAGCCACCTACAGCCCAAACAGAGCTACATTCAGGCATATAATAATCAAAATTGCAGAAATCCAATATAAGAACAGAATATTAAAAGCCATCAGAGACAAGAAACAGATCACTTACAAGGGAACACCCATCAGAATTACAGCAGACTTCTTGGCACAAACCATCAAATCACGAAGAGCGGGGGGGGGAAATAATTCAAGCTTTGAAAGATAATAACCTCCAGCCAAGATTGATATATCCTGCACAACTGTCCCTAGAAATTGATGGAAAAACAAGGTGCTTCCAGGATAAAGAGGAACTCGGGGAATTTGCAACCACCAATTCAACTCTACAGAGAATACTGCAGGATATTCTAAAAAAGGAAAACACCAAGATTCCAGAAATAGTGGCAGAGAGGCCACAATGAATGGAGCAGAAAGCGGAATGAAGAAGACAAACTGACAACAAACGACAGGAAAGGATCTCAACAGAAATGAGGCAGAGAAGATCGGATGGTAGGAACAGCTATTTTGGAGAAAACAAGACATCATAATAGCTAGTGCTGATTTAGTAGCATCTTGTTTTCAAATCCCATCAAGCTTATATTCTTCTGTCTCCATTGGTCTTAACAGATTGTATCTTATTGGATTTTATTATATGTGATAATATAAGCAAAAACTTTTATAGAGAAGGAGATTATACAAAAACCATTGTTCATTTTCTTTTCTTTTTTTTTTTTGTCTTTTTCATTTTTATTGGTACCAGGGGTCGAACTCACAACTGCCTGCTTGCAAGGCAGGCGCTTATGCCACTGAGCTAAATCCCCAGCCCCTCATTGTTCATTTTCTGATAGTTGGTTCTAAATACCCTGTAATACTGTCATTCTCTTGAATGGTTTTACAGTGTCTTGATATGTTTGGTGCTACAGTATACAAAGTTATATTCAAAGATTTCAAGAAAAGAGTCACTATGGTAATTACTTTTATGTCAGGATATCTTGAGGTGAAACACTATTTTGCTTAAATGGTTATGTTTTGACCTGTGCTGTTCTGTTGTTAGGCCCTCTTTTATCTCAATCCCCTTTTTTTCTTTCTTTTTTTAATTATTTACTTCTTTATTTTTATCTTTTTAATTAAGGAAAAAGTAAATTAAAATAGCAGGATACATTATAGTAACCTACTTTGATTTCCTATTAACTTGATTTGAAACCCTGTATTGCCCTCACCATCTTGCTTTGACTGATTTTCCCCTATTCTGCTTTGCTAGATAGTATCAAGTTTGAAAGTATAGGCAACAACTGTGAAGACAATAAGATTCATTATGATGCCCATTCTGGTTGACTATTATCTTCTTTTAAAGTCCTGTAATGTCTCCAATGCTTTGGTTTTATTCTTTACCATTTTTTTCAATTTTATTATAACTGATGATATAGGCAATTCTTCTTAAAATAGAAAGAGGCAGTATGGTAACCATTGTTGATCACCCTGTGTTTTGTTTTTACATTATCTATTATGTCCATCCTTTTGATTTGACTAACTATTCTGATATGTCACATTTGGTTTTACTCTCCTCAAAAAAAGTAATAAGGACCAGAGACCAGGCCAGCCTGGTGAGTGTAACAGCAGCAGCTGGGAGTCCCACCCAGCCTGCGAGAACTCTCTGCCTGACCTGGGGACCAGGCCAGTTCCCCACCAGACCAGGGACTAGGCCAGATCAGTGACTGTAGCAGCAGCAGCTGAATCAAACTTGTGAGCAAATGGACTTAGTAGATGTTTACAGAGTGTTCCTCCCAACCACATCAGAATACACATGGGATGTTCCCCAAAATAGACCATATATTAACCCATAGAACGTTCTTAAGTATATACAAAGCGATTGAAATTATCCCATGCATATTATCTGGCCATTATGCATTAAAATTGGAAATTAATGGCAAAAGAAATTGCAAAACATGAATAAATACATGGAAATTAAACAACAACCTCCTGAACAATCAATGGGTTGCAGGTGAAATTAAAGAAGAAATTAAACAATACCTACAATTAAATGAAAATGCAGGTGCAACATATCAAAACTTGTGGGATGCAATGAAAGAGGTCCTGAGAGGGAAATATATAGCAATAAATTGTCATTTCAAGAAAACAGAATGAGCACAAATAAAAAACATAATGCTACATCTCAAACCTCTAGAAAAAGAAGAGCAAGTTCATAGAAGTTCATAGAAGCAAAGTTCATAGAAGAGAGGAAACTATAAAGATCAGAGTAAAAATTAATGCAATTGAGACTAAGAAAACAGTACAAAGAATTAATGAATCAAAGAGCTGGTTCTTTGAGAGAATAAACAAAATTATAAACCTCTAGCCGGTCTTATCACAAAAAAGAAAAAACTCAAATTTATGCAGTAAGGACTGAAAAAGAAATTACTACAGACCCATGGAAATTCAAAAGATCACGAATTCCTACTTTGAAAATCTTTACTCACATAGGATGGAAAACAGAGGAAATGGACAGATCTCTACAAATGTATGAACCACCAAAGTTCAATCAAGAAAATGTAACAATTTTGAATAACTTAATATCAACTACTCAAATTGACAATGTGATTTAAAACCTACCAAGAAAGAAAATCCCAGATCCTGATGGATTCACAGCTGAATTCTACAAGAAATTTAGAGAAGATTTAATGCCAATATGCCTCAAACTCTTCAATGAAATTGAAAGAGAAGCAATCCTCCCTAATCCCTTCCTGGAGGCAAGTATTACTCTGATACCAAAACCAGAGAAAGGTCCAACCAAAAAGGAGAATATAGGCCAATCTCACTAATGAAGATTGATGCAAAGATTCTCAATAAAATACTGACAAATAGAATGTAGCAAATCATCAAGAAGATTATACATCATGACCATGTGGAATTTATCCAAGGAATGCAGACATAGTTTAACATGCACAAATCAATAAATGTAATACACCACATCCACAGAGCCAAAGACAAAAACCCTACAGAAACTCAGAATAGATGGTATCTACCTCAGTCTGATAAAGGCCATCTATAACAAACCAACAGCCAACATTACACTAAATGAACAAAAACTGAAAGCTTTCACTCTAAAATTAATGTCCACTATCACCACTCCTATTCAATATAGTTCTGGAAATACTAGCCAGAACAATCATACAAGAGAGTGAAATAAAAGGAATAAGGGTAGGAAAGGAAGAAGTTAAATTATCACCATTTTCAGATGACATGATTCTCTACATAGAAGACCTCAGAAACTACATCAAATGACTACTAGAGATAATAAACAAATTCAGCAGTGTAGCAAAAATCAATAGCAAAAATCAATAGCAAACAATAAACTCACTGATAGAGAAATTATGGAAACAACACCTTTCACAATGGCATCCAAAAAAATGAAATACTTAGGAATCAATCTAACCAAGAATATAAAAGACCAATAGGCTGAAAATTATACTACTTTCAAAAAGGAGATTGAAGAGGATATTAGAAAATGGAATGATATCCCTTGCTCTTGGTTAGGAAGAACCAACATTGTGAAAATGGCCATTCTACCAAAATCGCTGTACAGATTTAATGCAAACCCAATCAAAATACCAACAACATAATTTACAGGTCTAGAGAAAACAGTCCTAAAATTCATTTGGAAACAGAAGAAATCTAGAATAGCAAAGGCAATTCTGGGCAACAAAGACAGGGCAGAAGGCATCTCAATTCCTGATTTGAAATTATATTACAAAGCTAAAGTGACAAAAACAGCATGGTACTGGCAAAGAAATAGACCTGAGGATCAATGGAACCAATTAGAAGATGCAAACACAACTACAAAGACACTCAGTCACCTTATATTTGACAAAGAGGAAAAAAGGTAGCCTCTTTAATAAAAAATGATGCTGGAAAAATTGGCTTTCCATATGCCAAAGACTAAAATGGGACCCATGTATATCACCATGCACTAAACTAAAGTCAAAATGGGCCAAATATCTAAATATTAAAACACAAATGCTAAATCTACTGGAAGACAAGGCAGACAGAAATCTTGGAGACATAAGGGTAGGCAAAGAGTTCATGCACAAAACGCAAACCACATGGGGAGTACTTCAAAGAATCAACAACTGAGATCTCATCTTATTAAAATGTTTTTGCACTTCAAGAGAAGCCACCAACAAAGTGAAAAGAAAACCCACAGAATGGGAGAGCATTTTAGCCAGAAGTCCCTCAGACAAAGGACTTACATCCAGAACATACAAAAAACATCAAGCTTCCCCAATTCAAAGACCCTCTCCAAAAATGGGCATCTGAGATGAACACACAGTTCTCAGATGGAGATATACAATTGCAAATAAACACATGAAGAAATATTCACCATCACTGGTCATTTGAGAAATGCAAATTAAAACAACATTAAGATTTTATCTCATTTCAAAAAGAATGGCTGCCATCAAGAAATCAACAGATAACAAATGTGGCAGGGCTACAGAGAAAAAGGAACACTGCTCCACTGTTGATGGGAGTGTAGACTGGTGCAGCTACTGTAGACATCAGTATAAAGATTCCTCAAAAAGCTAGAATTGAAAGTTCCATTCAATCCAGCTATTCCCCTCCTTGGTATTTTCCCAGAAAAATTGAAAAGGTCATGTCACAGTAATATATGTGCACCCATGTTTATAGCAGGTCAGTTTGTAATAGCTAAATCTTGAAACCACCAAAATGCCCATCAACTACAGAGTAGATGAAAAGATGTGATATTTTCATAGAATGGAATATTACTCAGCTAGAAAAAGGATGCTATTGATGCTTTGATAGGTAAATGGAGGCAACTTGAGGCTGTCCTTCTAAGTGAAATAAATCTGACTCTTATTTGTAAATATCATATTCTCTAGTGTAAAAATAATAACAATATTAAACTGAAAGAGTAATAAGATCCAAAATGTATAATAGATATTATAATAATGAAAGGGAAAGAAAGTGCTCTAAAGGATGTAACAGCCCATATGTTTAAGTGTGCAAGATAGATAACTGTACTACTAAGTTTTTGTTAGCTCTTCAAACAGAATAGCTTGTATTGTCATTGTTTGATTGTCTGTCCATTTTTTATGTCTTGATTTTGTAACTTGACCGACTATTTCTAAGATAATATGTAATTTATCAACTAGTGATTTCTTACTGATTTTTTGCCTAGTCATTTCTTACTGTTATTTCTTTTGAAATTCTGTATTATTTCTACCTTTTATTCTGTTTTGCTTTTTTCCTCTAAATTAAAAAAACAATAAGCACAGACACACATGGCCACACACACACATACACATCCCCACCTCCACCCCCACCCCCCCACACACACACAGGGTTTGTTAAAATACTACATCGGTAATCCCTGCATTTTACTCTCCTGGTCACACAGCATATGTAATATCTGATATGCGTGGATTTTGATGAAACTGTGTGTGGCAAGCACAGGAATTGGAGTTAACACTGCCCTGAACTCTTCCCTACACACCATTCCATGGTTGCCTAAGCAGTCTGCACTGAAGTACAATCCAATGGAGTCATGAAAAAACACCAAAAATCACACAATTTTAATAGTTTACAGTCCTGTGCAATGCATATATCTGGGACCACATGTATTGCACCTGTTGAATACGCCTAAATTTCTATTATGCCTTCTAGAGCCATGGAAATTACCACAGAGTGTGTTCAGACTCACACTGGACCTGAGATGGACCTGAGCTTCATTACAATGTAATTGTAAAGCACAGTAATATTTTGGGTCTCCTGGAAGGAGAGTCAATTCCCAGCCAGTGGCCAGTAGTCCTTCATAAGTCTGGTTAATTTCTTTTCCCGATGCACAGTTACTCAAGGAAAAAGCCACACAGCCCTTTAGGGAAGGCCAATGGAAAAATTAACAGTATCCATTTTCAGAGGTGTACGGGGGGATCCTTCCTTTAGGAGACAAAGCCTCCCTTCATTTAAGGAGTCCTGGGTCTGTAAATGTATCAGATCTGAGAATCAAAGGTCATGTTTCTGTTTTTAGGATTCATATTAGACTTTGGCTCATGTAACCTAGATCTTTTCTGTTTTAACCAATCAGAGGAGAATTTAATAGCTTTCTTGCCTATTTCATTTCTAGAAACACCATGACCAACTAGCTAATGGAACAGGCCTGTGTGAGTCGACCGTTCTAATTGCTGCTTTGATATTGCTGTCCACTGTGGCAACCACTCCTACCTTGCCTTTCAGAGGTAAGTGCCACCACTTGAGCCTCACCACCTAGAAATAAGTCTGTGTAGAATGTTACCCTATTCCAGCTTGATCCAATTCAAAACTCTTTGAGAATCTACTATTGCAGGGCAAGTTACTTATGAACAACCTACCATGAGGGTTAAATATTAAAAGAAAGCTTATCTACTAAATATACATTAAATACTCCTGCCAGTAACAATTTTTTAAAAATGAGTGTCCTCAAACTCAGGGTGCTCCTGCTTCAGCCTCCTGAGTGCTAAGATATACTAGCATGATCAGTGACAGATACCACAATGCTTGTTTATTCTGTTCTTCACCTTCTTCACAGACTCAGGTCAGTTCAGGGTTCCTCAGAAAATTCTCAGCCTCTGACTGAGCACAGACCACCAACCTAGCAATATCTTCCTGTTCCTTTGAGGCTATTCACAACTGTTCCAACTCTCAGCTTCCTGGACACCATCTAAGCTTCTGACCTTTATATATTTTTTTCCTTTATCACCAGGTTCTGAACCGAAGCCACAAAATGAAAGGTGCTATTTACTCTGATTTTGTAGCTCTGATTTTCCTCCTGCCTAACAGGAGGAAATTTCATTTGAATTTTTACAAAAAGAAAAAGGAAGAGCTCTGTTTCTTGAAGGGATCAGATCCTTTTACCTTTAGAACTCCTTTTAAAATGTCAATATTTTAAAACTGCCATCTAAGCAGGGCAGACTTTAAGCAAGTTTACAGATTAGGATTTTTGTGATATGTTACAGCTAAATGTCAGAACTAGATAATGTCAACATTGATCAAAATGGCTAGCTAAGAATTGGAGTGATGTGGAAATTACTTGAATCCTCACATTCAGGAGTAATGTACCATTAGTAGATGTCAAAGTGTTAGCTGAAAAAGCCCAAATTTCTGAGCATACATTAGAGGCTAGCTGATCAGCACTGAATTAATCATGCTTTGGACAGTGGGCAAGCTATAAACACCTAGTTTACATCAAGGAAGAAAACTGATTTTATTTTCTTCCTTTGCTGTTTGAAGCCTGACTATATTTCTTGTCATATTTGAAGTAAGTCCACTATGTTCATCTCCACCTTGTATGTACTTCTGTGGCTACAATTTACTGCCATGTATTCTCACTATGTGTTCATCTGTCTTTTGGTTTACTGGTATCTTCAGGCTGGCAATGGAATAAGCAGGGTGTCCGGAGTAGAACACATGTAGATTTAAATCTTGGCCCTATAACTTCTTGTGTCATCATGAATATATTTCTTAACTTCTCTGAGCCTCGTAACACTGATTTTTTTTTTTTTTTTTTGGTGTTGGAAGTGGAGGGTGACAGGTCTCACTGTGTAGCCTAGACTGGCCTCGAACTCACAGCAATCCTTCTGCTTCAGCCTCCTGTAATGCTGGAATTATAGGCGTGTGCCACCATGCCCAGCTGTGACACTGATTTCTACAACAAAAGCTTTTATATCTTCTTCTTAGAAGTATTAATTAAGATTAAATGCTATAAATTACTATTTCCTGGCTTATAACAACACAAATAAAATGTATAATTAAGATACTTTGGTTAGAAACAACAGCAATAAACTCTGGCTAACTTGAGACAAGAGACAGATAAATGTAATGCACAATATGGGATTGGGTCCTAGATGAGAGGAGGAGACTATATAAAGAACATTGTGAAGATTCTTGATATAGTCTGAAAAATGAACCTTAGATTATAAAATAGTGTTAATCTCAAATATTCTGAATTATATTGCAACTGTGTAAGAGAATGTCCTTGATCTCAGGAAATCCATAATGTAGGTTTTGGAGATAGAAGAGCATGATGCTTGAAACTGTCAAATGGCTCAGAAGAAAAATATTATATAAATATAAATATATATATTTTTTTCTTTTTTTTTTGGTACCAGGGATTGAACACACAACCTCGCGCTTGCCAGGCAGGTCCTTATGCCACTGAGCTAAATCCCCAGTCCTATATTTTTAAAATGTATGTATATATAATGTATTGTTATATAATACACATTCAGAGAGAGAGAGAGAGAGAGAGAAATAAAACAATAAAATAAATGTGCCAAAAGTTTAACCATTAGTGCATCTCCGTAAAACATGTGGAAATGTTTTGAACTATTTGTAATTCTAGATTACTTTGAAGTAATTTCAATATTGTAAAAAATTTAAAGTAATAAAAATAAGGAAGATGACAAGCATATAATTCCATGTTCTAGTATTTATCTAGTGTTTTTGTTTGTTTGTTATCTAGTGTTTTTGTTTGTTTTTGTGATGGTAGAGATTAAACCAAACAACCAAGAGCTTTTACACTGAGGTGCATCCCCAGCTTTAAAATTTTTTTTTATTTTTTAAAATTTGAGACATAAAGGAGAAAACTAATGGACTGATATATATATATAGAGAGAGATAGATATAGATATAATAGCTAAAATAATTGCACTACTTATTCTATTATTCATTGAAAGGAACAGTTAGTGCTTATACTGTTTGATCAATTCTGCATTCCTATATGTGGCCATCTGAGCAACTATTTTGAAGACAATATTATATAATGTAATAACCATTGTTAATTTCCTATCATCTTGTTTTGAAATTCTGTATAATTTTTATTGTTTTTTAATTCTCTTTAAATTTAAAAATAAAATTTGAGACAGGGTTTTCAGTCACAAAATATATTTATATATTCCATATATATATATATATGTTCCTTATATATTTTGGATATTTTTATCAGATTATTTTTGCAAATATTTTCTCTTATTGTGTAGGTCATTTCTTCACTCTGTTGATTACTTCCTCTGCCATGCAGAAACTTTTTAGTTTGGTCCAATTCTATTTGTCTATTTTTGCCTTTGTTTTCTGTGCTTTCAGAGTAAATCCAAAAATAAAAATTACACCATTTCCCATTAAACTATTTCCCTGTATATAAAATACAGTTTGTCTTATACTTAGGTCTTTAATCCATTCGGAGTTGATTTTTGTATGTATGTCACAAAAGGCCCAGTCTGATTTTGGGGTAACAGTTTTCCCACCACCATTAATTAAAGAGACAGTCATTTCACCATTGTCTATTTTTAGCATCCTTATCTAAGATCAATTGCCTATAAATGTGTAGATCTATTTCTGAGACATTTATTCTGTTGGGTATTTATATTTTTTAACAATTGCAGAAATAAATTTAAAATATACACAAAAAAGAATATATGATAAAGACTATATATCTTTAAAAGCCAAAAATATTTACTATCTGGTCTTTTAAAGAACATGATCCATAAGCTTGCTCAAATTTAATTTTTATTTATATGTTTGTTTATATTTGCAAGAATATTTCACATAATATGTTAATTATTCCCTACTGAGTCATATTAGGAGGCTTATAACGTCTTGCTGGCACACTTTTAAAGATGTAAACATGAATTAGTGATTTCAGAGGTGTCAGCTTGATCCATTCCTTATAATGTTCCCTATTGCTGTTTCTACCAAAGATTTTGCAACAGTTGATGATTGTGGCCTAGATATTTCATTAAAAGTATAAAATGGTTACTTCCTACTTCCATTATTCCCTTGCCTTTATTAATTGAAATTTTTCAATTAAAAAATTGCCCCATTACCTGTTTTGTTACCCTGAAACACAGTTCAAAAAAGACAAAAGTTTGTCTTTTCTAGATCCTACCTCCTCAGCACTACCTTTCTCAGTTACTCTGCACTACTTACAATGTAGTTTTCCCCAGCGCTCCCCAAACCTTCTCCCAGTTTTAATTCTCCTCCACAGCACTGAAAATGATCTAACTGTATGACTTATTTATGTGTTTACTGTCTGTCTCCACTACTAGAAGATGTGTTCTGTGAGGGCAGAGATTCTTGGCTAGTTTTTCACTGCTATCTGCCCAGCGTTTAAAAGTGCCCTGAGGGAGCACATCATATGTATACTTTCAGACTCTTGTTAGTTTTGTGTAGAGGAAATGCCAATTTTAACTTGGATTCCTATAAGGAGAAAGTTTACAAGTTCTCTAACTACCCCATAATGCCTGCCTTGTTTATGCTGCTCTGTTTTTTTTTTAAAGAGGATGATTTTGCTTTATAGTTATCACCTCAGAGCTGTCACACGTCAACTCAGATTTTAAGTCTATCTACCACTCATAAAAGTATTGTATCTCCTCTGCAGTTCATATATATATATATATATATATTTTTTTTTTTTTTTTTTTTTTTCCTTTTTATCGGTACCGGGGATCGAACTCACGAGTCCTTGCTTGCAAGGCAGGCGCTTATGCGCTGAGCTAAATCCCCAGCCCCGCAGTTCATATATGTTACCACCAGGCAGCAGGAATGTTTGATGAGTGCTCAAGAAATTCAAATGGTTCAGGCCCTACAGATAAACATTGTGAAAAGCAGCACCATTTCATAACAGAATAGCAAAAGATATTTCCTTTTTAGAGTAAGTAAGCTACAGCCAAGGATTCATAATTTTAATTTTGTGACTTTTTAAATTAATGTTTATTTTAATGAAATTAGGACCATAAAATATGCCAGGTCAAGGCATTTTAAGTAATCGGTGAACAAAAGAATCTCAAAGATCTCTATTCTTACAGCATTCACAGAGAGGTTAAAAGAAAATACCAAAGCCAGACTACCTGGACTCAAATTATGGTAGTTGCTACTTATCAGGTTAGGGACCTTACAGAGTCTACTGAAACTCTTGTCTCTCACTTACCTTAACTGTGAAATACGAATAATAAAAGTAATTACTCTTTGGGCTTATTAAATAATCATAATTTATGAATACCTAATAGATTATGTCATTTGCTCACTTTGACAACACTTGGCGGGAAGTATTCACATCTGTACTTCACAGAAGTAACTCATTCTTTACCTATAAAAGAGATAGTGCATGGGGACCTGGCAGCTATGTGTCAGAGCCACTGTTTTATCCAGATCTGTCTATGTAGGCTACTATGGGCTCACCCTACTCACTATACAACAACATAACCCAGGGAAAATAATATTTGTAAGTAAACTTTTAATTGAAGTTTAACATGCATACATAACAGCACACATAAAGTTCACAGGGTACACACAGCGAAGTATCTCCCTTCCAGATCTAGAAACAGAACATTACTCACATGCTTCTTCCTAGTCATTCTTTCCCCAAGGCTAAATGTTTTTCTAGTTTTTAGCACTACAGATCAGTTTTGTTCATTTGTGTACTTTCTATAAATGAGTCTTATGGTATGTATTCTTTTGTGTCTGGATTTCCTTTGCCCAACTTTATGTTCACAAGCACAATCATATGCTAGTGTATATAGCAACATTTCATTCACTTTCACTGTACTTAAATAAGCACACAGGTTATATATAAAATTAAATAAAATACCTGTGTACATTCTTGATTTAATAAAAACCTAACCTAAATTAGTTCTCTGCTTACTATCTGATATAAGCAACCTTATATGCCTTTAACTCCATTTACCCCTTTCTTGCTTTTGGGGTTACTGGGGTTATATACTTTAACTTTATGTGCACTTTTAGCCACACACGACATTATTAGCAATGTTCTCTACAGTAAATATTTGATATACTTTTTACTCCTCTATTATTCTTTATTCCTTTGTAACTATTATAAACCCAAAAATTGAGTTCAGTCATCCAAGTATTGTAATCCTCTTTCTAGTCTTCCTCACAATCCAAAAAGTTATATTTGTAATCCCATTGAGATGTTATTGGAATCCCAACTGATCAGTTCCAATCTACTACCACCAGTGCAATCCACAGTGAGAGTAAAAACTCAAAGGCGTTATTTCAAGTTAAGGGTAGCCAACGAGTCCTAAGTCCAATCTTTGTGAGGATGTGCAGACAAAGGCCCCCCTCCCCCATCCTAGGCCTCTTCCAGCATTTATTATTTTGTGAAGAAAGGGGGTGTCGCTCAGGGACCAGTAATAGTCAGGATGTAGGGGATTACTGAGTAACTTGAGCTGTCTGGCCAGAATGCCCAGTCTCTGTAATTTGCAGAGATAAAGATACGCAGAGGGATCAGTTTACATAACCCAATTAAGGTAACAGTGGAATTGTTTTGGGGGCTATTGCTTCCGTTAGTGATATGCAAACTCTTGTGCCCTGGGGAGTCATAGCCTCTTATCTTGAGGCTTGGTACCCAGTTGACATTCCCAGAGCTGTTTGCTCTAATATCTCACCAGCTCAATCCTGTATGTGGAAAGCACCAGGGGCTGGGGATTTAGCTCAGTGCATAAGCGCCTGCCTTGCAAGAAGGCAGTTGTGAGTTCGATCCCCCATACTGATAAAAAGACAAACAAAAAAAAAAAAAAAAAGAAAGAAAGAAAGCACCATGTGAGGAAACAGGACTGTCTAATGGCTATAGATTTTGCATATTAGCACCTCAGCTAGCCTTATTTGCAAAACTCAGAGCCAACTGAAGACAAGGAAATACCTCAGCCAGCCTTTTACAGATCAGTATAAGGAAATGAGTCTCCAAATATTCAAAGTCACAGTAATTGTTTTGGATTCAAAAGGAGACACTGGAGTTGTCTCCCACAAATAACTATGACTTTTCACTCTTCAATAAAGGAAGCATTTTCCTTCTGCCTAGAGTGTGGTTGGAATAACAGTGAATTTTCTATTTTTATTTATTGGAAGGATATTTTTTATATATAGTAGTCTAGGTTGGCAAGTATTTTCTTTCAGACTTTTACAGACACCACTATTGTGTTTTGGCTCCATCATTTCTGTTAAAAGTCCCCTGTCAATTTTATTCCTGGCTCCTTTGAGTTCAGCAAAAAATATTTTAACATTTTCTCTTTAACTATTTGGCTTTCAGTAGTTTTGCTATGTGCCTACATATGATTTTCTTTATATTTATCCTGCCTGAAGTTTATAGAGATTCTTGAATCTGTAATCTGATGTCTTTCATCAGTTTTAAAAGATTGTTAGCTGTGATCTCTTCAAACATTGCTCGGAGTATATTTATCTTTCCTTTCCTTCTGGAATTACCATGTTACATATGTTTGCAAACTGTAATGAAGCAGAGATGTCTGCAAATTACCCACCACTACTTCCTCCTAAGAAATTAATATCCTCTCTTTTCAAATCTCATGAGTAAACTGGAAAATTCTGATCTGGAACCACACAGAGAGAATTGTGGGAAACACAGTTTCTAGCTATAGATGAAAGCTATAATGGCAATTTGACAGTGGATAGTAAAACACAGTTGATTGCCTTGAAGGCATAATAATTCAAATGCTCAGAGTGTCCTTACAAATTTAATACAAAGTTTCTTTTTTATTTCCCTAAAATGTAAACCTCAATCAATGGATAGAAAGAAGGAATGAGCAGCATGTTAGTATAATCTGTAGCACTTATCTCAAGCCTTCCAATATGAATTCTGTAACATGCCTATTTTACTGTCGTTCAAGAAGGATAAAATCCTCCCTTTCTTTTCTCTCAAACAAGCCCAATTTTAATGCTGCCAGCAATAGATGTACTCACACCATACAAAAAGATATATGTGCTCGAACTGTGAAGGGGAGGAAGAGGAGGATTGGTGGCGGTGGCTGAAAAGATAAGAAGTATAAAATATAAGTAACCTTTATTTTGGGAATGCGGGGAGAGACACCCCCGATCCCCCAGGGCGCGGCATCTCCGCTCCAGGCCGGCGATCTCGCCCTCAAACACGTGGAGTGAGGCACATAAGTAGCCTCAGCCTGGGGTGGAACCCAAGGGGCATTAGGGATGCACAGGTAGCCCATTGGTCTTAGTTTGGCGCCAGAGGTAATTTCCAAGGGTGGGGGGAGATAGGAGCTCCCTGGCTTTACCGGCTACAGTATCCGGCCTGGGCCAGCCACCCTTTCAATATAATGATACTGAATTGTAATGTACAGACCTAATGTTATTCAGACGTATGTTAACGTCACTGATTTTCACAGGATGAGGAGGAATATTGTTATAGCATTTGAATTTGGGAGGAGGAGGAGTGTTCTAGCGATTGAACTTAGGACCTCACACTTGCTGGGATAGATTATCCAAACTGGAGGATACTTTTGCAATGTGGGAGTATGAAAGGGAAAACTTTTTAAAAACAAGAAAACAAGCAGTAACAATACAAAGGCTAGAAGATGACAAAAGGATCTATAACTTGAGAATAAATAATGTGAATGAAGAAGCTGGGGTACAAACAAAGGAACTACAAAGGTTATTCACAGAAATAATTAAGGAAAAGTTCCCAAACATAGGAAAAGGAAATGATATTCTGACATATGAAGCATACAGAACTTCAGCCATCTACAACCAAAACAGAGCTACACCCAGGCAAATAATAAGCAAGATCCCAGAAATTCAATATAAGAACAGAATATTAAAAGCTATTAGAGACAAGAAACAGATAACCTAAATAGAGGAAGGCCTATCAGCGTAACAGCAGACTTCTCAACACAAACCATCAAGTCAAGAAGAGCCTGGAGTGAAATATTCCAAGCCCTAAAAGAAAATAACCTCCATCCCAGATTGATATACCCCGTTAAACTGTCTCTAGAAATTAATGGAGAAACAAGATGCTTCCAAGACAAAGAGGAACTTGGGAAATTTGCAACCACCAATCCAACTCTACAGAGAATACTGCAGGGCATTCTAGAGAGAGAGAGAAAAGTACTAGGATTCCAAGAACAGTGGCAGAGAGGCTTCAATGAATGGAACAGAAAATAGAATGAAGAAGATAAGCAGACAATTGATGGCAGAAAAAAAGAGCATAACAGAAATGAGGTAGAGAAGACTTTATTCAAAACTGATACGATTGATAGTATCAAGTCTGTGAGTATAGGCAACTACACTGAAGATGACAAGACTACGATACACATTCTGGTTTGATAACTGCTAGTTTTGGAAGTTCTATACTAAATACAAAGTTGTGTTTTTATGAATACTGTTATGTACTGATACATTCAATTATACTATGTCTGATGATATAGCCAATTCTGTTGGAGATAACAAGAGACAACACAGGAACCATGGTAGAACTCTGTACAATGGTATTATATGTTTATTTCATTTCATGTGTTTATAGGAATATGTTTGATTTTGCCTTGCTTTGTTTAGTTTCTCCCTCTAATATAGAAAGAATAGAAATACATGTTAAAACTCATGTATGTGTAGAATCTATAAACAATCTATGAGAACTGATCTTATGACACATGATGAAATGAACAGATACTTTGAAGAAAATGAGACACTACCAGTGCTGATCCTGGAGTGTCATAATGTGAAACCCAGCAATAGTATTATTCTTTGTTCAGAGTGATATTAGCTTGCTTGGGTTTATTCAATCTCAACATAATTGAAGATATGGATAACTGCATGCATGTTTAAGTGTATAGGATTGATAACCATATTTCTAAGTTTTTGTTGGATAGTTCAACAGAACTGGTTGCAGTCTCACTGTTTGAAACCTCACGTCCTATGCTCCACTTTAGTATCTTGAATAACTATTTGTAAGAAGACAATCTGTAATCATCAACTAGTGACTTCTGTTTATTTTTTCTTTGAACTTATGTATTATTTCTACCCATTTTCTGTTTTTTTTAGTCTTTCTTTAAATTAAATTTTTAAAAAAGACACTGCAGTACCCAGTACTGATTACAGAGTGTCATGATGTGAAATCCAGCAATACTATTATTCTTTGTTCAGAATGATTTTCAACCTGCTTTAGTTTGTTTAATCTAAACATAAATGAAGATATGGATAACTGCATGTATGTTTAAGTGTATATGATTGACAACCATGTTACTAAGTTTTTGCTGGACAGTTGAACAGAACTGTTTGCAGGCTCGCTGTTTGAATTCCCACTTTACATGTTCCATTTTTGTACTTTTAACTACTATTTGTAAAATGACAATAAGTAAACATCAACTAGTGATTTCTTACTGTTTATTTTTTCTCTGAACATATGTATTATTTCTACCTATTTTCTGTTTTGTTTAGTCTTTCTTTAAATAAAATTTTTTAAAAAGTGGTCATAGAAAAGAAACAGATCACCTATAAAGGAAAACCCATCAAAATCAGGACAGACTTCTCGACACAAACTAGTTTTCCTTTTATCATAATACTGGGCAGTGGTTCCTTGTTTAGAAAATAATTAACCTTTCGATTTAAACATGTTGGGAGAGGAAGTCAGGATCCCCTCTTTCTGAGACTGAGACCCAAGTTCTTCAAAAGCGTATCATCCAGTGCAGCAGTGGAGAGGGAGAAAGAAGGCATGTGAGGTTTTGGTCACTGTAGCAAAACAGCTGAGAAAATTTAAAAAAAAAAAGGTTTTTTTTGACTCATGGTTTTAGTTTTCAGTCCATGTTCACTGGCTCCATTAATCTGATCCTGAGATGAGGCAGAAAATCATGGCGGTAGAAGTGTGGACGATGAGGCTGCTCACCTCAAAGCAGCCAGGAAATGGGGGAAGAGAGAGAGGGAGAACAGGAGGAACAAGGGGCAGAAAACAAAATATGCCCTTTAAAGCCATGCTTCCAGTGACCTGCTTCATCCAATTAGGCTCCACTTTCTTATTTATTAAAAAGGTCATGCTTGTAAGTCCAGTCTGGTCTCAAACTCATGGCAATTCTCCTGCCTCAGCCTCCCAGTGCTGCTGGGATTATAGGCACACACCACCACACCCATCTTCCACCTTCTAGTATACCCACTGAGCTATGAATTCATCAATTGTTAGTCCATTGGTGAAGTTAGAGCCCTTATGATCCCATCACTTACCCAAAGCCTATCACCTGGCAATCAAATCTTTAACACATGGCCTTTGGGGGGACTTTTTAGATCCAAACCATAAAAGAAGGCAATACAGAAAAACGGTTGAGGAGAAAGTAAGCTAATTGGCTGGTACTTTTAATCCTTTTAATAGGGTAGGCATGGTCAAAGAAAAGGTTTGTAAAGAGGTACACATCATTGTGGTGAGCACATCTTGTCCTCCAGAATTTGCAGCCAATTTACCAAAGGTATACTATTTTTCTTCTCCCCTTGGAGTGCTGGGGATTGATCCCAAGGCCTTCATGCTGAGCTACATTTCCAGATCACTTTTTGTTTTTTATTTTTACTTTCAAACAAGGTCTTGCTAAGTTGTCCAGGCTGAGCTCCAACTTGCAATCTTTCTGCGTCAGCCTCTCTAAGAGCTGAGATTACAGGCAGGCTCCACTATGTCAGTTTAGATACAACACTAAAGGCTGCACATTTCCACTTTGAAGTTCAAGGAGTGTCCAGGTATTTTCATAGGAGATACTTTCTCATCCCCTTTTGAGCCATTTGTCCTCCTGGCAACTTGTTTTGTCCAGCTTCTTGGCAGAAAATTCTTTTATATCCTCATCTGACAACATTCTAATCCTCCTTTTAAAAAAGTTTAGTTATCTCCTCTAGACTGCTTCTCCACTTGGTGCATACAATCTATACATGCTCTTATTGCTTTATATTACAATGATTTCTTTTCTTGCCAGTTTCCATCACTAGACTATGACTTCCTTAATGGAAAGTTCCACCTTGAGACATCATACCATGATGGTTTAAAGCACACGTACTTGTTTAGCAGGTCATGACCCTTTCTGTGCCTTCTCTTATCTGTGAAATGGACATAACAGTGGCAACTTTAAGAAACTGGCCCTCACCTCTTTTATTTAACTAGATAGAAACACTTTCATGAGTTCAACTTAGGGAAAACAAAGTGTTATATAAATTTAAACTGTAGTCAAATATAAGCATCATTGTTTTTAGGTCAAGCAAATGCAAACGACTGTCTGAAAGCAGACAGAGATTTTGGCAGTTAACACTTGGCATTTCTCCAGTCTCTGTCCAGCAGCTTCACATCCCTTCTTTCCCATTTTCAGGTCTTTTCAGTTCCACAGCTGTCAGAGTACAGACAGCCCTCTCTGTTATCTTAGCTTAGGCTCTGCCAGGATTCTGATCACTTTTATTCAAAGGTTTATGATCTGCCTGATAACCACACAACTGACTTGAGCAGGGAGTAGATCCTATTTTCCTTTCAATGCTCATAACTCAGCAACCACTGACATCCTCAGGCTACTTTTCTCAAGAACTAAGAGCCTCCTCCTGGACGTTTTCCCTCTTTATCAGTTGGTCCTTGCGTCTCTGCTCCTCACCTTTCTCAGGAAGCCTTAGAAACGAAGACTCATAGAAGCAGTTCCAACTGTGCTCCCTGGCGCCAGATGAACACTGTTACAAACCACTTTGAGCCTTAGCTGAGCCTCGGTCCCTTCCCTTCCTCCGCCCTTCATCTTTAGCCCCGCCTCCTTACACAAGTACGCATGCTCTGTCTCAGGCTCCGCCTTGCGTGATGATGTAAGCGATGTTGGCGTGGTAACGTAGAGCCTGTGGGCGACCTTTTTGCAGCCCGACTTTCCGGTGTAGGTGTCTGGTTGTAGCGGTCCGGTGGGTCGCTAAGTCTGGCCAGGAGCGTTTTGTCCTTGGCGTTTGCGGAGTGTGCCGTCACCGTTCTGCCCTGTTGGGGAGAGGGAAAGAAGCGGTTCTGTAGGGGACAGAATTGGGAGCCCTAGAGCTCCTTTTAGCTCGGGCTGCAGCCGACCACAGAGGGCCGTCGTTGGCAGAGTTTGAACCCGCTGACACCCGGGCTGCGCCTTTGGAGGTCCGGGGTGGGGCGTAATGTTCGGGTCCCGGGTCCTTTCTCGAGCCCTGCGCTTCTGCTCGTCCGTGCCCTGCCCGAGGCACAAGCCTTCATCCAAACTGAGCGTGCGGGACGCTCTCGGGTCCCAGAACACGAGTGGGGAGCGCGTTAAGGTTCAGGTGGGTGAATGGAAAGAGCACGGGTTTGGGGAATTATTTTATTTTTTCAAAGACACATGTGAGGCACGTGCACATCTGGTCTTACTTTGTACTCAGGTTAGAACGAACAGCAGGGAAAAGTTAGAAAATATAGGCATCGCTGCAGTTCACACTTTTGCCTTCCTTCAGGTACTGTTTTCGCAGAACTGTTCTGATTACTATAAAATGCAGCAGGTTGCTTTTCATGATTCCAAGGCAGCACCTGTAAACTTCTAATCGTGCAGAAAAAGTTAGTGAACAACACACACTCATCCCCCCCGCCCGGCCTTTTTTTTTTTTTAATACCGTGATCTGTCACAATGAATACGGTTATATAGGGGCCCTCGCCCTAGCTCCTTAAGAGCAGAACGTGTCCTACCTAACTTGATACTCACATGGCTTACAGTAAAATACTCTTCACCTTTTATTCAGCTTTTAGCTACTCCACCCCTAAAATGGGGCTTACCTGAAATTTATGTTCCATAAATGAGGAGAAAGTGAAATAGAGCAATTTAAAAGAGTTAGGTTTAAATCTCTCCATCTGAGTAGCTTGATAATTATGGGCATGTCACTTAAGTGCTCCAAACTCCAACTGTCTTATGAAAATAGAGATAATAAAAATTTCTATTTTATAGAGTTCTGATGAGTATATTTAGAATAGTAGCCCATAGTAAATAAATGTTGGCTGCCATTATTTCTCTTGCTGGTAGTGTTTTTCCTAACAACATACAAGACAGTTTTCCTTATAGGAGTAAGTTAAGCAGGATGTTTGACTCTTAATAAATTGTCAAAACACTGATGCAAGTGTTTTGGTGTCCTCATACATCTTTCCTGTTTAGCATTATGACCAGTCCGCTCTTTGCATTTATTTGGGTTTTATTTTCTTTCCATGATCTAAATCAAAATCTTTATTATTAATTTGGCATTGCATAGATACATTTTATGTACTTGTCAAAATCAGATTCAACGATTAATAGACCAGAACCTGCGATCTAGGATCGAGGCTTTCAGTTTTGTGCTTTATGGTCTAAAATGGTACCTACCAGCCACTTGTGGGTCTAAACACTTGCGATGTGACTAATCTGAAGTGAGATGTCCTGTAAATGTAAAGTATATACTCTGAAGCACAAAGGTTTAAAGAATGCAAAATACACTATCAATATTTTTATATTGATTACATGTTGATAGTATTTGGCATGATGGGTTAAAATATTTCAACTTTTTACTCAGTGTGGCAACTAAAAACTTTAAAATTACTTAGATGGTTTGCATTGTATTTCTATTGGACATCCTTTGTCTATAGCAATGTTATTGTTTATAGTACAAATAAAGGGCTATGAGAAAACAGAAAAGGAATTCCATAACTGGAAGGTCAGCTGTGAGAAATGAAATGATATTTCACCTGAGTCCTAAAGGAAGTATTCGCCAAGTAGAATTAACTGAAGATAGACTGGAAATAATCTCCAGGTGTGTCCCCCAGACACCGCGGTACATGGGGAGGAACATGACTTTTAGAAAAGCTTGTAGATAAGAACATGAACACTAAAGGAATAACTACATGTATTTGAATCCCAGTTGTACTACTTGGCAACTATGACTTGATTTCTTAATGTCTCTAAATGTGTTCTTATTTCAAAAATAATAATAACCACTTCATTTGTGGCTCTGTGAGGGTTAAGTAGCGTATTTATAAAGAACTTAGGAACATATTTAAAAAGTGGTAACTTTACTAAGAAAAAAGTAAGAGAGTGGTGCTTCATAAACATCTGGTAAGTAAACATGACCCAAACAGCAGGTGCCTTTGGGGAAATGTGAGACGAAGTGCAATGTACATGAGGCTGTGTGGGTTTACATTTCATCTTACATAGCCCTGGCAAGAGATCAAGGGCTTTCTAGTGAAGTATATTTGGTTTCAAGTTTGGACTTTACCAGCAGTAAGTCTGAACAAGTTAATTTATCTTCTGTGAGCCTCAGTTTTCTAATTTGTAAGTGGACATGATAATCCTTATAGCCATTGTAAGAAGGAAATGAGGCCACGTGTGATGGTAGTAAACTATTTCTTGTGTGTGTTCAGTGAATAGTAAATATCTTACTAGAAAGCATCTGTAAATTTTCATGTGTGTACCTGGCAATGTATTTTAAAGCAAGCATGTTTCTTTCCCTTAAAGCATTATGGAGAGGTAAATAAGTGATAGAATAAATAAGTGATAGTAATAGCAGCATCTGAAGATTATGGCCAGAAACAGACAACTAACCAACAGTTTTTCTATGTGGAATCATTTTTTGCTTTTCCTAACGTGTTTAATGGTGAATGTCTATCTGTATTCTTTTACTTTACATTTATGGGGTACTTTACAGTTGTTTGGTGTCTGCTAGAAGAATATAATTCTCTTTTAGTTGCTATGTTACATTTAAGTATACCAGAGAGAACTGTTTTTAGTGTTATTGATCTGCACAAAGACGTGTCATTTGTACTGGCATGTAATTGTCATTTAAATTTAAGACTGTCTTTGAAAGTTTGTTAGTGTGTGTTGATGTTGTAACTTTTTGAGAGATACTACAGGGGGATAATGGGAATATCATAGGAGAAAAATGACAGCAAGATATAAACCTGGTTATTTGTAATGATGGGAGGAGATAGCTTGGAAAAGTCGGCATTGAGGAGATTGGTTATGTGAACTAGGCTCATCAGCTTGATTTGACATCCATTCAAAATGATGAGATTCATTAAGAGAACAAAAGGGGGTATCCCAAAGTGTGTATCTCATTGTGATAAGAACCATGTATAATTATGTATGCATGTATATAGACTAAAAGTTCATTATGCACAGTTGCTATATTGAGGCAAGATTGTGAGTACATTTTTTCTTCTTTCATTTAGTCTTTTTTGTATGTATAATGAAAATGTTTAGAAGTGTTTCTCTTCTTTAGGGATGGATTCGTTCAATCCGGTCCCAGAAGGAAGTCTTGTTCCTACATGTAAATGATGGGTCATCTTTGGAAAGCCTTCAAATCGTTGCAGATGCAAGCTTTGATAGCAGGTCAGGTGTTTTGTTGTGTTGTGTTTTGTTTTTGTTCATTTGAGTTTTTTGACTCCCTGCCCCCCAGTGTTCCATAATCCTTAATCCAGTGCTCACATTGCCCCCAGTGGTGATTAGCTTGAATGTGTCAACTTGGTTGCCTTTGAGTTACCCAAGGAATTGGTGGAACATACTTCTGACTGTGTCTGGGTGGGTCATAGAGGCATGACCTTAGGTACTGTGGTGGATTAACTAATGGTCAGCTTGGAATACCCAAGTGAACTTAGCTTGTTTCTGGGTGTGAAAGACGCACCCAAGGATTGTTGCCAATAGCATAAAAGCAGAACTGGAGGGGAAGATGGTATGCTGTTGCTGGAGAAACTTGTTGCACTGGTTTTCCTGGTACGAACTCAGCTTTTATTATCATTGGAGGAACTTGGGTCCTTGCTGTTGCTGAGGATGGCTGCTGTTCTTTTCAGGGAGTATGAGGGGCTCTGGTCATTACCTTGAGTGTCACTTCCTAGCTCCAGTACAGGTCCCTCAGCTTGGTGGCACAGATCCATCAACCTACTGGCGCACACCTTCTGACTTCCACCACTGACCTTTGGGCCTTACCAGTGCAGATTCTTGATACAGACTTGCGTGAGACATTGTTGTGGGCTCTAGGCCTCCAGCTGGACTTGTGCAGGACTTTGGCATGGGCTATAGGTCTTCAGATGGACTCATGCAGGACATTCCCATGGGACCCAGGCCCTCAACTGAATTCTTTGGATCTCTAACACATGGACATATCTCTTGCACTCCACTGCATTTGAGTTTTTGAGTGAATATTACAAAATAATCCTATAAATTATGTGTCCTATGTTAAATCTATTCCCTTGCAAGCCCTGACTACAACATATGCTATGTGTTTTCCCTTGCTCCTTCTTCTTTGCTGTTCCCCAGCTCTCTTTCCTGGCTGTAATGAACTAAGCATCTTTGCTCTGCCATGACATTCCTACCTTGGAGTCAACTGACTGACTGGGCTGATGTTCTGAAACTAAGCTCTTCTCCTTTAATGTGCACATGTCAGATATTGTGTCTCAGTTATGACAAAGTTGACCAGAACAGAAAATTGGTATCAGAGATAAGGGATTATTGCTGCATCTGTTCCAGATCATGTTATTTAGAGGCCTTTGGAACTGGTTTGTAGAAAGAGTTTGGAAAGGTTTGGAGTTGCCAGTGGAGAAGCCTTGGATTGCTATAAGCAGAGCTTCGTGGGTGGTTCTGCTTGGAGCTCAAGACCAGAATGCTGATAAGAATATGGATAGTAAATGCCAGGCTCAGGAGGCTTTAGTTGAGAAGAATTCTTCTGGCAATTGGATTAGAGGCCCTGTGTGTGTTACATTCTAGCAGAAAGTTTTTCTCCATTTTTGTGTCCTAAGACTACAGAAAGCTGAATTTAAAGATGCTGGACTAATTGATCTGGCAGAGGAAATTCAGAGACCTAGCTACTGCTCCAGTTGACAGCAGATCTTGGTGTCATCCATGTAATGCAAGTTTTACCAATATACAGAATGCAAGAGTTGTAGGGTAAGAGAGACTTCAACCCTGATTTCAGAGAAGGGCCTGGGAGACAAGATAAAGATCCCCTCACTGGGCAGTGCATGAAACTGTGAGAGTGAAGCCGAAGGTGCATTGGAGACCTCACAGAGTCAGAGATGATAAGAATGTGGAATTTCTGCCAAGGAAGGAAAGCTGCAAGCCTGAGGGGATCCAGTCCAAGAGAGAGGCTTGGTGGGTTCCCAAGGCCTTATGGATGGGTGATCCAAACCCTCTGGTACGCAACATTTTACCACCATTGTGCCCTGTATGCTATGCTGTGTATGGAGCTACAGAACTTAATGTATATTCTTTTAGGTTTTGGTCTTGTGTTGGTTTAGTTCTTTGTGTCCCCTTATTCCTCCTTTTTGGAATGGGAGTATTCCCTTGCGCTGTTACATCTTAGAATTAGGTAATTTTTTTATTTTTACAGACGTTCACAGTTAAAAGTTGCTTTGAATCTCAGAAGAGACTTGAATTTTTGGAAAATGCTGGAAATGTTGAAACTAGGAAAAGGATTATTTTGTTTTTGGCTTTACACAAGATTGTTGTATCATGTTAGGTGGAATTATGACTTAGTGTTTATTTGGATATTAAATATGGTTTGGAGCTGGGTGGTATAGGTCTGTAATCGTAGCATTTGAGAAGCTGAGCCAGGTGGATCATCGTGAGTTTGAGGCCAGCCTTGACTACATAATGAGTTCAAGGCCAGCCTGAATTTCATAGACCCTATCTCAAAAAACCAGTCAATCAGTCAGTAATAGTTTAGGGAAATGTTTTTGGGTGTCAAGTTAACAAGGGATGGATTATGATGATTAGGCTTCATTGTGTCTACTTGATTGGTTTGAAAGCTGCCCAAGGTGTTGATGGAGCACACTTGGAGCTGTGTTTGGATGGGTCATGGAGGTGTGTCCTTGGGTACTGTATCTTGTCCCTCATCACTTTCTGTCCTTCTCCCCTCCTGTGCTTCCCAATTTCTATGAACTAAGCATTTTTGCTCTGCAGTGCCTGTTTGGCATGTGTTTCTGCTTTGGAGCCAGCCAGTCATGGATTGAATTTCCTGCAACTGAATTGAATTAAAACTGCCTACTTTGAGTTACAGGTTATTAGGTATTGTGTCTCAGCAATGAGAAAACTGACTGGTAAACCTTTTGGTTGATCTTTCTAAACAAATGTTTACAAAATAACTTTGAAGCTAAGTTCAGATACTTGGGATCATGATCTTTCAGTGTGAAGCTTTTCATTTGCTTTTTAACATCTGCACCTTCCAGTGCCGTCTACCTGTGCTTTGCTTCAGTCTACCTTAACTGCTACAGCTATATTGAGCTCTTCTCTTGTTTTCTAGCTATTGCATATAATACTGTCTCTGCCAGAACAACCTCTCAGCCTCTTCTTCACCTGTCTTTCGCCTGATGTTCTTTCTCCTTGGCTATCTCAGTTGCTCCTTGATACTTCCGTAGCATCCCGTACCCACCTCTGTCATAGAATGTGTCACACTGCATAGCAATCAGCTGTGTTGTTTCACTCCTTTAAGGATTTTTCATCCCTTGGTTAGAATTTGTTGTCTCTCACCTATTTGTGTTTTTGGCATCTGACTGAGTGCTGACAAAGTAACCAATTACTATTTTTTGAATAAATGGAAGAAACCTTTATAGTTTCATCCATCATGTTAAATGAGCACCATATTTAAGCTAGGTTGTAAGGGATTTGGAGCAGAACATCATTCTAATTTGTTAGTGTAAAAATGAGTTTTTTGCTATTCCAAGGATTGTTAGGGTTGATGTTGTCCACATATTGAATAGATTCATGGGTCTAAGATTATTTGATCAACTGGGCAGAGCAATAAAAAATTATCTGATGTAAGAGTAGTTAAAAGTGTGTGTTTTTTGGGCCAGGGATGTAGCTCAGCGGCAAAAGCATCTGCCTGACAAATGCAAGGTCCTGAGTTCGATTCCTTTTTTTCTGATAATACGTATCAGTGTAGCAATCACAAGCATACGTAATGGTACCTAAATTTTAGAGCAGTAATAGTGAACCTTTTTGAGCTTGCAATGATAAATACCTCACTGTGGCACGCGTGCCATGGTTTACCACCACTGTTTTAAAGGTTTGGGAGTATGACTGCCCACCTCTGAGTATTCTCAAGAGCACCCATGGGAAAATTCATAAATGTCAGGTAGTATGTATTTTAAGTTAGAGCATCTCAAAATATCCTCTCAAGTTTGGTGAAAGCATATGAGGATTTTTTTTTCCCTATGATGCAATAGTAGACAATCTTAATTTTTATATGTTTTGTAAAAATTTTAAAAGGAAATAATATGTATGTTGTAGTCAGAGGTTGTGCAGAGAACAATTAAAAACAGTACATGGAGTTCATAATATTATTTTTATGATGGTCACCCAGAGTTAACACAAGAAAATATAGGAAATCTCCACAACATTAAAGACAAAATATTTAGCCAAGGGTCTAAATCGCACAGCAATGTCCCACATGAATCCAAATGAAGACCCAGAGCCCATGATAATGCCTCCCACGAGTTCAACTGGAGGTCTTGAGCCCACAAGGGCTCACACCAGTCTCTTTTATGGATCCGTGTTGGGAAGGCCCAAAGGTCAGCAGTGGAAAACAGCAAGTCTGTGCCAACAGGGTGAAGGAGCTGTGCTGGTAGGTTGTGGGTTGTACGCTGGAGCTGAGAAATCACACTCACAACAAAGAGTAGGGCTGTCCTGAAAAGCACCACAGCCGTACTCAGTGACATGGAGGCCCCGAGCTCCTTCGACGATAAGCAGAGTTGAGTACATGCCAGGAAGCCGGTGTGACAAGTTCATCCTGGAGACCAGATGGCACACGTCTTACCCTCTGGAACCAGGAAGCAATGCTCCATGTGAGGACCAGAGCTTCTCAACAGCTCAAACAGCAACATCTAGGAGAATCCTCAACACCTCAACTTAATAGTTTCTCCATCTCCATGTCTCTATTTATGCTGGCAGCTTTCCTCAGGTGGAAGATCTATGCTCAGTGCCATGCTGATGTAATCCAGCTGGTGTTAAGTTGACCACCAGTTCTTAATCCATAACAATGTATTAAATGGAACAAGGAACCTAGGTGGAGAATCTCTTGATATATTTACTTGACTACAGTTTGTATTACTATATTGTGATATTTTAATATAATTTGTTGAGGAAGGTACTTACTATATTATGATATACTAGAATAGATTTTTGAACATTTAGTGTTCCTCCTTGGTAGATGATTGTTTCTGTTTTTGAGACAAGATATCCCTATATACAGTTTGGCCTGGCCTTGAACTCAGTATGACTCAAACTGCCCTCAAACTCACAATAATCCTCGTGCCTTAGCCTGCAGAGTGCTGAGATTATGGGTATGTGTCACCATGCCCAAATATTTATAGTTTTTGGTTTTGTTTTTTGGCTTTTTGAGACAAGTTCTCACTATGTGGTTCAGGCTGATCTTGGATTCACTTTGTAGCCCATGCTGGCCTTGAATTCATGGCAGTCCTCCACCCTCAGCTTTCCAAGTGCTAAGGTTACAGGCATGTGCTACCATGGCTAGCTGTAGATAATTCTTCTCTACTTTTTTCTTCTTCTTTTTTTTTAATTTTAAAAGGGATAAAACAGTAAAACAGAACAAAACAGTAAGAACAATATTGGATTTCAAAAGCAAGACAGAAGGAAATCCTCTTTAGTTGCTATATTGCATATTGTTATCCTCTAAATAGATGTTTAGACTACTGGCTTTAAAACAATACAAGCATTAAGTTTGGTGATTTTGTTTTTTTACCTTAGTTGCTATCATATCAGCCCGTGTTCTTCCAAATCAACTGGTTGCTTACGGGAGTGGGTGGGGATGGGCAAAAGCACTCTTCTTGTCTCCCAGCCTGCGTACCAGTTGGCTCATGGGAGGATGCAGTTGATTTCTTGGTTCTCCTCCTGGCCCATGACTACCACTGGCTCACAGGAAGGCATGGATTAGCTTGATAATTCTCTAAACAAATGAATTACATCACTTTCTGTAGTAGTCATACAGTTAATTTGTGGATAAACTCAATCTATAGCAAAGACTGTTAAACAGATAGTAGTGTGTATATGCTCAGATCATCAGCCAGCTACCTTTAAAAACAACAAAATTTAAAAGACATTTTAAAAACAATATGGGGGAGGAGAGATCAAAGTGGCAGAGCAGTAAGCAGCAGAGAAAACAGGAGTCACCATCCAGACACTGGAATATAGCATTGCGAAGAAGACAAGAAGGAAAGAAGTGGGTCCCCTGGACCCAGGAAGAGTCTGGAGTGTGAACTAAAGCCCATGGAAAGAGTAAAGAGAGAAACTTCAATGGAGAAGGAGGTAGCCAGCGGTGCCTTCTCTCTGAGGTGGGTCTCACTGCATGAGAGGAACAGTCCAAACCTGCAAACCCAGGGTGACAGTGACCCTGGAGGTCTCTTGCAGAGAGATGCAGTAGTGGAGGGGAGCAGCAGATGTGAGGGACTGCACTGGCTGGCGGTGAGTGCAGAGGACTTAGTCCCCCCCATAGGAGAGAGTGATGAGCTGAGAGCCATCTTGGAGATGGGCCAGCTTAGCTCAGAATCCAGAACTGCTAGCTCCATCTAGCAGCTCCCAGCTGGACTCAGACAGTGAAACTGCTCAAACAGTGGCAGACCCAATGAGTCTGATCTCAGAGCAGTCCTGCTGATATCCACTACCCCACCAAAAAGCTACTGCTATCTTCCTGGGAGAAACCTGTACCACTCAGGACTCTGTCTCCACAAGTTGTCTACTAGTGAAACCAGAGAAAACTCTGGAAGTAGACTTTATCTTTTTTTTTTCTTTTTCCCCTTCGTTGTTTGATCTTGTTTATATGAGTGTGAACGTGGTTCCTAGCATCTTTGCAGTTGTGGTTCTGTTCTGTTCTTTCTTTTATCTCATCTCTCCCTCTCCTTTCATTTGTCTGTACCAGTTTCACACAGTTCACATGATAACCCTTTATCAACTGATGTTTCTTTTTTTCTACTTCCTATTTTCTACTTAATCCATTTTAAATTTTAACTTCTGAGGGCAAAATTGACTTACATACTACATATAATTTTCTGGGTTTAGATTTTGTTATATAAATACAAATTAGTTCATATGGTTAAAAAGTGACAAATTAAGGGTTAGCTCAGTTTGTCATTTGCTAGAATGTGTTTGATGCTATTGGTGTGCCACTGTAACTGAAATTGACATAGTTGTTCTAAACAGTGGTTGGTCCTGGTAATTCCATGGTTGAGATTAACTAAGAGTCACAGAAAATACTGTGGCACAGTGCCAAACAATCAGAGACTGGGCCAAATAAGCAACAACTTCCTATCTCCAACAAACTGAAGGGTAAGATCTTCCAGCAGACTCAAAACCCAAAAACTGGCTACACCTACAAGATACCTCAGAGAGGGGGCTGGGGATTAGCTCAGCAGCATAAACACCTGCCTGGCACGAAGTTGTGAAATACTAGCAATAAATCAACCCAGTGTAGGCAGTTTATAAACATCACCCCAGGAATTAAACTTAAAAAAGAAAAAAGTGAGAGGACACTTAAACAGAATGCCGTCCCAAACATCAAGTTAACCAAAGGCACATCCAGGGAGTGATGAGGTGGGACAGTCTGAGAGCTCCCACTATGCCTCTCTGAAGTGGTAAGAACAAAGCAATTGAAATCAGAAATAATCTCTCAGATAAAGACCATGTTTAGTAACACTAGTACAAATACAGACAAAAAAAAATGAGTTTAAGAAAATTATGCAAGCTCATCATACAAAAGAAGTGGAATCCATAAAGTAGATTCAAGCAGATATCCAGGAGAATAAAAATTCCATTGACAGTATTTTAAGCAGATTAGGCCAGTGTGAAGACAGGATCTCAGATATTGAAGACAGGCTTGCAGTTAGTGATCGGGAAAAGAGAGATTTCTCAAAAATAACAAGGGACCAAGAGAAATCAATCCAGTAGCTGCTAGATGAGACACAGAAGAATAACTTAAGATTTAAAAAAATTGATTGGAGTTGATAAAAAAGCAGGAGATACCACAAATGATACTTAAAAAATATTCACAGACATCATGATAGAAAACTTTCCTAGTAGAGAAAAAGAATTAGACATACAGATAAGTGAAGCGTAGAAAACTCCAATTAGCCATGTTAAAAATTCCTACAGCTAGGCATATCATAGTCAAGACTCCAGAAATTCAACACAAGAATAGAATCTTAAAAGCTGTTGGAGAAAAGAAACAAATCAGCTATAAAGGAAATCCCATCAGAATCACAGCCAACTTCACAGTATAAACTCTCAAGGAGAGATGAGAGTGAAATATTCCATGTTCTAAAGAAAAACAACTTTCAACCCAGACTGGTGTACCCTGCAAAACTGTCTTTCAAAAGTGATAGAGAAATAAGATACTTTCATGACAAAGAACATCTGAAGAAATTTATTACCACCAAACTAGCACTCCAAATTATTCTGAAGGACATTCTAGAAAGAGATAATAAGCACTGTAGCTCCATAAACCCAACAGAAGGAATCTACCAGGCAAGGCAGTCAATTAGGAGGGGAAAAGGGGGGGAGGACAACAAGAAAATAACATGACAAAGATAAGTTAATACATATCAGTTATAACCATCAATGTTAATGGTGTCAATTCACCAGTAAAAAGACAGACTGGCAGAATATGTCAAGAAGCAAGCTCCAACAATATACTGATGATGATAAGTTTAATTCAAAAAGATAATCATAGACTGAAAAACAAAGAATGGAAAATAATACTTCATGCAACAGGAACCCAGAAAAAAAGCAGGAGTAGCTATTCTATTTGCAGACAAAGTGCATTTCAAGCCAAGACTGATTAAGAGAGATAAAGAAGGGCACTATATCTAAATAAAGGGAATAATCCAAGAGAAAGTGATAACAATCATAAATATATATACAACAAATACCATTGCACCCAACTATATAGAACAAATACTAATGGACATGAAAAATCAAATAAGCCCTAATGCAGTTATGTTGAGAGAGCTCTGTACTCCACTGTTACAAAAAGACAGATCAACTAGACAAAAATGAAATAGTAGAACTGAACCAAACTTTTGAACAAATAGGCTTAGTAGATGTTTATAGAGTATTCCATCCCATGACAACAGAATACATATTCTTCTCAGCTGCACATGGAATATTCTCCAAAATACACCCCATACTTACCCATAGAACATGCTTAAGTAAATGCAAATGAATTCTAATTATCCCATACATACTGTCAGACTACAGTGTAATGAAATTAGAAATCCACAACCAAAGAAACTACAAGAACTCATATGAATATTAAATACCATCCTACTGGATAACCAGTGGGTCACAGATAAAATTAAAGAAGAAATTAGGACTTCCGGGAGAACATGGCGGACAGATAACAGCAACTACCGGAGGCTCTCTTGAAAGACTCGGCTCAGAAGCCAGGAATGGTGCGGACTAAGGAGACATAAGCAGGTGGAGATATGCTCCGCTGACTCAGGAACGAACTGGGCTGAGAGAAACCAACTTGGAATGCATTCCTGGTGCTAAAACAGGAACAGAAAAGCCTCAGTGTGGAGGCTGGACCCCGCGCCATTGTAAGCCGCGATTTGGGTTTCCCGCTGCGCTGCGGCTGGCTGCCTCTACAGTGGCTCGGCAAGGAGAGAGACGCGCAGAAGCTCTGAGAACGGCAATCTGCGAACGGCAGGGAGGCGTGCACTGACTTGTGGTGAGGTGAGTGAGAGAAGCTGACACTCTACCACAGTTTGACTCCAGCGGAGGGCTTTCTGGGTCCGAGCAGTCCTGCGGGAGCAGGGCGTGGTGGCGACTCCAGCCACACATCCCCCTCTCGGGTGAGATTGGTGAAAAGTGCCTGGCCTGCGTGACGCTGCCAGCAGACCTGGTAGGCTGTCCCAACCCAGATCCCAGAGCCTGACGGTGGCCGGGAGGGGAGATGCGTAGGCTGCCTGGTCCGTAACTCCCTGGTGCGCAGCGGTGAGCGGGAACACCTAACTGGCGCAATTCGATCAGGCTGTGGCTGACTGGGAGAGAAGCTGGGCCTCTTATATAAGCTTGCATATATAAGGAACAGAGAAGAAGAGGCAGCATGGGAAGAGGCAGCAACAAGAAAGGCTCCTCGGCCCCCAATTCTGAGAAACAGGCAATAGCCGACACCGCACCAATATACATAAGGCACCATATAGAGAGCCTCATAGACCAATTCAGGAATGAAGTTATCAACGACCTGAAGCTAGAAGTATGCAGAATAGTTAGAGAAATGCTAAGTACCACCCAAGAAAAAACAGGCAGTGGAATGGAAGAACAGAAAAAAAGGGGAGAATTGTTTGATGGAGAAAACAGAGAAAGCATAGAATACGTGAAACAGGTTCAAAGGGACTACCAAGATACTAAGAAGTCTATAGAAGACTGGCATAACAGCTTGAAAGAAACTAAGGACAGACTATCTGAACTGGAGGGCAGACTTGTAATATGGGAGAATGAAATGAAAAACTTCTTAAAAATAACAAAGAAACAAACAGCAATAATACAAAGACAAGAAGATGATAAGAGGATCCATAACTTAAGGATTAAGAACATAAAAGAAGAAGTAGGGACACAAACAAGTGAACTACAAAAGCTACTCACAGAAATAATCCAGGAGAATTTTCCTAATTTAGCAAAAGGTAAAGATACTCAGATGTATGAGGCATACAGGACCCCAGCTACCTACAACCCAAACAGAGCAACACCCAGGCATATAATAAAAAAAATTCCAGAAATTCAATACAAGAACAGAATATTAAAAGCTGTAAGAGACAAGAAACAGACCACTTACAAGGGAACACCCATCAGAATTACAGCAGATTTCTCGGCACAAACCATCAAATCACGAAGAGCGTGGGGGGAAATAATTCAAGCTTTGAAAGATAATAATCTCCAGCCAAGATTGAGATATCCTGCACAACTGTCCCTGGAAATTGATGGAAAAACAAGGTGCTTCCAGGATAAAGAGGAACTGGGCGAATTTGCAACCACCAATTCAACCCTACAGAAAGTATTGCAGGATATTCTAAAAAAAGAAAAATACAAAGAACCCAGAAATAGTGGCGGGGAGGCCACAACGAATGGAGCAGAGAACAAAATGAAGAAGACGAACTGACAGCTACTGACAGAAAAAGAGCTCAACAGAAATGAGGCAGAGAAGATTGGATGATAGGAACAGCTATTTTGGAGAAAATGACATCTTAATAGGTAATACTGATTTAGTATCATCTTGTTTTGAAGTCTCATCTAGCTTTTGTCCTTCTGTCTCCAATGGTCTAAATAGGTTGTATCTTACTGGATTTTATTATGTACGATAGTATAAGCAAAAACCTTGTAAAGACAAGGAGATTATACAGAAACCATTATTCATTTTTTGTTAGTCGATTCTAAATACTCTGTAATGCTGTCATTCTCTTGAATGGTTTTACATTGTTTTGATATACTTAATGCTACAGTATACGAAGTTGTACTCAAGGATTTCAAAGAAAGAGACAATATGGTAACTACTTTTAGGTTAGGATTATCTGGTGGTGAAACACTATTCTGCTTAAATGGTTATGTTTTGATCTGCGCTGTTTCATTGTTATGCCCTCTTTTATCTCAATCTCCACTCCATTATTTACTTTTTTATCTTTATCCTTTTAATTAAAGGAAAAAAATAGCAGGATATATTATAGTAACCCACTTTGACTTTTCATTACCTTGATTTAAAGCCCTGTATTACTCTCACCATCTGGTTTTTAACTGATGTTCCCCTATTCTGTTTTGCTGGATAGTATCAGGTTCGAAAGTTTAGGCATCAGCTGTGAAGATAATGAGATTCATTATGACGCCCATTGTTGTTGATTTTTATCTACTTTTGAAGACCTACAATGTCTCCAATGTTTTGGTTTTGTCGGTTTTATTCTTTACTGTTTTGTTCAATTGTATTATAACTAACGATATAGGCAATTCTATTAGAGATAGCGGGAGGCATTATGGTAACCATTGTTGATCACCTTGTATTATGTTTTTACATTATCTATTATGTCCATCCTTTTGACTTGACCAATTCTGTTCTGTTATGTCACATTTGGTTTTACTCTCTTCCAAAAAAGTAATAAGAACCGTGGGAGCAATGAAACCCAAAATGTGTAATAGTCATGGTACAAAAGAGAGGAAAAGAAAGTGCTCCAAACTATATAACTGCATGTATATTTAAGTGTATAAGATAGAAAATGATATCACAGAGTTTTATTGGATCAATGAACAGAACTGTTTGCAGTAGCATTGATGGAATGTCCACTTTACAAGCTTTAATTTTGTGACTTGAACAATTATTTCTAAGATGACAATATGTAATCCATTAACTAGTGATTTCCTACTGTTCATTTTTTTTCTGTAAATCTGTATAACGTGTACCCTTTCCTTGCTTTTTTTTTGTTTTCTCCTTAAATAAAATTAAAAAAAAAAAGAAAAAAAAAAAAGAAATTAGACAATGTTTACAGTTGAATGATAATGACAATACAACATACTGGAACTATGGGACACAATGAAAGCAGTCTTAAGAGGGCAATTTATAGCAGTAAATACCCATGTCAGGAAAACAGAGCAAGCACATTTAAACAACTTAAGAGTGAACCTCAAACTTCTAGAAAAAAAAAAAGAGTAAGCTAAGCCAAAAGCTGCACAAGGAAGGAAATTATAAAGATCAGAACAGAAAATACATTGGAGACTGAAAAAAAATTATAAAGAATCAATGAATCAAAGAGTTGGTTCATGAAAATTTAACTAAAATTGACAAGCCCTCTGACAGCCTTATCAATATAAAGACTCAATGCAATGAGGAATGAAAAGGTTGAAATCAAAATAGATCCTGCAGAAATTCCAAAGATCATCTGTGCCTACTTTGAAAACTTGTATTCTAACAAGATGGAAAATTCAGAAGAAATGGACAGATTCTTAGATATGAAAGAATTACCAAAGTTGAATCAAGATATAAAAATCCTGAATAACCTAGTATCAGTGAGATTGCAGATTTAACTAAAAACCTATCAACAGAGAAAAGCCCAGGCCCTGACAGATTCATAGCTGAATTCTACAAGAAATTTAGAGAAGACCTAACATCACTACTTCTCAAATTCTATAATGAAATTGAAAGGGAAGTCATAGTCTCAGATTCAGTATTACTCTGATACCAAAACTAAAGATGAACCCAACTAAGAAAGTGAATTACAAGCCAATTTCTCTAATGAACATAATTGCACAAATCCTCAGTAGAATACTGGCAAACAATGCAGCAGATTATCAAGAACATTATATGCCATGATCAAGTGAGATTCATCCCAGGGATGCAGAGGTGGTTCAGCATACATAAGACAATAAATGTGGTATACAATATTAACAGAGCCAAAGACAAAAATCATATGGTCATCTCAATAGATGCAGAAAAAGCTTTTGACAAAGTCCAGCACCTATTCATGATAAAAATTACAGAAAAATGGAATAATGGTCTTTATCTCAATCTGATAAAAGCCATGTGTGACAGACCAACAGCCAACATCATACTAAAGGGACAAACTCAAAACTGTCTTTAAAATTAGGAACAAGAGAAGGATGTCGACTGTCTTTACTCTTATTCAGCATGGTCCTGGAAACTTTGGTTGAAGCAATTAGACAGGGGGAAGAAATAAAGATAGGAAAATAAAGATAGAAAATAAAAGAAATAAAGATCATTTACAGGTGAAATGATATTCTATATTGAAGACCCTAACAACTCCATTAAAACACTAGTAGATTTAATAAGCAAATTCAGTAGCATAACGATACAAAGTCAACACAAAAATTAATAGCCTTCCAATACACTAATAACAACACCTTTCACAATAGCATCCAGAAAAATGAAATACTTAGGAGTCAATCTAACAAAGGATGTAAAAGACCTCTACCTTGAAAACTGCAGTACTCTGTAAAAGGAGATTGAAGAGGATATTAGAAATGGAGAGACATCCTGTGCTCTTGGGTAGGAAGAACCAACATAGTGAAAATGGCCATACTCTCAAAGCTATTATACAGATTCAGTGCAATCCCAATCAAAATTCCAATAGTGTATCTCATAGAATTAGAGAAAATCCTAAAATTCATCTGGAGCCAGAAGAGACCTAGAGTAGCAAATGGAATCCTAGGCAACAAAGACAAGACAGGACATCACAATTCCTGCTTGAAATTATAATATAAAGCTACTGTGATAAAAACAGTATGGTACTGGCAGAAAAACAGACCCAAGATCAGTGGAACAGATTAGAAGATGCAGAAACAACTCCAGACACACTAAACCCATCTTATGTTTGACAAAGGGGCCAAACACATTCATTGGAAGAAAGATAGCCTCTTTAATAAATGGTGCTGGAACTATGGGACACTGGCTCTACACATGCTGAAGATTAAAAGTTGGACCATATCTTTTATCATGCACTAAACTAAATTCAGATTGGATCAAAGATCTAAATATTAAAAAAAGCATTAAATCTGCTGGAAGAGTAGGTAAAACTCTTGAAGATATTGGTATAGGCAAAGACTTTATGAATAAAACCCTGATTGCACAGAAGCTGTTACAAAAGACAACCAGGATCTCTTGTATTGAAAAGGTTTTGCATAGTAAGAGAAACCATCAACAGAGTGAAGAGACAACCCACAATGTGGGAGAAAATGTTTGCCAGGTGTTCCTCAGACAAAGGAGAACTATCAAGAACATATAAATAACCTCCCAAAAATCAGTCCTCCACATTTAAAAATCCAGTCCAAAAATGGACATCTGAGATAAATATACAGTTCTCAGATGAAATATAAGCAGCAAATAAATATGTGAAAAAATGTTCAACATCACTGGTCATTCAAGGGATGCAAGTTAAAAACAATGCTAAAATTTCACCTCCCCCCAGAGAGAATGGCTGTTATCAAAAAAACAGCCAGTAACAAATGCTGGAGGGGCTGTGGGGAAAAAGGAATCTTTCTCCACTGTTGGTGGGAGTGTGGACTGGTGTAACCACTTTGGAAATCAATGGGAGATTCCTCATGAAACTGTGATTGGAGGTTCCGTTTAACTCAGCTATTCCCCTTCTGGGTATCTTCCCAGAAGAATTAAAAATGTCATACCACAGTGGTATATGTGTGCCCACATTCATAGCAAAACAATTTGTGATAGGTAGATGTTGTAAACAACCTAAATGCCCATCGATTGAGGAATGGATAAAAAATGTGGTATTTTATACAGTGGAGTAATACAAACCCATAAAGAAGGACAAACTTGAGACTTTTCTAGGTAAATGGATGCAGCTTGAGACCAAGATCATAAGTGAAATAAATCAGACATGCGTATGTGAACATATTGTCTCACTAGTGTGAGAACCTGAAGGAAACAATATATGTATATGTATGGTAGATTTTTATACTACTGAGTTCTCTGAAGAAGTTATTTTCAGTTAGGTGCAGATATCTTGTGCTCTGGTTGACTGATTTGGTGATGGCAATACACAGTGTGTGTATCATTGTTGTTGCTTGATGTGTTTTGAAATTTTGTTTATTTCTGTTTGAAGTCAAGTGAAGTTAGAAAAACATAAAAATAAATAAGAATAATATGGGAATTCCCATGTACTTTCCACCCAGCTTTCCCAATTATTATTGAATGTTGTCAAAGCCAAGAAATTGGCTTGTTGTAATATCAACAAAAGTACAGATCTGATTTTTATTTCATTAGTCTTTGTATACAATTTGCAATCTTATAAACAATATTTTGGACAATTTACTTTTTGATAAGGATAATTATATAACCTCTTAAGTACAAATAGCTGTGTACAAATTTTTACTCTTTTTGTTTCCATTTTAAGACTTAAGAAATTAACTTTTATAATTTTGGCATACAGTACAGCTCCTGTAAAATATGAAGCTAACTTAATTGAAGGTATATACCATCATTAAGTAATTTAATGTTCGATAACAATATCTGTATTTCAATGAAGAAATGTATGTAATATATGTAATAATGTATATCTATATGTAATAATGATATAATCTATATGTAATAATGTCTTACTTATTTTGGGTTTTTTGTTACTATAGAGAATTGACTTTTGGAAGTTCTGTGGAAGTCCAAGGCCAGCTGGTAAAAAGTCTATCCAAAAAACAAAATGTGGAACTGAAGGCAGAGAAAATTGAAGTTATTGGGAATTGTGATGCCAAGGTATATTTATTTATTCTTTTGTGGAGGCTGTTTGTACTTATTTTACAACATTGGTAATCTGTTGTAAGAATGGTTATTGGGAACATGGCATTTAGAACATATTTCTGTTGATAACTGAAATAGTCAGTATAGGCTGTAGGATTGTAATAATACCTAGTCTTATCACTGGAAGCTAAGTATTAATCTGTGTATCCTGCGATACATGTTAGAGTTGAATCTCACTGGGGTTTCAAGAATGCTTAGTCAGCCAAATGACAGAGCCATGTTACAATGGGCTATTTCAGTTTCACATTCTTAGAAAAAGCTGGAGATGACCTGCATGACCTAGAACTGATCATCCAAGAGAGGCAGTGGTCACCTTTGGCTGTGATAGTATGTCAGGTTAAAAAAAATAAGAAATCTAAGTCCTGAGTGGCAGTAGCTGGTCAGATGCAGCTGTGTGTGGTTACCATTATCAATCCAGCTCGTTAAATTTATAGTAATGAAGAGAATGAGGCCCAGCCAGGTGAAGTGCTGTGCCTGAAGCACTGAAATGATTAGTGGTACATCTGAAATTTGTATTTCTGCCTTTTGACATCTCTATCTTTTGCTATAATTGCTTTCTAATATTTGATGAGTAAAATATGAGAAAATATAGGAAATTGAATCATTTTAATTCAATTTAAGTTCTTTTAGACTAAGAAATGCTAAGTGTAAGAAAATAAAGAAAATTAGGCAATGTTCTTTAAAATTGTCACTCCAAATAACTTTCTAAAAAACTCAAATTAACGTATGAATTGTAAGGTTTCTGAAAAATGGACCGAAGTAATTTTGAAATCAAGAGAAGAATAGAGAAGGCAATTATTTTAGTTTTTACTTTACTTTTACTTTAGTTTTTACTTCAGTGGGTTCTATGATTATTAAAAATTTACTTTTTCAGAGGCATCTATGATTATTAAAAATTTACTTTTTCAGAGGCATCTATGATTATTAAAAATTTACCATCTCATTGTTGTTACAGTGGTCTCTGTTAGCTTGTGTTGCTGATACTTTTACTTCCCTTCCTCTTCTTCCTCTTTTACTTCCCTTCCCTTCTGTCTTTTGAAATATTTAGTCTGGGAATTCTGACCCTTAGTATTCACAGATCTCTATTAATGTGACTTCATTTTCCCGTTAGTTAAGTATGGTACTTGTTTCTATAAAAATTGGTATATGCTAAGATCTAAGGAGAAGAGACAAGATTTAAAGAAGCTAGCTGACAGCTTAGCTCTCTTTAGCCTTCCTATTTATTTTTTAATTGAACTTTTGTTTTTTCTGAAAGAGTATATCATCTATATGCATAATCTTGTAACATGAGAGTGGACAGAGTAGAAATATTGCAGATTAGAATCATTTCCTTTGAAATTTTTGTTAAGTCTTCAGCACTCTGCTAAGTGAAAGTTGTTGACCGTCCCTCATGGTTTTAGACACCAATAACCTGTTGATAAATAGTTATGAACACCAGTTATTTGATTGAGGGGTTTCAAGACATGTGGGTGATTTAAAATTGAACATCAGCTGTGTATATACAATGGTAGAGAACATATTCTTTAATATCTACAATATTCTAAACTTTTGTATGCCAACAGTGATTTTTGTATGATTATATGCTAATGTCTGTATTTATAAGAAGTGATTGACAGTTTATGTATAGAAAATTGACAAGTAACACAAGTGTCACTGATACTAAGTAATTTAGCTAATAAACAAGCTGACTTCAAAGCTACATCTCAACCCATTTACAGTTTTACTTAAAGTAATTGTTACTGTAGCAATATAATCTGTTAGATTGAAAAATAAGGAAAGCACCTTAGTGTTGTTCTAAAGCACTACAACATATTTTTTAAATGCTCTGAAAATTGGTTTTATAATATGTTTTGTTTTCATTTATTGGCAGGCATTCCCTATCAAATATAAAGAGAGGCATCCTCTGGAATTCCTGAGACAGTACCCTCACCTTAGGTGTAGGACAAATGTTCTGGGTTCTATATTGAGGGTTCGCAGTGAAGCGACAGCTGCTATTCATTCCTTCTTCAAGGTAGGACGCTCTCCTTCCCGCTGTTGTTTTTTTGTGAAGAAGGTCATAACATTATGATATTTTCCTCAAAGTTCTGTTAGTTGTTGATACCAAACACCTTTTATTTGTTTGGTATAAGATCAAATGTCACAGGCATGCACATATATGCTGTGTGCGTGTGTGTGTGTGTGTGTGTGTGTGTGTAATAATACTCCTCGGCAGAGTTCCAAGTGTTCACTATTTAGTTGTCTTTTCTCTGATATTTTGTTCTATGCATTCTAGCTGCTTTGAAACTCAACTCTGTCTTCTCAATTTAGTAATCTACAGGACTCCACCTCATCTCTTTGTACTATTGTCTGAAAAATCTCAGTTGTAGTAAACTGGGAGACTGGCAAGGCTTACCATGTTTATTTCTCAGCAATTAGAAATCACTGCCTTTCATTTTCTTATATCTTGTGCCTTGAAAATCTTTTTTCATAGTTTCCCTTTTGGTTTTATTGTTCTGGTTTTGTGGTTATATCAACAAAGAAGATAAATCCAATCCTTCTTTCTCCGTTTTGGTCATAGATATCTATTTTATGGACAGTAAGCACTCATTTTAAAGAATTATTGGTGTTATTCAAGAAGGTTGTTCTGATGACTAAAGGCATTTTGTCTCCTTATCTTTGCTGTTCAACCATTTCCCTCAACCTGGGAAAGCCACAGAAGAACATGTTTGACAAGTTACTGAGTTGAAGGTGTCCTTCGTCTTGTGTCAATGCAAGGACACCAAAGGCCAAGAGTGACCAGCAGATAAAGCTCACTGCTACTCCACATGTTTTCAGATTCAGCTCGTTTGCAGAGGTTGTATAGCCTTCCATTGGGGTGCATCCAGATGCTTGCATTCCTGTGAGTCCTGAGACTCACAGAGTCGCCAGTCACCAGAACAGCTCATACTCTTTGAAAAAGTCCATCAGAATTATTTTTTGGTGAAATTGTAAAAGAACATGATGGCTTATACTTTTGATTAAACAAAGGAAGATAAATCACATTATGTGATGTCATCCCAGTATAGTTTGAAAGTGTCTGTTTACATATCGTGTCATAAACTTAACAGTAAATTTCCACAGGCCTTTTCGGTAGTGCCTGAACCACAGAAACATAAAATCTGTTCAGATGGGAAGGTATTTTTACAAGACTTCCAACAGCTGATAATGTAGCCTTATCTTAATTCTGAAAGTTTTACAGGCTTTTGGCCACTAGGTGGTAATATTGGCAATTCATTGATGAGTAGACTTTATTTATCACTTGAAGCTCTTACAAATATGCCAACAATTTAAAAATAAGAAAATAATTAGAAAAATCTGAAGTAAGTAAAATAAACTTCAAAACTTTTAAGTGCTTGAAAATAAGAATTTCAGTGCCATTGGTATAGAATGTTATAAAGTAGATGGTTTTCAAATGACCTAAATTTACTTGTTAATTGTAAAGTCCTAAAAAATACAATCCCAATGACTCATTCTGTGTTTTTTAATTGCATGTAGGATTGAATTATTTTAAGAAGTCACTGTAGGCCATACTAAATAATAGTGATGTTATTTACTGTTTGGTACTGATATAGGGGAATGAAACTCTCAATTTACTGTGTCCACAAATTCATGTTCTCTAAAATCGAAGAATGAATTTTAGGAACAACAGAGATAAGAGTGGAATATATTTATTGACAGAAAGTAAGCTTCTGTCTGAGAGAGACAGAAGGGACCCAAGTGAGTTGCCAAGGACTCTGTATTTTCCAAGGACTTTTATAGAGTGAAACCATGGGTTCAAGGTGGGATATAACTATAGTTAACCAATAAGATCAATAGTTAGGTAAAATTGATTACTTTAGGGACAAATGGGGAAGCAAGTCATGTAGAAAGCAGGCATTCTTATAGAGCTGTGACTCCTTCCTAGGGGGGCATGGTAACTATTTAGGGTATCAATCTGCAGGATATGGGTGCATTTGTATGGCCTTTTATCTTAAGGCCTGGCCCACAGCAGGAGGTATCAGTTTCTACTGCAGTTGCTCTATTGAGGACCTAGCCCTGTCTCACTGCCTGTAATATTTTTAACTAACTCAGCTGCCTGCAACAGTACTATTTCCCTGGTTTATTAGTGAGGGTTTCTTGAAAGATGTTAGGATATAGAATATAATCCTAGCATCCTAGGAAGCTGATGCAAGAGGATCACAAGTCTGAGTCCATCCTCAGCAGCTTAGTGAGACCCTATCTCGAAATTGTGAAGCCCTTGGGTTCAATCCCCAAGTATAAAAGAACATTAAAAAGTAAACTTTCCATAAATTTGAAATTCATCAGTAAAAATTCAGAATGTGGGACAAATAGAAGCTTGAAGAGTACTTTAAGTTAGAACACTTTAAGGATCTAGAATTATTTTTTGTTTTGAATATCTAAAAAATTTTATCTATGATTAGGTTTGCTCATCAAGTGGATAGATATATGGTGTATACTAAAGTTTGGCTGTCCAGAGTCCTGAAGACTGAGTTATTTAGGACAACCAACTTTCTGAGATAACTGAAGTCTTTTCTTCTGAGGCAGTTTTTTTTCTGGCATGTGGGTTACAGACCCACCTGTCTTCTTCAGGAGAGGTGGTGGGAACACTGTCTTTTTGTGTGGCCATGCCAGGGCTGTTTTGCGTGGCAGTCCTTTGCCGCCTGCTGTGGACTGCAGTCATGGTCTTCACCCTGTGTTCAACAGCCCCATACTGTCATGTTGGTACCCGTGACTGCCTTTTATGGATTTTAAGATTTTAGTTTTTCATCTTCTCTTAATTGTCACGGTTGCTAATAGCATGCCAATGTCTGACACTCTCACATTTCTCCTTTGTTGATGCAGATTAAATAACAGTTATTTCAGCTATATGTGAAAGAATATAGTCCAATAGACTGAGTGCTGAGTCTTTAGTGTATGAATTTTTTAATTTTTGGATATTCAGAGCCTCACAAAATGCCTGGTTCTAGAATGTGTGTCGAAGTATTTAGGTATGTGGAAGTGGCAGATATAATCTGGAAAATTGGGTGAAGTGTTTACTACTAATTTTGGTCCCCCCTGGTCATCATGTCTCCAGTCAGGATGCCCTTTGCTGTGAGATGTGCTAAGTACCTGGAAGCTAGTCACCCGTTTCAGGCAGATACTGACAATATGCCACCTTTCCTTGCTACTTACTTTCTGTTTTAATTTGTTGTTTCTGCTTCTGCTTTCTCTTTTTTTCAACTTTTCATTTGTACTCTTTTATTGTTCTTCCTTTGTATGCTACTCCTTTATAGCTTTCCATAATATTGTAAACTTTGATAAGCCTAGTAGCTTCAAAACTTAAAAACCTGGTGACTCCTTTCAGAAGGTTTAGCATTAGTTAAATATTAAAAATAATTCCTACTTCTTGTATGATTTTTTTTAAAAATCCCATACAGTAGTTACTGATAGAACTGTGGGGAGAGGATTGGCGGCAGCTGAAAAGATAAGAAGTATAAAATATAAATGACCTTTATTTTGAGAATGTGGGGAGAGACACCCCCGGCCCCCCTAGGGGCGCGCCATCTCACCTCGGGGTCGGTGATCTCTCCATGGAACACGTGGAGTGAGGCACATAAGTAGCCTCGGTTTGGGTGGAACCTAAGGGGACATTAGGGATGCACAGGTTGCCCACTGGTCTTTGTTTGGCTCCAGAAGTAGATTCCTAAGGGAGGGGGAGATAGGAGCTCCTTGGCTTTACCGGCTGCAGTGTCCAGCCTGGGCCAAAACCCTTTCAGTTACCTCATGTAGTATTTACAGTGCTGTTTCTGTCCCATTTAACCAGATTTGACTTGGGACAATTATATTTAGCCGTTCAGTTTTTCTTCTTTCTTTCTGTTTTCCCTTCCCACACTTGTTTCCTTTGCATTTTTTACTTCCTTTCTTTGTTTACTGCACTCATGCTCATGGTTGCCTATGTTCTGTGGAATAAATTATTCATATCCATAATTCTTGGCTCCGAGGAGATAAAAATTTTATGCAGTAATGTTATTGATTGTATTTCTTTGGTTCCCTATAATGGACTCTGCACAGCACCTCTAGGCCCGTAGCTCTGAGGCTCAATTTATAGCTTGAATATCTAACCTGTCTATATCATAAGGCAAGTTGTTGACTAAATAGATTGTAGCCAAAATTCTTGAATTTAGAGTCATATTTGCAAGGTTCTTGATAATGCCTTGATAATGCCTGGAAAGATTTGCTTTCTACCTGTGGTAAACAGAATTTAGCAGAGATATAAATGTATGAATTTGTTGTATTGATTTCAAGGCTAAAATTTTGCATTAAACATACTATTCTGCCTTAGTATGTAAATTCACTTTCAGCTGCCTTTATCTTCACCCTGCTACATCTTTGCCTAATGTAACCTTTTGCTTAGATCCGTAGTCAAAATGAAAGAAGTGTAACCTTGAAGTAGATGGGTTATTTTAATCCTAACAGCAGCTTTTGTGGTTCACTAATGGAAGTAGTCTCCGTCTTTAGATAGGAAGGGCTGCAACTAGGCGCCTAAGTGATGGATGTTGATGCTGCTCAGAATATTCCTCCAGCAAAGGAAGTACACTGCCTGTACCTCATGCAATGTGTTGTATCATCGATTGAATGAAAAACTTCCTAAAATTCATTCCTGCCTCTTTTGCTGTTTTTCTTCAGTCCATATTTATTAGTCTTACTTTTTCTCCTTTTTGTTGGTTTGTTATAACAGCGTCACTTCATATTAATCACTTTGTATTCCCTTAGCAATCTGGGCAACATCACTATGCATTAGCCGTGAGTGAGTGTGTTTGTTAAGTCATCACCAGTATCCTACAGATATGAGAAGAGTAAATAGCATTAGAGAGAAAGGCTGAGGCCTAGGTTCCAACCTGGGTTTGACTACTCATTAATGGATTTTTTGTTTGTTTGTTTGTAGTACTAGGAGTTGAGCCCAGGCCTTCATGCTAAGCTAATCCCTAGTCCTTATTTTATTTTTCTATGTTGATACAAGGTCTCACTGAGCTGCTAAAGGCTTGGCTTGAACTTGGGATCTGTGTGCCTCAGATTTCAGAGTGCTGGCTTACAGGCATGTACCACCATGCCCAGCTCTACCTAGTCGTTTGCTTTTGGCAATTCACTAAATATCTCTGACACTCAGTTTCCTTATCTTCAAAATGAAGGGATGGTATACATTTATATCCAAGTCTGTTCCAGTTTAAAATTCTCTGTGCTTCTGTGTATAGTAAAACATTCGACTGCTCTTTCAGCAGTCTTACATTTTAAAGCCTAGGAAGGATTTGACATCTCTTGTGCCATTAAAATTGTTTCATGTCCAAATATATTGAAAAGACTGGTTTTCCTTTTCCCTCCAGGACAGAGGTTTTGTGCACATTCATACCCCAGTGATTACATCCAATGACTGTGAGGGGGCTGGAGAGCTTTTTCAAGTTGAGGTAAGTAGTGTTTCTTATCTTGGAGACATACTGCTGTTCGATAATTTTCTCCTAAGATTTGCTTTAAGTTTATTAATAAAAGTTCTTTGGTCAAAAGACCTGTCTAATTAGAGAAATGCAAATAAAAATAGCATTGAGATGCCATCTTAATGCTGAAGAATGGCTGTCATCAAGAAATAAAACAATAAATGTTGAAGAGACTTCATGGAAAAAAAGAACCCTTCTACATTGTTGGGAATGTAAACTAGTACAATCACTATGGTTATCATTATAGAGACTTCCCAAAAATCTAAAACTAGAAAGTACATTTGAAGAGACATCATATTATAGTGATACATACATACCCATGTTTATAGCAGCACAGTTCATAGCAGCTAAATCTTGGAAGCAGCCTATGTGCTCCTCAACACATGAATGGATAAAGAACATATGGTATTCACACACAATGGAGTACTACTCTGGCATAGAGAGATAAACTTGAGTCAATTGTAGATGCACTTGAGGCCAAATGTTAAGTGAAATAAATGAGATACACGAAGCATAAATAAATTGCATAGTTTCTCTTGAGAAACCCAAAAATATAAAGAGCAAAATAAAGATAGATAATAGGATGTAGAGAGACAGATCTTTCTCAAATGGGAAGGGAATCAGAGGTGAAGAGAAGAGGGAATGGGGATGAGAGAAGGAATTAACGAGTGTTATGTGCATGTACCAAGTCTATACAAGGATATAAACATTTACTGCAAATGTACTAATAAATTCTGTAACAAAACTGCTTAAGATATTTATAAGACTTTATACAATATAAGATTTATACTGACTTAGAATTTGACAAAATTGTTTAACTTTGAAAATTCAGACGTTTTACTTAGCTTGTTAAAAAAAAAGACCACGGCTAGCACCTGAAATTATCAGTAGTAATCCTTAAAATACAGTCTGAATACTCTGATTTCCTGCCCTGCCAGCCATATTACTTGCACTGTGACTAAAAAGAGAGAATTTTTAAGTTCATACCCCATTTGCAAGATACTTCTTTTGCAAGTTCAGCTCAGTTAATATTTTGGAATGTATCTCATTTCGAAAAATAAAAACAGAAAAATATACATATAAATATTTTCTTCTTCAAATTCTTTTGCAAATGCATTTTCATAAGAAATTATTTATGTTCATACACTCCATACAGTTACTTAGTTTAGTTCTTCTTTTAGCAGTCATTTTTTAGCTCCCAGGATGTGCTAAGCACTGAAAACCTATCCCTCCTGCAGATTAAAAAATGAGCAAATAAAACTGAACAAACAAAAAATCCCACCAATTTTTCTTACTGGTGGGTAGTTGAAAACATTTTATTTACCAGTTTTAGAACTGTTTCAAATCACTGATCAATAGTATACTAATGAACAGACAAAACTATATAGATGAATCATACTTTTTATTTTCTTTTTTTGTTTACCAGTATTTGTGTCCCTAAAAAGTAGGAATTGTTTTTTATGGACTTGGTTGATTCTGTCAGCTGACAAGATGTGTATGTAACTGTTTGCTTTGTTTCAGTGCTGACTCTTGATAGTGATACTTCATTTTTATATTGTTTTGTTTTGTTTTGTGCCAGGAATCAAACTCAGTACCTTGCACTTGACAGGCAGATGCTGTACTACTTAACCATAGGCCAGGACCCTTTTTTTTTTTTTTAAGGAAAAAAAGAAAAACAGGGTACAAGTTATACAGAATTTCAGAAAAAATAAACAATAGGAAATCACTAGTTAATAGATTACATATTGTTATCTTAGAAATAGTTGTTCAAGTTACAAAATTAAAGCATATAAAGTGGACTTTCAAACATTGAGAGTGGAAACAGTTTTGTTCAATGATCCAACAAAACTCAGTAATATGGTTATTTATCTTATACACTTAAATATATATGCAGTTGTATTCTTTAGAGCACTTTCTGTTTCTTCCTTTTGTACAATGACAATTACACATTTTGGGTTTTATTACTCCCATAGTTCTTACTACTTTTTTTGAAGAGGGTAAAACCAAATGTGACATAACAGAACAGAGTCAGTCAAATCAAAAGGATGGACATAATAGATAATGTAAAAACAAAATACTAGGTGATCAACAATGGTTATCATACTGCCTCTTGCTATCTTAAAAAAAAATCGCCTATATCATCAGTTATAATAAAATTGAACAAAACAGTAAAGAATAACACCAAAACGTTGGAGACATTACAGGACTTTAAAAGAAGATAATAGTCAACTGGAATGGGCATCATAATGAATCTTATTGTCTTTACAGTTATTGCCTATACTTTCGAACTTGGTACTATCAATCAAAGCAGAATAGAGGAAAATCAGTCAAAGCTAGATGGTGAGGGCTATACAGGGTTTCAAATCAAGTTAATAGGAAACCAAAGTGGGGGGGGGGGGCTGGGGATTTAGCTCAGCGGCATATGCGCCTGCCTTGCAAGCAGGCAGTTGTGAATTCGATCCCCGGTACCTATAAAAAGGAAAAAAGACAAAAAAAAAAGAGAAATCAAAGTGGGTTACTATAATGTATCCTGCTATTTTTTTATTTTCCCTTAATTAAAAAGATAATAAAAAAAGTAAATAATTTTAAAAAAGGAGACTGAGATAAAAGAGAGCATAATAACAAAACAGCACGGGTCAAAGCATAACCATTTAAGCAAAATAGTGTTTCACCACAAGATATCCTGACATAAAAATAGTTACCATAGTGTCTCTTTCCTTGAAATCTTTGAGTATAACTCTGTATACTGTAGCACCAAACATATCAACACAATGTAAAACCATTCAAGAGAATGACAGTATTATAGGGTATTTAGAACCAACTATCAGAAAATGAACAATGGTTTCTGTATAATCTCCTTGTCTATAAAAGTTTTTGCTTATATTATCACATATAATAAAATACAACCTGTTAAGATGGATGGAGACAGAAGAATAAAGCTTGATGGGACTTCAAAGCAAGATGATACTAAATCAGCACTAGCTATTATGATGTCTTGTTTTCTCCAAAATAGCTGTTCCTACCATCCAATCTTCTCTGCCTCATTTCTGTTCAGTCATTTGCTGTCATTTGTTGTCAGTTTGTCTTCTTCATTTTGCTTTCTGCTCCATTCATTGTGGCCTCTCTGCCATTGTTTCTTAAGTCTTGGTATTTTCCTTTTTTAGAATATCCTGCAGTATTGCAAATTCCCCTAATTCCTCTTTATTCTGGAAGCACCTTGTTTTTCCATCAATTTCTAGGGACAGTTGTGCAGGATATATCAATCTTGGCTGGAGGTTATTATCTTTCAAAGCTTGAATTATCCCCCCCCCCACTCTTCGTGATTTGATGGTTTGTGCTGAGAAGTCTGCTGTAATTCTGATGGGTGTTCCCTTGTAAGTGATCTGTTTCTTGTCTCTGACAGCTTTCAATATTCTGTTCTTATACTGGATTTCTGGAATTTTGATTATTATATGCCTGGGTGTAGCTCTGTTTGGGTTGTAGGTGGCTGGGGTCCTGTATGCCTCGTACATCTGAGTATCTTTATCTTTTGCTAAATTAGGGAAATTCTCTTGGATTATTTCTGTGAATAGCTTTTGTAGTCCATTTGTTTGTGTCCCTACTTCTTCTTTTACGTTCTTAATTCTTAAGTTATAGATCCTATCATCTTCTAGCCTTTGTATTATTGGTGTTTGTTTTCTTGTTATTTTTAAGAAGTTTTTCATTTCATGCTCCCATATTACAAATCTGCCCTGCAATTCAGATAATCTATCCTTAATTTCTTTCAAGCTGTTATGCCAGCTTTTGATAGAGTTTTTAGTTTTCTGGTAATCTCTTTGAACCTGCTTCATGTATTCTATGTTTTCTCTATTTTCTCCATCAAACAATTCTCCCCTTTTTTTCTGTTCTTCCATTCTATCATCTGTTTTTTCTTGGGTGGTGCTTAGCATTTCTCTAATTATTCTACTTATGTCTTGCTTTATTTCGTTTAATACTTCATTTTTAAACTTGTCTATGAGGCTCTGGATGTATCGCTTTATGTCTATTGGTGCCGTGTCTGATATTGCATGTTTTCTGTTTTCCTTTGCCTTTCCCATTCCTGGATTGGTGTTCTCAGGATTGGGGACTGAGGACCCTTTTTTTTTTTTTTGTATTTTTACCGGTAGCAGGGATCGAACTCATGACCACACACTTGCAAGGCAGGCGCTTATGCCACTGAGCTAAATCCCCAGCCCCGAGGACCCTTTCTTTTTGCTTCCTCTTCCCATATTTTTTGCTCCTTCCATACAAGCGAATATAGGAGGCCCAATTTTTTTCTCTTTGTCTGTTACAGTTTGTTTGAATTGCGCCTGCTAGGTGTTCCCGCCCTCTGCAGTGTACTAGAGAGACAGAGACCTGGGCAGCCTCTGCTGGGCCCGCCCCTCCAGGTTAACCTACCGAAGGCTTCACCGCTAGGGTGCACCTCCAGGGACTGGGACCTGGTTAGGGCAAGCCTACTGGGCAGGACCCATTTTTATGTTACTGAACAAAGTAATCACTGAGAAAAGTTTGTCCTGACATATTAAAGTCGTTATTAAGAATAATAAGTGCTATCTTTTTTCATATATGACTTGAAGAATTCTTGATGTTAATTAGCCTTTTGGAATAAAGCAGAATAAAAGTACATTTTGAACATTTTAAAGTAGGAATTTAGCATCTGTATATGTTTTCAAAAAAGTAAGAAATGACAAAATACCAGTGTATTCTAAAAAATATTCTTTTAGGTTTTTGCTTCCTGTTTTCATTTTAGTATTCTGAATATGAACTGAAGAAAAATTACCTTAAATACAGTTTATAATTCCTTAATCTAAACCACTGAACATTAGAAAATAAAGGCAAAAAAGCAAAAGTGCAATTTAAATGAGTTTTTACATAAAAAGGTAATTGTAGAGAGACCCAAATTAAACATATTAAAAAACTCTTCAACAAACTTTAATAATAATAAATGTAGGGAGCTGGGGATTTAGCTCAGCGGCGTAAGTGCCTGCCTGGCAAATGTGAGGTTGTGAGTTAGTTCCTTGGTACCACAAAAATAAATAAATAAATAATTAAATGTAGACTAACTGGTATGCTACCAAGGAAACCTCCTGAGCAGATCTGAGTGACTTTAGTATGTGTATTTTGACCTCTTAAACAACCCCAAGCCTTTACCGGGGGCATATGAATAGGAAGCTAAAGCTAAATAAATGAAAAGCATTCTATGTTCATATTATGTCAGGGATCAGCAGAGGAGTCCAGTTAGACTTGGCTCTTCAGAGTGCCCAGGAAGATGTACTTTTAGATTCATTGATCAAAGGTTCCCCATAGTCAGGGTCCCAATCAGATTACAGTAATCTGACTTTTATGCCATCTGTAACCTGTTGTCTTTATTGCTTTCAGAAGTTCAGCTACTATAGTAGGACTGTTGCCTTTGCCAACCCTTTATCCTTTGGAAGGAGTCCACTTTTTTTTTTCTTCCTTTTCTTCTTTTCTTTTCAGTACTGGTGGTTGATTCCAGGGCCATTTCTCTGGATCTCTAGCCTTCTTTTTTTTTTTTTTTTTTAATTTTGAGACAGAGTATCACTAAGTTGCTCAAGCTGGGCTCAAACTTGCACTTATCCTGCCTTAGCCTCCCAAAGGTAAGGTAAGGTAAATTCAGGTCATTTAAGGAAAGGAGGCTTTGTATACTCTCAGGTTTGATGCCAGCAAGACTGTCAAGAAGCACAGCAGGAATATGGACTTCTAGTAGTCTTAATGAGAAGTGAATAGATATCCTATCAGTTTAGTTATCTTTCCTTCATTCTGTTTCCTTTAGGGCTTCTTTAGGACTTGTTAAGGCTTGGAGCCTGCTGAATACGTGTGTAAAATGTTATATTCAAAGCATTCATTTGTTATTCAGCAGACATTTGGTACCATCTGTGTTCAAGATGCTCTGCTAAACTTTGTGACAGCATAAAGATGTAGTTGAGGTTCTGGCCTGTAAAGTTGGTGAGGAAAGTTGTTAAAGGAAAGAATAGGCTTTTATGTACTCTTAACATTATTTATTCTATGATACTAGTTTTTTTTTCTTTATCTAAAGGCTCTGAGTTCCCAAATTATGTTTGATCTTTACAATTCTGAAGCACCTGTGGATGATTGCCAACTTAGGATAGTTCAATTTACACGGGTTTTTTTTTTTTTTTTTTTTTTTGCTTTAATGATGATACAACGGGGATAAGCATTCAGCAGAAACCATATTTTGGTTTTGTGGTGCTGAAGATTAAACCCAGGGTCTTATGCATGCTAAGCAAATGTTTCGTACTCAGCCCAGAAATCTACATTTTGACTGTTGATCTTTTTACTGGACTCTGTATATTCCGTGTCACGGTGCTGAGCAGCAGAAGCTCCAGGCAGCCATACAACTATGGGGTTAAAAAACCGTACCTACCACACTGTACTGTATTGCTAACTTGTGTTCAGTGAGTTACATGTAATAAATGTCTATGTTAAATTTATAGTTTATTAGTTTATTATGATGGGTGTAACCCCATCATAAGTCCAGATGTTGTAGTTTTTCTGAGATGAAAGAGATTAAGGAAAGGATTAGAGGCTGTGGCAGACTAGAAATTTCTGAGGAATAAGGTGACACTATATCTATATTTCAGGTTACACTGTTACCAGTTATAAGCATTCTGGAGTATACAATACTATATTGTCAGTGAGGATTGAGTCGGTTGGTCAGAAAAGTCTTCAAAATGAACATGTAACTTGACTGTGCCTTAGGGAGAGTGTTCCAAGAAATGGGAAATATGTGAGAATTGGAGAATTGAATTAAACAAGAGATTTTTATTAGAGTGAGTGTACAGATTAGAAGGATTATACTGATGAATTATATAACACAAAAAAGCTGGCTGGCCTTAAAATGAGGAATTGGAGTAGGGTTGCTAGAAAACAGATTTTATTAAGACATACTTCATAACCATACACTTCACTCACTTAAAAGTATACAGTTTCATGGTTTTTAGTACATTTGGGTAGTTGTACAACCTATCAGCACGTTCTACTTTGAGGGCATTTTCATCACCTTCCAAATAAGCCCTGTGCTTATTAGCACCCCTTTCTTTTTTTTTTTTTTTTTTTTTGTCTTTTTCATTTTTATCGGTACTGGGGATCGAACTCACGACCACCTGCTAGCAAGGCAGGTGCTTATGCCGCTGAGCTAAATCCCCAGCCCCTAGCACCCCTTTCTTACCCTACCCTGAGCACTGACTACTGATCTACAGTTATGTTCCATGGATTTGTTTTTTTGTAATAGGATCATACAACATATGGTCTTTTGTGCCTGATATCTTTCATTTAGTTTTTGAAGTTCACTGATGTTGTAACATATATCTGTACTTTATTCCTTTTTATATGCCACTTGTAGTTCATTGTATGAATGTGCTACATTTTATTTATCCTTTTATCACTTGACAGGCATTCGTGCTGTTTTTATATTTTAGCTATTATGAATAATGCTACAGAGAACATTTAAGATTGTGAATATATGATTTCATTTCTCATGGATGGAACTTCTGAATCATGGTAACTCTGTGTTCAACATCATGAAAAAATGCCAAATTGTTTTTTAAGTGGCCACACCATGCCACAGTCCTACAGCAGTGTGTGAGGGATCGTTTCATTACATCCTCTCCTACACTTGGTGTTTTTTATTTCTTTGGTTATAGTCATCCTAACAGGTGTGAAGTGGTATCTCAATTGTAGCTTTGATTTGCATTTCCCTAATGACTAAGGATGTTGGAGTTTTTTCTGTACTCGTTGACCATTTGTATATTTTCTTTGGAGAAGTATCTCTAAGCCCTTCATCTATTTTTTAATTGGTAGTTTGTCTTTTTTTATTGACTGTTGTATAGCCTAGAGATAGCAATGAAAAGCTGTTGGATATCAAGAATTTTGGTGGTTGTAAATTTTTATGGCTAAGATTTTATGGCACATGTCATTAGGTTATGCCTGATGTTTTCAGTTTTCATTTACTCTTGCACTCTTAATATTTTAAACTTTTTAGATGGTATGTGAGCTATATATGTCAGACCTCTTCTGAAAAAAGCTTTTTTCAACTAATACTAAACTTTCCTTCTGCAGCTGTTATTGTAACCCTGTATTCAGTAGTGATAGGGTATCTTAACTTTCCTATGTATAGGTTTCTCACACATCAATTTTGCTTCCCCATGTAGATTGTATCAGCTTCTTTAAGGGAAGAGTTCTAGTCCACACAAACCTGGAATATTTCAATACTTGTTGATTAATATTTTCTCAGGGAAATTTTAGCTTTGCAGATTTTTCAGCCTTTAGCTGAAAAAAGAAAAAAGAAAAAAGAGAGGCACTATGGCACACACCTGATGGACCGAAAACCCATACGAAGCCAGAGCAGACATTGTGCCATGAGAGAGAAACTTTATTGGGTGGGGAGTGGGCTGCTTTGTGGACCAAGACAGCTGTTGTTTGGCTTGGGGAAAGGGTTTTTAAGGGTTGTTCTGGCGGGGTGGGGGTGGGGGGGGCGCCGTGGGTGAGCCAGGTGTGAGCAGCAGATTGTGACATAGTTGGTCACTGGGTACATTCCTAGGCGGAGTTGACTTTTGCGGTTGGAACAGTTCTGGGAAGTTTCTTTTCTTGCAATTTAAGTGTGAACAGGCTGACTCTTCAGCACCTTTAATCCAGTTCTCTGGGAGGTTGAGGTGGGAGGACTGCAAATTCAAGCCCACTGTACATAATGTAGGGACTTACACCCTGTCTCAGTATCAAAATAAAATAGGGTTGAAGATATAGCTCAGTACAAAGGCCCTGAGTTTAATACCCAGAGCTGGAAAAAAAAAAAAAAAAAAAAAAAAAAAGCATAAAGTACAGATTTTTAAAGTTTTTGAAACAAAACGTAGAAATGCCTGTGATCCTAGCACTTGGGAGGCTGAAGCAAAAGGACTGCTGTATGTTTGAGGCCAGCCTGGGCTACAGAGTGAGTTCAGTGCCAGCCTGAGCCATATAATGAAACCCTGCCTCAAAAAAGACCAAAAAATAAAAATAAAAAAATTTTAAAAACAAAGTGCAAAGTCAGTTTGCACTGTCCTTGACTGCTGTCTACTCATTTCTTGCTCTCCTTTCTATAAGCAGTCATTGTTATGTAGCAACCCTGAAGTATTCTATGCTTATACAAAGATATACATATCTTTTTTATATTTATTATGCAAGTAATAGCTTGTTATTTACAATGCTGTCATAGATATTTTACCCTTCCAAGAATCTGCTTCGTTTTGTTAAGGAAGTGACATGTATTGTATTTTATATTTTGATTGACAAATTGCTTTTATAGATTGTTCCAACTTTTATTTCAATAATATGTAAAGGTTCTGGGTTTTTTTTGTTTTGTTTTGTTTTTTGTTTTTTAAGTACTGGGAATTGAACTCATGACCTTGCGTTTGCTAGGCAGGCACTTACGCCACTGGCTACATCCCCAGCCAAGGTGCTGTTTTTTATGAATCACCAGTCAGAGTATATTACTAAATTTAAATTTTTCTCCAATTTCAATTTTATATGCTGCTTTTTTATTAAAATTTTTAATTAATAGAAAAAAGAAAATACCACACAAAATTAAGGGAAGTCTTGTTTTCAAGAACACTGAGAAGAAAAGTGACTGGCGAAGCCGTTGTGCTTTTGCTGATTTCAGTGTGAAGTGAGAATCTTGTGATTTGGCACTGTGATTAAAAAGAAAACAAAAAGCATCCATCAGGTTGCGAGTTGACACAGCCAGGGAGAGCTTCTTTCCAGAAGACTTAGCTGTTTCTTCCCTACTGTGGTACCCACCAAGTGGAGTGAATTTTAAAATGCTTGAATCCTGTCAGCCACACAAATGGGCTTTTAGCACAATTTGATTCATTCTGTAAATATTTGTTAAAGCTTCTTTTTTCACACAAAGTACTATGCTAGTGCTCTTTGACTTCCAAAGTTATTTCTATCTTGCCTCTCAGCAACATAAATTTACAAGATATTTTTAAATGAGAAAACCAAAATCCTACTATAGTAAATGCCATCAAAACAGTGGGAATGTGAAAACTAGCCACATTAAAAGTGAGCTGGGCCTGGTGCCATACATCTTACAGCACTCAGGAAGCTGAGGCAAGATCCCCATGAGTTCCAGGCCAGCATGTCCTATATTAGTGAGTTCAAGGCCAGCCTGCACTTCTTAGCTAGATCCTGTCTCCAATAAAACAAAACAAAACAAAAAAGCAAACTGTGGACATTACAAGGTATGTTTTAAGTGGAATCATAGTCTTCATTTGTGATAAGTTTTTGTTTTGTTTTGTTTTCACTCTGTATTTTATTCCTGTTAAATCAGAACCCCTAAGAATGGAATATACTCTGCATTGAATATTTTTTTAAGGCTCTCTGGGTGATTCCAGTATACCTCCCAAGGTATACATGGAGTAGAGGAAGTGTGTGTTCATAGCATCGACTTTTCTATAGATACATCCAGATTTTTAAGGCAAAGAAGAAATGAATTTAAATACTCACCAGCAGGATATGTTGTTCCGCATCCTTGCCCACACCTACTATTTTCAGTGTTTTAAGATTTTTACCAATCTCATGAATATAAAATGGGATCTTTGTGTGGTTTTAATCTTTTTGTATAACAACTATGACCTTGAGAACCTTTTGTTTGGAATATTCGCCACTCCTTTCTTTTTCTAAAATATTTTCTACTGAGTAGTTATTTTGCTTTGATCTTTTTAAAAAAATTCTGGATAATAATATGGAAGATGTCTTCTCACAGTCTGTGTTGCCTCTTCCTCTGTCCTATCATTTGATGGAAAAGGTTCTCAATTTTAATGTAGTCAGGTTTCAATCTTATATGGTTTGTACTTTTGCATATTTAACAATACTTTCTAAATTACTTCCTAAAGGTTTCACAGTTGTGGTATATGGGTCTTTAATCTATCTGGAATTAACTTTCAGTTGTGAAGCCTCTGACTTTTTCCAAAATAGAGAACTAATTATTTTAGTTTCATTTATTTAGTTTGCCCACTTCTCTATTGTGACTGGTATTGTCACCCGTCATAAATCAGATTTCCATATATATGCATGTCTATTTCTATATATGCTATTCCATTCCATAGTTTTATCAAATATCTCTGTGCTAGTACCTCAGTGTCTTAATTGCTATTGTTTGATATGTGGTAAGACAAAGCTTCCCTCCTAATTTTAGGAGTTTCTTGGCTTTCCTTGATCTTTTTCCCCTTCCAAATAAACTTACTTTTTTTTCAAGTTCTACCAGCACCTCCCCATCTGTTTAACCTTTAATTGAAATAATGTTGATTCTGTAGATCTATCTGGAAAAATGGATTTTTTAATGGTAGTCTTACTATCCCTTATCATTGCATATCACTCAACATAGGTGTTCTTTAATAAATTTTCAATAGTTTAGTAATTTTCTTTATAAAGATCACGAATATCTTTACTGCATATCTTTATTCCCTGGTGCTTGATATTACCTTGTGTATTATAAATGTTCTGTGTATCTTTGAAAAGAGTATATTTTTTCATTTACTGTGTATAGCATTTATTGTACATCTGTAGAATGAGGTCGATAATTGTATAATCAAATCTACAACATGCTTAGTGTAGTTTTCTTTATGTCAATTACTGATCTGTCTGAAGGTTATTTTTACTCATTTTTAAATTAATTAATTAATTGTAGGGTTTTTTTTCTTTTTCTTTTTCTTTTTTGGTACCAGGGATCAAACTCATGACCTTGTGCTTGACAGGCAGGCGCTTATGCCACTGAGCTAAATCCTCGACCCCAATAAATTGGTTTTTTGAAGCAAGGTCAGCCTAGGCTGGCCCCAGACAGCAATCTTCCTGCCATAGCCTCCTGAGTGCTGTCATCACAGGTTTATGCCAACCACACCCTATTTGTTCTGTGTATTTTTGAAAAACTATGTTATTAGATGAATACAATTTAGAGTTTCTTCTTAATAAATTAACCTTTAATTATTACACACAGTGTCCCTTTTTCTACCAGTACTTTTTGTCTTGTGGTTTATGTATTTTGTCTGGTATTCACTTCATCATATCTATTTATTTTATTTAGTTTGTTTTAAATTTGTTGGAAATCAGACCTAGGGCCTCACATGTGCTAGGCAATAACTCCACTGAGCTAACCACCCCATCCCATGCTTGTTTCTTTTTTAAAATTAATGTTTATTTGGCTGTAAATACTGTAAATCAGTATTTACTATCAGTTGTAGTTTTACTGTAAATCCTTTTTTGTCTTACGTTGTCATTGCATCTTGATAGCATATACCTGAGATATTTTAAAAATTCCAGTGTCTTAGTCTCTGCATTTTTTATTGCCTAATTTGTTCTATCTATATTTATTGTGATTACTTACACACGTATTTTTAGAAAACCATTTATTTTGTATCTTTTTACAAAACAGATTCCTCCCTTTGCCTTTTCAAAAATAAACTAAAATTATTTTCTAATTTTTTTCTTCACTACTGGTTTAGAAAACTACCACTTTCTGCTTCAAAATTACCATAATTCATCACAGGTGCCTTTTAGAAAATTAAATTTGTAGATGAGAAGATATAGTGAATTATTTTTGAGTATTACCTAATGCAATAATTGGCCCTTTTTCTAATTAATATTAATTGAATATATAACATGTATTGAAAAAGATATAGTAGTGGACAAAATATGCAAAAGTTCTTTTCCTTGTGGAATCCTTAAAGAAGGGGGACAATTTTAAAAAAATAGAGAGTATGTTAGCTACTCTTACACTGTCTCCAAAGATAGCTCCCTAGAATGTTATACTTTCCAACATCTGTAGTCCCCGCCTACACTTAGTTTGAGCTGGTCCTGTGTAACTAACAAAACATGGTAGAAAAATTTTTTTTAAAAAATAGAAATTAAGATGTGTTATATACATGTGCCAACTTCCCACAAGGAATGTAAACACACAACTACATTTTTTTTTAAAATCACCTTGGTTAAGTCATAAATCTCACAGCTGGTGCCTTTGTTCTTTCAGAGCCTGAGCTCTGAGGGAGAAAATCTAGCTACTATACAATCACCACAATTTGAGGTAGCTTTTAAAGTACTCATATGGGAAAACTATATGTCAGACAGAGTGTATGCCTAGTTACCAGCTTTTTCTGCCAAGTTAAGGCACTAGACTTAAGGTTAGAGAAGTTGTTTTGAATATTTAACTCAATGTAGCCAGTTCCCCCAACCATTTGACTAACCACAAAGATACCCCACACAAGAACCACCCCACTGAAGCCAGGCAACCCACTGAATTGTGAAATATACAAGTAGATTATTATTTTAAGCTACTGTTAGGATAATTTAATCCCTCAACAAGGTGGTGGTTACTACTATGAAGAAAAAGTAAATTGGAAAATAGATCAGGAAGGAGGAGATTCTACTTTAAAATGGGTGCTCAGTGAAATCCTTAGATGTTCTTATAAAAACTATGAAGAAAGTAAAGTTGGTATCTGAAAAAGAATGTGCTAGTCAAAATGAATAGCAGGTTACAAAAGCTCTGTGGTTAGAATTGTTTTAGGCTTTAAAAACAGCCATGAAGAGCAGTGTAGACAGAGCATTGTGAAAGAAAGAAACAATACTGGGAATTGATGTCACATGAGTTATTCTTGTGCCACATATGCGTAAGTTAACAGGAACCTGCCTATATGACAGTGGTCCCATAAGGTCATATTGGAGTTTAAAAATTCCTTTCTTCCAGTTACATAGTTACTTGCATGTTTATGGTGATGCTGGTATAACAAAACTACTATGCTATCAGTGGTATAAAAGTATAGCACATACAACTATGTGTAATACACAATACTTGCTAATAATTATAAATGACTATTTCTAGTTGTGTTAATCATCCCATTGCTGGAACAAAATACCTAACACCTATAAGTTGTATAAGGAGAAGTTTATTTTGTCTCATGATTTTGGAGGATTTAGTCTATGATTGGCTGGATCCAAGGCAGGAACATTATAGCACCATTAAAGCTCCTGACTTTATGGCAGCCAGGAAGCAGAACAAAGAAGAGACAGCAGAGAAAATTATAACCCCAAAGGCATACTGATAGTGCTCTACCTCCATCTATACCCCAACACCTAACAGCAGGTTCACCTATGAGCATCAGTAACGAATTTACAATGCTGTCTTTTATATTGTTTCAGAGTATCATCCATCTACCTACAAATAAAAGTTTGTTGTAAGGCGTGTGCCATATTCCATTGGCAGCGGCCTCATACAGCTCACAGTTTAAATGTTTCTTGATTGCATCAGGAGACTACTCAGCCACAAATGGTGACACATGCTTGTAATTCCAGAAAGTTCTCTATGAATTTGAGACTGCCAGCACAATTTAATGAGACCCTGTTGAAAAAAAAGAAAAGAGGCATTTTATCTGGCTTTGTACAAGCATGATCTGTATTGTTTGCACAACAACAAAATTGCCAAAGGACACATTTCTCAGAACTTGTTCCTGTCATTAAGCAACATACGAGAATTGAGAATAGGGGCAGATTACATATGGCAGTGACATTCATGAGGTGCACCACTTTTCTAAAAATAACAAATATATTGTAGTAATTTTTTCTCTTCCAAAATTAATGTAAATCATACAAAAATTTGTATATGCTTAATGAAAAAAGCTAGTGCTTCAAACTTAATACAAAGAAGTAATTTAACTAGTATATTTCATTAGGTAGACAATGAGTTAGAATATGAGTTAGACTTATGAAGAGTTGCTGGCTTTGACAATTATAAATTAGCTCTGTTGTATTGGTGACTTACATATGAACAGTTGGCAATTGGTAATGATACTTGGTGACACAGTAAATAATTCTTGGTAAAGTTCTACACCAAACAATGTAGAACTTTCCCTTGACTTAGATAGAGAATGCATTACAGAAAGTTCAGATTATATTAAAAGAATACAATTCTTATACTTCACTAACATGAGTATTCCATGGGCTCTTAGAGATCCAGGTGCTATCCATGAAATTATAGTATTTCTCCATAGTTGTGATAGTCAAAACATATTTCCATTGCAACTTCAGATAAAGGACTTTAACTCTGAGTGACATGGTAAGTATTTAAAGAGTTCTAAATTGATTTAGTTCGCTTTCTGTTGCTAACAACAATACCATGGACTGGGTGAATTATAAAGAGAGATTTATTTTGACCAGTGTTTCTGAAGGGGCAGGATTTGAAGGGCTGCATCTCCTGATAGTCTTCAAGGCCTAATTTTGCTGACAGTCTCAAGGAACTCAAGGCATTATGGTAGGGTAAGACACAGAGAACAGGCATGCTATGTATCTTCTGGTCTCTATTTCCTCTAATAGAGCCAACAAAATTCTGCGATGGGGCTCCACCCTAATGAATATATCTAGTACTCGTCACCTTCCAAAGATCCCACCTCTGAAGCACTATAGTGCGATTAGATTGTCTTCCTTATAATATCTCACAATGCAGGCTGGGCATAATGGTACATGCTTGTAATCCCAGCACTCAGAGCTGAGGCAGTGGGATCCTGTGAGTTTGAGGCTTACCTGGACCACATGTCTCAGCAACAGCAAGAGCGACAGACAACTAATGCATCACAATGGAAATTAAATTTCAGTACTTGAAACCTTGAGAGACACTCTCAAACCATATCCAATTCATATCATAAGAAAAGGAATAACATAATTCACTATATTTTAGTAAGAACATTCTGACTGCTGTGTGGAGAGTAATTTGGGGTCATGGGGAAGTACAGTGGAGGAGAAACCAGATAAAAGTCTACTACCATAATCTAGGTGGACAGATTGTGATTTAGAACAGTTAAGGGATAGATTCTAAAATATGCTTGGATCTTGATATTTAAAAAGTAGTTTATACATGTCATGTATTTCTTTTGTTTTCATTATATCCTTGTCTTACATTTTCTGAGAATTAGTTATACTGTTGGATAGTTAATCTGTTAGAGAGCTTTGAATTCTTTTTTTCCTTTTTCTTTTTGAGACAAAGTCTCACTATGCAGTTCAGGCTGGCCTTGAGCTCACTTTGTAGCCCAGGCTGGTCTAGAACTCGCAACGATCCTCCTGCCTCAGCCTCTGGAGTGCTGGGATTACAGGCATGAACCACCATGTCTGGCTCTTGAATTCTTTTTTTAATTCTTTTTTATTTTAAAGAGAATAAAACAAAACAGAATAAAACAAATCAGAATAGAACAGTGCAAGTGATACAGGACTTCAAAACAAGACAAGAAATCAGCAATGGCTACTGTAGTGTCTCTCGTTTTCTTCAAAATAGCTGGCCGTTTCATCACACACAATAAAATCAAATAAAGCATAACACAACAAAATTGATAAAACAAAAGAATGAAAACATTATAAGACTTCAAAACAGTAGCTACATATTGTCTTTTTCTTCAAAATTGTTATCTATACCTTCACACATAATAAAATCAAACAGTACAAGAATTTCTGGGATCTTGATTGTTACATGTCAGGGTGTAGATTTACTTTGGTTATGGCTAGCTGGAGTTCTACATACCTGACTTATCTGTATGCCAGATCCTTTTCCCATGTTTGGGAAATTTTCTGCTATTCTATAAATAGTCTTTATTTCATTTGTGTTGACCCCTGCTTCTTCACTGATACTTGTCATTCTTAAATTATTTTTCTTTGTGCCATCTTGCAGCAGTTGAATTGTTATTTCCTGGTTCCTTCTTATTTTTAAGAGATCTTAAGAGATTACTGGCTGTCTTCAAGGTCTGAAAATGTACTGATACTCTCTTTCAAGGAGTTTTGCCAGCTTTCAATCTAATTTCTTGGATATCTCTGTGAATCTGCTTCATGCATTATAATTCCTTCCTACATTGTTCATTCAAGGTTTCCATCATTTTCCTATTTTTTTTAATCTGTCTTCTTTAGATATGCTCAGCAATTCTTTCATTATGTTTGTGATTTCTTCTTTTACTTGAGACATTATTTCTGATATGATTACTTTTACAGAGAAAACTGAACTTTAATGTGAGAGAATTTTTTTCTCTGAATAGTTGTTTTTAGTGCAAATTAAAGTAGAAAAATGGACTCTCCTTTTTGTTTTTTAATTGGATTTTGTTCTGTTCTGGGCATTGGAATTCAATTAAGTAATGATAAATAAAAAGTCACTTTCATAAACACACCTTTTGACTTTATTTATTTATTTTAGGACCAATGTCAAGTTATTGTTTGCAGGACTGGAATTTTGTTAAAAATTAGGTATTTATTTTATGACTATAACCCTTGTAGGAAGTATTCCATCAAGCACAGGAGATACTTTAATCTCCTCAAGTTATTAGAACATTTCTTGAATAGCAATTGTGGTGAAAATTCGTATCAGTGTGCCTTACTCTTATGTACCACAGCTAGCGTGAAGGGCAGCCAGACCTTTCTTTTTGATAAATCAGTAGTTTGCTTTCCTCCATCTAGCAGCTGCAAGAACATATCTATTTTTTAGCAATCGTTGATTAAGGTGAAGTTTTTATATTTTGAAAAGGTGTGGAAGATGAGGAACTAGCTTTCATAGGAAGAAATTCAATAGACGGATTCAGAATGCTTAGTGTCCTTTTCTATAAATATTTATTGAGTACTTACTATGTTTAGTGATAGTGAATTTCTTGGGTGGGTAAGTGATTTGGGAACTGATCTCCACAGAGTAGTGGGTTTCCCTCCTCAAGGGAAAGGCTGGAAAATGTGACATTGTACTTTCCATTGTTATTGTCCCCATCTGGTAACCAGAATTAATATTTTTGAGTAGTAGTTAAAATGTGTGATGCCTTTTTTCCTTCATATTGGAAACAAAATTGGTTTTTTTCAACTTTACATTGTTTTCCTCCTGCCAAAAAAAAAGTAGGCATTTTTTTTTTACCTTTTGTTTTGCCCAGCTCCATCTTCTGATCTTAGACTCCAAGACCCTTTTCTGTGCTTGTTCTTTGACTCTCCAACTGCTAACTATAAAGCAGACAGTTTACAAACAGTCTGAGCTAACAGCTTCCTTTCTGCTGATCAAATCATTGCCAGAATGAAACCATTCTCAGGGATGAGAGTGGGTGTTCTGGTTAGTGGCTCTTCTGGAATGTAAGTGGACCCCTATTTTAAGAAATGCTATTTTTGTTCCACAAGTTCATTGTACTCCAAGATACACATTTGTAGCAATTGGAAAGTTTGAGAACATAAACTGAACTTATTGGAAATTATTAGATCAGTGAACAGCCTTCATGTGGCTTGTTAGTAATCAGAAAATCCTGAAGCTACCATAACCGGTAGTAGAATGCAGTGTACTGAGTCTATTACCTTTGACTTTAGTTTGTATATGTGAGATACAATCTAACAGCAAGCTGGAGCAATTTGTTTAGCAATGGTAGCAGCCCCATTTGAGACAGGGCATGACAGGGAACATCCCAACACTAATCCCTGGAGATTGGATGATAGATTTAGTTCCTTATTTTGTTTTATGTGATCAGAATTACATATTTTGGGGGAAATATAGATATATTTTTTAAAGCTGTTTTGAATAGTATCACCTCACTCTACAGGAAAAAAATATGAGAGCAGTTTGGGTGTATAGGATCGTGACTGTGTTAGAAGCTCTACTATATATATATATATATATATATATAAAATATATATATATTTTTTTTTTTTACCAGAAATTGAACTCGGGACATTATGTTTGTCAGGCAGGCATTGTGCTACTGAGCCATATCCCTGGCCCCTGTATTCTACTACTATGCTTGCCATAGACTAGTTATGTATAACTTGTGCTTGAACACTTAATGCTTACCATTTTTAAGTTTTAGGTTCTTTACCATTTTTAAGTTTTTTGCCAAAAAAAAAAAAAAAAAGATAAATTAAGGTCTTCTCATTTAACTTTTAACTCAAATCTTCTTTGATTCTTTACTGTTTGCATCATGAAGGATTTGGCCTCTGTGTCATCCCTCATTTTGAATATAGTAAAAAAAATAGGATGTTCACTAGTCATGTGAAGCATACACGTAGTGAATACTCTCCTTTTCCTTTGTGACAAGTAGGACAGGAACATCCTATCTTGATTTTAGACCTTGTAGGTTTCTGTGGCATGGTTCTGACTTAGCATTCTATTCTCAATTTTTCCTCTTTGAAATTATGAATAAATAGAATTGGGGGGAAAGTGGGGTAAGGAGACAAAGTAAAAGATCGAAAAAGCAAAAGAAGATGAAACAGGGTATGAATACCTCAGTGATTACTGAAGTCAAGTAAATTTTACATTGTTCATTATGTTCCTTTCTTGTGTGACTACTGCTGCTTGCTCTCCTTAAGTGGAGATAGAGTCAGATTTGTGTGAATGTTTCTACTGTATTCCCTGGAGATCATAAAACACTCAGCTATATTTGTTCTGCTATGAGAATAGATAACTGAAAGGCAGTTCAAAATATTTGTTTAATATTTTCTTGCACTGTGCCACACACACTTGAAATTTGCTGACTGTTTTTGGTTTTTCCTTTTGGGCTATGCTATTTTCCGTCTTCTAATGGGAAAATAACCTAGCAAAGTTTTTTCCCTTACATTTGACAGATAAAGGCAGAGTTAAATTGTTTTACTCCAATAAATGTTGTGTGATCAGGGAAAAGTTAATTGTATCATACTTTGAGAAAGGAGAGACTTTGAAAAATTATTACATTGGTCTGAAAGGGTTTTATCCAGAAGTCTTGTGCATACAAAGTCTTATACTGAAATGCAATATGTAAAATAGATAAAAGTAATGATTTTTTGTCAGGAGGCCCAAATCTACTTTGTTGGAACCAAGCATAATTGCACACACCTGTAATCTCAGCTACTTAGGAGGTGGCAACCATCGGCACATGAGTTCAAGATCAGCTTGGGCAACTTGATGAGACCTTGTCTCAAAATAAAAAAATTATAAGAAAGGCTACAAATGTAGGTTTCTGGTACAGCACTTGCCTACCATGTATGAAGTCTTGGGTGCAGTTGCAGAACTTTGTGTGTGAGGAGTATAGTTTGGGTCGTATACTGGTAACTTATGTGAATTCCCGATTGCAGAAAAAAAATCTTTCTTATATTGGAGTTTGAACATATGCAGGACATCTTTGCCATGTGCTCACTAACCAGAAATTCCTCAAATATTTTTTAGGGAATATTATCATCAGTGAGAAGCACTAATCTACAATCCTGCTTCTGGTGACTTTTATCTAGTTCCAAAGCTTTATGTGTCAGCTACATAATGATAGTTATCAACTCTGTTCTCTTCAGCCCTTGTCCTCTCTCTTTATGAGCTCCACATTTGTCAAAGCAACTGGCTACTTGACTTTTTTCCTTTGAAGTCTTGTACAAACTCAAAAATAATATGTATTAAATAAAACTCTTGGTTTCTTCTCTCCAAAACTCTTTCTCTTACAGTTTTTTCCATCTCAGTAAAAATTGAAAGTAAGACATTCCATACTTTTCCTGTCTCCCCAAATCCAAACCACATTTATCAGTAAATTTTATCAATTCTTTCTCTCCATTTCTCTCTGGTCCCAGTATTACCAGTCTAATTCAAGGTGCTCTTTTCTTGCCTTCTTATTGGTCTCGCCACTTAAATTCTTGCCCCCATGTTATCTATTCTTCACTTAGACCCTAGAATAATCCTTAATAAACATCATGTTACAACCCCACTTAAAACATTTCAGTAGTTGATTTGTGTTCTTAGGATAAAATTTAGCCTCTTGTGATTTCTAAAGATCCTGAAATTATGTAACTCTTGCCTTCCTAGTATCATTTTTAACACACTCTTTTACCTGATCCCCTCAAGCTACAAAACCCACTTATACTCCTTCAATAATGAATTGTCTTCTGACCTTTGATCTCTCCACTGGTTTTCTTCTTAGTTCATTGGACTTCTTGGTTGCTTCCAAGTTTGCATAATTTTGAACAATGATACTATAAACATCTATGTACTCTGTGTGTGTGTATGTGTGTGTGTACATATACATAACTTTTTAGCACCTTTAGGTGAGTACCAAAAAGCACAACCAGATTTATATGAGAAGAGTATGTTTAGTTTTGTTAAAAAACTGCTAAGTGTATTACAGAGTAACTGTACCGTTTTGCATTCCCACCAACAGCTGATGAAAATTCCTGCTGCTTCACATCTTTCCAGCATTTGGCGTTGTCAGTGTTCTGAATTCTGGGCATTCTGTTAGCTATATAGTATTACTGACTAGCTTTACAGTATGTTTGAGCAGCATACTGTTTGTAAGTCGTTTTCTGTGGATCACATGTCTTATCCACTCCTATCCTCAGCCATTAAGATGAGCAGCAGTTAGTATTTTCAGGAATCTATGAGTGAGAATTTCTTGGTATACCTAAAAATTAAAGAAACTTGGAGTAATCACTGTACTTAGATGACCTCAAGGTGCAAAGGTTAGTCATATGGATACTGATGTAACCACCGTGAACCCTTTAATGTACAAAGGTTTCTGCTGTTCGATGCAAAAGTCTAAAGTTTGCAAGATGCTGCTACTTGAAAAGGTCCTGAGAGAAGTCTGTAAGAACTGACTAGCTGCCACCAAAAAAATAGGTTCAGGTCTACAACTCCAAAAAGCCTTAGAATTCCGTTAGTAGTAGGCAGTCTAGAGGAAAACCTCAAGGTGTAGATGAGAAGGCAGCTGCCTGACTGACCCCTTTGGTTCAGCCTTGTAACATGAAATCCTTGCCATGTCTTTCTGGACTTTTGACCTAGAGAATTGTGATCCAATAAATGGGTGTTATTTTTAGCCATTATTTAAGTATAGTAATTTGTTGCAAAACAATAGAAAACTAATTCATAGGGAGTACAACCCTGCAAGAAATGTTGGTAGAATATAAAACAATACTGTTATTTTAGCAAATTTAAGAATGTGTATACCCTGTACCTAGGATGTGTATTTTAAAGAAATTTTTACACAGACCCATTAAGGTCTATGTATAAGACTATTAACAGTAAGACTTTTTACTAAAGAATGAATAAAATGTAGTAGACACATATCATTGAATACATGTAACAACTAAAGACAACAGTTTTATCTACAACAACAGTTAAATGGGGGAAGGGGGACATAACAAGATACATGATACATTATCATTATTGCAAATTAAAAACAGTATACATTGAATATTTACATAATGACCACCATGTGTCAAGTGTAGGTTCAATGTAAATCCATCATCATGTAAATAAGAATTCTGCAAGTTATTTCTAGGTGATTCAGTTACACATTCCTCATTTTATAACCGAGTTCAGGTCCTGAGTCTGGGTACTTAAAAGAATTTGTCACTAGGCTTCCGGGAGAACATGGTAGATAGATAGCAGCAGCTACAGAGGCTCTCTGAGATACCCTGCTTAGAATCCAGGAATGGGGCAGTGCGAGGAGTCCTAAGCAAGGGGAGATATAACCTGCCAACCCAGGAATGAACTAAACTAAGAGAAACCAACTGGAAACGCAATCCCGGTGCTATAACAGGAACAGACAAAATCTCAGCGCGGAAGCTGGAACCTGTGCCATTGCAAGCTGTGATTTGAATTTCCTGCTGCTGCTGCTGCATCTAAATTGGCATGGCAGGGAGAGAGATGTGCAAAAACTCTGAGAGTGGGAATCGGCGAACGGAGTGGAGAACGGGATGGTCAGGGAGCCCTGCATTGACCTGCAGTGAGTGAGTAGAACGGGGACCCTTCCATAGAGTAGGAGGCTTCAGCAAAGGACGTACTGGGACCGGACAGACTTGCCGGAAGAGGACGCTGCAGTAACTTTAGTCGCATATTCCCCTCTCAAGTGGGATTGGTGGGGAGTGCCTGGCCTTGGTGACACCACTGACTAACACCCAGTAGGCTAGCCCAAACCAGGTCCCAGCGCCTGGAGGTGCACCCTAGCAGTGAAGCCTTTGGTAGGTTGACCTGAAGGGGCGGGCCCAACAGAGGCTGCCCAGGTCTGTGTCTCCCTAGTACACCTCAGTGGGCAGGAACACCGGGCCGGTGCAATTCAAACCAACTGTAACAGACAAAGAGGAAAAAAACTGGGCCTCCTATATTCGCTTGTATGGAAGGAACAAAAATTATGGGAAGAGGAAGCAACAAGAAAGGGTCCTCAGTCCCCAATCCTGAGAACACTGATCCAGGAAAGGTGAATGCAAAGGAGAATGAGGAAAGAAAACATGCAATATCAGACACGACACCAATAGACATAAAGCAGTATCTCTGGAGCCTCATAGATGAGTTCAAAAGAGAAGTATTTAACAACATAAAGCAAGATATAAGTAGAATAGTTAGAGAAATGCTAAGCACCGCCCAAGAAAACACAGATGGTGGAATGGAAGAACAGAAAAAAAGGGGAGAATTGTTTGATGGAGAAAATAGAGAAAACATAGAATACGTGAAGCAGGTTCAAAGAGATTACCAGGAAACTAAAAACTCTATCCAAAGCTGGCATAACAGCTTGAAAGAAACTAAGGATAGGTTATCTGAACTGGAGGGCAGATTTGTAATATGGGAGCATGAAATGAAAAACTTCTTAAAAATAACAAGAAAACAAACACCAATAATACAAAGGCTAGAAGATGATAAGAGGATCTATAACTTAAGAATTAAGAACGTAAAAGAAGAAGTAGGGACACAAACAAATGGACTACAAAAGCTATTCACAGAAATAATCCAAGAGAATTTCCCTAATTTAGCAAATGGTAAAGATACTCAGATGTACGAGGCATACAGGACCCCAGCCACCTACAACCTAAACAGAGCTACACCCAGGCATATAATAATCAAAATTCCTGAAATCCAATATAGGAACAGAATATAATCCAATATAAGAACAGAAGCCATTAGAGACAAGAAACAGATCACTTACAAAGGAACACGCATCAGAATTACAGCAGACTTCTCAGCACAAACCATCAAATCACGAAGAGCGTGGGGGGAAAATAATTCAAGCTTTGAAAGATAATAACCTCCAGCCAAGATTGATATATCCTGCACAACTGTCCTTAGAAATTGATGGAAAAACAAGGTGCTTCCAGGATAAAGAGGACCTAGGGGAATTTGCAACCACCAATTCAACTCTACAGAGAATACTGCAGGATATTCTAAAAAAGGAAAATACCAAGATTCCAGAAACAGTGGCAGGGAGGCCACAATGAATGGTGCAGAAAGTGGAATGAAGAAGACAAACCGACAACAAAAGACAGAAAAAGAGTTCAACAGAAATGAGGCAGAGAAGATCGGATGGTAGGAACAGTTATTTTGGAGAAAACAAGACATTATAATAGCTAGTGCTGATTTAATATCCTCTTGTTTTAAAGTCCCATCAAGCTTATATTCTTCTGTCTCCATCGGTCTTAACAGGTTGTATCTTACTGGATTTTATTATATGTGATAATATAAGCAAAAACTTTTATAGACAAGGAGATTATACAGAAACCATTGTTCATTTTCTGATAGTTGGTCTAAATACCCTATAATACTGTCATTCTCTTGAATGGTTTTACATTGTGTTGATATGTTTGATGCTACAGTATACAAAGTTATACTCAAAGATTTCAAGGAAAGAAACACTATGGTAACTACTTTTATGTCGGGATTATCTTGTGGTGAAACACTATTTTGCTTAAATGGTTGTGCTTTGACCTGCACTGTTTTGTTGTTATGCCCTCTTTTATCTCAATCTCCTTTTTAAATTATTTACTTTTTTATTTTTATCTTTTTAATCAAGGGAAAAATAAATAAAAAATAGTAGGATACATTATAGTAACCCACTTTGATTTCCTATTAACTTGATTTGAAACCCTGTATTGCCCTCACCATCTTGTTTTGACTGATTTTCCCGTATTCTGCTTTGCTTGATAGTACCAAGTTCGAAAGTATAGGCAAAACTGTGAAGACAATAAGATTCAATGACGCCCATTCTGGTTGACTATTATCTTCTTTTAAAGTCCTATAATGTCTCCAATGTTTTGGTTTTATTCTTTACTGTTTTTCTCAATTTTATTATAACTGATGATATAGGCAATTTTTTTTTAAGATAGCAAGAGGCTGTATGGTAACCATTGTTGATCACCTAGTATTTTGTTTTTACATTATCTATTATGTCCATCCTTTTGATTTGCCTGACTCTGTTCTGTTATTTCACATTTGGTTTTACTCTCTTCAAAAAAAAAAGTAATAAGAACTGTGGGAGTAATAAAACCCAAAATGTGCAGTTGTCATTGTACAAAAGAAAGGAAAAGAAAGTGCTCTAACAGATATAACTGCATATATATTTAAGTGTATAAGATAGATAACCATATTACTGAGTTTTGTTGGATCACTGAACAAAACTGTTTGTAGTCTCACTGTTTGAAAGTCCACTTTATATGCTTTAATTTTGTAACTTGAACAACTATTTCTAAGATAACAATATGTAATCTATTAACTAGTGATTTCCTAGTGTTTATTCTTTCTGAAATTCTGTATAACTTGTGCCCTTTTTCTGTTTTTTTTTTCTTTTTCTCCTTAAATAAAATTAAAAAAAAAAAGAATTGGTCACTAAATGAGGGATTGCATATAAGATACACATTACAATATGCAGAACAAAGAGATGGTCAAAGGAAATTCCAACCTGATGACTTTGCTTCTGTTTACATAACTTTTACATGCAGAACTGTAATGTATAACAATATAAAACTCAGTACTCTGCTATTCAGTACAGTCACCAAAAATTACAGTACTATTGTGTAGAAGTAGCTAACATAAAGCCACTCTGCTGCTCAGATTGCTGCAGTGTAACTCCGAGTGTAGAGTATAAGTGAATAGTATATTTTGGTCATTAGTTGAAACAGTTGTTACACAGGTAGGTCATTAACATGGAATATCTGAAAATGGCTATTCAACTGACCTAGCACTACTTTTGAACACTACATCCATGCCTCCTGATTTGAGATAATAATATCTTCATATTTCCTGTGAACATGCATTTATTTCTGGGCTTTCAGTCCTATTTTATCCGTTCACAAGTTTGTCCGTGAACCTCTGTCACACTATTTTTAGGACTCTACCATGTTTTAATATTTGGTTAACATGATATACATGGAGGTTTTTTTCCATGCTCTTTCCATTGAGAAATTTGAATCATGTCTCAAGTTCTTCTATTTGGTTTAATAGTTTTAAGTTTCATCCCTTTTTAGTATATGTAAATATATTTAATTTAAACAGTATAGATGTATCTGTTCTTATAATGTTGGGTGTAAATCACATTTTGTTTACCCATTTTTCCATAGATGGATATTTGAGTTGTTTCTGCATTTTAGTTCTTGCTAATGGTGTTATGAACATTTGTGTGTATTCCTTTTAAATTTTTATTTTAATGCTTTTTGAAATGTATCTAGGAAAGGAATTACTACTTCATAGTATTTCTATTTTAACTTTTTCAGGAACCACTAAACTCCCTCATTATACTGTCTTATATTTCTAATTTTATTGCATTGTGACCAGAGAAGATACTCTATATGAATTAGTTACTTTTCTGTGGTCACTGATACAAAATACAAAAAGGGAAAACATTGATTTAGCTCACAATGTATAGACATTTCAGTGCATAATCAGTAATAGGTTTTTTGGCACAGCTGAGAGACAAAGATAAGAAAGAGCCTTTACTACCAGTATGGGAGGGTTGCTGGAGACTCTGAGGACCCTCAAACAAGGGAAGAAGGGGAATGGCTTTTATGGAGTTGGGCTAGGGGTGGAGACTGGGTCATGGTGTTGGGAGAGGATTGGAGGATCTTTGGTGCGCTTGAAAGAAGAGCAGAAATTTTATTTTGGGCATGGAAGTAGAATACGTGAGTTAGTATTGGAGGGACACACAGTGGTTCTAGGGCCCAGTGCCATGTTGGACAGGCACCAGGTTAAGTGTGGTAGAGTCCCATATGAGCGATCAGTCAGCTGGCTCTAAGGCAGGATAGCATGGCAGACAGGCATTGTAAAGAGAAACAGCTCATGGTGGGTAGAAGGTAGCAAAACAAAAACAAACAAGGGAAAACCACAGCTCTTTCTTTCCCTTATGTCCTATCCAGGTTACCTTAGGGCAGGTAGCACTCACACAAGTAACCCTAGTAATCTTGATCCTATCGTTGCACCGTATCAATTCCAGTGTCACACACTCTAGATCCAGCCACCTATGAAAAAGCACCACTAGTGACCAAATGAGGCTTTGGGGAACATCTAAGCACAACTCTAAAATATTTCAGTGTTTTAAAATGTTTTGACATTTGTTTTATGACTCAGTATGTGGTCTATTTTGGAGAATGATCCACATTAAAAAAAAGTGTGCTATCTTTTTTTAGGTAAGTCTACGATCTTTTGTAGCCGTACGTTCCTCAGGGGAACCTTGGGGTGTCCCCCAAGACTTTAAGATGCCCTTTTCTTGATTTTAAATTCACTTAGTTGTTGCACATCTTTAACTGTTTTTCAAAGTTCTCGTTTGTAAATCATCTTCAGTTTTTGTGAAGTAGGAGTGGGCTTTGGAGATTCCCTTATCAGATTTTGCTGAAGACCTATCCAAGACCCCCAGCTGCCTGTATGTGGGGTATGGTGAAGGATGAAATACAAGACAGGACAGTATTAGGAATGCATAAAGTGGGGGAGGGAGGTCAGGGTCTCGGGACGGGCCAAGAGAAAGGCTCTCCAAGCTTGCCACTATTTATTGAGCACATAGGCACATTTTCATAAGGGGCATCAGAGAACAGCAGTGGTGGTTACAGTAGCCTGATGCCAAGGAAGGGGAAAAGTGTACTTTTCCTGGGAGCAGAGAAGTAGAGGAGCAAGTTTATCGTCATAAAAGAAACAAGTTAAGACCCTTCAGCACACCTGAGTAACTGCCCTCGCTGTATTGTCCTCAGCATATCTCATCTTGCCCTGTGAACACCAGGAACCTTAGAGGCTTCAACCATAATAGCTGAGAAAAAGCAGGAGTTTCAGCATTTCAGTTGACCCACAAGGCAGGGCAAGCACTGCTTCCACAGGACCTTAGCCTCAATTTAAAATTCGTGGTTTCCAACAAGATTTGTTGACATCCATTTAGTAATTACTTTTTAAAATATTTTACAATGACTTTTTCAGTGTTAGGTTTTCCTGCACAATAGAGGCAAAAAAAGAAAAAGAAAAGAAAGAAAGAGGCCTTTATTGAGAACACAGAGTAGTGAGGCTGGGCTCCTCATCTGGCTGGATACAAAGGGGGCTGAAGGTTATATGACCTCTGGCCAGAGACAGAGTTGGTGTAGGTGTTAATGAAGTCTGAGGAACTGATTGGAATTTTCTTTGTCCACATGAGAAAGGAAAGAGGAAGTTGCAATCAGGGCTGAGGGAGAAGGAGGAAGAAGTGGTCATCAGAAATTTTTGCTTTGACCTTCTGCCATGTTAGAATACCACCATAACATTCAGTAATTTATATTAGGACAAAAATCTTTCATTGAGATAATAAAGTTTATAGATGATACAATGATACAGAAAAAATTTAAACCAATATAATGATTAATTGCAGTATAAAGTAGAAATAAAATTTATAATTAAGTAAAGTTGAAATAAAAACCCCATATAAATTATATACTAAAATGTGAAGGAAAAGAGAAAGCATGGTAGTCTTACAAAGTTGTTGGCTCTTTTGGAGAAAGCAAGTCTTCATTTAAATAGTGAAGAAATACCAAAGAAGACAGAAATAATCCCCATGCATCTTTAGCCATCTGATCCTTGAAAAGAGGGCTTAATATATGCTGGGGGGGGGGGCTGGGGATTTAGCTCAGCGGCATAAGCACCTGCCTTGCAAGCAGGCGGTCGTGAATTCGATACCTGGTATCGATAAAAATGAAAAAGACCAAATATATATATATATATATATGCTGGGGGAAAGCCTCTTTAGCAAATGGCCATAGAAAAATTGACCATCCACGTAGAGGAATGAAACTAGTCCCATGTCTCTTACCCTCTACTGCCATCAAATGGATCAAAGGCTAGATGTAAAAACAGAAAGAAACTGTAGAAAACAAAATAGAGGAAACATTGAAGCTATAGGGATAGGCAAAGACTTTCTGAATAGAATTCTAGTAGCACAAGAAATAACACCAAGAATCAACAAATGAGACTACGTCAAATTAAAAAGATTCTGCACAAAAAAGCAAAGAATCAACAGGGGGAAAGAGACAACCTACAGAATGGGAAAAAAGTTTGCCAGTTGCTCTTCTGATAGAGGACTAATATCTAGAAATCAAAAAACTAGTCTCCAAAAGCCAAATGGGCCAATTAAAAGAGAAAAAGGGCAAATGATCTGAATAGACACTTCATAACAAGAAATACAATTGGCCAATAAACACATGAAAAAAGTGTCTAGCGTCTTTTTTTTTTTTTTTTTTTTTTTTTTGTCTTTTTCGTTTTTATCGGTACCAGGGATCGAACTCACAACTGCCTGCTTGTAAAGCAGGCGCTTATGCCGCTGAGCTAAATCCCCAGCCCAGTGTCTAGTGTCTTTAGCCATTAGAGAAATGCAAACTAAAACAAGTCTGAGATTTCATCTCACTCCAGTCAGGATGGCTATCCTTAAGAACACAAAAAGCAATAAATGCAGGTGAGGATGTGGAGGGAAAGGACCCCTTCTGTGTTGTTGATGGCAATGCAAAATGGTATAACCACTGTGGGAATCAGTATGGAGAGTCTTTTAAAAAAAATAAATGTAGAAATTTCCTTTAACTCAGCTCTACTTCTCCTGGGTTTTTTCTGCAAAGAGTTAAAAAGGCATCGTACTATAGTGGTATATGCATCCATTCATGTTTACAGCAGCACAATTTGTAATAACTAAACTATGCAACAACCTGGACTTACATCAACCAACAAAGAAAATGTGGTATATGGAGAACGCTATACACATGGAGAATTATCAGCCATAAAAAAGGATGGATTTGAGTGATTTGTGGGAAAATGGATAAATCTGGAAATGATAATGTGAAGTGAAATAAATCAGACAAGGTTAAATATCTCATGGTTTCTCTCATATGAGAAGCTCAAAATATGAGTAAAATGAAGAATAAAATAAAGGGCAGATGGTAGAAAACAGAAAGCTGACTTTTTGGAGATAGGGAAGAGAGGGGAAGATGGAAGTAAGGGGAATCCAAAATGATCAAATATGTATGTATGTCTGTGTATATACTCACTGTGCTTTTATATTAACTGTACAATTATACTAAAACATTTTCTATGTATATGTATAGAATTCCCCAAAATGAATGTTATTTTTATGTGTCACAAACATATACCAATAAAAAATTAAAATTTAAAAGAAATGTCATAGAACTTCACTTTTAGTTTGAAATGTTAACATATCAGATCTGATATTTAAATTTTGAACAGATAAACTGTTGGGAACAATATCCTTGGTAACTGATAAAGATGAATTTGCATGTGTGTGTGTGGTGCTGCTGACTGAACCCAGCTCCTTACGTGTGCTAGGCAAGCAGTCTACCCATAGCTACACCTCCAGCTGAGAGAGTTTTTTAAATGGATTCATATACCCTTTAGGGCCAGTATCAAAGTATTTGAATAAATAATAGGCAATTTAAAAATTTTTTCAATTAGTAGTTTCTTATGTATACACATAAAACTATATATTTTATGAAGTATCATTAGAACAACCAGTAAAATTTAATGTACCTTCATTTCATTTTCATTGTTAATGTTTGAAACTAAGTCTGTTAAAAGGATTCTTATATTATCTATTACATATTTAAAATTGGCTTTATTGCTTTTATACTAACTGCACTATTGAACTAAAACGTGTTCAGATAAATGCATAGTTTAGAATACAAGAATAGGTAATTGAACTTCTCTCTAAAAGAATGGGAATAAAAGTCAGAACTTGATTTAGACTTTAAAAAGCTATATAGTTTGTTATGTTTGGCCTCCAGATAGCTTTCTTAAGCTCACTTCTTATAAATGTTAACTATTTGTTTCAAATGGCATAATCTTGTTTATGCTGTAACTTTATAAATATCTCTTTTAAAACTGGGGTCCTGTCCTTTCTACCTCATAGTTGCGGTTAAAGTTAAATATAGCTACCCTTAGGTGTCTGTGAGAGATTGATTCCAGGACCTCAAAGAATGTAAAATCTGCATATGTGTGCAAGTCTCCTATAAAGGTGTAGTATTTGCATATAACTTATGTACATCCTCCATTGCACTTTGAGTAATCTCTAATTTACTTACAATACCTAACACAATGTAAATGCTATGTAAATAGATTTTAGGCTATATTATTTGGGAGATGATGACAAGGGAAAAAGTGTGTTCAGCATGAATGGAAATTTTTTTTAGTAGTTTCAGTCTGAGGTTGGTTGAATTTGCAGATGCAGGACCTTTGAATACAGAGGGCTGAAAGTGTATAAGGTATTTATAAAATCTATCTTAAAAACTTAATATTTTAATAACACTACAATATGTTTCAGAGGCTTCTTTTCTTTGCTTTGCTTTGCTTTTCTTTTCTAGACAAGCTCTATCTGTAGTCCAGACTAACCTTGAATTCATGGCAATCTTCCTGCCTCAGCTTCTCAAGTGCTGGGATTATAGGCATGTGCTACCACACCTGGCATTAGGGGCTTTTACCTTGAGAAAAGTCTCAATTGCGGGTCAAAAGTAGAAGAAATTATGTAATTATTCACATTTACTATTTTAAATTCTTGTGCTTTGTCCTTTAATCAGATTACTTTTTCAGAAGAAGTACATTTTAGGGGCCAGAGGTACAGTTCAGGATCGTGTTGTCTGCCTGGCAAGTGTGAGGTCCAGAGTTCAATTCCTGATTCCAAAACTAAAAGTACATTTTATGACAAAAGCGCTTCTTTTTGGTTATTGTATGTTTTGAAACTGTGGAGCATACCTAAAGGAGCTTTCTCCTTTAGGTATTGCCAAGAACTGCCTTTGTTTTCATGAGAATGGACAATTCTCACATAGGTTTTAATTGCACTGTAATTTTTAGTTGTGGCTGTGAATGTGAAAAACAAAGCAAAATCCGTACATAATAACTTTTTGTGTTTTTTATTTGCAGCCTTCAGGAAAAACAAAGATACCTAAGGAGAATTTCTTCAATGTTCCAGCATTCTTAACCGTTTCAGGACAGCTTCATCTAGAAGTGATGTCAGGGTACTGAATTTTCTTTTCTCTTGTACTTAGGCTAATTGTAGTTTGGATAAAAGAGAAATAGTGCTTCCTTTTTTATTTTTTAAAATTAATTAATTTATTTATGTATTTATTTTTGGTATGCGGGATCAAACTCATGACTTTGCATTTGCCAGACAGGTGCCATGTCACCAAGCACCCAGCCTAGTGCTTCCTTTATAATATTCAAAACAAAAATTAATTTTATCATTAGTCTGCTGGAGTTTATCAATGTATATTTAGATTAACAATTTGAACATGTCCAAGTTACTAATTTAAAAAAAATTACATTAGTCTAATCTTTTGATTTAGTTAAAAAAATTAAAAATAAACTAAAAAATAAAGGATTTTTAAAACTAATTATTCTTACTTTCCTACTTTATACCTGAGCCAGACCATGTCACCATTAAGAAAAGTACCTAGGACAAATGAAAAAAAATTTTTCCCCATAATTCATTCAAATAAAGATGTTTTACCCGTAGATCTATTGTGAGATACATGAGCAAGTCATTTAAGAACCAATGAATTTTAGTCACTATTAGCCCTCTGAAAAGTCATTATATTCCTTTTCCTTAAATCAGATTGAACAAGAGGCTCTCATCCTGTATAAGTCTTACATTCTATGTTTCTGTAGGTCATTTCTCAATGCTGACCCAAGTACTAAATTTCCTCTGTAACAGTCTTTATTGTCTCACGCAAGGATTGGGACTTTAAAAATCTCTAGAAAATAGTCTGAATGAAAAGAAAGAAATCTGTATTATTCCCCATTGTTCTTAAAGTATGAGATGTAAAAACTCAAGGAAAGCAATAGAATAAATTGCATGTTTATTTGTGTACATATTTTTTGGCAGGATGAGAAACTAGTCGTGCAATAAAGAGATAATAATGATGATCTTGAAAATAGCATATACTTAGATTATTTTCCAATTTGAGACAGAAATATGTTGTTTAATAGTTCCTTTGGAAGTAATTGACAGTATTATCAAGAATATTGGGGCTGGGGATTTAGCTTAATAGCATAAGCACTTGCCTTTGCAAGTGTGCGATCCCCGATACTCCTCCCCCAAAAAATCAAAAAAATTAGTGCTATGTAAGAATATTATGCAGCAAAACTGTCATAATAGCCTGTGATATCGTAGAATTTGTAGAGCTGGTCGTGGGTAAACCCGTGTCAGGCATGTCATGGTTAAGTTTCTTATGCCTATCAAAGTATAATTTTTTAAAAAATGAAAGCTATCACTTACACAAATATAAGTAAACATGTACCAAAGATTTTATCCAATTCATTAATTCTTGCAGGAACAAGATGAAGAGTGTATTGCAGAGAGTTCTGAGGAATACTGTATTCATAAGCAATGTAACAATTTATAGAATAAGATCTCTATGTTAGTTACAAATTGGTCGATACCTTTGGTATTATATTTTTTCCCTAAAGGAAATTTGCAACTCTACTGGCCCCAAACCTACAAGTTAACATGTAAGTTCAGTCTGGGAAAATTAGTTCAATAGCAAATAGCATAATGACCAAATATATTTCCTTAAGTAATAAAGTAACTTTTCAAAGTTACTCCCTATTTTATTGAAAGGACATCACCTTTTTAACGCTGTCCTCCTTAACAACTTTTCGGAGTTTGTCAAGGGGTCTCCCTATCAAAAGTGTCATGATATAGGAATAATGTAAATCTACCAAATATTTGTTTCTGTATTATAATATTACTAATGTATTAAACATACTTTTTTCCCAGTAAAGTGCGGTGAACTACAGAACACATAAAAACTTGATAGAGGATTTTTTAAAATTTTATTTTGAAAGTAAACAACAGAACAATAAAGAATAAAGCCAACTAAGATCATGCAGTGAAATTGGTACAGAACTTCACAGCAGGTTACCAGGATAACAGTAATAGGTATCACAGTATATTTTGTTATCTTTATAACAGTTGTTCTTTCAATCACGTATATCAAATTGAGATGAAATATAGAACACTATAGAACTTATCAAAACAATATTGAATAGAGCAGTACCATTAATCAGAAAAGAGCAAAACAGTAATAAAAATATTTGCCTTCAAAGAGATGGTAGAAGGAAGTCCCCCTTATTTGCTATGGTCAACCTCCCAGGAGACACTCAGATTTCTGGTTCCCATTTGCTAATGGGCGGTGGAGGGGGGCGAGTGTAGAGGAAGTGGGATATTTCACTCTAGGCCCTGCATCAGTAGGTTCACTATTGCTTACTTAGCAGGGAGGCAGGCTGGTTGTTTGGTTTCACAGTGTCCTAAGTTCCAACGTGGCGTGGATCTCAGGAATTAATAGAGGATTAAAACACAGTAAAACTTGATAGAGGATTAAATTCATGGAATATGGTTTTATATTTATAATGTGTTATGAAGTACTTTTAATAATGTCAATCAAATGTTCCTATTTTAATATGCATAGTTCTAAGACGATTAATATACAGTACATCATGTTTCTGGTTAATGCATAATTTAATCTCCAATAAGAAATTGTTACTCCTCTTTCCCTCAGCTTTATTTTTTAATTTCATTTAAAAGACTTTAAATGGCATAAGTGGGAGTTAAATTTAGAAGGTTAGCATTTTCCAAAAAGATGTCTATGTTAGTTTAGTGAGTTTATGGTTCCATTTTAAAGTTTTTTTTAAAATTCTGTTTTGGAATGATTTTGTTAAAGAATAGTTGCAAATGTAGTATACAGTTTTTAAATATTTCCTCCTTTTTTTATCATCTTCCATTACCTTGTCAGAACTTAAGAGTCTAATGTTTGTGTATAACTTTAAATTCCAGACTTTATGGATTTCAGCAGTTTTTCTATTAGTATTTCCTTGCTTTCCTAGGAATCAGTTCATGGTACCATGTAAAAGTTTAGTTGTCATGTTTCCAAGTCTCCTGCGTCACTGATACTTTCTCAGGCTTTCTCTTTGATGACATGTAGAATCTGGTTTTGTCTAATGTTTTTTCTCATGATTAAATTGAGGCTTTATGAGTTTTTGGAAGAATACCACAGAGGCAAAGTGCTCATCGTGTATCAGGAAGAATGTGATGACACCTATATAGTACCTTAACTGCATTACTTGGATAAAGTATTGTTTGTCAAGTTTCTACCCTGAACTTGTCCCCTTTCCCTAATCTGTTCTTTGGAAGTGCATCACCAAGTCTAGTCTACTCTAACCTATAGTGTGATTTGGAGAGGGAGATTGAGTAACCGTCACTTAGAGGGAATATTTGAAATTCTTTATGAACCTTTATTTATTTAGTCATTTACATTAGAATGACATTTACTTTGCAGTTGACTTATCATTTAATACTGTTATTTACTTTGTTGCTTAAACTGGTTTAGTTTTAGTTACTACATATTCCTGCAGATTCTTTTCTCTTTGATATGCCCTGTCCTATACTTCCTACTCTCTGGTACAACAGCATAGTCCAGTTTTTTTCTTTTGTTTATAGGTTCTGTTTACTACCTGTATTTTCCTTGTCTTTCCTGTCCTTTCTTTTCCTTTATCTCTCAATTTCCTTTCCTTTCCTTTCCTTTCCTTTCCTTTCCTTTCCTTTCCTTTCCTTTCCATTTCTTTTTCCCTCTCTACCTCCCTCTCTTTCTTTGTTGACACACCATTATCATCCTAAGTCTTTAGTTCACATTAGTGTTCATTCATCTTATACATTCTGTATATTTTGGCAAATGCGTAATGATATGTGTTCAACACTGCAACATCACACAGAACAGCTTCCTGCCATTACAGCCCTCTCTGCTCCACCTAGTCCCCACTAAGCCCTGGAAACCATTGATCATTTGGTGTCTCCATAGTTTGCCTTTTCTCTAATGTCTTATTGGAATCACATTGTGTGTAGCCTTTTCCCATTAGCTTATGTTACTTACTGATATTCATTTGAAGTTTCTCTGTGTCTTTTGCTGACTTGATAGCTCATTTCTTTTTAGCACTGAATAATATTCTGTTATCCATATAATACTCTATTCATTTATCTACTGAAGGACATCTTTGTGATTTTCAAGTTTGAACAATTTCCTTAACCTTATTTTCTTTAGTTCTGCAAAGAACCCTGGTTCCTTTTATCAGAGGGCAATATTTAGGTGATATTTAGAAACAAAAATTTGGTCAATGCATATACTTATTACTACTGGAGGCAGCAAACTTCTGTGCTGTCTTAAAAAATTGAGCTATAAATATATACATTTAAAATCATACAAAGAAAAATGTTGTAATTACATTCTGCATATAACTATAATTTTATAAGTGAGAAGTTCATTCTGAGAGAATTGAAAATGCTCTGAATTGCAAAACCTGCAACCGGGAAATGTAAAAAGAGACTCTGTTTCTTATTAGTTAAAGCCTTGTTGAAATGATCAGTCTAATATATATGAAAGATTTTTTAAAATTATTATTTACATTTTTGTTGTTGTTTTATGGTAATAGTTTGTGTTTTGCCTTTTGTTTTGCAATAAGCCATGAAACCAAGCATATATCAAGTTAAAACTGATGCTTTCCTCTTGAACATTGCTCTTGGAGATGTAAATTGGTACAGTCTCTCTAGAGAGATACTTTTTTACTGAGAATTTCAACTGTAGGAATATTTCTTAAGAAAATGATGTGACAACTCTGCGAAGATGCATAAATAAACATGTTGGCAGGACTTTACTTTATAATACTCAAAAAATACTGATACTCTAAATGTCTTAGTCAAGACCAGTTAACCTACAAAATAAAACAGCTGTTACCATTTACCATCTGGGTCTAAAAGACTTTGTTTCTTAATGAATATTGTAAAGCCATTGTCTTAGTTACTTTTCTCCTTGCTGATATAAAATACACCCAAAGTTAAGGAGGGGAGCTTTATTTGGCTTACAGTTTGTAGAGGTTTCAGTATGTAGTCAGCTGGTTCCAAGGCGGGGTGGCATAGCAGAGGGCAACACAGAGCCAGCAGGAGAAGGCAGCAAGTGACAAATAACAAAAGGGATAGTGAAAATGAGAAAGAAGATAGCTTTATGAGAAATTTTCATAAAAATTTAAAGTTAATGGATAATTTTAAATTGCTTTATGGAGAGATAATTTATGTACCATAAAATTCACAGATTTAAAGAGTTCAATTCAGAGTTTTAGTATATTTTTGCATTTGTTTAACTATCACCATAAGAATTTTAGAAACTTTTTCCCATTAGCTGTCATTTGCTATCTTTTCTTTAGTAGTTGTCTCTCACTCTTGGCAACTACTAATTTACTTTATGTCTCTGTAAATTTACCTATTCTAGATAGTTCATATGAGTGTGCCCATACAATGTGCCATATTTTGTGATTTATTTCACTTGCACTATATTTTCCAAATTCATCCCTGTTGCAGCATGTATTAGTACTATTCCTTTTGTTGACACATGCTGTCCCATTCATTACATGAGTATATCCTATTTTGTCAGTCCCATTTATCAGATAATGGTCAATTAGATTGTTTTTTCTTTTTTGGCTATAATCAGTAATACTTCTGTAAATACTGGGGAACCTTTTGCATAGGCATATGTTTTTATTTCTCTTGGATAGTTTTCTGAGAGTACCATTTGTGAATCCTATAGCAACTTCATTTTAACAGTATGACAGATCACTAGATTGTTTTCCCCAGTGGCCACCTTCTGTACAATCTCACCAGCAGTGCACAAACTTTGCAGTTTTTCCACACCCTGTCAGCACTTACTCTTGTCTGTCTTTTTTTGGCACCTATTCTAGCACCTATAAATATCTCATTGTGGTTTTGGTTTTCATATCCCTAATGACTAATAATGTTGAACATCATTTCTTATGCCCATTGTCCATTGTTTATATCATTTTCAAAAAGTGTCGGCTCATTTTAAAAATGGTATCATTATTGCATTGCATGTGTTACTTCTGTATTCGAGATATAAATCCCTTTTCAGATACATATGTATAAATATTCCACTTCTTTGAGTTGTGTTTTTCACTTTATTGATGGTGACAAGTTCAAATTTTATACTGGAGCATTTCAGGATTTTGAAACATCCCACTGGGCAAAACTCTGTGAAGATAGTACTCATTGTTGCCATGTGTCAATCTGAAATCTGTGCTTTTGTTCAAATACTGCCTCCAGCTTTCAGATACATTTTAATAGGTCCTAATACCTTATTCTGTGCTTTTTGCACTCACACTGTCACAAAAAAACACTTGAGAATTTTGGTGGAGGTGGCTCTGTTTCTTTGTCCTATAAGTGTAAAACATGCTTACTTTTAAACATCAATTAGGATTCTGAAAGTAATGAATTTTTTCATTTCTACATCTTGTTTTGCTACATAGTTGTATTATACCCTCCTCAGCATTTTTTCAGTTATTAACTATATTGAGTAAATTTTGGTGCACAAATATCTTAAGTAATGAAAGTATATTGTCACATATCTTCTTAGCAAAATGGGGTGGTCCAAGTTTTGTTGCAAATTACTGGATGATGAAACCCTTAGTGTAGGATGACTAATCAAATGAAAGTACTGTATATCTTGTCTCCTTTGAAAGATGATTCATTGAACAGTTCTTGTATTTTAGGAAATTCATTCAGATCATTATTATCTGAAGGCTCATTGCTTGGCATACAACCAACTTTATCATTATCATTAGAGATTAGATTGTTCTGTCTTTTTGTATTCATTTTCTGATTTTTCTAAAACCTATAATATTATCATTTTCTTCTATTATTGCAAGTAAAAAATAAAATATCTGAATTCCCAACTGTGTTCTATGACAGCTACAAAAGATTACAGTACACTGTTGTCTCCAGGCTTCTCTTCTACTGTGTGTACTGCAGCAAGGAAACTGACGATGATATAATGATGATCATTTACCTTACTATTGCTGCCTGTTATGCACCCACCATTCTTCCATTTACTTAATATTGTACTCTTTTAACATAGTAATGGTTGTAACAATTAATGAGTAATGATAAATCATTGCTAGTATGATGAAATAGCAAGATGTTTCAAGATATAGAAACTTTGTATGTATCTTAGGTATAGTGGATATCTTGATTACTTTTCTCTCATTGTTGAGACAAAATACCTGATGTCCAAACTGAAGCAAGGAAAGGTTTATTTAGCTTACAGTGTTTGGATGTTTCAGTCCATACTCCAAGGCTCCAAGGCTCCAAGGCTCCAAGGCAGGGTGGCATGACTGCGGGGCAGCCATTCCACAAAAGGCAAGAGTGAACAGGGTAAAAAGGGGAAAAACACACCACCTTCCCTCCCTTATATTGTATGCTGGCTCTGCCCCTCCTGGGTGCAGTACTCATACCACCAATCCCAGTGCTAGACAATGAACCAATCACAAATGCTAAACTCGGCTGCCCCTGTGACTGGATAAGGCTTTGGAGAGACACTTAAACAAGCCATAACATTTTACTTCTGGTACCCCAAAGACTCATGCACATCCTTTATGTAAAACACATTTAGTTTGTCTCCAAAAGTTGCCAAAATTCTAACAGTTTCAGCATTGCTGAAAAGTCTAACCCAAGTCTCATCTGAGATCTAAGGCAAACCCTTAACTGTGAGCCCCTATACAAATGAAAACAAAGTTAAACACTTCTAGCATACAATGGCACAAGTTAAACATTACCATTCCAGAGGGCACAAATGTGAATACAAAAGATTGGGACCAAAGGAAATCAAAAATCCAGCAGGGCAAACATTAAGTTCTTTAGTTCTACACTCAGCATCTGATTGTGAGCTCCAAAGGGCTTGAGTGACCCCACCCCCACAGCACTTCTGGTGGTTATAACGTCCACAGCTTCTCTGTTAGGCCCACTTTGCTCAATCCTTGCAGCTTTTCTTAGATGATTTGTGCTCCTGGTTTTTTTTTTAAACTTCTGGGTTCTCTTGACTTAAGACCTGGATCACTGAGCACTCTGAACCTGATTGTGAGGAACAGCTTCTCTGTGCTGCTGCATTCTGAAACCTCATGTGGCCACTACCATTTTGGAAGCTGTCATGACTTCTGCTGCTGTTTTAAAACGTGGCCCTCTGCAGCTGTCTCCTCCAGGCAAAGTCTTTCAATTTGCAGTTTGGGGGCTGCAAAGCATGGAGACCCACTGCTTTCTGTGATGCCTCCATGCTATCTTTTTTTATTTCTCTGTTCCTTCTCAGCAATAAAGGTCTCAGCTCTATCTTTACAGTTCACAGCTTTCTGGCCAAACTCATGTTTTAAACCATCCTGCTGGGCTCTTTGCTCTTGATTGGCAACAGAAATCTCACCAAAGGCCTCCAACAATAGCCATGCCACCACCTCAGCATTTAACTGCCTTGAAATTTCTTCTGCCAGATTAATCAGTCCACCACCCTTAATCTTAGTCTCAGGCAAAGTCTCTGGACACAAGCAAAATGCAGACAAACTTTCTGCCAAGCCATAATATACATCATCTGGGGTCTAACAACCAGTGCAATCCTTCTTCCCAGCAGAAACCTCCCAAGCCTGGTCTCTACTGACAGGTTTTCTGTCTACCTTCTGGTCTCCTGAGCTTTGAGCAGAGTCTCCCATACAGAACAGCCTAAGACATTCCAGTGCCTCTCTTTTAAGCAACATCTCCAAAACTTTCCAAACTCTTCCCATAAGCCATTCCCAAAGGCTCTTGAATCACATGATCAGGTACAGTCATAGCCAGGACCCCACTCCCCTGGTACCAAATACTGTCTTGGTTACTTTTCTGTCGTTGCTGGGACAAAATACACAGCAGCCAAAAACAAGGAAGCTTACAGTTTTGGGAGATTTTAGTCCATAATCAGCTGGCTGCAAGGCACGATGGCATGGTAATCAGGCAGTACTTCAAGGCAGCAGCAGAGCACAAGTGAGAAACAAGCCTCTTCTCCTCCCTTACATTGTACAAAGGCCACCCACACACACCCAGGCGGATGTAGCACTCACAGAATCTCTGTGCACAGAACCTCTGTGCACAGGATGAGGATATATACAAAGTAAGGCTGCTGGCTCCCCACCGAGTTTCACTATTAAACTTCTAAACTACTCAAGCTGACTCAGTGTTATCAACCAAAACTGTGATTTGTCCTGCTTTTAAAAAAATAATAAAAACTTTGCTTTTTGGATGACCTGTTTAGCGGCTTGGATGAAAATGTTAAGTCTTAATGTATAAATGCAATCTTTTTTGAAAATAGTTTTTGTAGTAATCAACTTAAGATGAGGTCATACTAGATTAAGGTAGGCTGTAGATCAGTGAATTGTATCTTTATAAAAGAAAGGAAAGGGAGGCTTAAGTGTAGAGACCAGAGGGAAGAAAGCAATATGAAGAAGGCAGAAATTGAGTGATTCCAAGAACTGCAGGTAGTCACCAGGAACTAGAAACTAGCCAGAAAAGATTCTCTCTCAGGACCTTCAGAAGTAGCATGACTCTTCCAACATCTTACCATCAGAATTCTATTTTCCACAATTGAGGGGATAAATTTCTATTGTTTTAAGCCACCTAGTTTGTGGTAATTTGTCATGGAAGTATTAGGAAACTAATGCAACTTCTAAGAGTACATATATCATGAAGTATTACATTTTATAAATAATCTGAACTGCTCAACAAAGCCACTACAGTTGTGTATGATGGGTCCTGGCAATATATAGAGGGATAATTATGATTATCTGTATAATTGATTACTTTATAGCCATCAAAATTAAAGATAAAACTAACTCACATTGGTAAAACAAATTTAACTCATTTGTTTGTTTGAATTTTTTGGTTGTTTGCTTTTCTTTTTTGTAATTCTGGAACAGACCCTGGGCCTCACTCATGCCAGACAAGTACTCTATCACTGAGCTCCAACCCCAGCCGCATTGTGTCTTTTAAAAAGTAATTATGAAGCTCGTGGTGGCACACATGTGTAATCACAACATTGGGGAGGCTGAAGCAGGAAAATTACAAATTTGAAGTTTAAAATTTGAGCCAGTCAGGGGCTGGGGATTTAGCTCAGGGGCATAAGCACCTGCCTTGCAAGCAGGCAGTCGTGAGTTTGATCCCGGTACTGATAAAAAGGAAAAAGACCAAAAAAAAAAAAAAATTTGAGCCAGTCTAGGCACACAGTAGAGTCCTATGACAAAATAATTAATTGATTAATTATGAAACAGGAAGTAGGATACCATTCAACTTTTTTGAAATGTTTATATAGGTCTGCATAGCAAAGAATACATACCAGTATTTAACTTGTAAAAAAATTACTATATATGTTAGTTTTTATTTTCTTTCTTAAACTTGTCTTTTTCCAGATTTGAAAAAATAGTGTTTATGTCTTTTACAATCAGAAAACTTCTCGTTTTGGATGGAAAGTCAACTTGAACTTTAGGCTCATTTCAATCAACTTTGATTAATTGGTTTGGGTTGAGATTGCTATGAGCAGTCCTCAACTTACTCCCTTGAGTTATTTCATCAGGATAGACACTGAGCTCACAAGTCATGAAACATTCCAACTCAGGATATTCTCATCTTGTTACATGAATGTGGTAAGAATGTCAGCCTGTGCCCCAGACTTATCCCTGTTAACTCAGAGGTTCCCCTTATAACTGAGAGAGACAGTTTTGCCATATTCATGTGACTTTCTCCTTCATATGTTCATATGACTTTCTCATTCTTCACCAACTTGATACTTAGATCTTCATGTAAAAACTTTATTCATTTATACTTAGTTGATTTTTTTGCCTTTTTATTCTAACTCATACAGTTTAGATTCATGCACTTCTGTGTTTAATCCTTTTTTATACAGCATTAAACTGTTTTTTTCTATTCCTAAAGGCTCGACTGAAATAAGACTTCCTCTTTTTGGGGGCGAGAAAGATATTAGAAATTGAACTCAGGACCTCATGCTTACCACTCAGGTGCTACACCACTGAGCTAAATCCTGGGCCCCCAAGATTTCCTTTTTGACTCAGTTTTTTTCTCCAATAGAAAATAGTTTTCTTTCTCTGTTCTTTTATATCATTCACATGTTTCCTGTCCTTAAAGAACAAAAGTACCTGTTGTTTTAGTACTTAGCCAATTTCTTCTTATATGTCTTTCATAGTTCTGTGTCATAATTCTTAGTAAGTAGTACTCAGTTTAAATATTGTTACATTGAGTTTACATAGCACAAATTGTCATCCCTTCACACTCTGTTATAAAATTGAGCTCTACATTGGGAATTAAGAATATGTTAGTCAATCCTTTACTCTATTTCTTGGAAATAATCTTGCCATGGAACTGAGATTTTAATTACCCTGTTTTTTGGTTGTCTGTGAATACCCCTGAAGTTTTTTTTATCCTGATTTGTTAATGATAAGACTTTAAAACACATTAATGTTTTTCTTTTAATATATTATTTATGTCAAAAGTTTATCCTGTCTAGATAGAATTATAAACTAAGTGATTATTGGTATAAATGACTCCCAAACTTCATTATAGTCTTACCAGTCTTATATTTTATATAATTTAGACAGAGGACAAGTACTTCAGACAGATTGTTCAGCAAATACAAAGTCCTTTTAGTGGAAATACTTATCTTGCTTAGGGTTCAAATATAGAGAACACAAATGTTTATGTTAACTAGAGCTAGCTATTGCTATATGAGTTTAATGGAGGTAGATAGGTTCCAGTGACTATAATGATAAACGAAGGCATTTGTGATGTTTAAGCTTCATTGTTAACTTGACTGGATGAAGAGACTTCTGGAGATGTGATTGATCATAGGGACACTATATTCATTAGTGGGACAATCAGTAATACACATAGCTGAATGTGCTATTAGGAAATAAGGGCCTATTTGGAGGTGGAGCCATGACTTTGCAAGGGGTATGTCTTTTGGGTCCTCTTCCCTATGTTCTCCTTTCTGGCCACTGTGAATGAGCTGCTTTGCTCCAGTACACCTTTTCTTCTTGATGTTCCTGCCTTGAAGCCAGTCAGCCATGGACTGAACCATCTGAAACCATGAGCAAAAAACTCTTTTCTCTTTTCTCCTAATGTCAGGCATTTGGCCCCAGCTACAAAAAAGTGACTAATACAGTATTTGTGCTGAGTAAGAAGAAAAGAGAAGAGAGTAAGAAGACATACAGGGTAGTAATGGAACAAGGAGTAGACTTAATTTGGAGTTCTTAGCACTTTGGGAGGCTGAGGGAAGAGGATTGCAAGTTCAAGTCTAGCTTGGGCAACTTGGTAACTTAAGTGAGACACTGTCTCAAATTTAAAAATTAGAAAAAGTCTAGGAATGTAGCTGGTTCAGTCCCCAGTACTGCAGATCATCATCGGTGGCAAAGGTTTTAATAAAGAATTATGAAAATGTTGGGGGCTGGGGATTTAGCTCAGCAGCATAAGCACCTGCCTTGCAAGCAGGCGGTTGTGAGTTCGATCCCCGGTACCGATAAAAAGAAAAAAAAATGTAAAAAAAAAAAAAAAAAGAATTATGAAAATGTTAAGAGTTAACTTAGATGAATATAAATAAGCCTTTGGAGACAAAAGAATAGCATTGTGAAATTCCTTTCTATAACATGGATTCTTTGCTCACTTGTTGAACTGTAAATTGAAGTGTTATTTGTCTTCTCCATTTGACTGTTGTAGAAGTACCTTGTACCCAACATATCAAACTAAGTTCATTATTATATTTCCTAAATCCCGTTTGCCTGCTAAATTCCCTGTCTTAGGAAATGGCACTATCAGCCTTCCAGTTTGTCACACCAGATATATGGAAACCATTCCAAATTGGTTTTTCCCACACCCTTTGCATTGTTTCAGTGATTTATTTCCACTTCTCCTTGTTTCAGCTGTCCTAAACTGCTCCTAATACTCTGAGCACATAATCGTGTTTCACACAATTGTGTTCCTTTGCATCTGCTGTTTCTCTGCTTTGAATCTTCTTGGAACTTTATCCAGCTACCTCCATCCATCAGTGTAAACTCAAAAATTGATCTCATCCATTACTTTACCACCATTACCAGCTCTTGTTGAAAATGCCCTTTTGTATGCGTTTGTTTTGTGTTCACTTATTTTGTTTCATTGGTATCATAAATTTGTTTCTTGGATTTAGATACTGAGCTTTTTAATATAAAGGCTATGTCTTAATTTTAGAACTATAGTATTATTATATAAAGATTTCTGTCAATTCTTTTCATGAAATTATGTTTAAGTCTTATCTTCCCCTTAAACTGCAAGTTCCTCAAGCTACATCTTATTCTTCTTTATCTCAGATTTTATTACTACTCTGTTGCCTGATCCATAGCTCAAAATCAATCTCAATTCAGTTCAGTTTCAGAGTAAACCAACTATGTGCCACGTAGTAGGCTAGGTGCTAGGATGCAGAGATGTACAGAATGGATATTCTCCTAACCTTCATGACCCACTAGTTTCTAATGAATAATAAGATAGGAATCAGATATGAAATTTAAAATGTGATAGCTATTATAAAAAGATCTTGAAGGCTACAACAATTCACAAGGAAATTTATTTTGTCTAGGTTAAACTAAATTCAGCCATACCCTTATCAGTAGATTATTTATATGGAAGTGCATTTTAAAATGTCATTTGTATTTAATGACCACTGACTGTTACATTTTATGTGGATTTTATTATTTTTGCAGTCTTTCAAAATCAAGGACCAGTTAATTTTCTATGTATTACCATAGAACATTTTCTAATATAGAATCTTTTAGTTGCCCCAGTACATGTTATCTGTGTTTAGCTCTGGAATATCTTAAGGCACTTTTATGTCATGTTTGTCATATCTTCAAATAAATTATATTTAGCCAAGCATCTAAAGCTTAAAACTATATATTCTGTTCTATTCCTTTATCAACTTCTGAATTTTAGAGTCTCTTCTTAAATTTTGTATTAAAAATTATGACTTTATATCTTACTTGACTTTAGGAGAACTGCTAAGATAATGAAGGACCTGAGGATCAGGACCTAAAGAAATAAAGGTTCTGGGTGTTCTTGGTATGGGGGTTGGCTTAAATATGAAGTATCTCCTAAAGATTCATGTATTCCATCTTACCAGGAGAAATACAGACTGTGATGGTAGCTGTGGAGGTGAAACCCAATTGGATGCCTGTGGTGCTTTGGTTTTTCACTAACATTGCAGGTCTAGGACCAATGACCTGACCATGGGTTCACAAGACAGTGGTGTACACAGTGTGACATCTAGGGGGATCTCCTTCTGAGGGTTGCAGCCATTGTTGATTCCCTATGGACTTGTTTTGGGAGTTCTGTATCATTTCCATTGTTTTGTTGCATTGGGTTTTACTGTCTTTTGTTTTGTTTGATTATGTCAAATACAGTGACAGGAGCAGCTATTTCAAAGATACGTTATGGTACAATTTTAGATTTACTATAAGCTTGTTCTAAAGTCCTTCAATGCATTCATTGTTGTGTTTTTGTTTCTAGGCTATTCTGTTCTGTTTGATTTTTACTATGTCTGAAGTTACTTGCATCTGTTTTGAAGCCATCAAGAGGCATTATGAGAAATATTGTTGATTTTGTAATGTTTTTAGGCCTGTACCTCTTAACGTTGGTTTGTTTTGATTTTTTATTGTTTTATCCTCTTTAAAATAAAAAAAAAAAATCATGTATTGAGAGTTTGATCCCAAAAACAACAATGTTCAGAGGTAGAGCCTAAAGATTCAATTATATCACTGTCACGAAGGCAATGGATTAATCCACTGGTAGGCTGAATAGCTAAATAACTCTTATGAGGTAGAGACCAGTTGAAGGAGGTGAGTCATTGGGAGTGTGCCTTCGAAGGGTACATCTTGTCTCCGGCCCCTTTCCTCTCTGGTCCTTTACCTCTCCCTCTCCTCCCTGGATCCCATAATGTGAATAGCTTTCCTCCACCACATTCTTCTAACATGATGTTTCTGCTCTACCAGAGGGGGGAAAAAAGGCAGTAGAGCCAGCTTACCATAGACTGACACCTTTGAAACTATGAGCCAAAATAAGCCTTTCCTCTTTTAAGTTGTTTTGTGTCAGGATTTGTCAGAGCAATATAAGGTAACACAGGAAAAACAGTGGTGAGACATGACTTAATACGTTTCAAATTTGATGAGCTTCTGTGAGAGCTCCATGTACAGAAGAATACATGATTTTTAAAGACAGCTTTATTGAGATAAAATTTACACACCATGAAATTCACTCTTTAGTGATGTGCAGCTTGGTAGTATTCACTGTATTCACAGTGTTGTGTAACCATCACCTTTATTAAAATTTGTATTTTCATTATTCCAAAAAGAAAACTCAATCCATTACTAATCACTTCTCATTTCCTTCTGCCCCCAGGCCCTGGTTCACTACTGAATCAGAAACACTGGGAGTGGGACCAGTAATCTGTATCATAACAAAACCCATATGGTGATGCTAAGGGTGGGAACCACTGCTTTGAAGAAGCTGGGCTACCACTGGATATAGAAAGACTATTCTCTGGTTGGTAGGAACATTTGTCCTACAGCCATTCTGGTTGGGAGGGTGAGAGAAGGTTGTCTGTTCTATATGGAAATTCATTAAATTCCCATTTCCTCCTTGCCCAAGTGTCACCAAGGTTCTGTATACAGGTCATCTTCCTTCTCCTGCACACCCTCTGCATTCTAGGCATAGGCTACTATCTCAGCATTGATTACCACTCAGCCATCTCTGTGCTGCCCTTCAAAAATGTGTTTCCTTATCCACTAAAGACACTTTTTCATTTCTGCCTTTTAAATGACTTTAAGCCTGTCTCAGGAAGGACTGAATATTTTATATGTTTAATTCACCATGTTAACTTCATTTTTACTCATTTGAATTTTTTTCTTTAGTTGCTAGTTATGTTGTGCATATATGCACAATTTAGAGTCTTTGTCAGATGGGTTAACTCCAAGCATAGGTCTTCGACCCATTTCTAGTACTGAATTCCTTTGCAAAACAGGGGAGGAATACTATGTCTTTTCTCTACTTCAAATATATTGTGGACTAACTTATCTTTAGATAGTACTCTCAGGTCCGACTGAGCAGAAAAAAGATCTGAAGGATTGAGTGCCTTATGTATTGCTTTAAAAGAAAATTTCCAGTCTCTTCTGAGAGATGGTATAAATAGAACTTATTGCATCAAATACAGGTCCTGCTGGTACTGTCTATTAGTTGCAGGTTACTATATAGTGAGACATCAAGTTAGTAGTTAGACCAATAAGGACCTATACGGACAGCTATAAAGAGTGACACTAATGTCACTACTTCTTTTAATTACTGCATAATCTTGTCCAAATTCTATTTCATTCATTTGGCTTTAATTACTTTTGGGGGGAAAAAAAACCTGTGTGTGTTGTTTGCCGAATTTAGGTCAGATTGAGAACAAAGAATTTTTGTCATGTTGTTCCTAGCTTATTTTCTTGTACTAAAAGTAACTATGGTAACTTATTCATTCAGCATAATTTTGGTGTTGTCACAAATAGTATGTAAGTGTGTTGTTAGGCACCAATAATGTTAAATACATTGAGAATCCACACTGCTGGCATGAACAGAAACTAGATCCGTGACAGAACTGTCCCCAAATACTCATCTTTCCAAGTGGTGCTGTTAGTTGAAATGAATATGAGTGGGGAAATATCTGGCTTATCTTCTTTCTATATTCTTTTCTCTTTTTTTTTTTCTTTTTCTTTCTATTTTTGGTTGTTGTTGTCGATGTTGTACTGGGTCCTTGTGCATGGGAGGTAAGAACTATGCTACTGAGCAACCTCAGTTTAGAATTCTGCCTTATTTACATACTAGCTTTTTATACAAGCTTAATGCATCGAAGCCTCCACTTTCTCATCTATAAAAATAAGTTATAATGATCATCTGGCAGAACTGTTGTGATAGTTAAGGTATTGTGTAAAAGTTTGGTGATATCACAGTGTAGGCATTGACTTATTAAATGCCATGATTATAATGGTGGTGATACCTGGTACCTGAAGAACTCAAGATAATTACAGCCAGCTAAAGAGAGATACCAAGGCAGTATGACCAGGATGAAATAGCTGACAAGTAGCACTTGAGTTGTATTACAATACTAATAGCTGTAAGTCACAGGAAGCAGAGGGTTGGAACTGAATATGAGTCTATCAGGATTCAGAATGTCTCTTCTAAGTCTGAAGGTTAAACCAAACCAGTGTTTGGAATGAAAAAAGGGCTTAGAACATAATAGGTGTGATACCTGTGAAAATTTGAAGACCTATGGAAACGAACTTTAAGCAAAGATTAAAAGCAGATTAGGGTGTAATCTACCATCAGAGCTGTGATCAGTTATGTGCATGTGGAGGTGTCGGTGTTCTTCAAAGGAAATCATTGTTGTACTCTGTCCAGGGTTCCTGAGGCATGACACTTTATTTTTTAAAGCTATGATTGGAGGAGGATTAAATTTTAAATAATTATCTATGTCTATTTATATATCTATATACATGTAAGTTTTTTTATATACGTGTAAGTTTTTATCTATATACATATAAGTTTTTATCTATAAACATGTAAATTTTTACAGATTTGCAACCCTTTATAAGTATTACCATCAAGATACAGAATTACTTCTGTTACTATAAAATATCTTCTTGGAGTCAATCTTCTTCCCCACCTAGGCCTTAGGCAACCATTAATCCTGTGTCACCATAGATTAGGTTTTTCTTTTCTAGACTTTCATATGATTGGAATCACACAAGATTTACTTTTAGAAAAAAATCGGGATTCTTCCTGCCTTGCAGGCAGGCGGTCGTGAGTTCGATCCCCGGTACCAATAAAAAGAAAAAGACCAAAAAAAAAAAAAAATTAAAAAATCAGGATTCTTTTAGTAACTTGAAATATACCCAGTAGTTCCCTTTTTTGGTGAGTGTTATCCCATTGAATGGGTAAACCCTAATTTGTTCCTGCATCCATTGTATGTGCGTGGTTTTTGTTTTGTTTTGTTCTTTTGAGACAGGATCTCACTGTGTCATTCAGGCTGGCCTTGAACTCACTGTGTAGCCCAGGCTGGCCTTGAACTTACAGCAATCCTCATGCTGCTGCCTCCAAAGTCCTGGGATTGCAGGTGTACATCACCACCTACTTCTGCACGTTTTGCAGTAGACTATACATTTAAAAATTCATCACTTTTAAGTGTTTAGTAACATTAAGTACATTCACAGTTTTGTGCATCCACAACATTACATTTAAAAAATGTAATGAATGTACATTTATTTGAGAAAGTAACACTCATATGAAAAGTTTCAAACATTTCAAGAGTGTTCCATAAATGTCAATTAAATATGGTTAGTAGCAAATCCTGTTTCTTCTGTTTAGTCATTTTATTCATTATTAAGAGGGTCTACTGAAGTCTCCAACTATTATTGTTGGTTTCTTTTCAGTACTGTTTTATGCTTCATATATTTTGATGGACCATCATTAGATGTGTTAATATTTACAGTTATTATTTCTTCTTGGACCTGTTATTAATATATGATGTCCTTCTTGTCTTATTATCTTTTTTGGGTGGGGGAAGGGAGGCAAAGAGAATGAAAGAAGGAATTAAGATGTATTGTGTGCATGCACCAACTCCACACAAGAAATGTAAGCATTGTGTGCTGCAAACTTGGACTTAAAATAAATTTTTTTTGAATAAGGTATAAAAGAGGGATTGGGCATTTAGCTCAGTAAAAAGGCCCCAGATTCAATCTCCATGTCACCCAAAAAAAAAAAAAAAAAAGAAGAGGAGTCAAAAAAAAAGAAGAAATCCATTGATTAGATTATAAGAAAAAATTACTAGTACAGCCACCCTACTGTTGACATGGAATTTTTTTCCTATTCTTTTGCTTATGATCTCTTTGTGTCTTTGGTTTTAAAGTAAATTTCTTTAATATAGTCTCTTATTCTACTTAGGATTTTTCAAATTTATAGTGATACAAAGTGATACACATTCCTTTGAGACTGTGATTTGTGTTTTGAATTTTGATCTACCCATAGGCTAACAATATGCAGGTGATGCTTTCTCATGGTGCTTAGCAGTACCAGTGATCTGTAACTCCTGTCAGCCATGTGGTCACAAGGGTAAACAACTGGTATTCTACAGTGTGCTCTGTTGCCAGTAGGTTTTTTGTTTTTGTTTGTTTGCTTTTTTTTTTTTTGATGCAGTTATTCACTAAAATTATGTGAAATATGCAATACAGTACTTCATTTTTAATAAAAAATAAAGATAGTAAGGGAGACAAAAACTTTAGGGACATGGCCAATAAATTGCCTGTGTACTTCACAGCACAGTTCTGTTATTTTCACCTCAAAAGATTAAATGCCTATGAATACGGCAGCATCCTTATCTCTAAAGTGGAAAAAAAATTGTATTGTTTAATAGAATTACAAAGAAAATTAAATGAAGTATATTAGTTAAAAATAAAATCTCTTTATGATCTACAACAACTGAAAGGGTGACAGGCTTGTCTTGGTTACTTTTCTCTTGTTGAGACAAAATACCTGATGCCTAAAGTAAAGGGAGGAAAGGTTTATTTCTTATTATAGTTTGGAGGTTTCAGTCCATACTCAGTTGGCTCCAAGGCAAGATGGCATGGCTGAGGGGCAGCCATTCATGGCCACTGCAAGCAGTAAGCATGAACAGTGCAGAAAAGGGCCAGCCAGCCCCCTTTGTGCCCTTACACTGTATGCTGGCTCCACCATAACAAGGGTCTTGTGGCTAAGCAATGAGAACTATATGCTGATAGAAAGGAAGATAACAAAAAATATTATCCATTTGTTGAACACTTTGTCTTTGTTTGGCATTAGGTTAACCTATTGACAGATTTTGTCTCATTTCATCTTCATTATAACCCTTGATATACATGTACTTTACCTCACTTTCACATGGGGAGATTTGGAGAGGCTAAGAACTTAGGTAAGTTGGTTAAGAATCAGCTGTACAGCACTAGAGCCCTGAGACTGTTGAGAGTCCACTGCCATGATCACCATCTACTACTGTAGGATAAGGCCTCAGAAAAGGTAGTCCTTGAAATGTCTATAAAATTAAATAATACTTAACCACAATGTAGTACCATAACTAAATTATTTACCTACTGTTCTCTTTACTGGTTTTTCAAGAGCAAGAACCATTGAGTGTAAGAAATATAAGGGGGGGGGAATATAAGAGGGGTAGTCTCAATATGAGTAGATGCACTTGACAGACTTGACAAACTTAACGTGCTTTTTTGGAAAGGTGATAAGTCTTTGTGAGACCTGAGACTAAATATTGTTAAAACAGTTAACAAACTGTGACTCTTCTGAATGCTGTTTTCTAAGACCTCCTACCAGACAGCACTCTGCAGAGTCTTCCATTGGAGAAGTGATGAGTGGCTCTTCACTCCGAAAAAAGTCAAAGAAATGGAACGCAGTGCTCAAGCAGAATAGACCTAGAGTAATTCATTTCTTCTTGTTGTAGTATATTTCCTTAAAAAATAAAATCTTTTGTAGCTAAAGAAGTTCTCTTGATTTAGCCTTTTTTTAAGATTTACACATTGACTAACAAGGAAAAGCTAATATGTGGACAGAGACTTAAAAAAAACTAATCCTGTAATCTTCTACTGCCTTCTGTGAGTGTCTGTTTCAGAGAGTAGCAGAATTTTTTGTTTAGTAATTTGTGTTCTGTTTACCTTTTTACTCTTTGCCAGCCACCCCCATCCCAGTGCTGTTTCAAGATTCTGTTAGAGAATCAAAATATGTTACAGAAAAAGCATTGTTTTTTTTATTTGAAAAGTACTGATTTTCTATCTGGGCAAATGAAGTCACTCATGAAATTTATAATTTGATGGATATTAATCACATCAATACTATTTTAAAAGATACTTTAAACGGTAGCACATGGTGTCATTAAAGACTATATTGGTAAGGTTGACCTAAGGACAATGCAAAAAAACTGGAGTCAGACTGGGGGTTGGGCAGGCATGAGTTCAGCTTGTGACAAATGAAAAGATGAACTGAACACGTAGATATAGGTATCCGGATTTTAGAGAAGGGATCTGGGCAGAAATGCAAAATTGTGAATTGAGTGTCAGTAGGTAGTTATTTGAAATCATTGACTGAAATTGATAATTTAGGGAGAGAATATATAATGGGAAAAGAAGAGAATCTAGGATTAAGTTTTGAAAAATGCCAGTATTTAATGAACAGCTAAATGTAAGGAGCACATCAAAGAGGGCAGAAATAGGGGTCAGAGAAATAGAAGGAAAACTGAGAAAAAGATATTGAATATTTCAAGACGATGGAGTATTTCAAGGAGTACTAAATAGATCCCTTTTACTTCTTACATTGCTTACAAGGAAGGTCCTAAATGTTCTATTCCTCTCTCACTTCTTTGGCCTCATCCCTTAAAAACGTCCTACCATCAAGCTACTCTTGTTCCTTATGCATGTTAGTGTCTTTCCTATCTCACAATCTAGGTGCTTGGTGTTCCTTTTGCTCACATGACTTTTTAGTGGTAACCAACTGGCTAGCCTCTTTTTAGCAGAATTGTTGTCAGATTCCATCACAGTTTGAATTTCATTATGCAATTAAGATTAAATTTTTGCTTAATCTTCAAATTCAGTTCCAAGTAAAATAGTAAGAACATGTTAAAGAAAATGAATGTTGCAGAAGTGTTTGGCACTTACAGTAAGGGAGGATTGTTAGACTTTAGAATGTACCTCCCTAAGGCACATTTGCATGAATAGTTAAAGTGGTGAGAGCTATTGATCTCTTCTCAACACCGTGACACTGTGGGGGAGCCCTGCCACATGAAGAGGTGAGCAGGCTCCTTCCTCTGTTCCTACTTAGTACTTTAGCACTTGGGGATATTGCAGTGTGCATGAGAGATGGCACTTGTCTGCGCCGCGCGGCCTCTGAACCCCCGACCGGCAGGGGAACTGACTCACACGACACACCAGAATGCAGAGACAGAGGTCGCGTTTATTGACTCTCCACACAGGTCGTCCCCGGAACGTTCCTCCCTGATCGGACTCTCCAGTGGGGCTCTCTCTGTTGAGTAACCCCGCGTAGTCCTCCACTCTCTATGGTCTGCGTGTCTTCTCTTCCTCTCTACCTCCTGCTCTGTCCTTATATCTATAGTCCTGTCCTATAGGGTAACAAGGCGTGGCAAAGTCTGATTGGGGGACATCAGCTGTAGCTAGGCAGAAGCTGAGGGTAAGAATACGGAAGTAGGAAACGGGCGCCATCTTGGCATCATTCGATGGGAGGGGTAATCTACTGAAGGCTTCGCTCTTTCCTACAGGCCTCATCTGCTTAGGCAGGTCCTCTGGCTCGGCTCCCGACATCTCCCCCTTTTTTCTTTATTAAAGGCGGTGGATCTAAGGGTCCCTCCAAGGTATGATGTTGTTAGATACCTGGGAGTGGGCCTACTTTGTAGGCCACGGCATGAGAGAATGTAGAGGTCTATACCCCGCTGTGCATCACCTCATTTCGATGCATATCCTCGCGCTAGGACCATGCTTGAGGTGAGTGGTTCATTTTTTCGCAGGGCCAGGCTTTTGTGAACCGAACCTGGATGCATATAGACATTCATTCCTGCCTTCCCCCCAGCTTTGGGGCGGGTGGCACTGCAGTACCCTTGGTCTCGCATCTCAATGCCAACAACTTAGCTCCAGGAGAGGACCCTAATAGAGTGGGGTCTGTCTTAGGTTGGTCGGGAGAGCCCCTCCCGCCTTACCCGTCATTGACTCCATCACTCATCTCCTCGGGGAAGAAGGATGCCATCCAGAGGCACCTGTCTTTCTCGGTCCCCAACTGATGCTTTCCTCAGTAAACATGATCCAGTTGGGCAGCGAGGAAGCATTTGGGGGCTTAAAGGTGGAGAAAACCACCATATCATTAGAGAGGGGCACAGTGATATTGAACTCATGGGAAGTAATCGGGGCATCAGGAAGGCATGGCAATCTAGCTGTACAGTTGTGGGCATAGGTTCGCGGGAGGGTTGGAGATGTAACTGAAACAATGGACAGGGCTGGGGGATGTAGCCCCCCATACTATTTCAGCATAAGCACCGTTAATCAGCAGTAGTACCGCCAGGCATATTTTATGCCAGTTGACAGGGCGCGGTGCATGAGCAAACAAGAAGGCGCTCCGTCCCAGGCAGACCCCAAAGAGGAATACCAGAGTATACATTACCACACCCAGCAGTAGGTGGTTCGGTGCCTTGGCTAGGGTGTCATTGTTCTCCTTCTGCGTTGTCAAGTTGGTCCTTAGCATTATGGTCCCCTTCTCCTTTTTCTTCCTTTGTGGGGCTTGGAGTCTTTCTTATCAATCGCTCCGGTACCCACAGTGGTTCCTTTTCCTGTGGGGACACACAAACCGCGCCTCGGTTCCAGCTGACCACTGGATCCGGGCCCATCCACTGTCCCATTAGGACATCCTTCCACTTTACCCATCCTTTGTTGGCGGGAGAAGGGCTACAATGCTCCATCGCCGGGGAGCGATCATTGCAGTTTTGATTCAAAAAATTATATGTAAACAGTGCCATGGATAGTCTTGCTTTTGGGGTCAGGCTGTGGCCTATTCCCCCTTTTTGTTTTGTTAAGATGTTTTTGAGGGTTTTATGGGCTCTCTCAATGATGCCCTGTCCTTGTGGGTTATAGGGGATTCCATGTTTTAACTGGACTTGCATGGTTTCACAAAATTTTGCAAAAGATTTCCCAGTGTATGCTGGGCCATTGTCTGTTTTGAGATGTCTGGGTTTTCCCCAGGCTGCCCATGCTGCCAGGCAGTGGTTAATCACATTAGACACCTTTTCCCCTGTTTCCGCTGACGCAAAGATTATATGAGAGCAGGTGTCTATGGAGACATGAACATACTTTAGAGAACCAAACTCTGCCACATGAGTGACATCCATCTGCCAAATGTCGCCGGGGGTCAACCCCCTAGGGTTAACTCCGACTGACACTACAGGCGAATGGGTGTCACATGAGCCACAGAGTCGCACAATGTCGCGTGCATCTGCTCTGGGGATATGGAATGTATTGGCAAGAGTCCTGGCATTAACATGAAATTTGTCATGAAATTGACGGGCTTGTTCCAGTGGGGACAGTATATTGAGAATCCATAGCGGGCGAGTAGCCGCATCCGCGGCCGCATTGCTCTGCACCATGGGCCCCGGTAGGTGCGTATGTGCTCTTATATGAGTGATAAACACTTTATGGTGTCTACTCGTGAGCAATGCCTGGATAGATAAGAACAAGTTTGTTACTTTAGAGGTTGGCTTGATTGGGCCCGCAGTTTCCAGGACCTGTAGGGCATTAACAACGTATTTCGAATCAGAAACAATATTGAGGGCCTCTGAAAATTTTTGGAGAACTGTTTGTACAATCAACAACTCTACCACCTGTGGTTGATCTGGTTCAAACTGTATGGTAACCGGAGACTTACCTGAGACTACATAGGCCCCTATCCCGGTTTTCGACCCATCAGTATAGATAGTTGTTGCATGAGCAAGAGGTGCGGAGGCGGTGATCTTTGGGAATATCACCGGATGTTGAGTAACAAACTGTAGTATGGGGTCCTTAGGAAATTGATTATCTATATTCCCGGGGAACACGCATCTCAAGATGGTCCAAGTATCCAGGCAGGCGGTCAGGGTCTTTATCTGAGAAGCAGTATAGGGCACCCGAATGGCATAAGGCGGGGAACCAAGATGTTGGATCGCTCTACTGTGCGCCTCCAATGCCAGAGAAGCAACTGATTCCGGGTAGTGTTCAATGACCTTGGCAGGTGAGACCTTAGGGTGCACCCACAGGAGTGGTCCCTTTTGCCAAATCACCGCCGTGGGCTGACATCTGGTCTGCAGCAAGCAGATTTCGAAAGGCTGTCCTGGGTCAATCCTCTGTAAAGTAGCTCTACTTATGGCCTTTTCAACCCTCTCTAAGGCAACCCTGGCCTCTGGGGTGAACTCTCTGGGGGAGGCAATGTCCGGGTCCCCCTTCAAGAGATCAAACAGAGGCTTTAAGTCAGAATTGGAGACATGTAAGTAAGGTCTGACCCAGTTTATATCTCCTAATAACTTCTGCATGTCATTTAAAGTGGTGAGATTATCCGTTCTGATGGTTACCTTCTGCGGAGAAACCAGAGTAGAGGAGAGTTTGGCACCCAAGTAGGTCACCACTTCTCCCCCTTGAATCTTGTCAGGGGCAATGTTCAAGTTAGCCTTTCTCAGGGCCTTGACCAGTTGGCCTAACATATCTTCTAACATTTTTGTTTCCTTTGCACTGATAAGCAGGTCATCCATATAATGAACGCATCTAATCTTGGGGAAGGCTTTTCGTATAGGGGTCAGCAAGGAATCCAAATAGATTTGACACATAGAGGGACTGTTGGCCATACCCTGAGGTAGGACCACCCATTCGTATCTGAGATCAGGGCTCTCCTGGTTAACCGTGGGCAGGGTGAAGGCAAATCGATGGGTGTCTTCCGGATGCAGGGGAATAGAGAAAAAACAATCCTTAAGGTCTATGACATAGACTGGCCAATGTCTTGGGATCGCTGAGAGTGCCGGAAGCCCCCTTTGAACTGCCCCTAAGGGTTGCATCTGCGCATTGATCGCTCTCAAATCATGGAGCAGCCTCCATCTGCCTGATTTCTTCCTGATGACAAAAATGGGGGTATTCCATGGGGAAGTCGACGGCTTTAAGTGTCCAGCTTGAAGCTGGGTTTTTATTATTTCCGTTAGTGCTGAGAGCTTCTCCTTGGGCAGGGGCCACTGAGGTACCCAAACTGGACTTGGGGACTTCCAAGTGATTTTAATCGGGGTGGGTAGGAGAACTTCTTCAGTGGCCCCTAGAAAAAACCCAGGCCATGTCTGCCTTCCTTCTTCTCCATAGGTACAGGGGAAGTCTGGCCCTGTAGGGCAGAGCCCAAGCCCTTGCCGGGGATATACCCTTGATTCTTAAGCATGCCCTTGGCCTGAGGAGAACAATTGGATGTAAGGGTGACGTCCATCTGGGTAAGGATGTCTCTCCCCCACAGAGACACTGGCAGTTGTAGGACAAAAGGCTGGAAATGACCCTGGTGGCCTTCCTCATCACACCAAGGCAGGGTTATGGCGCTAACCTGAGGAGCTGTCACCATCCCTAACCCTTGAAGTGTGTTGTCTGCTGTATTTGTGGGCCAACTAGAGGGCCAGTCCTTCTTAGAGATGATAGACCGATCGGCCCCAGTGTCCAAAAGCCCTGTAATTTTTCTCCCATTTATTCTCAATGATAACATGGGTCTTTTGTCAAGTGTCAAATGCAGCCCTTCGAAAATCCCCGACCCCGCGCCTGGTCCCCTACCGCCCCTGATCCTCTGCTGAGAGGGGAATTTTCCGTGAAGGCTGGGGAGCAACAAAAGCTGCGCTATCTTATCTCCCTCGTTAATGACCAGAGTTCCGTTAGGGGATCGGACCAGAATTTTTATGCGGCCTGTGTAGTCAGAATCAATGACTCCGGGGACAACAATGAGACCTTGCAGGGCAGCTGAAGCTCTACCCAACACCAGTCCAACTGTCCCCTCAGGCAGCGGTCCACAACATGGGGTTTCTACGATTTGGGTACCCAATTCAGGCGTTAGTATGAGTCTGGTGGTGGCACAGAGGTCCAGTCCTCCCGAGCCGAGCGTGGCTCTTGTGAGGTTTGGCTGTCTCGAGGGGACATTCTCAGGGTCCGGGGGCCCACTCCTTGGAGGGGCCCCCTCTGGCCGTTTTTTGTCTCTGATAGCTGTCTGCCACTCAAGCGGTTTCCGTCACTATCAAAGATGGAACGACAGTCCTCAGCACGGTGAGCTCCTTTCCGGCAGCGCCTGCAAATCTCCCCTCCCCCTTGGACGGATCCGCCGGAGCGATTCCTTTGGGGGCACTCACGCTTCAGATGCCCTAGCTTTCCGCAAGTGAAGCAGGCGCCTCCTTGGGGCCTCTCTCTGGCCTTTATTTTGTTATTGGTAGCCGCTGCGAGCAGGGCGGCCACACCTGCGTTGGAAAGGGGGCCCCCTATCTCCCTGCAAATTCTTATCCAGGTGTTTAAGTCCTTGTTCTTATGTGGTGCGATTGCTGCCCTGCATTCTTTAGTACATTGTTCGAAAATCAGTTGCTTGACCAGTGGTAGAGCTGTCTCCTTACTAGGGAAAATCTTTTCTGCTGCATCTTGCATTCTAGCCACAAAATCTACAAATGGTTCTGCGGTGCCTTGAACTACCTTAGAGAGGCATGCGGATGCGGTCCCAGAGCCGCTTACCTGTTTCCAGGCTCGCATTCCAATAGTATTGATCTGCTCGTAGACTGCACTGGGGTACTGCGTTTGATCTTCAGCATATTGCCCCTCCCCCGTTAACATGTCTCTGCTCCATCCCCTATGACCCCCGGCAGCATTCCTCTCTGCCTGTTCTGCTGCGTACTCAGCATACCAAGCCCTCCAATCCAGATAGCTGCCAGCTGGAAGGCAGGCCTTAGCCAATTGGGCCCAATCCCCAGGCGTAAGGGGAATAGAGCAGAGATTTTCTAGTATTGCCACCGTGTATGGAGCTTCGGGGCCAAAAGTCGTGACCGCGCTTTTCAACTCTTTTATCTGCTTAAGGTCAAAAGGCTCCCACACATTCCTACCCTGGCCTGGGGCAACTTGTATGGGGTACACTCCATAGGGGCCCACGTCTATCCCTGGTTCCGGCATCCTTGGTCCCGCCCACCATTTAGAACGCCAGAGCGAGCCATGGAAGTATCTTGAACCCCGAGGCGGCTCAGCATAGGACGGTGGCGATGGGCGGGGACCGATAGTAGCCGCCAGTCTCCTAACCTCACTCTGCGCCCCCTGGTGGCACAGTTCCTCACGGCGCACCGCCTCCGGAAATAGGTCCCAAGGTGGGGCCGTAGGTAATTTCTCCTGTCGCCAGCAGGGGTCAGCAGAGGGTTTCTCTTTTTCTCCCTCCGCGTCCCCCATTGAGATGGCGCGGAGCTCACGTCGGAGACCCCCGTAGATGCTTTTCCTGGACTGTGCTTCTTCATAATAGGAATCAGACGAGTCCGATTCCTTCCCCCTGGGGTCTTCCTCCCGAAAGGAACCTTCCCTAGAGTTTTCAGCTTTCGCCCGTTCGAAGGCTTCTCTCACCTCTTTGATACCTGCACCATGGACAGCGGGCGGGAAACCCTCGTTTTCCTTCTCTAAGCAGGTATGTATCATCTCCCACAAGGGGCGAACGGAAGGGGATAAGTCCCCGCCGAGCTCGGCAGAGGCCAGATCCCCCCCCAACCTCTCCCATGAAGGCAAAGTCAAACGTCCCGTGGGTAGGAACCACGGGGCTATCCGGTCAATCTCGGCAATAAACAGCTCGAGAGTGGCACGACTTACCCCAAGATCTTTTGTTTTTAACAGTCTCTTAAGGGCCTTGGCTAAATCCCCAGCCTCTTTGCTCGGTAATTGGCCCATATTCTATCAAAAGATACCCTCGGGTGGCTAAGATCTGCTCACCTCGATACCTGGCGTATGTACACCAGGGGAGTTAAGAAACTTGCCCTGTAGGTGCGCGCCACCCAGGGCCCAGGCGTACTCCCAACTTACCTGGCCGACGACCTCTGCCGTGTGGTAAGCCAAAAGCGGTCTGTCTCTGCAGTACGGGGGTGATCAGCTCCCCGTACGGGCCACCAAAATGCGCCGCGCGGCCTCTGAACCCCCGACCGGCAGGGGAACTGACTCACACGACACACCAGAATGCAGAGACAGAGGTCGCGTTTATTGACTCTCCACACAGGTCGTCCCCGGAACGTTCCTCCCTGATCGGACTCTCCAGTGGGGCTCTCTCTGTTGAGTAACCCCGCGTAGTCCTCCACTCTCTATGGTCTGCGTGTCTTCTCTTCCTCTCTACCTCCTGCTCTGTCCTTATATCTATAGTCCTGTCCTATAGGGTAACAAGGCGTGGCAAAGTCTGATTGGGGGACATCAGCTGTAGCTAGGCAGAAGCTGAGGGTAAGAATACGGAAGTAGGAAACGGGCGCCATCTTGGCATCATTCGATGGGAGGGGTAATCTACTGAAGGCTTCGCTCTTTCCTACAGGCCTCATCTGCTTAGGCAGGTCCTCTGGCTCGGCTCCCGACACTTGTCCACTCAGTATGGCAGTTTGCTGGGTTGTAGGGGAGGCACAGTCATGAATGTGAGTGTAGATAGCGGGCCTCGTGCATTAGGTGTGATCTGTGTGCAGAGAAACTCGGGGCATAGGTGCTAGAGTAAAAGGCACAGCAGTACCAGTCTTTAACATGGTTCTATGTTTTACTTTAGGAATAACCTTGTTGTCAGATTTCCATTCAAATCTTGGTTGGCTGGTTAGTTTAGGGCTTGCTGCAAATGACTTTCCTGTCTCTTCTTCCTTCCATTCAGTGTATTGCAATACAGAGGAACAGGAGAAAGGTAAAAAGAAGGTGCCTGGGGTCAAATCATAGCTGTCTGGAAACAGTGAATCACATGAGGCTGGGGATTTAGCTCAGTGGCATAAGCGCCTGCCTTGCAAGTGTGTGGTCGTGAGTTCGATTCCTGGTACAAATAAAAACGAAAAAAAAGAAACAGTGAGTGACAAACAGGCTATAGTATTGATAACCCAACAGACCAGGACAAGTAGTAAAATAGATGCACATTTTCTGATTATGAGGAAATTACTTGGCAAAGATTATTATAATTTAAGACTATGTGAGAGTTTATTTCAGTTCAGTGAACTTTTACTGACCTGGTGGTAGAAAAGTGTCAGGGGGGAAGATGGAGGGAAACTTGCTAATCAGTCTTACCAGGACTGAAGAACACACCAAAATAGGAAGTTTGCTCTTGAATTTCAGTTCCAAAAAGAATAAATGGCCAAGCAATTAGTGACCACGTTGTGGTGACACATGCTTGTAATCCCAGCACATGCGAGGCTGAAGCAAGAGAAGCGAAAGTTAAGACCCTCTGGGCAATTTAGTGAGACTCTATCTCAAAATAAAAACAAAAATGGGATGAGGATGTAGCTTAGTGATAGAGTGCTCCTCATTCAATCCCCAGTATCAAAATAAAAACAAAACAAAAGACCCCCCCATTGAAGAGTAAAAGTAACCTATGGGTAGACCCTTATAATGTAACTTTTTGGTTTCCAAAGAGCCATTTTTGTAACTATGTTGATTGATACATGTTGGATGTTCTTTTGTTATCTTCTTTTTAATTTTAAAAAGTAAAACAAAGGATAGAAATGATACAGAATTTTTTTTTTTTTGGTACCGGAGATCGAATTCACAACTCTGCCCTTGCAAGGCAGGCGCTTATGCCTCTGAGCTAACTTCCCAGCCCTGATACAGAATTTCAAAAAAAGTAGGAATTAACACTAGTTAATATATTGCATATTGTTATCTCAGAATTAGTTGTTCAGGCTACGAAATCTAAATATAAAGGTAATGAATCAAATAGTGACAGTAAAAACTGGTTTTTTTTTTTGATGAACTAAGAGAGATTAGTAGTATGGTTCTAGTGTACATATACAAACATACATTTATATATATTTACCAACATACATATAATGTTTTCCTTTCTTCCTTCTCCCCATCCCAGTAGTTCTGTCCTTTTGTTATCTTAAACATCAGCCTCAAACTGATCGGCTTTCCCTTTTATAGCTCTCCTCTCTCCGTGATTTGGCACAAGAATGGTTTCCAGTGCTGAGCATTTTTGTTTTCTGCTGGTGTCTTCTCACAGCAATATTAGCCTTTCACTTTGTTTGTTTGTTTGTTTGTTTTTTATTTTAGGAATGGCCTTGTTATAAGATATCATTTCAAATGTTGGTTAGTTTAAGCCTTGCTGCAAATGACTTCCACGTCTGTGAACTCAGAAAAAAAAAAAAACAACAGATCAGCCATAAATTAAAATAGAAGCAATTTCATATGGGTTTAGAAACAAAATTATTATAAAAAAATACTAGAGATCTGTGCCAAGCTGCTCCATCTTCCACCCCTGTACAAATTTGAAGACCAGAAAGGCTAAATGGCCTGCTAAAAGTTACAAAATATTAGTGAGATTTTATCATTCTCATTATTTTCATGAAGACAGCATATTCTAGATAGCTTTAATTTTAACATTAAAACATACCAATTCTAACATTTAAAGAAAGGAAAAATGCCAGAATACATTAGTTATCTTTGAGAAGAAAGATTGTTCTATAAATGTTTGCCTCTGCCCTTCTGAATTTCTAGATGTGCACTTAATGCACATGGTCAAGGCTGTGAGCATGAGTAGATGCAGACATGAATCTAGCCTCTACCACTAGCCAAACGATGACTCTGTGACTTTTGGGAAAGCTTTTTAACCTTTTTAACTTCAGTTTCTTATTTTGGATAGTAGAAGTAGTAATACATCCTTTGAGTCAGTTATAAAGGAGTTAGCTTTAAAGTTCTTACATTAAATGCTTGACCTGTGAGGATTACTTCCTATTGTATTTGTTTTGTCTTTTTGAGACAAGGTCTCACTGTGTAGTTCATGCTGGCCTCAATTCACTGTGTAGCCCAGGCTGGCATCCTGCCTCTGCCTGTCTAATGCTGGTGTTACTGGTGTGCACCACCATGCTGGGCTAGGATCACTTCCCTATTGTAGCCACCATCACTACTACTGCTATAATAGGACTCTGGACTCTGACAGAGGGTTGTCAGTATTGGATGGTTTAAACAGTCCTCTCTTTAACCACTTACCATTCTAATTATTTAAATACAGGATGGCCAAAACTTGCATGTTTTTCATTAATTTTATTAGCTAATATAACAGGAAATAGAAAAATGACAATTTTATCAAATTTAATAGTTTTTCTGTGTATGTTATGTCTTTAAAACATTCAATACACAATGCATTGTTACAATCTGGACACTAGTGTCTAGTCTCCTTCCAAATGCTTTCTACATTATTGCCTTTCTTTGAATAACACTTCACACTGTTGTGTTAGCCTTTCTTTTTTTTTTTCAAATATGGTTAATACAATTTCAGTAAGATGTCTCCCCGCTAAACATAATAGTGAAGATGTTAATGATGTACATCATGGTTGGCATTTGGCTATCCCATATTTTTCAACTATTTGGTCTGTTAGACTTAATCTAAATTGTAAATGACTTTTTGAGCCTTCTTCTTTTAAATAAGTAACAAATGAGTTGCATATTGTTTGGTCTAGAAGGTGCATAACTATTTTATAGTATTTTTTTCCTTGCTTTTTGATTAGAGGATAGCTTGTTAAATGTTGGTTATCTCTGTTAATATTACCCATAGAATTATTATAATCATTTACCACAATTGGAATTTTTGTAGTTTTGCTTCTTTCAAGTTCTGTCATTTCTGTATTATGAATAGTTGACAATAAGGAGATGTCTTTTTCATCTCTTAACTTTGTAACAGACTTTTCCGCTCTGATATGCTGACGTTTCTCCCTTTTTCAATTTTGTTTTGCAGATTTTTTTGTTACTTCCTTCTCATTCAGTCTGTGTCCCAAATGTGTCTCATTTGTATTGTAGAAGAATATCAATACCTGAATTTTGGAGAAGTCTAAAAATTATATGTAATGTACTCACGATAAGAGTTTTTATAGATTGTAGCAAAAAATTATAGGTTATTTTTCACAAGTAAACAAAAATTAGTGAAGAAAATAACCAGAACTTACTATTAGATTTCACTAGAAACAGAGGCAAGTACAACATTTTGAATAAAAAATATATGCAAAAAAATAGTTGATATACAACAAATAAACAAACATAGGAGTGTATTTGGTATGAAGAATTGATTGGTAGAAATGACACCTGCCTGAGAGACTAAAAGTAGAATGTAAACAAACCCTCTGCCTGAGTGATGCTTGGGATAAACTGTTAAATGGTTAAAGATTGGGCAAAGCACAGTCATCAGTTCTTACTCTTTTAGTCTTAGTTTTTGTTTTTTTGGTACTGGGAATTGAACTCAGGACCTTGTGCTTGCCAGGCAAGCACTCATGCAGCTGAGCTATATCGTCAGCCATTCTTAAAATATGTTAAACTCTACTAGAATATGACTTTACTCGAGTACTCAGTCAGAACCTGACCTTTAGTATAATTAAAAATTGTTGGCTTTTCTATATTTTATGCTAGAGAATTTGCCCTGAATATCTAGGGGAAATTATTAGCCATTTTTAACACTGATTCTGGAGCATCTTATCTAGAATTGCCCTATGAGAAGCAAATGCTCTTGTGATTTGAATTTGGAGGTCTTGTTAGAAGCTACCATTTTATTTATTATTTATTTTGCTTTGTTGCTTTGCATCAAGTCTTGCTTTGCAGGCTAGCCTTGAACTCACTCTGCAGCCCAGGCCTCCAGCTCATAGCAGTCCTTTTGCCTCAGCGTCTCGAGTGTTGGGATGACAGGTGGGCGCCACCACGCTCAGCACCACCATTTTATTTGTAACTTCTGCCTTCACACAAGCAGTATGTCTCTCTTTTTTTTAAATTTTATTTAAAAGGAAAAAGAGAAAAAACAAAACAAAACAAAGCAGTGAAAGGGTACAAGTAATACAGAACTACAAAAAAAAAAAAAAAAAGAAATCACCAGTTAATAGATTACACATTATCATCTTAGAGATAGTTGCTCAAGTCACAGTATCAAAGCATACAAAGTGGACATTCAAACAGTGAGACTGTAAACAGTTGTGTTCAATGATCCCATGAAAAACATTAATATGGTCAGCTATTTAACACCCCTAAACACACTTGCAGTTGTATCCTTTAGAGCACAGCAGTATGTCTCGAATAGCAATCCCATTAGCCTTCCTTGTAATTTAGAGCCTTCAAAGTAAGTTTCAACTATGCCACAGATGTGTTTATATCCTGGAAAGTTTCAGTAAATATCCTTTAATGTTAGTTAACATTTGTATATACAGTTTGTTTGATGTAGTACCAGAAAGAAAGGATTTTGGTTACTTATTTTTTGGCTTGTTTTTGTTTTTGTTTTAAGACAGCATCTCACTATATAGTTCAGGTTGGCCTTGAACGCATTATTTAGCTCAGCCTGGCCTTAAAATCACTGCAGTTCTCTTGCCTCAGCCTCCTGGGTGCTGGAGAAAAGTCATTTTAAAATGTAGACATACTGTTGTCACCCTACCTAGAGATGGCATAGTCAGAGTTGACACTCTGGGCCTTATAACTCTTAAATTTATTGTTTGGGATAGAACTAAATTGTTTCACTCATTTTAGGTACCTATTTTAGTTTCACATTTTCAGTATCCTAACTGCCTCAGTAAGATGATCTGGGAATTTTTCTGTATTTGTGGTGCTGCTGTCTGTGAGGATGTTGTGCTTTTCAGCTGGTGACTGAGGAAGCCTGTCATCATCATTAGTACTCATTCAGCATGGGCACCTGTTCCATCTAGACACTGGAGAGGCAAACATGAATAAAACATGATTCCTGCTCTGGAAAATTTCATAGATTATTGGGCCGGAAGATTTTAAAAACACAATTACATTTCAAAGTGATATCTTACATGTTGATGTATAATAAATATATAAACAAAGTGTTACAGTAATATACAGAAAGAGACAATAAATTTGGAGGTATGTGATAAGTTGCCAAAGGGGAAATGAGATTTGAACCATGTTTTGAAGGTTAGGTGGGAATTTGCTATTTAGAGAGGATGAGGGGACAGAGTGTACAGGCTAGGAACAGCTTATGTAGAAACCAGAAGTCACAAGGGCGTGCGAGGTGAGGGCAGTGCCTTCAAAGTAACTGGAGAAAAAGGCTACACGAGAGAAGATTGAATTGAAATTAGTTTTAGTTTTATCCTTTCTGCAGTGATGAATCATTGAAGATTTTTAAATTAGGGTTGACATAATCAGATTTGAGTTAGAAAACTCATAGTAGCTTGGGGCCAGAGAAAGACAAATGGCAGACACCAGTCTGTATTTGCTGTATTTTCCTAGCAAAAAACAAGGATTTTATACCAACAACAGCTGGTAAGGTAAGAGATGTGTCACCTGATATGAGAGTGTTTCCTAACATGCAAACAATTAAGTTTTGTGATTAATATGGTATCATGTGGGTAGTGGGGTTTGTGATGGCTGGTTTAGGTGACTGAGTGGATAAACTACTGAGAAAAATATAAAAAGAAAAACAGTGTTGTTTGGTTTTATTTTCAGGGATTGGGACAAGACTTCATTTTGAATAAATTAGTTAAGACTTTTCAGGAATATTCTAATAAGCAAGGCTGGATATGAATCTTGGGAGAAAAGTAACTGTAGTAATATTTTTTTAGTTCCCAGTGTTTGTTTTTCCATGAAAAACTGACGTTCTCAGGGATTAACTGACTGTGGTCCTAAGAAGGTAGCTATGGAACCAAAACAGATTCCTGAACTTCTTACCAACTGAAATGGCCTTTTGAAAGAAAAAAACAAACCCCTTGGTTTCTACTATGTTACTGTTTCATTTCCCATAGTATCTTATTTTACTTTAAAAAAAAAACTAGTGTATAAAAATATTGTCTATTTTCTGCCCTGCGTTTACTAGAATCTTAGTTACTTGGCTGACAGACAAATGAAGAGTGTTTAAGGTTATAGCTAAAGATCTGCAAACGTTTTTCTTTCTTGTTGCAAAAGCAAAATTTAAGATTAAGTCCTCGGTAATACTCATTGTTTATGTGTGGTCCACCTTGATCTAGCCTTAATCGTTGCCCTGCTTAAATATGAGGGAGACTATAACTGTTAAAGAGTGAAGATGTGATGTCTGCTTCTCTGTAGAAATGTAAAAATAGCAGTCCCCACCAAATTTGGATTTTGGATTATAGTCCTTTATGAAATTCAGAAGATAGGCTGTTCTTTGAAGTCTGCCCCACAGCCAAATTTCAGACATTGACTGAAAGGCATTCAGTGATTGTGAAGGCCTTGGGTAGGCTTGTAATAATATAAATTACTATGCATAACTGATACTCTCTTTTCATGTTTTTTAAAATAAATGGGTACGCTCTCACGTGAAATTCTAGTTTTTACTGTTACTATGTGGATTCTCTGGGTGATTTCTTGGGTGGCGATGTATTTTCCTTTACTTTCTTCTTGATTGCTCTGATATGTGGTTGCCTGCTGCTTAAGGCAGCTGCAGTAGAGTGCACCCAGAAGTGGTTATATTGGTATATTTAGAAAACCATAGGGTTTGTAAAGCAGTTGCACATTCCTTTGGATAAAATGGTTTCTATAAATGTAACATTTTTAATGAAACTAATATTATCACTCATTAGAGAAATAGAGCACCTAATATGTATGGGTTTGTGGACGTGACAGAATCACAAAACTTCTTACTTATGAACTCATTCTAAAGCAAGGAATAGAGAAAGCAGTAGCTTGCTTGCTTGGAATGTGCATGGCCCTGGATTACATCCCCAGTACCATTAAAAAAAGAAAAAGAAAGAAAGAAAAGAAAAGAAAGCTCACCAAGTATTTTAGAGACTTAAAATCAATCATGTGATCCCTCTTTTGATATTCTTCCTCTTGAATTGCAGAGCTTTTACTCAGGTATTTACCTTTGGTCCAACATTCCGAGCTGAGAATTCTCAAAGCCGGAGACACCTAGCAGAGTTTTATATGGTAGAAGCAGAGATTTCTTTTGTTGAGAACCTTCACGATCTCATGCAGGTAAGTATACAGTATTAAATTTTCATTTATATGTGACATTAAAATGCTTCTGTATACATTTTTACCCTGGGCATTGTGCATTATAAGTATTCTTCAGATGAAAGTGGAGAATAATTTAATTTAATAAATGTTTACTTAGTGCCTTTAGTGTAATAGTGGAACCTATGAGTCAGATTTAAGTTTAATCCCAGTTCTGCTGATAGCTTTGCTTTGTAGTTGCTTACCTTTCATCATCTTGTGTTCCTCTACTGCAAATGCAGAATAAACTTATTTTACTAGGTTATTATAAGAAGTAAACAAAATAATGTATATTGTATAAAAACCCTAGCATGAAGCATATCAACAGGCTTAGTAATTACTAACCTTTAATTTTACTAGGTAAATAAAATACTACATAGATTTCTACAACACTTATATAAACTTCCATAAAGCTATTGCAGAAAGCATCCACAAAATCTGTCATGGTTCATTTTGGGGAATAAGACAAAGCTAGAGAGATAGCAATCAGATCATTAAATAGCAGCTCTTTAAAGGCCACATTACAGAGTTTAAGCTTTATTTTTAAAAAAATTTATCCAAAAGGTATAAGAGAAAAAAGTTTTAAGTTGAAAGAGGTATTGTCAGTATTACATAGATATATGTGATATAAACTCTTTTTTAAAAAAAAATAATTTGTGTGATCTAGCCAGTTCTGTCCTAATACTGTTTTAAATTTTTATTTTACTTTTGTGGTACATAATGATTACATTCATCATGGGGAGCTGGTATATGTACTTTAAACATCTTAATTCCTTTTTATCCCTTCCCCCTTTCTCTCTGTATCCTTATTTCCCCTCTGTTTGTCTCTTTGCAAAAGCTCTACCTTCCCATTTCCTATTACCTTTTGTATTTTTATTTTTACAATTTATTTCTATTCTGGGTTTCTCATATAAGAGAAACACGATATTCAAGCCCATATAATCTGATTTAATTTTCCCAATTCTGGTCTCAACATGCATGACTCAAATTTATCTTTCTTTATGTCAGTGTAGTATGTATTTCACTGTGTATAAATTCCACATTTTCTTTATGCACTCATCTGTTCATGGACATGGACACTTCCCAGATTTAGCTATTATACATTTTGCTGCTGGGATTGGGGATATAGCTCAGCAGCACAGCACCTGTGTGGCAAGCTAGAGTTCAATTATTGGTACCAGTAAATAAATTAATTAAAATAAAATAAATTGTGCTGCTATAAACATCGGTATACATAGGTCACTGAAATGTAATATCTTGTGGGGATTTTTTGCTTTTTTTTTGAAACGGAGTTTCATTATTCAGTTCAGGCTGGCCTTGAACTCACTTTGTAGTCCACATTGGCCTTGAACTCACAGTGACCCTCCTGCCTCAGCCTGCTGGTATTATAGGCATGTGCCCCCACAACCAGACTTCTAATGGCATATGCTTAACTCTTTTGGGAAGGAGAATAACTGGAATTTTTATTTTTAGTTCTTCAGGTAATATCCATAGTAATTTCTACAGTAGTTATACATTCCCACCAACAAGGTAAAATGTTCCTTCCACCTATCCCAGCCTTGCCAGCATTTGTTGATTTCTTGATGATAGCTGTTCTTTTTGGAGAAAGAAAGAATCTCATTGTGGATTTAATTTGCATAAGGCCAGTGATGTTGAACTTTTTTAAAAATATATTTATTGACCACTTGTATTTTTTCTGACAAATATCTATTCATTTCAGTTTTCCATTTTTTATTGGGCTTTTTAATTTTAGGGTCTAATTTTTTGAGTTCTGTTTATATTTTAGATGTTAGTCCTCTGTTCGAAAGTAGCTGGCAAAATTTTTTTCCCATTTGCTGGATTGTTTCTTCACACTGTTGTTTTCTTCCCTTATTGGGTAGAAGCTTTATAAATTGATATAGTTCTGTTTGTTGATTTTGTTGTTCTTGTTGTTATTTCTTAGGCAATCGGGGCTCTGTTCAAAAGGTCCTTGTCTATGCCTATGTCTTTAAGAGTTTTATCAATTTTACCTTTCAGCAGATTAATGTTTCTGTTTTAATATTTTGCTCACATGTCCATTTTGATGGTAGTTTACTACATGGTAAGCAGTAAGGATCTAGATTCAGTCTTCCGCACGTGGACAGCTAGTTTTTTCAGCATCATTTGTTAAACAGCTGTCTTTCCTCTAGTATGTGTTATTGGTGCCTTTGCCAAAGATCAGATGAGTGAATGTGCTTGTGATTGTTTCTGAATCCTTGGTTCTGTTCCATCGATCCACGTGTATGTTTTTGTGCCAGTATTACTCTGGATTTTTATTTGTTTTGGCTTGACTTTTTTTTTAAAATCACTGTAGCTTTGAAACATAACTTGAAATCTGGGGTTTGCTCTCATTTCCCAGAATTGCCTTTGCTATTCTGAGTTTTCTTCTGTTTCCAAATGAATTTTGGGATTCTTTTCTCTAGTTCTGTGAGGAATGCCATTAGGATCTTGATTGAATTTGTATTAAATCTGTATATCTGTTTTGGAAGTATGATAATTTTGACAATACTGGTTTTTCCTACCCAGGAACAAAGGACAACTTTCCAGTTTCTGAAATCCTTTTTGATCTCTTTTCTCAGAGTACTGTGGTTTTCATTAGAGAGGTCTTTTACTTCCTTTGTTAGGTGTAAGTCCCAAGTATTTAATTTTTCTTGCAGCTATTGTGCATGGTATTTTATTCCTTTTTTTAGTGGGTTGATTTTTGGTGTATAGGAATACTGTATACCACTACCTGGATAAATTTGTTTATTAGTTCTTAGAATCTTTTGGTGGAATTTTTTGGTGGAATACATAGATGTGAAAGATCATTTCATCTGAATAAGGATAGTGTGAGTTCTTCCTTTCGTATGTATTTCTCAAGAGAAAGAAATAAATAAAAGATTCAGGTAGGAAAGAAAGAAGTCAAACTAGTTATTCACAAATGACAAGTTTTGATACTATATTGAATATTATTAGTGATAGTAGATATCTTTCCCTTGTTCCCTCTTTTAATGATGTTGGTAGCAGGTTTGTCATAAATTACTTTTATCAGATTTAGATAAGATCCTCATATACCTATTTTCTTTGGGTTTCTTTTTTTATCATGAATGGATTTCGAATTTTGTCAAAGACTTTCTGTGTCTGTTGAGATGATTATGTAGTTTTGTCCTTCCCGTTTATGTGATGTGTTACATTTAATGAGTTGTGTATATTGAGCTGTCCTTGCATCCCTGGCATGAAACATAGTTGGTCATGATATATGACCTTTTTATTAATTTTTTGCATTCTTTTTGCCTGTATTTTGTTGAGGATTTGTGCATCTGTATTCATTAAAGAGATCAGCATATTATATTCTTTTCTAGTTGAGGTCTTACTGGTTTGGAAATCAAGGTAATGCTAGCTTCCAGGAATGAGTTTTGGAGTACTCCTTCCCCTTTAATTTCATTAGAGTTTGAGGAGTATTGGGATTAGATCATCTGTAATGTTCTTGTAGAATTCAACAGTGAATCTACTGGGTTCTGGACTTTTTGTAACTATTAGTTTTGGGGGATTTTTTTTTTATTGCACCTCAATTTCATTACCTGTCATTGAATTATTCATGGTTTTTATATCTTGTTTGTTCAATTTTGATAATTCATATGTATCTAGGAATCTATTTCTTCTACATTCTGTTGTTTATTGAAGTCTAAGTTTTTGAAGTATTTAGTGATAATCTGGATTTTAGTGTTTTCATTTCTAATTGCATTGATTTGGTTTTTCCTGCTTTTTTGTTTTGTGTGTTTTGAGGTAGGGTCCTATGTGTCTTAGGCTGTCCTTGAACTCACTAATCTCCATTTCATTCATTTCTGCTCTGCTTTCATAATTTTCTTCCTTGTACTGCCTTTGAATTTGGATTATTCTTGTTTTCTAGAACCTATAGGTGCATTATTAGGGTATGTGGGCTCATTATGTTTTTCTGAGGCGGACATTCACCTCTATAAACTTCCCTTTTAGAACTGCATTCATCGTGTCCCACAGGTTCTGATATGTGGTACTGCCATTATGGTTTGATTATATATACATGGTCTCATTTCTTCCTTGATTTCTTCTGTGACACAGAAAAAAATATTGTTTAATCTCCATGTTTGCATAAGTACTGTGGTTTCTGTTGCCATTAATTTCTAGTTTCATTGCACTATGATATGAGTTCTGTTATATTTATTTATGCATGCTTTATGAGCTAGTGTGTGATGTGTTTTGAAGAAAGTTCCATGTGTTGCTATATTGTTGTTGGGTGGAATAGTAGGTATCTATTAAATCCATTTGTTCAAAGGATTTTTTTTTTTTTTGGTCTAGTTGATCTGTTTGTAACAGAGATATTGAGGTCTTCAACTATACTTGTATTGATATTTATCTAATCTGTTAAGTTCAGTAGTGTTTTATGAACCTGAATGTGTCATGTTCTGTGCATATGTATTTATAATTGTTATCTTTTCCTATTGAATTGTTCCTTAAACCAACATGTAGTGACCTTCTTTCCCTCTCCTGATCAGTTTTGGCTTACAGTCCACTTCGTTTGAAAATAGGATAGCTATTCCTATTTTCAGCCTTGCAATGCATGAAATGTTGTTTTCCATTCTTTGATTTTTAGCTTATGAATTTCTTTTTTATTTAAATGTGTTGTATACAGCATACTGTTGAGTTTTATGTTTTGATTCAGTCTGCAAATCTGTCTTATAATTGGTGAGTTCAGTCCATTCATTTTGAACGTTATTGAAAGGTATAGACTTATTCCTTTTATTGTGTTATTTTCCTATTTCTCTCTCTCTCTCTCTCTCTCTCTCTCTCTCTCTCTCTCTCTCATACATACACACACACAAACACACACACACACACACACAACTTTATGCTCAACTGCCTGAAGTATTCATCCCATTAGACTTTTTGGCATTGTTGCTTTCATTGTCTCTTTCTAGGATATCCTTGTGAATTTTTTTAGAGTACTAGGTTATTAGTTACGAATTTGTTAAGGTGCTTTTTGTCATGGAAAGATCTTATTTCTCCATCTATTTTGAAAGAATTTTCTAGGATATGTTAGTTCAGATTGGAAGCTGTTTTCTTTTAGGGCTAAAATACTTCACTCTAAGCTCTCTTGGCTTTTAAGGTTTATACTGAGATGTTCACTATAATTTTAATGTAATTTTAAATCTCCTTTAAAAAGTGATTTGTTGATTTGAGGATTCTGTCCTTGTCTGGAATTTTGACTATGGTATGTCATGGAGTTCTTTTCTGATTATGGCTGTTTGTCATTCCATATTGCCTCACTTATCTGTATGTTAAGTTCTTTTCCCATATTTGGAAAGTTTTATGCTATTATTTCTGTAAACAGATTTTTACGCCTTTTATGCTGTCTTCTAATTTTTCACTAATTGTAATTAATCTGAGACTAGTCTGCTTTGTGTCATGTTATCCATTTTTCATGTTCTCTTGATATTGTTAATGTGTCTCTGAATATATGGTCACCTGCATTAGCCTTGTGTTCTAGTTCTGACACTCTGTCCTCATATTGGTTATTTCTGCTGCCCATACTTTCAGTAGTATTGTTTTATAGTTGTTTTTGTTTTTCAATCTCCTTTTTTTTTTTATCACTTCTCATAATTCAGCTGTTTAACTTTTGATTTCCTGCCCTTCATTGCCTCGTGGCTCAGCATTGAGAGAGTTGGGAAATTTTGGAGGCACACTGTTACTTCATTATCTCACATTACTATTGTGTTTTTAAGGGGGGTTTCTTTCTGCATGTGTGCATATGTATGTATGTTTTTGTGTGTACTAAGGTTTGCAGTTTGACTACAGTGAAAAGATTTTGTTGCTAGTTAGTGTCTACTTGCCAGGGATATACTCTGGGCATGGAATGGCAAGGCTAACTAATATGCCTTGCCCTCTGTCCCATGATCCAACCACCTCCATTAATTTAGGGGGATGAATGTAGCATAATTGGCCACCACCCAGTTCTTCAGAAATGATCCACAAGATTGTTAATGACACAAAGACAAACCAAATGTTGGCATACAGTGAGAAACAACTAATATCAACAACTATGCCACCCAGTCAATAGTAACAAAATCAGTAATAGTAACAAAGTCCAAGATAAACTGGCTATATACATACCATAAGAGACAATAAAAGCTACCATTGTACCATCTTTAACAATAGAAAAAAAGATCTGTAATTAATATAGATACAAAGACAAACCAAATATTGACATATAATAAATATCTACTAAACATAACAACTATACTACTGTTAACAATAGAAAAGAATTCAACAATAATAGTGTAGAGTCAACTATAAATCTAAAGATTAATAAGGCTTAGTAGTAATACTAATAAAGATGGAGGAGATGGGAATAGAGAGAATGAAAAAATTTGAAAAATAAAAACAAGATGAGGGGGAGAGTAGTGCAACAAAGGATATTATTACACAGAAAAAGAATTAGATCAAAAGCAATAGAAAAAAATACAGAGACCAAAATAAAGACAAACCCCAAACTCCAAAAATCAATGAAGAAAAAATGAGTCCAAAAATACCACTGTGTTTTTAAATGAGTAGTTTCTTTCCAGGGTCTGTAGTACTGGAATCTGCCAGACATGGTGGAGTGATACTGAGTCATTACTAAGACCTATTTTGTTTCCACATGCACATTTTTGTGTGTGAATGCTGAATCCTGCCCTGCATTTTCTGCTAGGCATGGTCAGTCTGTGGAGTCTGCCCTGCAGCTATATGAATTCCAGTTATCCCCAGTTTCCATGTGCCCCAAGTTATGCTTTCTCCTACTAGCTTGTACTGTGTGGGTTTGTGAGGTGCCGCCTGCTCCAGATGCTCCTATGTTCATAAGCCCCAGGCTGTGACAGTCATCCAAGCTGAGACATATTCCTGATCACACTGGCAGATGAGAATATCTGACCACGGAACTCTATGTTGAGTGTAGGAAGTGGAGTAGGAGAGCCAAGCAATCTGAAGGACTAAATGTCAACTCCAAAAACATACATGACCAGTCTAGCTTCTCAACTCAGAGAGCAGGACCCCATGTCCTTCCCAGCATGAATTTAGACTTCTCGGGGGTTTGTCTATCCTGTGCCCTCTTCATGACTATCTCTTTTGCCCCTACCCAACCAGCTACTGTGGTACAGTGACCCCAGAAGCCCAGAAGTGTAGTTCTGTAGGTCAGTTAACCCATTCTCAAAACAAAATAGAACAAAGCAAAACAAAACAACCCTGTCTCAAAATGGCTCCAAATTAAACCATCTCAAAAGGTGGCAGGTGCTGAACTGGATTTCTTCCCTAACTCTAGCCTGCCACACAGAGGGAGTTATTTTCAGAGCAAAATCAACACTAGTTATTGTTAGTGTTGTTTGTTTGTTTTTCAGTTAGCAGTAACCCTGGGCTTTTTGGGAGCCCAGTCTGCCAGCCAGTCTGTTGTTTCTCCCTGGAGCTGTTGAGCCTCTCCAGGCTTACCTTGTTAGCAGAGAAACACACCCCTCCAGGAGCCATGGTTCACTTTCCAGGCTGCTTTGTTCTTTTCTCTGCGGGGTTGTGCTCCGTTTCTCCAGCTTCCTTGTAGTTTCTAGTGTTCCTGTCAGCTTTCTCCTAATTCATGGAGATCTACTTTTTCCTTCATCAAGCTGTTGTTTTCCAAGTGTCTTGATTACAAGTCTTAGAGAAGCTGTATTTTCCTGCTGGTCTTTACTCTCCCATGTTTAATCTCCCAGAGTTTTATTTTAGAACCATCTTTCTAGCAGAAATATGAACAATGATCTTGAAGGAGATAAAAATAGGGACAGTGTGAGGCCTTGTTAGGAGAGCATGGATGTAATCCAGATGGAGCACATAAGCCCTGAATTTTGGTACAGCAGGCTTTGCTTGTTAGTGCTACAGTTTGCTTACTATATGATTTTAGACAAAGGATTTCATTTCTCTGGATCTCAATTTCCTAATTAATAAAATGGAAATAATTATTCTTTATTTGGAAGGTAGTTGAGAAGATTGGCAGATGTCTATCAGGCATTTAGCATAGTTCTTTGTCCTTAGTAATTTCCCAGAAAGTGATATGTTTACGGCAGCCTTAGCTTACTGTGTGAGGAATGGAGCTAGAATGATTCTTCATAGTTGTACCATACAAAAAACAAGGAGAATTTTTTTTTTATTACCCTCTCCCAATCTAGCAGTTATTGGACAGGGACAATTCCCTCAGAGGGACTTAAATCTAAACTATTAGCATTCAGCATTCCCAGGTTCTCAGCTAGGGTATTTGCCCTTCAGGGGGCATTCTGCACACATACTATAGTACCCCTTTACACATTCACTTAACACCTTGCACTAATTACTCCAAAGCAGCATCCCTCATGATACGTTTTTGATTTGTCTCTGCGAGGGAGTGTAGGGGAAGGGGAGAGCAATTGTTACTGGCAGATAGTAGATAAAGGCAGAGGGGTGCTGTTCAGCATCCTATAAATCACAGCTTTGCTTCTCCTCAAAAGAGTTATCTGACTCAAAATGTCAGTAGTGCCTCTGAAGAATAACTTTGCTCTAGATGGTAGAGATTTAGGGTTTAACCTTCACAAGATGTCAGTGTGCATTCTTTAAGCACCTTTCATTTGAGCCCACCACCTACCATTTTTCACTCAGGCAGTGAGACTATTATAAGAGTGGAGCCACATTTTGACTATTTTGCCTCTACTCTGTCTCCAGTTCTCTGTCAGACCGAAAAAGAAACTTAACAATGATAATGCGTAGGGGCTGGGGATTTAGCTCAGCAGCATGAGCACCTGCCTAGCAAGTGCAAGGTCATAAATTTGATCCCCAGTACCAAAAAAAAAAAAAAAAAAAAAAAAATTTTATATATATATATATATATACACACATATATATATACACATATATATGTATATGTGTATATATATATTGCATAAATTATTTTAAAATTTATGAAAAGATCTAAAATCTTTGCTGTATGTTTTACTATATAACAAAATTACAAAATAACTTCTTATATCATTTATTTTAGTAATAGCACTAAGAAATAGATAAATTAAGCTATGTACCTTTGAATGTCTATGAACAAAATTCCATTCCAGATTTTCTCCCATTCACTTGGTCAAATCTCTGAGATTCTTTCATTCCATTGCATTAGTAGAACATTTCACATCCAGTATTAATGCTTGAAATCAGTCATTTCTTCATTCTATTCTGTTTTTTTCTTTCTGTCTTTCTTTGCGGATACTTCTAGGTACTTTAACTGATGGATTTTTAGGCAAAGTTTTGAAGCATTGGCGCTTAATGCCCCGGAACGATGTGAACCAGAATGGCACAGAGTCATTTAGAGCATTACTTCATGTGATCTTTGCTGGGGCTGTTTCAGATATATTTCAAAATAAGTTTGGAACTCATGAACAAATCAGATGACTCCAGGGAGACAAACAATTACTTGTCTGGTGACTTGAGATGGAGTAGGAATAGAAGAGGAAGTGGCTTCAGTGACATTGATTAAGGGTTGCATAATGTGTTCCTGGAACATATCTGGTTCACATCTAGTATTAGCTTCATTTTTTAAAAATTTACTGTTAAATTTATATGCATAAAAATTGTTTAAGTTTTGAGAATGTTATATACCTTTGTAATTAACATTTTAATAAAAATACAAAATAATTTGGTCAATCCAAAACCCCTTCTTGCCACCACTTTGTATTTTCATTCTTTCCATCAGCAACCACTGATCTGTTCCCTATCTCTACAACTAATCTCTTGCTTTCTAGCATGACATATAAATGGAATAATATCATATGTAGATTTTATTGTCTGCCACATAGTATATGTATATAATATTCATCCATATTGTTTACTGCTTTTTTTTTCTGCAGGGCAGTGTTCATGATATAAATATGCCTCAATTTATGTATCCATTTACCACTTCAAGGACATCAGATTTACTTCTAACTTGAAAATAAGGAAAAGAATCATAAACATCTTTGTGCTTTATATGAACATAGTTTTCATTTTTCTTGAGTAAGTTCCTAGGATTGGGACCATTAATGTTTAGTATTTAATTTTCATAGGAAACCAATCTGTTTTCCAAAGTAACTATATTTTTGCATTCCCAACAGCAATTACAGAGATTTTGCCTTTTCTTCTTCCTAACCATGACTTATTATTGTCAGTGGTAGGTGTGTGTGTGTGTGTGTGTGTGTGTGTGTGTGTGTGTGTATGTTTTCAGCGATTTTGATGGCTACATTGTAGTACCTTATTGTGGGATTAATTTCTGTTTCCCTAAAGCCTATTAATATTGAGCATGTTTTTGTGTACTTATTAGCCATTAATCTATAGTGTTTGGTAAAACATTTCTTGATATTTTTTTAATTTTATTTAAAAGGAAAAAGAGAAAAAACAAAACAAAGCGGTGTAAGGATACAAGTAATACAGAACTACAAAAAAAAAAAAAAAGTAAGAAATCACCAGTTAATAGATTACACATTATCATCTTAGAGATAGTTGCTCAAGTCACAATATCAAAACATACAAAGTGGACATTCAAACAGAGAGACTGCAAACAGTTGTGTTCAGTGATCCAACCAATAACATTAATATGGTCAGCTATTTAACACCCCTAAACACACTTGCAGTTGTATCCTTTAGAGCACTTTTTTTCCCTCTCTTTTTTACAACAAAATTTACACATTTTGGGTTTTATTACTCCTTAGTTCTTATTACTTTTTTTTTTTTGGAAGAGAATAAAGTCAAATATGGCAAAACAAAGCTGTCAGTCAAAACCAAGGATAGACATAGTACATGATGTAAAAACAGAGTACACGGTTATCAACAATGGTTACCATAATGCCTCTTGCTTCCTTAAAAAGAATTGTCTATCTCATTAGGTATTATAAAATTGAACAAAACAGTAGAGAACAAGACCAATAAAACTTAAACATTGTGAACATTACAGGACTTCCAAAGGAGATAATAGTCAAACCAGAATGGGCATCTTAGTGAATCTTATTGCCTTCAAAGTAGTTGCCTATACCCTCAAACGTGATACTATCATACAAAATGGGACAGAGTTTAATCAGTCAAAACAAGATAGTGGGAGTATTACAAGACTTCAAATCAAGTTAATAGGAAATTTTAAAAAGTTACTATAATATATCCTGCTATTTTTTAAATTTTTCCCCTTAATTAAAAAACCATAAAAAATAACTAAATAACTTTTTAATAAATAAGGGAGAGATTGAGATAAAAGAGGATATAACAACATAACAATACAAGTCAAAGCATGACAGTTTCAGCAACCTAGTGCTTTACCACCAAATAACCCAACTTAATAGTAGTTACCATAGTGTCTGTCTTTTTCCTTGAAATATTTGAATATAACTTCATATACTATAGCTTCAAATATTTCCATATCAAGAAGCCCAGAATAAAGCCATTCCAATTAATAAGTGAAAACTTTATAAGGCTTCAAGACCACATAATGGGGAATCATGATTACCACATACTTTGATATATTTGAATCATTACTTACATTAGGGAAACTATTCAGTATTCACACATGTGAGATTGATTTATTTCACTTATGAGTATGGTCTCAAGCTGCGCCCATTTATTGATAAATACCTCAATGCGATCCTTCTTTATAGCTGAGTAATACTCCATTGTATAGAAATACCACAACTTTTTTATCCATTCCTCAGTTGATGGACACTTGGGTTGTTTCCAAGATCTGGTGATTACAAATTGTGCTGCTATAAACATAGGTGCACATATATCACTGTGATATGATGCTTTCAGTTCTTCTGGAAATATGCCTAGAAGTGGAATAGCTGGAACAAATGGGACTTCCAATCCCAGCTTTTTGAGAAATCTCCAGACTGACCTCCACAAAGGTTGTACCAGTCTACACTCCCACCAACAGTGTAGGAGAGTTCCTTTTTCCCCACAGCCTCTCCAGCATTTGTTGTTGTTGGTTTTCTTGATCCTGGCCATTCTTTCAGAAGTAAGATGGAATCTCAGTGTGGTTTTAATTTGTATTTCTCTAATGACCAATGATGATGAACATTTTTTCATGTATTTATTTGCCATTTGTATTTCTTCATCTGAGAATTGCGTATTCATCTCAGATGCCCATTTTTGGATTGGATCTTTGAATTTTGGAGGTCTGAGTTTGTTTAATTCTTTATATGTTTTAGACAAGAGTCCCTTGTCTGAGAGGGAGTTCACTAAAATCTTTTCCCAGTTTGTGGGTTTTCTTTTCACTATGCTGGAGATTTCTTTTGACATGTAGAAACTTTCTAATAAGAGGTGGTCCCAGTTATTGATTCTGGGAAGTATTTCCCGTGTGGTTTGAGTCCTATTCATGAATTCTCTACCTGCCCCTCTGTCTTCAAGGTTTCTACCCAATTTGTCTTCCAATAGATTTAGTGTTTCTGTTTTAATATTCAGATCTTTGACCCATTTAGATTTTAATTTAGTACATGGTGATAGGCATGGGTCTAGCTTCAGTTTTTGGCAAATGGAGAGCCAGTTTTTCCAGTACTATTTATTAAAGAGACTGTCGTTGTTCCAGTGCACCTGCTTGGCTCCTTTATCAAAGATAAGGTGTTTAGCGTGTTTGTAGTTGTGGTTGTATCTTCTAATCTATTCCATTGATCTTCAGCTCTGTTTTGATTCCAATACCATGTTGATTTTACTACTGTTGCTTTGTAGTATAACTTCAAGTCAGGGATTGTGATGCCTCCTGCTTTGTCTTTGCTGCTTAGAATTGCCTTTGCGATTCTAGGTCTCTTCTGGTTCCAGATGAATTTTAAGAGTGATTTCTCTAGATCTATAAGGTATGTTGACGGTATTTTTGTTGGGATTGTATTGAATCTGTATAACAGTTTTGGGAGAATGGCCATTTTCACAATGTTTGTTCTTCCTATTGATGTATTTTTGTTGGATTGTTTTCATGTTGCTTAGTTTGAGAAACTTCTTTATTTTAAATGAAAGCTCTTTTTCAAATATGTGTTTTGTGAATGTTTCTCCCAGCTGGTGGCTTGTCTTTTCACACTCTTAACAAGATCACACACAGAGAAAAGGGATTTAATTTTTATGAACATTATTTAACTTTTCTTTTATGAATCTGTGTCATGATCACAATAATATTCTCCTAGTTTTTTTCTGAAAGTTTTATTGCTTCAGGTTTTAATTTTAGGTGTGTCATCTATTTGAACTCATGTTGCATCTCATTACCAGTTGTTTGCCATCTATAAATCCTTTTCCTTTTATTTATTTATTTTTTTTTTTTTTTGTGGAGGTCGTTTACTGGAATCAAACTCAGGACCTCACACATGCCAGGCAGGTGCTATGCCGCTGAGCTATATTCCCAGCCCCATTCCTCTTAAATGATTTCTGTTCAAATCTTTTCTCATCTTTTGTCCATTTGTCATATGGGTTGTTTTTGTTTTCACTATTGATCTGAGAGTTCTTTGTATATTCTAGGCACTAGTTCTTTGCTGGACGTGTGGTTCCTAAATATATTTTCCTAGTAAATAGCTTGCTTCTTTATCATCTTAATATTATTGAGATTCAGATTTTATCTTTAGTTTTCAGAAGGTGGATCATATGATTAGGTATGATTTCCTTTGAGTCTATCCTATTTGTGGTTTAGTTAGCTCTTCAAATATGTCTTCAGCCATTTGAAGGAGATTTTTAGTCATCATTACTGTACATATTTTTCTATAATAATCTGTGTCTTTTCTTCTGGTACTCTAATGACACTGACATGAGGCCTGTTGATACTGCCCCATCATCCTCTGATGCTCTGTTCATTTCTCACTAGACCTCCACCTCAGATCATTTCAATTAATCTGTCTTCAGGTTCACTGATTGTTTCCTCTGCTCATTCTGCATTTTTCCTAGTTTCTTTTTACCAGCTGAGAAGTCCTCTTCTGTTCATTTAAAGAATGTTTACCTTTCTGTAAGTTGTATTTATTTTACAGTGAATTAGTATCTATGTCAGTTAAGTTTTCACAGCCTTTACTATGTGACAATATTCTTCTCTGTTGTGTTTGCTACTTTGCAGTTATTCTAGAAATTGCGTAGTGGTTTATATTGTAGTTAACTGTCAGAAGCTTACTCTGTGTTTCTTCAGATCTAATGCACATGTATACTACTCTGGGGTAAGCCCTGAACTTATAGTCGTTCATACAGAATTAGAAATCACTTTCCCCAGCTATTCATTTTCCTTCACAATTTCTGGCTCCTTGAGGCCAAAAATATTTATGTTTTTAGCTCCTATTTATTTCTTTCCAGGTCTTTATGGTATCATTAGGTCAAAGCAGGGGGAAAAAAAACAGTGCTACAAATTAAAGGGTGATTTCTACACAGTCTTTAAATGGCAAGGTCCCCTTTCCTATACCTTTGGTTAGAGAAGTGAGTCTTCTTTTTAAGTCACAGATGTTTGTGGTATTATTACCACAGTAAAGCTCTACAACTAGAACTGCTTTCAGGGCAGGACCAGAAGAGAAAAGAGAGCTGGAAGGAAAAAAACTTGTTTGTATGTCATTATCTTAAGTCTATAGCCCTAGTACTTTGGCACCTAAGGCAGGCAGATTGCAAATTCAAGTACTGCCAGGGCAGCTTAGTGAGACCTTGTATCAAAACGCATGAAAGAAAGGACGGAAGGAAAGGGTAGGAGAAGGGGAAGAGGAGAGAGGTGGGCTATTGGTGACACAGCTCAGTGAAAAGGTCCTGGATTCAAACCCCAGTGCCAAAACACTAAAATAAAAAAATAAAAACCAAGCCTAGGGGTTTCTGCACAAACACTGTAACCCATAGGAACTTCTTCATAATTCTGTGGGAAATAGCAACTTTCTTGCAGAAGTTTTGCTTCCTTTGCCTCTTGGACAATCAACATTTCACCCTCAAATGAAAGCCAAAAGATACAGGAGGATGGAATGGAACTGTCGAATTCATTCCCATCCCAAATCTGCCTATCATGGGTTACTCTTTTGAGTTCTTGGGCATTTGTTCTTTGTATCCTGACTAGTCTTTTTTTTTTTTTGGTACCAGGGAGGGAACTCATGACCTCACACTTGCCAGCCAGGTGCTTGTGCCGCTGAACTAATCCTCAGCCCCTGACTAGATTTTTAAGTTATAGTAGGTTAGAGAGATGGGTCTTAGTCATCTTCCTTCATCTTGGCCAGCTAGGGAAATAATATGGCTTAATTATTAATATTTCTCCCTTTCAATATTATATGCACTCAGAGACCAAAAGCAAACTGAGTAGCAGCTACTCTTATATCAGACATGAAAAAGCATTCAAGAAAGAAGCTATAGGCTTGAGAGCATAGCTCAGTGGTAGGACCCTTTGCTACCATGGGTAATCTCCTGGATTCGATCTCCAGTACTACAAAAACAAAATTGTGGAAGAGAGAAAAGGCCAACATAGAAGGATAAAGGAAACAATTCAACAATAAGCACCATGAAAAGGTGCTGGTTCATTCCCCAGTACCACTACCAACACAACAACAACAAAGCAGGCATAGCGGTACTTGTGTAATCCCAGCATTTGGGAGGATCACTGCAAGTTCAAGCCAGCCTGAACTGCATGATGAAACCCTGTCCCCTAACTCCCCAAAAAAAGAATAATCAAAAAGCGTGGTATTGACATTTTTAAAAAGCCGTAATACTGATTGAACAGAATTGAGTGTGCAGAAATAATCTTTCATCTTCAGCAGCTGATTTTCTACAAAGATGCTAAGAACATACATTGAAGAAAAGGGAGTCTTTTCAATGCATGTTGTGAGACTGTCTGGGTATTCACATGCAAAAGATTGAAACTAAACCCTTATATCTCACTGGTTTTAAAAAAAAAATCAACTCAAAATGGATTAAAGACTTCATTGAGTGTGTTTGGCATATACTTCACTGGTAGAGCCCTGGGTTCAGTCTCCAGACCTATGTGTAAAACTGGAAGGTTTGAAGCCACTAAAAGAAAACCCAGGAGAAAGCCTTCTGGACATCTGAATAGATTTTTTGGACAAGAAGAACACAGGAAACAAAAATTAAAACAGATGGGATTTCAGCCACTGAAAAGCTTCAGCACAGCAAAGGAGACAGTCATCAGAATGAAGAGAAAACCTACAGAATAAAAGAAAATATTTGCAAGTTATACATTTAACAAAGGGTTAATGTCTTGAATATATGAAGAACTCCAAAAACTCAGCAGCAAAAAAAGAAAATAACGACAGACCTAAAAATGGACAGTGGACCTAAAAAGATTTTTTAAAAGAAGACATACAAACGGCCAACGGAGATAAATGAAAAAAACATCATCAGGGAAATACAAATTAAAATCACAATAAGCTATCACCTCACCCAGTTAAAATAGATATTATCAAAATGACCAAAGGTAACAAATACTGGCAAGGACATGGGGGAAATGTCTGCACAGTCTTGGTGGGAATGTAAATTGGGTTAGCCATTTTGGAAAATTATGGAGGTTCCTTTAAAAAATCAAAAATAGAACTACTGTATTATCCAGCAGTTGTACTTCTTAGTGAGTATGTATCCAAAGGAAAATGAAATCAGTATGTCAAAAAGATCTGCACTCCTACGTTAATGTTTACAGTTCTCAAGAGAAGAAATCAACCTAAGTATCCATCAATTGATTAAGTGTATATAGAAAATGTGATACAAAGAAAACATGATACATTGTGATATGCACAATGGCATAGTATTTCATCATTAAATACTCTTATCTGAAAATCTTCAAATATATATTACACATATATATATGCACACACACAAAGAACTAAAAAATAGATAAATAGGAAGTAGAAGAATTTCAAATAATTCCCCAAATTACCTATTCTGTTGTTTCAAAAGTATTTTAATATACATGTTAGTTTGTTTCATTTATAGTGGTAGTTTCTCTTAATTCACTGAAAAGAAAGTTTTGTGCTAATATCTGTTTCTTTTTAGTAAGAGAAAATCCTTTTTGTCTATGCCTTGTACTCAGTAACTGCTTTGAAGATAATGATACACAGTATATTAAGTATCATTATTCCTTTTATTTTGTTATGAGATTTTGTTCTGCTTTCTCATAAAATAAAAAATACTAGTCATTTGCAGATAGAGCTACATTATCATATTAAGCCAGATAACATGCACACACACACACAAAAATAGTGCATGCTCTCCTTTACATACATACAGTATAAAGTTGAAGTTAAAAAAAAGTTGATATTGTAATGATGGTCATCAGAGGCTGGGGAGAGAACAGGGGCAGGAGGGATGGAAAAGAGCCAAAAGATACTGAGTAATAGATGGGAATAAGAAACACTGATGTGGTATATTGTGTAATAAGGTGAATATTGGTAACATTTTTGCACTGTACATGAAAATTATATTGGAAGACAGAATACTGAATGTTTTCACCATGAGGAAATGATACATTAAGGAAACAGGTATGTTTGATACATATCAACATTGTGTAATGTATACCTATATTAAAACAGTATCATTAATATTTCCATGTTCAATTTTATATTTGTACGCGTCAGCTACAAACAGTAGATTTTTACTTTTATCTCAGAATTATTCCAACTTAAACAGTTCATTACATAATTATACAAAAAGGCCTCTGACTAATTTTGTGAATCTTAATGCTGACCTTCATGAATTTAACAGTAAGTACAAAGTTAAGTTAAATAAAAAGAACACCCATGTCAGGGATTTGGCATTTGTTATTCTACTATGCTGGTCCATGGTACTCAAGGCATGCACTGTTGTTTCCTTGAAATATAAACATTTTTCCTAAAGACAGTGGAAAAAATATGTACCTCAGAAATGTCTGCTTTTTCTTTCTTTTATAAATTATATTCTGTGGAAACTTACCTTGATGAAGAGCATTCACGTAAATGTTAAATCAGTCTGTTGTAATAAAATACTGTTTCGCCTCGTGCACTATAACTACTATAAGTACAATTAAGTTTACTATTTTACTGACACTGACTAAAACATTTTAGAGTAAGGCTAACCCTTCAGTTAAGTTTCTGGTTTTTTCAGATGTATTTTTACAGCATGGTGCGAAAGTCAAGGTTAGGGAAGTCAGTGGTTTTCATCTTTAAATGGAAGTTTACTGCTTAAGAAAGTCCGACAGTTTAACAGCCCTGTGGTCAAAGTCTTATGTTATAGATAGGTGTATTGTGTCTCTTAACAGTGCCAGGATACTTCCCATGTGTCTGCCGGCCAGTCTACCCCCATGCAATCTCCCTGCTCTTTTTCTTTGCTGGGATCATAAATTGTTCAGTTATTTAGTAACTTTTTATCTCACTGCTGGCCTAGAAGGTGATAGAGGCTCAAGGTAAAAGGTCTTTAGCCTCCAGCTGTTGTTCTGTCATCAAGGGGTTTCTCTCTCTTACTTCCCTCTTCACAGGATCCATCTGGTTTCTTTCTTTTCTTCCACTGGTTTAGAATGTATTATTTATTATTCTATTTCTGTAATTTTAGTGGTTTGCTTTACTTTTTTATGCTCTGTACACTTAGACATCTCAAATTGTAAGGCCTTTAGAAAGTTCTACTTTAATTCTGTGTCTTTCTTCAGTTTTATCCTTACTGTTGTCTTGTCTTTGAATTCTAGCTTTTTTTCCATCCTCCACATTAGTTGTCATTACTGTGTTGTCAGGGCCTTAAAAACCCACATGTGTACCAATTTCTTTCAGTATATTAAATACACATTGATTGGAAAGATATGACAGAATAAACCAGGAAAGTAATATAGCTTAGCAAGACATCTACATTAAATGGCACTAACAACTGATGGCTCATAAACTGTATATGGTTATCACTTGAAATTGCATTATTTTCGTATATCTGATCATATTAAATTACTTCAGTAGACAGTTGTGTCTCTACTGTGTTTACATCCTGTGTTTCTAGGACATACCAGTGATGCAACAGAGGAAAAGAAAAATTTTCTCCTTGGAAGCACAGACTATATTATACTCTTTTAACTACATGTTTATGAACATAACATCTATAGGGCCTAATGAGAACTCATTGATTTAAAACCAGAAATTTTACTTTTTTGTTTGTTTTGGTTTGTTTGCTTTGAGTGCTGGAGATTGAACCCAGGACCTCATTGATACTAAAGCATCTGCTTTCTCACAGACTTATGACCCAAGCCTCCCAAAATTTTAGTTTTGCTTTTTAAAAAAGATTTTAGAAATATCTTCTAAGAACAAGTATCTGTCATGAATGTTCTATGGACACAGTTTGTAGAATGAATTCTTACGTATTCTTTTGTGATATGCTGATTCATACTGTTTTACTTGTTCTTTAGCAAAAAACTAATACACATTTATATTTAGCTGTATCTCATTAATGTAGTGGATATGATATAGTACCTCCAAATAGTCCAAATAATATAAGGAAAATGTAATTCCTTACTTGCTAGGTGTCTTGATACACAGAGTTCATGTTCTCCAAAATCAAAGAATGAATTCTAGAAACAATGGAAGTTAAGAGTAGGACGTATTTATTGAGAGAAAGTTTCTGTGTAAGGAGACAAAAGAGGGTTCCGAGTGGATTACTGTGGAACCCGACTTTAATAGAGCTAAATCATGAGGTGCGGCAGGTATAAGGTGATACAGAACTATAGTTAACTAATAAGATCACAAGTGTAGTTGCTTAGGTAGTATTGATCCAATGGAAAATCACAAGGTGGATATGAGGTAGGAAAAAATTATAATAAGATTGCAAGTAAAGATGCTTAGGTAATCTCGATTAAATGGGGAAGCCAGTCCTGAAGCTAGCATATGTGGAATGGAACAAGCAAGGACTTCCCAGGAAGGAATGGGCTAGGGAGGCGTTGGTCCTCCAGGGTGTAGTCTTTTCTCTGTTCTGAGGCCTGACCTGCAACAAATGCGCCTCCAGCCACAGTTGTCTGCCAAGGGCCTAGCACTGTCTAACCGCCTATAATATATCTACTTAACTGATCACCTATAATATCATTGCCTCTCAAATGTAGTTTACTTTTATTTACCTGTGACTAAATGAACCACTTTTCAAAATGGTCTTACTCTTCACAATAGCTAATACTTACGTACTTTTGTGCGTTAGATTCGAAGGTAGTAAGTCGGATAGATGTATTATCTCATTTAATTCTCATAAATTCCTATAAATTAGGTACTATCATTGTCCTGATTCTTCATTTTAGTTTATTAATATTTAGAAAAGCATCACTTATAACTGTTCATTTAACATCTCATTTCAATACAAGTACTGAAACTGTTAATGTAAGATTCAAACTTTTTTTGTCTTTTTTCCTCTCCCTCTCTTATAAGATATTGAGCATCCTGAGAAACTGGACTAATTTGCTGGAGTACATGCAAGGATTAAGGGGCATAATGGATTTATAGTTGCTGAAACCTGTAAGGAGACCTCAGAGCCCTGAGCAGGTTTTTTTTTTTTGTTTTGTTTTGTTTGTTTTTTAAATTTTATTTAAGGAGAAAAGAAAAAAGAAGCAGGGAAAGGGTACAAGTTATACAGATTTACAGAAAAAAAATGAACAGTAGGAAATCACTAGTTAATGGATTACATATTGTCATCTTAGAAATAATTGTTCAAGTCACAAAATTAAAGCTTGTAAAGTGGACATTCCATCAATGATACTGCAAACAGTTCTGTTCATTGATCCAATAAAACTCTGTGATATCATTTTCTATCTTATACACTTAAATATACATGCAGTTATATAGTTTGGAGCACTTTCTTTTCCTTTCTTTTGTATCATGACTATTACACAGTTTGGGTTTCATTGCTCCCACGGTTCTTATTACTTTTTTGGAAGAGAGTAAAACCAAATGTGACATAACAGAACAGAATCGGTCAAGTCAAAAGGGTGGACATAATAGATAATGTAAAAACATAATACAAGGTGATCAACAATGGTTACCATAATGCCTCCCGCTATCTCTAATAGAATTGCCTATATCATTAGTTATAATACAATTGAACAAAACAGTAAAGAATAAAACCGACAAAACCAAAACATTGGAAACATTGTAGGTCTTCAAAAGTAGATAAAAGTCAACAAGAATGGGCGTCATAATGAATCTCATTATCTTCACAGCTGATGCCTAAACTTTTGAACCTGATACTATCCAGCAAAACAGAATAGGGGAACATCAGTTAAAAACCAGATGGTGAGAGTAATACAGGGCTTCAAATCAAGGTAATGAAAAGTCAAAGTGGGTTACTATAATATATCCTGCTATTTTTTTTCCTTTAATTAAAAGGATAAAGATAAAAAAGTAAATAATGGAGTGGAGATTGAGATAAAAGAGGGCATAACAACGAAACAGCGCAGATCAAAACATAACCATTTAAGCAGAATAGTGTTTCACCACCAGATAATCCTGACCTAAAAGTAGTTACCATACTGTTTCTTTCTTTGAAATCCTTGAATACAACTTCGTATACTGTAGCATTAAGTATATCAAAACAATGTAAAACCATTCAAGAGAATGACAGCATTACAGAGTATTTAGAATCGACTAACAGAAAATGAACAATGGTTTCTGTATAATCTCCTTGTCTTTAAAAGGTTTTTGCTTATACTATTGTACATAATAAAATCCAATAAGATACAGCCTATTTAGACCATTGAAGACAGAAGGACAAAAGCTAGATGAGACTTCAAAACAAGATGATACTAAATCAGTATTACCTATTAAGATGTCATTTTCTCCAAAATAGCTGTTCCTATCATCCAATCTTCTCTGCCTCATTTCTGTTAAGCTCTTTTTCTGTCAGTAGCTGTCAGTTTGTCTTCTTCATTTTGTTCTCTGCTCCATTTGTTGTGGCCTCTCTGCCATTATTTCTGGATTCTTTGTATTTTTCTTTTTTTAGAATATCCTGCAATACTCTCTGTAGAGTTGAATTGGTGGTTGCAAATTCCCCCAGTTCCTCTTTATCCTGGAAGCACCTTGTTTTTCCATCAATTTCCAGGGACAGTTGTGCAGGATATCTCAATCTTGGCTGGAGATTATTATCTTTCAAGGCTTGAATTATTTCCCCCCACGCTCTTCGTGATTTGATCGTTTGTGCAGAGAAATCTGCTGTAATTCTGATGGGTGTTCCCTTGTAAGTGGTCTGTTTCTTGTCTCTTACAGCTTTTAATATTCTGTTCTTGTATTGAATTTCTGGAATTTTTATTATTATATGCCTGGGTGTTGCTCTGTTTGGGTTGTAGGTAGCTGGGGTCCTGTATGCCTCATACATCTGAGTATCTTTACCTTTTGCTAAATTAGGAAAATTCTCCTGGATTATTTCTGTGAGTAGCTTTTGTAGTTCACTTGTTTGTGTCCCTACTTCTTCTTTTATGTTCTTAATCCTTAAGTTATGGATCCTCTTATCATCTTCTTGTCTTTGTATTATTGCTGTTTGTTTCTTTGTTATTTTTAAGAAGTTTTTCATTTCATTCTCCCATATTACAAGTCTGCCCTCCAGTTCAGATAGTCTGTCCTTAGTTTCTTTCAAGCTGTTATGCCAGTCTTCTATAGACTTCTTAGTATCTTGGTAGTCCCTTTGAACCTGCTTCACGTATTCTATGCTTTCTCTGTTTTCTCCATCAAACAATTCTCCCCTTTTTTTCTGTTCTTCCATTCCACCACCTGTTTTTTCTTGGGTGGTACTTAGCATTTCTCTAACTATTCTGCATACTTCTAGCTTCAGGTCATTGATAACTTCATTCCTGAATTGGTCTATGAGGCTCTCTATATGGTGCCTTATGTGTATTGGTGCGGTGTCTGCTATTGCCTGTTTCTCAGAATTGGGGGCCGAGGAGCCTTTCTTGTTGCTGCCTCTTCCCATGCTGCCTCTTCTTCTCTGTTCCTTATATATGCAAGCTTATATAAGAGGCCCAGCTTCTCTCCCAGTCAGCCACAGCCTGATCGAATTGCGCCAGTTAGTTGTTCCCGCTCACCGCTGCGCACCAGGGAGTTACGGACCAGGCAGCCTACGCGTCTCCCCTCCCGGCCACCGTCAGGCTCTGGGATCTGGGTTGGGACAGTCTACCAGGTCCGCCGGCAGCGTCACGCAGGCCAGGCACTTTTCACCAATCCCGCCCGAGAGGGGGATGTGTGGCTGGAGTCGGCCACCGCGCCCTGCTCCCACAGGACTGCTAGGGCCCAGAAAGTCCTCTGCTGGAGTCAAACTGTGGTAGAGTGTCAGTTTCTCTCACTCACCTCGCCACAAGTCAGTGCACGCCTCCCTGCCGTTCGCAGATTGCCGTTCTCAGAGCTTCTGCGCGTCTCTCTCCTTGCCGAGCCGCTGTAGAGGCAGCCAGCCACCGCGCGGCGGGAAACCCAAATCGCGGCTTACAATGGCGCGGTTCCAGCCTCCACACCGAGGCTTTTCTGTTCCTGTTTTAGCACCAGGACTGCATTCCAAGCTGGCTTCTCTCAGCCCAGTTCGTTCCTGAGTCAGCAGAGCATATCTCCACCTGCTTATGTCTCCTTAGTCCGCACCATTCCTGGCTTCTGAGCCGCGTCTTTCAGAGAGCCTCCGGTAGTTGCTGTTATCTGTCCGCCATGTTCTCCCGGAAGTCCTGAGCAGGTTTTTTATATGAAGTTGCTTGCTTCTCAGGCAATTCTGTTCCATTTCTCTTAGGTTATGGAGGACCTCTTCAAGGCTACAACAATGTCTGTTCTCTCAAATTGTCCTGAAGATGTTGAACTCTGTCACAAATTCATAGCTCCTGGCCACAAGGTAATTAGTTTTGTGGATAAAGCCCAGTATAACTGCTCTTTAAATATGTTAATTACATGCAATGACTATAATTACATTATAAATTTTTTCTTCTTTGTCTTTTCTTACCAAGGACAGATTAGAACATATGCTAAAAAACAACTTTTTAATGTAAGTAAATACTTTTATTTTTTCTGAACTTTACTCATACTTTATCATTGTATTTATTACATTGAATTTTAAGTTTTTGTTTTTAAATCTGCTTACCATACTTTCCAGATATGAAGCAAGGTCTGTTAACTCTCAAGTACTTTAAATCACTTCAAAATTACATAAATACTAATACCAAAAACAAGCCACATAAGTGACTATAACTGTCCTAAGAAGCAGCATGATTAGATTCCCAAGAAGTTTAAATAGCTATAATGATAGCTATAATTCACATTGTTGGAGGGAAGGACCTGTCATCTTAGAACTAAAACTGTAGGCAGCAGTCACATGTAAAACTGGATAGATATGTTCCATAGTTGAAGTATATTAATCCTTGTGTTGTTTGAAAGAAAGGGAGAGATACTTACTCACTTTAGACTGGTTAAGTGAAATATTCATGTTAAAACATTCAGAGCAAGCACTAAAAGCATAATAGCATGATGATGTATGTTCATAGTAATTATTGAATTAATGTCATCACAGAGAGATGGAAAAGTGTTTGGGGGTGCTCTTCACCAACTTGCAATCATCCTTCAGCTACCTCATGCTCTTTAAGACATTGACTGAAATTTCTGAAAATATAGGCATATCCAAATCTACCTCTGAGTAGTCTTTTTAAAAAGTAAAGGAAAACAAATAAGATACAGAGATGGCAAAATAAAGTATTGTCCTTTGTATTGTTAATTGTTAATGTATGTAGTTGTTTAATGTATGCAAAAATACTACATGATCTGTGCCTTTTAAATACAGATTTCATATATCATTCAGTACATGCTTAAATAGTTTTAAATGAAAATATATAAAGGGACCTTTATTTGGTATTCATTTTTTGAGTATTTGAATTTGAGGCAAAAAAATGTCAAAAGTGATCTCTTTTCAGTTTTATTCCAACTTCATTTAACTGTGAAAAATGTGGAATATGAAGGTAGTTTGATTCTGTGTCATGTAGTATCACAGTGTCTTTTTCCTTCTCTCCTGGAAGCACTTTGGAATCAGTTTCTGGAAAGGAAAAAACATGCTATTATTCTTTGTATATATCAAGAAACAGTACTTAGCAGGGTGAGTTGTTGATGGGTCATTAAGGATATCCAGTGTCAGAACTGTAGCTTGAAAGCATTATCTTAAAGCAAAGTGTTAGGAGAGTGGATCAGAGGAGATACTTATCCCTGTAAGAGATATTTAGAGGTCATTTTTTTCTTAATAATGAAGCAGTAACGTACCAATGATACAAAATCCTACTGCTTCCCATTTTGACTGTTCTTAGTATTTCTTGGTGTAACTGTAGAATCATATAAAGAAATTGTAAAATAAAATAATAAAATGTGTAAACACACTAGAACTAAAAACTCAAGGTACTGTGTTCTTATTTTACGGTTGCAAATATTTACTTTTTTAATGTTTGTAAAACACATTACAAAGATTGGTAACATGATTTCACCAAGTTGCAGTGATTTACATTGTTACTAAGTGGTAAACTGGGAGGAAGGACTCTGAGCCCATTATCTTTTGTTTTGAGTAACAGTGAAATTTGAACACTTTTAGGCATTATATTATCAGTTAAAGCAGAGATGTGGAAGTCAGCAGATGAGGATTTATTATTTGCTTTACATGACTAATCATTGGCCAGCTACTTATTGTTTCAAAGCTTCAATTTCTCTTAAGTAAAATAGAAATTTTAACATTATTGTTGCAGGCCAGGTGTGGTGGCATTTGCCTATAATCCCAGTACTCTGGAGGCTGAGGCAGGAGGTCACCATGAGTTCAAGGCCAATTTAGGCTACAGAGTGAATTAAAAGCCAGCCTGAACTGCATAGCGCAATCCGGTCTCAAAAGATAAAATAAAATTATTGTTACTACTATGACTCTAACAAGAACCATTATTACCTTAGAAGTTACATATTTTTTAAGACCAGGTTTTGATTTTTAGTGAAATTTCATCTTCTAAAAACATACTTTTAGGGCTGGGGATTTAGCTTAGCATAAACGCCTGCCTGGCAAGCACAAGGTTTAAAATTCAATCCCTCGCACAAAAAAAATAAAAAGAAAAACAATAAAATACTGTCACTTAAACATAGCGTTGGGGGCTTTATTTGTATTGTAACACAAAACTATCTAGTTGGCTTTAATAGGTAGGAAATTCACTTTTTCTCAGAACACAAGTTTGTACTGGATAAATTATTTTTTTTAGCTCAAAGTTCCTCAAAAAGTTTGTAATTTATTTTTATTCAAAATACTTGTGCACTATTTTTCCTGCACTTTGTAAGGTTGCTGACATTTTCATTTGTTACTGATGTGCATCAGTTATATAACTCTATAAGAGGGGATCAATATCTTTGATTATATCTTTCAGAATATGTAAAAATTACAGATTATAACTGGGCATGGTGGCACTTGCCTTTAGTCCCATCACTCAGGAAGCTGAGACAGGAGGATCACCATGAGTTGGAGGCCAGCCTGAGCTATAGAGTGAGTTCAAGGCTACCCTGAACTACAAAGCAAGATCCTGTCTCAAAAAAAAAAAACAAAACAAAACAGGAAAAGAAAAAAAATTACAGATTTTGATCCAACAATTCTACTTCTCAAGTACATAATTAGTATATAAGAATTATGTGTAGTATTAAAACAACAAGATTCCCTCTTACTCCAAAAATAATAATAAACATCAAATAACAATAAATGCTGGCAGGTTGAAGGAGGAAAAGACTTCTTCTGCATTGTTGGTGGGAATATAAAGTAGTACAGCCTCGATGAAAAGATTCCCCAAAATTAAAATTAGAAATTCCATTCCATCCAGCTATTGTCCTAAGTACCTTACAAAAGAGTCAAATACACCGTATTTCAGTGGAATATACATACCATATTTATAGCAGCACAACTCATAATAGCTGAATCTTGGAAGTGGCCTATATGTCCATCAGCTGTTGGGTGGATAAAGAAAATGTGGTATTTATACACAAGGAGTTCTGCTCTCCCACAAAGGATAGGCTTGAGTCATTTGTAGGAAAGTGGATGAACCTTGGGACAGTAATGTTAAGTGAAGTGAATCAGACGTACGAGTTTCTATCATATGGTTTCTGTTATATGAGAAATCCCAAATATAAATAGAGAACAAAATAAAAGGTAGTGGAAAATAGAGAGGTAGATCTTTTGCAGATGAAAAGAGGACCAAGCAATGGTGGGAGGGAAGGGAAACGGGATGAAAAAAGGATCAACGATGTGTTCCACACATGTACCCACTCCCCCCAAAGAATGTAAGCAATTATTGCAAATGTGCACTAATAAATACTAAAACTGAAAAAATAGAAAATGAGTGATTTGTAATAACGTTAAATAGAAATAGGTAGTCATGATTTGTAATAGCAAAACAATAGAAACATGTGAAAAATTTATCAATAAATAGCTGGTTAGCCAGGCGTGGTGTCGCATGCCTGTAAAGCCAGCACTCAGGAGGCTGAAGCACTCGGGAGGAGGATCTCTGCAAGTTCGAGGCCAGCCTGAGTGAGTTGAAGGCCAGCCTGAACTGCATAGTGAAACCCTATCTCAAAAAGACCTAAATAAATAAATAGCTGGTTAAACTTAAACATAATTCACCCACAAAATGAAATATTATGTAATAATTCAAAAAATGAAGTTTTTGTGCCTGATAGATCAGCAAGGTGTATTACTGCATAAAATAAGGTATAAAAGAGTATGTATGAATGTCATGATATTCACTAAAAAGAGATTATTAGTATTTCCTTATGTATATATGTATATTTTTTTTATTCCTCTAGAAGAATACACAGAAAACTAGTAAGAGTGAATGTATGAGAAGAAAGGAACCTGGTGATAGGAGCTAAGTTACTTCAGCAAGGAGGTAGATAATTAGTGTATAAAGACTATTTATAAGAGCATTAAATATAAATATGTAGTTTCATTTGTTTTTTCAGAGATGAGGTCTAGCAAGCTCGTCTTCCATTCCTGTGCTAAAGTGATCCTGCCACATCAGTTGCCTTAGGAGCAGGGTTTTGTGTGATGTTTTATGCATATCGAGGGGGTTTTCCCCCCACTATGTGGCTGTATTACCTGTTTACACTTGACTTGTCTTCCATTAGATGTGAGAATTTCTTATTAAAAGAACCAATGATATTTTTCTTAAAGGTCCTTATAGTACTTAGAATATATTACTAAGTCCTCACTGTGGCCTGAGAAAGTCCATATGATGTGATTTCTGACTGCTTTTTCTATCTGATTTTCTGGCGTTCTTCTGCAAGTTCAATGTGCACCAGCTGCAATGACCTTTCTGGGTCTTCGGCCAGCCAGACTGTTTCTCACTTTAGGTCCTTACACTTGTTGTTCTTTTTGCCTAGAACATTTCTCCCCCGACACTTATATAATTCATTTTTCACTTCATGCAGGTTTATCTTCAAATGTCACCAACTTAGTGAGGCCTTTCTTGACCATTTTATCTAAAATGACACCCTCAAACACCCCGTTTTTTCTTACCTCACTTCATGTTTCTTCATAGCACTAATACATATCTAGCATTACCTTCCTCCCTGCTCTCTTCTCTCCTCTTCTCCTATTCCTGCCTCCTGTCTTCTCTCTCTTCTTTCCTGCTCCCTCCTTCTTCACTTCTCCCCCACTCTCCTCCCTCGCCTGTGTCCCTGCCCTCGCCCATCCATCATGTCCTCATGAAGTTATGGCCTTTGTTTCTGTTACTATGTGCAATGCTGTAACATCTAGCAGATGCCAAATATATGTTTGTTGGATGAATGAGACTTCTAGGAAATTCTATTGCTCTTTCATCAGTATTTCATAACTTTTTTATATGGCATTGGTATAACGTGGATTCAAAGAAAATCTGTACTTGCTGAAGTAACTTAGCTCCTGTACATTACAAATTCATCAGGAATGGTGTTATTGAACAGCCGCTTCTCTTCATGCAGATCAGAACTTCATGGAATTAGATCAACTTTAATTCCTGATTACTCAGTATTCATGTATGACCTGGCGGACAGTATGGGATGAGCTTTTTGCAGTTTTAAGATGCCCTAGCTAACAGCAGACCCATTGTGTTAAACCTTTCTCTGCTCTTTCCTTGTTTTCCTCCAGCATTTCTTACACCGAGGCTATAGAGATCTTAAGGAAAGCATCCCACAGCTTCACCTTCACCCCCAAGGTAGAAAGTTGCATTCTGTGTGTCTGTGAAATGTTCCCTCTTGTCCTTTGTCCTTATCTTAATTAAGAATGCTTCACAATAATCTTATCTCTCTTATAAGATGTCTATAGTATTTTCTCATCTCTACATAGCCTTTGATGTTTGCTGAATCTTGTTGAACTATTTAGAATGAAAAATAATTTTGAAATAGAATTGTATCATTTGAAGTAGCAGTGACTAAAGGGCTATACACAAGTCCCTTGAGTGTGGGAATATGAAAATGATAAAAGTGATAATCATAGAGTATTACTGTGGAAATCAACTAGTTCACTGTTTCCCAAAGTATATTCTGGATGATATTGAAAGGTGACAGACAAAAATGGCTATATAATTAAGTAAGTTTAGGCAACATGTTTTTTTCTCCATTGAATTTTGTAGAGCCTTTAATTTTGAACCACTCAAAATGGCCCTTTTTGAAGAATTTTGTTTTTTAAATACTTATTAATTAAGATTCAAGGTATATCGTGTGATAATTCACTGTACGTATACATTGTGTAATAATCATCACAATCAAATTAAGGAGCATATCTGTCACCACCGCTACATTAGATCTCCAGAACTTGTTCATCTTAGAACTGGAAGTGTGTGCTCTTTGCTCAGCATCTCTTTATTTCCCCAGCCCCAGCCTCTGACTACCCTTGTTCTCTCCGTTTCTGTGAAAGAGCTCCTTTATTTTATTGCCAAGCATATAGGTCCATACAGGCCACACACAGGTCCATACAGGATTTGCCATGTTAGAGGCAAATTCTCCTTTCTAATCCAGTCCTTTTCTCCAGCCACTGCCACCTGCCCCTGCTGCCACTCCTGGTGCCCTCGTGTGCTCCTTTGGTGCAGACATGGTACCTCTTTCATGAAGCAACAGCTGACGGTGGCCCACACAAAGGAAGAAGTCAAGACTGAGAACAGAGATCATACTGATTTAATCATGTAACTTCTTTTGTCTGTCACCTTTTAATATCATTCAGAATATTGCACTTAACTAGTTGACTTCCAAAGTAATTACTGATGAGCTAAGTTGCCCAGGCGAGGCTCAAACATGTGATCTTTTGGTCTTAAAATTTAAAAATAAGTAAAAAGGGCTGGGGATGTAGTTTAGTGCAAAAGCCTTGTGTTCAGTCCCAATACCACCAAAAATGAATATGTGCATACATACACATTAGAGCATCTAATATGTGAGTTGACGTGTTTTTAAAACTTCACCAAGAGAAGCCATCTAGCTAAAGATAGACTCAATATTAGGAACATTATCTTCCCTCATTTAATTTCCTGAGATTTAGGATCAGTAACAGTGGGAGAAGCTCTGGGCAATATTAATAAAAACTTGCAGTTCTGAAGTAAATTTTATCCCTTTGGAAAGTAAACTTTGTTTTCCTATGGGCTACGATTCAGCAGCTGAAGGCTGCTCCCTGAGACGGGACTTTCATCTTCCCAGGCAGTTGGCCGGGAGTATCTCGCTTCAGTTTAGTCAGCTGTGTAACCTCAGCGGAGAGCTGTACACAACACAGAGCCTCAGGGAGAGGAAGCCCGTAAAACCAATAGAGGTCATCTGGGGGTGCTTTATTGTATATTTGCGCTCCATCTTCCTTTTCTGTCATTAATTTTCTCTCATTACAGTGGGGTGTCGATCTACAAACCGAACATGAGAAGTACCTGGTGAAGCACTGTGGCGACATACCAGTCTTTGTCACTAATTACCCACTAGCACTCAAGCCTTTCTACATGAGGGACAATGAAGACGGTCCTCAGCACACAGTAAGAAGTGCCTAAATAAGTGGGGGCTCATCATCTCCAAGTGTGGGTTCCCCTCCTTGGCTTAATTTTCTCTCTTGGCATACTTTTTTAAAATGATGTCTGTTACTCTTTTCATCCCATCAAATGAAAATACTTTTCAAAGGTGCCTCCGAACAAGCATTGCCAAAGACGATCCCAGTGTTCTCTAAACATAATTCTTCATTTCTGCTGAAAGGTGTCCTCCTTAGCTTAGCAGATGCAGATGGAGATGAGTTTGGTTTGGCTTTTGTTTAAACAGTTGGGAGGAAATGGCCTAGAACTCTGAACAGTAATATCGGGTCTGCTGGCAAGTTCAGTATTAATTAGGAGATTCCTGTAGGAGAGCGTGCCGGGCAGCAGACAGTGGCATGATCAGACAGAGAAGGAGGCAGCTTATGGAACACTTTAGTTTGGACTATAAAGAGAAATAGTAGGGCGAGGCAGCGGATGAATCAAGGAGAGGTAGGCAGATTCTGCCCATCACAGGCCTTGTCTGTCTCCCCTTCATCATCCTGTCACGGTTCTGAGTTTGATTCCTGGATCCTGCCTAGGTCTTAAGTTTGATTCCCAGTACCAAAAAAAAAGAAAAAGAAAACAAAAGGCTTCCAACTAAATTATACAAAGTTCTCTGTTTGAATATATTTCCTGCCTTCTCTTAAAATATTAATAGAACAGTATTAGTCCCCATTTGCTAGATTGGGGCACATTCTATCGTTTTATAATTCTGAAACAATTTTGCAAAGAACCTTATTTTTTCCCTGTTTTATTTTTATTTTTAAATTTATTGTAAAGAGAAGAAAACCCAGTGAAACAATATAGTATAAAGCCAATCAAAACAAAGCAGTGAAAGTGGTACAGAACTTCAAAACAGGATACTAGGAAATCAACAATGGCTACCATAATATATATTGCTATCTTCACCAGTAGTTGTCCATACCATCAGACATAGCAAAATCAAACAAAACAAAACAGAATAAAATCAATCAAAACATAACATTGAATAAAACAAAACAGTGAGAACAACACTGCACATTGTTGTCTTTAAAAGTTGCTCAGGTTACCAGACATTGGGATAAAACAAAATAGTATGATGGAACAAAACATTGGATTTCAAAAACAAGACAGGAGAATATCCCCCCAGTTGACACAGTGTACACAGCCATCCTCCAAGTAAACACCCAGATTGCCAGTCCCAGGGCTGCAGAGTCAACTAAACAATACAAGCATCAAGCTATTCCCTTCCCCTCAGTATCTCACCTGGAGTCCCCTGAATCAGTGCAAGGGGGCAGATGCTCTTCTGGTTTTTCAGCTCACACACTGGCTGGCTCATGGGAAGGTGCAGTGTCTCTTCTGGCTGAGACTCTTACCGATCAGCATGGTGGAGCCCACTTCACAGAAGGCTTAGTTTCTCTTCTGGCTAAGGCTGTTGCCAATCTACATGGTTGATCTGCTTCATGAGAAGATTTGGTTTCTCTCCTGACTGAGGCTCTTACCCATCAGCATGGTGGAGCCTGTTTCACAGGAAGGTGTAGTTTTCTCCTCCTCTGTTTTTTTTTTTTTTTTTTTTTTTTTTTAATTTTTTTTTTTTGTCTTTTTCATTTTTATCGGTACCAGGGATCGAACTCACGACTGCCTGCTTGCAAGTCAGGTGCTTAGCCGCTGAGCTAAATCCCCAGCCCCTCCTCCTCTGTTTTATAAATGAAAAACTGCTGGGGATTTAGCTCAACTGCAACATGCACCTGCCTGGCAAATGCAAGGTCATGAGTTTGATCCCTGGTACCAAAAAAAAGAAAAAGAAAAAGAAAGAAACAAAGAAAGACTAGAGTCCAAAGACATTGCTTATAGTTCACTCTTAGCACCATACTTAAACCTACCCATCCCGCACAGAGCACCCTTCTAATAGTCTTTTTTTTTTTTTTGTCTTTTTCATTTTTATCGGTACCGGGGATTGAACTCACGACTGCCTGCTTGTAAGGCAGGCGCTTATGCCACTGAGCTAAATCCCCAGCCCCTTCATATAATAGTCTTTAAAGGAGCACTTTCAGTCAGTCAGTTCTGGGCTCCCGTAAGTTCTTTACTCTCTGTAAAAACGTTTCTGGGTTACCAGATACTATGAGCCTCTCATTAATGGCATTCTGCAGCATTTAGGGAATTAGTATCTGTTTTCTGTAGTTCCTATACAAATTTTGTTTTGCTATCTCAAGTTAAACTCCTCTTTAGGGTTATGATTGCATCAGTAATGACCTCAGCTTAATAAATGCAGAAAGTTTCAAGGGTCTTTGACTTGACCTCCCAGTACTGTTACTGCCTTCTTATTCTTAAAACTCTTGCCTCCCTTGGCTTCTGCAATGCTGCATGCTCCTGCTTGTTTCCATTTCACACTGGTTATTCTTTCTTAGTCTCCTAATCAAATACATTTCCTTCTGCTAAGGATCAGACACGAATTTCTCAAGTTTGGTCCTGGGTCTTCTTTTCACTTCCCAGGTGATTTCATCTTACTGTTTATTCTCAGGTAACTGGGCAGTGTTATGTTTATAATGCAGATTTCTTTAGGCTCTTACCTCAGATGTCTCACTGCCTTGTTGACTGCTCTTTAGATACCTCAAAGGCATCTTAAATGTAACATGTTAAAACTGAACCCATGACTTCTCTTTCCTTCCCCCAACCACACTTGTCTGTCAGTATTCTGTTAATGAAAATCGTACAAGTCAGATACCTGAGTCATCTCTGAATATCTCTCTCTCTGTCTCTCTCTCCCCCTTCCTCCCTCCATCTCTCCCTCTCTTCCTCTGTTTCTCTCTTTCTTTTGTATTCAAGAGATTACTGAGTTATCACTTTTACCTCCTAAATCTCAAAACCTACTGGCTTCATTTCTACATTCACCTTTTTGGACCTACAATATCTTCATTTCCTACTTGGACTACTCCAGGTAGGAGTATAGTGTGTGTGTGTGGGTGTGGGTGTGGGTGTGGGTGTGTGTGTAATAGTATATAGCATGTCAGTAGCCTCGTAACTGCTCTTTCTACTTTCTTACTTTCTGTTCACCTGAATCATTTCTCATTTCATTTTAAGGTTTTAGAAAATGTAAATCTGATTGTTAGCTCCCGTCTTGTTTTTCCGGTGGCCTCCTACCGCTCCTAGGTTACAACCCAGAGTCCTTTTTATGACCTCCAAGGCCAAGTGTAATCTGGCTGCTCCTGTCCCCTCCGGCAATGTACTGTGCTGCACTTTGCTGTCTGCCACATCTTACCACCCTTCTTCCATGACTTCAGACATGCAGTGCTACCTCCCATCTCAGAATCTCTGTACATCCAGTCCTTCAATCAAGCACATTCTTCCTCGCCTAAGTAATTTTACTTATTCTGGCACAGCCATTTCGTCAGAGGAACTGTTTTTGACCCTCCAGATTCAATTCAGAGACCCCTGTTATGTGCTACAGTGCCTCATTAAGTTTCAGAGCTAAAGTTACTCTTATTCCATCAAAACTTTTATAATCTAGGAATCCTCAAAAGGTAGCTCCTCTCGTATGCTGTACTCACACATTCTCCTTATTTCTACAAATACCAGGAGGCCTTCATTATAACATAGTCTCTTTTTTTTTAGATAGACTATGATCTCAAACCATGAAAACATTATAGTGGGACATTAGTGTACTTCCATTCCTTATATACTGGGACATTAGTGTACTTCCATACCTTATATACTCATGTACATATAAAACATATACTAATGTATATGTATAACATATACTGATACATAATTCGTATAGTATATATATAATAGCATATAGCATCTCATTATGAAAATTACTCAGATACTTAGTAAGCTACTTATATTAGCCATAAATTATATTAGCAAGCTAGATTCTTTTTAGTATACTTGTACAAGTATCTGTTTCTACTCCATTGTTTTTTTCAGTGGTGAATGCAGAGACTTTAGACAGACAACTAACTTCTATATTTGTGTTAGTAAGATTCTAATAACAGATTGTGGGAAGGTTTGCAAAGTTTCAGCAAGGGATACAATGCAGTCTTTAAAAATAAGACAGGTGTGTTTCACAGTTGCTTTCTCTAGGGAATCGAAAGAGAAGGGTAGGAAAATATTTAACCCACATTTAGAAGTTTGGGTCAGAAGTGATAAATAATAAAATAGTATGTTGCTACAGCTAATGAGTTTCTTTCATTTTCCCTCTCTACCTCCTAAAAAAGTGAAGTTATATATTATAGTATAATGATAAGTATAATGATAAGTATAACTCTTACTAGTTAACTACACAATCTTAGAGCCATTTCTGTAATCGTTGAGCCTCAGTTTTTCCCTCTATGTTATCAAAAAGGTGAGTTAGATGATCTCTGAATTATCTGATTTCATCTAGCCTAAGTTTTCTTCATTGGCATATATAACTTGTAAATTGGGAAGCATATTTGATCACTTGAAAGGGACACATCGTACACCAACAAAATGCTCTACATGCAATATGCCCCTAAGTCTGGGTCCCTGAGTAAACCTCCCAAAGTTATGGTGCGTATTCGACTGGGAGCTTCCCAGAGAAACCAAAGTAGTCCCTGATGAGGTAGATCAGGATCACCAGAAATTGTAATCCTCATAATTGTATCTGTATAATTGACAAATCAGAAAAGTTTAAATATTCTGTAGGCAGTCAATATAGTTAGCTATGAAATAACTTGGACAGTGGACCATCACCCAAGGGGTGTCTAAATGCATTGCCATGGGCTATAGCTGATTAATTGACATACATCAATGTAACTTGAGCGTCAAACCAACAAAAATAGTGGTGATTGAAACTGCCAGTTTTCTTCATTTCTAGGACTAATGTTTCTGCTGGGAATTCATATCAAAGTTAAAAGTATGTACTTTGGGGGCTGGGGATTTAGCTCAGCAGCATAAGCGCCTATCTTACAAGCAGGCAGTTGTGAGTTCGAACCCTGGTACCGATAAAAAGGAAAAAGACAAAAAAAAAAATAGAAAAAAGTATGTACTTTTTCATTTTACATTTCTCCCTGGTCCCTTCTTTATTTTAAAGAGGATAAAACAATAAAACCAGTCAAAACAAACCAGTGAAAAAGATACAGGACTTAAAATCATTATGAAATCAACAATAGTTACCATAATGCCTTTTGATGTTTTCAAAATAGCTACATATAACTTCAAACATAGTAAAAATCAAACAGAACAGAATAGACTAGAAACAAAAACAAAACAATGAATGCATTAAAGGACTTCACAACAAGCCTATAGTAAATCCAAAACTGCTACAATAATATATTTTGCTATCTTTGAAATAGCTGCTCCTGTCATCAGATTTGACATAATCAAACAAAACGAAAGAAAATAAAACCCAATTCAACGAAATGAACATGATATAGGACTTCCAAAACAGAACCATAAGGAATCAACAATGGCTGTAACCCTCAGAAGGAGATCCCCCTTAAATGTCACAGTGTGTACCACTATCCTTTGAACCTGTAATCATACCACTGGCCCTAGACCTGCAATGTTAGTGAAATACCAAAGCACCACAGGCATCCAATTGCATTCTGCCTCCATAGCTAATGTGCCATGGCGGGGTGTGGCGGGGGGTGATGGCAGGGAGAAGGTTGGTACTTCTTGTTTGTCAGGAAGGGCCTGGGTCCTGTCTTTGCCAGTCCATTGATGGCCCACACATAGTACTGGTTCCTAGACTGGGCTTGTTTACTGCTGAGGGCTTGTTCTCTCTATCCCTGGTTTGCCTCCCTGGTGCCTTCTTTTGTAGTGGGAGATATATAAAGGAAAAGTGTTTTTATGTGTGTGAAATAAATTTCTAAACTTTTGTTGCTAATCTATTTCTTTCCATTTCATTCTTGTTTCTTATCCAAACAATTTGTTTATTTAAAGCAATTAAGATAAATATAAACATAGATGTCTTCTAAAGCTTGTCTGCACAAAAGAGTGCAGACAAAGCTGCAGTATTATGAAGAATAGCAAAGAAAAGAAATTGAGGAAGTTAAGGGCCAGGGATATAGCTCAGAGGTACAAGTGCCTGCCTGGCAGTGTCAATTCAATTGCTGGTATCAAAAAAAAAAAAAAAAAAAAAAAAAAAAATGTAAGAAAGACAGAGAGGAAGTTGAGAATTATTTGTATCATCTTATTTAATCAAATTAGAAACTTTGCAGTATTGGAGAGGAAATGTGCTTAGGGTTTGTCGGCAGAATAAAATAAAAAAGATTAGTAAATTAAACTTCTAACGATTTGACCAGGTGTGATGCACAGGCTTGAAATTCCAGCTATTCAAGAGGCAGAGGCAGGAAGATGCCAGTTCCAGTCCAGCCTGGGTAACTAGCAAAATCTTATTTGAAAATAAAATTTTAAAAAAGGCTTGATGGAATATAGCTCATTGCACCCTGGATACCATCCCCAGGACTGCAGAAAAAGGAGTTGTGAGTTGCCATCTATTATAAGAGTACATAGCATATACCTACAGGTACTTTGATCCCTTTCTTACTGAAGGAGCTTTCTCTTCTTAATGCAGCAATGATCTCCCACTTGTAAATCACACAGGTAGATGTAGCTAAGAGAGAGTCAGGAATACGTTGTGTTTGGTGGTTTTGCCAGAACCCAACCTGATCTTTCAGGGATAGAATCTGTGAAGTATCAGAAAAAAGGATTTATAGCCATGAAACTTAAGTTTTGCACCTGTATCCATCACTTAATCTCTCTTGGCTTCAGTGTTCTCAGAGAATCATAGCCTCATCTGTTGACAGGAAAATTAAAACCACAGAAATACAATATATAGATTATAATGCTGAAGTTAAAAAACCTGTGATTGCAATAGCAGGTGTTAAGAAATGAAATTTTTGCACACTACTAGTGGAAGTATATTGACTGGCACAATTACTTTGGAAGCTGTATTGCTGTATCTGTATTAGTCAGTTTTGCATTACTACAAAGAAATACCTGAAGTAGCTAATGTACAAAAATAAAATGCTTGTTTAGCTCACAGTTTTTGAAGATTCAGATTCCTAGGGACGTATTAGTTTGGCCTCTGGACAGGCAGAACATAGTGGCACGGTGTAGTGGTGTATATAAGCAAGTGGTCACATCTAGAACAGGAGCTGAGAAAGAGGATAGGTGGAGCCAGGCTTGCTCCTTCTATAACACTTTCTCACAAGAACCACCAGTAGAGTCCTATGACAAGAACTTTATATCCCCAGTGACCTACGGAAGTCCTACGAGGCTCCGTCTCTGAAAGGTTCCACCCCTTTTCAGCAGCATCTGGGGACCAAGCCTCTAGTCATATTATACCCTTGGGGGACACAAACTGTATTCAAATCATAGCACTCTTAAGCTAAATATTTGCATATTCCACAATCCAGTACTTCTATCAAAACATATAACTCTTATCAAAGTGTTTTCTCTTTTCAAAAATGTATGTCACCTCAGTATTTACAAAACTGTTCAGAGCAGCACTGTTTATAATAGCCCAGAATTTAGGGCTGGAGTACCATCAATAGTATAAAAAATAACTCAGTATTGTACAGCAATGAGAGTAAATACTCAACCCAGGCATACCTAATGAGTTTCTCTGGGACTGGGCCTGATTAACTGACCTTAATGAAAATAGCTAGAACCTCAAACCAACAGATGCAATAATAAAAACAGTTGCTATTTAAAACAAAATATTGCTGCATATATTCACAGCATGAATCTCAGAGGTACAATTTTAAATGAAACAAAGTCAAACATAAGAAGTATATATATTATATGATTCTATGTATCAAAGGTTAAAAAATAGACATCTTTACCCTGTAATACTGATCAGGAAAGGGGTTATTTTTAGTGGGAGTAGTAACTGAAGAAAGGCAGGAGAAGGACTATTTTAGGTGCTGAACTTGTTCTGTTTCTTGATCTGCATGATGATACATGGCACATTCATTTTATGAAAGTTAATAGAACTATGTACTTGTTTATGTGCTTTTTGTACATATTATACTTTAATAAAGATGGTTAAAAGGGAATGTTATTCTCGTATCAACACAGGCTTGTGGAGGTGACATAAACTAATGTTTGTAAAATGACTTTCCAAGTTAAAAATGTAAAAATATTATAGAGCTGGGCATGCTACTGCATGCCTGTAAACCCAGCACTCAGGAAACTGAGGCTGGAGTTCAAGCGCAGCTTGGCCTCCACATAGCGAGTTCAAGACCAGCCTAAAATACACAATGAGACCCTGTCTCGAGCTCCCTCCTCCCAAAATATGCATATATATATGAAAGAAATGGAGAATTATTTGTGGTAAAGATGGTAGATAAGATGGAAACAAAATATGTAGAAGTTGGAATGGTATAAATAACACAGGCAGTGTACGTCTTTTTAGAAGATAGAAAAATGAAAAGATTAACCTAACGAGTGATATACAATTCAGATTGGGGAAGGAGGGAATTAAAGGCAAGTAGGGTAATTAAGGGACTCTCGTAATCTGGAAGGGGGAAGGTGAGATCGAGACTAAGTGGTGACAACAACAAAAATGGAGAAAAAGAAGTAAATTTAGAAAAATATTCCTAAGAAGTAATCAATGAAATAAACCGGAAGTAGAAGAGAGAGTAATAGTAATTCTAAGAGTGTTGCTGTTAACATAAATGTTTTTCTTTCTCAAGGGGAGGACTCATACCTGAACTTTTGTGTAGCCTCCTGCTGATATTTCTACTGGTTTGATCTCAAAAGCAAGGGGGTGGGGTACCATCGACAGTAGAATAAATAGCTCAGTGGTAGCATATTTATGTGATGGGAATGGGCTTTCAGGGGCCACGGCAGAGCGGCACAAGGAGACAGAGAAAGGAAAGAAAGACGGAAAGTCATGAAAAAGGAGAGAGAGAAAGAGAGGAAGGAAGGAAGAAAACGACCTTACTTTGGCCATGAAGAAAAGGGAGCACATGTGTAGGAACAAGGTAAACATTCCATTCCTTTGAAGCCAGTAATACCTTTGCAAACTACAGTGTAAAACGGTTGCCTCTTTCAGGCTACAGAAGTAGTGAAATTGGCTCATCAGCATTTTACTAGGCCAGGTCCATTTTTAGGCATTGTTACCCGCAATCCTTCATTTTCTCACTGTCTCACGACAAAAAAAAAGTGTCTTTTTTTGTCATACCCAGGTGTGTATTTAGGGGCAGAATACTATCTGTCAGCATTTAGATCAAAAACACGTAGAGACTAAGGCACAAACATGTTTCCTGTGGTTTATGGAACATTCTTTTGCTTTTGATAATGATATGTAATGTTCCTCCATTATAAGTAGCCTGTGAAACTGAGTAAGGAGGCATCCAATTTGTGGTTTTTATCAATATTTTAAAATGCTGAGCTATGTGGGAAGAGTAGTAACAGAAAAGATATTAAACTTTTTTTCCTCCCTTTGAACTTAGCATAGTAAAGGTTATCTATCAAAGGCCTTATTCCTATCTAGCCTTGTGTTTTTTTTTTTTTTTTAACTCAAGATCTGGGTTTTATTTTCAGTACATTGATTGGAATCAAAGAGTCAGAGTCAGAAGGGAGTATTATAAATAGAAACTAGGGTTTGTTCAACTTGAATACCAACATGAACTATTTCTAGACAGCATGCTCCTGCAGCTGTGTGACTTAAGCAGAATCAAAACTCTACCCAGTGGAAGATGTTCCCGGAAGCATTCTGGGCTAGATCTACCCAAAGAGAAGCAGGTTTCATTTAAGGTTAGGGAAGTATAGGCCTCCACTTGACCCTGGCAAGTGGAGGACAGCCGAGTAAAAGGACAGCAAACTGGTCTTTCCATTTTTTTTATTTTGGGTCTCCCAGAGATGCACGGTAGAAGATTGTTCGTTATAAAAGTGCTCAGATTTTCTCATCTTTAACACAACATTTCACTACTCTACTGGTGAATTCTTTCATGAAAGATTTAGCTCTGGGGCTGGGGATTTAGCTCAGTGGCATAAGCACCTGCCTTGCAAGCAGGCAGTCGTAAGTTTGATCTCCGGTACCGATAAAAATGAAAAAGACCAAAAAAAAAGATGTAGCTCTGCTGCTTGTTCCGTACAGTTCCTTATTCCCAATAACCACCAGACCTGCAGCTGTGCTTTGAATATTTTTTAGCCCTACCTTCTCTATCTCATATTTTTGCCATAAAGTAAAAATGATAATTAATACTGAAGGATGTTTAAAAATGCAAGGTTATGGCTGATTTGGGTCTGTGACTTAATGAAAGATTCTAAGAAAAAAAGCCTAACAAAGGAAGGGTGAATCGCTTTGGGGCTCCTGTGCCTTTAGTTATCATGTATATCATTCAGAAATAGTCATAGATAAAAGCCAGGTGTGATGGGCACACATTTGTCACCCCAGCACTGAGAAAGTTAAGGCAGGAAGATCATGGCAAATTTGAAACCAGCTTCGGCTATATAGTGAGTTTAAAACTAACCTAAACTACATGGCAAGACCCTATCTCAAAAAACCAAACCAAAAAAGTAATCATAAAACTTTAAAACATGTATAAGCAGGTCTGCTTTTGGTCATCTAATTAAAGGATACAGATGTTCATAAAGGGAAATACAAAACTTGCAGCTTTCTCACCAGAGGCAAGGGTGATGTGCTCTGACTGGCTTAAAATGCACCCTCACAGTCCAGTTGTTTAGAAGCTGTGCATGTAACAGCTGAGGGGGCAAAAAATATTCTGACAGTAGTTCGGTTTCAAAGTTGCCTTGCAGATAGTTTTCTGACTCTCCAAGCATACTGGAATTGGCTAGAAGCACCATTAGTGTGAAACAGTATTAAGGCTTTGATAGTGACTTTGATCTTTACGATTGTTCCTGGTACTTTATCTGCATTTGTGACCCTTGATACTTTATATCATGGTTTACTGTTAGCATGATAAAATCAGTTCTCTACTACAGCTTTCATGGACTGTATCTGTGAACCTTCCCCACTTTCCCTAATAGGGATTAATTTTTCCATCTGCACTGCCTGCCAGACTCAGCATCATATATATAAGTACAGACCTACTAGCCTGTAAGACTGTAATCACCAGCGAATGGTTTCGCCAGCTTTCTGTGTCCAACATGTTTGTACAGTTTGCCTCCTGATGCCTCAGAAGCACATGGCCAGGGTTTTCTCATTACTTCCTCAAAATACTTGTCTAATTCCCTTTATACTTTGCATTTTATACATATTAATGCATTGTGTTATATCTGTATGTGCCTATTATCTCCACTAAAGACACAGGAGGAATAACTGCTAACATTCTTGTTATGTAGCCCAGTAGACACAAAGTCGAAGAATCCCACTTGGGCCAGACATGGCAGTGCATATCTATAATCCCAGCTCTGTGACAGGCTGAAGCAAGAGGGCCACAAATTTGAGCCCAGCGTGGACAATTTAGCAACTCAGCAAAATTCTGTCTTAAAATAAAAAATTAAAACTGATCAAAAAATGGAAGAAACTAAAAAGGTATAGAAATTTGTGAGGATTGTTCTAGAGATCTTTAGAAAATTCAAGGTTTTTTTATATTGGAGAAAAATGGAGCTTTGTATGTACAAAATGCTTTTATTTGTAAATTAATATATATAATTCTCAGAAAATGGCAAACTAGATTGAGGATACAGTTATAAAGAACAGCAGCAAATATTAGAATCTTATTTCATTGAAGGGAAACTAAACCTAAGTAAGGTAGAAAAAAAATTTTTTATATTAGCAAAAGAGATGAGATTGATACCTTTCTTGATTTTTTTCTTCAGAGGTAAATCTGTACTTGCTGAAAAAGAAACAGTATTGGTCATGGAATGTTTATGAGTCACTATAAAAGCATCCTTTATTCTGAAGGCACAGATGTATTAAAAGTGGAAACAACATTACTAGTGTAAATTATGCTTTTCAGTCAAGGATGATGATGTCCTTCCTCCTCTCTGTAGCCCCACAAGACATTCAGCAGTGTTGGAGTCACTTTGGATTGTCTCAGCTAAAGTAATGTAACTAACATCTGGTGCATGGAGGTGGGTTGTGCTGCCCAGAATCTCAGTGGGCTGGAGATGTAACTTTGTGGTAGAGTACACTTCTCATGTGCAGGACCTTGGTTCAATCACTACCATGGCAAAAAATAAAAATAAAATAAAAAATAAAAAAATACACAGGCAGATATCCTAAAACTCACACTTCAGGCCTCACAACAAAAAAGTATCCAAAAATTGCTATTAATGCTGAGACTGAGAAACCCTGTTGTAAGCTTTGGGATTTTCTACCACTTAGCATAACCCAGCTTAGCATGACTGATACAGCAACTTAATTTTAATTTTACCTTCATTTTATAATAGCCAGTACAGAAATAGTGGAGCGTAACCAATTAGGTGTCCTAGTAATTAGGAAGATAGAATTGGAAGAGATATTATTTATATATGAGTGTTTGTCTCATGCCAGGAGATAAGATTTTGAAAATGTTGCTCAGAAGTTTCTAGTCCCAAAATAGTTGCAGATATTTAATATGTATGAAAAACAGACAGAAAGGTCTAAAACCAATGTGATTACACAGCAAATTCTCCTGTAAACTCAAACATGTAAATAAAGGTTTATCATCTGAAGATAAAGGTCTTTTACACCCTTCTAGAAATAAGATTTTAAAAAACTAAGATCCAAAATTAACATAATTTAGGCTATCAGAAAACACTAAAATCCCAACAGGTTTTTCGATTTGGCTGTATTTGCAGCAAAACCAAACAACAAATGAATTTCTTACTTGATGCTTGTGAACTACATAGAGAAGGCAGAACAGCTCAGTAAGGACTGCCCGTCAACACTGTCATTGGGACCTCGGGCTTCATTTGCACCCACTACTTCCTATTCTCCTGTGATAGCTGATCCTCTAGCAGCTTTTTGAGGCAGTGGGTCTTTTCAGCCCTAGTTAATAAACTGTGTATGTTCTTACACTATCAGTATAATACTTACCTATGTTTGCTGTTTGGAATCACCCCTGCTTTCAACCATGGAATGACTGTACCTGTCCCCTCTTAATAGAGCTAAGCAAAAATGTGATGCTATTTCTAGGGTGCTGGTTCCCAGTCTTTAAATACTTTCACTCATAGGCCCACTTGGTTGATTATTCTCTTCTAAACCTGATTATCTTTAATTCTAAATTTAAAACTCTGAAGCTAGGTGTGGTATCACGTACCTATAATCCCAGCACTGGGGACCCTGAGGCAGGAGGATTGCTGTGAGTTCAGGGCAGCCTGGGCTACATAGTGAGTTCAAGGTCAGTTTAAAATCCATAGCAAGACCTTGTTTCAGAAAAACAAAAACTAAAAAGTTTAAAACTCTGGATTAAAGGTAAGGCAGACTCTTTACCACATATCCCACTACTCCTGTCATATTTACTTATGTCTCAAGCAAGAAACTGGGCCATAAAAATACCAGTGTTGGACAGGCATGGTGTTGCAGACCTGTAATCCCAGCACTTGGGAGCCTTAGGCAGGGGGATTGCCATGAGCTTAAGGCCAGCCTGGAGTACACAGTGAGACCCTGTCTCAAAAGACAAACAAAACAAAAGAATTCCAGTATTATCTATAACCATAAAAACTCCATTTGGATAGATGAGAATTCCCTCATTATACTCTTCCAGCTGTCTTGTCTACCTACCCAAAGTATGTGCTGGATTTCATTACCTGTTATCATGTCAGAGTCACCAAATCCACATTGTAAATAACCTGGGTATTCAATGTAGATACCCCAAGTTTAAAGAATTGCTGCCAAGCCCTGGTGGCATGATAGTAATCTTCTTGTATAATCACCTTATAGTCCTCACTGTTTTGAGAGGCAAGAGACTTAGTAGAAGTATAAACCACTAGTGAAGCCCTGTTCTCTCCCTTTAATTCAGTCTGGTGGTAAGAATCTTACCTGATGTTTTATCTTTATGTGAATGTGGTGGCATATATAGCAGTTAGATCACATTCTTGAATTATTCTGTATCATTCTCAATTATTTGTAAAATATTTCAATGAGATATTCTGAAATCAATACAAGGGTGATGAATTAATGGTAAAGTGAGACAAAATTTGAGAAGAATTTACAGTATAATATGACATTTACAGATTGAAATATATTTTATTTATAGATTTCTAGTTTTTCATTTGTTGCCCTGAATTAGTTTTATGTTGTCAGAGTACAACATTAAAAAAAAAGACCCCTAAAGAATTGACAATTCACAAAATAATACAGAGCAAATCAACATTCTTGAAAAATTAAATACTATGAAAATATCAAGCGGCCATTTTACCCTATTAAAAAGCTTTTGAGGACCAGGATATAGCTCAGTGGCACAAGCACCTGCCTGGCAGATGCAAGGACATGAATTCAATTCCCAGTACCAAAAAAAAACCTTTTGACATTTTGTGACAAGAGTGTGCTACATGTTCATTATAGAAAAATAAGACAAAAATAAAGGCGGAAAATGTAAATGCACACTCCCATCACCGTGGCTATACAATTAACATCACATTATATTTATGGCTTCTTGTGTCCATGCTTAAAGTTTATCTAGTAGCCTCCTGTTTGATGCACACTTGAAGTTTTTGGGGGGGGGTTTTCTTGTGAGTAATGCTGTCATAAACATCCTGTGTGTGAATCTTCTTTTGTGTATCTGATTGTTTTGTTAGGACCAGTTCCTAAAACTGCTTTTGCTGACTGAAAGCATGTTGTACTTTTAAGGCTGTTGGTTATCTGTTGCCGAACTGCTGACCAACACAGGTTACATCTAGTCTGTCATTCTTTTATGCATATAATTTGTTGTTTTTTAAATTTTTATCAAGTTGTCAAACTCCCAAATGGCATTTTATTGTTTTAATTTATACCTATTTGATTACTAATCAGAATTTACTGTATGGTATAATAAAAGATAACAAATTAATCTTTATTATAGGAGTTGGAAGTGTAACTCAGTGGTAGAACACATACTTAACGTGCACAAGGCCTAGGTTCAAACCTCAGCACCAAAATAAAAATATATATACATCTGTCTATCTTGGTGCCTCATTTATTTATGGGGAAAAAATGTACACACCTGATTATTCAACAAAAAGAGAAGTTATGATGCTTCTAAACAACCAGCTAGACAGCTGTCAAAATACTCCATGTATGAAGTATTTTTTCTGGCATAGGACAAACGTTAGATATTTGATATTCAAACAGAGAACATAAATGGACCAAGTAAGAAAGATCCTGGTAAGAAATAAAAAGCCAATTGTTAAGTTGTTTTTTAAGGGGCTGGGAATTTAGCTCAGCAGCATAAGCGCCTGCCTTGCAAGCAGGCAGTCGTGAGTTCGATCCCCAGTACCGATAAAAAGGAAAAAGACAAAAAAAGAAAAAAAATTTGTTTTTTAAAATGTACACTTGCTTGAGAAACTACTGTTGGAATCATTTGAAAATGTAATGCTATTTATACTTCTTTTTCTGTTTGTTTGTTTGTTTCCTTTTTAGGTTGCTGCTGTTGATCTTCTTGTACCTGTAGTTGGGGAACTTTTTGGTGGCAGCCTCAGGGAGGAACGATACCATATCTTAGAGCAGCGACTGGCCAGGTACTGACAGATGGGATCTCAGATTCAACATGACCATGAGCAACCTCTTTGAACCCCCCCCACCCCGCTTTTTTTTAAGTACATGTTTGCAGTACATAACACATCTTAATAATTTTTATGTTCGTTTCCCCTTAAATATCACATAGCTTTGTCCTCAGGGTAGGTCTTTGGTCCCTAATGCTGAAATAAAGAATATAAAACACTCTTTTAAAATAGGTCCACAGGTTCACTGACTCCTACGATGGAAACAGAATTTCCAGGATGCATCAGTGAAAAGGATGTGAGAAAGTTCATGACAGATAGAAAGATAGGACACATTCAAAGAATAAAGTGTGGGTACTCCAAGATATGAGACCCTGAGCGTCCCTTTCTTAAAGACTAGAACTGTTATAAGAAATAAGCGCACAACAGTATTTGCCTTCTATTTGTAAATGCCTCTCCCTTCAGAAAGTAGCTTTTAAAACTGTCATAAAAGGAAGAGGTAGATTTCTTCCTCAGAGCTTGCCTACATTATCCCTTTACCTGAGTTCTTTTTTATGTTCTTACGCATGAATGGCAGACTCCCACTGGGACATAAAGAAAGACCAAAGCAGGAAACGAATAAAGACAGAAAAAAGAAAACTACTGAAAATATCTGTGAAGCTAATGTTTAAAATAAGCAGATTTCCCTCCTCGCGTTCTCTACTGTGTACAGATCTTGGTTCAGCTCTTTGAATAACTTTATTTTAACTTACCGTTTGAGACCTTGGAAATGAATCCATAAACCCATAAAAAGTGTTTTGGAGAAGGGAAGTAGAGAATCATGTTTCTAATTGAACTACCACTCCTGTATATGCATGGTCTGCCAACAAACCACAATGACTTCCTAAACTAACCAAGGTTATAAACCTCTTGTTTTCCATGATTTCCACTTTTCCTTGCCAAACTTAAAAAAAAAAAAAAAAAAAGGAAAAGAAAAGCTCCCACATCTGTATGCTTAATCCTTCTCTCCAGATAACCCAATGTTTCATCATAACTGGAAAAGCCATAATTGTTTAAAAGTATCCTGTTAAACTAGCCACTTGTAAGGCCTCCTTTTTCTAATGGAAAAAATGCTTCAAAAGTTTATATTTTTCCAAGATCCCAACCTATAAATCTGCTGGGTAACTTAGTTGTAAAATCACAACCTTTTGAGCTACTCCATTAGTTTAGATCTGAAGAAAAGGAATAGATAGTTTCTGGAAAACTTTATTATTTAGGCACCATCTCTTTACAACTACCAGAGTATTAGAAAGTCATGGGAAAGTTGTGGAATTGAAGTAAAGGTCAGACTCTTTAGTTGGAAAGAATTTGATCATTCTGTGGAGTTTTTTTAAAAGCACAATAAAAATTGCACATGGCAAGAAATCTAATCTGGTGAAAGATTAATTGATCTGTTTTCTTTTGCTTGCTTCCTTCTTCAGGAAACCTTTCCTCATAATATTAAATGTTTACCTAATATCCAACATTGTCTTTCCTAATGAAGTAGATACGTGTTTTCCTACCTCACGGTCTATCTGTGGCTACTGGTCATATTGTCTCTAATTTTATATATTTAAATTTTTCAATGTGTCTATCACTTCAGGTACAATTTAGTCCCAAACAGTAAAGGACCGAGATAAATTTTAATGAGTGCCGAGACCCTAAAATTTGTCACATTTCTTAAATTAGACAAGAACCAAATAGCAACAGTATTAGGAAGGCACCCTCAGAATTTGTACTATTCTTTTACTATTGGCAGAATGAAAATTGTACCAATGTGTTCCTCTCTCTGTGGACCTCCCTGCCACCTTAACTAGTAATAATAGTGCTTTTTTTTCTGCAACAAGACAATAAGCTCATCTCAGATAAATCACATCTTGAAAATTCTGTCTTCATTTTAAAGGATTTATTGCCTACCACTTATTTCATGATAGCTTTATATAAAATATCAGCTTCTGTATTGCATGTTATTGGCAAACACAGGATGTATTGTGTACTTCTTTATAAAGAGCTCTTTGCACACAACCCACAATAAATATTTTGTGGTTAATATCTTATTGCCATTGCATGAAACAATTCTATTCTTTTCCTTTTACAGGTCAGGACTTACAGAAGCCTACCAATGGTAAGAACGTGGCCCTTAGTGATACTTATTCTAGCAACTTGTCTTAATATCACATAGATTTTTCTTACTGTTATTCCAAACATCCTGTGGAAGAATGTTAAGGACTGAACAGGAGCCTCCAGAGATTGTGTGCTCCCTTTAAGTCTTTGTAAAATACTAAAAGTAATGATTGCCATTTAATTATCACTTATTGTGTGTCAGATAACCATGTTAACATTTGTATGTATACTCTCTTAAGTGATCTTCACCATACTGAGAAATAAGTACTATTATTACTTCCTTTTTTACTGCCCTTCTAATCCTAAAATCCAGATAGGTGACTAACCAAGGTGTCACAAATGTAGGCAGCTGAAAATTTATCTCTGAATCAAAAACTTTGATCAAAACCATTATACTTCAGTTTCTCTATGTGTGAAATTAGAAGCTTGAATTAAGTGATCCTTGAGTTTTCTAAGAACTGTACAAATCTGAGCTTCTTAGATGTCTGCACTCATACATTCACTTCCTCAAAGCTGTTTTAGTTTTCTTTCTGCAGATCCTTTCTTCAAGTCTTTCCCGATATAAATAAATGATTTATTTATATTTCCATGATCACATCCTTTAAAGTCTTGGTAGAGTGATATCAACAATATGGTAATCCATGCCATCCTCAGGATGAAGAACATAAAAAATGCCACATTTGATTGGTAATAAAAGGATCAGATTTCAGAGGCCAAAATCAAGTTCGATAATGACCTTTAATTCCTTACAGATACCAGTAAATGACCTTAGGCACACTTAATCTCTCTGAGAGCCTTGATTTCCAGGATGGTAAAATGGAATGATAATCCCGGCTTGAGAGGGTTGTGAGGATGAAATGCAGTAATACAGGTTGGGAATGCACACCGGGTGGAAGCTCAGTGCTAGTTTCCTGCCCCCTTCCTGCTTTGTTCTAAGTCTTGGTACCTAGTAGAGAAGCCTCACTGAGCAAACTTACACATTTTTTCCCTCTGGATTCTGTCTATGAGATAACATTCATGGGGTGTAAAAAATAGTCATTTCAATACTATCCTCCCAAGTAAAGTGTTCTTACTTACAATCTCCAAATATAAGTATTTATGATTTGAATTTGTTATTTGTAATTCTTTTTACATGATAATCATAGTATAAGTAAAGGAGATCTTAGAAGGGCTGGCGCTGGTGCCTCAGTTGTGTAGCACTTGCCTAGGATGAGCAAGGCCCTGGTTTTAATCCCCAGTACTGTTTTAAAAAAGACCTTAAAAATCTTCAAGTCTGTGATCTGTACTGGTTTTCATTCTATCAGTAGCCACACCAGGTGTCTGTGTACTCACTTCCTATCTCTGCATGCCATATGCAAATAAGATCTGTAACTAGTTGTACAAATTTTGTACCTCTTCTATAGCTGGTTATTGGTTAACAACCATCAAACCATCAAACATCAAAATATATTTGTATGTTTGATATATGTATATGTGTATGTGGGAACATGTATATGTGAGAACTTTCCTTAGTAGTGGCTTTTTCCATCTATCAAACTGATAAACTGAATATTCTGCCGAATTCAGTTGATAGACTTTCATGTCAGTGTTTTGCCATCTGTGTATGAGAAATTAGGAAACATGTAAAACTATCATTGGACTTCCAGCAACAGGCTCAGATGCTGCAGGTGTTTATGACAAGAGGTTTGGTGTGTCTTTCATCTCATTTCATCACTAAACTGAAGTGTATACTGATCCCATGCCTTGTAAAGTTAAAGTAAATTTAGCTATCAAATAATTCAGTGCTCATTCCGGCAGCACATATACTAAAATTGGAACAGTACAGAGATTAGCATGGCCCCTGTGCAAGGAGGACACACAAATTTGTGAAGTGTTCCATATTTTTTTTGTTTTATTCTCTTTGAAATAAAAAAAATTTTAAAAATGTAAAGTAAAAAATAATTTAAAAAATAAGCATTTTAATTAAAGACTTCCATTATTCCTCATAATTCTTCCCAAGCTGAACTTTTATACTAAATGACCTCTATCATATTGATCCTTCACTTGATTTTAGCACATCTAGTTACAATTCATCTTTTATTTTAGAAAAACAATCCATATGCTTAACTCTTTAAGTTCCCAGTAAACCAAGGCTTTATTGTAATAATAAAGGATATGACAGACAGTCTTTATGTCGGAGGAACCAAGTAGTTACCAGCTATGGAGCTTAATTCTTATTGCAGAACTGATTTTTACAAACCATTCAAGAAGGTATTAAAAGGAAAAGCAATAAACTTACTTGACTCATCTTCAAAAATTTCTATACCAAATGACATAATTAAAATATTTCTGGTTTTCCTGTTCTTCCTGAAATGTTTTTACTCCATGGTAGTATACTGGAATCTGAATTTCAGTCATGCCTTAACATTTCTTAGCCACCTGGTCTTAAGGAGGAATAGAGTGTGCATGCATGGATGGGATTAGAGGCTGTGCAGCTTGCCAGAAACATTACCCTAGGCGTCATCTCTGGGCCAGAAGCAGAGGACTGTATGTTTCTCTAGAGCATCAAGAATGAACTTCAGTTCCTTCAAATAATCAACTTTCATTTAATAAGCCCTTACTTTGGAATACTGTCTTAACGATAGAAAAGACTGATTGAGACCAGAGCCAACCCCCCATGTGATTTACACTCCAATCTTTCTGTAATATACCAGCCAAAACTCTTCATTTTCCCCTATGTCTTAAACAGTATGATTTGGTGGGGGCAAAGGAACATTAGTATTAACTTTCCAAGAAATAGAAGAGTAATATATTTTCAAGATAACTAGTAAACTTAAAAAAAAACCTTCTACTAAAGCCTTGTAAGAAAACCTGTTTTGTATAAGAAGACCTAAAGAACTTGAAAAAGGATCAAGTAACCAAAGTGCATGCCTGCCTAACAGGATCTAATGCTGCTTGTCTAAGTGACTTTGGATAGATAGGTCACTTTAACTTCTCCATTTCCATTATCTCTGTGCAGGGGAAAGATTGATGTGCTCTACCACAATGATGCAGATAATAACAGATGATTACAAAATGTTTTTGAAACATATTGTAATCATAACATTTCATCTTGCTGCTTATAGATGATGATTCTCTGTTTTTAAACAGGTATCTGGACCTTCGTCGCTTTGGATCTGTGCCACATGGAGGTTTTGGGATGGGATTTGAGCGCTACCTGCAGTGCATCTTGGGAGTTGACAATATCAAAGATGTTATCCCCTTTCCACGATTTACTCATTCATGTCTTTTATAAAACTGACAGTTTGGTTAATGAATAGTGCCCTGTGAAAGAAGCACTATACATATATATACCTTTAAAACTGCTTTTTTTGAATTTTAGAAATGTGGAATTCAGTACATAATTATTCTGCCATAAGATACAATGTATGAAAAGTAAAAATGATCACAATTTTCTTATAAAGCCAAGGATATTCCATGGAAAAACGATCTCCCTCTGGAAGAGGTGCTTATAGCACGGATTACAGATGTATTACTTCAGTTAAGAAAAAAGGAAGTAACCAATCCTGTAGACCCAGCTCTTTGGAGACTGAGGCAACATTACTTGAGCCCTGGAATTTCAGTCCAGCCTAAACAACATAGCAACACCCATCTCAAAAAAAAAGAAGAAGAAGAAATTGAACTAGATAAATGGTCTCGAAGATCTTTTCAAATTCCAAGACAAGATGCAATAGTATATTTTACTTTTTGTCTTTATTCAGTAGATCACTTCCTTCTATAACTTTTGAGAATCAGTAGCTAAAAAGAAAATGATGTTACATTTTTTCTCCTTAACCTATAATAAATCCCATGTTACTCTCAGTGCTTTTTTTAAACTTAACAGAAGAAAATGCTCTTCTTTAGCATTTTAGTTAATTAAGTTGCTATTCTGAATTGAAGTCATATTTCTTTGGGTAAAAAAAAATTAACGATAACCATTGATCTTTAATTATAAAAGCTAATGAGGTATTGCATTATTAAATTTACAATCATTGTTCTAGCTATTTTATACTAGATATTTATAACTTCTCTAACAGTTAATAAAATTTAAAAATAGACCCCCATGAAAAAATTTGTTTTTGTTTGTTTTGTTTTGTTTGTTTGTTTTTTGGTGCAAGGTCTTGCTGTGTAGTTCAGGCTGGCCTAGAGCTTACAGTGACCCTACAACCTGGGCCTCCCACATGCTGAGATTACAGGCACACACCATCACTCCTGGCTGAAAAAAGTTGTTTTGAAAATTTTCTTCATCCTTTCTCAGTATAATTTCGAAGTAAAACATCTTTAATCCAAAATGGAAATGATAGTAGGGCTAAGCTTAAAGAATGAATAATTCTCGGGTCTGAAAGTGGCAAGGCATACTTGAATGAGCTTTGGGAGTTTGCGACCTGACAGTTCTATTGTTTTTGGACAGTCTTCTTACGCTCTATGAATTCAAATGTCATTTTTTTCACAGAGTTCATACAGTAATTACATGAAAACGTGTGTGTGTGTGTGTGTGTGTGTGTGTGTGTGTGTGTGTCTAACTGATGCTGGGGCCAGGCACAGTGATGCACGCTTCTAATCCCAGCTACTCAGGAGACTGAGATGGGAGGATCACAAGTTTGAGACCAGCCTGAACAACTTAAAAATACACCATTTCAAAATAAAAATAATAAAAAGGACTGGGGTTATAACTTAGTTGTACGACACTTGTCTGGTATATTAGTGAGTTTTCCCATTGCTACATACAGTACCCAACGCCTACATTTTAAAGGAAGAGAAGCTTGATTTGGCATGTTTTCATCACGTCATCAGCTGTCTCCAAGAAAGAAAGATCATGATGAAAGGGTGTGGGGAAGCAAAGATGCTTAGTTCACAGATAGGAAGCAAAGCAGAGAAACGGTGCCAGAGAGGAAGAGGTGGAGGACCAGAGGGAGACCCCATGGTCATGCCTCCATGGCTCACCCAGACACACCTCGAAGTGTGGTCCACAAAGTTTAGGGGCAGATCCCCAAGTTGAAACTCCATCCTATTCATCAAACCTACCATGCATGAGACTTTGAATTCATCCTGTCAAGTACCAGAAAGAAGATGGGAAAAAATTCTTTATTTCTTGATTAGAGAATACATATTCCTGGTCTTAGCATAACTTAAAATCAAACACCTAAACGAAGGTGTACTTCAGAACCTTAGGGTTGGAAGATACCTGAGAGTTTGTCAAGGCTGACCTTTTTTTCCTTGATGCATTTTTTTTTTTACTTTTTAATTAGTCCATGTTTGTATCATAATGATTATATTCATTGTGAGTTGGTGCATATTACATAACGCATCTTAATGCATTTTTTTCATCTCCTTCCCCTCTCCCAGCTGCATTTTTCCCTATCCTACCTCCAACTCTTTTTTTTTTTTTCCCTTTTTCTATGGCCTATCTTTTATTTTGCACTTATATTTTAAGTATGTATCTGAATTATTTCACTTACCATTATGGTCTCAAAAGTTCATCCATTTTCCTACAAATGACACAGGTTTATCCTTTTTTATGGCCAAATACACCATTGTGTGTAAATACTACATTTTCTTTTTCCATTTATCTGTTGGTAGACATGTAAAATGCTTCCAAGATTTACCTATCGTTATTTATGACCTATTGTGATTGCTATAAACATGGGTATATATGTGTCACTGTAATATGATGTCTTTTATTCTTTTAGGAAGATACATAGAAGGGAAATAGCTGGATCAAATGACACTTCTAGTTTCAGTTTTTTGAGGAATCTCCATACTGATTTCCATAGTGGTGGTATTAGTTTACATGCCATCAACAATGAAGAAGTTTCATTTTCCCGAAAGCATCATCAGCATTTGTCATTATCTGATGTCTTGACAGTTAACCGTTTTTCTCCAGTGAGATAGAATCTATGTGGTTTTGATCTGCATTTCTCAATAGCCAGGTAATTTTTTTTTTTGAGTTCTTTGTGTATTCTAGATGTTTGTCTTCCATCCAATGAATAGCTGCCAAAATTGCTATTCTGTAGTGTGTGTATCTCTTCACTCTGTTTATTTACTTTGTTGTATGGAAGCTTTTTAATTTGGCATGACCCATTTGTTGGTTTAGTGTTATTTCTTGTATAGTTGCAGTTCTGTTCAGAAAGAACTTGCCTATGCCTGTCTCTTCCAGAGTTGTACGTATTTTATCTCCCATCAGATAAAGTATTTCCATTTTAATATTTAGGTTTTTGATCCATTTTGATTTTATATTAATACACAGTGACAGATGGGGGTCTAAATTCGGTTTGCTTTTGGGTAGCCAGTTTTCCCAGCACCATTTTCAAAGAGGGTATCTCTCTTTCAGTGTAAGTTTTTGTCCCCTTTGTCAAATCAGGTCACTGACTTGGAGTTGTTTCTGCATCTTCTGTTTTGTTCCATTGACCCACATATTCCACCCCCCCCCAATACCATGCCAGTTGTTTGTTTTTCCCACTATAGCTTTGTGGTATAATTTGAAGTCCAGAATTGTGATTCCTTCTGCCTTGTTCTTATTGCCCAGGTTTATTTTTAGTTTTCTAGGTCACTTCTGGTTCCGTGTGAATTTTAATATTGTGTTCTTTCATTCTGTGAAGAATGCTGCTCTTATTTTGATTGGAATTGCATTAAATCTGTATCTCAGTTTTGGAAGTATTAACATTTTGACCACATTTGTTCTGCCTATCTGGGGATACTTTTCCATTTGCTGATAGTCTCTTCAGTCTACTTTTTCAGAGTATTATAGTTTTCATTTTAGAGATCTTTCACTTCTTGCTTAAGTTAATTCCTACATATTTAATTTTTCTTACAGCTATTGTGAATTTTTTCCCCTAATTTCTTTCTGTGTGAGTTTGTTATTGATATACAGGAATGCTATGGATTTTTTGTGGACTAACTTTCTAACCTGTTACTTTACTGAATTTCATTACTAGATCCAAGAGTCTTTTGGTAGATTTTTGGGTCTTCTGTGCACAGGATCATATCATCTGCAAATAATTGTAATTTGACATCTTTCCTATACAAATCCCTTTTGTTTTGTTTCTTTCTCTTCCTTGGTTGGTCTGGCTGATGTTTCAAGAAATATATTGAAAAGTAGCCATGAAGACATACTTGTCTTGCTCCTGATTTTAGAGGAAAAAGTTTCAATGGCTCCTCATATAATATGATGTTGACTTGCATAAATGGCTTCTGGATTTCAGCAGTGTCTGTTGTGATTTCACTTTTTTCATTTCTAAGTGTCGTATGAAATTCAGGTTGGGGTTGAATTTACTTTTTTGTCAGGCTGGCCTCGAGCTCGCTGTGGTCCTCCTGCCTCAACTTTTCAAGTGTTGGGATTACAGTTGTGTACCACCACACCTGGCTGTCCTATAGGTTCTGGTTTGTTGTATTGGCATTAGTTTTGGATTCTAGGAATGTTATTAATTTCTTCCTTAGTTTCTCCTGAGACCTATTGATTATTCAAAAGAGTATTGATTAATTTCCATATGTTTACATAATTTCTTTTTTTCTACCTTTAGTTTCTAGTTTCATTGCACTATGATCTATTAATGTACATGGAATTATTTTTGTTCTTTTGTATTTACTTAAGTATGTTTTATAGCATGTGGTTTAGTTTGAAGAAAGTCCCATGTACTGGGATTTTCTACAAAAATGTGTATTCCGTTGTTGAATAAAATGTGTAGATGCCTATTAAGTTCATTTTTTTGAAGGTTTGGTTGAATTTTGATGTTTTGTTGTTGATTTTTTTTTCTAGTTGATCTTTTTTGATAGTGGGGTATTGTCACCCATTATAATTGTGCTGCTGTTATCTGATTTTTTTTTTTTTTTAATCTGGCTGTGTAGTGCAAGCTGCCCTTGAACTCTTATGTAGTCCTGGCTGACCTTGAACACATGGCAATCTCTTGCCTCAGCTTCCTGAGTAGTGGGCTTATAGTCATGCACCACCACACCTGGCCCTATCGGATTTTTTTATGTCCAGTAATTTTTGTTTTATGAAGTTAGATTATCCTAGTGCGTATATGTTAATGACTGTTATCTCTTCCAGTTCAGTTGTTCCTGTAACCCTAGGAGTGTAAGACTAATTTTGTCATCCAGAGGCATAGAGCCATGTTTATTCTTTAAACTATTTACACTGATGAATTATTAATTATATTTTATGAGTTTTATTAAACAATCAGTATTTAACAGGAAAAAAATCACAAAAATAAAATATTGAGTTTTCAATATTTATTGAATGTTTATAGGATATAAAGCATTAAAATTTTCAACATCAACCTGCTTTTGGTGTAGTATCTAAAAAAGAACATTAGAAATAAATTACCACGGGCTGGGCAGCGGCATAAGCGCCTGCCTTGGAAGCAGGCAGTCGTGAGTTCGATCCCTGGTACTGGTAAAAATGAAAAAGAACAAAAAAAAAAAAAGAAATAAATTACCATGAAACTACATGAAAATACCAATATCACACTACAAAAAAATTAATCTTTTTTTCAATGAACCCACCTAAGGCAATATACATGCATGACAACAGCACATTCCACACACGTGCATTGCTTACACTGGCAGCTCATGTCTTTTGCTTTTCTGGTCTTTTTGTAGGACATTCTTGACATCTGAGTGGTCTTGTTGTTTTGTCAGGAGATTCTTATTATGTTATGCAGTGTGTAGTTAACAGGAAAATAAAAGCAATAAAATAAAGAATTTCTAACATGTATTCAGAATAGACATCAACATTTTCAAATGAACTGTTAACTTCCTTAGAAAATCTAAAGCATAACATCAGAAATAAATTCCTATATGAGCTACAATAAAAAGACCAATAGAACTCTACCACAAAAATAAGCTTAGCTTCAGCTGTCATACACAAGGCAGTTTTCACGTGACAATTGTGTGTTTCATGCACATGTTTCTCACAGCACATGTACTTTCCTTTCCCGTGTGGCAGTCTTGTCACCTCTCTTCCTGTTATGTGAGGAGCTTCCTACTGTACTGTACAAAATGCACTTAGCCAGAAAATAAGATGTCAGTAAAATATAATACTAAATATGTAGTGATTGCTTAGAATGAACATTAACATTTTCACATTAGCTGTTTACTTGCTTACAAAACCTAAAAGACAACATCAGAAATAACGTGTGTGAACTACAGGGTAAACACAAAAATCTACCACAAACATAAGTTTTGCGTCACCTGTCACACCCAAGGTAGTTTTCACACATGACAGCTGCATGTTCCATGCACACCTACCACTTAGACTGATAGCACGTATGTTTTGACTTCCTGCACTTTCTTATGGGTTATAGCTGAAATCTTTTTTGTTTTCCTGCTTCATAGTAGGTCTTTGTGATGCTGCACCAGCCTGTTCACCTCTCAGCTCACCAGGATGCTCCACAATTTTTTCACACCATTCCCTGGGTAGAAACATTTTATTTTTCCTCTGGTGTAAATGATCTCTTATGAGCTCCAGTCCCAATCCTCTAAGAAAATTTCTCTATGATATTTTGCACTTGTTATTTTCTTTATAAACTATGAAACTATGCCACACATGTTCAGGATCTATATAAACACAACTATAGGCTAATGCTTTTATGTTTCAAGTAATCCTGTAGTTACTTCATAACTCATCAACAACATCTATTCAACCTTTGGTTTTGTCATACAAAGTTTCCATCTCAGGTTTCAAATTTGTCAAGGGTTCCCTATCAGTTATTTCCAACATGGTGCAATGTTGACATCAGAAAGTTTTTCTTTGCCATATACCACGCTAATGTTATCTCTTTGTGAAATCCAAAGATTGTCTTGTACAATTCTCTGTTTTGAAATTGCAACATTTCATTTGAAATTTCTGCATGCTTCCTGTGTACAGTTCTGAGCTGCTCAACTTGTGCTGTTAAGTTAGCAAATGGAACATCAATTAGAAACTGATAAACCAATTGTTGAATGTTGCATTCCAATTAGTTTGGGAGATGGGAGCAACAAGTCTGTTCACAACATCATTTGGTTTATTACTATATGAGTAAGTTGCAGGATACATGTGTAAACTAAAGGCATAATAAGTTTTCACATCTATAAAAGCCTAAATTTCCCATTGCTTTTCCATAAGTCTCCTTACATGCCTACAGTCACCATGAAAAATCTGTGCTAAGGACAGCAGACCTGTGAATACTTTCAGTTCAGCTAGTGAGGTGTTATAATAAATGCATTTTAAAATATGGCTATTGGTGCATACAGAATGTTTCGTTGCATTTCAACTTGTGTTTCATAGCATCTTGTATTTTGTCTGCTGGCATTCTGTCCAATACGTTTCACTCTGCCAAGACCTTCTCTATATTTGCAGAAGTAGTTCTACCATTGGATTGTTTCATTTGGTTCTGTGGCCAGCAACATTTCGACAGGTCAAATATACTCGCATTGAACTTTTCATCATCTGAATTAAGGAGGTCTGCATTCCCAGTGTCTGCATCAGTCGATTCTTGCTGTGTTTTACTAACACACGAACTTTGGCTCACATGGCCAAAGTCAAAGTCATCATCATCCATACACCCACACCACCCTTCTGTTACGAAAGCATATATTTTACCATAATAGATATCTTCATCATCCATGTGTGAGTAATCTGATGATTCACTTCTGACCTCCCCCAAAACTTGCAGATCCAGTTTTTCATGTGGTATTGTGCTGATTTGGGGTGCTTCTACCAAAAAAATCAAAAGAATTTTTTAAAAAAATCCTGGAGTGGTGTGAGTCTATTGGATACTCATACTCCAGTAAACATGCACGAAAACTATTCCATAGTGTGTAAATGTGGGTCTAAATCTCATATCTTCTGCACATATTCACATTCATTACCATTCATCATACCAAGTAGGTAAATGCATAATTTGATTCCTGTCTCTCCGAGGGAAAGGTGCTGAGACACACACCTGGTTACCGTTACCCTAAAGTACAAATGTACAATAGAAAAGTAAAGGATAGGGCTGTTGGATCCAGGCTGATCCTCATGTGTAGTGACCATCTTTGCTTCTGATCAGTTTTTACTTGAAATTCACTTTGTCTGAAATTAGAGTAGCGATTACTGATTTTTTTCAAAGTTTCTATTACATGAAATATTGTTTCCTATCTTTTGATAAGAACATAGGAATCTGTGTATTTCTTTTTGCATTAAATGTGTTTCTTGTATACTATGTTTCATTGAGTTTTGTTTCTTGATTCATTCTGTCAATCTGTATCTTTGACTGGGGAATTGAGACCATTCACATTGAGAGTTATTACCGAAAGGTATGAACTTAATCCTGTCTTGCATTATTTTCCTGTTATTAATCCCCACCCCTTATCTGCTCACCCGACCTAGATTATTCCTTTTATTAAACTTTTTGGCATTGGTGACTTCATTGTCTCTTTCTAGGATGTCCTTAAGAATTTTTTGGATTGCTGAATTGGTGGTTATGAGTTTCTTGAGAAATATCTTATTTCTCCATCAATTTTGAAAGAAAATTTATAGGATATATAAGTCTGTGTCAGTAATAATCTTTCAGGACTTGAAATGCTTTACTCCAAGCTCTTCTGGCCTTAAGGTTTGTGTTGAGAAGCCTGCTGTAATTCTGATGGATTCACCTTTGTAAGTGGTTTGCTGCTTTCCTCTAACGGCTTTTAAGACTTTGCCCCTCTCTGAGGTTTCTGATGTCTTGACTATAATGTGACATACAGAGGTTCTTCTTTGACCATGGCTATTTGAGGTTCTGTGTGCCCTGTTTATCTGTGTTTGTTTCCTGATATTTGGAAAGTTTTGTTATTATTTCTGTAAACAGAAATTATTTTATACCCTTACTGTTGTCTTCTGGTTTTTCATTTGTCCCACTTAATCTTAGGCTAATCTTATTTATGTCATCTAGAAGCTTGTGAAGCAAGCTTTTCATGTTCTCTTGCTTTTAAGGTAGCTCTGAGTAACTGATCGTTGGAAGATTTCTGTCTTCGAAGTCTGTCCTCACATTGCTCACTTCTTCCCATACTTGCAGTATAATTTCCAATCTAGATTTCTGTTTCAAACTTTTTCTTTTCCTAACATTATCATTCATGTTTCATATCATTTTATTTAGCTTAACTAGTGTTTTATTAGTGTCTTCTATAAGCTTCCTGATTATTTTATTTCCTCTATTACCTAGTTAGTTATATTTTCTGTCCACTTGCTAAGTGAAGGAATCTAATTGCCGCCATTCTGAACTGAACAGAGATCAAACAACACACACACACACACACACACACACACGCACACCCCATCCCCATGTTTGTTTACTTGTTAGAAATGTATAATCATGGGTTGCTAAGGCCCACTAACCATAGCTACTATCCATAACTCACATCATTCTTCAGCCCTGCACTTGAAAAGTAACTGCAATTCCTTCTGCATTCTCAAGCCTGTCCCTAAGGAAACTACAACTCCTTTTCAATGAACAACCCCACAAACATGCTCTGCCCCTATACCCAGGCCCTATAAAATACCTTATAGCCTGCAAGAGTAGATGGTCTGGCGTCTAATGCCACAGCAGTCCCTCTCAGGTTTGTTCTGAAATAACCCTGTCCTTTGAGTTTGTACTTCTGTTTCTTTTCCTTTGTTTCCTAACACTGAGTGCACTTCATTGATTAGTTTTTAATCTTTCCTGTTATCCTTTGAATAATTTGACTTTTGCTTTCTTCCTCCTGAATGCCCCATGGGTTGGCCTTAGGGGTTTTGGTAGTTTTGAGAGGCAATTTTGTTTGTGCCTAGATATGTGGTTGCTTACAGGGTAGACTTTTCTTTCTAGCATGGAGATCTCTTCAGTTAGTCTGGTTTTTAAGGATATACTCAGGGTGTGATTAATTATAGTCCTTTACCACTGTCCCAAGATCCAATCACCTATGTCAATATCAGAGGGAGAGGTTGCAGTGTAACTGGCCCAGCACCTAGTTCTCCAGAAATGCACTGCAGTATTGTTAATGTCATAAAGATAAGCAGGTATCGGTATACAGAGAAAACATATTATTAGCAACAACTGTGTGACCATGGCAACATTAAGTAAATTAGCAACAGTAGTATCATCCAAGACAAACTGGATATTGATACAACATGAAAACCAGTACAGCATATCACCCTTAACCTTCAAAATCTACAATTGTCCTATAAACCCTAAGACAAAGCAAATACAGTGTACCTCATGAACCACTTTGATTCACAAGCAGAAGTGTTTAACAAAATTTTAATTTTGTTTTTGAACTCCACTTTGGGTGATGAACACGACCGTGGCCATCTTTCCCTGCATGAACACAAATATAGCCATCTGTTCCAGAATCATGGAATAAATTACGTTCATGAACCAAGGTACATGGTTCAAATTACGTTTGTGAACCAAGGTACATACAGCAAATATCTACTAAATGAAAACTGCACTTCCACTAATGATAGAAAAGAATTCAGCTGTAAAAAATATAGAGCTAACTATCTAAAGATTAATAAAGTTTAATAGTTAATATGACTAAACACAGGGGGTTGGCAATGGGACAATGCAGAAAGAAAATTCTGAAAAATTAAATAATAGTAGATGAGAAAAGTCAGACAAAGTATCCTGTTATGAAGTAGGATATTTATAGAATTAGTAATAGTAGAAACACAAGGAAAAACAGAAAATAAGGTAAAAAGTAATATGGACAATTATAAAACAGGAAACATTAAAAGAAAAGGAAAAGAAAGAAAAAATGAGTCCAGATTTTTTTTAAAAGCCTATTTTCTTCTGTATTTTCGATGAGTGATTTCCTTCGAGGATTCATAGTTTTAGTGCAGCGAGTCTTAGTTCTCTCTACCTAGCCGCATGGCCTGTGGATGTGTGAGGTGCACTTCCTATTCTAGAGGCCCCTCTGTTTACCCCAGGCTGCAGCAGTGTCCAAGCCAAGATGTGTGCTTGCTCACATTGGCAGTCAGACTCAGATCTCTGCTGGATGCAGGCAGCAGATCAACAATTCAAGACCCAGCTGTTTTTCAATGCGACTCAAGCAGAGCCTGGTTTCTTAATGTAGAAGGTAGGATCCCTTTCTTTGCTGCCCTGAGATTAAACTTCTCAAGTGATCACTTTCTGTCTAGCTAGGCTCCCCGTCCAAAGCTGTCTCTCACCCAGTCACTGTGTTAGGGTAATACTAGGAGTCCTGAAGTGAAGTTTTTTTTCAGTTGTTCTGAGCCCTAAATTTATAATAACCCCTTCCCAGAATGGCTCCTGGTCAGAACTTCTCTGGTGATATGGCAGGTGCCCAAGCTTGAATCCACCTCTGCTATTGCCTAATGTGTAGGAGGAGTCCCCAGAAAAAAACCGTAGCTATTTGTGCTGTTCACATAGGCCATGGGCTCAGCTGCTATTTCTCCCTGCATCTTCCAGCCTTGGACATTTACCTTCCTTCTAGGGAGTCTGGTTCCTCTCCCTGCAAGTCACAAGTGCAAGAGAGAAAGACTAAACCTTTCCCGGTTTTCTGTCATTGTAGACCATCCTTCCAATTTTTCTGTAGCTTCTTCCCTGATTCCTGACAATCTTCTGGGGTGTTTGTTTGTTTGTTTTATACCAGGGATTGAACTCATGACCTCGTGCTTGCCAGGCAAGTGTTTGTGCCATTGAGCCTCACCCCTAGCCCCTTTTTTTTCTTCAGCAAGTTATTTTCCAGTGTCTAAATCTCAGACAAGGTGAATTTTGCTACCAGTCACCACTGCCATTTTCAAGGTTGACCTTCTGCCTAATGCTGATAGATTCTATGTACATGGGTAACTGATTTTCTACCATCTTCTTGACAAGGAGCTCAGTACCCTACAAAGTCACTCATTCCATTTTTTAATCTAATTGGTAGCTTGTGCTAAACTAGAATCTGCTTCCCTGGAACTATAATCCACTGGGCTTACAAAGTTTCAGAAAAGATAAAAGGGATACTTAGGGTCCCATAAGGCTTGCTTTCACGATGATTAGAAAGAAAATTCATTCATTTACTCAAAAAAAAAAAAAAATTGAGGTTCTTTTTACACGTGAAGACTGCTGGGTGTCAGATGAACAATTGTGAACAAAACAAAAATGACCTGTCTTGATGGCGTTTACTTACAATATTGAAGATACATAATAACTAAACATTTTAAAATGTGACATGCTAGCAATCTATAGGAAGACAGCTATGCAAGTGTGATAGAAAAATACAGGATCAGGGATACAGCTCAGCAGCATAGTGCCTGCCTGGCAAGAGTGAGTTCGATTCCCAGTACCAAAAAAAGACAAATACAATGCTTGCATTGTTAAAAATTTTATTACACTAAAAGGCATGTTGCCATTTGTCCCCCTCAAAATACTCCCAGCCATTCCAAACACATGTGTCCAGTGTTTCTTCATTTTTGTGGTGGTTGTTTTGGTTTGGGGTTTTGGGTTTTCTTGTTTGTTTGTTTTTGTACCGGGGATTAAACTCACGACCTTATGCTTACCAGGTAGGTGCTTATGCTGCTGAGCTAAATCCCTGGCCCCTTTTTGCTTGTTTTGAAACAAGGTCTCACTGTAGTTTAAGCTGGCCTTGCACTCATTCTTAGCCTATGCTGGCCTCTTCTGCCTCAGCCTCCCCAGTGCTGAGGTTCCAGGCATGCAGCAGCACACCCAGCTGTCCTTGCCACTTTCTGAAGCAGATCTGAAAGCCCTCCGTTGTGTCTTTAGTTTTGCTGTCATGGCTGCCTCAGTTTCCTCAGTCAGTTCAAAACTTTACTTTTCATGGTCATTTTGACTTTGGAGAAGAGCCAGAAGCCACATGGTGCCAGATCCAGTGAATGGAAATGCATTGCAAGGTTCTTTATTAGTCTGCCTTTCCTTTTGATGCACTGGGCAGCAGCATTCAACATGTTTTGCTTTGTTTTTTAAAATCGTGTAAAGACATGAGAGAGCTTTAGAAAGTGATAAGAATGATGGGATAAGTTTGAAGCAAGACAGTATTTTTTTTTTTTCATTACCAGGATCGAACTCACGACCGCCTGCTTGCAAGGCAGGTGCTTATGCAAGACAGTATTTTGAAGGGCATTAATGGCAATGTGTCTTTTACTGTAATAAATTTTTAAACATTTAAATGTACGTAGTTTTTCTCTATCCCGCCTTATGAATAAGCTTGCTAGAGAAGCATCTGAAAAAATGATATTCAGCCTTTAACCTGGAAAAGAAAATACAGAAACCACCCTGAGACCTTTACAATATCAGTCAGTGTTGATCTGGCATTCAAATCTTACTTGGTTCTGTGGAGGCATTCACAGACCCAGAAGCTGGAGGCACTGCAGTGTTTGAGGCTTTTAGGATTCATGCCTCTCAGGACTTTTGAGAAGCCAGGTAGAATCATAATGTTAACATGATAGCAGGACATCCAAAGTAAGTGTCCTCAAAAATACCAAGAAATAAAGACGCCAGGTTCTGATCCCAGAACCATGGTCAATTTAACTTTGGACCCTTAGGCAAGTGAGATAATCTTTGTAGTCTCCAGTTACTTCACCAGAAAAATCATCATGGTGTTTATTTTTTGTTGTTTGTTTGGCCCTTTTGAGACTATGCAGTTCAGGCTGGGCTTGAACTCACTCCTGCTCAGCCTCCCAAGTGCTCATCATTTGGAAGCAGGCAAGCTCTGAGGGCCTTTTTGTGTCTCAATCAGTGAACCTATGCTACATATAGTCACTAATAAAAACAGAACCTTAGGCTATGCAAACTTCCCATTTTAGTATATACTAAAGCTCTGAAATGTATAATGGTACTGCATCAGTGAACATTGAACCATAGATTTAAGTTATATTTAATATACATTGGATAGGGGCAGAGGATTTAGCTCAGTGGTAGAATTGTTGTCTAGAAAGCTGGAAGCCCTGGGTTCAGTCCTTAGCACCAAAAAAAATACACACACACACACACACACACACACACACACACTGGATAGCAAAAGACCCTTTGCATGACAGTAATGTATACTATTTCTTGCATTTTTAGTTGGAGGCTTCAAGAGTATAATTCCAAAACTTCATACTTATTCATTTCCTTGACACTTAATCACACAGTATCCGGTTGAAGCCAAACATTTGCCTAAGGCAATCCTAAATGATTTCCATCTTTGATTCAGTACTTCTCTTGACCAATAGTTAAACAGAAACAAACACTGATGTCATACAAAGATGCTGAAAATATCAAAAATGAAACTGTTACTTGCACATAACAAGAAAAAATTTAAATGTCCATTTATCAGCTGACACATGATAATCTAAATTCTACATATAAACTAATTTATGTCTGTTTTACAGTGAATAAAATATGGCCTTAATCGTTCAGAACTATCTGAACTGTACTATATTTAAAGTGTTTTATGGCCAGACATGGTGGCGCATGTCTATAATCCCAGCACTCAGGGCCAGCATGGGCTACGTAGTGAGACCCTGTCTCAAAAAAAAATGTGTGTGTGTGGCTGTTTCATGAGTTAAAAGGTGATTTGAAGAAGAGTGGTGTTTTAACTTGTATAACTAGTTTCCAATAGAAGAAAAATCAAATTTTCTTTTCTCAAAATTTCCAAGCATCACCACAAAATGGAGTACATTCTCCATTCTTAGAAATATTTTCTGCATCATTAATTGCCATTCTTATTTCAAATTTTGACATCAGTAGAAAAAAAACCAGTTCTTTTCCATCTGGCTCGCCTCTCCTTGCCTGGAGTAAATTATGCTATCATGTGTTTTGGTCTGAAATTTGTCTGAGTGATCCATTCCAGATCTAGTAACTTACCCTTCAACCCAGCCCAGACAATCTTTAACTGTCACAGATCAGCAAAGAAACTTGGTGACCTTTTGTCCCTCTCAGAATCTGCCAGAACTTCCATCTACAATGTTACAAATTCATACTCCTTTTAAATTGAATCTACACATTCAAGCATGACTCAGCTGGCACTGAGGTGCATTTGGTGACTTGGATTAACTCTACCCATATTTAAATCTCTTACTTCAGGTAATCACAGATGAAAGGTACTTACTTGGATTGGATTGCTATTTATTCATATATTTATTTTAGTAAGTGGTGAGGCAAGAATATAAAAATGCAGAGTAGAAAGATATATTGGTCTGGATTGAATTGTTAAGAAATGTGTGGGGTATTTTGGCTTCTGATCAATATTTGTATTCAGTCTGCAATCTGAAGTATGTAAAAAAAATTTTTTTTAAGTAGGTGAATGTAATAGTCAATTGTAGCTTCTGCCCGGTTTGTATTCCAAATTAAAAGATAGAAGAAGCAATAAGAAAAGAGCAGAAGGATGTGAGGGCAATCTGGCTGCAACATCTGTCACCCCATTGATCCCCAGGTTGACTTGGCTAATCTGGCTAGCTAGGCAGGTGTCCCTTCCCTCCCTTACCACTCCCTGTGCATCCTCCCAAATCTGCACTCTTGGTAGCAGAGGACAGAGGAGGATTCTTTCCTTAGTCAAGAATATATAAGTAAACTGAGTATAGTGGTACACACCTGTAATTCCACACTCAGGAGGCTGAGGCAGGAGGATGCTGTGAGTTTAAGGCCTGTCTAGGCTATGAAGTGAGTTCCAAGGCCAGCTTGAACTATGTAGTGAAACCTTGTCTCAAAAAAATAAAAGAGTATATGAGTAGCTGTGTTCCCTTACTTGAACCTCCAAGAATACTCTCAAGAATAGAGCAGAAAGCAGCCTTAATCACTTGTACTGAAATGATTCAATAGAACTTCCATCAGACAACATCTCATTAGCTCATGGTCAACACCCTTGATGGAACTTGGACATTCTCATGTTCCCAGGAGTCTTGGGTTCTTCTCTGATCAGGTAAGGCTCTGGGTAACTCTATCATAGCCTGGTTTGGAGCTCGGTGAATTTACAGCCATTATTAAAACAATGGGTTGTTTCTGGGGGGACATTTATAATTACAGAAGCTGCCAGGAGTTTAGGTGGTTCTTAAACTTTATTCAGGCAGCTACTCATTGAATTAATGTGCCTCATGACTCTTGAATTTTTGCTATAGCTTTACTGTTTGTAATTGTTAGTAATACTATTTAGACATTGTTTTACAGTTTATAAAAAATTTTAATATATTGTCTTAGTTCATAAGACAGTATATTATGAAACTTACTCCTTAGAATCTTAGTGGACTTGAAATTCATAAAGATTAGATTTATTATGAAAACTGGGAATTCCTGACACAGTAGGAATACCTTGATCCAGGAATGCTTCAGTTTGTAGACAGTTTGGTTCCCAAACAGAAGCATTCAGCAAACCTGTTTGCAAACTCATCAGGTGATGAATATGAATGCAGCCATCTTCCCAAGAATCCTGGAAGGAATTAAGTTGGTGAACCAAGCTATTACTGTATTGAGAGAGAATAAGACTATAGATGAGTTTTACTGCTCTCATCCTCTAAAGAGACTAAAAATACAGAACTTTCTAGTAAACACAGAATTTTGCATATTAGTATAGAACAGAGTTATCTGTTGCTGTTGTGGTGGTGCTTGGAATTGAACCCTGGCAAGTATCATACCACTGCATTTTAAGACCCCAGGTTCATACTTTGGCCTCTAATTTCCTTGTTCTGTAAGAAAATATAAAGAATGTAAAGAAACATGTTGATTGTGTTTAAATACATTTTAGTAAACAGAAATATTGAAAATGGGACAAAAAATCCTAGACCCAGAAGTGTCTCAAATTTTTTTTTTTTTTTTACCTCATTGTAGAGTGGTGGTGCACATCTGTAATCCCAGATGTCTGGGAGTCTAAGACATAAAAATTACCAAGTTTGAGTCCAGCCTGGGGAGTTATTAATAACATCCCAAAGTGGTAGACTTTTGGTATTTGAAGATGACCTGAAAATGGAAACAACAGGCCTGGCTTGTCTAGCAAGTTTTTCATATTACAAGTACAGTATAGAACAGAGTTATCTGTTGCTATTGTGGTGGTGCTTGGAATTGAACCCAGGCAAGTATCATACCACTAAGCTACACTGCTAACCTATTAGGACTGTATTTGGTAGAGCCTGAGCTATTTATGACTGTGACTCTGATTCAAAATCTTCTCTACACACTGGCTCAGCAAGAATGGCTGATTTGCTATTCACTTAGGATCCTAGTTTTGAAAAATCTCATTATAGAAAATTGTATTCTTTCCCTCTCTAAATATACACACACACACCCCTCAGTTCATGAACTTAATCTGTTGTACAGTTTTGGAAAAGATGGTGACATTTGTGTTTGTGACTGTTGTGTTTGTCACCTGATGCAGCGTTTGCAAACTAAAACAAAATTTTGCTAAACATTTCTGTTTGCAAACCAAATGGTTTGCAAATAAAAGTGTTCGTGAACCAATGTACCAGTCTGTGTGGGTATCTTGTTTCCAACAATTGCTAGTACTTTACCCACTATCCCTTCAGTGAATAGGAACTAAATACCTCAAGAGAGAACCTCTTCCATCCTTAAGAACTTCAGTTGTTAGAAATTTCTACCTGATAGTAATGAAACCTGCCTCCCTGTAAGGTACAAACTCAGTGAATTAGAAACACAGCAGCTGTTTTTTCTTCTCCCCAACCTTCTCTTCTCCAGTACAGAATGCCTGTGGTTCCTTAGTTGGACAATCTGTTCTTGCGCTGAAGTGCTATACCTCTCCAGGTTACTCATGGGCAAATATGTCCTCTAAACGGACCCTTCTATTGGTAGTAGGTGTTCACTTAGCTGCTACCCAAGTGTCCTGTCATACCACTGTTGATATGAGGAAAGCTTTAAGTTTCTGGCGCCTCCTTCCCATCTACCTCACAGCCCAAAGTGGTTGTTTCACTTCCTGTAAATACTCTGAAAACCTTAATTACAATTTCAGAGGATTCTGGAATAATCCTAACCTTCATTTGGGGATTGTAAAGATGGACAGTGTTCATATATAGAGACTGTAGAGACAGCATGAGGTACTGTTGAAGCACAGTAAGTTCTTTCACTGAAGGTTGCCATTAATATATCCATTTTCTTTGCAGTACTTCAGAGGATGACATCTGATTCCTATACAGTTAGGATATGGTTCTTTAAGTGTAATTTCCATCTGCCACACACTGCATTGCAGGATTTTATATCACAAGCTATTGGGTCAGATTCTTACCAGAAAATGTGCTGAGTATTTGATATCTTGGAAATAATAGTAGATATATGGAGAAAAGACTTTGGTTTAGGTGACATTCCTAGCTGTGTTACTTTGAGCAAATTAACCTCTGAGTCTGTATATCCATCTGCAAAATGGGGTTAAAGCTGCTTCTACAGTGTCATGAGAAGCAATAAAAACTGTGTTAAAGAGTTTTATAAACTGAAAATCACTACACATGTGTATGGTCTCCTAAAGAAAAGCTTTTTTAAGAAACTCAAGATCTGTATGAGCTAAGGTTTTTAAATTTTGAATCAAGTATTTAATAACTACTAAAAATTATAAGAGAAACCAAAAATTATAAGAGAAACCACACCTATAATGCCAGCACTAGGAAGGTTGAAATATTGAGGATTATGAGATCTAGACAATCACCCTATCTTAAAATACACACCAAAAAGCATGTTGAAGCTTTTAAATAAAATTTTAAATTCCTATTACAGCAATTTGTAAGAGCTATGAACTGAGATTAAAAGAATATGAAAACATGAAATCAGCTATTACAGGGAACTGATATTGAAAACTTTCTTTAAAATTTCTTAGGTGATATTTGGTTTAGGTCAATAAACTTTTACCAAGCACTCACTGTGTTGTACCCAGATCTTTGAGAGAACTAAGACATGCTTCCCCACCCTTTCCTATAGTCTTCAAAGTTTATTGTATCTTAAGAGGTACCTGGGAGCTTACTAAAGTTTCTGATTACCTTTTCCTGCCTTAGAAGATCTGATTCAGTAGGTCTGGAATGCAACAGCTTGTAATTTACAATTTTTAATCCGTTACCCTGAATAGCTGATGTAGGCATTTAATTCTGAACTGAGAAACCTTCAGTGCGGTTTTGATATTTTTACAGTAAAGAATAGGTAATGATTATATAAATGTCCTGCTCATTGAATAAGATACTACATTCAATAGTCTGCATTTGAGCTTGTTTTCACACTCTGTTTCAAGGATGGGAAAGTCAGCCTGCAGAGTGATACCCCTGGGAGCCCATGTAACATAACACAGCGTAGTCTATTGCTTTTCCTCAGTCTCTTTTAATCACCCCGCCCATGTTTTTGGCATTCTCTGCGTGTGTTTCTCCCTACTCTTGTTCCTTGTATGCTACTAATATATCAAAATTCAAGTGCCCCTCCTTCCTATTTATCTCCATACATAACAGTTTTTTTGAAAACAACAATTTCATCTAGTTTGGTAAATGCAAACTTATACCAGTAAATGTTTCTCAAACAGGAATGGGCTGTTTGTTAATCAACAGGCACACACACACACACACACACACACACACACACACACACAAATTGAGAATTCAACTCCCAGCACCTTGCCCCAAAATAAATAATAATGTGGAAATTTTGTGTCTTTATGTTTTACTAACTCTTAATTGACTTTTCCCCAGCAGGTCAGCAGCCCTAAGGAATTCTTTAGAAGTCCTCTGTGCAGATTCCTACCCTGCATATAGAGTTGGGGTGTATACTGCACCCTAAGCTTTGCCTGTCCACATGCTGCAAATGGCCTTGAGTGGCTCTCTCAGGCTACACACCTGTTGCCTCTTAGTCATCCAGAATCAAAATATTAACAGCTCTTATCACACTGTCTAAAGGCTATGGGTTTTATTTCAAGGGTGGTGACACTCCCAAATGCAGCTAGGACTTCTATATTTTCTCATTAGTGTTTATATTATTTATGCTTCAGGAAGCCAAAGTTTGGACAATAGTGTCCAGACTCTCTTCTTTCATTGTGCATTCTCAGTACCTTAATGCAAATACTAGGTCTCAAGCTGTCATTTTTCTTCTGTGCCAGAATGTAAGCTCCATTACAGCAAAGAACACATTCATCTGCGTATCTGCAGTGCCTTGGAGCATGCCTGGTACATAGTGAGCATTCATTTAAAAAACTATTAAATGGGGCTGGAGGTGTGCCTCAATGATAGAGCACTTGCCTAGCACCATGCGTGAAGACTTGAATTCAATTCCCAGCACCCCCCCCCAAATAAATAATAATAATTTTAAAATTTGAATGAATTACTATGATCAGAAAAGGGTGGAGGGAGAATATGCCCATCCAACAAAACAAATGTTCCTTAAAGAACAATTTCATGGCTTGTCCTTCGTGTGTCTAAAATGTTAAACTCACCATTTCAGCACAAATCCAAGCCTATTACCATTCTCTGAACATAAGCCCAAAAGTCAAGAACCAAAACCAAAAGTAATTATGGATTCAGCTAGTAATCTCTCTCCCTCTCTCTCTCTCTCTCTCTCTCTCTCTCTCTCTCTCTCTCTCTCGCTCTCTCTCCCTCCCTCCCCCCCCTTCCTTTCCCTCTCCCCCCACCTTGAACTAGAACCCTGACACTCTGAGCTGCTTCCTCAGCTCTGTTTTTAAAACTTTTTTTATTGTGATAGGGTCTCACTAAGTTATCCAGACTGGGCTCAAAGTTTTGATCCTCCTGCCTCAGCTTCAAAAAGTGATGGAATTATAGGCATGTAGCACCATACCCAGCCTAGTAATCTGTCTTTATGATCTCTGTTAGTAGTAAAGGCGATTTCTAGGCCATCTCTTCAGACACTTCTTCTGGAATGCAGTAACTCAGTAGTTCTCAAGAACAATCTTCATAATTTCTTTGATCTTCTGTGAACATACCTTTCCCATAGCATTACGCATATACCACTGTAACCCATCTGTTTCTCTCTCTAGAAGGAACCTGAAATTCCTAGGGTAACTGGTCAAAACCAGGAGTAATAGTGCACACCAGTAATCCTAGCTACTTAGAAGACTGAAGCAGCAGATAGGAAGTCTGAGAACATGGGTAATTTAGTGAGACACTGTCTCAAAATGTAGCTCAGTACAACGGCACTGGATTAAATACCCAGTACCACCAAAAGAAAAAGAAGAAAAATTTCAAAAAGACTGATCTTACTTATCTTAGCATACTATGCTGCACTTAAGGTAACAGCAAATCTGAGGATTGAATAACATCTAAAAATTATTCCTAAATACCATATACTTGAATACTGTATAAATGTACTTTGCATTTAAAAGAAATGCATGCTTTTTCAGGTGGTTTTAAAGTGTCAAGTGGTAAGTACTGTTACTGTCCGGCTGGTGGGTTATTCGCTCTGCCTAGAAAGAATTTCAAGGTAGAGAGTCAGAAGAGGACTGAGCTAAAGTATTTATTGTAAAGCAAGAGCAGAAAGCATTTATTATAAAGCAAAAGCAAATAGCCCCCAGGCAAATGAACTTGGGTGGGGTCTAAAAAGGGTTGCCAAAGAGTCTTTTGTCTGGATATTTATTTATGTATTTATTTAGGTACCAGAAATCAAACTCAGGACTTTGTGCTTGCCAGACAGACCCTGTATGGATTTTTATATATACAAAAATAACTACATCTCAGCCACGTTGAGGTCAACTGGGGGGTCACAAGCAGGAAAAGCTGATGTAGAAGTGAACCTGTAGGAGCTAGGAGTATGTAGCCGGTGTATTCTTAATTGTGGTCTAATGAGGCCTTGGGTCACTCAGCCTCCAGGTGCCCTGGCTTTGGTCATCAATGTATCCTTCATAGAATCTCTCTGAGTCTCTCAGGCTCAGTCTCTTCCAGATGCCCCGGTTGCTTGTCACATTTGTGGGCCTCCTTTTGCCAGAACTTTCCACACTCCCACCTCTCATGAGCCAGTGACACTCTAAGAAATCTCACCCTTCTGCATGGCCTGTAATTACTATTGGGAGCCTCTTGTTAGGCCAGGAAAATGACACCCAAACCTTAGAAAACAGGCCCTAAGCCCAACTATGCCAGCACAGAGGACTCGTGGTTCTTCAAGTCTCATCATTTCCCTGTTTCAAATACTGGGTATGTCCTGAAAAAAAAAAGATTGATTTTTATGTCAACTTTCCAGGGTGATTACTTAGTTACCAAACTACTCTTCAGAATGGACTGGTCTCATTTTGGGAAATTAGGGCTGAAAAAAAAATAGACTTCAAAACATGAGGGTGCATAGACTGGTTGCCTGAACCAGGACTACAGAAATGTGGCAAGTTTCAGGCAATTATAGACAACAAGAGACATGAAGTATATTCTACAGAGTGAAAGAAAGTAAGCAAAGCACTCAGAGATTGAAAGCCATGTGGTCTCAGACAGACACACATACACGCATACACACACAGAGGCTGCCCCATTTTTGCTGTGATTACTTCCTGGTTGCTACCTATCCTAAGGTCATCAACTTGCTCTCAGGTTCTCTGGTATATATTTTCTACTAATAAATTCCCCAATTGAGTTTAAGTAAGTTTCAAGTGGGTATCTGTTTTTGCAAATAAAAGGAAAAAAAATACACTATCTCACTTAGAGGAATAATTGTCTATACTTTTTTTTAAGTCATTACATTTTCCATGCCCACATGTTATCCTAGAACAATTTTAAACGGGAAATTATTTAGAAGGGGGAATTCCTGGTAAAATAAGATACTATAGGAAGGCAAGTGGCTCTTTTGCTTTACAAATTTTTTAATATCCTAAGTCACAAAAAGCAAGTGAATGGAGACTTATTTACAGAAATGACTGAACACATATCAGACCTTTATGGAACATAAAAGGTTTTGAAGAACCAACACATTTGGCAGGTTCCCAAAACATCTATTTTTGAAGATTCTGTTTTCCAGAACTGTATTAAGAACGGCCTTTGTCATGAAACATAGCTGTGTCTCAGATCAGACAAAACTAAAAACTAGAAGAGACTAAATAAGTATCTGTGCCGAGAGCAGCCCAGACCTTGCTGTTGGCCTGGCTGTAAACAGTGATGGCCAAACCTATGAAAGTAGCAAAAGACCTTGCTCTCCAGGAACAATTCCAAATGTGTGCAGGCTTTGTGCACCCTGTTCTTTCAACCCTCCTATGCCACACTGTGAATTTTGTGCTCACTGAAAAGAACAAATTTTAAAATATGCATGGAAAACAAGGGAGTTGTTAGACTTATTTGTCTAAATCAGGAAAATTTCAGAGATTTCTTAAGGTTTTTTCCTAGAATGTTGTAAACATATTACATTATGATAATTGCTTCCAACCACTATAAGAAAACAACAACAACAACAACAAGAAGTTTCCAGCTCTTCTGCTGCATCAACACTGGACCCTGGAGATGCTTGCATGTCATCTGACTGCAACTACTTTCCTTTTTTAGTTAATTGTGTTAAATGTGCCCCATATCGTCTAATCCCAGTGGGGCTGTCATTTAGAAGGGAGCTGAGGGGAAGCTGTTTTAATTCTGGCTTTTGTTTCAGCCACTAAATGTAATGCCACATGATTGTTGACCCAACAGTAATCCAGTTAAAAAAACAGTCTTCAGAGTTACTACATCATCAAAATTAACCCTGATTACATCAAATTATGTTGAAACAGACCACAGCTGTTTGCCCTGTTGAAGCAACTGCTTGAGAGCTCAGCCAGAAGATACATCTGGGTGTCAGAAAGATACATTTTGGGTTTATTTTTGTTTCTCAACACAAATGTAGGAGGGAAACACCCTGTTCTGCCTGGAATGTCTGGTGGGAGCTGAAAAGTTCGTGATTTTCCAGCAGTCAAAAATCTTCATTTCTAAGAGAAAGGAACTTGAGAACTTTTGTATAGTTTTCTAGAAAAAAATAAATAAACAACGGTGTAAGAAGGAACTCTGAATCTGTTGAATATTGCCCAGTGAGAAAAGCAATGAGGGTTGAAACTAACCTGAGCGAAGGTGGTGGCATTTTCTTTGCTGGGCTGTATGCGGTGACCTGCTACACTACGTCATCCCACTCTGTGACACTGGATTGTTTGGTTGTGAAGTATTTGCAGGCAGGTTGTTAAAAATGACATTAAAATTAGATTATAGTTAAAGTGGAAAGTATATATATTGGAGAAGATGTGGAAAGACTGGATGGAACCCTCATACATTGCTGGTAGGGATGTACAAAACTGAAGCCACTGTGGAAAATATTTTAGTTTTTTTTAAAACTTGAACAGCGTTATTATATGATCCAGCAATTCTACTGTTAGGTATATATCTTAAAACAATTAAAAACATATTCACCCAAAACCCTGTATACAAATGTTCACAGTAGCACTATTCATAATAGCCAAAGAGTGCAAACAATTACAATGTCCTTCAGGTGGTGAATGGGTGTGTAAACTGTGGTACTGTATATCCACTTAATGGAATATACAGCCATACAAAAGAATGAAGAACATAAGCGCTGCAACATGGTTGAGATTTTAAAACATTATACCAAAGAAAAGAAGTGAGGTACAAGACAAGAGGCATAGACTGATTCTGATCATCTGAAGTGGCCAGAGTTGGCAAATTCATAGAGACAAAAAGCTGATTAATGGTCAGTTGTCAGGGGAAAGAATGAGAGTGACGAAAATGCTCTGGAATTTTGACTGCTAATGAGCAGGGGGATGATGAAAAGGTTCTGGAATTCCGTAGCAGGGATGGTTACACAACAGTGAATACTAGAAACTACCGAACCATATACTTTTTTGGTACTAAGACTCGAACTCAGAACCTTGTGCTTGCCAGGCAGTTGCTTGTGCTGCTGATCTATATCCTTGACCCTACTTTATTATTTTTTTTTTTTGAATCATATACTTTTTCTGGTACTGGGAACTGAACTCATGACCTCATGCTTGCCAGGCAGGTGCTGTGCCGCTGAGTTATCTCCCTGGCCTGAATCATACACTTTAAAATGATGACTTTTATGGTATATGAATGACATCTCAAAAATTAAATTACATAAGGTTACAATTTAATAAGTTCCAGAAAAAATCCCAGCAGCATTGTTGGAGGTTAAGGCAGGTGGATGGCAAGTCCGAGGCCTAGGCAATTGCAAGACCATTTCAAAATAAAAAAAATTAAAAAGGGCTAGGGATATATCTCAGTAGGAAAGCCCTGGATTTGATTCCACTGGGGAGGGGGGATATCACTTGATAATTATTTTTCATTTCATATTGTGCTCTATTATTTATGTCTGTTGTATCTTTGTGTTGGAAATAGTAAATGGTGCTGTACTACTGTGTATCCCTTGACTCTAATAATATTAAGTTGATAGCTTGAAATTGGCTGTGGGAGGAGTGCAGTGATATGAAGATTTACAGTACAAAAAGTGGGGATGCACTATTAATAAGTATTAATAAGTCAGACAGTCATATGGATAACTCTGGTAGAAACACAGAGCCAGATGAGATGGTGACCTGAGGACTTTGAATACCCTGCAAATCAGAGACTAACAAATCCTCACAGTGCACACCACTGGCGCAGGAGGAAATGGCATTTCTGGTCAGCTGGTGGATAAAACCACTTTGAAAAGGGGACAGTGCTCCAATTTTTTAATGTTGTATCTGCGTACAAGAAGTTCAGGGTTAACGTTCCTGTAGGACTGTCGCAGATATCAGAAGAAAATAAAAAGATTAAACTCAGTCCCAGAAAGAAGACTATCTGAGGAGTCTGGACAAGTGTTGAGTTTGGAAATCGAGGGTTAAAAGTTAGCTCTGTAGAGCCTGCAGGTAAAAATAAAAAGGTCAAAGGAGTCATTGTTTTTAAAATTCCCCAAGAGTTACAGCCATCAGCAAATTAAAACATTCCCTCTACCTTCTTAGCCCTCTAGCAAGGCTGCTGGCTATGGCATAACCACTCCAGCTTCTTCTATTTTTGTCTTTTTGAGACAGGGTCTTGCTATATAGTTCAGAGATCCTTCTGTCTCAGCCTTCTGAGTCTTGGGATTATAGGCATGTGCCACCACACTTGGCTCCAACTACTTATAAATACTTTCACAGAGACTGTGTTCTGCCAGGGGTTGCTCAGTGCTGGATGGCATGGTAGTCCACAGCTACTACAAGTCATCCTTTAAAGTTTTACTTAGTTATTTAGTGGTACAGAGAACCGAACTCAGGGCCTTGTACATGCTAAGCAAGCACACTAGCACTGAGCTACAACCCAGCCAAATTATGTTTTAGAGACTTGTTTTTATTTTTCTGGTGGTACCTGGGATTGAATTTAGGGCCTTGTACATACTAGGCACTCTACCACTGAGTTGAGCCTCCAGTCCTATTTATTTATTCTTACAACAAACATTGTGTGCCTGACCCCTGCTAGGTTAGCTCTAGGGATACAAAAATGAGGAAAACAATCCTACTATCCCAGTTCCTTAACAAGTAATTAGGTGTAACGAAGTCAAGCTGGTAAGCATTAGGGAAAATGTTCTTCACATATGTTCAAGGTCTAATTAAAGCTAGGCACACTCTCTCAGAGCAAGTAAGGTGCCAGCTGCACAGGGTGGCTTGAAATACTAAAGCACCCAGCCCAGCCTTGACAGCCTGTTCTTAGGAGAATATGACAAGTTTGCAGCAGGAGCTGTGCAACAGTGATAGTCCCACCCTATCCAGAGTCCTAAGGGAACCTAACTGCCACCAAGCAACTAGCATGGCTCTGGTTATTCACTGAAGAGAAACTGAAAAAGTGGACTTGCTCAAACTTTTAACGGAAGTTGATTTCCAAAATGCCTCCCACCCAGTATAATGTTAAGTACTACCTCAGTTTTCAGCCAGAGTGAGGAAGAACAATCAGGTCTTAACCACACCCCCAAGCCCACTTCCTGATCTCATCCTCGGCCAGGTGCCAAGAGTTGACTTGAATAAGGGTAATTTGAGGAAAAGAACAGAATGGGCTCAAAGCAACCAGCAAGCATACACCTTTAGAAGAGAGGCACGTGTCCTGAAAGTCACCAGCTGAGGTGGCTCACTGACTTGAGCATGAAGTCACACTGACTTTAGCATACGGCACTCAGTTCTGAAATTAACCTGTCAACTAAACTGAAGGGGAGAAAAGGCAGAAGGTCTGGCACACAAATATCCATCCCCACCCCCAGTGCAATCACTGACGTCAGGCCTGCCGTGAGCGGTACTAATCACTCCAGCCTGGTGTGCAGTTGAGCACGGCTCGCTCTCCAGCCCTCCCAACCCGTTCCTGGGAGTGTTCCACCAGCCATGCACCTGCCACTGGCCACAAACCCTCAGCGCTGAGAAAGTCACGGATATAGGCTGTTGCTGATGACATTCAAAGCCACACTGCAGCCTTTAGAAGACAGGTTTTGTGGGGAAGGGAGAAAGGAGTCACTGGGAGTGGGGCAACATTGGTGTCCATGCTCTTTTCTCAGGTGTGCGTTTCTCGGGGCTCATAGTGCCCCCTTTCCGTAACGTAGTCGTTTCCTGAGAATTTGATGAGAATGTAGAATGGCCCAAAATGCTCTGGGAGTCGGTCATTAATCCCCGCCCCCAGGAAATAGCAGTGGTCTTTAATCAAAATTGCCTAAATTACGGCAATAATTTACTGATGCATGTCCCTACAGGGGTTACGGGAGCTGTCACGCCAGCTCTTTCCGATAGATGGCGCCCACCCTCGTGTAAATAAATCATTCACATAATTTATTTTCCATTTTTCCTGGGAGGGAAAAAAACAGGGAGTGGAGAGGGTTTAGTAAAGGTCCAGACAGGAACGTTCTGTCCAAAGGCTGTTTCCAAGCCTGGCACGCCTCTCGGGCTCAGAAGACTAATCCATTCCAGGGTGCAGCCAGGGACCTCAGCAGCAGTCCTGCCTTTCGCTGTGCAGCCCCCGCAGGACAGTGCAGTGATGAGGAACGGTGCTTGAGTGTTCGGGTAGGAAAGGACGAAGAAGAGGCCCTGTCTCTAATTTTTGGGATAAGGATGGGGGTGTTTAGAAGACTTCCTGAAGCCCATATACTGTATCCTGTTGAGTTTGAGACCCTCTTCTGTCACTGGTCACAAAATATCAAGCTTTTCTGTTTCCACGTGGAATTGTACATAACAACAGGATCTTTTGCTAAACAAAAGCAAACCCTAAAAAGTTTCTGGCAGAATGCAACCTCATGCTAACCAACTTTGGATTAACAGTCTGTGACTTGAATCACGTAACTCTCAGAGGACATGTAAAAGAAGACTTTAGTCCTAAGGAGAGATAGAGCATATGTCCGTCTGACTTTCATCACAAACCTCAGTGCAGCCAAACCATGCAAATTTCTCAGACTGCAATCCCAGAGACTTGGCATTATGACTCACATGTGAATGAAGTCAGAGGATTACTTTATTTTGGTTGGGAGTCACTGCCTCTTGATTGATTTGGCAGACTTAAGTATTTTGATACAGCATTTGTGTCTCACAGGAGTTTAAGACACTGAAGCCAAAAGTTACAAATGGTCTCAGTTCTGGTGGTAGCTCTTTGTATGTGGCTTAAGGATCCCTAAATTAAAATTAAAGGAGCTCTGCTATAGCGTGATAGTTTACATTCTATCCAGTAGCACACTGAATACTGAAAGTCAGCAAGCCTTTAGAAAAGATAAGTACATGATAGGGAAGTAACTGGAGTGGCTGAACATTAACCAACTCAACCAAGATCTATTGGAACAAAGGATGTCAGACTACTTGGAAAGACTAATTACATTGCATGGCGACCAAGAAATGAGCAGAATAAACAGTCTAAAATGACACAAGGCAGTAAGGATGACTGCTTCTCCAAATCCTTTGTATGCAGCACGGTTCCCCCATGGATAAAATAGTTTTCTATCTACTTCCGAGAGCAGTGAACCAGAGGACCTGTCTTTTAATGATGTCTGTAAAGGCATTTTTGTGGTCTTTTGGAGGAGGCTCCCCCGCCCCCGAAGTGCTGGTGTGAGGTGTTTCCACATACTTTCTCTCAGAACTCACCACAATATAGTGAGAAATGTATGATTAAATCGCAGTTTACAGAGAGGTCTCACAGCCTGAGTCAGCTGGAACTTTGAAATTTTGACTTCAGTTTCTTGGTCTTCTGTATCACTTTGCCCTTCAACTCTCTGTGAAGTACGTTGACTAATTTTTGCTTCCCCAATTACTAAAAAAATCATACGAGTTTTCTTCTAAATTGCTTTCCCAGTGGTAGTGTGGGAGGGAGCCAGCTGGACTTTGTTTCCGGCAATGAGCGGCCCCAAAGCTGGTCTGTAGACCTTAAAGCAATACCTCACCTTGAAAAGACCTCCACCCCAACTGAATTAGAAACTTGGCTCTTCATTATAGTAGCTCTGAGACCTTGACTATCTGTAAAATGGGGACAAGATTGCCTGGCCACTCTGTAGATGTATGAAGACCATCATGTAACCAATGACCGCTAAAGCTCCCGGCTCATCGTAGGTGCCTTCCTTCTCTTGCCAAGGGGGTGCGAGTTAATAAAACCCCTGCAGGAAAGCGGGTCACTAATTTCTGCCAGATCCCAACCCGCTGAAACCTGAAACTCTGGGAATGGCCAGGAAACGCAAGAAGCCCTCAGATGTCTTCTCTGAAGACTCTCCCTAGAAAATCCAGGTGCAATCCCGGGCGCGCAACCTCTCCCACCACACCGCTCCGCTCCCACCGCCACCATCGCCGGCAGGGGCGAGGTCCTCTCCAGCGCCAGCTGCTGCAGGCTTCAGGAAAAACACCAGACCCAGAGGGCGCGCTGGCGGGCCGCGGCTCCGGGCGCCGTGCTGCGCCGGGGCCTCCGGGGTCCGAAGCCCGGGCGTCCTGCGTCGGCGACGGCCACCCTGCGGGGGCGCGGCGGGCGGTGGGCGTGGCGAGCGCGCGGCCTTCCTGGCGGGCGCCCCCGCCGGGCTGCCCGTGAGCGCCGAGTGCGCGCGCGCCGCCTCGTCCTCGCCCGCGGCCGCGGGCCGCCCGCCCCGCCCTCCCGACTGCGCACCGCGCCGCTGACCCAGCAGCCCGCGCCCTTGTCCGCGCGACCCGGCGGCGGGCTCCCGGCGGCCGGCACCATGAGCGGCGGCGGCGGCGACGTGGTGTGCACCGGCTGGCTGAGGAAGTCGCCCCCCGAGAAGAAGTTGAGGCGCTATGTGAGTGCTGGCGGGCGCGGCCGCTGAGGGGCGCCCCGCGGCGCCGGGGCTGAGGGCGGGCGGCGCGCGGGCGGCGGGCCGGGGCTGGCGGGGCTCGGCGGGGCCGCACACCTGTCACAGGTGCGCGCCGAGGGGCGGGGCGGAGCCCGCGGCTCCCCGGGCTGCCGCGCCCGCCCCGAACTCAGCCCCGTGTGGAAGTTTGTACCGATCGTTTCTGGAGACCGAGAGAGTTGGCTCCCGGGGCTGGGGGGCCCCGGCAGCGCGAGCGGATTCAGCCTGCGGGGTCGGGGGGCGGGCGGGGAAGGGGGGCGTAGACGGCGGGGCGGCGCGCGGGCCCCACAAAGGGCGAGGCGCCCGCACCCTCGCCCCTTCCCTTTCTCCGCCTGCCCTCCCGCCCGCCCCTCCCGGGGGCCGCCTGCTTCCTTCCAGTCCGCCGCCGCTGCATTATGGGCAGCGTCAGAGGCATGTGCAGTCCTCGTATTAAGTGACTCATTTGTTTGTCCCCCTTCTTTCCCTTTATTCTGAATGTCTCTCAAAACGCCGCCCCCTCCTCCGCCCCTCGATGGTGACACTGCAGTTTGGTCCCAACTGGCCCGGGTTTTGTGTTTTGCAGCCCTCGGTGTGTGAGGTCGGGAAAGATCAGGGTTTGCAAATGCCAGGTGGTGTCAACCGACAGGGATAACAGAAATTGCTGGGACAGCCTCTCCCTCCGGGGGGGGGGGGGCTGGCAGCATCAGAGGAAGGTAGCACAGGCTGGTGCTGAACGGTGAGGAGTTAGGAGTTGTCCCTCCGCACACCTCCGCTGGAGGATACCGTGCCTGGCGAGGTCAAAGTACAAGATGTTGCCAGTTACCGAAATCTGGCTGAAATCGGTCCTCGGATGCTCGCAGTTTTAAGCGTACTAACAGGCGTCCAGCGCTCCGTCTTCTCGTGGGAGCCCTTGTTACACTGACTTGTAGCACTGGGCTGGCGGGGGTGGGGGTTACCTCCTACTTTCCACCTGCCATACATCAGGGGAGCCCTGAATAGACCCTGCCCTCTGTCACCACATCAGTGGCTGGCCATGGGAGGCAGAAGCTTAACAGTTTCCTGTCTTCGCTTTCTCGATCAGAATCAAGGGACTTCTGGCCTCTGGACTGAGGAAATGCCATTCTGTTTTTCAAAGGAAGTGTTGTTGGGCAGTGCAAGTGTGTCAATGAAATCAAGCTCTTAGATCACTTGCTGGGAAAAATCGAAAGATTGAGCAGACTTTTGATTGGGTTTTTTGAGACAGCGTCTTATGTAGTTCCTGTTGGCCTATGTAGTATAGGGTTGAACCCACAGTGATCCTCCTGCCTCAGCCTCTTGAGTGCCGGGAGTACAGGCCTGTGTTCCCCTGCCCAGCTTCAGCATATGATTTTTGAAAGTGGTTGTATATTTAGCATATAGTAGTGCTGAGGTAGGATAGTGTTTATCTGTCATTGAAGCCAAAGTAGTAAACTTTTTCTTGTTAAGGATTGTATCAGTTCATTAGGAAAATTGTTTTTTTTTTAAATTAAAGTTAAGGAGTATTAATTTTATTAACTTTTTGATAATTTTTTAAAGTCCTTGTCCGAGTGAGTTTCTCAAAAATTATGTATAAAAGACACTGTACAGCTAATAGAATAGTGTCCAGTGAGAGAATGTGATTGTTAATATTCAAATAGAACTGCATCTGTGTTTGATGACCTCTTCAACTCTGTCACCCAGATTCTATGACCCATTTCTTGAATATTTTTGTTGGAGAACAACTAGCTCAAGATAACCAAGTCTGGAGGCTTTTGTGCCAGTCACCTTTCTCACCCTTTTGACACCCTAGCAATGAGGCGACCATAGCCTCTCCTTCCCTGTCTTCCCGTGGCTCCAGCCAGAAGGCATCTGTCTAAAGGACGGTGAGTTTTTCTTAGGTTAGGGCAGCATGCTGAACTAGTACACCTGGAAGTGCTTCCCACTGTGGAAGTTCTGTTTCCCTGCCAGTCTGGATAACCCTGAACTTCTTGGGGGAACAGTCTGCCTTCACGACTACTTTTTTTTTGATAATATCTTCACTCTGTTGCAATTTAGAACTCTGCCAGTTCCTTCCGAGGCCTAAATGCATTAGAACCAAACTTGGAAAGATGTTATTTCTCAGTCTCATTGCTAAACACATACCCCAAATAGCTGCCGCTTCTGGTATACATATGGTATTGTAGATTGGCAAATCTCCTTTGTAACAGTGCACGAAGCTTCTGAGGTAAGGGGGAAACATAGTTTGTGAAGTGCATTACAGTTATTTAAAGCTGTGTTTTAAAACCTACCTCTCCATTTGGGAAAATGGATAGAAGTAGGAAAAATTGCTTGGATGAAACTTTGGCAAACATTGTCAGGAATTCATTTTTAGAGGTTTTTTTTATCCTTTTCTAATTGATTAATCAAAGTATAAGTGACATATTGGGTATTTGCTGTGCGCTTTAGAGAAATTACCAAAAAAATGCTGGAAAATGCTGACTATTGCCCCTGGAGCATCAGGATTGATTGCACTGTGGGGTTGGCATAAGAAACAACCCTCCTACTGCACTTTGCCACAATGTGTGTGCACACGAGTGTGAATGGGCATGAATTAGTTTGCATGTATACGTGTATTTAAAAGTTAAGCAGGGTTTTCTTGGGGAAATACCATTTTACAACTTACATTACACTGGAGTTTTCTATTAATTTCAGTGTTAAAGAATTTAAGAGAAAAAAAGATTGGCAGCAATACTGCCGCCTAGTGGCTAATTTGAAGAAAGTCAAGTATTGGCTCTAATAAATAAGCGTGAGGAAAGCACTAATTGTATATTTTATTTATTAAATAAACTTATTAAATATGTGTGTCCTGGGCACTAGATAGGTTCTGGAAATAAAAATTTTAATCTAGCTCTTCAGTTTTAGCAGATGACCTTGTCTTCTCCTTCACAAAGAAAAATGGTCAAGGAATCACCTATCTAAGGTTCTTTCCTTTCCTCTCTTCTTAGTGTAGATTAGATAGGTGCCTCCTCTGTCTGATCTAATTCTTTACCAGCACTTTGATAACACTATCTCCCGCATGCTCAGACAATTCTTACCACTTCTGTCATGAATTTTCAACTTGTCCTCTGAACTTATTCTTAGCCATTAATATTTAAGCATAACTTCTTTTAACAGAATTCACCATGCTTTCTCCTTTTTCTCCAGGGATAACTGGTTTTAAATACTGTCTTCTTTTCTCCCACCTTCTCCATAGACTGCCTCAGTGCAAACCTTTGTCATCCCACCTAAGGTTTTCCCAACAAAGGTTTTGGTGACACCCAGGTTACTAAATTCAGTGTATGATTTCTGTTTGTCAGTACAGTTAATCTCTTCACTGCTTCATCACAGGTGACAACTTGCTCTTTCTTGAAACGTCTTCCTGTTGTCTTGTACAACACCATTTATACTTTTCTTTTTCATTTTCTGGCCTCTCTAAATCTCTTGCTAGACTGACCTCTTTTTAAGACAGAGTCTCGATACGGAGTTCAGGCTGGCCTTGAACTCTGTAGCCCATGCTGGTTTTCATCTTGCTGGAATCTTCCTGCCTCAGCCTCCTGAGTGCTGGAATTATAGGCATGTACCACTACACCTGGTTTAGACTGACCTCTTTTTAGCTAGTACTTAAAAAATTGGAAGTCATTTATAGTAAGAGTGGCTGTGTGGTTTCTCCCTCTTGGCAGTATTGTCCATCTTCCTAGCTTCTGTATTATCATTATCAAGTTAAATATCCATCCCAGAGTTCTGAACTCCAAGCATGCATAGCCAGGAGTTAACTGAGCATTTCTATTTAAATGTCTCTTAGATAACACAGAATCACCATTCATACCCAAAACTAAACTCCAGAGATATAATGGCTCACACTTACATTTCCAACACTTTGGAAGGCTGAGGCAGGATGATCACAAAGTGGAGCACAACCTAGGCAGTATAGCAATTTAACAAGACCCAGTCTCATTAATAAATGGGACTAAGGATATAGCTCAGTGCAAAGACCCTGACTTCAATCCTGAACATGAAAACACTGCTTCATTTCTTTTTTCAAACCACATCTGCTCAGTAAATAGTGCCTCTGTTTGCTCAGATGAAAATTTGAGAATCATCTTTAACTCTGTCACCTACCGTCCCCTGTTTAATATTTCACCAAAACCTATTAGAAGTATCATGTGACTATCCTTTAAAATTTACTTCTCCATCCCTCCGTGCCACTGCTGTGACTCCTGAGATAGACACTGTGCCAGGACTATTAATCTCTTAACTGTTCTTTGTCTTTTTTAAGACTATTAATCTCTTAATTATTCTTTGTCTTTTTAAGGGTCTCGCTATGTGGCTCAAGCTGGCCTTGGACTCACTTTGTAGCCCAGTTAGGTCTCAAACTTGCAAACAATTCTCCTGTCTCAGCCTCCCAAGTGCTGGAATTACAGGAGTGTTCCACTATGCTGGCTTTAGGGCGCACTTTTATAGTCACATTCTAAACCCACGATAACCACTAATCTATTTTCTGTTTTTATAATTGTTTTGTTTCATGACTGATAGATATGGATAGATAGACAGATTCATCAAGTACCTAATTTGGGGGAATTGGCTGTGTGTGTGTGTGTGTGTGTGTGTGTGTGTATAGGTTTTTTTGATACAGGGTCTCATTATGCAGTTCAAACTGGCCTCAACTCAACAATCATACCTCTCTGCCTCCCGAGAGTGGGACTACAGGCATGTACATGTACACTTGACAAGAACTGGTTTTTTAAAAATAGTACATGTTTCCAGTATATATGATTACATTCATTGTGGGAGTTGGTATTAGTAGTTTAGGCTGACCTTGAACTCATTATATAGCCCAGGCTGGCCTCAATCTCAGGGTGATGCTTCTGCTTCAGCCTCTTGAATGCCAGGATTATAGGCGTGGACCACCACCCCTGATTTCTCCCAGATAGATTTTTTGTTTTGTTTTTTGGTTTCTGTCTTCCTGAGACAGGGTCTCATTATGCAGTTCAGGCTGGCCTTGAGCTCACTTTGTAGTTCAGACTGGTTTCAAAATCACAGTGATTCTCCTGCCTCAGCCTCCCACGTGCTGGGGTTACAGTTTCCTAGTTAGTTTTAATATGCATTTATGTCCTTTATGGTTAATGGTGTAAGCATCTTTTTATATGGTTATTTGCTGTCTGTATGTCTTCCTTGGTCAAATTGCTCTTCAAGTTATTGACCTTTTTTCTACATGAATCAGTTTGGGTCCTATTGAGTTTTTAGAGTTCTTTATATGCTCAGGATAATAAATGGTTTACAAATAGATTCTTCTGGACTATAGCATGTCTTTTGATCCACTGTTAACAGTCTTTTACAGAGTAAAATATTTTAATTTGGATGAATTTCAGGTTATTTTTTCCTTTCTAAATTGTACATTTTTTTGGAAGGAGGTGTCAAATCTAAGAACTGTTTGGACCAGCTAGCCTTTGTCCAAGTGGTTCTTCTCCTGTTTTTTTCCCCCAAATGTTTTATAATTTTGCATTTCTAAGTCCATGTCTGGTTTGAAGTTTTTGTTTTGCTTTTTTATTCCTGGTACTAGGTAATGAAACTAGGACCTTTGCATGAGCTCTATCTATCTCCAGCCCTTTTTTATTCTGAGGCAGGGTCTTGTGAAGCTGCTAAATAACCCAAGCTGGGCTTGAACTTGCTGTCCTCCTGACTTCACCCTTTCAAAATATTGAGCTAACAAACTGCTGCCACCATGGCCAGCATATTACATCATTTTTATTGATGGTGTTGAGCTCTGTATCCTTGCTGATTTTCTGTCTAGTTTGTTTATCAATTGAAGACACCAGTGTTGAATTCTCTGACTATAATTGTGGATTTGTCATTTTCTTTTGTCATTTCTATCAATTTTTGCATCAAATATTTTGGAACTCTGTCACTTGATACACATTTAGCATTGCAATGTTTTCTTGGTGGTGGGATCCCTTTATTTTATCATATAATATCTCTCTGAACCTCTGATAATTTTTTTTGCTCTGAAATCTATTTACCTGATTGCCTATATTTGGTAATGTCAGTCTTCCTGCTGTTTACCTAGTATTAAGATGTTACTTTTCTCGGACATTCTCATAGTTTTATATCTTTCTTTTCAGAAGTGTATGATCTGTGTTGATATGGATTATTCTGTGCAAATCCTATTTGGGATTTACTAAATTTATTAAATCTGTACATTTTGTCTCATCATTTGAGAAGATTTCAGCCTTTATTTCTTGAGTTACTGTATTTTTCAGCCTCATCTTTTCTTAAGAATCTACTGGCACAAATTTAGATCTTTTGTATAGTTCTACAGATCTGGTCAACTTTTTTCACTTTATGTGTTGTCCATATGAGGTCACTTCTATTTCATTGTCTTCTAATTCACCAATTTTTCCTCCATCTTCTCTGTTCCATTGTGGAGCCTGTTACATGCTGGACTTTAAGGATCTCAAGCCTGAAATATGGAATGTATTTAAGTGCCAGGTTCATTTACTCCCATTATGGAAAAAGAATTTTCAGAACTCATCAGGAAAAAGAGCCTTGAGAAAGATTTATGAGGGAAAGATACACGGCATATAGGATGTACTCAAGACTGGAGGGTGCTGCCTGCCAGGATCTCCAAGAGAAGGCCCCTTCCTGCGGACAGCCAGCAGGAGCAAGGACACTCAACTAGGTGAGCTCTGTGTACCTGTAGACCACCATTGGAGGCCCTTGGTTCCTTCAGGCAGCCATCACCCACAGGAGAGTCAGACAAACACACCCCTGTGTGCCTGCCACCATCGCGGGAGTCCCAGTGTAGACACACAAGCTGAGAGAAGCAGCCTTACCTCCGTGCACCCCTGATCATCAGGGAAGCCTCAGTGTAGCTACACAAGTTGGGAGAAGGCCCCCTGCCATGGCCTTCTACCTCCTTGTAGATCTGAGATCAGAGGAACCAAGGTGACTGTCCCATTCCCTTACACCACAGAGGGGCAGCCAACATGGGAAGTGTCTGGGGCCCCATAACACCTTGTGGGGTGAACCCAGGAGAATGTCAAGATGAAGGGAAAAAAGGCAATCTTAGACCTCCAGCCCACACAGAACAAGTCTGGGAGATATGGTCATGGAAGAAAATGAAAGTCACGCACCTGAAATCTCTGAGAGGCTAGCAACTGAGGTAAAGAAACAATGAGATTATAAAAGCAACCCAATCAGATTTAATGTCTCGGTAAAAGAAAAAATCACAAACATACTGAAACAGTTGCTAGGCAGGTCTAAAGAACACATAGATAAAAAAGAGGAGCATAGGTATATGATAGAGACCTTGAATGAATGTAGAAAGGAATTACAATGCATGAAACAGATTCAAAGAGAGATGCAGGAAATTCAAAAGTCAATCAATAGCTGACAAAACCACTTGAAAGAGACTGAAGATAGACTTTGAAACCTTGAAGATAGAATTGCAGCTAGTGACCATGAAAGGAAATGTCTCCTAAAAATAACAAGGAATCACGAAATAACAATTCAGTGGCTGCAAAATGACACAAAGAAGCATAATTTAAGAGTGATAGGTGTCCTGAAGAAGCAGAGGTCAATACAAATGAAATTACAAGGCTATTTACAGAAGTAATAGCAGAAAACTTCCCAGACATGTGAAATGTATCTGGCATACAAGTAAGTGAGGCATATAGAACACCAGGTAGCCATAAGCAAAGTGAAGCTACATCCAGACATACAATAATCAACATCCCAGAAACTCCGCACAAGAACAGAATATGAAAAGCTATTAGAGAAAAGAAACAGATCACCCATAAAGGAAAGCCAGTCAGAATCACAGCAGACTTAGCAACACAAACCATCAAGTAAGAAGAGTTTGGAGTGAAGCGTTTCAAACCCTGAAAGAAAACAACTTCCAATCCAGATTGATATACCCTGCAAAACTCCTTCTCAAAATTGATAGAAAAATAAGATACTTCCATGATAAAGAACAACTGAAGGAATTCGTGACTACCAAGCCAACCCAACAGGCAGTGCTAAAGGATATTCTAGAGAGAGATAAAGATGACCGTGGTTCCAGTTACAGCAGAGGAGAACTGCCAAACAGGCCAGGCAATTGAATGAGGGGGAAAAGTGGAGGGCCAACAACAGGGGATAGCATGGCAGAGACACACCAGTGTATGCTGGTTGTAACCGTTAATGTAGAGGCCTCAGTTCAGCAATAAAAGGAAACACAGGGAGAGTGGATCAAGAAATAAGATCCATTGTTACACTGTGTACAAGAAACACATTTACCTGGAAAAGAAGTTCATAGACCGAAAATGAAAGGAGAAAAACCAGTTGTTCCATGTGACAGGAGACAAGAACGAAAACAAGGGTAACTTGCCCATCAACTGCAGAATGCGTAAGAAATGGTATTTTCACGCAGTGGAAAGCTACCCAGCTATAAAGTAAAATAATCTGGAGGCTCTTGTGGGTAAATAGATGCAACTGGAGTTCATGTTCATGAGCAAGTCAGTTTGAACTCATACACATAAAACCCTGGCATAAGAAACAGAAGGAGTTAATGGATCCAAAAGCAAAATAGTTATTGTAAGAGTGATAGGGGAGGAAACACCTGGGACAAAACCGCTGTTAATTTCTTACTGTCTTGTCTTGAACTCTTGTATTGTTTTCACAATTTTGTTAGGTTTGGCTTTGTTCTGTCTTGTTTTGTTAGATTTTACTTTGTCTGATGGTATGGCCGGCTATTTGAACAAAATGGGATATATTATGTTAATCATGGTTGGCTTCCTATTGTTTTGAAGTCTTAAAATGCTTTCATTCGTTTGTTTAGTTGGTTTTATTCTGTTTTGATTTTTTATGTGTGATAATATGAATAGCTATTTTGAAGAAAACGAGACATTATGGTAACCATTGCTGATTTTCTATCATTTTGTTATGAAGTCCTATCATGCTTTTGTTCTTTTGTTTTGATTCTGTTGTGTTTTATTTGATTTTATTATGTATGATGGTATGGAGAACTCTTTTGAGGTAAAGTAGCCATTGTTCATTTCCTGTTATCTGGTTTTGAAGTCTTGTAATGGTTTAATTCTTCTGAATGTTCTATACTATTTGGTTATGCTTGATATTATTGTGTGTGAAGGTATGGTCAAGTGTTTTGAAAAAAGCAAGAGAAATTATGGTAGCCACTGTTTATGTCCTGTTTTCTTGTTATGAAATCCTGTGTTGCTTGCATTGTTCTGTTATGATTTGTTTTGTTTTGTTCTCTTTAAAATAAAAAAAAAGAAAGATTGGCAGTCAGGTGCTCAAGGAAATGAGGCTCCCCATTGGAACTGGAAATCTTTTATGTATGTTAGGAGGTGGAAATCTAAGGAGTTTTGAGAACCTGTGGCTTTAATCTCTTCGGGTGGTATAGGATGGCCCCCCCTTTAGTGAACTACTCTTCTGGGAAATGCCAAAAGGGAGTTCCCTTTATAAAAAAGCAGACCATTGGCAAGCAAAGGAGAGGGCAGACCTCCATGCAGCTAAGTGGGGGTTATCCAAGTTGCTGTTTTGGGGAGAAGGGGAAAAAAGTAAATTGGGCAGTTTTTCTTTAAAATATGGTTTTTAAAATTTTAATTTCCTTGTCTTCTTTCTCCATAACTTTGTTTCTTCTGTCCTACCTCAAGCTCACATGATCTTTGTCTTTGTTGAGACTTCCTGGTTTTTGCTGGACCTTTCCGCTTTTCAGTTTGTTTCTTGCATGTTTATAACTGCTGCCTGAAGCGTTTTTATTATGGTTGCTTTTAAAGTCTTGGTCAGGTAATTCTAACATCCCTGTCATCTTAGTGTATTAGCAATTATTAATTGTCTTTTGTCATTTCATTTGAAATCTTCCTGGTTCTTGGTGTAATGACTGGTTTTCTGCTAAAACTTGGGCCATTTTTATATTGTTTTGAAACTATGGATAACACTGATGTTTCATCGGGAACACTCCAACTGCAGCCCGGAAAGGGGAAGGGGCACTGTCTCATTAATTCCAGGTAGAGGTAGAAGTCTAGGTTCTCCTCTCAATCTCTGTTGATGCTCAAGCTAGGAGGGCACTTTGTTTTCTTGGATTGTGGTGGCAGGTCCACCTTCCCACTTGGTCTCTACTGAGTGTGGAGTGGCAATCAGTGCTCCATATGTGCGCTCTTGTTACCAGTCATCAGGAGTGCATGTCTCAGCTTCCTGTGTGCCTTTTTTTGACAACCTTTTTTTTTTTTCTTGAGACAGAGTCTCACTGCAGGCAAGCCTCAAACTCACTATGTAGCTTAGGCTAGCCTTGAACTCGCAGCAGTCCTCCTGCCTCAGCCTTCTGAGTGCTGGGATTATAGACATGCACCACTGCACTGAGCTCTGTGACAGCTTCTTAAGGGTGGAAGTCTAGATTCCCACTTAACATTTGCTGTTGTGAGTGGGGTTTGGGCCACAGTTTTTTCTCTGGTTTTGTCTAGAAATTTTGTCGTGCGTAGACTGCATGTGTATTACATGTGTGGCATCTAAGTGATCTTTTGCCTAGAAAGGGCAGGTTTCAGTTGGGAAATTTTTTTTTTTTTTGTGCCTTTTAGAGTTTCTGCCTTGCTGGCTTCTTTAGCTCCAAGTCTGAGATATACGAAGCAGTCTGAAAGTTCATAGAATTAATCGTTGCGTTGTGCCTCAGGTGCCAAGGTTCCTAGCTAGCCTGTCTTCTTCTGTTTACCTTTTAGATTCCTTGTTTGTTGTATATATACTATGAAACATTACCAGTTATACTAGTGATTGGAGTAGGGAAAAATATGTCTATTCCATTTACCTGCTGTTTAGTATTAGATATTCAGAAGTGCTTGGCACTTGTACACAGAGTAGTAGTTGTGGTTATTAGCTATTTTATTCCCATTTTATCTGAGAAGAAACTGAGAACAGAGGTTAAGTAAGAGACTTAAATGCCACATATGTAATACACATTGAGCATTCCTAATCAGAAAATCTGAAATCTCAAATGCTCTAAAATCCAGAAGTCTGTCGGATATGACATTCAGATTTTGAATTCTGAACCATTTCAGATTTTCCATACATATAGTCCATGCGTATATTACAAAATTTGAAACAGTCTGAAACATTTCTGGTTTCAGGCTTTTCAGGTAAAAAATATTTAACCTTTAAGAAGCAGATCCAGACTACAAACCAGTCTTCAACCTTTATTCTCCCTCCCACATGACAATGATTTTCTTTCAACTGGGATTTTTTCCTTTCCTTAACGTAGCTGGATCTAATCTTCTATTTACTGTTACCCACTTCCAGAAAAGCAGCCATTTACAAATGCTTAAATGAGAGATGACTTCGAGCTTACAGAGTACTATCCCGATTATCTTACAGTTTAACTCTTTAAAATACAGCATTAATTTTGCTATTTTTAAGCTGTTAGGTAACCTCAGTTTGTTTAAATAAAAAAAAAAAACCTCAGGTTTTAAATGATTTGATGTCCTTGACCATTATCTGAGACCATTCAGGCTGCTATAACAAAGTATCATCAATAGGGGCTGGGGATTTAGCTCAGTGGCATAAGCGCCTGCCTTGCAAGCAGGCAGTCATGAGTTTGATCGCCGGTACCGATAAAAAGGAAAAAGACAAAAAGAAAGCAAAGTATCATCAATCGGGGCTTATAAATGTCAGATACTTCTTGTAGCTTTGGAGGCTGAGAAGTTCACAGTCAAGGCAGTAGCAATTTGATGCCAGGTGAATGACCACTTCTTCACTGATAATGCCTTCTCACTTGGTCTTCCTATGGTAGAAGAGTGGAGTGAGCCTTCAGGGACCTCTTAGAGGGGCAATGATGTCAATCGTCAGGATCCCAATCTTATGGTCTAGTCACTTTCCAAAAACCATACCTCCTGATACCATCACTTTGGGATTAGGATGGCAGTACATGAATCTGAGGGGGAGGTTAATCCAGTATAATTATTGTTTAAATTTTTGTTTAAATATTGTTTAAATTATTGTTTAAATTTTCTTAAAAGAGAGAAAATCTGGGCTAGTAAGATGGACTTTTTGACTATTTAAATAAATGTTCTATCTAGATCCAGATGGAAATTCCTTTCAGCAATTTTATGTTCTATAATTCTAATCACTGTTAAAACCTCATCCCCCATTAAACCCAAGGTCTTTGCACTAAGCTACATCCCCAGCTTTTTAGTTGTTTTTTTATTTTGAGACAAAGTCTTGTTACATTGCTAAGTTACCAGGCTGGGCCTGAATTTTCAATCTACCTGCCTCAACTTCCCATAGTACTTGGATTACAGGTATGCTCACCATGCCCAGCTTGAATTGATTCTTTGATTATATTAAAACATTACAGAGATTATTCTAACTCGGGGCCATTCTCCCAAACTTCTTGTCACTAACATTAGATTGAAACTCTTCATTTGGAAACTACTCATATGTTTATCAATAGATGAATGGATAAACAAGATGTGATGCTTTTCAGAGTTAAAAAGAAATAATGTTGATGCATAGACATGCTATAATGTAGATGAACTTTGATATTAATTATTCTAAGTAAAATAAGCCAGACACAAAAGGAAAAATATCCCATAACTCCACTTAAATAAGATACACAGAATATTAATTCATAAGGACAGAGAGTAGAATGATGAGTATCAGGGTCTGCATATCTGGGCAATGGGAACTATTTGTTAATGAGTATAGAAGTTCAGTTTTGCAAGATGAAAGAGTTCTGAATGTGGATGGTGGTAATGGTGGCACAACAGCGTGAATGTATTTAATTGCCACAGAACAATAAACTTAAAATGATTGAATGCTAAATTTTGTCTTCTGAGTATTTTAGCACTTTTTTTGAGTCAGTTTCTTGCTAAGTAGCAAGTTGGGGTTACAGATAGGTGTGTGCCACTATGCCCAGCTACTACAATGTTTTTAGTTTTTTCTTTCCCCCTTTTTTTTGTCTTTTTCATTTTTATCTGTACCAGGGATCAAACTCACGACCGCCTGCTTGCAAGGCAGGTGCTTATGCCGCTGAGCTAAATCCCCAGCCCCTTTTAGTTTATTTTTATTTTGTTTTATTTTTTGTCTTTTTGATGCAGTGGTTTACAATGCAGTTCAGGCTGGCCTTGAACTCACTTTGTAGCCAAGGCTGATCTCCAACTTGCATCAGTCTTCCTGCCTCAGCCTCCCAAGTGCTGGGATTATAGGCATGCACTACTGTGCCCAGCCACCACAGTGTTTTTAAAAACTCTTCCTTTGGTGAAGGTTAGAAATTGGCCTTGCTAATATTTCCAACCCAAGAGAACAGAACAAAATCTTCAGAGCCTTAAATGATTATGGAATATTCTCTCAGCAATGTCTGAAAACCAGAGATTATGAAGTTATATAAAACAGGAAAGTGTGCCTGCTATTTCACTTAATGAAGCAATTCTGATGTTGCCTCTGGCTGGCCTTTCTCTAGCTAGAAGAGGATAATGAAATATGGTAAACCAGAACTTATGAGAAGTGCTAAGAAATATAGGTTCCCAAGGAGGTTATTAAACAGATCAAATTAATTTGGACACGTGTGTATAGAGAATATATTGTGTCCTTTCCCCTCCCAAGGGAATAAATCAGTACTCAACATCTTCAAGAGTTCTCAGACTACAGAGACCGGAAGTATACATGTGAAACAGAATGATGCCCTTATATGGAGTTATGAGATCCAGGCAAGGAGTTGTATGAAGGCCGGAGTTCCGGTGTGAAGGAAGATGGAAGAACTTCTTTTGGAGAACTTCTTTGAATAGGAGGTGAGGACTTGAGTGGACTCAGAAAATTAGGGGTGTGAAAGAGGTAGGGCATGTAGGATGCAGGGGCCTACAAGCCGTCCAGCGTGACACCTCAGAAAGCGCTCTGATGGGTAAGTAAAGAGCTGAGGGGGATATTCCATATTTGATGGTAAGATGACATTTTTTGATGAAGAAAATTACTATCACGTAGTAAATCTGTGCCTGTCTTATAGCAGCTCCTTCAAGTGAAGGATCAGTGGTAGTTTGGGTTTGGTAGGTGGGTTGGTTTGTCTTGCTGTGTAGTCCAAGCCCTGGCGAGTAGGCCTGAACTCTCAATCCTCCTGCCTCAGTTTCCCAAGAATATAGTCATGTGCCACTATGCTTGATTTCAGTGATGCGTTGATAGTGTTTACCTTCAAAAGCCCTCGTAAAATTTCAGTAGCTTTCGCATCCTTGAGCAAATGACTTCATTTTCTGATGCTACTTCTTTGTCTGTAAAAGTGAAATAATGATTCTTACTTCACTGGGCTTGAGAATTTACCGCCCTACCTCTGAAAGTAATCTTACCACAGTGTCTAACTGAGAGTAGGTATGTAGAATGGGGGTGAGGTTGATAACCTACTTATTAAACATTTCCTAGGAAGTGCAAGCATGAGGCATAAGTGTGTTCATATCCCTTTAAGATCAGAGCCAGACTCCAAGTTTACAGTGCCAGATAAGTGAAATTCCCAAACCAAATATCATCACATCAAGTTCCAGAGAATTCACTTTTCCTGAAAAAGACATCTGAAAGGTCCTCTGATCTCAGGGAATGGAAATTAAGCTACACAGTGATTTGTCTGCAGCTGTAACTTTGGCCTGCCCATAGGAAGTGTACGTGTTGGTGCATGTAAACATCAACATGGGAGATTCTGGAGCCCATAGATGAGAAGAGTTTAAAGTGCAAAAGCTTCCCACTTCCCAAGGAAGTGATAACCCTTTAAACTCAGCTGGGAGCACTTTCTCTCCAGGCTCCATTGGGGCCTCTTCTGGACTTGCTTCCAAGGCCTCCTTTTCACCTCTAGTTTGGCATTCACATTGGCTTCTGTAGGTTTTCCTTTGCCAGACTGAGCACTTTTCCTGTAGTGGGAACATCTCAACTTCTATCTTAGTGCAGGCTTGGTGCTACTTGTTGGGACCAGATTTTAATCATGTTACTTTCAGAGTCATTGCCATTTATTTATTATAACTATTCTTCCCAATTTTATGCTTGCTTCTTTTAACTTATTTACTAGTTGTTAAAATAATGAGTGGATTCTCTAATATTCTTCAAAGTGATCAATTAGGGTAGTTTTATATTTAAACATGTTCAATGTGTTTGAATGTATATTTGTTTTCCTTATTGAAATTGAGATCATACTATTGTTAGCTAAAGGGAACCTGTTCAGCTGGGCTTCTAGATCCTTTTGACGTGACATTACAAGTCTTTGTTAGTTGTTGATCAAACTCATGACCTTGTGCTTGCCAGGCAGGCACTTATGCTGCTGAGCTAAATCCCCAGCCCTTGTTTTGCTACTTTATATGGCAAAATGTTCCAGTTTTGTCTTGTACAATACTGACCTAGATTGGAATCAGGTATTTACTCAAAGGACCCTGGTTTCTTTGAGTAACGTGGTACATTAAAAAACCCTACATGCGCCATTTGTGGACTACAGAGGAAAGAGAACAAGAAGTCACCAAGAAGGAGGCCCTCCCTGCTAACCAGCATCATGCATGTGGGGAGGAAACAAGAAGAGCCAGCCCTGCTCCCACCCCTTTAAGCAACTGGATGATCTGGAGAAACACAGGCTGACATGATAACTATTGAGGTGAAATGCAATTTGATGCTTGTAGTGTTTGGTGTTTCACTGACTTTGTAGGTCTAGGGCCGATGACCTGATCCATCTATTTAGAGCATCATAGGTATGCACTGTGGCATCAGTGGGGGATCTTCTTCTGAAGGTGATAGCCATTTTAAATTTCCTATCATCTTGTTTTGAAATCCTGTATCATTTTCATTTTTTGTGGGGTTGGGTTTTATTGTTTTGTTTTGTTTCATTTTGTTATATTGGATGGCATGAGTAGCTATTTCAAAAATAGCAAAATATATTATGGTACAAATTTCAGATTTACTATTGTCTTGTTTTGAATTCTTTTATTACAGTCATTGTTTTTTTAATACTATTCTGTTCTGTTCTGTTTGATTTTTTACTGTGTCTAAATGTGTCTGCATCTATTTTGAAGACAAGAAGAAGCATTATGGTAACCATTGTTAATTTTGTATTGTTTTGAAGTCCTGTGTCACTTAACACTGTTTTTTCTGATTGGCTTTATTCTGTTTTATTTTTCTTGGTTTTATTCTCTTTAAAATAAAAACAAAAAGTTTTTAAAAACCTACATGGGATCAGATGTTTGCCAGCTGTTCCTCAGACAAAGGATTACTATTGAGAACATAAAAAGAATTCAAAAAAATTAGTCCTCCAAAATTTAAAGACCCAATCCAAAAATGGGCAGCTGAGGTGAATACACACTTGTCAGATGAAGAAATACAAACTGCAAATAAATATATGAAAAAATGTTCAACATCACTGGTCATTCAAGAAATACAAATTAAAACAACACTGAAATTCCACCTCATCCCAGAAAGAATGGCTATTATTAAGAAATCAACTGCTAACAAATGCTGGATAAGCTGTGGGGAAAAAGGAACTCCTCTCTATTGTTGGTGGAAGTGTAGACTGGTGCAACCACTATGAAAATCAGTAAGGGAATTCCTCAAAAAACTAGAATTGGAGATCCCATTTGACCCAGCTATTCCTCTTCTGGATATCTTACCAGAAGAATTAAAAACATCATACCATAGAAATACATGTGTACCCATATATATAGCAGCACAATTTGTAATAGCTAGATCTTGGAAACAACCTAAATGCCCATCCACTGAGGAATGGATAAAAAGGATGTGGTATTTTTATACAGTGAAGTACTACTCATCCATAAAGAAGGATAAACTTGAGACTTTTATAGGTAAATGGATGCAGTTTGAGACCATGATCATTAGTGAAATAAATCAGCTACCCATATGTAAACTTCATATTGTCTCACTAGTGTGAGAAGCTAAAAAAAGATACTTAAGACAGTTATACTACTCTCTGAGCTTACTGAAGAGAAAGATTTGTGCTAGTATTGCTCGATTAAACATAGATGTCTTGTACTCTGAGTAACTGATTTGAAGATAACCATATGCAATTTATATACACCATTGTTATTCCCTAATTGTTGTGTTTGGAAACTTTTTTTTCTCTTTAAAAGAAAAAGCCCTACAAAGGGCTGGATATATAGTGCAGTGGTACAGTGCCTGCAATTTTTGGTACCAAAAAAAAAAAAAACAAACCTTACAAGCACTAGGATATTGTAATTACTGGTCTTGAGTTAGGCACACACTTAAATTTTACATGGTTATAATCAGAATGATGTATCATTTTATACTCTGCTTTTTTCTATAAATTACCATTGTAAATGTGTTTATTTAGTCCTGTATATTTTTCTAATTTTTAATTATAAAAAGATTTGATCATATAGTAAATAAATAGTATACTGAATAGATTCACATGGTTTCACATATTGTCAAGACTTTGTCACATTTGTTGCATTTACCCGTTTTAGCATTTGTTTGCTAGAATATTTTAAAGCAAATTTGAGACATGTGCATAAGTCTATAAATACCATTTGAGTGAATGTCCCGTACCTTATATATACACCCCCACCCAAGTTAGACATTTGTCTGACTTCCACTTGCTCACTATTATGTATAGCACAAGCCTGATATGGCATGTGGGTGGCACTCCTTCTGAGAGTTTCACCTGGGTGGATCAGCCATAGCCTGTAGGTATTGACCATCATCACAGTTTCTTTGGAAGATTTCTTGGACAGTGTATTTTCTTATCCTGTCTTGGGAAGCATACCAGTTGAAGCGCTGCTGGCTTGCAAAAGAAAGTGCTAGGTTTTATATATAGTACAGAAGCTAGTTTTCTTGTGAGAGTTACAGAAATGGATCTGAGGACTGAGGATGTAACTCAGTGGAATAGAACACTTGTGAGGTCCTGGGTTCAATTTCAAACACACACACACACACACACACACACACACACACGAGTCTATTTTAATGTTTTAGGTTTTTAGACAAGAAAATTGATTATAGGTTAAATATGTACCAACTTTTTAAAATGCCAACAGAGACTACAGTGGGTTGAAGTTAAAGCCTTTTAGAAGTCTGTCAAGACATTGTCATTAACAAATGATGAGAGTTCCCTATGTACATGTTCACCTCAGTGCTTATAGTCATGTTAAAGAAGCCACTTTAACTGTAATACCAGGAGTCCGTATCATACAGATAGTAAAAACCAGTGCTGTAAGTTTCTAGAAGGGATTGATGTATCACCAGTGAGTTCAGTGTTGTGAGATCTACATATGGATTTTACCTGTTGGATAATCTGCCATCTCTTGTTTTCAGAGACCTCATACTTCTTATACTTCTTAGGACTCAATTTGTGTGTTACTCTGAGGAAACTTTTTTTGTCCCACCTTCCCATCAGAGTGAGTTACGGAATTCCTTTACTGTCCTGTGTTGTTGCTCTGTCTTGGTGCTATTCAGTAACCACTGGCTTATGCTTTTGTTCAGACCAATAGCTTCTACCATGCACATGGTGCTTTGTTGATCTTTGGTACCTGAAGCACACTAAGTTATTGGTTAACTAGTACAGCATTTTATATACATCTAAATTTTGAACAAATATTAATGCTGAGTTTGATTATATTTCTCTGAGAAGAGCTTGAGCTACAAATGAATTGAAGCATGATTATTGCTTTCTGGGGGCAGCCAGCATGGGCAGAGAGAACCAGACAGATCCACCTCTGCCTGCCAGGCACCTCCACTGGAAGTCCCCTTTCTGTGGGCAACCAGTGCAGACAGAGAGAACTAGACAGATCCACGTCTGTCTGTTGGGTGCCACCACAGGAAGACCCCTTCCTGTGAGTGGCCAGCACAGGCAGAGAAAACCAGCAGATCTGCCTCCACTTGCTGGACACAGGTACCAGAGGGCCCCTTCCTGCAGGTGGCCAGTGCAGGCAGAGAGAGCAGACAGATCTGCCTCCACCTGCTGAGCAGTGCCACCAGAAGTCTCCTTCCAGCACACAGCCTGCAGGATCAGGGAAACTCAACCAGGTAAGCCCTGTGCACCTGTAGGCTGCCACTGGAGGCCCTTGGTTCCTTTGAGCAGCCATCACCCACCAGGAGAGTCAGAAAAACACCCCTGTGTGCCTGCCACCATCGCGGAAGTCCCGGTGTAGGTACACAGGCTGAGAGAAGCACCTCACCTCCAGGCATCCCTGATCATCAGGAAGCCCCAGTGTTGCTGCACAGATCTGCCCAAAGCCCTGCTACCACCCTGTAAATCGGAGGTCAGAGGAACCCAGATGCCTATCCCATTCTCCTACACTGTGGAAGGGATGCCAGCTAGTACCTGGGGCCCCACAACTACCTTGTTGGGAGGAACCCAGGAGATGTTGAGACAAAAGAACAAAAGGCCATCTCAGACCTCCAGCCCACACAGAACAAGTCTGGGAGATACCGTCATGGAAGAAAATGGAAGTCACACACCTGAAATCTCTGAGGGGATAGCAACAGAGATAAGGAAACAACTTCATGAGATTGTGAAAGCAATCCAATCAGATATAATGTCTCATGTGAAAGAAGAAATCACAAACTTACTGAAAGAATTGCTCAGCATGTCTAAAGAAGATGTAGATAAAAAAAGAGGAGCATAGGAAAATGGTGGAAATCTTGAGTAAATATAAAAAAGAATTGCAATGCATGAAACTGATTCAAAGAGAGATCCAGAAAATTAAAAAGTCAATCAAAAACTGGCAAAACTACTTGAAAGAGACTGAAGATAGACTTTCAAACCTTGAAGATAAGATTGCAGCTACCGATCGTGAAAGGAAATATCTCCTAAAAATAACAAGGAATCACGAAATAACAATTCAGTGGCTGCAAGATGACACAATGAAGCATAATTTAAGAGTGATAAGTGCCCTGAAGAAGCAGGGGTCAACACAAATGAAATTAAAAGGTTACTTACAGAAGTAATAGCACAAAGCTTCCCAAACATGGGGTAAAGGATCTGGCATTCAGATAAGTGAGGCATATAGAACACCAGGTAGCCATAACCAAAGTAAAGCTACACCCAGTCATATAATGATCAATATCCCAGAAATTCAGCATAAAAACAATGTTAAAAGCTGTTAGAGAAAAGAAACAGATCACCCATAAAAGAAAGCCAGTCAGAATCACAGCAGACTTAGCAACACAAACCATCAAGTCAAGAAGAGTTTGGAGTGAAGTGTTTCAAACCCTGAAAGAAAACAATTTTCAACCCAGATTGATATACCCTGAAAACCTCCCTTTCAAAATTGATGGAAAAATAAGATACTTCCGTGATAAAGAATAACTGAAGAATTCATGACCACCAAGCCAACCCGACAGGCAGGGCTAAAGGATATTCTAGAGAGAGATAAAGATGACCGTGGTTCCAGGAATAGCAGCAAAGGAGGATCGCCAAACAGGCCAGGCAGTTAAATGAGGGGGAAAAGTGGAGGGCCAACAACAGGGGATAGCATGGCAGAGACAAACCAATGTATGCTGGTTGTAACCGTTAATGCAGAGGCCTCAGTTCAGCAATAAAAAGAAACACAGGGAGAGTGGATCAAGAAATAAGATCCATTGGTACTGTGTACAAGAAACACATTTACCTGGAAAAGAAGTTCATAGACTGAAAATGAAAGGAGAAAAACCAGTTGTTCCATGTGACAGGAGACCAGAACAAAAACAAGGGTAACTTGCCCATCAACTGAAGAATGCGTAAGAAGTGGTATTTTCATGCAGTGGAAAGCTACCCAGCTATAAAGTAAAGTAATCTGGAGAATAGATACAACTGGAGATCATGTTCATGAGCAAGTCAGTTTGAACTCACACGTAAAACCCTGGCATAAAAAACAGAAGGAGTTAATCCAAAAGCAAAATAGTTACTGTAAGAGTGATAGGGGAGGAAACACCTGGGACAGAACCGCTGTTAATTTCTTACTGTCTTGTGTTGAACTCTTGTATTGTTTGCACAATTTTGTTAGGTTTGGCTTTGTTCTGTCTTGTTTTGTTAGATTTTACTTTGTCTGATGATATGGCCAGCTATTTTGAACAAAATGGGATATATTATGTTAATCATGGTTGGCTTCCTATTGTTTTGAAGTCTTAAAATGCTTTCATTCATTTGTTTAGTTGGTTTTTTTCTGTTTTGTTTGATTTTATTATGTGTGATGGTATGAAGAAAACAAACCATTGCTGATATTCTATCATTTTGTTTTGAAGTCCTATCATGCTTTTGTTCTTCTGTTTTGATTGGTTCTATTCTGTTGTGTTTTATTTGATTGTATCATATGTGATGGTATGGACAACTTGTTTGAGTAAAAAGAGATATTATAGTAGCCATTTATCATTTCCTGTTATATGGTTTTGAAATCCTGTAATGCCGTCATTATTTTGAATGACTTTATACTATTTTGCTATGTTTGATATTATTGTGTGTGAAGGTATGGTCAAGTATTTCAAAGAAAACAAGAGACATGGTAACCCCTGTTGATGTCCTCTTGTTGTGAAGTCCTGTGTTGCTTGCATTGTCTGTTCTGATTTTCTTTGTTCTGTTCTGTTTTGTTTTGATTCATTCTCTTTAAAATAAAAATTTTTTTTTAAAAACATGATTGCCACAGCAACAGGTTTTGGGAACTTCCATGGGATAAGATATAAAGAACTGAATTTTTTGTTTTTTGGTCACATAAATTCTCCTTTAATAGTTATTCTAAATATATTCACACATACAAAAAAACCAGATAGAAATTGTAAGACTCAATTTGGACATGACTCTCTACAATACCCAAACTGTCCAACAGCAAAGGTGTTTGTTCTCAACTGAGCATGGTGTTATCTGCAAACACAGGGTATCATAGAAGAGATGCAATGGAACATGGACTACATCTAAAGATACCCAAGAACTCACACCAGACATCTCAAAGACTTTCGTGTCTTTTGAAACATGAAACTCCAGAGTCCTTTGGTCACTGACATTTACTACGATCTTCCTGCCTAATGTCCCAAAACCTACTAACAGGCCCACTTCTCTTTGTTCCCTACAGATGACCTTTTCACCCTCTGTCTGCCTATACCACGATGCAACAAATTCTAGACCATAGTGCCTTTACATAAGCCTGGTGGTCCCACCTGGCTGTTCCTTACAGAAATATTAATAAATAACACCTGAAATTCTCTACCAAAACCTAAACATTAACAGCTCAGTCTATTTTCTAACGTGTATTTTTTCTGTTTATGTGTACTTCAAATACACATATACGAGAGATTATACTACCCTTTGTACCTTAATTTAATACACTGAAAATGTTTCCCTCTGTGTCAAACAGTCTTCTAATATGGCTTATAATTACTACTTGGGCAGAATGACTTTTCTCAATATGTGTAATAAAAAAACACTTTGAACATTTTTACATGGCCTTGATGTTGATTGGTTTTTATTATTTAACCAAAATATATAAGTAAAAACTTTGAATTATAAACATTATTTGCACTTATTTCTCTTGCACAATTATAAGACCAAAACACATTTATAAATTAATATAAAATATCAAAACCAATGTAATTCACACTAACAACAGTAAATGTTTTGCAAGAACTAAACTGGTAGTTAGAAACATGAATATGACACTTACTCCTGTGGAGCCTGTGTGTTCTAAGTCTCATTCTTTTCTCCCACTGTATTTCTATCTTTGAACGTCAGTGAAACCTTACTTTTGTATAGCACGTCATTTGGCTTTTAATTGATATGACCATACTAACTATGTATCATCACCTCTGTCCTTTGTTACTAATTATTAGTGTGTGAAAACTAAAGAACTTACTGTTTGATCTCATTAAGACTTAAAATGCAGTGGGGGGGGGCTTGAGGTGGGACTTCATGGTAGAGTTCTTGCGTTGCATTTGCAAGACCCTGCGTTGGATCCCTACCACCAAAAAAAAGCAATGTGGAACAGCAAGGGTCAGAACTTTCAAGATGATCATTCAGATACTAAAACCTACACTTAGGTATTTCTAAAGGCATAACTTTATGTTTATGTGTGTTAAAAATCAACATTTAGGTGAAAACTTAAAGATAAAACAAAATGTTCTGAGGTGGATTTACAGATCCCTGAAGATTTGTATTTGAAAAGTCCTAAATAACTGAAAAGCATGAGCTCTGAGGTTAGTCCTGGATTGGAATCCAAACTAAGCCTCTCATGTGCTCTGTGGGCTTGGGCAAGTTTCTTAATCTTTCTGAAGTTTAATTTCGTGTTCTGTAAAATGGAGGTAATGGTAACTCTGATCAACTAATTGGAGGTCCCTCAGAGGTATGCAAATGTGAATCATGTGTTTTTCTAGCCAGAACTCAAAAGGGTGCATGCTATTTTCCCCCTTGCAGTACTGAGAATTTGAGATTGTACTAAGAAGCCCTTCACCCTTGAGCTACATTCTCTACATCTCTTTTTTCTCTTTTCTTTTTCTTTCTTTTGAGTAATGTTCTTGCTTAGTTTCCCAGACCAACCTTGAGTTTGCAGTCCTCTTGCATTAGCTTCCTGAGTAGCTATAATTTAAATGCCCAGCCTCTTCTACAAACCCTTGATTATTTCAGCTCCACTATGGAATGCCCTACCTTGTGCAAACTCACCTTCTCTGTCTTTTAAAGCTGTGGATTCTATTTACCAATTTTGGGTTAACTGGGAAACCCTCACTCAACGTTTGCCTATGTGTTTATGTGGTAGTTTACTGTGATGTTAAATATGATAATGCCAGGCACATTAGAAGCACTCTATAAGTGGTAACTATTATAGTTTGTGTGGTGCCACATCTAACAGTATTTGATGTTTCTTTCCTTGGACATTTAGGTATTTTACCTTTTTATTTTTTTTGGTGATAGACTGAGCACAGGGCCTCATGCATGCTAGGCACACACTTTACCACTGGGATATGTTCTCAGTCCTTTATTATTTTAAATAATGGTACAATAGTCTTTAGAGTATCATACATCTTTACATATACTTTGAGCTCTTTTTTTATTTTTAGTAGCAGGAATTGAATCCAGGACAACTTGCTCTTGCCAGGCAAGGTGCTGTGCCTCTGAGCTACAGCCCAACCTTATACTTATACTCTGGATGAATTCTTATAAATAGAATTTCTAACTCAAAGGATATAGTTAATCATAAGGTTTTTGATATATCATACCAAGTTATCTCTCAAAAAATAATTTCGGCTTTCATGATTCTTTGATATTAGACATAATTTTTAAAAACATTTAAGAATATGATTTGAAATTTGTTTGGTTGCTACTGAGTTTGAATATATTTTCATGTATTATCAACTTGGATTTTTTAATGAATTGCTTATTCAGGTGTTAGATACTGTGTTACCTGACACCTACACCTTAAAGGAAAGGTTTACTTGGCTCACAGTTTCAGAGGATTCCATCCATGGTTGTCTTCTTCAGGGCAGAAACATCATTGAACAACAAAATGCTTAGTTGTTAGCAAAGCAGGGAAACAGTGTCAGAGAGAAAGTTATGAGAGCAAGATCTACCAAGATATACCCAGAAATGGGTATATTTTTCCCACTTCCCAAGATAATCAAGTTGACTGTATTAACTAGCTGGATACTTTGTGATGTAAATAGCTAAAGTATTTAGAAAGATCAAATGGCATCAGGCATTATGAAAAGAGAACTAGGATAACTTGAGCAGGAACTCTCCAAAGCAGGGAAAGATAATGAACCTGATCAGATGTCTTGTTAATTTAATGATTCCTTTTTTGACACCTATAGAATTGTGATTCTATTGATTTCTCCCATCTAGCATTTTGGTCTTAAAGCAGTTTCAAAGTCTACCTCAGCTGTGCCCCACTTTGTGGCACTCCTTGATTTCCTCCTAAACAAAATTTGTCTTCCCACAGCATCCTGCCATACCTCTATATGGCTCTTTTTTACTTTTTTAAGAGGTTTTTTTGGAGGGGGAGGTCTGTTTCTTTTTTGAAACAGGGTCTTGCTGTGTAGCCCAGGGTGCCCTTGAACTTGCACCAATCCTCCTGCCTCAGTCACCTGTGTGCTGGTATTACCGGCAGATGCTACCGTACCTGGCCTGTGGGGCTCTTACATATGCAGTGCAACTTTAAAAAAAAAGTCTCACCCTTTAATTATGTGAACTCCTCAAGGGAAGCCATTTTTCTTTTTTGACCTAGCATGTGGCATGTAGGCACTCAAGCAGGAGATAAGGTTGTGAGAATTGTTGCAAGAATGTAGTATAGTCATTAATTCCACTTGGAGTGGGACAGTGTCAGAAAGCTAGACAGATCATGAGAAATTGAGCTGGGGTGTAAAGAATGAGTAAGAGTTCAACAAATAGGCAAAGAATGTTTTAGATCATGACAACTGCTTATACCAAAGGTCTTAAGATGTGAGCATATGGATGCTGAACAAAGGTATATGGATAGGAATGATGAACATTAAATTTAGATGATCCAATCTGTTGTCCTCATTACTCCTATCTTTATTACCTTTGTTCCCCATGATCCTTTTGCTTTGTCTGGAAACTCTTCTCTTTCCCCTAACTGCTTAAATCCTATCAGTCATTCAAAAATGTTACTGGGTGCTTAATATGTTCCATGCACCAAGGGAAAGGATCAAAAATGGTTTCATGGACAACTCTGAATTGTATCATGAGAATGTTAGTTCCAACCTGCAAAGTGAGGTAAAGGAATAGTACCTTACTCAGATTTCACTGAATGATTCCAGTTCCTCCTGAGAACTGAAACATTTTCTGTTGTAGCATTTATAGATAAAATAGATATTCTTAACAATCAAGAGTGTTACAGTGTATTTATTCACCAGTAGTTAGGATAATAGATTCTTTCAGACTAGGATTAGACAAAGAAAATAGTTTTATAATTTTCTATAGCTAAACCAACTGCTTCTTTCTCAGTTCTTATCTGTTGCTTTAGAAACTTGCATCATAATAAATCTTTGGACTTGATAAAGCATGCTTGAAACTCAGTGATGTGAAACAGCCATTTTATTTTGCTCACAGCTTTTTTGGGTCAGGAGTTCAGACAGAGCACAGCAGGAATTTGTGCCCCATGATACCTAGGGCCTCAACTGGGAAGGGTTGAATGACTTAGGATAGCTTCACTGCTAGGAGCTGCAGTAACCTGAAAGTGTCTTCTCTCCCATGCCCGTCACCAGGGCAAAGATAAATCAAGGCTGGCCTCACCTGGGGCCTCTTGATTGGACGCCTGGAAGGAACCTCTCCTACAACCTGAGGTTCCTCAAACCATTTGGTCTCAGGTAACTAAGATGTACTTCTTGGTAGTTCAGGGGCTGCAAAAGTGAATGTTTTAGTGGCTAAGATGGAAATTTCAGGCCTTTTATTTTATTTTATTTTATTTTATTTTTTTGAGACAAGGTCTCGCCATTGAACTCATTTTGTAGCCCATGCTGATCTTGAATTCACAGCAATCTTCTTGCCACAGCCTTCTGAGTGTTAGGATTACAGGTATGTGCCTCCATGTCTGGCTAGGCCTTTTAAGATAAATGATCTGGCATTTGAAGTTGCATATTGTTAATGTTTGCTACACTGTATTGGTGGAAAGAGTTACAAGTTCATTTAAAGGAAAGGAAAGATAGGTTTCCAACCTCTTAATAATTGGAGTGTGGACAATTTGTAGCCTTAAAAACCTGCTACAATAATTATTTGTCAGGACAGTCTGCTTTATATCTTTTCAAACTTAACTTCTTTAACAAGGCTCCTTGTATGAAACAGTATGTCCTACACACTACCCTTTCTCCATTCCGTAATCTTCTTTAGTTGGGAACGAGACTTTTTTTCTGTATTAACTGTCTCCAAATCATCATCAGTTGAGAACAATGTCTGGCAAATCATTGCTATTTCATAATATTACTGGCTAGTGGAAGAGAGTGCTTACTGTGTTTCTGTGAGTTGGAGAGGAGAGGGTATCTATAAGGCATCTGCTGCATCATCATCTAATTAAGAATGTATCCTGGAGTCATCTGTTGAGTCATAATTAATTTTTCCTTCAGTAGTCATGTGCAGAGACTGACTATGGAGGTGGTACTGCACATTTGTTTCCAAGACTGTGTACACTGAGAACTCTGTTTCAACCACAGATCTCTGCTGGCCTGCCAGTCTCTTAGCAACTTCTAGACGCCCTGCATGCCTTCTTCAGGCTGCAAAGACTAAACGGTGCTACCCGAAGCTCTTCTTTTTGCTTCTTCCGCCTGCTATATCTGAGCACTTGCCATTCTTTTTTGTCTTTTTCCTTTTTATCGGTACTGGGGATCAAATTCACAACTGCCTGCTTGCAAGGCAGGTGCTTATGCCGCTGAGCTAAATCCCCAGCCCCTAGCACTTGCCATTCTTTACTGGCAGAGAATGAGATGATGAATGAACTTAGTAGTCTGCAACCCACTTCCATGTTATCTCTGGAAAAATAGAGTCTTGTTTTGTTTTGTTTTTTTGGATACTGTGAGTTGAACTCAGAACCTCGTGCTTGCCAGGCAGGCGCTGCACCACTGAGCTAAAACCCTGGCCTCAAAAACAGATTTAATATATCTGAAGCTCTAATGCTATATGAGTTATACCCATTTTGGAGGAGTGTCTGTAGAGGGGATGTGTGAAAGAGAATCATGTTTTGGTTCTTTTGTCCTGCTCTCTTTTGTCTTCATAGGGCCAGAAGGTGCAGGCTTCTGTTTTACTTCCCTTCCCACGTGGCCAGGGCTTCTAGGTAATATCCTGCTTTCCAGCCTCTCAACTGCAAGTCGGGAGGCATTTCATATATGGAGTACATGAGGAAAACCACCCAGTCAGTACAAGGACACCAATTAGGAAGCTTTCAAAAATACTTTAATTCTGTGTTATATTGAGGTCCAGAGTAAAATGGTCTAAGGTATGGCTAAATGTAGTTACAGCCTGACTAGCTTCCTTCTGCCAAACTTTATCTTCACATTCCAGCACTGTAAAGGAGTTTGGAGAGTATGTATCCAGAAAATTTAGGGTCATCACTGTGACTCTTTATGTGTTGGCTTGTCCTTGTTGCTGACTTTAGGAGTATGTTCTTGAGTCTCCGTTTTTCTCGCTTTTTTGTTTTTGTTTGTTTTTATTTTTGGTACTAGGGATCAAACTCATGACCTTGTGCTTGCCAGGCAGGTGCTGTGCCACTGAGCTATATCCTCGGCCCTCTATGCATAACATTAAGATATGCCAGCAGTCTTCTGATAGCAGCCATTACAAGTTAATCATGTTAGAAGACAAGACCCTACGATATACATTCTGGTTCGATAACTGCCAGTTGTTGAAGTTCTATGCTATATACAAAGTTGTGTTTTTATTAATAGTGTTATATAATGATATATTCAGTTATACTATGTCTGATGATATAGCCAGTTCTATTGAAGATAACAAGAGACAACACAGGAACTATGGTAGAAGTCCTTGCACAATGGTCTTATATGTCTTTTTTGTTTCATGTGTTTATAGGAATATGTTTTGTTCTGTCTTGCTTTGTTTCGCTTCTACCTCTAATATAGAAAGAACAGAAATACATGCTAAGACTCATGCATGTGTAGAATCTATAAACAGTTTATGAGAGCTGATCTTATGACACATGATGAAATGAACAGATACTTTGAGGAAAAAGAGTCACTAAAGAACCCAGTGCTGACTCTGGTGTGTCATAATGTGAAACCCAGCAATAGTATTATTCTCTGTTCAGAGTGATATTAGCCTGCTTGGGTTTTTTCTTTCTCAACACAAATGAAGATATGGATAACTGCATGTATGTTTAAGTGTATAGGATTGATAACCATATTTCTAAGTTTTTATTGAACAGTTGAACAGAACTGTTTGCAGTCTCACTATTTGAATTCTCACTTTACATGTTCCATTTTTGTATCTTGAATAACTATTTGTAAAATGACAATATGTAAACATCAACCAGTGATTTCTTACTGTTTATTTTTTCTCTGAATGCATGTATTATTTCTACCTATTTTCTGTTTTGTTTAGTCTTTCTTTAAATAAAATTAAAAAAAACAAGTTAATCATGTTAAATCTTGATTATTAAATAGATATTTAGATGATTTACAGGAAAACTTCATTCCAGTCCATTCTTTGTAATGGTTCCTAACACTAAATATTTCCAAATGACCTAGTGAACTTTAAAAAAAAATTTTTTTTTTTAGTATCAGCCTGCTCTTTTCTGGTGATTTTTTTTTTTTTTGGTCTTTTTCATTTTCATTTTTATCGGTACCCAAAATCAAACTCACAACTGCCTGCTTGCTAAACCCCCAGCCCCAGCCTGCTCTTTTCTAAGCAAATCAGAATCTCGGAGAGATAGAGCCCAAGGTGTTTTATGTTGTTTAAAAGTTCTTCACTGGACTTTTCTGATTAAAACCTCTGGGAAGAAAAATATTGGCAATACAGTTTTGTTCTAGGAACAAGTCTTTTTGTGAGACTATCTAATTTGGACTTGACCAGATTTACTGCTTGCTGCTGTGTGTTCCAAAGCAGCAGCTTTCTAACCCTGTTATCCCAGTCTGTTTGTAAACAAGTGCCTTCTTATTTGCATGAACTTTCCTATTAAGGTTTTTGGTTAACTGAATTGGTTCTTGGTGAACTCTGAGCCAGTAAATACTGTGCTCTTTTGTTTCTGCACATGGGGTTTGTGGTGTTAATGTCAATTTCTCCTTTAAAGCTACCTTGTTTGAACTACTGAGTTTATGTGTGATGGTGCATACGAAAGGATCTGTATCATTCTGAAGAGAATAAGGTAGTATTATAGTATTATCTTGGTTTAAAATTACTGTGCGTCAGGTGCCTAAAATACCTGTGGTATGTGGGAACCTCTTGTAGGCATTGCGAGGAATTAAGGTGGTATAACAAGGAATCATCCTAAACTGATGATATTGGTGATCTCTGGATTTGCGTGGGAGTGATGGTGAAGGAGCCTTCCACTTTGTGGTGTCTCATTTTAAAAAAAATGATAGCTTTGTTGAGATATAATACATACCACAAAAATCTTCATTTTAAAGTATATAATCAATGTTTTCAGTATATTCACAAAATTGAACAATCAGCACCACTGATTGTAGAGCATTCTCATGCTAAAAAAAAAAAACAAAAAAAAACCTCATAGGCAGATGCTGTCCATTTTCCCAACTGCAGTCCCTGGCAGCCATTCTTCTGCTTTCTGTCTCTATCGACATTTCATATAAATGGAATCATGCAAGATATGGCTTGTTTTCTGACCTCTTTTGGTTACCAGTGTTTTCAAGTCCCTTTCATGTCGTGTTGTATATCAGTACTCCATTCCTTTTTATCACTGAATAATATCCCATTGCATGAGTATTTTGTTTATTCATCTGTTGGTGGGTACTTGAGCTGTTTTCACTTTTTTATTTTAAATAATGTCTCTACTAAACATTCAAGTACAAGATTTTGCATAGAGATATGTTTCAGTTCTCTTGGTTTTATGCCTAGGAATGGAGTTGCTGGATCACATGATAACTCGTTTAACTTTTTGAGGAACTACCAGACTCTCCATTTCTAAATGAAAAGGACATAGATTCACCCTTCATTTTAACCTCAGATGTTTCTCCAAAGTGAAATATCACCTTCCCCATTGTGATCTCAGAGCATGTAAATGAGACTCACTACTAAAACCCACTGCATTGTATCAACAAGTTAGTAATGTGTATATCTTGTTCCTGTTGGATTAGGAGGACCTTATGGGCAAACACTAGATCTTATGCTGTTTGTAAAATCTGCAAAGCAATGTATGTACTTATTATATATACTTATTGTATATATTTGAATTGTGGTATGTTGACATTCTTAGACTTTCCAAATTGATTTCAAGAGGAAAAATCTTTTCTGACCAAAACTTTTGTAGGTTACTTCTTAGGTGAAGTTTCTCATTATTCTGTTTCTACTAAAAGAAGTATGGTTTAAGGCAAAATAAGTGTTAACTTTTTTTTTTCCAGACAAGGTCTTGCCTTACAGTTCAGGCTGGCCTTGAACTTGTAACCCAGGCTGGCCTCAAACTTGTGGCAGTCCTCCCACTGCAGCCTCCTGAAAGGATTACAGGCATGTGCAACCATGCTTGCTGTATTTAAACAAAAGAAGCTACGGTGGGAATAGGATCACGTTATTACTTAATTTGAAGTTATATTCTAGAAAGATTTACATAGCTCTCAGGTAAGGTTTCGAGAGAGCATTTGGGTAAAGATAAATTATATTTTGAGATTATATTGTGAGCCCCATCTGTAAACAATTAGCGTTATACAATAGCATCATATATTGAGTACTTACTACCTATGAGGCACCATTTTGAGCTTATCCTGTATATTATCTTCAAAGAAGTCCTAAAAGACTTATTTTCTTTTTTGTAGATAATGAACAGAGAATTTAGGAAAACTATGTATTTTTCCCATTAGAAAATAAAGTAACCAGATTTTGACTGGAGCAATCTTTCTCCAGTGCTTTGTATATAAATTAACATCTGTTTAAGTCAGACAGATAAGCGTTTAAATCCTGGCTGTACTGTATAATAAGAATGTGACCTGGGACAAGTTATTTAGCTTTCCTATACCTCACTTTCCACATAGGGATGGTTGGAAGATTGTGAGTAAAATTCCTCATTGTGTTTTAATTCCTACAATTTCTTTGTATTTTTTAATTAACATTGACAGTGGTGAGATATGATAATGATGGCAGATTTCAACTACAGTCACGTGCTGCATAATGGTATTCTGGAAAGCAGACTACATATATGACATTGGTCTTATAAGATTGTAATGAACCTGACTAATTTCTATCAATATTTTCAGCTGTATCTTTTCTGTGTTTACATACATAGATGCTTACCACTATGCCACAGTTCCCTACAGTACAGTATCATGCTATACAGATTCGTGCCCAGGAACAGTAAACTGAACCATAAATGCTAGGGATGTGGTAGGTTACACCATCTAGGTTTGCATAAGTATATTCAGTGATGTGCACATAAGGATGAAGTTGCCTAATGATTCACTTCTCAGAACACATCTTCATCACAGTGTAACTTATCACTGTGTGTTTTTTTTTTAACTTATCACTGTGTTTGATTTGAGGGGGTGATTATATGCCAATAAGGTGTTCAACACATCTGTTTCTAGTCATAGTGGTAACTTTGCTTTCTTAACCCATTAAGAAAGGAACTATTGTTACCATAGACTCAGTTTGGACTCAGTGGGAAAGATCTTGTTAATATAATGACAACTTGAAATCATAATGGTCAGTTTAGTTTGTTTGTAGTAAAAAAAGAAAATAATGCTAGGAATAAAATTTCCAGAAAATGTGAAGAAAACCTTGACTAGTGGCAGTACATCTAGAGATTGCAACCCAAGAGGTCACACCAGATAAGGAATAGCCAGAACCTTAGAGCCCTTTTGGTGTGAAAGAAAGAAGAGCCTTGGTGGTTTTAATATTTTTTGTAGCTGTGCTTTTTTTGTGTGTGTACCTTAATGTTTGAATTGATAAATTCTCTATTTCATGCCTATTTCTTGTGAATAGAGTATCATTCTCTATTTGTCAGGCTTGACCTATTGTCTTTTAGAAGTAGAATACTATTTCTAAAATCAAACTAAAGCTGCTTATTGTTAAGCATGTTTTCTGAGAAACTAAGAGAATCTAAGAAGTCACTATGAGTAAATGAATTATGCCTCATAGCTACCAATTTTGATCTCATATTGTTGATCATGTTGGAGTCCTTGTTACTAGATCTCACAAAGTACATATTTTCTGCTCTGAAACCTACAGGGACTTCATTAGAACTGATGGAACAATATTTTCCAGTGTTTGGAGTGGTTAGGAAAATTGACTTTATTACGGCTAAGGGGCTAATGATTACAACTGACTTTAAAAAGGAAAGAATAAGTCATTTTCTATGCATAGTGACTTAATTTTGTGTTGGGGACTCTTCAATACAAAGAATAATTACCTCTTAGAAGATCTGTTAGGCATAAAAATGTAAATATTGCTTATTAATTATGCTAGGGGGAAAAGCATAGCTTGAGCTTTCCCCTTGGAAGATCCAGGAAAACTTTGTTTTGGAATACTGTGGCCCTAGCAGAGTATAAAGGAACTACAGCCTTTTATTGTATACGTACAGGATGCTTCTCACTAGGCATGTAAATGCTGGTGCTCAGCCTTCTGGGACCTAGATAGAATGGAATCCATCAATCTCTGGGTAACTGAGGGCCACTGAGAAAAATGCTGCAGTGCTGATGTAAAGTGCCGTGATAGCACAGTAGAGGGTGCAACAAATGGACCGAGGATGGTCAGAGAAGGCTTTGGTGAACTAAAAGCACCGTACGAGTTGGACTAGGAGGAGAAAGGGAAGGTGTTTCCACCCGAGATACGTATTTTACAGAACTGGTCCCTGACATGCTGAATGATCAGGATGAAGCTGAGATCGGGAGGAATTGTGGATTTGGTAGGTAAATGTGTTATGAAATCTTTTATATAGCCAGGTATGGTGGTGCACACTTGTAGTCCCAACTGTTTAGGGGAATGAGTGAGGCAGGAGGATTGAAAGGTCCAGGCCAGTCTGGGCAACTTAATAAGTTGCCATCTCAAAATAAAATAAAAAGGGGATATGGCTCAGTGGTAGACACTTGCCTAGCATGCACAAGGCCATGGGTTTAATCCCCAGTGCTGCAAAAATAAAAACAAAACAACTTTGCAGAAATTAGCGCTTTTTATTCTTTAGGGTGCGGGGAGCTAGAATATGTATTGGTTATTATGCCCTGAACTCACATGCCTGATACAGTATTTATAATTAAATAACTTGGGAAGCATTCCACATTTCTTTTTCTCAGAGACTCCATATGTACAAGCTACACTGAAGACTTCAAAATCATAAACCGTTTAACTTGTTTAGCTCATAGTCCCCTTTTTATCTCTTTTACCTTTTAGTAACATGTTTCAGATGTATGACTTAGAGAAAAGAGGAGGAAAATAAAGATTTGTTGGAGAATAAAAAAGAAACCTTGCACACAAATCTGTTAATATCAATTGGGGGCTAGGAGAACTTTTCTTAAATGTAAAGGCAATCTTATTCTGGGAGTGAAGAAGTCGAGGTTCTTACTCTGTCTTTGCTGTTAAACGAGCTTTGTGCCCTTCACTAGTGTACTATCTGACTTCTGAGGTTCTAGTCCTAGCTCCTCCACTTAGAAGCTCTGTGACAGTGGGTTTTGCCTTCCTAAGTCTGTTTTCTCATCTGCAAAATAGGAATACTAATATTTGCCTTATAGAATTGTTAAGAATAATTGCAGCCCAGGGATTTAGCTCAGTGGCATAAGTGACTGCCTTGCAAGTGTGAGGTTGTGAGTTCAATCCCTGGTACCAAAAAACAAAACAAAAAGAATAATTGCAAAGTACTTAGAATAGTTCTGAGTACCTGTTAAGCTTCCCTTCCCAAATCTATTTATTTATATCTATGTATCTACATAGAATCAACATCTGTAGAGCCTGAATATATATATATATGGTCCAAAGAGATGAACTCTTTCACAGCCTCATACTTACTCAGTGTCAGACGTGGAATTTGGAATTTCTGTTTCTTTCCATTGATAGGTGTTGTTTCCTCTCCTATTGATTCTATCGGAAACATGAGTACAGGCTGGGCCTGATGGTGCACACCTATAATCCTAGCACATGGGAGGGTGAGGAGGACTGTCATGAGTTCAAGGCCATCCTGGGCTACATCGCCTAAAGATCATCTCCAAACAAACAAAAAAAAAGAAAAGAAAAGAAGAGAAAAAGAAACATGGATTCAGTATTGCAAATGGCTAATCCTTTGAAGTGCTAACCCATGGTCCAGAGTGAATCATGTTTTTAGCGACAACATTCACTATTGCCTCTTCCCCTCTAGTTGAGAAAGAGTTAACTCCTTGGGCTGAGGTATGTGTGCTTGCAACTTAGGTATATCTAGACATTGTAGTGTGTCAAAATGCTAAAAGAAATACTTCAGCAGAGTGTACCTGTGGATCTCTAACTGTGTAGATATACAGTGTGGACACAGAAGTATGTGAGACTATAAAAACCTACAGCTAACATCATTCTAGATCATGAAATACTGTTTTGCCCTAAAATTAAGAGTATGGCAAGGTTGTCTGTGTAGTTTTATGTGATGTTGAACTATAGATTTTAACCAGTGTAATACAGCATTAAAAAGACGGTGTGTGGTGGCACATGCTTGTAATCCAGCATTTTGGGATACTGAGACAGTAGGATAGCAGGTTTGAGTCCAGCCTGGGCAACTTGGTAAGACCCTATCTCCAAAATAAAACAAAAGGGTAGGGATATAGCTCAGTGCAAACACCCTTAGTTCAATACCCAAAAGAGAAAAGAAAAAAAAGGCTAATTGTCTTTGTTAGATGACGTGATTATGTACACAGTAATTCCTAAGAAATCTTTCCTTAAAAATATGCTGATGGTACTAAGTGAATTTAGCAAGATCACGGGATTTGAGGTCTGTATACAAACTTCCATTACCAATACATGTAAGTTGCCTAAGAAAACAATAGAGTTAAGTAATACTTATTATAGGGACAGCAGTATAGTTCAGTGATAACTCTTGCTTAGCATTAATGAGACCTTAGGTCCGATTTCCAGCACACCCTCCAAATTAAAAACTCTAACTTTAGTTGTATAAAAATTCATAAAACTCAGGTTTCCTGAGTCTTGATCTATAGCTAGACAATGAGATTATCTTCTCATTGCATTAACAAAAATTTTTATAAAACACTCACTCCAACCAGTAGGAAGTCTATTGTGTTGGTCAACTGGGTGATAAAACCTTTCCTAAAAGGAAGGCATTACCTTGATTATTCCCTATGACTTTGCATTTACACTTATAAAACAAGGCAAGAAGACAGGAAGTCAAGAGGGATTTGCTTTTAATCAGGTCTGTAGTTTCTAGGGTATATTTTGAGATCACTTTGTCATGCCATCCATATCAGCACTTTAATTTGGTACTCACGATGAGTGTTTAGAGTTCATTGATGAACTAGCTTCCCTTTGGCAAATAGTGAAGCCCCTGGAGAACAGTAGTCTTAAATTAGACTGAAGACAAGTAAGATTACAATAAGACGTGATGTGAAAAAGGAGTTATTTATGATGGTTCAACAATGTAGATTCTTAAAAATATGTTCTTTCAATTTTCCTTATGAATACGTAGTAGGCACTTAATGCTTGCTTTCCTTGAAGTCATGTTCTCTTTTCCTTTTTTGCTACCAAGCAGCACCTTAAATCCAGTTACAGTGAATATGTCTACCCCATGCTTCAGGCGTGACTAATCCACACATTCCATCTCCGTGGCCACCATGATTATTTGGATTCGGTATGTGACCCAAAAAGGTTCAGACTGAGTATGTTGTGCTTGGTGTGGTGTGTGGATGTAATACCTTTATTGTACCATGATTTACAGTTTTAGTGTCAGAAATGTTCATCAATGTGCTGACCTTAATTTATGCTGACCTTGATCTTATAGAGGCTCATGGAATTACAGAGGTGCAATTAGAGTAAAAGGAATAGAGAAGCAATACCTTCCCTTCAAGTCTGCTAGGAGAATTGAACGAGATTTTCACTGTAGTAGGTCTTTTGCAGTATGGGGATTGAACCTAGGGCCTCTTAAGTACTAGGCAAGCACTCTACTACTGAGCTATATCCCCAGCCCTGGGGTGTTCACTACAGAGCACCTTTGTCTGTATAAAACATAAATTCATGCTTTAAGAGTTTTTTAAATTACTGATGACAAAAACAACTCAAGCAAACTTAAGCAAGAAATAGAAAACATCTTAGAATAATAGTAAAGAAGCTCATAAAATTGGAAGTGTTCTCCATAAGGAGAGCTCTTATGGCCTTGACCACAAAATCATGTCAGTACCCTCAATGCTCTTGTTGTATCTCTTACTGCTTGTCTGTGATTGGTTCTGTTTTCTTTTCAAGATAGCAAGCTTTCTGCAGGTATGGCAGGAGAAAAGGTTGTCATTAGCCCTTGAACGCATCTCTGTGACCTAAAGGGCAAGGTCTCTACTCTTGGCACTCTAGGTTGAAAATCTGGAGAAGAATCTTGACAGTTGGGTCATACTTACATTTCGCTGTGGCTAGAGGATTAGAGAACTCTGGCAGACAACCTAGGCATGGCTGTGCTCTACCTGACACAGCCATGGTAGGTGTGGAAAGGTCTGAAGGCGTCCTCACCTCCATCCTCTTTATATTACATGAAGAGCAGTTCCCTCTAAGAAAAGGGGGAATGATACTAAGTAATTAAGTATGTATCCACAGTTAATTAGTATTCTTTCTCTTTATAAGCAGATTTATTCTCCTTATCTCTTACAGGAATAGGGAAGGGTAAATAGGGAAAACAGTATAAATTTTATTGTGCATTTACTATGTAGTAACTAAAATTTCCATGTACTTAATTTATTTCATCTCATTTAATCTCCACTATAATACAGTGATGTATATATAATACTACTTTTTTAGCCAGAAACAAGCTTCACCTAAGCAACTAGCCCATGTTTATCTAAGTGATAGAACCAGGAGCTGAAACTGGGCCTCTTTTGTTTTTTTTTTTTTCAAATTTCATTAGGCTTTTATGCTGTATTATGTTTTTCAAAATAAAGTGAATTACATTTATCAATTAACATGCAGTCCTTCTTACTCCCTGCTCCAACCTATATTTTGAGTCCCCTCCAAGATTCGTATATTAAAACTCTGGTCTCCAGTTTGCTAATGCTTAGAGGTAGGATTTCTTAGGCCACGAGTAGAATGCTCAGGCTGGGACTGGTGTCCCTATAAAAAAGAAAAATCAGAGAGCTTTCTTCTTCTCTGTCTACCACATGAGGATACAGCAAAAGGCAGCCACTAGTGAACCATACAGCGGAGCTGATGGCTACTTGATGCTGAGCTCCCAGCTTCCAGCTTAAGCCACCCAGTCTCTGATAATGCATTAGAGCAGGCTGAGCTGGTGAGCCCTGCCCCTGTCACTCCCCACCATCTTTCCTTCATCCTGAAGCTTGATTAGAACTTTAAACTAATGTCTTGCAGGTTTATATGGCCATTTTCTCTCACATTTTTGTCTACTAGACTTAAGTATTCTTTTAAACAAAAATGTTTGTAGTTGCCCTCAGACTTGCACAGTAATTGATAAAAAATTGGAGCACAAGTTGGATGTCCTGTATTTGAACATTCACTACTTACTAAATAGGCAGTGTATTCTGTATCTGTTTAAAGTGAAGCCCATGATAGAACTTAGTTCATAGGGTCTGTTGTGAGAATAGAATGAGTAAATGTAAAAACTGCTTAGAATAGAACTAGTCTACGGATCAGTTAGCTCTCATTATTAGGAGTATTACTGTCACTCATCATTAATTCACTCTTCTGGTAAATGCACGAAACATGCAGACTTTGCTTAAGGAACTTTCATTTTGCTACTTGGCTTCACATCTGCAATTTATGTACTTAGTTCACAAAGGAGCTATCTCTTCCCATCTTATGAAAATCTAAGGCAGAAATAAACTCCTGGATTTACAGCCCAGGAAGCACAGTTCTAAGGAGAAAACAGACTCCCTGTCTATCTGGTCCTGTACACACACACACAATTTACATTTACCACCTGTTTCTCCTTATTATACTTATGTTCTGATCTTTTAAACACACAAGTTTAAATAAATTTCCTTCTGTCAGACTGTGGGACCCAGATGAGTCTGGAATGCAGTTTATGCCTCTGAGGTTCTGAAAATGGTTTGGCAGAAGAACTAGGTGGGTCTGAAATTATCTGGCAGGGACCAGAAGCCATGGAGAGCCTGTGTGTGTTTCTTCTGAATGAAATGGAGTATAGTTTCCTTAGTGAGGAACTAGGGCAACATAACAGAATCTCAGAGTTGGAGGCTTCTGTAGAGTATCTGAAGAACATTCTGTGACAACAAAGAAAATGAGGGCTGGGAATACATCTCAGCAGCAGAGGACCTGCCTGTCTGAGATTCTGAGTTCAGTTCCTGGAATGGCGGGGGGTGTAAAAAGGGAAACGGGGGGTACATCACTGTCCGTGAAAGCTTGACATATTTTGAGACACTCCAGTTCTAGGGCCTTTTTCTGTTCTAGCTCAGTCCAGGTAAGTACTTGATTCTAGAATTGAGCTGAAACTTGTTTGTAACTGACATATCTCAAGATTTTGCCTCTGTATCAGAAGGCATATTGGAAACTGTACTTCAAAATGCTATTAAATTCTTTAGTATTTACTGATCTGATGATGTTTCTACCTTTTTAATTTCACCATACATTTGTTCCACTGTTAAATGACTTTCCATATTAAATGATTTGCAGCAAATACTTTCAACCATGTGGACAAATAATCAAAGTGAAAAACTGTAGCCTTTGCCTTTAAAAAGCTCTCACGATGAACTGAGAATACTTTGTAGTAGTAGTAACTTAATTCAAATACCCTAATATTACAGAGTATACAGTCTGTTGTCTTCATTTGCTGCAAATGAACCTGTGGGTGAAATAGAATATTTATTATATGCTGCAATTAAAACAGTATTTAAGTAGACTTGATGCTGTTCTTGGTTTTAGTAACTACATTCTGGCATTTGTTTCCCATCCTACCTCTCTATCTTATATGTTTAGAACTAATAAATCTCAACATGCTATTAATTTTTAGTTCCCTGGTGTGTCTGCCGACTCATTAGGAGAAATAATGGTTTTCACCTTTATACCTGTGTGTGCCCTTTCATTATAGTACTTCCCACATTGCATTATAGTTTATGATCTCTATTCAATCCCAATAGACTATGAGAACCTTGAGGAGAGGTATATTCTTACTCATCTTTGTATTTTTTGCATTCAGTACAATTTGCATTACAGGACAGGCATTCAACAAATATTTGGGTGAATCATCATCTTATATGTTAAGAAGTGGCTGACTAGTGAGGTCTAACAACTGACACATCAAGGAGTATCAGAACAGACTAGGGCCCAGGACTTTCCTTCTTCCCCTATTCTCAAGTCTTAACCATTATGCTAAGTGTTTGTTGACTTAGGTGATGCGGTCCTTCCTGGACATAATTTTACAATGAGTTCAGAAATGGTACAACAAAAGCCAAACCTAAGATAAATATAAGGTTGTGTGGTAGGCCATGGTCTTGAAATTTTGATTTTCCTTGAGAGTTAGACACATACAGTAATCACCTATGTGGAAAATACCGAAGAAGTTGTATTTTTTAAATCATGAAAATAAATTGAGATCTACCTGACCTTTAAAGTCACTTGTTGGTGCTCGGTGTGATGGTGCGTACCTGAAATTCCAGCACTTGGAGGCTGAGGAGGGAGGGTCTGTGGCCCCGTCTCCAGAAAGGAGGAGGGGGAGAGAGGGAAAGAGGGATGAATTCAACAAACCTCTGATTAGTAAAGTCTTACCAAAAATGAGTCTTATGAAAGGTTAACTGGGATATTAGAATGCTTTTAAATAGAAAAGCCCCAGACTTCAGCCAGGCACAGTGAAACATGCCTGTAATCCCAGCAACTCAGTAGGCAGAGGCAGAAGGAACACAAATTTGAGACCAGATTGGGCAATTTAATTTAGCAAGGCCTTTTTTCAAAACAAAAATGAAGACAGAAAGGATGGGAGGGAAGGTGGAAGTTTGAGGATGTACCTCAGTAGTACAGAATTTGTCTGACATGAGTGAAGCTCTCAATTCAATATCCAGATTGAACAAAACAAAACAGAAAAAGAAACCCCAAGTTTCTGGGGTAGAAGCTCTTCCCTTAACAAAACCAGTGTCTTCACCATTGCATTTGTCAGTGCTAGCTGGGCATCAGGTACTGAGCAAGGCTGAAACAGCTGAGGAGCGTAAAAAGATCCTGGAATCAGAGGAGCTGTTTAAGCCGGCATCTTCCCCGAATTAAACAGCTACTCACTGAGGTAAATTTGGTCCTGGGGGTTTATATAGATTATCTGACTATGAAAGACCTGGGTGAAGAAGGTCTGGCCAGTAGTAATGGCCACATTAGCTCTTGGTACAACTCTAAGTAGTTCGTACATAATAAATATTTGCCTGTGTTGTAAGATGTTTTCCTTGGGCTAGGCCCCTTTAGTATGTATTTTTTTTTCCCTCCACCTTTTTTCTCTACATTTAGAATCCTTGGGCTTGTTTTGTGGCTTTTGCATTAGTCAATTAGAAAGAGACATAATCACCTGGCACCTTTAGAACTGGCTGTTTATATAGTGTATGTAGCAAAGAAAGGACATTTGCCCCTTAGTTTTATTCAATTACTATTTTAAATAAACAGTATTAGTAATCTGTCCCCTTTATCTGGCTTCTATGCTAGAAGGATTCTGGCTGAGTCTTCTCATACATTCCCTTTTGTCTAATAAGGCTGAATAAAATGTAACCATCGAAAAGATGGGCTAGATCTTCATAAGAAATTAAAAATGAGAGAAAGGGCCGGGGTTATAGCTCAGTTGGAACAGCCCCTGTATGGCAAGTGCTGGATCCTGAGTTTGAAAAAAAAAAAAAAAAGTAAAAAAGAGGAAAAGGATAGAATACAAATTTAAACTGAGTTTTGAAGGTTGGGGTAGGTTTGTGGCTTGAGACACTTTAATAACGATAGTGTATAAGAGAATTGGTGAGAAGATAAGAATGTAAGTTCTGAATTTGATTCTTTGAAACACTCATGGAGAAATGCAAGTAAAAACTGAAAATACTCCTTTTTCTTTTCTTTCCTTTCTCTGTCTTTTTTAAAATTTTTGTCGCCGAATTGTATTTTTGCTTAGGATTGATCCACTTAACTTGCTGAGATTTATTCAGATTACACATATGCCTTATCTCTCTGCTTTAACTGGGTTTCCCCCTTCCTTGATTTACAGATTTTCTTTAGGCAAATATCAGACCAATGAGAAATTCTTAAATTATTTTATTTTATTTTTCTTGAGACAAGGTTTAACTATGTAATTCAGACTAGCCTTGAACTCACTGGTAGCCCAGCTGTCCTGAAACCTGCAGCAGTCCTCTTGCCTCAGCCTCCTGAGTGTTGGGATTACAGGTGTGCGCCACACATCAGCCATTTTTTTAAAACACCAAGTACATTTATTAGAAAAGAAGAAAGTTATGAAATATCCTCATATCTTTCCTTGTCAGCCTTTTAAGTTCTTCTTAAGAGCTTTTCCAGAAATTAAAGTATTTGGGTGCCCCCCACCCCCCATTTTAAAAGAGTTAGAGTAGTAATAGCATCAACCTTAGGTATTTACTATTAAACCAAAGAGGCTGTTCAGATTTATAAGAAACAGTTATTTCTTCCCATATCATTGACTAAGATTTGATTCTGTATTTCACTGCCTTTGTTATTGCAGCTATAGTCCAGACCTGTTCCAGGAATGATTAAAGCCTCTGATCTCTCAGCATCTCTCCTGGGTGTCACTGGCAGGTCTGAGCTAATGTGAAAGACTCCATGAACTACAAAGGATGGTATTTTGAACAAAGCCTGGTACACAACTAACATTCAGTAAAACATCTTGGATTAAAAAAAATTTATACATCAAAGTTTATTTTGCTCCTAATTTTGACACACCTATTTACATGTATTACCACATAGCCTGAAAATCTTCCTTATTTTTTGCCTCTGCTCATCATGCAAAAGTTTAACATCTGAAATAAGCAAGTATTGAATACATGGCAAATTAATTGGTAAATGATGGAGTGAAGTACAGCATGGTTCCTAAAAAAGATTTAATTTTTTTGAAACAGGCATATAAAAGACATTTGCTCACTAGGCAGAGCAATTTATGACACATTTTAAGTGGATTACAATTCACATTAATATTCATAGATATGACAGGTTTCATGTTTCCTCAGTTATCTTTGTGAATACTTACTAAAATATCACAGCATCATGGTTAAATTGGCAAGTTTACCTCTCATTTTGAAGATCACAATTGATTCAGATTAGTAAAAAACTAAGACACAGACCATTGTTGAAATGTAATATAATAAAAAAAAACCTTATCATCACACTTAGAATGAAGCATTCTACCCAAATGTTCTTTGATTGATGGCATTTAGCCTTCTAAAGTCTAAACAGTTACCTTAACTACTGGTAATAGAATAATGTATAACATGCTGTCTTAAGTTTTCTTTTCTTTATTTATTTTTAATGGTTTTTTTTCAGTACTGATTTAGCTAAATGGTGCAGCTCCTGCCTGGCAAGCACAAGGTCCTGAGTTCAATTCCCTGTACCTTCCTGAAAAAAGATAAGAAGAGAAATCTTTTCTCCCACCTTCATCACTTTTGGTCATATATTGTGGAGTTAGATGAGAGTGCCATGCGACATAAATTAATATGATGCAAGTTATAACGTAGATCATTTAATTATAATCCTTAAAATCACCCTGTAGAATAATGTGATCTTCATTTTATGTTTAAAGTAACCCAAGCTTTATAGGAGGGCTTATATCATTTGCCCAGGTGTCACTCTTGTAAATGAGAGACAGAACTAGGATGGGATTGCAAATCTGTCTAGCTTCAAACACTTTTTTTCCATCATTCTGGCAAAAGCTGCTGTCATGCTATATTTAGGAAGTCTCATGAATCCTTCAAGTGGTCATATGACAAGTTATATCTCCTAAGAATCGTTGTTTTAAGTTCTTAGTTCATTCAGCAAACATGCTCAGCCCCAGCTGTGTGTGTAAGCTGCAGAAGGCAAACACCAAAGAACCAAATAATAATTTTCTTCTTATGGAGCTGCCAGGGTAGTAAGTAGTCACAAATATAAGCAGTGCTGGACATAATGATTAAAGAGTGATGAAAGGTTGTCCAGGAGAAGCAGAGAGAAGGGATCAAATGAACAAAGGGTCAGCCTGTCATATGGGTGAGGCAGAGCCACACCTATCAGGACCTGATACCTCTAGCTACCACAGTACATTCAATCTTCAAAATGGTCATGTGGTATTTTTTTTTTTTTAACTGTTAACTTTTTATCGGTACCGGGGATTGAACTCACAACCGCCTGCTTGCAAGGCAGGTGCTTATGCCGCTGAGCTAAATCCCCAGCCCCCTGTGGTGTTCTGATTATACAGATGAGCAGCCTACGCAGTGCTTCATAACAAGTAACAGAGAGATAGGATTCTCAGACTCAAAAGTACTGTATCTGGCTCCAGGTTCCTGCCCTTTTCAATATATTATCAATAGTCTAGGTACAGGTTATTTCTAATGTTTTAAAAAATAATGGATACATTGCAGTAAAAATTCCTTTGTAATAAGTTTTTGTGTTTTATATGACTCAGTGTGCTGTGTCTACTGGATTCTCTGGGCCTTCCTGCACTCTAAATCCTAATCCACTTGTCAGTGCAGAGTCTTTAGCTGCTGCTGATTTTCTGTGTTTCTTAGCACTGCTGGCTGTCTCATCCTCCTCTGGGTGAATTGTTGTCCCTGGTGTCTCTATTGTTCCTACTATAAAAAGAGCTGCAGCAGCTCAAATGCCTAAGCCCTATATGACCAGACCCTGGTTTCTGCCATCACTTCCAGGGTCAAATATAGGGTGTATTCTTGTCCAATGACTGTCTAGACTGGCCAAATAATACAGCCTGTAAAGAGGACATGGAGGTCATGGTGGCAGTTAACACCTTTGGAAGCTGGAGGCGGGAAGGAGCCAGCAGATAAATTGCTTCCTGTCTGCCTTTCTTCTCCCTCTTACTCCCCTACACACACACACACACACACACACACACACTTTTCTGAGACATAGTACTTACACTATATCCTGAAATGTGAATGATAAGCAGTCGCCTGCACTTTTACATTAACTGTAACAGGTTTGTGAATGGTGGTGCCCTTGTGTTTGCTGCCCCTCCACCTTGCCTCACTCATCCTTTTCCCTTACTTTCCTTTGAGATTACAACATCTGGTAAAGCCAGTAAACTGCCCCACTCTCTGTTCCTAAGGAACTGGAGGCAGGTAGTATTCAGTAAAAAATAGTATCTTTCTCCTGAGACACACTTGCCCTGTTTTCTCTGTTTTGCAACATTATTGTTTACTTAATAGAATATTTATAGACCATTTTAAATTCTTTTGTGTAGCATTGTTCTAAGTCCTTATGTTCAGCAAAACCTGGTGAGATAAAATAAACATCGTGTTAATTCCATCTTAGCATATATAGATCAATTGTATTTGCTTTATTTTTTAGAGGAAATTGCTTTGCTTAATATAGTATTTGTTCTTTATAAATCAAAAAATGCTGAGAAATTCAAAGAAAGCAAAATCTCACCCCAGAACCGATTAGCTGGGACTCACCATTATGTGAGCAACATTCCAATCAGCATCCATAATGAACTTCAGCTTTTCTCAACATCTCTATGGTAACATATGAATACACAGTAGTACTATTATAATCTAAGCTGTTTTCAATTAATATATGTATGTGTGTCTGTCCATCCTGTTTCTGGATTTGAACCCAGGGCTTTTACTCTGAGCTGCATCCCTAGCCCTTTTTTTTTTTTTTTTTAAATTTTTGAGACAGTCTCACCAAGTTGCCCAGTCTCTGCTTGAAACTGCAGTCATCCTGCCGGAGCACTGAGGTTACATGTCTGCCACTACACCTGGCTCTCGTAGTATATTTCATGTTTCTGTAACACAATACCACAGACTAGGTGATTTTTTAAAATTTTATTTTATTTATTTATAGTCTTTTTGAGACAGGGTCTCACTATACAGTTCAGGCTTGCTTGAGCTCACTCTGTAGCCCAATGTGGTCTCAAACTTGTAAAGATCCTCCTGCCTAAGTCTCCCGAGTGCTGGGATTATAGGTATGCATTACCATGCCCAGCTCAAACTGGGTAATTTTTAAAGAAAATAAATTTATGTTTTATAGTTCTAACAGCTAGGGAAGTCCAAGGTCAAGCAGTTGCATCTGGGGAAGGTCTTCTTTCTGTGTCATAACGTGACAGAAGGCATCACAGAATGAGAAGGGAAAGTGGAGGGGAGTGTTTTGGAAACGCAGAGCTCTCACAAAACCACTACTCCCCCTAAAAGTACTACTCTCTCCGTGACTTCATGCTACCCTAGTTATCTCCAAAAGTCTCCACTTCAGATGCCATCAAATTAGGAATTTGGGGTAAATTTCCAAAAAGTGAACTATGGGGGACATAGTCAATATAACAGTAAGCATTTATAATGTTTTCTTTTTAAAATGCTGAAATAACTATTCTTATAAAAGTCTGTTCCTATAATTTGCTATTATATAGTAACATGTCCCCTCTCACCCAAAAGTTTGTATTCAGATAATAGCATGTGTCAAATGCACCCTGTTTTGCTGATGAAAGGCCGTAGGCCAAAATAAAACTAAGAGCAAGATGAAATGCCCTGAAGTGACTCCTGTAATGGAGAAGAGTGAAGGAGGGGAAATGTAACAGAGACGCAAGTTTCACAACCTAGAATTTTAGTAACCAAAAGTAGCTATAGGCCACAGAGCTGATCAGAGGTGCATTTTGAGCTCTTCTATCACACTTTAGGTTTAAAATGCTGCCCCAAGTCATGACTCAAATGGAGGGGAAGCATTGATGTATATATTAAGTTAATAAACAGTGGAAACTAATGCAGTCAGTAGGCTGCTGGACACATTTTGAAGACATTGACAGAATTAGCTGCAGGCTGGCACGGAAGATGAATTTTTTTAACACTAAAAATTGAAGATCATTTTCCAGGGTCTAAGGTTGAAGGTTAAATCCTGTACAATTTTATTTTAATTCTCTGTAATTGTGTTACATAGATACATAGTCACATTTCCTGAAAGACCAGCATTTCTGGGTTTTCTTATCTTATTATGAACTAATATTTAGTGAAATTCTTACTTTTTATAGTATACTTTATTTCAATTTTCATTAAAATATTTGTATTATGTTATCTGGAAATATATATAACTATTTTAAACTGTAGCTCAGTTTTCAGTTGCCATTACCATATTTCAGTGCCTTCTAAGCAAACATAACTTTATTTAAAAAAAAACAAAAATTAGTAAAATAATACAGAATTTCAAAAAAATAACAGTAAGAAATCAACACTAGTTAATATACTACATATTGTTACCTTGGATGTAGTTGTTTAAGTTACAAAATCTAAGCATAAAAATGAAAGCTAAGCATAAAAATGACATCACAAACTATTCTGTTTGATGAACTAACAGAGAATTAATTAGTAGTGTGGTTTCTATTTTGTACACTTAAACATTCATACAGTTATTATATGTGTATACTTGCAAGTTGTTCTTTCCTTTTGGGTACTTTCTTTCCCTTTCATTAGTACAATATCTATTGTATATTTTGGATCTTACTATTTTTTCAGTTTTTTATTATTTATTTTTTACATTAGAGAGACAATACAATATTTACCAATGTGAGTCTGATTTATTTCACTTATGAGTATAGTCTTAAGTTACCTCCATTTACCTGTAAAAGCCTCCAGATCATCCTTTTTATACCTGAGTAATATTTCATTGTATAAAAATACCTCATCTTTTTCATCCATTCTTCAGGGTAAGCAAACAAAATTTAGCTACAGAAATTTTTTTACCAGAATAATTTGTATACAGTCCCTGCCTTGAGAAATTTAGATGACAAAAACTTCCCAGAGCCTTTGCAGATATGAGACTATTGTGGTATTTTGGAATTAATCATATTAATGAACAGTATTAATTAAATTAATGAGCAGTGTTAATCCACTAAATGGCCAGACAAACTTGCAGTGCAAATGCTTTGCTGGTGTCACTGTTTATGGATTTTCTGGTTGAACAAAGTGAAGTTAACTATTCTTAGCAAGGACATACCTGCAGCAAGAGGCAGCAGGGTCATTCCTAAGTAAGAGGTTAGTATAGCAGGTTAAATACTCTGGGAAACAAACAAGCAGGGGGATAAGGCTGAGTCTAGAATGGTGGTGCAGGCCTCTAATTCCAGGTACTTTGAGGGTAAGATAAGAAGTAAGCAAGTTCCAGACCAATCTGGGCAGTTTAGTGAGACCCTAACTCAAAATAAACTTTAAAATGAGCTGGGGATGTAGCTCAGTTGTAGACCACTTGCCCAATATACATGAGTTCAATCCCCAGTACAATAATAACACAAAATAATTAAAATAAATACTGAAATCTTCTGGTATGTTTTCTGAAGCAGGCTAAATGTGCTCAGCTCCTTGATACTGACCCAGCTAAAGTGGTTCAGCTGGAACTGGTGTTTCTTCAAGTTCAACAGCAGTTGGTGTGTAACACTGTGTGTACTGTCTACAAACCAGATACCATGCTGTATTCTAACAGCTCATAAGTTGGTGGTGTTGTCCGAATTCCATTTATGAAGTATTTGCTTGGCCTGCATAGTTTTTGTTTGCTTTTTGTTTTTTGAAGAGAGTAAAACCAAACAAAACAGAGTCAATCAAAACAAAACAATGAACATGGTACATGACTTCAAAACAAGATAAAAGGGAATCAATAATGGCTATCATAATGCCTCTTGTTATCCTGAAAATAACTGCCCATACCGTCAGGCATAATGAAATCAAACAAAATAGTACACAATAAAACCAATAAAAACAAAACAGTGGAAGCAATACAGGATTTCAAAACAAGACAACAGTAAAACAACAGTGGCTACCATAATGCCTCTTGTTATCTTTAAAGTAGTTACCTATAGCGTCAGACGTAATACAATCAAACAAAATAAAATCAATCAAAACAAAATAATGGAAGCACTACAGAGATTCAAAACAAGATAATAGGAAAATAATGACTACCATAATATATTTTGTTATCTATAAAATAGTTGTCCGTGCCATCAAATATAATAAAATTAGACAAACTATAATATAGTAAAATTAGACAAACTAAAACAGAATAAAACCAAACGAAACAGAACAAAGAAAACAATACAGGCTTCAATTCACAACAATAGATTAACAATGGCCACTGCCTTTCCTTTTTAGATACTTCCTCCCCTTTTACTTTCACAATATGTATTGTGCATTTTGGTTCCCACTAACTCAGTGTTTTTTTTTGGGGGGGGCATCTTAGTGAATCTTATTGCCTTCAGAGTAGTTGCCTATACCCTCAAACTTGATATTATCATACAGAATGGAACAGAGTCTAATCAGTCAAAACAAGATCGTGGGAATAGGAAATCAAAAAAAGTTACTATTATACATCCTGCTAATTTTTTAAATTTTTCCCCTTAATTAAAACAAACATAAGAAATAACTAAATAATTTTTTTAAAGAATAAGGGAGAGATTGAGATAAAACAGGACATAAAATATAACAATACAAGTCAAAGCATGACTGTTTCAGCAACCTAGTGCTTCACCACCAAATAACCCGACTTAATAGTAGTTACCATAGTGTCTGTCTTTTTCCTTGAAATATTTGAATAAAACTTCATATACTATAGCTTCAAATATTTCCATATCAAGAAGCCCAGAATAAAGCCTTTCCAATTAATAAGTGAAAACTTTATAAGGCTTCAAGGCCACATAATGGGGAATCATGATTACCACATATTTTTATATAACTTTCAGTGTTTTATACTAGAGAGACAACATGATGCTCACCCAGGTGACTCAACCATTTCATCCATGAGCATGACCTCAAGTTGTATCCTGGCCTGAATAGTTTTAAAAAGTTTTAATTGGTTGATGATTAAAAACCGAAATATTTTGCATAACATTCATAAGATTTCTAGGTTCAAGACCTGAGAATTTAGGGCCCAAATTTCTCCATAGCCACAATTATCTGGAACTAGGTAGCGACTATCTACTTTTGTTACAGTATATGCTTTCAAGTCTCAGTCTCTCTCTCTCTCTCTCTCTCTCTCTCTCTCTCTCTCTCTCACACACACACACACACACACACACACACACACACACTTGTCATTAATCACTATTGTGCATACATATTTTCTTTCTTTCTTTTGAGACAGGGTTTCTCTGTGTAGTCCAGGTTGGCCTTGACCTTGCTTATATAGCCGAGACCAACCTCAGACCTGCAGCAATCCTCCTGCCCCAATCTCTAAGTGCTGGGATTACAGGCATGTGCCACCACACTTGGCTTTGGTTCTTTATAGTTCAAGAACATATGCTCCTTAAAATAGGATTGCCTGTTTCATTCATTACCCTTCCCTCTAACTAGAATGTCTTCTGGCAGATAGGATAAAAATATTGTTTGATAAAAGAGTTTATGACTCTTAGTATAAGGCTATGGGAGTAAAATGTTACTGGTTCTGGAATGCTATGGACTCCTTCTAGAGATGTTTTCTGAATTTTTGTTGTCCTGAACAGAATTGATCAAGAAAAACAAAAGATAATGAGGTTTTATCTTTACTAAAGGTATTAAAGACAGGAGAAGAAATATGCTTCCCAGACTGTAGCAGAAAAGTCCCTCATCCCCCTGTCCAGCATATTCAGTTCCTTAGTCACCCAGGTAATAATAGTTCCTGTTCCAGTTCTGGTTGCTCCTGTCTCTTAGAAATGGCTGGTCACTGTGATGTACACTGTATAAACTGGTCCCCAATTGACAAGCCATTCTGCCACTGTACTTCCTGCTTGCTTATCTAATATAATCTCAGGTCCACCATAGATCAGGGTCTGATAGTCTGGGAATGATCCCAATTGATGTAAATAAATCTGCCTCCAAATCCTGGTTGTTATTTTGGCATTTCTGCTTGCTGTTGCAAGACCAATTAAAAGTAGGAAAAGAAGAGCACATAGTAAGCCACCAAGAGAATTTACAGTGCGTGCTGGCATAATGCCAATCATCTTTTGTATTGGCCACTCCTCAGGCTGAGGTCAGATTTAGGCCAACCTATCGAAAACCTGCTTGAAACTTAATTAAATTTAAAAAAAAACAGCAAAAAACCTGCTTGAGTTCTTGCAGGAAGAACTGAAGAAAGCACTCTCTGGTCCCAGGTGCAAGGTTTGGAACTGTTTCTCTGTCACTTGTCCTGGATTTCCATGACTGACAGTTCATACTCAGCTTGCCCTGTAGGCTGGCCATGTTCTAATCTCCTGCTTCAGAAATGAGAACTTTTCAGTTTGCGCCATTCCAAAATGGGAAATGGATTCTTCTTTACCTTTGAAATATCAGTATTCCTTAAATCATAATTTTCATATATGACTATCTTCCTTGTTAGATGGTAGATTCACTGGGTTCAGCAACTTGCCTTGTAAGGTTTTGAATCTATAGAATAAATACCTTGCACATAATAGATATTAATTCTTGAATGGTTCACAGAATTTTATAATTTCTCATGAGAAAGAACTTTGTGAGTAAAGGCAGAGAGATGTTACTGTGTTGTGGTGGAACATCATGATGTGGCCCATTTAATAGTTTCTTCTCATACCTCCACTGTAATTATTTTCTTCATCAAGGCCCTAGAAGGTTTTTAACAATCCTTACCCTGCTTTTCAGTATAGTATCAGGATAAATTAAGCTTCCTCACTTTGTGTCTATTCTATTTCATTACTCATCAAATGTTACCAATTTTATCTCCAACACTAGTCTGTGATTCCCACATCAGTTAGACTCTATGGTTTGTTTGGTGTATCTAAGAGCTAATGTTTATGTTACAGTATTTGTGTGCCAATTCTGTATGAACACTGTTTTAGAAACTTAGTAACTGTTTGACTTTAATTGAGTTTGTGTTAGGAGTTGTATTAAACCTCTCTACCACATTTTAGTTTGCAAAATATTTGTATATTTATTGTCTCGTTTGAACTTGAAATCAATTCTGAGAGCTGCACATGAGAAAATCAAAGCAGAGAAAATGTAGCTGGTCCAGAGTAACAAGGCAATTAATGGCTGAATTTCCAGGCTTAAATTCATGAAATTATAATATTTAGATAGTGAGGAGTGGAATTGTGCCAGATTTGTCATTCTTGGCTGAGGAATTTGGACCTGTGCGTTGAAAAGAGAAGAGAAAGGAAAGCGGTTTTGATGAGTTATTTTTAGATCACAGTCCTTTGGGACACAAGGCCTCATCCCCTTAATCTGGATGACAGTAGCATTCTTTAGAGGGGTGAGAAGGACATGTGTAGTCATTAGTTTGCTTGCCTCATCCAAATTCCATATCTATCTCCCAGGATTTCCCTATTTCAACTGCAGCAACAATCAATCCTCATCAGTGTCTGTACTTCTTTGGGGACCGAGTAATTCCCCTCCCTTTTTGTCTTCCTCCTTAGAGCTTTGGATAGGAGTCCTTTAATTGCTGTTGACTAAGGAACTGGAGGCCAGTCCCTGCATACCAGAAATGCCAGTGGCTTTGTTAGCTGAGACAAGCACTGCCTTAGCGCTGCCCTCTAAATCCCAGAGCAGGTGGAGGAAATCTAATTAGCATCTAGTATGCCAAGGTCCCTTGGGGAATTTCTGATAAAGAAAAGGTCAATGCAGAAAGAGAAGGAATACTGACAGACTTCTTTTTTATTGTGGGAACTTTCTGAAGTATACTGGGAACTAGAGGAGCTGGGTTCTAATCTCTGCTCTATCTGTGGCACTTTAACCAGCATTAAGTTTTTTTTTTTTTTTTTTTTTTTTTACTTCACCTAGATTGCATTTTTTCCTTGTCTGTGTCTAGTCCTTTGGTAAACTTCTTTTTCTAATGTATATTTGTTTTGTAACAGTGGAAGAGACTTCAGATTATCAAGGCACTATCACCTCAGAAGATTTTCCAAAAAATCACATGTCCAAATCTCACTCGGTATCTAATGAATCACGAGACATAGTATGCATATGTAAATATGTACAGTTTTTATTGTTGTTGTTGGACCACGAATGGAACTCAAGACCTCGCACTTGCTAGGCAGATGCTTGCCACTGACCTATATCCTGGACAAATGTACAGTATTGAAAGGGTTTTTCAGGAAAATGTGATGCTCTTCAAAGAACTTAATCACATCTAGCAAACCTGAAACCTCGTGCAGTGTTTGCTGCACATATAGTAATTGCTCAGTAATATATTTGGAGGGGACTTTCTCTGGGAAGCAAGGAAATTCCAGTTTGGAGAGCCCTGTTATAGCCAAAAACAATAAGCATTTTACAAATGAGATTTGAGAGCTATTAGTAAGTGGTAGAGTCGGGCAATAGTTGTTGTTACCAGCATTTTAAAAATGAACTGAAATAAAGAGTAGTACAAGTTGTGTCCAGTAAGGATATCTCATAAAACTTTTAAGTTTAATTTTTTATAGGTAGTATACAGCAATTTAAATAGCCTTTCTGGTTGGATTGTGATCACTATTGGAGTGAAGAGGCTTCTAGGGAGGAGGAATATCAAGAAACAATGTGGAAAAGACACTAGGGAATGTGGGTTCTATCTTTTTGTTGTTGTTGTTCATTTGTATTGCTGGGTATCAAACCAGGGCCACCTCCTTGCTAGGCAAGTATTGCTGCAGTGAGCTAGTTGCCAGATGACATTCTATTCTTTACCCAAGCTGTTGAGCAATCATGTTTTTTCCTAAACCTTGTATTCTTCTTTCTCATTGCTCTGAGCCCCTCTGCCTCACTTTACTCCCACATCTATATAACAAGACTTAACTCCAAGGAACTTGCTGTAACATCTACCTGATTGTGGCATCAGTGGGTGTGTATATGCTATATAATTGAGAACTTTTACTTCTCATCTCCAATTTTCCTTTATGTACTGCTCTGTTGAAACCTGTATATAGTTTTGAGATTTTTAAAAAACAACTACTTCTATTACTCTTCACTGGGTTATGAACTTCCAGAGAGTGGACACCTTTATTTACTGTGTATTCTCAGTAATTGACACAGTGCCTGGTTTGTGATGGGTGCTTCATAAGTGTTGGAGCAAGTAAATTTAAAAACTGTGTAATAGACCATTCAATAAACCACTTGTTGAGCATTTACTGTATATATCCAAATATATGTTAAAAAGTAGTACCTTCTCAAGAGTAGAAATTTAAGAAATTAAAGCATAAGCAAATAGCATTGCTGACATGGCCATTTGTGTTAGTGTCTGGCTATACAGATGCTTATGTAGCTAATGTGTAAGTTCCCATTTCGGTGTTTGAATATTAGTCACCAAAGCCAGACAGGAAGTGTCTCTCTCCATCCCAATTAATTTTCTCAGGAATTTTTTAAAGTCAGTTCCCACTATTTAGTTTAGGTTGGCCTTAAACTCACTTTGTAACCCAGGCTACCCTCAAACTCATGGTGATCCTCCTGTGTCAGCCTTCCACGTGTTGGGAATACAGGAGTGTACCACCATGCCTGTCCTGCAAATCTTTTCTTTAGTAAGGTGATTTAGCAGTTCTAAGGAAGATTAATCTGAGGAGGCAAAAGTGTTACCACGTAGCTCTTTCTAAAAGTGGTTTATGGTAAATGTTACTGCCTTTGGGTTGCTTACCTCTGCTGGAGTTAGATTCCAGGTTCTTCTCATTTGGAACAAAGAATTGAATGGAATGAGCAAAAAGCAATGGCAAGGTTTATTTTAAAAAGTAGGACCAGGGGTTTAACTCAGCAGCATAAGTGCTGGCAGGGCAAGAGCAAGATTGTGAATTCAATCCCCAGGACTTAAATAAATAAATAATAAAATAAAAGTGAAGAGTGAGAGAAAAACTGCTTCTAGAGCAGAGTGAGTTTGGGCCAAGGAAAAAGCAAGATAAAAGTATACCCTGAAAGAAGGAGGTGGGCCATCATGAGGAGAGCCACTATAGCAAGCTACTGTTGGCATCTGTGTCCTTTTATACTGATCAAATCTCAAGGAAACCAAAGAGAATTTCCTCATAGGGTCCTGAGAGGCTGTGCTGGGACCCCACGCCTCAGGCTGGCGTTAGGTCTACACCATCCTATTGAAAACCTGTTGGAGTTCTTGTGAGAAGTCAGTGTGCAGGGCCTTGGGGACTGCTCTGCACATGTATTCTGGGTCTTTTTTTTAAAACTATGTTTATTGGTACTTTTTAGATATACATAATGATCACATTCATCAATCCCTGCTCCTCAGGAGGCAGAGATGGGAAAACTGTTTCTGGGGAAAATATCAAGTCCTTGTTTCTTTAAAGACAAATAGAGGTATGGGAAGAAGGGAAGAAAAAGAGAGGGGAGAGGGAGAGAAATTGGTGGGAGGAGGGAGAAGGAGGGGAAGGAGGGAAGGGAAACCAATTGGTGAAACACCGCTCAGCTATTTAAAAGAAAAGCACAAGAAAGAAAAAAACTTCACACATCAAAATGTTAATATCAGGATACACTAATGTGGAGAGAAGAAGCAAATACAGATAAAATTGTGCTTTATGCTAACATTTATACAAAAATGAGTTAACAGTATATATATGTATATGTATATACACACATATACATATATGTATTTCTATATACAATCTGTTTTAGAATATGCAGGATTATATGTTAGAGATAGGTAGACTGGGCGATTGATTAGAACTGACCAGAAAGTGTCAGAAGCATCAAATAGACTTCTCAAATATTCTTTTCAAATATTTGATGTTAGAGCCATGTGCATATATTTTTAATTCCATTTAAATTTTTAAGTAAGTATAGTCTCAGTGTATTTTGTGGTGTTACAACAGAATATGTGGGACTAGGTAATTTATGAAGAACAGAGATTTGCTGGGCATCATGTCACATACCTCTAATCCCAGGATTTTGAGAGGCTGAGGTAAGAGGATAGCAAGTCAGACCCTAGCCTGAAAAATTTAGCAAGATCCTGCCTCAAAATACAAAATTTTTAAAAAGGTCAGCACATATAGCTCAGTATGAACATTCTGGATTCAACTCCTAGTACTGCCAAAACAAAACAAGAGATTTATTTTGTACTGTTTGAGAGGCTGATGAATCTAAGGTTGAGGGTCCCATAGTTGAAGGCCAAAGGGTAAAACCTTTATTTTTTGAATGACTTAATTACCTCTTCAACTTCCATCTCTCAGCATCATTACATTTGAGATTAAGTTTCTAGTACATGAATTTTAGCAGACACATTCAAACCATGCACAGTATGTATAATATACAGCATGACATCTAACAAAGAAGAAAGATATCTGAGCCAGGAATTTAGCACAGTGACATAAATGCCTTCCTGGCAAGCATGAGGTCGTGAGTTCAATCCCTGGTACCAAAAAAAAAAAAAAAAAAGGAAGATATAGTTTCCAAATATGAAAGATAAAAATAAGAGAAAGGAAAAAAATTAAGTCCAAAAGATAAGATAAAAAAAATTCACTATAACAAAAGGTAAATGTAGATCAGTAAAACTTACTAGTTAAAAGACAAAGATTATACCACTGGCTTAACCAACATAAATGTAGATTAGCCAAAGTTCCAAGTTAAAAAAAAATAAAAGACAGAGACTGTCAGACTAAACAGAAATACGGTCCTCCAACATACATTTAAAAAAAATAAAGTTAAAACACAACAGCATAGTGGGTTGGGAATATAGGTCAGCAGCATAGCACCTGCCTGGCAAGCACAAGGTCCTAAGTTTGAATTCCCGTACCTCCCCACTGAGATAAACCATCAGCACAGATAGGTTGAAATTCTAAGAATGAAAAAGAAATTACCCTAAAACACAGCAGCTCAGATAGGTTAAAATTTCAAGAATGAAAAAAAAATTACAAGAGGTAAATATACTACTCAAAAGAGTGCCACTATAGGTGTTTGACTTTAAAGCAAAGAACACATTAAGGCTAAAAGATAAAGAGAATCTCTTTATGAAGATACTGTACAAAGATTGAAAATCCAGGCAGACATATAATTATAAAAGTATATGCCCTTAATAGAGCCACAAAGACTATGTTTTCAAAATAGGAAATTTTAAACAACTTAACTGATATGAGAAGGATGAGGCTCCTTTTAAGAGATAGGAGATTGGGGTGTTGGGTGATTGGGAGATTGGGCAAAGCTGGTTGGGGAGGTTGACAGGATCTGTTAATTACAAGGTCCTGCTATGTGGGCTGTCTGTTCACCCTGCTGTTGTTTCATTGCTGTCCAAAGGTTTTTTTTTTTAATAAGATGAGATTCTAGTTGTTGATTCCTTGTAATATTTCCTGTGCTTTTGGGGTTTACCTATGTCCTCAAGAATTTTAGCTATTCTACCAGCAGATTTAGTGTTTCTGTTTTAATGTTTAGATCTTTGACCCATTTTGATTTTAGTTTGGTGCATGGTGACTGACATGGGTCTAGTTTTAATCTTTGGCATATGAAAAGCCAGTTTATTCAGCACCATTTATTAAAGAGGCCAATTTTCTTCCAGTGAAGACATTAGGCTCCTTTTTCAAAGATAAAGTGGCCAAGTATGTTTGGAGTTATTTCTGCATCTTTTACTCTGTTCCATTAATCCTTGGGTTTGTTTTTTTGTCAGTACCATGCTGTTTTTGTAAAAGTAGCTTTGTAGTACTGTTTCAAGTCAGGGGTTATGATGTTCCCTCCTTTGCCTTTGTGACTCAGAATTGCTTTTGCTATTCTAGAGCTCTTTTGGTTCTAAATGAATTCTAGGATTGTTTTCTCTAGTTCTGTAAGATATGCTATTGGTATATTGATTGGGATTGCATTAAATCTGTGTAACAATTTTGGGAGTATGGCCATTTTCACTGTGCTGCTTCTTCCTATCCAAGAAAAAAGAATAACTTTCCATGTTCTAGTGCGTTTTTCAGTCTCCTTTTATAGAGTATTGTGGCTTTCAGCTTAAAAATCTTTTACCTCCTTTGTTAGATTGATTCTTATTATCTTTTTTTTTCTTTTTTGATACTATCATGAAAAATGTTGTTCTCCTAATTTCTCACTCAGTGAGTTTGTATTTGCATACAGCTACTGATTTTTGTGTTTTGATTTTGTATCCAGCTACATGACTAAATGAAGAGACAGACTGTCTGTATGTTTGCCATGTAGAATCTTTTGCTTTTGTTATAGTCACTTTAATGATTTTTTTTTTTTTTTTTTTTTGGTATCCGAAATTGAACCCAGGACCTCCTGCTTGCTAAGCAGATGTTATGCTGCTGAGCTATATCCCTGGTCCCTGTAACTATCTTTTTAATAGCTTCTAGACATTGGGCAATAGACTTTTACACTCAAAGCCTATAAAAAAATGTACCACATTTTATCTTTACTTTTACAGATTCATTTAAAAAATTTAAATTTCTTACCAATTTGGAGTTTGCCCTGATTTGTCTTTAGCGCTACAGATAAAACTTTGTCACAATGTCTTTTCAATCTCAAGTTTCAAATGCTATCTCAGATCTTTTACTACAGATTTGAGATCCTCCCTCTATATAAATATTTAATGCATTAGTAATCTTTTGTGGACATACTATTAAGTTCCATTGGTTGTTCTGTCTGTATATATGGCAATATACTTTAGTATAATTCGTTTAGAGAAAATGGAACCCTTTATTAACACGTATACAATATTTCAATTTGGCCTACATTCATATCTTTATTCTGTGTATTGATTTCCTGTAGTTGCTATAATAAACTAGCATCAATTTATTGGCTTATGACAAAGGAAATGCATTCTCCCACAGCCTTGAAAGACTGAAGTCCAAAATGAAGGTGTTACAGTTCGAAGCTCCCTGTGAAGGCTCTAGGGGAGATGTAGTGCTATTTCCAGCTTCTGTTGGCTCCAAATATTCCGATATTCCTTGTCTTGTGGTTACCTCATTCTGTTCTCTACCTCTGTGGTCACTGTTTCCTTCTTGTCTGAGTCATCTATGTATGTCTGTGTCTGTTCATTGGCACTCTCTCTCGCAGTAAAATCTTGCTGTGTAGTTATGATTGCAGTTTGAAGCCACATAGATTATATAAGTTCTTAATTTAATCATGTCTTCTGCCATCAGATAGTGTTTTTTGGAGTGCTACCATTCCTCTACCTTCACCTTCTGAATAATTTTTTGAATATTAAAATTCCTAAACTTTGATCACTTTTCTAACTTGTCTGATATTTTACTTCTATGTTGCTTATTTGTAACCACACAAGTAATTTCCTTGTTTTATACTGATGGTGTTCAGATTTCTTATCTGTCAGTATCTTTGTTTGTGTCAGTCCTGTCAGCTGGCATCATTTTTCCTGCTACAGTATTCATCTTTCAGAATTGCCTTTAGTGAGGGCTTGTCTGTAGCAATCTGTTTTATCTGAAAATATATTTATTTTGCCTTTTACATTTTTTTTCTTCTGCTAGGCAAGGAACCAAAGGCCTTACCCATGCTAGGCAAGTGCTATATTTCCTGAGCTACATCCCCTAGTCCTGTTTTGATTTCATTATTGAAAATGTTTCAACGGTTGTAGTGTTCTGCATTGAATATTGTTTTGTTTTTAAACACACTGAAAATGGTGTCCTATAGTGTCCAGATTTTACAGTCACTACTGTGGAGTCAACTGTTAGTCTAATTGCTATTCTTGGGCTAACAAAAGGCAACACCCTCATTATAAGAATAAGCCCTTGACAAGCCTTAGGCTTCATCTCTTTCCATACTACAGATAGCCACTACAGTTGTCAGGGGTATATCTTATGTAGCCTCAAGGCAAAGGTGGCTTTAGTGTTCTCTCTCTTTCCACTTTTGCTTTCATTTAAATGTTTTTATTGTGGCAAAATATACATAATATTTATAGTCCTTAGCATTTTAAGTGATAGTCCAGTAGCATTAAGTAATGTTCACATTGCTGTGCAACCATTACCCTAATTCATCCATCTCCAGAACTTCGCATGTTGTAAAACTGAAGCTCCTACCCATTAAACAGTGACTACTTATATTCTCCTTGTTCTAACCCCTGGCAACCACTGTTCCACATCTTGTCTCTTATTAATTAGACTACTGGAAGGATCTTATGTTTGTGGAATCATACAGTATTTGTCCTTTTGTGACTGCCTTGTTTGGCTTAATAAAAGAAGTTCACAATCCATTCATGTTGCAATTTGTGTCAGAATTCCATTCCTTTCTAAAGCGCTGTAATACTCTGGAGGGGAGGAGTTGTGAGGTGTGGTATATATTATATATACACATGTTACACATTCTATTTACCTGCTCACCATCAATGGATATTTCAGGTGTGTGCATTTGAACAGAAAGGATTGTACAAAGTCACTAAGTTTCCTGGGCTGGGCTTGATCCCACGATTCTCTTGAAATCTGCTTACTTGCTTACTCTCTTTTTTTGGAAACAAGGTCTCACTATGTAGTTGTAGTTCAGGCTGGCCTTGAACTTGTACGTAGCACAGGCTGGCCTTGGAACTTGCAGCAGTCTTTATACCTCAGCCTCCTGAGTGCTGGGACCACATTTGACCTCCTTACTTTCTTGACAGTTCAGCATGTTGCATTTTAAAAGATAATGTTTAGGTGTGTGTGTGTGTGTGTGTGTGTGTGTGTGTGTATACATACATACATATATCTCGTGGGGATATCATGAAGCAAACTCAGATATGCCACTGCACTGTATTCTAAGCCCAATATTTAGGAATATTTTATTTGGCTTTTAAAGTTAGTTTTGATTGGAAAGATCATTCAGGATATCTAGACTACTGTGTTGTGGGAAACCAAAGTCTCATATTTTCTGTATGGACTAGAAGACAACTGGAAAAAACACATTATGACATTCTTCCTTTTAAACAATTAGAAAAGGAAAATTCTGAAATATGGAATAATTAATATATAGTTTTTTAATTTTTCCTTGAGATCTGTGAGTTAATTTTTCCCCTCTTAGATAGGAGAAAGCCTTGAGAATGTGTTTTTTAATAATATCTCAATCTTACATTTGGCCTGTTGTTTGGGATAACTTCTGCCTATCTTCAAGTGCCCCCAATACCCCGGAGTAGTACATGTACTTGAAACCTGTGCAGAGGTAACAAAATTGTAAACTGTTTGGGCTGAGAGTCTAACTCTACCCCTTCACCTCTCTACCACTGAGTCTTAAAGGCAGGTTAGCTGAGATTAAGAGACGACTAAAGGTCACATAAGAAGTTGGTGACAGCCACAACTTCAAGAGCCCCACTTCTGTCCCACTGTACCTTGTACATCTATGTGCTTTCTCTGTTTGGGGTAGTGTTCTGTGATCATTTAATGACTTCTGAGTTTGGTTTTTTAAAAAGATGCTAGGAATGTTGATGAGGCTGATCTGACCCATAGATGTGGCTGATCTGCCACAAATTAGAGGCAAGAATCCTTGTCTAATTAGCAGGTGAAGACTGAGGAAAGTTGGCTTTCCATATTTTATTTCACTCCTGACTTCCCTATTCCTGGGTCTTTTTAGATAACAAAATCTTAAAATTTTGTGGGAGAGCTCCTTGTGATCACATGGTCCATTCCCAAATTGCCTGCAGGGACATTTTGAGATCTGTTGCCCAGAAGCTTTGTGGTTCTTTATAGATGAGAACAGTGAAACATGTAAGCTACAAATGATTTCCCACTGTCATGTAGTGTTCATCACAAAACGGGAGAACTACAACCAGATTTCCAAAATTCCTGTTCGATGGAGGAGTTCACCTAACCACCTCCTGTGTTCTGTGTTTTAAGACTGGGACGTGTCCCAAATGTGGTTTGTCTTTGAATATAGGGGTTAACAGAAATCAGACAATGAAGAAGGAGACCTCTCCTCTCCTCTCCTCCACTGGGGAACTGTGGGCAGTTTCTCTTGCGCTGTGTGTGTTCCATTATGGTATAATGATGTAATTACCAGTAATGGTGCTGCTGCTTGAGTTGCAGTGGAGAGGCAGCATTAAGGAAAAGACTAGCCCCAGTTTGCTCCTAAGAGCCATTTCAGCCCACTTCAGTCTATTAGATTGAAGACGCTGGAAGGCGAATGGCTTCAGCAGAAGAAAAGGTCAGATTTAAAAGCTTTTCTGGGCTTGTTATTTATTGTTGCTTTTTTGACCTTCAGAAAAGTCCCCTGTGTGTGTGTCCTTGATTTTTGCCTTTCCCATTAACACTCGAAAGCTGTAATGCTGACCAAACCTGGTCTTTGGTGTATATGGTTTCCTATGTGGTGTTATTTGAGAAGGCATATCTCCTGTCCAGAATACTAGTCCTGTTGCCTTTTATACCACCACTACAGTAATGTCAAGACTTTTGACTCTTGAGTATTTAGTTTCCAGCAATTCTATACATTCTCTCTCTCTAGTTTGTCTGTCTTGTCTGTCTGTCTGTCTCTGTCTCTCTGTCTCTGTCTCTTTCTCTCTCTCTCTCTCTCTCTTCTCTCTCTCTCTCTCTCTCTCTCTCTCACACACACACACACACACACAACTTGTGCATGCTAAGATCTAAGCAGTTTATGAGTTAGTACTTTAAAATAAAGAAAAGTAAGGAGTAAAATGAAGTCCATTGGACAAAACTTGCAGCCTGCCATCTGATGATTATGAAGAGGTAATTGTGGTCTCTGAATCATAGTAGACCCTTCCAAAATTTTTTCTCTATCAAGGTTCATCATCTTTCAGGAATATCACATACATGCTAGGCCTGAGGCATAAGTTAATGACGGCACAAGCAAGTTTTGCTTATTTCAATGATTCTCAAAGTGCCAGCAGAAGCCACATCCCAGAGAACATGTGGGAAACATAATATCTGAGGCCAGCCAGATCCACTAAGTTGTAAGTTCCAAGAGTGGGGCCGTCAGACTATTTACCTACCCCTCTAGTGATTCTGTTGCCCATTTAAGTTTGAGAGCCAGTGACTTATTTTATAGTTTAGTACCAGCAGCTATTTGATAACATAAAATCCCTAGTGTTTACTTATTTGCCCAGTAAAAAGCCACTATCCATAGGCAGCTTTTTAAATTTTAATAAATTAAAACTAAGTACCATAAAAAATTCAATTTCCTGGTTGTACTAGCTACATTTTAAGACCTGTACTGAGTCCTAGGCACCCAGTTGCAGTAGTACCAGACATCGTATACATGAACATTTCTGTTATTACAGAGTTTTCTGTTGAATAAAGTTGGACTCAGTACAGTGATCCTTACACTGCAGCATGAATCAGATCAACTAGAGAAATTGATAAAATACAGATTGGTGAGCCTCATTCTTAGTTTCTGATTGAGTAAATCAAGTGTAGGGCTAGAGATGCTATATTTCTAACAAACCCTTGAGGTGTGGTCATGCTCCCCATCCATGAACAGACCACAGGTTGAGAACCACTGATCAAGAATACAGATTCTTGATTTGAAATTTGAAAATCTTCTAAAATTGAAGGCAAGATACTATGTGTAATTATGTTGTCTATACAGGTTACAAGATATAAAACTTGCCAGGTGTGGTGGCACATACTGTAATCCCAACACTCGGGAGATTGAGGCAGGAGGATTGCTATGAGTTTGAGGCCAGCCTAGTCTACAAAATGGGTTCAAGGCCATCCTGAACTACATAGTGAAACTCCATCTCAAAAATAAAAGATATAAAACTCATAGTTTTAATGTAGTTCTCACATGAGTTAGTGGGTCAGGAAACCCTTTATATGCACTTAACAGAAAATCTGATCAATACTGACTTAAATTACAAGGACATTTATTTTACATTCATTTAGCAAAGTAGGATACAGGATGTTTTAGGGTTCTTTCAGTGGCTCAACCATGTTCCCTGCCCAGAAAACTTACATGACACATGCCCATCTCTCTAGACTAGACCCAGCCAAGCAAAATGAGATTTACATAGTTGCTTTAGAACAATTGTGAGTCAGTCCTGAGGTTGGAAGAGATGTCTGCTTCCCCTGAGATCTTGAGATCTCCACTAGTATTCTGAACAAAACATTACCCCTGTAACAAAAGTAAAGGGAAAAATGGCTACTGGGGCTCTCAGTGAGCTGTACTCTAAAAGTTAGCAGCATCTGATTTGCATATCCTCAGCTCACAGCTTTCTGGGCACCCAGACGTGCTGTGCTGTGATGTCGTGCTAGGCTCTGTCATGTCGTGCTAGGCTCTGTCCCCTTATGATTTATGACAGTTTGTGGAACCATTCAGTTCATAGCAGGGTGACATGGGTGAAATTTAAGAACCTGCCCTAGACCTCTGGGAATAGCATCAAGTCAGCCTTAAAGCTAGTCTACCTCTGACTTTCACCCCCAACTGAAAAGGGATCTTGCCTGGTTTATTTTGGTCTAATCCCTGCCAAAGTTTAGGTCTTTATACTTTAATTCCTCGGTTTTTATACCATGATCTATTGTTTTCTCTCAAGTCCTCTCAGAACTTGATCTGAATTTTCAGACCAAACGCTTGGATTCCGCTGCCAGAATTCTAGGTCCCTGTCCGCTTGCCTGGATCCCTGCTTATTTCCTCCCACCAGGGTCTTGACTAACTAGGTACTTGGCATTATTAATTCCACAGGCATTATGAATCTCTGGCAGAGAGCAAAATAGTTAGGCCTAGTAGTGTTCCTGTGGCCCTTGGAATCCAGAGAGGCCCCTGATGAAGGGGCTGATGGCAACTGAGCTGTTTCCTGGGCACCCCTACTCTCCAGAGCAGACCTGTTTCTACTTGGATATTGTGGATCTATACAAAATTTCATTTACAGAAATAAAGGGTTCTACTTCTTTGGGGAGATGGAGAATACATTGCATACACTGTGTACGGAGGGAGGAAAGTGAGAGTAACAGTGAGAAAGAGAGAAAGAGTATTTGTGACTAAATGGTATCCAACACAGGAGTTGAATACAAGTACAGCACTAGGCTATATCCCTCCTATTTTAGAGGGAACTCTGACTCTCTTGTTCTCTGCAGGAGTTTGAGCTGACAGTTGCTTCAGGCAATAACTTGTTACAGTACCATACTGTTTGTAGCAAAAGTCCTGCAAGTCTGTTTCCTCTAAAAGCTAATCTTTCCCAACTTCCCTCCCCTCCATCCTCCTAGGACAGAAGTGGACACAAGGGAGAACGTTCCAGGTCCCCTCCTGGGTCATGTGTCTTTCTCCCACATCGTTGTTCAGCATGGCGAGGGAATTTTTATTTTCCAAAGTTGCTTACCAGAAACAATCAGCAGAGCACAGTTTGGGGAGGCTTTAGTTAAATGAGCATAAAAGCACATGTCACTGTAGTGAATTCCTAATGAGGGAAGCGGGTGGCAGGGTACTTAGTAAAATGGCAGTTCAGGTGTATCAGGAATGGAAAGGAGGAACAGTCAAAGCACCACAACTTGCTTTGCAGCATTTTATCCCTGACTCGATAGCACTCACTCAGGATTATCACAGAATTTCAGTGTGTGCCTATATATTTTTTAAAAGTTTTTTATTTTATATTGCAATTTATGAGCTAAGGAAAAGCTGCCTTTTTTATAATACAGATTTTAGAAAGTGAAGCTTGGCTTCTGTGGAATAAACAGGCAGCAGAGCATTTCTCAGAGAGGAAGTACATGAGAATTTTAAGGCATATTATTTTTGGTGAGAAATGAGCCTTAGACAAAAGTTGAAAACATGATCAGTCCAATCTTTGGAGGTTCTGGGAGAAGGTGGCTTGCTAAGAGTTTCACGGATGAGTAGATGATTAGGATAGTTAGTCCTAGAGCCAAGGTCAGTACTCTGATCTCCAGTGTTGGTCTTCCTCCTGATCCACCTCTCCAGAGCCTCATTTCCCAAGGTTTTCCTCTGAGGTCCAGTTTCTGTGGCTCAAACCATGTTCTCCTTGATCTATTGGCCTGGGCTCAAGGGCGATGGACTACAGCTGGTCTGAGTAGGAAGACGGGTAATTTACTTAAACTTTCAGCATGACCCACTTGCCTAACATTTTCCACTGTGATTAATGAAAATAGAGACAACAGAATGTTTCACAAGACAGACGGCTCAAAGAGAATAAGAAGTGTGCAGTTTGTTTTGCCTTTAAAAAGAAACATATTACAGATGATTTTTTTAAACCTCTGTCATCTGTGATCCATTCGTCTGTTCAGCCAAGATATTTTGACTTTTTGACTCTGGGAAACCAGTGGGTGGGTGAATTTGGAGGAGCCAAGAGTTAACAAAATATCAGCAAATGCTGAAGCCAAGTGCGAGGACTTTCCTTGGCCATACAAGCAGAAGTCTACTCACATCCCATCCTCCCATGCTCCTTTCAGAAAGATTTGTTGAAACTCTTTCATATGAGAGGATTTCCCAGTCCTAGGGAAGGTAATCTTTAGGAGCTTTTCCTGTCACTAGGCTCTCAGGGATCTACCTTTCTGAGGATGACCTAAGCACTGTAAGAAGTAATAAATACTGTCTTTGAGGATACCCTAAATGATCTCGGATCCATCATTGAATTGTAACAGTATTTTCCATCTGGAAGACTTTGAATCTCCTGAACCTATTTCCTCATCTATAGATAATGATGACTACCTCGTCAAATTTGTTAGAATTAGATGAGGTAGTATGCATAAAGTGCTTAGCATATTGCCATACATCTAATTAATACCTGATGGAAAGTTTTTTTGCCATACCACTCATTTTCTGAGCAATTTATATAAAGCATTATATAATTATGATATAAGAGATAGTAGCTTGCTAACTTGATTTAGTGGCAATAGGAGTGCCAGAGGGAATTACTTTTTTTTTCTTATCAACTTTAAGGAGTGATTTATACACAGTAAGCTGCATCTGTTTAAATTTAGTAAATCTAACAGATGTCTGTACTCATGGAATGAAATGACCACTGCAGTGATGATGTAGAACATTGGTATCATCTCCAAAAGATTCCATTTGCCCTGTTGCAATCTGTGCCTTCCTTCGTTCTAACCCCAAGAAAACACTCATCTGTTTATTAGTTTATGCTTTAAATGAATAGAATCACTTTTGGTCTAGCTTCGTTCACTCAGTGTAGTACTTTATACATGTGTCCATGTTGTTAACAGTTATTCTTTGGATTGAGTACTATGCCATTGCCATTGTGTGAATATGCCAGGGATACAGCTTATTATTATAGTGCCTGTCTGGCAAGCACAAGGTCCTGAGTTCGATTTCCTGTACCCCCCCACAAAAGCCAACTGTTGCTGGGCATTTGTGTTGTTTTCTCTGTCTTTGTCTCTGTCTGTCTATCACTCTCTTTCTCTGAGACAGGGTTTCACTATGCAGTTGAAGCTGCCTTGAACTCACTTCATAGCCAAGAATGGCCTTGAACTCCCAGTGATCCGCCTGCCTCAGCCTCCTTAGTGCTAGGATTATAAGCCTGTGTCTCCATGCCCACTCCTGTTTCTATTTTAAATAAAATTGATAACAACACTTGAAAATCTTTGTGGGGATGTGTTTTCATTTCTCTTTGCTATACACAAAAACTAAGGTCATATGATAAATGTTGTTAAACATTTTAAGAAACTGCTAAACTATTTTCGAATGATACTGTTTTACTTATCAACAGTGTATGTGATTTTCTGTTGTTCTATATCTTCATCAACAGTTAGTATGGCTAACCTTTTTAATTCTAGGCATTTTTGATCGATCTGGGGATGATGATATTTATGAGGTTGGAATTTAATTTGAATTTCCCTGATGTCTAGTGACGTTAAAAAGGCTTTTGTGTGTGTGTATGTGTATATGTGTACGCACTAACTGGACTTTCTATGCATATCTCCTTCCTAGTAGTGCTTGTTTAAATCTTTTGGCCATTTTTTATAGAATTTGTTGCTTATATTTTTGTTACTGAGTTGTAAGAGCTTTTTGAATGGTCTGGATATCAATTTGTTTTAAGACAGAAATGTGGAAATTTTCTTCTAGTATGTGATTTGTACTTTCTGCCCATGTATGGCATGCCTTTTCATGTTCTTAGTGGTACCATTTGAAAAGCAAAAGCTTTGACCTTTGATAAGGTTATCTTAGTTTTTCTTTTGTAATTTATGCTTATTTACTCCAAGATCACAAAGAACTTCCTCCTTTATTTTCTTCTAGTAGTTTTTAGTGTTTGCTTTTAATTTAGGTCTATAATCCAGTTAAAGTTAATTTTTATGTATACTGGGAGACAAGGATTAATACAAAAGTAATCTTTTGACTAATTCTTAAGAAATGTGTTCTAAGATAAGTAGCGTTACCCTCATTTTAATAATGAAGGAGAGGCTGAGAATATAGTTCAGTGATCAAGTGCCCAAGGCCCTGGGTTCAATCCTCAGCACTGGGGTGTATAGAGTTATAAAAATACATACATACATATATATATGTGTATATATATGAAAGAGTCTCAGAAAGGTTACATTGCCCAGACATACGACTCAGAAATTCAAATCCATGATTGCTTAACTCTAGAAATGACAGCAGTGCTGCACTGAAGACATATCGCCAGCCCAACCAACCTTATGCCATTAGACGTGCAGAAGAGCTGTGACCAACATTTCCCTGTTCAGCCATTTGCTTAAGTATGTGTCTCAGAAGCTGAAGTACAGTTCTGTTGGTACTCCCTTTATAGACAGCTTTATTCTGAGTTCTTTTTAAACTTTGCAACTGGCCCATCAGAAAGGAGAAGTTAGGTACCTGGCCACACAGTTAATCCTGGGAGCATCAAGCTCAGTGGCTGAGTCTCACTATATGGTGCAAGTTTTACTTTTGGAAACCAAATACTGAGTCAGTCCCCCTCTTCTCCCACTGTTTTTCTCTGCACTGCTGGATTCTCTTAAGTGCTGTGGTTACACTAGGTAAATTACTTACCCCAGCCATGACAGACTCAGAGGTCCTCTGCCCTGCTGATATTTAATGTCTCTCTTGAAGAAGAAAGATCTGTTTAAGGCTGTTCACTTTTACTATCCTGAAAGAGTCTCTGAGTCTCACTTAGCATAAATTTTGTTTCTTTTTTTAAAAGATGTACAGGGTTATGAATAGACTAGTCAGCAGCTCTGCTCCTGTCTCTTAGCAGTGTAACTTTGGTGCACTTACTCTGCCCTCCTGTTCCTGCCTGTGAGGCTGTGTAGTGTAGGGGAAGGGTGTGGGGCATACCTGCGAAGAGAAGTATTTAGTTTGATTCCAGTGTCTTCCTCATCCTTAAAATGAAAATAACAATCATTTTGTAGGTTTGTTACATAATATCTGACCAGCCTCTGGCACAGCAGGGGGTGGTCTCTATTTCTGTTTCTGTGGTGGTAGAGTAGGGAAGTTTTGGGTTCAGCCAGAATTCCTTAGGCAAAGCTTGTCTTGTCAGTAGGAGAAATTACACAGTATATCTGCCCTTTTCCTTCCTTGTCAGAGACCAGGCATTCCGAGGCATTTAAAAGCAGTTCAGGGCTGTTTCTCAATGCTCTTGCATAGTCAGAGGAGGCAAATTTTGTAAGTCCTTGCATAAATAAAATGGTTAGTCCAGCTGTTTTTTTAGACAGACTTCTCAAGAATTAGCCTTTATCTCTTCCTACCTTGCTTCCCTTATTCTGTAATTCTGCTGCATCCAACATGGTAATCACTAGGCCACATGTGTTTGTTGAGTGCTCGAGATCTGTTTTATCTGAGTTGAGATATACTATAACCCGTGCAAACACGTGCAAAACCCATGTTTCAAAGACTTGGAACCAAAAAGGGAAATACCTCATTTTAAATAATGAATGTATGTTGAAGTGGTAGTATTTTGAACCTATGGACTAAATATATTTTTAACATGTGTTTCTCCTTTTTCTTTACTGTGTGTGTGTGTGTGTATGTGTGAGAGAGAGAGACAGAGAGAAAAAGAGAGAGAGAGGGAGAGAGAGAGAGACAGATAGACGGACGGACAGACAGACGGGCTCGCTGTACAGTTCAGGCTGGTCTTGAGCACACTTTATAACCCAAACTGGTCTCAAACCCACATTGATCTTCCTGCATCATCCCCTCTTTACTGGTTTTTTTTTTTTATTAGTACAGTACATAATGATTATATTCACCGTGGGGAAGATTTTTTTCGTTTCTGCTTTTCTTTTCTTTGTACCTAGAATCAAACTCCAGGACCTTGCTTTTGCCAGGCAGGCACTTATGCCACTGAGTTATATAGCCTTGGCCTTTTTTTTTTTTTTTTTTTTTTGAGTCAGTATCTCGTTGTGTATTTCTAGCTGGCATTGAACTCACTTTGTAGCCCAGGCTGGTCTCAAACTCACAGTGATCCTTCTGCCTCAGCCTCCCGAGTGCTGGTATTACAGGTGTGCACCACCACACCTTGCTGTCATGGGGAGTGGGGTTTTAAAATGTGCCTTGTGTGCATCGTGTTGCTCTTGGACAGTGCTGCTATGATCTCCAACCTAGTACCTTTCCACGCTACTGCCTGCAGCCTTCCCTCATACTTTTGAATTAGGGTAATATATAGCTGTGTTGAGAAAGAAGCAATCTATAATGCAGTGCATCTGTCAATATAACTACAGCTGTTTTCCATCATGGAAAGTGTTAAACATTTCTAGCCTCTTTCTTTTCTTCCCTCATTCCTCTCTCTTCACCTTAAGCGTACTCATTACTTTATTCCTTCTTACGATTCCACTTCTGTGGGATTTGGGAGGAAGGAAAGTAAACATTTTCAGTCTGTCAACTGGGAAGCAAGAGATTTTACTAATTTTTTTCACTATTTGGAACAGTAATATAGGGATCATTTTCAGGCATAAGGGTCTACATCTCTAGATATTTTTAAGATTAGTTTCTAAAAATTCACTGCTGATTCAGATTATATGAATTTCTAAGGCCACCGATGTAAGTATCAGCAAATTAATTCTCCCAAAAAGTGCTAGTCTATGTTTTTGGTGAGTTATGTGATTAAGGTGGGAGCAGTTACCCACGAATTACCCACATTCACATCTGAACCCATTTATATAGGCCTTTTGACTCAGTTTTTGTGGATAGCATGGCTTCTTTTCTGAATTATTTAACTTTTCTGAACTTTCATTTTCTTGTTTGTGAAATTAGGATAATTGTGCCCTAAAGTAATGTACAGAAAAGCTCATTGAATTAAGTATTTTCAGTAATTCATGTCAACCAGTGTTTTGAGGGCCTCCACTTCATACAAAATAATGTGCTATACTTGGAACTATGGAGAATGTCTCAGTGACGTGGACACTCACCTCAACATTAATTTTTTTGAAGGAATAAAGTAGGATATATGACAACTCATGAAGCTACTACACAAGTCTTTTTGTAATATGTGAGAAGAGGTTTACAGCAGTGAAGGGATTTAAGTGAAGGGTGATTTGTTTTCTACTTAAAATATCAAGGACAGCAGCCTGGAGGAGGCAGCATTTAAGGTAAACCTTGAAGGAGAAGTATAATGTTAACAGTCAGGGTATAAGGTGAGGTGAAAGGATGAGCCGGAGCACAAGTGGTGGGTCCACGGAAGGTCAGAGAGAGCCTTTCCACAGTGTACCCAGAAGGCAAGGGAAACTGTAGGGTGAAATTATCGTCTCTGTGAGTTATTTGCATTTGCTGCAGGAGGAGATGATCCCTGTGTTTATTTCTGCAGTCCTTGGATGGGGAAAGTGGAGAATTTCTTAGGCAGATCTTTTCTTTTCTCTTTTTATTAGGGAGTTAGTGAGGCTTTTTGAGACAGGGTTTCACTGTGCCGTTTAGGCTGGCCTTGAACTCACTTTGTAACCCAGGCTGGCCTTGAACTCACAGGGATCCTCTTACCTCAGCCTCCTGAATTACAGGTGTATACCACCTCACCTGACTAAATTTTGTCTTTTCTACAGGAGCAAGTACCCAGTATACCTGGCCTTTTACCCCATCTCAGAGGCGGGGCCTTCTGAAGCATTTTAAAGCAATTCTGGGCTGTTTCACATTGTGCTTAGTAGTCAGATGAGAAGTTAGGTCAGCAATTTTTGTAGTCAGAGAAAGAGGATCCTTGAATAGAAGGATGACCAAGACCAGAGGCTGGCAATACCAGGGCACTGTATACTGGAGGAATGAGATTTCTGGTATTATTAAAAAGTAAGTTTTGTGAAACAAAGACAAGGATTCTGCTTTCCACCAGTTTTTCTGTCCCTCTCTCTTCTGAAAATTCACTGTCATCTCAACTATTTCTTGATACCATCAGGTTGTGCTTTGACAATCTACAACCATTTTGGGTAGCACTGTTCCACTCTCTACTATCATGCTCAAGATTTTTTTCCTTTGAGGAATGGTGGTTTGAGACAGGGTCTTGCAATGTAATTCAGACTGGCCTTGAACTCACTATGTACCCATAATGAACTCCTGGTGATGGACTTTTGAACTCTGGGCAGTCCTCTTGCCTCAGCCAAGGGGCTCATAGGGGTGTACCATCATACCCAGCTATGCTCAAGATTCTTTGTTCTCAGCAGCATTCTCTTTCTTGTTGCCTATAAAATGAAGTCAGATTTCTATACCTTAGCATTCAAGGAGGCCCCAGCCTGACAAGAGTCTCCAATTTGTATTTACTATCTTTCTTTGCACTGTATTTCCTTGAGTCTGTAATTTAATATTTCTCACCTACTTCTTTTAATGTAAGGATTTGCTTTGTTTATTCTTTCAACAAGTATTTAATGCCTGCTCTGTGCCATTTTTTAGTTAACTTTTATAGAATAGTTCATGTGTATTGGGCCTTATTTTAGAGCCTATAAACAGAGAAATAGGAAAGGGGATGATAATGTTGGTAATTATTGAATGAGTATATGATATAGTTGAAGAATTAGTGTGACTTACTAAGAAGCAATTGTGAAGTCTCATTGAATAATACTGCTTTGGATCTGGCAAGCCGGATGACTGGTGGCACTGGGATCTCAGCATTTAGCTTCATTCCAGTGTGTTGCCATGTGGAAATAATGAAGGAAGCAGCCATGATAGTCCTGAACAAGGGCCATCAGCTCCAGAATTGATGGCAGTTTCTTGAAAGATACCACTTAATGCCTATTCTGAGTCATCTGATCAAAATGATCAACAGCTTCATTGTCTTGTGTCACTATTGGAGTCTGTCTCTTGGGGCCCTTCTTTTAATTGGTCGCACCTGAAGAACAGATGCAGAGAGCATGGTATGTTCTTGCCCACCATTTTGACTCAGTTCCCATTCCTTCAATAGGCCTTGTTCTTTTCTGCTTTCTTACTGTTGTTTACCACTGTGATGGGAAGTGAGATGATTTGGAGCCACATTTCTGCTTGAGAAAAACACTCACCTCTGATTCACTCTATAACCTTTGGAAATTTTTCTTAAAAGTAAAGGCTCTGAAAGAATAATAATATCCACTTTTCCTAGGGTCATCTGTATTGAAATTTAGATGAGAATTTATATGGAAATAGCATGGTATCTATAACATGGTAAGTAACGCTTCTTTTTCTCTTTCCTGAGAGCTTCCTTTTACTCCTTCCCTAGCGTGTACTTACTACAATCCTCTCTATGCTTTATTTAGCTCTTATGTCACCTGCCCAATAAAGCTTTTCCAGTGTACCCAACTATAAGAAACATAGGCTTTCCTTCACATGCTTTCTTTGTGGGGTTTGAGACTTTTGACAAATGCTCTAATTAGTAAGGGAAATGGCACAGAAAAGGTAGAAGCCTAAAGAAAATTACATTGTATTTTGAAGCAGGAAAATAAAGGCTAGTAAAAGACCTTATAAAGATGTTGTCACTCCATGCATGTTGATTTGCAGCCTACCTTGGTTCATCCCAAGAGGCCAAAATGAAGATTGTCGCCAGTTCTTAGTATTAACCACAAAAGAGGGCCGTTCATTCTTCTCTACTCAGCTGGAGATTGGTACCAGTCTGCCAGAAAATTTTCAGCTTTTAGGATTTCTACTGAGTTTTAATTAAAATTAGGTAGTCCTTAGACTTTTTTAAAAGAAGATCTAGCTTGGTCTGCAGAATAGAAAATGTAAAGAATAGCATCAGTCTGAAAGAGTGTTGAAAGGAACAACTAAAGATGGTCAACAGAATTGCTTGGTTTTTTTATTTCCCATTTCACACCTGGTGCAGTCAGGAAGCTATATTTGAAAACAGTTTTCTCTTTCAAAATACAACCTCGTGATCAAAAAAGCACTCATTCATTATAAAGCCGGAAGGATTCATTCATTGGAGCTGATTGTTCACATTTGTAGAATTTTGAATTTTGTAGATGGAAGGGGCCTTAGAGTTGAATAAGGTCTTCAAACAGAAAACAAAAGGCCCTTTCTGTATGAACAGAGTTCATTCACGAGGCAGTTTTTCTTGATCTGTGAGCAGTGATTTCAGACTTTTAGCTAATTGGTTCTGGGAGGTGACCTATCAGCGTCACAGAGGGTGTCTGCTCTTAGGAATCTACATGAAGAATATGCCGTAAGCTTCTCCGACCTCCAGGAGCAGCCCCATTAGTCCTCCCATGTAATGGCCAGTCATAACCACAGACGAGAGCATGTCACTGGAGAGTAAATCCTTACAGCTGCCAACAGCTGGTCACAGCCACCAACCCGTGTTGTTTTGGGCTTTGAAATATTTCCCAACAATCTTCCAGTTTGCACTCTTATAAGGAGATAAGTAACCCTCCAGAAATAGTCTGCTGTTTATTTTCTAAGTGTTATCAGATGCTTAGTCTGATGAAATGACACTTGTCTATTTAGTAGAAAACAAAGGCAAGACTCATTAGTGACCAACTTGAAACTCCAAATGAAATTTATATTAAAATGGACAAGAAAAATTATTTCTGTATGCAGATGTTAACTTTTTCTGGATTTGAAAGTATAATAGTGAATAAAAGGTCATAGATACTTAAAGAAAGGAATCAAAAAATAACTGATTGTAGTTAATAAGTTGAATCCCTTTGTTCCTATTCTGAACATCAATGAAATTGGAGCAATTTTATTTTGGAGGAGGAATATTTTATGAAGTTATATCCAGAATGTGAACTAGACAAGGTGGCACATGCCTATAATCATACCACTCAGGAGCCTGAGGCCAGCATGGGCTACATAGCAAGTTCAAGCCCAGCCTAAGTTATACATAGTAAGACCTTGTCTCAAGAAACAAACAAAAAAAGATGTGCCCAGAATGTAACATTTTACAATGAAAATGGCTGTAACTGTTATAAACTGACCAGCCCCTCAATCCAAAACAACCACTGGACTGGTCATGAAAAGACTTGGTTTTTATTACACTGGTGCATATCCTTAACATAATAATTGCAGTCAAGACTTTGGATCTGTCAGCCATCGGTATGAATTCTGTTTCCATCACCTACTTTATGACTTTGTCTAAGTACTAGTAAGTATTTATCTCAGAAATATTTTCAGTTTATGTAAGAGAAAAGCTGATTGATAGTGGTTTAAACAAATAGTTCATTTTTCTCACATTACACAAAGTCTATAAAAGCAGTTTCTCCCTTTGGTTTAGAGACTGAGTTGTGAGCAGAGTTTTTTGGTTTTTGTTTTTTTTAACCTTCCAATCCAGTACGTTGGCTTTCAACCTCTTGGTTCTAAGAAAATTGAAAATTCTCTTCGGAGCCCCCAAGAGTTCTGCTTGTTTTACTGTCCAGACTCTGTAGTGAAGGGAAATATTCAAGAAGGGCATTGTGAATATGTATTATGTTGCCCAGCCACCAGCTCAATGTGTGGTGTAACATTAACCAGTGTTAAATGCTATTTATGATGGTGATGGAAACAAATGACTCACCATGTCTTTATGCTCTTCTGAAGACTCAAGTGATATGATATTTAACATTTGATTCTTTTTGAAGTACTTTTATTTACTGGTATGAAGAGTTTGTTAATGGTTGCTGTTGCAGTTACATATTTAGAAGTTCCTTGGTGACTGATCCAGAAAAGAAAGGTCAACCCGGAAGGTTGTGTAGCCAAAGCCTTCGTGCTGAGCTGGCCTAGCCCCAGGTCTGCTGCTTATGAAACTTCCCAGACCACCCAGAATCATGATTGTTCTCTCCTCTAAAGTAATAATACTTTTGGCATATAATGTTTATTTCCTGCTTTATATTTAAAAATATGCATGCCTGCTTAGCTAGGTTTAGAACGCCTTGATTATTTAATCCATCGTGGAATAGGCCTTCTAAAACATAGAGAGGAACTCGGTTGCTATTCATTGACAGCATCGTGCTGTTAGACTTGCAAGGTAAAAATGAGGAGTGATTAGAATAGTACTTTCTTTTCATATAGGGTGATATTTTATTTTCTTTAGTTCAGTACTCCACCATTCTCCAGCTTCTTCCTTTGTGCTCTTTTTTCTCTGAGAAAAGGAGTAAGGTATATCATTCTACCTTTTATTATCTATCAGCCCTTTTCTCTAAGCCTTGACTCTGGTTTCCCTGTGGGGCATTTTGCCCCAGCTCCTGACACCTCACTGCCAGAAAGGCGGGGAAAAAAAGAAAAGAAAGAAAAAGAAAATCCAGCTTCTCTGGGACCTTTCGTGTACTCTGTTTAGTGTCCTTATTTTTTTCTGGAGAGTTTACTTGGAGTGTACTAGTATTGGATGAGGAAGTCAGATCCACTGACTGAAATTTGTGCTGAGGTACAAATGACTCTTACCTGGCTGAGACTAAGTACTACGAATGTATAGTGATCTTAGAACCCAAAAGTATTAAATGAAAGTTTTAGCAAGGAACATTTAATGGCAAAGTTAACTGCCTAGTCTAAGTCCTTTCATGTTGTTCCTTGCTAGTAGTACAGTCTTCAACAACACTACAGTGAAATATAGATACCAGAGTATTCACAGCTAGATTTCTGATCAGTTGAATCCAAGACACTCTTCTTCTTACCATGACACCAAGATTTTAGAAATAGACATAAGTTGCTACTTCAGTTTATATCAATTCTGAAGTCATTAAATCCAATTATTGTGTTTGTTCATTTTGTTTCAAATCACACAATGCTGAGGATTTCTAAACATCGTGTTTCTCTTACCTTTATCCACTTACTTTTTTCACATTTTTTATCCCTATTTTCACTGTTACTGTTTAAATGGCAGCAAATGAAATGCCAGCCGATACCCGTATATCCAATATTTAAAATAAACTTAATATGCAGACATCCATAGACAAAACAAAACACAAAATCTTGTAGTCTATTTATATTATAACATGGTTTACCAAAGATTTGGAGATTAAGGGTACAAGGAAATTAGCTTTCCTTCTTTCTGTTGTAGAGAATGGGAAGAAGGAGCCAAAGAAAGATGAAGGTATCAGCTTTACCAAGGATGTCCCAATCAGTCCTAAAATGTAGTTTGAAGATGTAAGTCTAGGAGTACTCCAAACAGCGAGAGAAATGTGAATCACTAAGCATGTGCAGAGAAAGACAGAAGGAAGCTGAAATCCTAGGGATTGTAGATCTTAAAAGAGCGCCGTGAAGACTGAAAAGGAGCATAAGGTAGAGGAAATTGTGGTGTCATATAATCCAAAAGATTTAGGAGAAGCATTTAGGAAAGAAGGAGTGCTCAGATGCGTAAGTACTGCCAAGAAATCCACAAAGATAAGAGCACAAGCTACAAAAATATCCATGGGATTTTAAAACAAAAGAAAGATCACCCACAGTGAAAAACTTACTGTTCTTCCTACCCAGGCTCCCTAGACTGTAATCAACAGGACCACCTACATTTTGTTTTTCAATGTGCCTTCACATCTGGCTCTCATTGGGTATAAAATATTATGGCATTAAAAGATCTTTGGCTTCAAATTATTCATTTCATCCTGGAAGAAGGACTTATCATTATGTGTGGATGCTTAGTGATAAGATTTTCCTTTGCGACCAGGACCAAAGTTTCTGAGTGTGAGGACTGTGAATTGCTAGATTGCAGTGTACTGAGGGGGTGGTGGGGTGATGAGCACAGCTCACAACCTCCAGGGTCCTGGACAGGCTCAGAAACACAGCCCAGTATCACTCCCTCCCTTTGTCCATTCTGGGACTTGTCTTTCCTAATAAACTGTACTCAGTGCCCTGGGGAAGATACTGATGTTAGGCTCAATAAAGGTTTGGCAAAAGTAGGCTTTATAGGTAGAAAAGAAGCGTCTGAAAATAAACTTCATTTTCAGATTTCTGCTTAGACCTGAGGGAACTCCATGTGGCTGCTTCCTCTAAGCACATAGAGAATGGTTCTTTCTCAGAATTAACAAACACTCTAATAGCCGCTGTCCCTCTGCTGAGGATCAAATATAGGATCACACCCATGCGTGCTCAGCAAGTATTCTACCCCCGAACCACACCCAAGCCCCATAGGTACTTTTTAGACTCTTAATGTCATGATAGTTTTCCTACTGTTTATTCCAGAGCTATGATTTGTCATTAGTCACATGTGTCTTAAAGTATAGATAAATTTCTGCTTTGTTTCTACTTTTATACAGACTTTGTAATCATTTAAAATTTCCTGAATTTTTAAATTGTGAGGTATATTCCTTGATAATCCAAAGTAGGATATTTGTATGACTGATTCATTTCTGTCATCATTGTAGTCAGACTCTGTGTGGAGGCACTGGGGCTCTGATTTTTCCTCTGTACTGTGAAGATTTATGTGCATAGATAGCCTAGAACACAGCAAAATAGTCAGTACTGAATTGAAGTATAGATCACACCAGGTAACCCCATAAGCTTTTTCTGGACCAGTAAAGCTGGCATCCAGTAGACCTCACTAGGTAGTGTGGAGGGAGAGTCCCCAGCCTGGTGGCTTCCTGAGCCACTTCTTGAAAAACCCAAGGGCCCTCACCACAGGCTTCCAACAGCCTGTGTATTTTTAGTCCTGCTTTTCATGTTAGTTTCCCGTTAGCTGCTTGCAGGAAATCTGTTCTTGGACATACTCTGCCCATTTCCTGAAGTCTTCCTCTTCACATTGTGTCAGTTTGGGGATGAATCAAGTCAGCAGTTTTGGAGAGCACCAGTGCCCTTCCCTGCCACAGACTCCCCCCTTCGTGGAATACCAGAAAGCTGCCTTTCTTGTCTTTTCTAGGGCTGAAGGGAGGAGGGTTGAATGCTCAGTGTGTATCAGCTCAGCACAAATGTCCTTTTGTGTGTAGGGGGGCATGTGTGTATTTTTTCTCTTCCCAATGGACACTTTTATTTATTAGGTCCGGATAGTACCCTCTGAACTACCACAATAGTGTGCAGATACAGAGCTGCATTACAGAGGCTGTGGCAGCGGGCAGCGGTTCTCCTTTCTCTGCCTCTGCCCTCACCCCTTTGTCCATTGTCAATCTGGTCAGACTGAACCAGCCTAGGACTTCCACAATCCATTTTAGGCCCAGAGCTATACAGACACTGTTCCTTTTACCTTGAAGACATCATACTTGGAAAAAATTTTCCATAAGAAGAAAAGAAACTCTCCATGTTTGCACAGTGACAATTTGTCAGTGTTACTGTTATTGTCGCAGCACTTGTAGAGATTGAACTCACAGCCTTTTTACTGAGCTAAATCCCCGGACTTTTTAAAATTTTGAGACACGGTCTTGCTAACTTGCCCAGGCTGGGATCCAACTTGCAATCTGCCCTGTCTCAGCCTCCCAGAGTGCTGGGATTACAAGGATGCACCAACACACTCAGCCATACAATTATAATTTTTAAAACATGTTATATCTTTGAGAAACTGAGATGCTGGCTTTGTTATTCCTTAAGAATGGAAGATTTGGATGAACAGATATATTATGTGCATTAAATCCTGTACATACGAGGTCCAAAGGTGAGCCTGTTCTCTTCCCTCTAAAGTGGCCTCTTCACTTGGATTCTTATTCTGAGCTGTCCTTTCTTCTATCATCCTTCACCGTGGACTCTTCTTTACCATAATAACATGAACTACTTTCCCTTGAGGGAAACTCCAAGCCCAGTGCTCAGCACAAACTAGGATTCAATAGGTAATGGGAATTAGAAACTAAAATGCAAAAAACCTTGTATTTACCTTTCTTTCCCATATTTGGGGAATTCTGCCTATCATTCAAACTTACTTGTTTGTTTTTATACCCAGGTATCAGTGCAAGAATAGAAACCACTCCAGAGACTTTAAACAGGAAGGAATTTAGTACAAGGAATTAAATGCTTATCAAACAGTAAAAATAACTAAATCTGTGTTTTCTGCTTCAGACTCCATGAATAACCTCCCTGATGTGCTCAGCTTAGCACCCAGCCCTATTCCATCCCTGTGACCTAGGGATTGGAAGGTCAGATCGAGAAACTGCAACATACCTGCTCTGTGGCTCTTGGGAAGCTAGAGAACCCCTTAGCTGCATAAACTCTTCATAGTCTACACCCTTGTTTGTCAGAAGAAACAATAAGCAGCCAAAAGGATCAGGAAAATGGTCTTTGCCTCACTTTCATCCTACAGGTCATGTATGAATGCAAGCAATTGGCTGTTAACAAAAAAGCTAATCTGGTAAAGGTGATTTTTAGTTTTTTAGATTTCTAACTAGAGGAGAATGGATTAGACATTGAGTAAGCCAACCTACGTACATATAGTCAACTTCATGCAGAAAGTATTTCAAGGAGCAGTATATAGGATACAAAGTAGAAGAGAAAATCTGAACAAGTCTTTGAATCTAGTTATTACCTTCCGATACATAGTCACTCCCATAAAACATGTTTCTTTATAAGAAATCCTCCATATCTCCCTGCCTCTAGGAGAGTCTGATTCACCAGCCAGGTTGCTCTCATCTTGTACTTGTTGAATACATGCAGTATTCTTGAGTGCCACATACGTCCCTGCTATATATATACTGTGCAAAGATAAAGGGAAAAAATCGAGGCCCTGACATCAAGAAATTTATGATAACATAGCAGGGGATAAAGAAATGAAAATAGTTACAAAATTATATTATAGTGCTAAGTAGAAGATTTTTAACCATAGAATAATTTGGCACTTTTTAGAATATAAAAAGAATCTTGTATATACTGCTTTGCATAAAGCTGCTTTTATTCTTTTTGAGATCATCCATGTTGCTGAATATATTTATAGGCAATCTCTTTTTTATTGCTGAGTGGTATTCCGTTGTGTAAATATACAGTGGCTTTTTTATGAAGTCTCCTGTGAATAGATAGTTATGCTGTTGCCAGCGTTCAGTTATTATGAATAAATCCATGCTGACTTGTAATATCCTTTTTAAAAATAGTTTTCAGATTTAGATATACATAAAATTAAAAAGATAGTTTAGAATTCTCATATACCCCAAACCCTATTGGAGTTTTTCCTGTTCTGTTAGACACGTTTAGATTAAGAAAAGAGGGTTATTTAGCTCAGAGTTTGGAGATTTGAGGGCTGCATGCTGACACCAACTTAGCTCTGTTGAGGACCGGCTCTGCTGTGTCACATCATGACAGATGTGGCACAAGTGAAGTTCTATATCTCTTGATTCTTGAATGATACTACTTCTTCAGAAATACATTTTAAACTGAGTATGGTAACATGCACCTGTAGTCTCAAATATTTGGGAGGCTGAAGCAGGAGAAATGCTTGAGCTCAGGAGTTTAAAGCCAAACTGAGTCAGCATAGCAAGACCCTATCAAAAAACAATAGAATAACAGTGCTTGGCAAGAAAAAGTGATGTGGTACACACCTGTAATCCCAGGTCTCAGTGAAGCAGAGGATCACTGGCCTCAAGGCTGGCCTGAACTATATAGTGAGACCTTGTCTCAAAGTGTGTGTGTGTGTGTGTGTGTGTGTGTGTGTGTGTGTGTGTGTGTGTGTGTTCTGAGAGACTGAGTCAAGAGGGTCACGAGCTTGAGCCTAGCCTGGATAATTTATTGATATACCATCTCAAAATAAAAAATATACACAAGGGCTGAGAAGCAACTCATTGCAAAAGCCCTAAGTTCATTCCTCATTATTGGAGGAAACAAGAAAAAAATAGGGATAGTTTATTGAAAGTTCATAGAATACATTTTTATGGAGTTTTCCTTACTCTGGTCTTGCTAGCATCTTGTTTCTGGTGAAATCATCTTAAAGTATTATCTCTGTGTCTTGTGATTTGACTCCTGACAATACAGTAGCTGTCAGGGTGTTGCTAAGTCATGTAAGATTCTTAGAAATCCCACACTCTAGGTTGATAGTTGAAGGTTGGTAGTTGTTTCTGTGGTCAGGATGAAGGCACACCACAGCATAGATAGAGTTCTTAGAAACCTAGCATCATTGACTCTCAGGGCTAAAGAACCAGAAGTTCATGCTAGTGTACCCATGCTACATGTTTGTATGCCTTCTGCAGCATTCTCACTTAGTGATCATTGTCACTCCAGTGTTGCTCCATGTAGTTAATAGAGTTGCTGACTAAGTCAAAGAGAGCTTCAGCTCCATACTCTCGGTGCTGTCCTGGAAGGAAGCTGGGATAGGAGTCTGGATCCTTCGCTTCTAGTCTCAGGTCTGCCACTATTAATTCTGTGACTTCTGAGAACTCTCTTTCCTCTCTGGATCTCTTAAATTAGGGTATCAGATTGTGTTAGCGATTATAGATACATGGCGTCGCTGCTGCCACTTTCCCCGCACCACTGTACTAAGACATCACTGCTCAGTTCTGTCAGGTTCTTCCTGATGGGTGCTACAAATGAAATACCAGAATCCTTCTCAGCCATTTTCAGGGCAATTAGAACCAATAGGTGGGGCTTGATAAGCAAGATGGAAGTCGTTCTCTTGGATCTCTGAGTTTCTCAAGCAGTAGTTTGCGGGCAGATATTTAGCAATGTTTATAAAGTGAGAGGTTTTAGAGGAAATGTGGCATAACCCATGCTGCATCTCTTAATCACAGGAGTCAGTTCCCCAAACAGTAAAGACACATGCAATGTTCCAGGCACTGCTAGAGCAGAAACAAACAGACAGACAAACAACCAGGAAACAAGTTTTCTGCCTGAAAGGAACTTTCAAACTATAGGTAACAGATTATAACTCAATCAGCAAGCATGATACAGAATGAACAAGCATAGAGTAAACAGTTACAGAGGGAAGCAGTGGAGCGTAGAAGAGGACGTTTCTATCAGGTAGATGACTGTGGGAGGGTGTCCTGGGAGAGGCGATGGAGGAAAACTGTTCCCCTTCTTCTCTCACACTTAGTATTGTGCTAAGATGCCTACATTCTTGGTATGGGGTGATCAGGCCCATTCCGATTGTCTCATCTACGATCTATATATAGTAATGTATGTCTCCCACTCATGTGTGAATTTTGAGGATCAGATTCTTGGCCTGTGGTTCACCTCTACAAGGTGCCTCAAAAGCCTCCAATTGTAAATGTGTATAGTGGAAACTGTTATCATGTACCCTGTACTAAATCTTCTTGTGCTCCAGGAAACCTGCCTTAAGAAGATGTCAAGCTACAGGTCATCTTTTGCTAGGTTCACCTACCACATCCCAGTAATCACTGAGAAGTTGATTCTAGCTGTTTAATATCTCTTTTGCGTTTCTTCTTCTGACTCTCCATTGCCAGACTATAGTGTAAGCCACCATCATTTTCCACAGGTAACATCAGTCTCCAAGTTGACATAATTGACCCTAGTCTTGCTGGTCTCCAGCTTTTCACAAAGTACCCAGAGTGAACATTCTAGAACACAAATCTGGTGGTAGCCCTCCCATTTCTATTATCCTTACCATAAAGTCACGTTCTTTTCTTTCTCCTCACTGGCTTTTCCTGACCTCTTCAACGTCAATAAGGCCCTTTTGCTATTTGTACTCTAGCATATGGCTTTTCCTTTTATTATGTTGGTTATGCTGTACTGTAATTGTTTCTTATTGACATCCTCGGCCTCCATGCCCAGTGTACAATAGAATATTAAATATGTGAATGAGTTCATCATTTTAAATAATTTTCTATAAACAAATAGAAGATCCCTAATGGAGCTCTTATGTGTGGTTAATCATATAGTAAATTGACGGAGGCAAGATTAAGACAAGGTCTCACTATATAGTCCAGGCTGACCTTGAACCAAACCTGGCTAGTAAATTATTTTTATAGCACATCTTAGGTTATGTGCATGGGTAAAAGATTCCAGTTTCTGTCATATTTGGTTCTGTCGTCACAAAGGTAACATTATGAAGCCTAAAGGTAAATTAAGAAGGAATATATGGAGGGGGGCTACTTAAAGAACAGAAATTTTACCCCTTTTTCTTCCTAGTAGTGCTGCAGTATGTATCTTCGTGCATATATCTTTTTCTTTCCAGTGAATTATTTCCCTAAAGTCAGTTGCCAGAAATGATGGGTCAAAGGGGAATGAACCTTTGTAAAGCTTTTCAAGTACTACTAAATTGTTTCCCAAATGCTTTGTACCAACGAACACCCTTATATGCAGCGTACCTGGTGTTTGTTTTATACAACTTTTCCACCACTGAGAAGTGGCATTAAAATGTTTTTGCCAATTTAATGGAGAAAAGAATGGTTCTTCCCCATCCTTATTAGTTAGTGCTTGGTCTTTGTCAGCCAGTTCTTCCTGCAGCTCCTTCTGGAGGCACATCCTGACCCTCAGAGACTGCAGAGGCTGCGAGCCCCACAGCCTCAGTGGCCCCTGCAGCACAGCACGCCCTTGTGCAGCGGGAGGGAGGGCAGTGATGAAGGAAGACACAACACAAACCCCACCATTGTGAGGGGAGAGGTCGCCGGGATAATACTGTGAGAAGGGATGAAAAGAACGATTCTCCATTCTTGATTGTTGTCATTTCCAAGGATGAGCCAGCAGCCCCAGCACTGGAAGGGATGGGTCTTTACTGCAGCCAGATGCTCCTTTTTCCAGTGCTGGCTCCCATTATTTCTGGTGAGAAAGGGTGGGGAGAGCATGGCAGCTGAAACAGATTAACTTCGGTGCCAGTTTCCTCCTTTTGAGTGAATGCCCTGGACCTGGGGACGTGTAGAATTAGTCAGAAACTGTCTGGAAGTAAGAATGTGGTTCAGGGTCCGCAGTGTGTAGGAGCCAACCTTCTGGAGTTTGTGTACCATTCCTACCTTTATCTGTGCGAGCTGCCTGAGGAAGAATCTTTTTCCCCTCTCCTTCCCAGGGCCACAGCCTTCCTTTGAGCCCTCATCCTGTTTTGTCTGTGCTATGGCAGTAGCTTCCTGCTTCCCTTAACTTAGTCTCCTTTTTAAAAAATTTTTTGTATTGGTACATTTTAGTTATTCATAATATCATAGGGAATTTGTACCTATACATGATATACATCCTTTTTATTTTTAATTTATTCATTTAATTTTTTTATCGGTACCGGGGATCGAACTCATGACAGCCTGCTTGCAAGGCAGGTGCTTATGCTACTGAGCTAAATCCCCAGCCCCTTATTTATTTATTTTTGAGACAGATTTCAGTATATAGTCCAGGCTGGCCTTGGACTGCAGCCCAGGGTAACCTCAAGTTTGCCACAGTACTCCTGCCTCAGCTTCCCCAGTGCTGGGATCGTAGACATGTGTCACCAGGCCCAATTTACAAGGTATTTCTTCTTTTTCCCCACTCCTCTCCCATCTTCAGCCCCTCATCTCCTTTTTATTTATAAAAGCTTTGTTTCTGTTTTTTCCCTTTTTCTTTTCCCTCCTTCCTTTCCCCCTTACCCCTCCCTTGTTCCCTTTCTGATTTGAACATTTTCCTCCCATTTCCCAATATCTATTACACATTTTGATTGTTAAAGTTTTGGTTTTTCACACCAGGAAAATCATGCAACATTTATTTACACATGTGTGCCTGATTAATTTCACTTGAGTAGAGCTTCAGGGTACATCCACTTACTTTGAAATACCTCAAGCGTATCTTCTTTAAAGGCTGAGTAGTACTCCATTGTATATTTTTAAAAACTTTTTTTTATTCATTCATTGGTTGGGCATTTGGGCTGTTTCCAAGATTTAGCTATTCCAAACTGTGCTGCATAAACATGGGTGTGAATATACTGCACGATATGATGAATTATTTTGGGAAGATATCAAGAAGGGAGAAAAGTGGGTGGAGTGGAACCTCTAGTTTTAGTGTTTTGAAAACTTGCCACACTGATTTCCACGCTGCTTTTGCCAGTGTACCTTCACACCACCAGTGGAAAAGGGTTCCTTTTCCTCCACCAGGATTTGTTGTTGGTTGGTTTTTTAATAATAGCTATTCTTTCTAGAGCAAGGTGGTTCTCAGTGTTGCTTTAATTTGTCTCCACCAGTGATGTAGAATGTTTTTTCACTTCTCCATCTGAGAAGAGGCTGCTTATTTCAGATGCCTACTTTTGGACTAGGTCTTTAGATTTGGGGGTTGTCTGATTTTTTGAGTTCTTTATATGTTCTAGATAGTCCTTTGAGGCACAGATGGAAGAAAATGTTTCCTACATCTTCCTATATTGAATAGAAGAGGTAATGGTGGGCATCCTTGTCTTGTTTCTGATTTTAAAGTGAAAGCTTTCAGTTCTTGTCTGTTTAGTGTGATGCTGGCTATTGTTTTGTCATTGATGGCTTTTATCAGATTGAGATAAAGACTATTTCAGTTTCCTATAGGGATTTTTATCATGAATGGGTATTGGACTTTGTTGAACACTTTTTCTGCATCTGTTAAGATGATAATGTGATTTTTTTCCTTGGCTCTGTTAATATATAGTATATTACATTCATTGATTTGAGTATGTCAAATCATCCCCGCATCCCTGGGATGAATCTTACTTGTTCATTGGATGTAATCTTTTTGATGGTTTGCTGCATTCCATTTGCCAGTATCTTATTGAGACCTTTGGTGTCTTATGTTCATTAGGAAGATGGGCCTCCAGTTCTCTTTTTTGGTATTTTTTTGTTCTCTGATTTTGGTATCAGGGTGGTTGTTGCTTCTTTTTTTTTTTTAAATAAAGTTGGCTAAGGGTTGTCAGTTTCATTTAATCTTTCAAAGAACCAACTTCTAGATTCATTGATTCTTTGTGTTGTTTTCTTAGTCTCTATTACATTAATTTCCTCCCTATTCCCCTCTTTGGGCTTGACTTGTTCTTCAAGAAGCTAGAGGTTCAACATTAGGTTGTTATTGAGCTCACTGTTTTTTTCTGATATGAGAATTCACTGCTGTGAATTTTCTCATAGGAGTGCTTTCCTTGCTAGCTTCTACTTTTGACTCTTATCAATCTTGTTATTCTTTGTATCATCTAGCAGATGTTGAACTGATTTTTCATGACTGTTAACGGCAATCCTGTCTTCCATATCTGATATTCTGTCCTCACATTGACTTATTCTGCTGCAGATACTTTCAGTGTGATTTTTAAACTTCTGAATACCTGTTTGAATCTGTTTCACGGATTCCATTTCTTTCCTATATTGGGCATTTGTGGTTTGCATCATTTTTCTAAGCTCCTCTTTTTTTTTTTTTTTAATCTGTATCTGCTCTAGAGTCCTGGCATACCATGAAGAACAACTGACTAGAACAGTTATGTCACTTTGGCTAAAATAATATAACCAGCAGTAATAATAGTGTCAAACGCAGCCTAGAAAATGACAAACTGTAGTAACTATTAATTTGCCACCTCTAATATTTGTGGTTATACAGCAAAATCTAAAACAAGGAAATTGTATACAATAATTTTCCCCTCAATATGGCAGTTTTACCCTCAGGGAGAAAACTTAAAAGGAGCTTGGAAGGGGAGGAATAGAGAAACAAAAGAGGAGGAAATGACTAGAAGCAAGGCTGGAAGACAAAGGAAAATTACAACTACTTTGGGAAACATGATAAACAAGAAGTAGAGAGAAGGATTACAAACAAGAACAGGCTAAAAACCATAAAAAATCCTAGAAACAGTGCTTACCCTCATATAAAAATAATAAAAAACAAAACAAAAACAAGAAAAGAAAATAAGAAAAAAAAGGTCCACTTCAAGAGGTGTGTCTCTGCTGTCAATTGTAGATAATGTGTGCAGACAGAATCCAACTCCCTGCAAATCAGTCATAGCTTTAGGGTAGGACAGTAGATAATTCCAGCAAGCCTGCACCCTTAGTTCCACTGAAGCCAGACTGTGAGGCTGGAACCTCATTTGTTCTATTTGTAACATTCTGTGTGCTTCCTACTTGCTTGAACTCGGCTCCTTGACCTGCTGCTGACTTGAACTTGGCCATCTCTCCCTGACCCTGGAAGCCACTAGATGGAACCAGTTCGCAGCTGCTTTGAATTCAAATTCAATTTGAGTTCCAAGATGGCAACTTACCAATCACCCTTTCCTGGGGTATATCTGAAGCCAAATAACTTGCCAGCCAATACAGTCTGCTGTATCCACTGTTCTGTTCCACTGGTGCATTTTTCCGTGTAGGCCTCTGCGGTTGCCAGGAGTCAACATGCACTGGTAGGCTCAAGCCAGCTCTCCTACATGAGGGCTCAGGGAGAAAATGTGACCTGCTACCTCCTTCTTCTTATCTGAAGTCTCTCTGTTTGCTCTCCCTATGGTCTCAGTTCTCACTTTTATCCTTGCTGGGTCCCAGGGATCCATTTTGCCCTTCTTTTGTTTCTCACTTTACTATATTCCAGCATCTGGATCCCAGATTTCAGAGAGGCTGTTTCTCTGCTATTCACCACTCCACCATCTTTCTAGAAGTCCCCCTTAATCTGCCCTCACCTACACTACTGCCAAAGTTGTATTTCAGCCATCTGTGTTAGATGTTACCGCTCCACAGTTTAAACTGTGACAGGTTACCCTACCTTCATGATTAAAATGTATGTTCCTTTCCCTTTTTCAGCCTTACTTTTTTCTATTTGTTTGTTGTTTGTTTGTTTGTTTGTTTGTTTTAGCAATCTTCAAGTCCCTATTTTCATTTTTTGGGGATCTGTACCCGGAAATAAAATCAATCACATGTTATTGCCCTACTGTTTTATCATAGTAGTTATACCATTTTACATTCCCACCAACAAAGCACAAGATTGCCAGTTTTGCTATATATTCACCAATACTTATTTTTTGTTTTTAAAGAATGTTTTAAAGAGCAGCTGTCTTCGTGGGTATGGGATGGTATGTCATTGTGGTTTTTAATTGCATTTCCCTATGATTAGTGATGTCAGCTTCTTCCTCTGTGCATGTTGGCCTTTTGTGTATCTCCTTTGCAGAATGGTCAGATTGGGTCCTTTGCCTTTCTTCCAGTTGGGTTGTTTTGTTGTTGTGGAGTTGTATTCTGTATGTATTCTAGATATTAACCCCTTACCAAATATGTGGCTTGTAAATATTATCCCATTGTGTGGACTGTATTTTTACTATGTTGATTCTGTCCTTTGATTCACAGGAGCTGATAACTATGATGGAGTCTATTTTTATCTATTTTTACTTTTGTTGTTTATTTTTGGAAATGATGATTTCTGAAGAAATCACTGTCACATTCAGTTTCATGAAGCTTTCCATGACTTCTTTGAAGAGTTTATAGTATAGTTCTTTTATTTAGGTCTTCCATGCATTTAGAGTTAATTTATGTATATGGTAGAAGGCAAGGGTACAACTCCTTGAGTTGTTTTTTTTTTTTTTACATTTGAATATCTATTTTTTCCATTACTGTTTTGTGGGTGAAATCTTATTTTTATATGTGTAATAATCCTGGGATGTGTTATAAGTTTCTCATCAATGAGAAAACAGATGTCAAGAATCTCCTCAAAGCAAGCTCTTGGTAACCTTGCTAAGTCATAGGGATAAAAGAAAGAACAAAGACCGTTTTTTGGTATAAAGTTAGGAGAAGAGGGAAATGGAGAGAGGGAAAAGCTAAACAGACAAAAAATAAGATTGAAATGGAATATATCTTTGACTAGACCTTCCCCTTCTGTCCTTTTCCTTTCCTTCCTTCTCGCTGTCTCTAAGTAGCTCCTTTCTTTTGCTGTCTTTTTAGAAACTCTTTTTAAAGCTTTTCCAGTCTGTCCCCAACCTGTTGTGTCAGATCAGTCCGCTGTCATTCCCTTTCTGCTTCTGTGAATCAGTGGAGCTGTGTTAGGTCCCACTGTCCTGCCTTTTCACGCCATGTCATTTCATATGCCTTACCTTTAATGTATTCCGTTCTCTTGAGAGTAGGGCACACAGTCACCTCTTCTACTCAGTGTTGTGGCACATAGCTGTGTACTCAGTAAGCAGGTCAAGAAAATGACCTAACAGATAGTTTTTGTTCATCTGCATAGCCATTCAGCATATGCAGTGTGGTCTACATACAGTATTTTACATATTTACATTATACTATCCTATACATCCTGTAATCCTTGTAGCTGTGCACCTGTGGCAGGGAAAACTGGTTTTATCTTCATTCTAGAATTAAGATACTAAGATTCAGTAAGGTTATGGGAATTATATGAGATCAGAAACCTAGCAGAGGATCAAGATGGGACTTAAATTTAGGTCACAGGCCATGTGTTTAACCACTTCAGGCAATATGTTCATCTATTAAATGAAGATAATGGCATGTGCTTCCTAGGTGGCTGTGGGTATTAAAAATCATACTGTGTGTGAGTGAAGAATGTAGCACAATACTGGCATATCATGTAAGTGCTCAATTTTTAGGAATTATTGTTATCATGTCTAAAGCTGGTGTCTATGTCACTGCTACTTCCTAGGTATTACTTTGGAAGAGTCTTGCAGTGCCTTCACAATGTTTCTGCCTTGGACTGTTGTGAAAATTAGCAGCCATCCCTGCTTTATATGCAGATTCTATGTCAGGCAGCCCATGTGATGTCTGCCTGACTCAGGCCCTCAATGAATGGTTCCTTTACTTCTCCTGAAGTGCTTATGTGGATGAGTTACATAAAGCTTTGTGTGCTTGGCAGCCAGAGGCTAAGGAATAACCCTGCTAGAAATAAAATTTACAACTCTGTCATACTTTTTAAATTATAGATGTGTAGGTAGGTTCTTTCCAGTTCCTCTTTCTGTGACCTTTCCACATTTTTTGTGGTAGGTTTACTTAAGATAGTAGGATCACAAAGGCATGTAGAAGCTAATCTGCACTGATGTCTTGTTTTCAATTTGTAGTGGCCCCAGGGCACTTGTGTAATAAATAGTGCTGTGTAAATTAAAGTGCAACTAAAGATCTCTTCAGTGTTTCTTAAATTAAGTTGATTATGTGTGATAATTTGTACCTAGAGGCTTTTGTTATTTGTTGTAGTGACTGTGGCAGTAATGAGCCTGGCTCCTAAAAAAGCTTGGCACTGCCCCATCTTTGCATTTGGCAGGACTCCATGGTGGTGTACCCTGAACAAATGAATCAGCCTATTTGGGGGATGGGGAAACTGAATCACTGGGAGGCTGTGGGTCTTGCTCATGATCTGCAGTGTTCCTGAGACAGGGGCATACCAGAGAATTCACTATTTGTTCCTAGCTGCATTATTGCTTAGCCTCTGAATTTAGGATTGTCAAATCCTTTGTAATTCATTCACAGCAGCACCAAATCAGGAAAGGGGAAGTAAAGGAACCATTCATTGAGCACCTGAGTAAGGCAGACATCACATGAGGATCTTGATGTAGGATTTGCATGTACAGTGGGACTGGCTAATAATATTCCCAAGCGTTCTGCATTCTGGTTCTATCTACAGACTATTTCCTTTACATAGTAGATAACACTTTATCTGTATTTGTCTCTAGTCAAACCATTTGAAGAACTTTTTTTTAAAAAATACTGAAAAAAATAGCCTTCAAAGTAAACCCAAAGCTGTACATGTCTAATCCTCATGACAACCTTTTAAGATAAACACAGTAGATGATACTTTCTTCATAGAGGTCACAGTTAGATGATATTTTCTTCGAGAGGTCAATGAATTTGTGTAGGGCTGGGTAAGGGAGAAGAACAATCAGGCTCAGAACTGAACCCAGCATTTATGATAAATCACTACTCCAAGGCCCTCAGATTCTGAGTGTCTGTAAGAGTTTCTTAATTTCAGGTCCTACTCCTTCTATCTTCATCGGGAAAGTGGACTTTCAGGCCTGGAAAGTTGAAGTAGTTCTTGTATTTGAAAGATGTTTAGCACAAAGAGCGTAGAAAACCTCGATAGATCCACAGATTGATAGGTCGACAGATAGATCAAACAGATATATTCCCCTCGAATGGGACAGTTCTAGTAATTTCTCAGAGAGGATGATTATAGTGTTGAAATGAGCTAATATATGTAAAGTGCTTGTTAAAATGCTGGATACAGAGTAAACATTTGCTGTTGTGGTTGTTATGGTAAAGAACCTCCAGTTTAGAGAAATCCCCAAATCTCTCCCTTGTTTTCCCCATGTTTCCTTATTGAAGAACTATAGAGGAATAACATTTCCTTTTGTTTTGTATGCATGCGTGTGAGGTTTTTTGTTGTTGCTGTTTGTTTTTTCCCCTCATAGGTCAACCTGACTCAAAGTTTCAGTTAACACCAAGCAGGCATTCAAATGGGTGTGGCCTCAGTAAATGTTCTGTTTAGATTATAGCACACAAACATACTCCTTCACCCCGCTCCCCAACACTTGTTTCTAAGCTTAAACTTGGGGGAAGGTTACTCTTCTTAGTCATTTGCAACAAGCAAGAAAGCTGCTTTTCTATCAGTAGATCCAGTACTGAGCAGCATTGCTTATTGCATCTCAGGAGTCTAGCCTACATCAGACCTAACTGCTAGCTGGTACCTCTTCTTGGGGGCCCCAGCCTTCTATTTAACTGCCTTCCCTGAGTCAAGTTGCCTCAGGATTTCTAAATGCCTGGTTTCTCTGGTTATCTAATTGTATCTTAGGTATTTATGAAAAGAATTTACAAACAAGTTGAGGAAATGTGAAAGCAATACAATAAACAGAACTGACACCTACTGCTTGGCCTGGAACTTGGAATAAAGCAATGGCTCAGTGAATATTTGTCAAACAGATAATCATTTGGGGCATAACACATTTAATTATCCTAGAAGTCTAGTTCAGATGTTACCTGCTCCACTGAGTTCTGGCATCAAACATAAACTTTTCATCTATAGTAATTGAACTTTATATTCCTGATGTAGAGAAACAGTCTTTTACTTCTATTACTAAATTGGTTCTCATGACAGCCCTGTCAGGATTATCATCTTTATAATTGAAGAAACTGAGTCTTAACGTTATGAAAGAGACTAAGGATATGCAATTATTATATAGCAAACTGAACCCAAAACTTACTCCCATCTGTTACATTTTTTTCTGCATCAGAAACAAACATTTATTGTTTTAATTTCTCCACTGCAATAGAAAATTGTCTTATACCTGTGCTTCCAAGAGCCTCACATATCATAAACATTTGAAAGTAAATTGCCAGTTTTATTCTTCAATACCAGAATCAAAGGAATGACCAAGGACACAATTTCATACAAAAACAAGGTACAGAGAGGAAAAGACTTAGTGTGGCAACAAATCAAGGGTGTGCTTTCCTGTATGGCGAGCTCCTACAGGGCCTTCTTAATTTTTCTTAATAAGGATGGTGGGACATAGCTACAATCCTCTTTCTGACTGTGTGGCATTGTGCAGCACCTGAGTACAGCATTTAACCTCTCCCACACATCCTGGGTGTCAGCTCTGCCACAGCACTGGCTCCAGGACAGGGGCAGTTAGAATGATGCAAGTCCTCACAGTTAACTGAGATTCATTGCTATTAATATCAAGATTTCTATTAATACTCCCTTTTTACTGTGAGCTAATTTAAATCTGCTGTTCTCTAAGCTATTCTTAACTACACGTTCTTGGATCTGGGCCTGGTTCCCATTTACAGATCATAACTTCCATTTGCAAAAATCATAGGATCTCTGCCTCTTACTTCTCAGAAGAAGTGTAGATTGTTTTAGAATTGAGAAGTGGCAATTCTTTGTTATGCAAGATTGTCCCGTGCATGGTTAAGATGTATGCTAGGCCCCTGACTTCTGACTCCCAAAGTTCTCACTAATCACTGTGACAACTTGCTCTCTATCACACACATAATAATGCATATTTTTAAGCCCCGGAAAGTGGATAGTAATGCCACTGTCTGAAAGCCAGTATAACCAGATATCTATCTCTGCCACCTTTGATTTCTACTGACATGAGTCCCTACCCAAGTTGAAACTAGGAAAGGGAGAAAAGGGGCTTTTTCACATCTACCCTAGAATTCCTATATTTGTGAAGCAGGGAGGCAAATTAAGGGTTGGGCTTTGGAGACTAAGTGAAAGTCCTTCTTGCTCTCTCAAGACAGGATTGATTGATAGACAGATATTGGTTTTTTGACACAGTGTCTTAATATATCATTTAGGGTGGCATTAAACTCACTATGTAGCCCAGGCTGGCCTGCAACTTGCAGTAATCCTCCTGTCTCAACCTCCCAAGCTCTGGAATTACAGGCGTGCACCACCCATTGAAGAAAAGATCCCTAGTTTAAGGTCAGACTGGGCATCTTAGCAAGAATCTTTATCCAAAGTCAAATTTAAAAAGCTGGAAATGTAGTTTAGTGTAGAGCACTTGCCTAGTGTGAAGGCCAGGTTTGATCCCCAAGTACCACAAAAAACACGAAGGCTGTGGAGTGGGGAACAGGACAAGGGGAGTGAATTAAAGACTATGAGGTGTCTTTTCGGGTGATGAAAATATTCTGGAACCAGTTAGTGATGTTGATTGCATAATCTTTTAAATATAATAAAAGCCACTGAACTGTACACTTTAAAGGGTACATTTTCATGGTATGTGACTCAAGATCTCAATTTCTCTTTGAATTACTTGAGTCTGCTACTTGTAGTATTTTTCCCATTGGCCATCAAATTTCCCAAGCCTGAAGCTTAAAAATCTGGCATGCACTAGCAGACTCTCTTTATTTCCCACAATTTCCCTTTCTAAAAGATCACTGAGAACTAAATCATAAGTAATTTTAACATCTCTTTTATTTCCCTCTCTGCTTCTTTTCCCCTTTTTTATACTATTGTGACAAACTCAATTTCTGTCTCCAGACTCTTCCCACCCTCATTATCTTTACGAAACACTTCCATTTATGTCCTCAAATTTGTATTGTAAAACATAATATACATACAAAATTGTATAAAATGTAGCATACAGTGCTCTAGGGGAAACACCCATATATCTATCAACCAGGTCCAAAAAAGGCCAGCACTTCAGAAATCCCTGTATGTCCCTTTCCCTTTCTAGTCTTACTCTTACTGTGCCCTCCACCCAGTGATCATAACTTTTATGGAAATCATCTCCTTGCTTTTATTTAGTTTTACCATGTGTGTGTATTATTCTTTGCTTTTTTAAAATTTGTTTTTATAGGTACATGTCTATAGTATATAGTGAAGCATGTATTTTGGGGAGTTAGCACATATACATAACATCTAAATTTTTTTGGCCCTGTACCCCTCATCTCTCCCTGCTCCTTCCAACTCTTGGTCCTTTTCCCATTTGAAAAACTCTATTTCCATTTTTAATTCAGTTCTCGTTTGTTTGTTTCTTTGTTTTTTTTATTTTTTGAGATAGGGTCTTGTTCAGGTTGTCCTTAAACTCACTGTGTACCCCAAGCTGGCCTTGAACTCATGATAATCTTCCTTCCTCAGTCTCCCAAGTGAGGGGATTACAGATATGCACTACCAAGCTTGGTTCTTCAATTCTTTTTTTTTTTAATCCCTTTTTCTTCTCCCTCCTCCCTCATGTGTCCCTCCTCCCATTTGAAAAAGATCTCCTTCCTTTTTTGATCTTTTGTTATTTATTTATATTTGGGGAGATTTCTCATATAAGAGAAACCAGGAGATACCTTAACCTTGTGTATCTGATTTATTCACTTAATATTATGTTCTCAAAGTACATCCATTCAGCTACCAGTACCTCAATTTTATCTTTCTTTATGTCAGGATAGTGCTCATTCATGTATAAATACCACTTTTCTTTGCCCATGCATCTGCTGATAGCCAAATAAGCTCTTTCTAAAACTTAGCATGCATAAAGTATGCATGTATCTATATTCTGATGTCTTTAACTATTTCAGGAAGATCCCTAGAAGGAGAAGAGCTGGGCCAAATGGAATTGCTAATTTTAATAGGTTGATGAATCTCCATATTGATTCCTAAAGTGATTGTACCCACCAACAGTAGAGTTCTTAAGCAATGATGTTTTACTGTTTTTAAACTTTATTGAAATGAAATGACATTTTCAGTCTTGCTTCTCTCAAGACTGTAAGATTCACTCATGCTGTTGTGCATAGTTCAGTTATTTTCTTAAAAATCTAGATCCAATGCTGTTTCATCCCACTGTGTACATGCTTAGACCAAATTCCTTGATGTGTAGTATTTCATGACTTTTTCTTACCCTGATCTCCAGTCTCATTGCTATGACCTTTCCCCCACATCCTTCCTGTAATACATCAAAGGATTTGCCATCTATAAACATATATTATGTCTTTCTTGGCCTGTTTATGTCTAAAATCTAGACTCTCCATTTTTTTTTAATCTTGGCATTTTCTTGACTCCCCTCTCAAGGTAGAATGGATTAGTCTCTTTTTCTGTGTTTTGTGATTCTTTATACTGTCTCTCCCCTTTTTACCCCTTACAAGATGTCTTGCATTAGGATAACAAGTAACAATGAGTGGGCATGCACACTGAAGCATGTATTGAGATCGATTGGATGGGTACAAAATAGAAGCTCAATAAGTGGTTCTTTCTTCCCCTCTTCACACAGTAAATATTCAGTCTTGTGGTTGAATTCTTTGGAGATGGCAGCATCCCACATTTTTATTTTTTTACTTTATTTATTTATTTTTTGGTACCAAGAATCAAACTCATGACCTTGCACTTGCCTGGTAGACATTTACCCTACTGAGCTAAACCCCCGGCCCAGTATCCCACATTGAAATCAGTGGCATAAAGGACTGTGAACTGTTGTATCTAATCTGAGCATCTTTCTGAAACTTCTCTTGATGTTCACCTTTCCTGCTCATGTGAGCAGTCTGTCTGGCGTGTGGGATTTCCAAGGGGATTCTGTGCCTGAGGAAGAATCCCTTCATTTCTTTGTTTTGTTTGATGCTTAACTTCAAAACTTGGAAAAGTAATTTTATTGTTAGTTTTCATTTTTATTAGTGTGTATTTGCAATATATAACAGTTACAAATTTGTTTAAATTCTCAAGCAGTGTAACTGCACATAAAAGTTTAGTCTGACTGATTCTTTTAAATACATCACAAATCTTAAACAGTAGATAAAATATATAAATACAATAATTGCAAACATTTGTGTACTTATGCTTAATCTTATTTTGAAACTCCCTATCTTCATTACTCCTACACCTCTGCATGCACTTCTAGAGTAATGTTATATCTGTTGTGATATAATTTGAAGATTTAAGTTATGTGATCTTGACTTGCGAGGGGAAATACACAGACAATGACCTTACCAGTATGAGAAGTGAAAGGAACAATTTCTCTAGTTGACAAGGTCATGGAATCTAGGTAATAAATTAGTGGCCACTTGATTGTTTGCTTTCTCAAAATACTTTGGACTCTTGACACTGATAATGAGACAGGATTTCTTTTTTCTGGATAGATGTCAATTGCTATATTAATATGATTTCTAGCGTAAGTGCCTGCTTGGCAAACATAAGGTCATGAGTTCAATCCCCGGCACCAAAAAAAAAAAAAAAAAAAGATTCCTAGTTCATGTCTTTCACATGGTTTTCACTTTTTAATAATTTAGTTTTTGGGCTTTAGCTCAGCGATGTAAGCTCCTGCCTAACAAGCACGAGGCCCTGAGTTCAATCCCTGGTACAAAAAAAATCTTGAAATAAGAATTTGTTGAGGCTCCTTTCTATGATGGCGAGCACAGGCAGAGAGAACCAACAGATCTTTCTCGGCCTGCCAGGTGCTGCCACTGGAAGGCCCCTTCTTACAGGCAGCCAGCAAGAGGAGAGAAACACAGCCAGGTAGGCCCCATGCACCTGTAGGCCACCATTGGAGGCCCTTGGTTCCTTCAGGCACCGTCACCCACCAGGAGAGTCTGACAAACACACGCCTGTGAGCCTGCCACCATCGCGGGAGTCCCAGTGTAAACACAAGGCTGAGAGAGCCCTACCTCAATGCACCCTGGATCATCAGGACCTAGTGTAGCTACACAGGGCTGGAGAAGCCAACCCCGTGCTCTCCTACCTCCTTGTAAATCTGAGGTCAGAGGAACCCAGGTGCCTGTCCCATCCCACCACACCATGATGGTGCAGCCAACACGGGAAGTGCGTAGGGCCCCACAACCAGCTTGTAGGGGAAATTGAGGAGAATGTCAAGAGGAAGGAACCACAGGGCATCTCAGACCTCCAGCCCACACAGAACAAGTCTGGGAGATACAGTCACGGAAGAAAATGAAAGTCACACACCTGAAATCTCTGAGAAGCTAGCAACTGAAGTAAAGAAATAACTTCATGAGATTATAAAAGCAATCCAATCAGAAATAATGTCTCAGGTAAAAGAAGAAATCACAAACATACTGAAAGAATTACTCAGCTTGTCTAAAGAAGACATAGATAGCTTTAGTTTGTTTAATCTAAACATAAATGAAGATATGGATAATTGCATGTATGTTTAAGTGTATAGAATTGACAACCATTTTACTAAGTTTTTGTTGGACAGTTTAACAGAACTGTTTGAAGTCTTGCTGTTTGATTTCCCACTTTATATATTCTACTTTTGTTTCTTGAACACCTATTTGTAAAACGACAATATGTAAACATCACCTAGTGATTTCTTACTGTTTATTTTTTTTTCTCTGAATGTATGTATTATTTCTACCTATTTTCTGTTTCATTTAGTCTATCTTTAAATAAAATTTTCAAAACATAGATAAAAAAAGAGGGGCATAGGAAAATGATAGAAATGTTAAATGAATATAGAAAGGAATTAAAATGCATGAAACAGATTCAAAGAGAGATCCAGGAAATTAAAAAGTCAATTGACAGCTGACAAAACAACTTGAAAGAGACTGAAGATAGACTTTCAAACCTTGAAGATAAGATTGCAGCCAGCGATTGTGAAAGGAAATATCTCCTAAAAATAACAAGAAATCACGAAACAACAATTCAGTGGCTGCAAGATGACACAAAGAAGCATAATTTAAGAGTGATAGATGTCAGTGAAGAAGCGGGGTCAACACAAATGAAATTAAAAGGCAGTTAACAGAACTAATAGCAAAAAATTCTCAAACATGGGAAATGGTTCTGGCATGCAGATAAGTGAACCATATAGAACTCCAATTTGCCATAACCAAAGTAAATCTACACCCAGCCATATAATAATTAAGATCCCAGAAATTCAGTGCAAAAACAGAATATTAGAAGCTATTAAAGAAAATAAGCCAATCACCTATAAAGGAAAGTCAATCAAAATCATGGCAGACTTATCAACACAAACCATCAAGTCAAGCAGAGTTTGGAATGAAGTGTTTCAAACCCTGAAACAAAACAACTTCCAACCCAGATTGATGTACCCTGCAAAAATATCTTTTAAAATCAATGCCAAAACAAGATACTTCCATGACAAAGAACAACTGAAGGAATTCATGACTACCAAACCAACCCAACAGACAGTGCTAAAGGATATTCTAGAGAGAAAGATGACCATGGTTCCAGGAACAGCAGCAGGAGAGAACTGCCAAAGAGGCCAGGCAATTGAATTTAGGGGAAAAGTGGAGGGCCAACAATAGGAGAACAGCATGGCAGAGACACATCAGTGTATGCTGGTTGTAACCATTAATGAAATGGCCTCAGTTCAGCAATAAAAAGAAACACAGGGAGAGGGGATCAAGAAATAAGATCTATCGATATACTGTGTACAAGAAACACATTTAACTAGAAAGGAAATTCATAGACTGAAAATGAAAGGAGAAAAACCAATTGTTCCATGTGACAGAAGACCAGAACAAAAGCAAGAGTAACTTGCCCATCAACTGTAGAAGGGATAAGAAAGATATGGTATTTTCATGCAATAGAAAGCTACCCAGGTATAAAGTAGAATAATCTCAAGGCTCTTGTAGGTAAATAGATGCAACTGGAGATCATGTTCATGAGCGAATCAGTTTGAACTCATACACGTGAACCCTGGCATAAGAAACAGAAGGAGGTAATGGGATCCAAAAGCAAAATAGTTAAGGTAAGAGTGACAGGGGAGGAAACATCTGGGAAGGAAAGATAGTAACTACTGTTAAAGGTGGTAATACTGTCTTATTTTGAACTGTATTGTTTTCACAATTTTGTTAGGTTTGGCTTTGTTCTGTCTTGTTTTGTTAGATTTTACTTTGATGGTATGGGCAGCTATTTTGAACATAATGGGATATATTATGGTAATCATGATTGGTTTCCTATTATATTGTTTTGAAGTCTTATAATGCTTTCATTTGTTTTAGTTGGTTTTATTCTGTTTTGTTTGATTTCATTATGTGTCATGATATGAACAGCTATTTTGAAGAAAATGAGAAATTATGGTAGCCATTGCTGATTTCCTATCATCTTGTTTTGAAGTCTATCATGCTTTTGTTCTTCTGTTTTGATTGGTTCTATTCTGTTGTATTTGATTGTATTATGTGTGATGGTAGGGACAGCTTTTTTGAAGAAAATAAGGTATTGTAGTAGCCATTCTTCATTTCCTGTTATCTGGTTTTGAAATCCTGTTATGTTTTCATTCTTTTGATTGTGTTTTTTTTTATTTTAAAGGAAGTAAAATTAAACTAAAAAAAAAAAACCAGAACAAAATAGCACATAAGAAAGCAATGCAAGAGATACTAATTTCAAAGCTAGATGACCTGAGACCTTCACTATCATATTGTCTCTTGTTTTCTTCCAAATAGTTGTCCATATCTTTGCATAAAGAGAATTAATACAAAACAACATAGTATAAAACTGATCCGAACAGAATGAGAAAGGCGTGTTAGGTCTTCAAAACCAGACAATAGGGAAGTCACTAATGGCTGTTATAGAATCTCTCGTTCTCTTCAAAATAGCTGTCCAGGGGCTGGGGATTTAGCTCAGTGGCATAAGCACCTGCCTTGCAAGCGGCGGTCATGAGTTCGATCCCCGGTACCAATAAAAATTAAAAAAAAAAAAAAAAAAGGAAAATAGCTGGCCATACTTTCATGTATATTGAAGTTCAACAAAACAGAACAGGTGGGGGGGTGCGTTGCTTGGTTTCCCGGTGCTCCAGGTCCGAGCATGGCACGGGTCTCAGTAAACACTGGTGGCCCCCGTCTTGGGCCCACAGAGCCTGCCATGCTCACAGCTGCTCACCCCGAGGGGGTGAGGGGTTGCTTCAAGCTGTTTCTAATGAATTGACCATTTCACTGCCCAAGTTCTGAAATGGCCAACAGACCATAGAAAGACATCTCTTTAGGCTCCTGCTTGAAACCAACAGCCCCAGGAAGCTGCTGGCCTTGATTCAGGGCCAGTTTTAATTGGTTTTATGCTCTTTTGTTATGTTTGATATTATTGTGTATGAAGATTTGGTCAACTATTTCAGAGAAAACATGGTAGCCCCTGTCAATGTTGCTTTGTTCTGTTTTGTTTTATTCTCTTTAAAATTAAAAAAATTTTTAATTAAAAAATCTTGTTAATGTTTTATTCTTTTTAAAATTAAAAAGAATGTTAGGATCACTCTTGGCCAGACTTATGTAACACAGTCCAACTGATGATTCAGTGAGCCAATGTTAGCATTCTTTAGAACTTACTGTACCTTGGTAATAGCACATTATGTTTAGTGATACATGTATGGCAGTGGTCCTCAAAGTGTGATTTCAGAACCAGCAGCAGCAGCATCTTCTAGAAACTTGTTAGAAAGCATAAATTCTCATGCTCCTGTACCAGATCTTCTAAATCAGAAACTCGAGATTGGCCAAGAAATGTAGGTAATTCTGATGTAAACCAAAGGTTGAAAACTATTAAGGAGTGAGATGTGGTGCCTATAATCCCAGCACTTGGGAGTGTGAGGCAGGAGGAATGCCTTGAGTTTGAGGCCAGCTTAAACTACAAAAACCAAAGGCAGATTTTTTTTTTTTTTTTTTTTGGTCTTTTTGAGACAGGGTCTCACTGTGCATTTCAGTTCCCGCGATACTCCTGTGTCAGCATCCCGAGTGCTGGGATACAGGCATGCGCCACCACACCACATTTACTATTGAATAAGCCAAATATTCAGACCTATTTAATTATATTATTTATTCCACAACATGGACTCAGCTTCCCTCCAAAGAGTTCTGATTCCCTTGGCAAATAATAATATAAAGGACCTACATCTAGAACAGTGATGCACCTACATCTAGAACAGTGATGCACATGGGGTTTTGCCATATCAACAAGCATCTCTTGGTGACTAAGTTGCAAAATTATGAGTTTCTTTCTTTTTTTTTTTTTTTATTGGTACCAGGGATTGAACTCATGACTACACACTTGCAAGGCAGGTGCTTATGCCGCTGAGCTAAATCCCCAGCCCCTAAAATTATGAGTTTCAATTTAGAATTTGTTGAGGTTATGAATTTATGAATGGGTGCTCTACCTAACTCTTCTCGGCTTGTGAGTTTTATTGATCACTAAGTCTCTTAAGATAACAGAAGTTCTTTCCGAGAAAACCTCTGGTCTGAATGACTACATTGATAATTTAGAAAGTATGCAGATTTTTTTGTTCAGTTGAGATTGACTTATTCACATTAACAAATTAAATTATATTCTAGTTTATTGAAAGCTCACTTCCACTGGGGATGCATTATAATGAGGTTGAATGTTATACAAAAATTGTCAGATTTCTGGGTAAAGGGCAGGTGTGGTAAATGGATATAGGTGTTTGAATATAGGGATATGCATTGTACACCGTAAATAGATGTACTGTAGTTGTTTTATTGTTGTTGTTGTTGTTTTGGGGAGTTGTTTTGTTTTTTTTGCCTTTTTGAGACAGGATCTCACTACGCAGTTCAGGATGGCTTTGAGCACATTTTGTAGCCCAGGCAGGTCTCAAACTTGCAATAATCCTTCTGTCTCAGCCTCCCAAATGCTGGGATTACAGGCATGCGCCACCATACCCAGCTGTTTTTGTATTTTTAATTGTATATTGTAACTCTGTTTTTGTCAGAGGAAAGTTAAAGTCCAGGAGGTTCATTTCAATCATGAGTTGTGTTTAGAATTTCATCAGGTTTTAGCCTTAGTGGTACTTGGTTTTTCCATTAAGAAGTCATAGCTCCTCTGTTGAAATATATAAATTTTTGCTTTGAAGTCTTGGAAGAAACTGAGAATTGGGAATGTGCCTGGGGCCTCAGAAGGGCCCTAAGCTTAGAATCAAGGTGCCTCAAGATGAAAAATATTGAAATGCTGATTTTCAACTCATATTTACTCAGGTACATTGGCCATTCAGACAAAGGAAAGATAGGTTATCTTAAAATAAAAGACTGGGTAATTTTTGCTTCATAAAGTGACAAGGTCCTAATGCAATACTAATTGTCACCATCTACCTTCATGCAGAGACAACTTCTCATCTACAGGTGATCAGCATCAGTCACATTAGAAGGCTTCAAGGCATCTCAAATCCCAGTGTGCCACCTCCTGTCTTCCTGTGTTGCTCTTTCTCTTGCCCTCTCTGAACATCTAGGATTCATTACTGTCTAACACCCTAATGTGAAAATGTATTTATTTCAGCGTAACACCTTAAGGCAGGTGTAAGTTTTATAGACCACTGTTAGGGAATATATGCAATTTGAAAGACAAGTCTCATTTGAGAGTAAAAGGCTTCAGAAAGAGACAGAGGCAGAGACACAGAGAGAGTCTGGCTGGCTGGCTGACTGGGTGTGGTGGCACACTTCTGGAATCCCTAGCACTCTGGAGACTGAGGTAGGAGGTTTGCTGAGGGTTCAGGGCTGGCCTGGGCTGCATAGTGAGTTTAGGACCTGGTTGAAAAAAAAAAGACTAGACAATGATACATTGAGTGATAAAAAGAGTAAAAAAGGACTGGAATTCTTGTCCACCTGTGCCACAGAATTCCATGTATGAGCTTAGTAGGTTATTAACATTTTCTAGATGTGTTCCTTAGTCTGAAAAATGATGATAATCTGCATCTTGCCCTAATTTTAAGGCAGTTTAAGAGGGAGTTGTATTCTAAGAGTTCATCACTGTGAGGTCCTCAGTCGTCATTTACTGCAAGAAAGCAAAGGCCCATCCCTATCTTTTCAGAGAGTGAGGAAGGTCTTTGGGCACTTGAGCACATTCTTGAAGGATTACTAGGTTTTGATAGGGATCATCACAAAGACACAAAATTGCTGGATTTTTTAAATAATTAAGGCAGTTTTCTCTGCCTGGAGTCTGAGATGTTTTGGGGCCATGAATAAGAATGAGGGAGGTACAATTTCAGGAAGCAGTTTGGAGCCAAATTAAAGAAAGCTCCGGGAGGGGCTGGGGATTTAGCTCAGCGGCATAAGCGCCTGCCTTGTAAGCAGGCAGTCATGAGTTCGATCCCCGGTACCGATAAAAAGGAAAAAGACAAAAAAAAAAAAAAAGAAAGAAAGCTCCGGGATGGGCATGATGGCGCACACCTGTAATACCAGCACTCAGGAGGCTGAAGCAGAAGGATCCCTGCAAATTGGAGGGCAGCCTGGGCTACATAGTGAGTTGAAGGCCAGCTTGAACTGGATAGTGAAACTTTGTCTCAAAAAGACCAAAAAAAGAAAGGAGGGGCAGGAGGAGAAGGCTGCAGGTCTGGAATGCTATCCTGAGTAGTTTAGACTAGTCATGGTCAGTGATTACCAGCTTTTGCATCATACCACACCAAGAAAATATTTTAATGCAGGGCTGTAAAACCAGGTGGCCAGAGGTGACTGGCGCAAGAACTACAACTTCCCTGAGAGCTAGAAGAATAAAGACTTTTAATAACTTGGCACATTCTCACTGATTGAAAAGTACTTCTAGGCAACAAAGAACATGATTAATACACTTCAGAGAAAAGCCTCTCCTCCCCCATCTTTCCAGAAACACAAATTACGTGATTCCAACTCTTTATATTCTTGCATTAAAGTTGTGCCTTTGCTGAACGTAGTATACAAAATAGGACTTCAGTGATTACTGTAGCTCTTAAGACATTAAAGAGTTAATAAACTAGTTTCCAGGAACTAGGAGAAGGGGAGAATGGGAAATGATGCTAATGAATATAGAATTGCTTTTGGGAGTCATGAAAATGTGGAACTAGATAACAGTGAGGTTGTCTGACCCATAGGTGTATATTTTAAAAGCAATTACACACTTTAAAGGAGTGAATTTTATGTTAGATGAATTATATCTCACTTTTAAATAATAGAATTATGGGAGAATATTATGGATAATAGTAAATTACCAGAATAAATTTGATACCTTGAGTGGATGAATTCTATGAAAGGCATCTATTCTCAAAACTGGCACCAAAAGAAAGTAAAAATCTGAGGTCATTTAAAACCCAAATAGCATTCTTTGCTTATTAATTTAATTCTTACTTTAAAATTCCTACCAAAAAAATCCAGGCATGAGTATCTTCTCTAATTCTATCCAACGTTTAAGTTGGATCAATTGATCAATTCTCAAATTGATCTCTCTCAATGTAATCATAATAAAGTTTCCAGCAATTTTGTGTATAAAAATTGACAAGCTACTTCTAAAATTTCTATGAAAATACAAAGAATTTAGACTAAAACAATAATGACAAAAAGGACTCACACGCTAATTTCAAGACTTACAAAACTATAGTAACAGAGACAGTGTGGTATCAGTATAAGTACAAACATTCCTCATTTAACAGTACCCTCCTACTCCTGCAATTAGGTCATTATGTGAATTGGTCACTAAATAAGGAATTGTATGTAATATGTACATAATGATATTCAGAACAAAGAAGTGATCAAAGAAACTCCAGCTTGATGACTTTGCTTTTATTTATATAACTCTTACATGCCATATTATAACATAGGATGTAATACTACAGTACTATACAGTACGATCAGTAAAAATTACAGTACTATATAAACAGGGTGTACCACAAAAGAAGGACATTGAGGCTCAAGTGTGCCCTGGGTTGTTAAACAAGGGATCTCTATATATACAGAGAAAGCAATCAGTTGAACATAGTAGGAGGTCTAGAAATAGACCTACATATATCTCATCAACTCAGTTTCAACAAAAATATAAAGGTAATTTGAATAGAATATTTCTTTTGAACAAATGCTTCTAGCACAACTAGATATTCTGTGAAAAATTAGAAACTGTGATCCTTATTTCACACTTGAACAAATGTGAATCATGGACAAACATAAAAGCTACAATTATAAAAATGTCTAGAAGAAAAAAAAGTAGAAAATCTTTTTGATATTAAGGTAGGCAAAGATACTGTTTAGGTAAGATAGATAATTTTTAGATCAGCCCCAGAAAGCCTGAACTATTTTTAAAATTGATAAACTGTATTTCATTAAATGAAAACCATTTTTCTCTAAAAGGTACCATTAAGAAAAATGAATAAATAACTGGGCCTGGTGGCACATACCTATAATCCCAGCATGGAGGAGCGTGAGGCAGAAGGACAGCCATAAATTCAAGACCTTCCTGGGCTACATAGTGTGTTCAGGGCAGTGTAAACTATGAAGAAAGAGCCTGTCTTAAAACAAAACAAAACAAATAGCTGAGTATGGTAATACACACATATTATCTCAGCTAGTATAATCTCAGCTACTTGAGAGACTGAGGCACAAGGATTGAAAATTTGAGTCTAGCCCAACATGGTGGTGCGTGCCTATAATCCTCAAAAAGGCTGAGACAGGAGGATCACCTCGAGTTCAAAGCCAGCCTGGGCTACCCTGTGAGTTTAAGGCCAACCTAAACTAAACAATGAGATCTTGTCTTTAAAAAAGAGAGAGGGTAGCTGGGGATGTAGCTAAGTGTGGGAGCCTTGCTAAATTGATAAAATGAAAAAGGCCACAGACTGAAATAAAATATTCATTCTCCTTCTACTTTATACAAAAATATGTAAAGTCTGACAGTGGACAAAACAAAACAAATACCTGAGTGTGGTAGTACACACAAATTAGCTAGTATAATCTCAGCTACAGTTTCATAACTCAATAATATGACAAATATTTGAATTTTAAAAGAGCAGAACAGTCAAAGCATGGTGCTATATTCTGTAATCTCTGCACTTGGGAGCTGAGGCAAGCTTGACTACATACATAGTAAGTTCAAGGCCAGACTGAGCTACACAATGAGACTATTATGTGCCTCACAACGGAGGGAGAGGGCATGAAACAAAGATGGCTACTGCATACTAGTAATGAGAACAAAAAACGGTTATGTATCTATGCACCAAGTGTTGGCAAACCTATCTTCATACAACAAAAACTATTGGATTTAAAAGGTTAGATTGATAACAGTACAATTATGATGGGAGACATTAGTGCCCCCTACTCACAATTAGATAAGCCAGACCCCCAAAAAAATCAACAAAGAAAATCAGAGTTAAACTAAACTCCATTGAGCAGATGGACATAACAGATATCTACAGTGTGTTTCATCCAACAACAAAATATACATCTTTCTCAACAGCACACAAAACTTCTTCCAAAACAGGCCATAACCCAAGCCATAAAACATGCTTAAATAAGTACAAAAAAATTGAAATAATCCCCTGAGTTCTTGGATGATAGCAGAATGAAGCTACAGATAACAGCCAAAGAGGCTACTGAAACTGTGCAAACATATGAAGATGATGGCAGAAGAAATCAGAAAGATATGAATTCCTGGAATCACTTGACAGTGGAAGCACAATATATCAAAACAAGTTATACACAATGAAACCACTTCTAAGGGGAAGTTTACGGCTATAAATGCATAAAACAAACAGAGCAATCCCAAATATGTAACTTAAGAATGCAGCTAAAGTTCCTGAAAAGACAAAAACAATTCAAATAGAAGGAAGGAAATTATAAAGATCAGAGCAGAAATTAATGAATTTGAGACTAAAAAGCAATACAAAGGACCAGTGAATCAAAGAATTGGTATCAAAGATGGGAAGGGGCTGTGAGGATGAGTAAGGGCAGACAGGAGGGAGAGCAGGGGAAGGGAAGTAAAAAAGGTTCAAGATGGGTTATGTGTATGTACCAAGTCCCCCAAGCAAACGTATTTACTATGTATTGCAAATATATATAAATAGAAATAATGAGAAAAAATAAAAAGAGGCAAAAGATTTGAACACATACATCATAAAAGGTCATTAACCCTTGAGCTTACAGAAAACTGATCACCATCATTAGTCATCAGAGAAATAATAACTTAAAACCACAATGAGGCACAATACTACCCTCAAGTCTATAGTATGGCTATATTGACGAAGTCTAGAAAAGGAATTAGAATTATCAAATATGTCTAGTGGAAATATAAAAAGAGTACAGCCACTTTGGAAAACAGTGTGGAAATTTCTTATAAAATTAAATATATACTCACTGTATGACCAAGGTACATAATTAAGGAAAAAGTTTGCAAAAATACTTACAGGAGTGTTCATAGTTAATAGCTCCAATCTGGAAATCACCTCATTGTCCCTTAAAATGTGAATGAATAAATAATGGCACTTCCATAAAATACTATACTAAATAATTTAATAAATTATTGATACCTGCAGCAACATAGAAAAATCACTAAAACGTAGTATTATGCTTTAAAAGCTAGGCACAAAAGAATACATTCTGTATGATTTCATTTTTGGTGCTCTGGAAAAGTCAAGCTTGTGATAGAAAACAGATGGGTAACTTCCTGGGGCCAGGAAGAGGAAAGAGGATTAACCTGGAAAAAACATCAAGAAATTTAGAGAGATGGAAATGTTCTGTTTTGATTGTGCTGGTGGTTATATGATCTATACATTTGTCAAAATTCATTCATCTGAACTCTTATTTTTTTATATATAATTTATACCTTTTATTTTGTTTTAATAAGGAAACCAAAAAAGGAAGGATCAGCTCAAAAGCTATTCTTCATATGTAGTATGCTGACTTCCTCTTACATTTTAAACAGAAACCTTGTCTACTACTCACAGAGGGTTTATAGAATTGTGTCTGTATGGGAATGTTTTCAGTTATATAGTCTCCACTCAGCTGGATCCAGGCTTACCAGAGTCATATGGACCATTATTTGATCATCTGAGTTAATCTTTCTGTTTCTCCTTCTACTCTTTGAATCACTTCCTTGTGTTTTTGTCGAGTTCTGTGACAGGAAGAAGAAGCCAGATTCCTGAAGGGTCCATGCTCAGTTCATTTTGTATCTTAGAAACAGATTTTCATGGTAATGTGCTTGTGACCAGTAAGTTCCATTGTGTACTAGATTCATATGAATTCATATATATTCAAGTCTGGATGTTTCTGGGAAAATCAGTCTAGTACAGCCCAGATACCTGACCTGATCTCTCCGGACTTCTGTCTTTACCTGTGGTCTTAAAATGTCAGAAATTAAATATCAAAGCCAACATTTGTATTTAATGTAGATGCACAAACATGGCCCAGGACAGAAAAGCATTTTCTTCTCTAGGTTAACATTCCAGAGACAGAGGTGGAAGTACAGCTCAAACCTCCAAATTTTAGTCAAGACCACATCTTACCAACCATGACTAACGATTCAGTATAGTGTTTCTCAAAATAGGAAACTTCAACATTGCATAGTAATCATCTGAGACATATAGTCCTGGACTCTACTAGGGGCCTACTGAGTCTGTCTCTGTTGAGACTGGGATCTGGGGATCTACATTTTAGTAAATGTGTCAGTGATTCTGGTGCACACTAAAATTGAAATATCACCATTGAAGACAGTGGCAGATTAATAAAGAATTTAAAACAAAGAAATCAGATTGTATTTAAGAAAATATGGAACCAGATCTTGGGGGAAAGGGTACGTGAGAAATCTTTGTCCTAGAGTTGCCCTAGTAACCTTTCCTTAATTTAGTGCTTTAAGTATAACTTAAATCAGAGAACTTGAGAATGTGCAAGTGAGGTCTTTGATAGATTTGACCTTTGTTTCTCCTAAATGCAAAGGGTTGGTAATAGCTCATTTGTTGCTTTGTCAGTGGCAGAGGTAATTCCACTAATGGATTTTGAGTCCTCTGCAGAAAAGTTGACCTGGTCTTTTGAGAATCAATCTCATGGAATTTAGTCATTGTAATTACTGATACAAGGCTCTTTGCATTCCCAGATGCAACCCTTTCCACCCTTGCACAACTCAAATTTATCTTGCCCCTTGTCTGAAAGATGCAGCTATCATTCTCTTCTCCATGATAAGTTCGTAACACCCCACCTGCTTGCTCAACTGGACATTTTGTTTACTCTTTCTTCTGCTATAGTATTTCTCTGTTCAGTTCATCATGGTTTGTCATTTCAAATTCTAAAATGTATCCTGAGTTATCTGACCTTTGCCAGTGTCAAGGTCTAACTTGCCATTATCTCATGAACAATAATGCATCTGAACTCCCTTCTCATGCTTTCCTCATTTTGTAGTTGCCGTAGACTAGAATGATCTTTTCAGAATTATAAATTTGAAAATATTCTGGCCTTATGTTCTTTGTATTAAAAAAAAAAGTTTATGGATTAAAGTGTGCAAGTTCACTCATGTCCTTTCTTCTGTGTACTCATTTCCGTCAACAGGGAATTGTTGGTAACAGTTTGTTTTTTAAGAATGTGAAGATCATGCATGTATGACTGTAAATGACATTCATGAGGTTCTGTGCTTATTTACACATAAATATAGTATACTTAATATAAATAGTAGTGTACTACATTGTTCTTAAGCTTGTTTCATTTTCCAGTAGTATCAGTTTATTCATATGTTCACATATGAATATGTTCACATATGTCCTTCTTCAGGATCTTGTCCTATGTAAAATTAAAATCTCAACTTCATAAAATAGTCTGCACAATCTTTCACTTCCTGTGCTACTTTTCCATTTGCTTACTATGCTTCAGGTATGATCTCCCCTTAGATCTTCCCATGAGCTAAGCTATCTTCCTCCTAGGGGGGCCTTTGCATATGTTGTTCCCTCTGCCTACACTTTTACCCAAGATACATGACAGTAATTCCCACATGGTGACCTATTGTGTCCTGGGTCCTTCAAAATAGACACATACTCCCACACCATGCATTGTTTATGAACAGTTTTCCCTGAATTTGTATTATCCTCCCCCAAATATATGAATATTATGATTAATTAAATAATTGAGTTAAGGAATTCATAGAAGCACTTCTTTATTAGTGTTATGGCTTATATCTAGACGTCCCCCAAAGTTTCATACAGTCATAGGTGGGACATTTTCAGTGGTGGCTGGATCTAGAGTGTGCAATGCATAAAAAAGATTATGTGTTTACCATTTCAAAAAAATATGACCAGAGAATCTCAAGAACGTAAAACTATATTTCTGCTAGAAGATGATTCTTTAGTTACTAATTCAGTGTTTATACTGACTTTGGAGAGTAAATATGAAGAATAATAAGAGTCACATGCACTTATGTTATTCTCTTTGCCTGAGTTCTCCCTCATGTATCTTTTCCATCAATCAGCAGAACTCTCTACATCCTTTAAAACAAGCCAAGTGTCACCCCTGCTGTAAAAGTATCACAAACTCTTCTAATGTGGAGTAGTGCCCTTCTCTGAGCATCCACAAACTCCGTTCACACCACCTGGTGAGCACTGACCTCTGTGTACTAAGCTGTCTAAGGATTACACTCATCCCTTCCACGTATCCTGAGGTTCCTGGGCTGGGGGGTGTATCCATGGTAGAAAAGGAGGATTTGTTTCGGTGAACTAAATAGTAATGAAAAAGAAATTGAAAGTGAAAAAAACAGAAAGTGAACTGAATAATGAGTCTAGCCAAAGCATGTGCAAAAGGATTCCTGAGTTACTCTTGTGGTAGCAAACTGTTTTGAGTGCCAGTGTGAACTCATGAGTGAAAGCTATTTTAATTAGGTAATGACCTAGTGTCATTAAATGGGGAAAGAGTTTATTGAATTATCTAAGCCAGAAGGTCCAAGAGGAAAACCTGAAACAAGGGTTAACTTGGTTTAGGACTCACATTTCATTAAATCCCTCTTTTGAACTCTGCTCTCTTTGGAGTGACTATTCTTAGGCTTCAAATAGTGGTCTTTATAACTTCAGGCCCCTGTCATCCCAACCTTCTGACCAGTGACAGAGAGAGCTTGTTTGAGTAACACAAACACAGATCCTGGAGTTGAATCTTAATAACTCTGTACTGAGTTGGATTGTCTGCCAATCACTTTAGCCTATATGATGAAATGTGTTCATTGGTTCATGTACGTTGTGAGGGGCTACCCTTGCAGCTGGTGGTTGGAGTCAGCCTCACATAAAGGAAGGGATTGTGTTTGTGATATCTCTGTACCATTTCACACAGGATAGGAGGTGCTGTTATTAACATTAGTGAGTCAGCTGACTGAGACTTTTGTTAGTTTTGCCAACAGAGAAGCAAATGGATATTCTTTCCTATTGTTCCTTTCATGTAATTATTACTGAATAGTTATATAGTACATATCACATATCAAGTACTATACTAACACTGGAGATACAAAAGCCATAATCTCAGAATGTAACAGTTTTAAAATAAAATTTATTCTATGTCCTAGGAAAAAATAAGATTCATTTGGAGCCAAAGAGGATATTCACTTAAATGATTGAGTCAGCTACAAGTTACTATGGTTACCTATCCAAGGGCATTCTTATTTTGAGTGGAAATAACTTTGGACTGGGATCTGAGACCCAGATGTTAGTCCCACTATTGTCACCTGCCATTGTCAATTAGTTGTAAACTTGAATACTTTTCATAAACTCTGTGACCAGTATTTCTCAAAAGTATAGTCAATAGTTCATCCCCATTTGCTTCAATAAAGGCTTTTCTTAGGCCCTATTTCTGACCTACAGAACAAGAAGACCAAGCCCTGTGATCTCTGCAAGTTGTTTAATCTATATGGCCTTCATTTTGCTCATCTTTGAAAGAAGATCATATTTACTTTGTAGTAGTGGTTTGAAGATTAAATGTAGTAATGGATGGAAAATACATGGCATGTTTCAGGAACCCAGGAAATGTCCTTTCTTTTACTCCATTGGAGTAAAAGTCCAGAATAGTTGAAAGATTCCTAGAAGACACATAACTTTCCTCACTCAGAAAATATTCCTCCAGAAATGTGTGTGTGTGCAGCATACTTTCAGTGGGCTCAAATATTTGCCCTTAATTATTGTGAGATGAAAAACTGGCCCTCTGTGCTTCACTCTAAAATATATTAAGGTATATTTGCATATCGTGTATTCAGGAGGCAGCTCACATTCCCCTGTATCTTTGTGATGGAATTCAAAACACAACACCACTTTGGAATCTCACTAAGAATAGTGTGTGTGTGTGTGTGTGTGTGTGTGTGTGTGTGTGTTTTACTAGTAACTTTTTATAATAAAACAAGGAATTTCTTTTGAGATCAGCTGAGTTGGGCATGTTCAGGATGCTATGGCCATAGACACAGTTTTTTGAAGATACAATATTGCTTTTTTATTTTACCTAACATAGAGTTGTTGATCTATTGATATCATCTGTTGATCACAGTTGGATTCCAGTGGACTGTAATCCTCATTTGACAGGACTCTCCTGGTTTATTGGCAGTTTTTGGTTTTGCCCTCACCAGAAAAAGGGAAGTTAAAAGGACACACCCATTTCTAAGAGTTATGCAAAACCTTCTTCCAAGAAATGCCTTGTGCCATCTACAGTTTTAGTGTGGAATGTGCAAAACTTGATACTGGAGAGATTATTTGAGGTGCTGAGAAAATCCTTAGTCATCAAAGAAGAGTTTTGTCTTTAGTATAATAATAATAAGGCAGGGCAGAAGACTGTGGAGTTTTAGAAATATTTTCAGTTGCCAGGGCTAAAACCCAAAGAGGGTTCTTTCTAATTAATACTTGATTACTCAGAATAACTCAGCTCTCTTTGTACTAGGATCTCGGTAATCTGATTTAATTAGTTGTTACCATATCAGAATTTCCTAGTGAAAATTTTTCCAGTGGGGTCCTCAAGATTGGAAGAGATTTTAGTTTCTTGTCCATCTATTGATCCACTCCTTGAGCCATTCCTACAAATCTCCCTGCCAAACCCACCCACATTTTAGGCCAGGGGTGAGCAAATATTACCCATTTTTCTAAATAGCTTTTTGGAGTACAGCCAAGCCTCTTTGCTAATGGATCATCTATAGATTCTTTCACACTAATACAAAATTTAGTAGTTATGACAGATTACGTTGCCTAAAAAGCCTAAAATGTTTACTTGGCCCTTTAGGGGAAAGTTTGCTGACCCCTTAACCTAGGTTATCACCTCTTCCGAAATAACCATGTTTTTGAGCATTCTTCAATTTCCAGAGGACTGCTTTGGATTATTCCTTTTGGAAATTCTTATTTTCTCAAAAATCCAGAATCTGATTTTCTGTAGCATTTCCATGCTGGCACTGGACTAGTTCAACGCTAGCATGGAGAGTCGTCACCTGAAATAAATCAACTTGCTCTTCTACCTGTGAGCAGCCCCTTATAATTAGAGCACTATAGTTACAACTCCAGGCAGAGTCTCACTGAATGCTGACATGATAGAATTTCAGTTCCTTCATCACCACCAGAACAGAACATTCCTAGTGTGAAGTTAAATTGGAACCTACTTAAGTTTTCTGGGTGCCAGAGCAATAGAAGGAGTCATGTTTTTTTCTGTACACTTGGAGACCTTTAGACCTAACCCAAGGGACAGAGACAGATTCATGCAACATGCACTCTCTACCCAACAGCTAAAAGTGATGCAACTTCCAGGTCATGTGTACCCACATTTGTGCCTCTGTGGTCTGGATAGTTGTGAAATAGTTTATTTTTTTGACTGGATTTGGGTACAAAAGGAAAACAGTCACTTCTGTTTCATCAGAGAAAGTGATGGTGTATCCTTGATTCTAGACATAGATTCTAACTTTGTCATAATTTTCTTGACATAGATCCTAGGCCATTTGCTTTGTTATGCCACATTGGTAAGTGAGGTGATTTGCATTATCTTTTCCTCTTTGTCTTTATTATTACTTTCATCATTTAGAGTGCCAGATATTACAACAGCTCCCTTGTTTTTTTATTGTCTTATTTTTTCTATCTGGTTCATCTTCACCACACATAAGATCACAGTACGATTTAACATCTCTGCTGATCTGTGTTCTTCACTGGCTTCCCACTACTAGTAAAGAAAGAAGACTTAGGAAAGGCACTCAGTGCCTTCTAGGAATTCTGAATTCTCCCTTTATTCTTTTCTACATCTTTCAAAAAAGATGATTCCACGCTCTCCATTACCTATCTTTTCTTTCTGTATGCCCAGGTTGTGGTCATACTTTGTACACTTTTTAAAAATATTTGTTTTATTTATTTTTGGTACCGGAATTGAACTTAGTACCTCATGCTTTCCAGGCAAGTGCTGTGCCATTGAGCTATATCTCCAGCTCCTTAAAATTTTTTTTAAAATGCTTCTTTCTTTTCTTTTGAAAACCACTTATATAACCCCACTTTATTTATTATTCATAGTCATTCATTTCACTTTCTTTCTCTAAGTCTTATTTTTCTTGTTCCTAAGACAAATAACCAACACTCAAAATTAAGGGGGGAAAGGTTTGATTAGCTCACAGTTTGTAAAAGCTTCAGTCCATCACCAGCTGGCTCTACGGCAGGGTGGCACATGGTAGAAAGGAATAGGTATGGCAGTGGAAGATAGCAAAACCAACAAGGGAGAGTGAAACAAGCCTTTTTTTGGTCCCTTATACTGTGTTAACCTACTGATAATAGGGAGGTGTCAGTCTAGTCAGTGTACTGATCCAGCAATCACCCACCCTTAATCCCAGCATCTTTAATCCCAGCATTATACCACAAATCAGTCACACACTCTAGATTTGGCTACCTCCAAAACAGCTTATGACTGCATGCGGTTTTAGGGGGGACATCCAAACACAAACCATAACACTGTACCTATCCTTTCCCTTTCTTTTCCCATATTTCCCCTTTTCTGTCCATCTCAGAAGATTGAGTTACTGCTTCATTGCACTAATAACATGTTATACCTTTTTATGGTACTTACAAGACCCTGCTTCTTATTTTAAGGACATATATTAATGTCTTATTTTAACTTTGCAACTTTGTAAATATTGTAAGTTACATGAAAAAGAGTATTTGGATCTTGCCTCTTTTCACCTTAAAATATTCAGTATAATTTGGATTTTTTAATTCTATAGAAGCTTATTAATATGAGAAGACAAATATTTCTACCTTTTTTTCCCCTAAATGTTCTAAAGTTCTATATTTAAATCCATGGTTCATTTGGATTTAATTTTTCCGTAAGGTGCAAAAGGGTGAGATTAAGATCAGCTGCTACTTTTCCCTTCAGAGACACACAATTGCTTCAGAATCATTTGTTGAAAAGGCTGTTTTTTTCTTTATTGAATCATTTTTTCACTTTTGCCAAAATTAATTTGGCGTATAATATGGGTCTAATTCTGCCTTCTCTGTTCTAATCTGGTCTATGTATCTGTACATCTCTCTACAAATACCACATGATTGTGATTACTATCACATGTAACAAGTTTTAAAATATGGTACATTAATTCCTCTCATTTTATTATTCAAAATTTTCTTAGCCATTGTGCTTTCTTTGCTTTCCATACAAATTTCAGGATATAATGACTGCCATGTTGAATCTTCTAGTCCATGAACATGGTATGTTTCTTTAGCTCTTGTTTGATTTCTTTCATTAGTATTGTATGGTTTTTGGCACACGTGCTCTGCATGTGTTTTATTAAATTTACACTTTTTTCATTTTCAAAATGCACGTTTTTCTTTAATTCTTTTGTTTGATTTTTTTGTGATGCTGGAGATAGAACCCAGGACTTGAGTATCCTAGGCAGGTCTTCTACCACTGAGCTACACTTTCAGACCAAACAGTCGTTTATTTTAAATACCCACGTGTTCATTGCTACGCCATACAAGTAAACTGATTTTTATATTTTTATATAGCATCCTGAGACCTTGGAGTTTCAAGAGATGTGTTTTTGTTTTTTGTAGATTTCTTAGAATTTTCTGTGTTGACAAAAATCTGAAAATTCGGGGCATTTTTTTCTTCTTTTCATCAGTATCATTTTATATTTTTATTGCCTGACTAGAACTTCCAGCACTGTGTTAGGTAAGAGTGGTAGGTATGGACATCCTTGCCTTGTTCCTGGTTTTAGGAGGAAAGCATTTAATCTTTCAAAACTAAGTTAACATTGGACACTGGTCTTCTGTGTTCTTTATCAAGTTGAAAATATTTCCCTCCATTATATTGATGGAATTCAAATTTGAATTACCTTTATCTCTAGGGAATAAAACTCACTTAGTTACATAGTGTTATAGGTTTCTGAATTCCATTTGTGGTGTATATTTAAGTCCATAATTCATTCTGAGTTAATTTTTGTATGAAATTTTTATATAAATAGAGCAGATCTGAAAAAAGTTTTCCTTTAGCAGCATGTTCAAGATTCACATTTCCTAGTGGCAAATGCCTGTATCCTAGTGCTTGGGTGGCTGAGGCAGAAAAATTGTCATGAGTTCGAGGCTAGCCTGTGCTACTAGTGAGTGCAAGGCCAGCCTGCAATATAAAGTGAGATCTTGTTGCATTATATGTTAGTAATTCAAAAGTAATTCTTTATTTCTGTGTCAGCTAAGGCTCCCAGACACCTTTATAAATATTTATTATGTAGTCACTCTACTTATCAGAATGAAGGGAACAGATGCTAAAGAACTCACATTACAGAGAATCCAATTCATACCCCTTATTTTGTTTGTGTAGTCTTCTTTCTGTCCTCATTTCATACTTCCTACTGTGAAAGATCAGTTGTATTTTTTAAATTGCAGTTACTTGTTTGAATTAATTAACATATTCATTGAATTTTAAAATTCCCAACAGATCTTTACTGAGTTCCATGCTTATTAAGCAAACTGCCAAGTTGGCCACACAGGAGCCAGACCTTAAGATGTAAGGGCTTAAAGGACAGAAAAACATATAAACAGTTGAAATGTCAAATTTAGAAGAAATGGCCAAATAGACAAAAGTCTTAAATTATTAAAGGAACCAAGGAGCACCAGCTCTACCTGAAGGAGTTAGTGAAGCCCTGTCAGAAGTGACATTTGAGCTGGAACAGAGGCATAGCAGTTCTCCAGATGGGTGAGGTAAGGTGAAAGACACTCTAGGAAGATTCAACAGGTTGTGCAGAAATATACAGTCATAAAATTATCCAATACATTTAGAGAATAATAAGTAATTTGAATTTGTTTTGTACCTTGAAGTTCTGTGACACCAGAAATTTATATTATATCCATCTAGAATAATCTCTGGAGCAGTGGTGCTGAACCTTTTAGAACTTTCAGTGATAACAAAATAGCCCATTGTGGCACACATGCCATAGGTTCACCACTGCTGCTCCTGATCGTAGTAACCACTAAATAAGTATTTGTTGGTTGAATAGTTGTAAGGATGCAGGGAAATAGGAAAGACAGAAAAGGAAGGAGGAGACATAAATGAGAGCAATAAGGTAAGAGCAGTTCAGTGATAATCTTTAAATAGTAAAGATTATTAGAAAGTCTATTCAGAATCAACTACCGAAATACCTGTAATGGATTATGAAAGTGATGCAGTGAAAAGTGTATTAAAATGTTATGAATGTCTGGAGAAGTGGAGATCAAATGAAGAGACAAGGGGAAAAGGCATCATTGATGAGACACTTTGGAGTTATTTACACTTGATTCTGAATTGTCTGTTTTTTAAGTGTGAAATTGGAAAGGAGTTGTGACAAAAGAGGAAAGTGAACACATCACAAAAGAGAGACTCAACACAACAGCCTTGCCTTCTCTGCCATAAATTTATTATTTTGTCAGCAGCTGCTTATCTACCTGCACCACTTACTTGGGAGCAGAACCTGAAGGTTCTGGAGTTATATGTAACAAGCATCATTGTCATCTTTTGCAGGCTATGTATGTATTTTTTGTGTATGTGTACCTCTGCACGTCAGTAATTTGGGGATGACTTCTTCCACACAGACAAGTTCTGAGGGGTTACATCAAATGAAACACCATATGCACTGCTAACAGTATCTTCTTTAAATGCACCTTGCTGTCCACACACTGAGTGTCTGAGTGTGTGCAGGATGCACACACGAAACTATGTACAGAGTTCTCAAACCAGTGACCTGAATAGCAGTTTAAGTACTTACAAATAAATAGTACTTATTTTTATCTTCCTGTAATTTATTGTGTAGGATTATACCTCAAATTTCATTTAAATTTGATCCTTATTAAAGGGCAACAGTTGTGGTCCCCTTGACTCACTATGTGCTGTAAGGAATTCATGTAATTAATGAGTATATTTATTGATTGTGCCAGATACAATTCTAAACACTGTGTAGCATGGAATAGATAATAAAGAATCCCTGTAGTTGGGCTGGGGATTTAGTTCAGCAGCATAAGCGCCTGCCTTGCAAGCAGGCAGTCATGAGTTCGATCCCCGGTACCAATAAAAAGGAAAAAAAAAAAAAGAATCCCTGTAGTGATGGAGTTTACATTGCAAAAGGTGTATACAAAGTGTCTACAAATGTGATATTTTAAGTGCTAAGAGTTAGGGTTCTATATAAAGTGGGTGCCTTTCCATAATTAAAACTCCAAGAGGCAGGAGTAATGATATGGTGATGTAATGTAGTGATTGTGGTGATGGTGGTGATGATTTTCTTTTATAGATGAAGCAAAATGGCTTAGTCAAAAGCAAGTAAATGACTTAATCAAAAGTCATACAGTTTATATTCATTTATACTATATCTGATGATATAATCAATTCTACTAAAGATAACAAGAGATAACACAGTAACCATGGTAGAACTCCTTGTACAGTGGTTTTATATGTCTTTTTTGTTTCATATGTTTATGGGAATATGTTTTGTTTTGTCTTGCTTTGTTTTGTTTCTAATGTAGAAAGGATAGAAATACATGTTAAGACTCATGCACGCACAGAACCTATAAACAGTTTATAAGAACTGATCTTCTAACACACGATGAAATGAACAAATGTGGATAACTGCATGTATGTTTAAGTGTGTAGGATTGATAACCATATTATGAAGTTTTTGGTTGATGGTTGAACAGAACTGTTTGCAGTCTCGCTGTTTGAATCCCCAGTTTATATGTTTTACTTTTGTATCTTGAACAACTATTTGTAAGAGGACAATATGTAATCATCAACTAGTGATTTCTGTTTATTTTTTCTTTGAAAGTATGTATTATTTCTACCCATTTTCTGTTTTGTGTAGTCTTTCTTTAAATAAAATTTTTAAAATAAAATAAAAATTTTAAAAAGTCATGCAGGGGCTGGGGGTTTAGCTCAGCAGCATAAGTGCCTGCCTTGCAAGCAGGCAGTCGTGAGTTCGATCCCTGGTACCGATAAAAAGGAAAAAGACAAGGGAAAAAAAAAAGTCATGCAGTAAGTCAGTGGTAAAGCGTAGACTCAGCCAAAAATTCTGGATCATGTGTAATCTTTTTATCACTTTGTGTGATATCTGCTCACAGGTTACTCACTATTGCAAAAGAAATGGGATGTAGAAGATTGCATAAAGTAATACATAACCAGGTCTTAAATTCTGTAGCATGGGATGGTGTAAGGAATCCATTAAATAATACATATTGAGTGCTTAATATGAGCAAGGCACAATTGTAAGTTGTAGGGATATATGCACAGTGATGAACAAGACAAAAAATCATGAAGTTATATGCTTCAGAGACGTTTGGAAGAATTTCTCTAAACATGAGCACATTAAGTTAGGAAAAGCACATTAAAGTTGGGAAATTTATTTTTCTGCTACTTACCATGTGACACTGTTTCTTTAACTCATCATGCTTTTCTGCAGGGTCTCCAACTATAATCAAATATATATTATGGTTTCGCAAGTTTTACTTTTTTAAAACTACGTGAGTTTGGATCTATAGTCTAGTCTGAAAGAAATAGTTGCTCTAAAGTGGCCTCATCTAATTTCCTGATTTGAAAAGTAGGAATGCTACGTTTTCTTTTGTTATGGGAAGATCCTGACTCCATAATGAAATGCTACACTAACTCACATTCTAAAATCATCCTCCATTTTTGAAACTGTGGGAAATTTGAAAGGGAGACATAGATTGTGAGTAATCTGCAGATCTAGCAGTCCCCACTTTAACCTACAGTATGTAACGTTCTCTTACAAGCTTTGAAATAACTGATAGCATCTCTCCCATCTCCTTGCTTCTTGCTGGTGTGTTTAGGCCTGGAAGAAACGCTGGTTTATCCTGCGGAGTGGCCGAATGAGCGGTGACCCAGATGTGCTGGAGTACTACAAGAATGATCACTCCAAAAAGCCCCTGAGGATCATCAACTTGAACTTCTGTGAGCAGGTAGATGCAGGCCTGACCTTCAACAAGAAGGAGCTGCAGGATAGTTTTGTGTTTGATATTAAGACCAACGAGCGAACCTTTTACCTGGTGGCTGAGACAGAAGAGGACATGAATAAGTGGGTGCAGAGTATCTGCCAGATCTGTGGCTTCAATCAGGCCGAGGAAACCACAGGTAAGAGGTCAAACACACACCTTTCCTAGAAGGTGCCTAAGCAGAGGACGCTCTAACTGAGCTTTCTTCTTTGGCAGGAGAAATAGGCAAAGGGTAAGAGTGTGGAATTGGCCAAATAGAGACCTGTGGTGTTGATAATGCTCACATGGGAAACCAAGAAATTTTGGGGTTGTGCCAAGGTGAAAGGTATTGTGACGTTTCTTTAAGTAATCCAACACCACCATTTCTCAGCCTGCAACCTTTCTCCCTTTGCTTAGCCCCTCTTAATACCCTATGCCTTGCCATCTCTTGTGTCATAGGGAAGATCTCACCTTTGTCCTTCCATTGCTGTCTCTCCTAGCCCATCTATTCAGACCTTTCTGCAGTTTGCTTGCTTTTTATGTGGTATTCTTTGTGATTACTGATGTATAATCCTGTGTTCCTTTATATTTACTTCCAAGAGGACACCAGTGAGAAGATGAAATACTGATTTTGATTGTTTGGGGTTTTTATGTTCAGATTTTTTCTGAGGCAGACAGAAAGTCTAAATCAGTAATTCTCAAGCTTGATTGCACATCAGCGTGAAGAAAGAATATTTATTAAGTGCTGATGCCGAGAATATCTAGGTAGTAATTTGTTTTTGGTTTCGTTTTTGTTTGTATCAGGAATCGAACTCAGGACCTTGTGCTTGCCAGGCAGGCCCTTTATGCCACGAAGCTTTATCTCCAGCCCTAATAGTACTATCTTTTAGCTTTTTGGTTTGTTTGTTCTTGTGATGCTCAGGATTGAGCCCAGGGCTTTATACCCCAACACATGGTAGTGTTGCACACGCTAGTCAACTGCTCTACCACTGAGCTACATCCCTAGCCAATTTTTTTAAGTTTCATTCAGAGTTAGGCATGGTGCTACCTACTTGCAGTCCCAGAACTCTGGAAGGATAAAGTAGGAAGATTGTAAGTTTGAGCCCAGTCTGAGTGATGTGGTGAGACCCTGGCTCAAAATAAAGAAAATTTTAAAAATTAAAGGGCTATGGAAGTAGCTCAGTGTAAAAGCCCTTGAGTTCCCTGGGTACAGAGGAAATAGTAACAAGAATCAACAAATAGGATCATATGGAATTAAAAAGCATCTGTGCCACAAAAGAAGCATCAACATAGAGAAAAGGCAACCTACAGAGTGGGGAAAAATTTTTGCTAGCTGTTCTTTAGATGACTAGTTCTTAGAATATATAAAGAACTCAAAAAAGTTAGACCTCCCCAATCAAAAAAATGGTAAAATGAGATGAATGGACATTTCTCAGAAGAAATGCAAATGGAAAAATATAAGTACATGAGGAAATGTTCAACATCACTGGCCACTAAAAAAATTCAAGTTGATCTTTTTTTTTTTTTTTGGTACGGGGAATTGAGCTCAGGACCTTGTGCTTGCCAGGTAGGCAGGCACTGTGCCACTGAGCTATATCACTGGCAAGAAATTAAAATTAAAACAATGCTGAAATTCCATTTTACCCCATCTTGGTAAGCAACTGTATTCCTAGCACTCAGGAGACTGAGGCAGGAGGATTGCCACAAGTTTGAGGCCAGTCTGGGTTACAGAGTAAGTTCAAGGCCAGTCTGGAATACATAGCAAGACTCTGTCTCAAAAAAAAGGAATGAGAAGATGCAAAACACAAATCCAGTTCTTAAAAGTACTGCAGTCATTTGGAATCTTTTCTACCAGATATTTTGCACATGGGAAGAGAACCAAAAGATGGAAGGATTGGGAGGGTAGCAGGCATGAAAGTGAAAAGGATTAAAATGTGTTGTGTACATGTACTAACTCCCCACAAGGAGTCTAATCAATGTGTACTGCAGATATGTACTAATAAAAACATTTTTTAAAACAAGTTTCATTCTGAGTACTGGGGTCCAAGGCTTAACCATTTCTCTTAAATAGTTTAGTCCTTGAAGGCCAGATCCAGGTTCTGTTTCCTATTCCTGTTTCTGTAAACTTTTTATAACCCTTTAAAAATATAAGAACCATTCTTATCCCATCAGTAACATCAACATCACCAGGGAGGTTGTTAAAAATATGAATTTTGGGGCCTCCCTCCGGAGTTAGTGAAATAGAAACATTGGGAGTAAGGCCCAGCAATCTGTTTTTAAATCCTTTGCAGGTTATTCTCATGCACCACTGAGTTTGAGAATCACTGATGCTCGGAGTAGAATTTCACCTCTGTTGGGAACTTGTTAGAAAATCAGAACCTGAGGCTACCATCCAGGTTTACAGTATCAGAATCTGTGTATAATAAAAACAATATTTTGGAATAATGTTAGACTTCCAGAAGGGTTGAAAAAATAAGACAGCAAGTTCCCATGTGTTATGGTTCCCAAAGTCTCATGCAGATGCAGGTCAGGCTTATTGAAGGTGGCTGGCATTAGGATGTGTAGTGTTGGGATCAAGGAAGAGATGCTAGGATTGATTTATGGTGTAATGTTAGTTTTGAGGCTGAACCATTTGTGGTGTAATGCTACCAGTCCCCTGAGGTAGGTAGCCTGAATGAGATAATATGAGACAGAAAGAGGACTGCTGCTTGTCACTTGCTACTTTTGCTGTCTTCTGCCTGCCATGATCTATTTCTCCTCTGCAATCCCCCTCTGCCCTATCACCCTGCCTTAGAGCCTGCTGATTATGAACCGGAACCTCTACAAACTGTGAGCTACAACAATAAACCTTTTCTCCTTTAACTTTGGGTGTCAGGTATTTTGTCTCAGCAAAGAGAAAAGTAATGAAGACACCATTATCAGTATAAAAATATTCATAAACAAAATCTCTTAACAGAACAAAGGAAACATCTTCATTCAAACTTTATTACATTTTAAATATTAAAAGGTAGAGTTAACTGAATAACAAAATTTGAAACTACTTGGTTAGCACATTTAATCCAAATCAACCTGTATCTATGATTTACCATTCACAAAACAAGGACAGAATAAATTTGTCAAAAGTAGTTTGTTCATTTATAAAACTCTAAGTCAATTAAAATTTCTACCAGCTTTAAAATCCCTCTTCTATAAGATTTGTACTGTTTCAGATATATTAAGTCACCAAAAAGAAAACTTGTAAGAGAAAAACTGATAATTACCATTTTTTCTTCAAAATAAATGTAATTTAATACAGTCCTGGAAATAAGATTCTTAATGTAAAGGCAGGAGAAAAAGATTCAGAAGTGTGAAATTTTTTTCCATTAAGTAAATGATATCTAGGTATGATAAATAAGCAATAATTCAAGTTCATAACTACTAAATCTCTAAAAAGGCAGTTGTATTCATTCATGTACTATAATGTTAGAAAAGATATTCTCACATCACTGAGCTAACCAAAAAATCAACATTTTATAGTTTGTTTTATTTTATTTATTTATTTTTGGTACCAGAGATCAAACTCATGACCTCATGCTTGCCAAACAGTCACTTGTGCTGTTGAGCTAAATCCCTGGCCTATAGTTTATTTTATAGTCTTAAACTATTATGGTTTGATTTTGATATGTTGAAAAACAATTTAAAAGTCTATGTTAAATGTCAATCACCTATTAGAAGTGGAAACCAAAACATTTTAATGCTAAAGTGTATGAGATATTCAGACACAACTTCAAAAACAGTGACTAATCATACCAAACAAATTAAATTTAAATATTGTGCCAGGTCCTCTCAGGGAAATGTGAAAATCATACTAAAGATCTGACTATTGTTATTCTATAATTTACAGGAATTAAAAAAAACAGAAGTTAAACATGTATCACTGTCAGTACTATCTTTGGATGGTTATAGAATAGTATATAATTAGGCATGTCTTTTGTTTAGAAGACTGGAAAAATGCCCATAGAATAAACAGCTCTGAGGTCTTGACTACCCTACCACAAGTCAAGAAAACACAACTATGTTCTGTGAACGTGGTAGCTATGTAGTAGCTATGTACACCTTGAACTCAGTATGTAGTCCAGGCTGGCCTTAAACTCTCAGCAGTCCTCCTGCTTCAGCCTCCTAAGTGCTTTATAGATGCTTTCTTTATAGGTGTATGATACATGCCTGGCAGGAAATGGCAATTTTGAGAAAGGAGTGCTTCTAAAGACATTTTCTCAAGGCAACAAAGATGTAATATGATGTGACACCTACAACTAAATCTCTCCTTAGGTAGTGTTCCCAAACCATTTCCTTTCGTCCACTGTGTTGGCTTCCATATTCCATGGTCCATTGTAATCTTTTGATTTTCTGTTGAATAGGTAGATTAACAGCCATCACAATGGCTGTGGACTCTTCCCCCAGATCAGTTGTTTGACCACTGTAAAGAGACCCAAGGCATGTATTTATTTATTTACTTATTATTTTTTATTTATTTATTTTTTGAGACAGGCTCTTGCTGTGTAATTTAGGCTGGCCTTGAACTCACTATATAGTCCAGGATGGCCTCAGACTCATCAATCCTTCTGTCTCAGCTTTCTGCATGCTGGCATTACAGGCATGTGCCACAATTCCCAGCTCAACTTACGACTTCTTGAACAACCAGAAACAGTATCTGAAAAAAATCTGTACTTTGTTCCCTTTCTAATAGTCTTGTTCTTATAACTTTATGTGTCTATCCTGTAGTTAGCACAAATTTTGGGAATGGCAGCAGGCAACATCATTCCCACAAAAACTAATGTTTCTTTCACACTCTCCATCATTTTCCATCCTAGCAGCAGACTATATCCCACTACTGTTTGCTTTCATTTTCATAAATAAAAATGGATATTAGTATCTAATATGCAAACATATAAAGCAGACATGCGTCTATAAAATCTCCTGTCCAATACACTTCACTAACACATTGAAAAGTGTCCATTTTGCATCCTCATGGTTCCTTGTACAAAGCTGTAACAGAGTCATTATAAGCCAAATGGGTTAGCTGCTGTTAAAACAAAGTTTAAGTTACTCTGTTTTCAACAGGAAGTGACTACAGGTGGGGAGCAAGAGATGACACACTCTTACTTTTTTCTTCCCCTTTTAGGGGAAAAAACGCACTCTACATGCTTGCCACTGCAGCATAATTCATGTTTACCTGAGCAGGATCAGAATCACACACCATTCAGCTTTCCTTTCATGTTAAATAGCAGCACGGTGTGTTGTTCTTTAATGGGCTGCACCCAAAAATTGGGGCACAATCCTCTAAACAGGAATGAAACCCTCCTTTTGTCAAAATCACCTTTAGGCAAGGGAGAGCTCCGGGACATACTAGCAGTTGACACTAGCTGCAGCTGTGGTATCCAGCTGATTTTCAGAGATACAAAGCATCACGAACAATGACTACAGCGTTCAGTGAACATGTCAGAATAGCTCCCACTATACCACCATATCCCCAACGAACAGATGTACCATTGTGTTCCTCTGGCTTATTTTCTCTCCCTTGTGTCCTCCAGGCTCTGAGGCCTGAGGTGAAACCAGCTGTCCAGTTTTGATCCCAGATGGAGATTCATATGCTCTAGGGGAGATTCATCAGCTCCCCCCTTGCTGATAAGGGGGGAGCTGATGAAGACTACAGCTGCAGCAAAAAACTGGTGCAACCCTCCCAGTAGAGTCTGTTATGTTTTGTGTCTAGATGTGCCCCCAGAGCCTCATGTGGTCATAGGGCTTTTTCAAGTGGGCTGAATCTAGAGTGTGTGATGCTAGGATTAAGGGTGTGTAATAACTAATCAGTCCAGTGCCTGGTTTGGCACTGCCTAATGCCTGCAGTCGGGATAAGATATAAGGGACAGAAAGGTGCTTGTTAAGCCCTTGTTGATTTTGCTTTCTTCTGTTGCCATGAATGGTTGCCCTTCTGCCTTGGAGCTAGCAGATGATGGACTGACACCTCTATAAACTGTAAACCTTTCTCCTTTTAACTTTGGGTGTTGGATATTTTATCCCAATGAGAGAAAAGTAAGAAATTGGTACTAGAGAAGTGGGATCATCACTGTAACTATACCTGACCATGTGGTTCAGGAGCTTTTGGGAATGGCTTGTGGGAAGAACTTAGGAAGGTTTGGAGATGCCATGTGAAAAAGCACAGCTGAAATGACTTAGGCTATACTGTATGGGAGATCCTGGTCAGAGTTCAGAAGATCAGAAAGCTGATAGAAATCCTGCTGGTAAAGACCAGCCATAGGAGGTTTCTTACGGGTAAAGTCTGTATGGATTGTTGAACTCCAGATGATGTGTGCTATGCCTTGGCAGAAAAATGTCTGCATTTTGCTCATGTCCCAAGATTTTCCCTGAAACTAAGATTAATGGTGGTGGACTAATTAATCTGGCAGAAGAAATTTCAAGGTAGTCAAATGTTGAGGCTGTGGCATGGCTATTGTTGGGGGCTTTTAACCAGATTTGTGTTGAGAATCAAGAGCAAAGAGGCCAGCAGAATGATTTAAAACATTTTGTGTTTGGCAGAGAGGAACGTTTAATCAAACTGTGATCAGCAAAGATAGAATATAGGAGATCTTATTGCTGATAAAGAACAAGAGAATAGAAAAGAATGCCTGAGGAAATCACAAGACCCAGCAGAATGCTACCCTTTGAAGCCTCAAAATTGTAAAACTGAGAGACTTTGCTTTGAGAAGAAAGCCTCAGGACACCATGTTCCAGATTGGGAGTGGTCTAAAGAATTTGTTTCTCAGAACTGGATTCAGAATGCTCAGCAGTGCAGGCACTAGACACCTACAGCCAAAAGAGAGGAAGACCTGGCTACCATTCTAGCTGGCAGCAAACCTTGGGATCATTCATGTGGTGCTGGAAGAGTTGTGGGATCAAGAAGACTTCCACAAGATTTCCAAAGAATGCCTGGGAGGCCAGGCAATGTGTCCCTAAGAGGGCAGCTTGTGAAGCTGTGTGAAGCCAAGAATTTAGCAGAGACCTCAGAAGCTTGGAGAAGCCAGGAACATGTATCATCTAAGGAAACCTCAAGGAAGGAGCAGAACTGGCCCAAGAGAGAAGCCATGGGAAATGCAACCACTGGTAGTGCCATAAGGGTAGAGCCACCCAAACCCTTTAAAATTCATATCTTGCCACTGATTGCCTCAGATGCTGCATATGAAACTAATGGAACTACAGGACTTAATGTTTACCCTGTCAGATTTTGGATTACTTTGGTCCCATCCCTTTGTTATCCCCTTGTTTCTAACTTTGGAATGGAAATGTCTATCTTGTGCCATGGAATGTTGGAAGTGTCTAGCTTTCTTTTCATTTGTGCAGGGGCTCCCAGCTAAGAGTTTACCTTAAATAAGAGGAAAATTGGGACTTGGAATTTTTAGCAACTTTGAAACTGTTAGGACTTTAATTGCTCTTGAAAATGGACTAAATTCCTTTTGCATAAAGGGATGTCCTTGACTCTTGTGGAGGCCAGGGGCGGAATGTTATGTTTTGTGCCTATTTGTACCCCCAATACCTCACATAGTCATAGGGCTTTTTTTAAGAGAGGTTAAATCTAGAGTGCATGATGCTGGGATTAAGGTTGTGTGGTTACTAATTAGTCCACTGATTGATTTGGCACTGCCCTGATGCCAGCAGTCTGGATAAAGTATAAGAGCAGAAAGGTGCTCTTAAGCCTCTTGTTGATTTTGCAGTTTTTTGCTGCTATGAATGGTTGTTCCTCTGCCTTGCAGCCAGATGATGATGAACAGAAACCCTTGTAGAGTGTGAGCTAAAAAAACCTTTCCTCACTTACCTTTGGGTGTTAGGTATTTTGTCTCAGCGGTGAGATAAAAGTGACTAAGGTAGAGTCCTACCACACCACCTTACTGTGATGTTCTGGTGATAGTTTCTATTTCCCTCAAAATCTGCATTTTTTTCACAACCTTCAGGTGATTTGTATGCACATTAAATTTTGAAAAGCATTGTGCTAGGGCTGGGGATTTAGCTCAGCGGCATAAGTGCCTGCCTTGCAAGCAGGCAGTCGTGAGTTCGATCCCTGGTACCGATAAAAACGAAAAAGACAAAAAAAAAAAAAAAAAAAGAAAAGCATTGTGCTAGTTCATTGATTCCTAAACCTGATGGGTTACCAGAATCACCTGAAAAACTTTTTAACTTCTATGTCAGTGGTGGTGAACTTTTTAGAAGTTTCAGTGAAACAAACAGCACGCTGTACAACTCATGCCATTTGTCTTTTTTTGACAGACAGGCACTTATGCTGCTGAACTAAATCCCCAACTGTACCAACTTTTTGAAGCGTTCTTATGTTTTCTTCTAGTACTTTTAAATTTTCAGGCCTTAAGTATAGGTCTTTGATCTGCTTTTTTGTTTTTTATTTTAAAGGAAATAAAACAGAACAATAAAAACAAAACAGTGATAAGACAGTAGGAAATCTACAACAGTTACTATATTGCATATTATTATCCTCTAAATCGTTGCTCAGACTGCCCACTTTAGGTTTGCAAAGTCAGTCAAACAATAAAAATATTAGGTTGTTTCTTTACTTCAGTTATTATCATCTCAGCCTGTGTTCCTCTGAACCAGCAGGTTACTTGTGGGGTTGGGAGAGGTTCTTCTGTCCCAGCCCACATGCCAGCTTGGGTGGAGTGGTGGCCTCTTTCCTGGTTCTCCCTAGCCCGCAGGGCTGCCATGAGTGCAGGGAGTGCTGCCTACCTTCCTTCCTAGTTTTCCCCAGCTGGTAGGGCACTAATCTGCTTTGAATTGATTTTCTTTTGGGTAAGAGACTGGGTTGAAGATTCAGTCTTCTGCATATGGATATCCAATTTTCCCAACACCATTTAGTGAAAAGTCTGTCATTTTTCTGGTGCATGTTTTTGGCACCTTTGTGGACAGTAAGTTGGCTGTAGATATATGCATTCATTTTGGGGATCTATTCTGTCCCACTGGCTTTTATTCCAGTACAGTAATACTTGATTACTATAACTCTGTTAAATACCTTGAAAGCAGGTATTGTAATGCCTATAGCTTTGTTCTTTTTCCTCAAGATTTTTTCTTTTTGTTTTTCAGCTATTTGGAATTTTTTTTAATGCTTCCATATGAATTTTAGAATTGTTTTTTCTCTGTAAAAAATACCATTAGTATTTTGATGGAGGCTACATTGAATCTATAAATTGCTTTGGGGAGTGGGGGTATGGCCATTTAAATGATATTAATTCTTCTCATCCATAGTCTTGGAATTGCGTTTTTGCAATTTGAAAATCTTCAGTTGCTTTTATCAGTGTTTAGTAATTTTCATTGTACTGTGTTTTAGTTTCTGTGGTTGAATTTACTCTTAGAATTTTGTTGTTGTCAGTTTGTAGTTTTGTAGCTATTTTTGAGTGAGATTGCTTTTATGATTTCTTTCTCAGCAAATTTGTTATTGGTGTATAAAAATACTGCTGATTGTTGTAGAATAGTGATAGAGGGCAGACAGTGGAAAGTTGAATAATGGGTTCAAAATGCAATTAGATAAAAGCAATGAATTCTAGTGTTCTTTAGCACAGGGGAGTGTTGACACTTCACAAAAACCTATTCTATATTTTAACCTAGAAGAGAAATTCAAAGGTTCATAACAAAAAAGAAAAAATAGGGATAGAGAACATTAATTATGCCCTAGCTTGCTCATGCTCATTATATATATGTATTGAAAATCACACTGTGCCACATAAACATGTATTATGATTATTAATAAAAAATTAAAGAAATAGAAGTGCTACTCTCATTTGATCATTATACATATAACTAATGATTACCCCGTACCTAAATATGTGCAGTTAAAATAATTAACTTTAAAAAGTTTAAATCCTCAAATTTTTTTTAATGAGCAAAGGACTTGAATAAATATTTCTCCAAAAAAAGATATCTGAATGGGCAGTAAATACTTTAAAAGATGTTTGGTGCATTAACTATGAAAAGAAATTCAAATCAAAACTACCAAAACCTGATAGCACCTGTGTTCCTATTATCCTCAGTATTTGAGAGGCTGAGGCAGGAGTATCAAAAGTTTGAGCCTAGTGTGGGCAACTTAGTGAGACCCTGCCTGTCTCAAAATAAAAAATAAAGGACTGGGATGCAACAGTATGAAGACCCTGAGTTCAATCCCAATTACTGCCACCAAAATAAAATAATAAAAAACTTTCATTTCCAAGTGGTTGTGATGGAAAAGATGGACAGTGATGTGTTGGCAAGCATAAGGAATACATTACTCATACACCCTGCCTTGGGCTGGGGATGTGGCTCAGTGGAAGAGTGCTTGTCTCACATGAATGAGGCCTTAAGTTGATTCTTAGAGCTTAAAAACAGTTACAAATGCATCCTTCCTTTATTTTGCTCATGAGACTATAAAATGGAATAACCACTATGGACAATTATGGCAGTTTTCAAAAAAGTTAAAGCAGAGTAACTGTATACCTGATAGTTCTTGTAGTTATATACCCAAGATAAGTATAAACATATTCACATAAAAATATACGTAACATTGTTTTATAATAGCCAAAAAGTAGAAACAACCCAAATGTCTATCAGTAAATAAGCATAGTGTGGTATGCACATGCATATCATGAAGAATTATTCAGCTGTAATGTAGTATATGAAGTATTGATGTGTGCTGTAACACAGATGAACATGCAAGACATACGCTAAGTGAAAGAAGACATGGAGAAGCACATGTTTGGAGTCCAAAATTTCTCTGAAAATTCAGAATTGGCAAATCTGTACAGAAAGAATCTAGATTGGTGGTTGAGAAGTGAGAACAGGGAATGCCTTGCTGACTTTGAGATTCTTTTTGAAGTAGTAAAAATGTTCTGGAATTAGTGCTAATGTTGTAAAACTGTGACTATACTAAACACCACTGAACTTTGCACTTTAAAATACAGAAAATTATAGTATGTGAATTATATCTCAGTTCTGGTTTGTTTGTTTTTGAGACAGGGTCTCACCATAGTTCAGGCTGTCCAAGGCTCACTGTGTGGTCTAGTCTGGCCTCGAACTCACAGCTGTCCTCCTGCCTCAGCCTCCGAGTGCTAGGATTACAGATATGTGCCACCGTGCCTGCCTCTGTCTCAGTTTTTAAAAATAAATTCCTCAGATGACTTTAAAACCTAGTCAGGTTTAGGAGTTGATGGACATAGGACCAGCTTTGTGGAAATGCAACCTATGCAGTCACACAGTTTTAGTGGGGCTTCCACTTAGTTTAATACTCTGGGAACACCACCTGGAAGTTCTTGTAATATTTGAATAGAGACTTAATACATTTTTTTTTTTTTTAGATAAGGTCTTGCTATATGGTTCAGGCTAGACTTCAACTCACTTTGTAGCCCAGGCTCTAGTGATCCTCCTACCTAAGCCTCCCATATCATGTGCTAGAATTACAGGCGTACACCACCACACCTGATTTATTGGTTGATTTCTTGATAACTGCCATTCTTTCTGGGATAAGATGGAATCTCAGCATTGTTCTAATTTGCATCACTCAAATAACCAATGATTTTGAACTATTTTTGTATATTTATTTACCATCTCTACTTCATCTGAGAAGTGTCTATTCATTTGAGATGCCCATTTTTAGACTGCAACTTTAAATTAGGGGGTGTCTAATTATCGGGGGATTCTTTATACATTCTATATAGTAGTCCTTTGAGGAATAGCTGGCAAAAATTTTTCCCACACTGTGGGTTGTCTCTTCACTCTATGAGTGGTTTCGCTTGCTGTGCAAAAGTTTTTTAATAAAATGAGATTCCAATTATTGATTCTTTGAGATAGTTTCTATGCAGTCAGTTTTGTTCATAAAATCTTTGCTCATGCCTATGTCTTCAAGAGTTCTACCTATTCTCTGTCCCAGAAAATTAAGTGTTTCTGTTTTAATAATCAGATCTTTGATCCATTTTTATTTTAGTTTAGTGCATAGTGAAAGATTTGGTGTAGTTTTAATTTTCTTTATGTAGAAAGCCAGTTTTTTCAGCACTTTCTTTTACTAAAATTGTTTGGTTCCTTTGTCAAAGATAAGGTGGCTGAGTATGTCTGGAATTGTTTCTGCATCTTCTAATTTGTTCTATTGATCTTTGGGTCTGTTTTTTCACTAGCACCAGGCTGATTTTATCATAAAAGCTTTGTAGTATAATTTTAAAATGGGCACTGCGATGCCTCCTGACTTGCCTTTGTGGTCCAGAATTGCTACCCTCCTTTTTCCATTTCCTGTCACATGGAATATTGTTTCCCATCCTTTGACTTTCAGTCAGTGAATTTCTTTTTGAATTAAATGTGTTTCTTGCATGTAGCATATTATTGAATCTTTCTTCTTAATCCATCCTACCAGTCTGTTTCTTTTGATTGGTGAATTGAGAACATTAACCTAGATGGTTATGACTGATATGTATTGACTTACCCTTGTCATGTTATTTTTCTGGTTTTGGTTCCCTTTTTTCTCCCTCTTCTCAATTGCTTACCTTGCCTGGTGGATTCATTTTGTTGGGGTTAAAGGAGTTATAGTCCTTGTTATCTCTTTCTACAATTTCCTCAGGGTATTTTGGAGTACTTGTTTGGTGGCCATGAATTTTCTCAGGTGTTTTTTTGTCCTGAAAGTATGTCATCTCTCCATTAATTTTGAAAGTTAGTTTTGTGGGTTACATCAGTCTGGGTGGAAGGTTTTCTTTTAGGGTTTGAAATACTTCCTTCTAAGCTCTCTTTGACCTGAGGGCTTGTGCTCAGAAGTCTACTGTGATTCTGATGGGCTTTTCTTTACAGGTGATTGTTTCTTTCTCTAACAGCTTTTATTATTCTGTTCTTGTGTTGAACTTCTGTAATCTTGACTATTATGTGCTTTGGTATAGTTTTGTTTTTTTTTTTTTTTTTGATCATGGATAATTGGAGTTCAATATACCTCATTTATCAGTGTATCACATTCTTTTTCCCTGCTTGGGAAATTTTCAGCCATGACTTCTGTGAACAGGTTCTTTTATGTCGTTTGCACTGTCTCCTGCTTTTTCATTGACTACAGATAATCTTATATTATTTCTCTTTGCATCAACTAGTAGCTGTTGGATTGATTTTTCATGGTCTACCTCAAGGCATGTCTCTGCTGCCTGTAGTAGACTACGTGGGCAGACAAAGTCCAGATCCAAGATGATTAATCCCAGAAAATAGCTTAATGTTGGGGTAGTGCATAATCCCAGCAAGCCTCCATGTTCAGTTCCACTGAATTCAGGCTGGTTTTTGGCTTGTGAAGCTGGAAGCCTATTTGATTAACCTGTAACACGCCATTTGCCTCCTGCTGGTTTGAATTCACTCCCTGACCTTCTGCCCTTGAACTCAGCAGACTTAACCCCAACACTGGAAGCTGCCAGATGGAGCCAGGCTACAGCTGTTTTGATTTCTGAGCTCAGCTGGTGCCCCTCCAAGATAGCTACTGCTCAGTGGCCCTCTCCTGGGGGCACCTGAACCTGAATAACGTACCAGCCATCCAAGTCTGCTGTATCTACCACTCCATTCTACTAGTGTATTTTGCTGTGAGACCTCTGAAGTCACCAGTAATCCTCATGCATTTGCAGGCTTGAGTTTACCCTCCCACTAGGTGTAAACTCAGGGAAAAGGCACAACTTGACACCTCCTTCTTCATTGAAGTCTGTTCTTCACTCTCCCTGTGGGCTCCCATTCTTGCTTCAGATCCTTGATAGGTCCTATGGATTCACTTTCCTCCTCTTTATCACATTGCTACATTTCAGTGTCTGAACAACAAATGTCAGAGGGGCTCTTTCTCTGTTCCTCACCACTCCACAATCTTCCTAGAAGTCTTCATTTACTCTTAAGTTCTTTGGTACGATCTTTACTTTCAGTTTAGAATTTCCTGTTTTCCCCAACCTGTGTCATTTATAAACTTCATGAATTTTCTACCCCCACCCTTATTTTATTCCTGATGAACATGATACATGTTTGGTTAGGGATGGGAATTTAAAGCCAAGGAAAAATCCTCCAGACTCAGAGCTTTTATAAATGTGAGAAATGGGTTTAAGAAACATCTTTGCAATTAGGGAATAGCAAATCACTGTTGTTGTTGTTTTTTTAATAATAGGGATTGGATACTAGACCTTTGTGTTGAGCTACATCACCCTTCCTTTAACTTTTTATTTTGAGACAGGGTCCTGCTAGGTTGCTTAGTTGCCCGCTGAACACACACTTGTGATCCTCTGCCTCAGCCCTCTATGCATGTGTCACAATGTTCAGCTGCAAGTTCTTTTTTGTTGCTTTTGGGGTTTTTTGTTTTTTGTTTCTTGAGACAAGATCTCACTATGCAATTCAAGCTGGCCTTGAGCTCACTTTGTAACCCAGGCTGGTCTCCTACCTCAGCCTCCCAAGTGCTGGAATTACAAGCATGTGCCACTATGTCTGATGCAAGTTCCTTTTAATTGAATTATTTTCTTGTGAGATTAGGGGTGTATTTCCAAGAAAGATGTATTCTTGATATATAGCAAAAATTGTTCTTCGTCTCAATATCTCCTTTTAAGATCACATAGTTAGAAGGTATTGTATGGATCCTTACTATATAGGCTTTAAGTATAATAAAAGTATAGAAACCACATTCTGTAGGCTTGCTTTCTTTGGGAGAAAGATATATTTGTTCATTCATACATTATTCATTTATTTATTTGACAAACTTTATTGAGCACTTATTTTGTGCTACTTCTCATCATAACCAAGGATTCCATAGAGATGATCAGTTGCATGCTAGTACTCAGAAATCATAATCTCATACAGGGGACAGATAGGTATACACATAGTCACAGACCTGTGCTAAGCACCATGAGACCAGAGAGGAGGTGAACGGTAAGTGTTAGGACAGTGACAAATGAGCAAGTATTTTGTCAACAGATGTGCATATACATTTATAGAATATTTTCCCTTAAGCCTTTAGCTTCTTATTTTATAAGAGGGTTATTTTATTGAATGTCTAGTGGCTTAATTTTCAGAGCAAGGATCTTAGCTGTCTGTGATAGAGATTTAGGGTTCTTTATAAAATCTTCCTGAGCAATAAAATAGGCTTTTATTCCTTCTTATAGGAGAATCTGGTATATTAAATATCTAGCCCCTTGAGTTGCATTTTAATTTATTAGCTTTCTTAAAAATGGGTTATATATCTTAAACCATCAGATAAGGATTAGCATTTCGTCACTCAGCCAGTATTTTCTTAGCTGAGACTTGGGGCCTCAGAAAGAAAACAGAAGTTAACATTTGACCACCTAGTTTTGGCCAAAAGCTTTTTTCATTTCATCACTTTATCAAGTTTATTTCCATTTTCAAATAAATAAATAATAATTTTTTTTTCTCCATCTAGCATTTTAACTCACCAGGACTTATAAAGATCCTCTTTGTCCACCTACCCCAATCTGGTCTATGTGCAGATGGATTACCCACCTGGCATGAACCCTAAAACTCTTCCTGGATCCAATCCTGCTTTCCTTTTCCTGGAACATGTTGACAACAACCCAGTTATCTGGGACTTAGGGTCAGCATCTGCCATAGGTGAAAATCATCCTGGATGCCAAACCTGCAGTAGCCACTGAAAGAAGAACAGTGATATAGTGAGCATTTTCTCTGTAAAACACTTTAAATAAATTCCCAATAAAAAATCCTTTGAGGTAGCAATGATTTCTAGCCAAGATCATTTAGCTAAAAAATGACAGGATCAGGATTATAGTCTAAACCAGCTCTGATTTTCTTTTTTCTTTTTTCTTTTTTTTTTTTTTTTTTTTTGCATTAAACATGCTGTTTCTGCCACTGATCTCCTGAAATACAAAAACCTGCCAGAACCAAGCCTAGATACTTCTGCCTCTTTGGACACTATGCAGGCGGCCAGAAGTCCTGCCTGGCCCTTTCTACTAGGGATCTTACAACTAGGTCATTTCTCTATTCAGCATCCCAAATTGCTTAAATTCATGGGCTGGAGTACTCCTGATCTAGTACCTTCTAGGGCAGTGTTGCACAAGTGCTGCAGTGAGCTGTTTGTATCATTGAAGCTCTGCAAGCTTTCTGCATTCCTCTTTTGGACTGTGATCTAGTCGTTAGTCTCTTCTGACGGTCTAGGCTGGAGGTGAGGATGTCATGTTCTGACAGCATGAGCAAATCACTTGATTGAAGTCTCAGTTTCCTTTCATAGAATTGAGATAAAATACTTTATTCTACTCTGCCTTTCCGCTTCTGCGTGGTACATCTTCTGCCAGCACTTAAGCTGCATACTTCCCAAAGAACTGTGCACAATGTATTGTAGAGTATCCCCTGGAAATATTCCATCCATTATTCTTGCTTGCCGCTTGGTCCTGTAGAGATTCATATGAGGAGCCTCCTTCAAGCAAATACTTCTTTTTTTTTTTTTTAAGGGTTGTAATGGGACCCATTGAAGAACTTCTGTTTTTCACTTTTAGCTGGAAGAGATTTTGCAGCAGATGGAGTCTGTCTTTTTTTCAACTTTTTTTAACCACCCCCAGATTCTTATTTCTACTGCCACCCTCCAATTCCTCACATAGTCAGCCAAAAATGTCTAGAATAAAACCTACAAGATTAAGACCAGACCATGAGTGAAACTGAGTCTGGAAGAGACACCAAACCTCTTGATAAAGAACTTTTTTTCAAAGGGAACCTAGGATGACATTCAAGAAGGAAAAAGTAGCTTCAAGAACAAATATCAAGAAGATTTCATACATATGTGCACTTTGGTTTTATTTATTTTACATGTGTGCACACAAACAAAAGAACCCCCCCTTACCCTAGGAATCAAAATAACCTTCAGTCCCAGGAGTAAGGGAGAAGAGAGCTTCTCTGAGCTATGTTTATGAGCAGGCTATCCAAGTCCTCACATTTGTGGCCCAGTCATGGGCAGCTGTCCCTGACCAGATGTACCACACACAAAAAGAACCAGCTCTCAGCAGAGAGCTTTGATGAATTATTCATGTCCTCAGGAGTCATCCACTGTTAGGAAAGCCCTCACTCTTTGACTTTTCAAAGCTGAGTATTTCTCCCCTTTTATCCCTTCCCTTTTCCATTTATTCAGTAGTTATCCCAAGGTCTTTCCCTCTCCAATCACATGCTTTCTGACAGGCAAGCTAGCTGCACTCATCTCTCAGAGCTGCTCCCCCCGCCCTGTATGTTGTTAGATAAATGACTCTGAGGTTTTATCATCTGTAAAATGGAAATGATGTTCTCAGAGTTTTGGGAAGGGTTACACATGGGAAAAGCAAGGAAAAGGTCCATAGTTTTCCCTCTAGTGGTTGTGATGCTAAAGATGGTTTTTTATTTATAGGAGGGGGTGAAGAGAATATGATTTAAATCTGATACTTTTTAGAGAATTTCACATATATAAACCCTTCTGCAGTCTTATTTGAGTGTAAAGAAACAAAACAAGATTGGCAAAAACTGCTGGCATTGTTCCTCAGCCAGGAAACTGAGGTTCAAAGACACTAAATGCTGCCAGAAAGCAGGATGGCTCGGTCTTGACTCCAGTTCTGCTCCATTCTTGAGCTAAAGATGCAGACTTCTTACTAATCCCATTCACAGACCTATTTGCTGTGGCTGAGGTACCTAATAACTAGCAAGAAGGGAAAGCAAGATGTTTATAAATCATTGAGAACTATTTTCAAAATAAAATGCTATTATGTATACATTAATGTTACTCTCTGAAGGCTAAGTTACCAGGATAACTTGGTCGATATTAGATCTGTCGTAGTATAGCCAACCAACCACTATAAATTGAGCTTAGGGAGTTTAGCTCATCAAAAGCCCTGTTTTATAACTCTTGAAGATTTTGAAATAAAGCCAAAGCCTCCTCCATATCCTCTGCACTATTTTAGCTTTTCCCTTCTTGAACTCCTTGGCAAGAATTTCATAGTATTTACATGCCTAATTCTATGGAATAAAAACTTCCCAGAATTCCAACCAACTGTTCTTTATCTCTTCCCTACCTTTTCTCTGCTAAAAATATGGTGAGGCTGCCCTCCTTTAAATATTTTATAAATATTGAAACTTCTAGTAATCCTTGAGTTTCCCAGCTAACTCCCCAGCAGAACATTTTAACTGCCAGGTCCCATCTAGGCCATAATATACCCCAGGAATGCTTCTGTAGGAATCGTCCACATCCAGTGGAAGAATGTTACTAGGGAATGGGGATCTTCAAATAGTTCTGTCCTCTACAGGGTGGGGGGTGGGGGAAGGATTAATGCCCTAAAGCTTAGGACTCCTTATTCCTATGGGACTTGTGACAGCAAGCAGGGCTATGATAGAGCCAAGCTGTCCACTCAGATGCCTTTGGGTGACCTTGGGCCTTGTCCCATGACAAAAGTGAGTGGGAGAGTAGAAACTGGGAGCAGAGTAGGGTGGGGAAGGAAGACGCATTTCTGAGACCTCTTGCTTCTCCCTTCTCATGCCTGGGAGGGCATTTTCCTCCCTAATTCCTCCCCCACTGTTTACATTATGATGTTTTAAGTGAGTTCAGATTCCCAACTCCTCTGGGGATCCTTCTTGGAAGCTAACTGCAAGTATGGGAGGTGAGACATCGTCTCTTGAGGAGCAAAGAACAGAGTAGAGACTGACCCAGGCCCCACCCCAGAGGCAGAGCTGGTGTCTGAATCACCCACCCTTTTATTCCATTTGAGACAATGAAGAGAATAAACATCCAGACCAGTTTTCAGCCAGATCTGAAATCACCAAACCTTTAAAAAAATCAGTATTATCCTAAGCAATCCTAAAGTATCCGTCCTTTCTCTTAAATCTTTTGCTTATTTGTTGTTGGGTTTTTGTTTTTGTTTTTTGGGGGGTTTTTTTGTCCTTTCTCTTAAATCTTTTGCTTATTTGTTGTTTTTTTTTCCATTTACAGCTGGGTCTAGTCATCCCCAGAGCAGGCCTCAAGTTGGAAAATGAACTTCATAAAATCCTTATGGACTTTTCTGCATTGTCCTAATGCAGGCCCCAGCCCTGACCTTCAGAAAAGGCCAAACTCTGGAGGAGGAAAAGGAGACAGGGAGAAACCTGACCCTACTATCTTCATTCTAAGCCTTGATCCTTCTTCCTGCTGTGCCTTTTATACCAGACACTCCCCCTCACCTCCTCAGCCAGCCAGGCAGCATAGATTATGTCTAGTGTTACCTGCCAAAAACCCACAGACTGTTAGAGATGAGAGTGTCGTATCCCACGTCCTCAACACCAGCAGCTTCGGGTAGCTTCCAGATGAAAGACATCACCCTCGCCTTCATTCCCTTTTCTTTTCTTTTCTTTTCTTCCTCCACCCTCCCAGTTGGTTGGTTGGTTTGCTTGTTTGCTTGTTTGTTTGTTTGTGAGAGGGTCTTATATATAATTTAGACCGGTCTTGAACTCACTGTATACCCAAGGCTGCCCTCAGCCTCCTGAGGTCCTGGGATTACCTGTATGGGTCACTAAACCTGGCTTATCTTCCCTCTCTTCACCTGTCTTCTTCCCCCACCCTGTTCTCTCCTCTCTTCTTTCTTTCTTTTTATTTTTTGATGCTTCAGTGGCTTCTGTTTATTCTTAGTGAAAGAAGGCAATAAACGATTGTTGGATTGGTTCCAGAGCAGATCCCATAGCCCATTTTTGGACTGAAGGTAGAATTAGAAATTTGTATTTAATAGTAAATGTAAACTCTTAACTCTTTACCATCTTTAATCTACTAAAAATTCAGTGAGGTTGCCTTCCCTTAAATATTTCATAAATGTTGGTTCCCTGGAGATCTTGATTTTTATTAAATACCCAGTTGTGGGTAACTATTCACAAGATTCTCAGAGCTACAAAATCAGTAGATATGATTATCTCTCTCTAGGATCTAAATTGGGACCCAAAGCCCTAATTTAAAATTTTAGCCTTGTTACCAATTCACTGGATAGACCTCACTTTCTTCAACAGTAGACTAGAAGTGATTTTTGAAAACTTATTTTAAGTGTTACCTTTTAGCTAAATCATGCGTGCAAAGCAATATTGGAACAGGTAAGAGGGAGCCACTTTGAATATTACAAGAGAGAAGGTCCAGTGCTGACAGTGGAGCTGGACCAAGGTGCTTATCTGAGAAGCCTGGACCATACTGTGGATATTTGGCCCATGGCAGATATTTCAAAACAGGGACCCAGACACGGCTGACCTATGGGAATTTTTGACACTCCACTACAAAATGAAAAGCCTGAAGTAGAAAAACAGTCATTTTCATAAAGCTAAATGTAGTTAGATTTTTAAAAGTTTCCTTTGTTTAGAGATTCTACATTGATACATTTCTAGAGTGCACAAGTGGAAAGATAAAGGAGACAGTGTTTGAACAATCCATCCAGTAGGAGTCAGGGAAATGACGAATGACCTGGAGGTGATGCTGGTATCAAGATCACCTAGTCCTCAGCCCCTGCGTCTGCTTCTACTTGCATAGCCCCCAAGCTTAGCCCATCCGAGACCCTCAGCAGTGCTCCAGGGTCCTTGGATTGTTTGACTCAGTTCTGGCCCTACTATAGTTGTTTCTTAGAGTCAAAGGTGGGGTTTTTGTCTCACTTTCCTGATCTTCAGTCTTTGCCCTGTTAACCTGCCTGCAGTCTCAAATTCCGTCCATGATTGGCCCCTGTCCTGCTTTTATTTTTAGTATCTCTCACAGATCAGTCTTTCCAGACTTTAAGCCAGTGGCCAGAGTCTGCCTGCCCACTGGGAGACTTCTGAGTTGCCATGGTGTGTCTGCCTGCGTTTCTGAAGAAAAACCGCTTCTGCTTCTTCCTGAACATGCTCCTTCCTCTCAGACTGTGCTGCCCTGGTTTCCGTTCTGTGTTCACTCATTCAGTGCACACCGTAGAATGCCTGGTTTTGCCGGGTCCTGTCCTATACAGACTGGCGCAGTAATTCCTGAACTTTGTTCCATTTATGCTCTCTCTCTGCCAGGCTACCTTCAGAACTCGTCTTCAGAACAGTAAACTCTTTGCCTCTTTAGCTTTTAATGGCAGTACACCTGACTCTTTTCCAAGATATATCTATCAGATAAAGAAAAATGGAGATAAACCTCTAGTGTGAAAATTTTTTTTAAAAAACTTACTTTTGAGACAGGGTCTCCCTGGGTGTTCCAGGCTGACCCTGACCTCACTAAATAGCCCCAGCTAGCCTTGAACTCTCAGTGATCCTCTTACCTCAGGTGCTGGAATTATAAGTGTGTACTGCCATACCCAGCTGAAAATTTAAAATTTTTTACATGCTTTAATTTAGCCTCACCATTAAGCACCATGTATGATCAAAAACAGAAATAGAAGTTTTAATTAACTCAGGTACGATATGTCTGGTCAATGCAGTATTTTCTCAATTAATTCAAGTCTGTCTGTCTTTTTTCTGGCGTACTACCTAAGTTCCCAGAGGTTTAAGAAAATAGAAACAATTTGCTAGGCTGGAGCACAGAGTTTGGGGATGGGGGAGGAGGCTTGTGGAAGACAGTAAGAACATGTCTCATCCTTTCTCTTTTCTGTCTTTCAGCTTTACCACAGTAGTAGAAAGCCAATAAATAGTAGCTTTCTAATAAATACCCTCTGAAGTAATTTACTTGAATTAGTTACACTGCCATGTTTAGCTATAAACTTTGTAAATATTTGCACAAAATTTGTTTTTGAAACTTCCAACTTATTTCTAAATATTATTGTTTTGAGAAAGTTACTGTTGGGAGGGGCAAAAAAGAAACATCAAAAATATTCTAACCTTATTCACAGTATAATGACTATGACTGAAATACCTGAAATTCTGTATATGAAAAAGAAATGGTATGAAATATAGTGAAAAACAAAAAACAAGTGAAAAATGTATGATGTACTAACCAGGATGAAGATACAGGATAATGCTAATAATCTAGATTTTATTTTTACATATCTGTCATTTCTTTACTATTTGCTTCTATTCACTACCTCAACTATTTCCTGGATAAGATCAGTGAACAAAATTCTTCATGGGAGGCGTAGGGGTGCTTTTATGATCTGAGGTGTTAATGGGGAACAGGATATGTGAGGCTCAGACTGTCACAGTCAAGAAGAAAGAGACAGATAAAAACAAAATGTTTGAATGATAGCAGTTAAGTGCTTTGATGAAGATAAGCCCTGATCGTGTGATAAGTAGTAGCTAGAAAGTTATTTAGGTCAGGTAAGCAGGAAAGGAAAGGTCTCTTTTAGTCCCAAATATAGTTCTTAGTTCTACTGAATACTTATGTAGCCCTTTGTAATTTGAAAAGCATATGCTTCTCATCTGCCTGCTAACCTTCACATGGAACTGCATAATGGAGTGAACCCTCACCTTGGTGTGAAGAAGTTATAGATTTGTGCCCTGGCTGGGTGCATCCTAGTAGCTTGATAATACTTAGTAATATCATTTCTCAGTCATATCTGTATGTGTTAAATGGATTTGTAGATTACTGCCCTGCCAGTTTTCCAGGGTTGGAAATGTCAGAGTTGTAGACAACAACCTATAATTGGGAAATAATTTTTAATTCTTTTTATAATAGCATCAAAAAATAAAATACTTAGGAATCAGTAATAAAAATATTAGATACCTATCCAGAAAATAACAGAACAGCACAGGGAGAAATTATAGAAGGCCCAATAAAGGGAGAGTTATCCCATGTTGAGTAGAAGGCTCAATACTTTTAATATATCATTCCTCCAGCAAATTGATTTATAGATTCAGCGTAATCCAAGCAGGCCATTTTTATATTAACTGATATCAGATCAAGTCAGGAAAGCCTACATACACACATGAAAACACTATTTTATCAAAAGAACATGTCCATAGTAACTTGAGACATTTTTCAGTCATAGCATTAGACTTCCTAGAGAACTTCGTAGAACCATACGAGATGTGCTATAAGAACATGAACATGAATTTTTATAAAATTACTGGTAGGAGCTCTAAAATGACTCTTTTTACTTGAGTGCATAGATTTGGCAATCACTGCTTTTGGTTTCAGTTGACTTATGTTCCATTTGTGATAAATTTAAATTAGATGCTGGTATTGTGAAAGAGGGCATGATTATATAAAACAGAGTGAGAACTTTTAGTCAAGGGGTAGCAAACTTATGACTAACAGAGCATATTCTACCAACTGTCATTCTAGTCTGATAACATGCCTTGGCATCCCTGCTCAGTACACATAGTTTTAGTGTGTTGACCTTCCCAGTGGTGTTACAAAGACACTCCTTTTGGACCCTCACTAAAAAAATACCTGGAGATGCCAAGGCATCAATAGGCAAGACTGGAAGATAAGAAGCTAGAGATGTGAAACCATGAAATTGTTGTAGCATCTGTAGAACTGAATGCAGTAGCTGAAAAAATTGCTAAGAGCTATGTGTTGAGTCCTACTGGTCTCTCTGCCCCTGTTGTCTTCTGCTTACTTCAAAAGTCAGTTAACCACATTTGCACCCTCCAGGACAAATCCTGCTCTAGTCAAACCTTAAAAGTTTGGATATAATGAGTTCAAGGCCTCCTCTACCCTGAGTTCCTCTCACAGTGGAGTACAGAGGGAGAACTACCATTTATGAAACACTGATGTGGAGATTATGGCATTTATTATGCCCTAGAACTACTTTATGGGTAGCAATTTTACAAATGTCACAGATTGGGAATCTTGGATTCAGATACCATGCCTAGGTTTCACAGCCATAAACTGAGATTTAGGCTCCAAAGCCCATGTTTCAATTCCCTTTACCACACTGCCTCTCTTGAAGCTGAAGTTCCCCTTCTGGTAATGCTTCAGATCTCTTAATTTCCCAAGCAAAGCTGGAGCTCTTAGAACCCCAGCCTCACCATTCAGACTGGTCCATTTAAAGTCTCATTCTTGTGATTATTTCACTGCTAATGATTCTTGATAAACTCCTATGATTATGACTAACACTTGTGTTTTATATCAGTTGCTAGTTGTCTCTTAGAGTCTCTGTGAAGGAGAGGAAAATTTCTCTCATAAAGTTGGTTAAGCTTAAAAGTATAGAGTGCAGACTGTGCAACCACTGTGGAAACTGTATGGAGATTCATCAAAAAACTAGGATCAAAGGTCCCATTTGACACAACTATTCTCCTTCTAGGTATCTCCCCAAAAGAATTAAAAATACAGTGATATATTTTTGTGAAAAGATTGTAAGGATCAGATGCACTGGTAAAATACTAACTTATGGTACCCACTGAACACTGGACAGATTGATTCCCAATAATTCCCAGAGTTTCTTGGGGGAAGGTAGAAGTGCCACCCTGTAAGTTTGCTCTTTCCAAATGCAATGTAAACTCATACAGTGAGGACATGATCTGCCATTTTGGACTGGCTCTTAGTACCTACAGTAAATGATGATGATCCTAACAAAATGACAAGAATGCTTCATTCCAAATGAGGAGGATCACTGGATGTGGTAGAACATACTTATAACCCCAGCCCTTGGGAGGCTGAGGCAGAAGGATTGCTGCAAGTTCAAGACCAGCCTGGGCTACAAAGTGAGCTTAAGGCTAGCCTGAACTGCATAGTAAAACCCTGTCTCAAAAAGGCAAAAAGAAAGAAAGGCAGACAAGCAGACAGACGGAAAGAAAAGAAAAGAGATAGGAAAAAGAAAAGAGGATCACTTAGCCAATCCAGGTCCCACACAAGGGAGAATCAGAAAGGTTTGCCATGTCTGAGGTGTCTGGTAGATCATATAAGGTAAGAACAAAGCTTGTAACTTGATCTCTCTGAAGTGAACGGGACAGTACATGACTAAATATAGATTTGTTGTCCAAAACTATATAGAAACACAAGCCAGGAAACCTCACTGAAAACAATTCTTTCTACCCTAAAGAAGAGTTTACATTTAGATCCTGACCCAGAGAGGAAAGATTCTGACTTACTGCCATAGCGTGTTTATTGAATACCTTCTTGTTCAAATCCCAGTGTTTACAAGGCACAGAACATTGTGTTGAACACTGCCAGCAAAACAGGGATGATCTAGACCCTGGCTTCTAACAGCTCACAGTCCCATTTTATGTGACAGATTTGTGAGTTCCCAACCACAATAAATGGCAACTTAAGTACTATAAAAGGTGTAGGAGAAAGTGTGATTAACTCTAACTAGAGGACAAGGCATTTGCATTGCCAAAGTGAGATGCTTCAGGGCCGAGAAAGTCTGTAAGGGTATGCCACTGGGGACTATGCCTTGCCACTGAGTTGCAACCTCTCACTCCCTTTTCTCTGTGCCCTTCACAGAATCAATTTCTGCTAACGGATACCACGAGATCATATGCACCAAGGTCAGGATGTTCTGGCTTGGCCCTCCCAAGCTCTGAGAGTTTCTTTCTCAGATTCTTGGAGTGGGTGGGGAGTCATAGTTGCACAAAGGTCTCATGGGATCTCATGTGACTGCCGCCTCTTTCTTCCTGTTTTATAGTTGTTTTGTTTTATAAACACTAGGAAACTTATGTTTTTGAACTTGAAAAATTATTTATGGTAGCCTTTAATAGTTTGATCCAGCATGTGTTTACTTACCATCATAAACTCACAGTAAAATAAATTTTCAGTCAGCCAGTGTTCTGGCGACCAGACCTCATGACTGGGTTCAAACATACATGCACACATTATAGAAAAGTACATCCTCATTCACAATGAGACAGTTTTCTTTTGGTACAGGGAACCAAGCCCTAAAGTACAAGATTAGAATAGTGATTCTAGGGTTCTTTTCCTTGGTTGGATGAGCAGTTTCTTCAGTTGTAGCAGAGTCACTCTGTAATATAATTGATCAGATATTCATTGGGATCCCTTTTCTGTATTTAAGCTTCTCAAAGATTACTTGATCTAATCCAAGTTTTTCCCTTTATGGAGGGGAAGTAGCTGTGAGAGATGAGGATATGGACTCCAAGGACCCTTTTAAGTACTATTCTATGCAAGTCACTGTGCAGAATGAAGCCATTTTGTGTTTGTCCTAAAAGGTATGAATTGCTCATCTAATTATGGCATGTAGAATATTTTGAGGATTATTCTTGCTTAAAAAATGTCAAGAGAATGTGAGAATGACCTGGAGCAATCTTGCCCTCAAGACCTGTCTTGTACTCTCAATTTTTAGAATTCTCTATATCCAACTAGCTAGCTGATCCTTGTTTCTGCAGGGAGTACTCACCCCTTAGAATTCTATACATTATATTTTCAAGGTTCTTTCATCAGTCACCTTTTCCCCACTTTCAGAATCCTTAGAATTTTACCATCATTCCACTTCTGAGAATAAATCACGAGATAAGTGTCAAGCCTATAACCATTTATTGAGTTCCTATTGAGTTATAACCTTTATAGAGTTAATATTTAGTTACATTTCATCTCACCAAATCCTAAAAACAAAAACCTATAGGCTTTCCCTTTGACATTTGACAGTGTGGGAGATGAGATACATGAAGAGACTAAAACATTTTCCTGGCTGGGTGTGGTGGTACACACCTATAGTCCCAACATTTGGGGAGACTAAGGCAAGAGAATTGCCCATGAGTTCAAGGCCAGCCTCAACTGCATAGTAAGACCCTGTCTCTACAAGCAATAACAACAACAAAAAGTATTTCCCAAGGCCTTGTAGTAAAATAGTTTCAGATCTGGACTCCCATACTTCTAAAAGGTACACCTCAGGATTCTTTCTGTTACACATTGTTCCTTTGTACTTTACAGAAGACAAATGATATGAAGGGCCAGTGAAAAAATGGTTGGTTTTTAATTTATAATTTTGATGCTCTAGACGAAAGTTAGGGGACTTTTTCACTTAGCTTTCAAAGACTGCTTTACCATTTATCTTTCAGCAGACTCTAACCTTCTACCTCTGCCCCAGCAGTCACAACCAAGAGTTGTTAAAACCAAGCCTGTGGATTTTAATCCAAGTCACTCTGTAAATATAATCGATATTCATTGGGATCCCCTTTCTGTATTTAAATTTCTTAAAGATTACTTGATCTAGTCCAAATTCTTCCCTTTAAGGAAAAAAATAAGTCACAAGAAGATGAAATGATGTATCGAAATCACTCAGCCAACCAACAGTAAATCCAGGCCTACACCTTATTTGCTTTCTTAACTTTGCCTCCCATCAAGTTAATACTGTTCACCTCAAAGGGGTCTCATCCCTTACACAGGTGAAAAAACTGAAAAGCATAGAGGTGCACACTTGTAAAATTTGAAAAGTTGAGGCCAACCTGAGCATCTTAGTGAAACCCTGTCTCAAGATGTATTTGTGTGTATTGTAAAAATTATTTTATCATTGACAACAAGTTTATCTTCAATAAAAATCAATTTCTATGCTAATAGTGTTTGCTCTTGAGTAATTAACCTAGCCCCAGTCAATGCTGGTTGGAAGATTGGCCTTAGTCAAGAATTCTGCAATTTATGAACTACTTTCCATGGTTTTCTATCTTTTAAAACATTTATCAAGGTGAAGTTTTTTAGAGGGGCAGGGGATATAGATCAGAAATAGGGCACTTGCCTACTATGCAGGAGGAGGTTCAATTGCCAGTACCATAAAACTTAGAAAGACAGTGTGACCTTCTAAGCATCCAGTGCAGTTTGGAAAGCAATTCGTACCTCATGGACAGTCTCAGGGTTTGTACTCCAGAAGAGAAGCATTAAGAACCACTAGAACTGTGCTAAATGTTATGTATAAAATGATTTCTGATCATTAGAGCAGCCCTATGACGTGTGAGTTATCTTTGTCAAACAAGTGACAGTTGTATTAGTTCATTAGTGTGTCCAAGGCCATAGAGCTCTGTGTTAACAGAGCCAGGCTTTGCATCCAAGATGCCAATAAGTGGGCTACCACTTTATGGGTTCTGATACCCACAGTCTTGAGGGTGGGGATTGTTTTGGGAAGGAATAAAGATAAAAAGGCCATTGAGATAAGGGAACTAGTCATTATTTGGCCAGTCATCTTTTCCAGAAACTCCCGCCAGCCTCTCCTTTCCTGCCTGTTATCGCTAGCCAGTGGATGGCTGGGCTGGCCTGAGCTGAGATCCTCTGCTGCAATCCTTCAGAGCTTTCCTGTTCTAGAGTTTTGCAAAAAGGTAGGAGGAGTGTTTGTATGTTGGGCAGGCTTCCCAGGGGTGATTGTAGAAAGGAAGGGGAGTGATTTTGTAGGACTTAAAAAGAGGTCTGGAAGAAAAGGAAAAAATAAAACGCTGCTTAAAAGAAAATAAATTGACTCAACATTTGTGGGCATTATCTTTAGTCTAGACGTAGAGATAGAAGGCCAAGCCAGGAGTCTGGACACCTCCATTTTCTTTTTGCTGTGTAACTGGCCCCAATGACCCAAGATACGTCATTATGCCAATCTCACTGTCTAACACTAAAAACGATGTAGGCACACTTCAGGTGATGTTGTCCTTTATTTGTAGCATTTCTTTTATTATCCTTCAAGGATAATACCTTTTATCCTTGAAGAATAATAAAAACATTCTATTAACATTTTATGCATATACACAGGTTTATTTCTATATCCTTATTTCACTTACCCCTTAAAAACAACCCACTGAAGCAGAGAGGCAGGCCAAGAATTATCCTAGATTGATAGGTATAAACTGTACTTCAGAGAGACCTGTGCAGGATTTCACAGCTAGCTAGTGGTAGAACCGGACCGGTTACCCAGTGTCCTGGCTTTTGTCATGTGCATAAGGTTCTTTCACTGAGAGACAGAATTTCAGTCCACTTGAGCTTTTTGCCTCCAAATTATGTTTGTTGTGTTTTACTGAAATTTATACTTCCCTGCTGTGATTGTGGGGTGAAAAACCTAAAGAGTGAGGTTGAAAGAAGGTTATCAGGAAGTTCAGGAGGTAATAAAGAGACTCTTTCTTCACTGTGGAGCACAATGTTATAAGGACTTCATGTTGGCTAAGTGCAAGTTTTTTCTTCAGAACTGACAAAAAATAAATGTCAAATGTCTTCTAATGGACTACTTGCTATTATTCTCCTGCATATCCTTAACTCTTCCTAGTTTGCAAAGGGCTGTGTGTTTCTTAAAAACCTATTCAAAGTGTACATGTCCAAGTTTTTCAGTATATCCACACAGCTGCAGAACCAATACCTCAGTCTAATTTCAGAACATTTTTATCATCCCAGAAACAAGCACTATATGAATTGGCAGTTATTTCCTGTTCCTTCACCCTTATCTCATGCATAAGCAACCACTAATGTACTTTGTATCTCCATATTTAGCAATTATAGACATTTTATATAGTGGAATCTGACATTTTCACTTAGCATAATGTTTTTAAAATTAATATATATCATAATGTATCAATGCTTTATTTTTAGTGTCAAATAATATTCCATTGTATAGGCTATTCCACGTTTTATGGATTGATTAATCAGTTGCTAGGCATTTGTATTTTTTCCTAGTTTTTTGGATATTATGGGCAGTGCTGTGAACATTCATGTATAAGATTTATTTATGCATGGACATAGGTTGACAGTTTTCTGGGTTTGGTTTTGTTTTTCCCCTAAGAATCTCTTGCTGTCTACAGGAAGACATCTTGCAGACAGTTTTATTCTTTATGGGAACTCAGTCGGTCCCCATCATTCTCCCTTATGTTGACATTTATGTAAGGTATATACCCACAGGTAGAACCAGTGGGTCACTGAGTGATGACTGAGGTAACGTCAGAGTGGGTGTATGTTTACAGCTTTACTGAGATATATTTCACTTTTCACTAAACTCTTTCACTTAAAGCATGCAGTTCAGTGGTTTTTCATATTTACAGGGTTGTGAGACCATTGCCACGTTCTTATTTTTAAAATTTGTCATTGCCCCACAAGAAAGTCCCATACTGATCAGCAGTCACAGTTCCTGTTCCACTACTCACTCCCAGGCAATCACTACTTTGTGGATCTGCCTATTCCAGACATTTCATGTAAATTAAACCATACAAGCTGAGGTCTTTCATGACTAGCTCACTATTTTGAAGGCTCATCAAAATAATACATCAGTGTTTCACTCATTTATATGGATGAATAATAGCCTGTTTTATGGCTGTATCACATTTTGTGTAGCCATTCATCAATTGATGGGCTTTTGAGATGTTTCTACTTTTTGGCTCTCATGAATGGTGATGTTGTAGACATTCATGTACTAGTTTTTTGGGAGGCATGGGGATGTTTAAAATCAATCCTCTTAACAACACTATTATAAAAAGACAGTTAGTTATATTTCTTTTTTACAGATAAGGCGACTGAGGCTAAGTGACTTGCTAGCAAGCTAAAGACAAATCCACAAAGAGCTCTCCCAATTGCTTTTTTTTTTTTTTTTTTTTCTGTTACATAACACTTTGGAACTTTAGCTCTGTGAAATATTTGGCAATGTTTCTGAAAACTTTTATTATAGGATGTGACACAAAATGATGATAGAGCTTTGAATCAGCCCTGTCTAGAATGTAGATGTTAAAACATTCCACTAAAGAAAGGCAGTTACCATCTGAAGGAAGCAACTTTCATTGAGCCAAATAGAACAGCACAGAGCCCAACTGGCTGGAGCTCCTGCCTCTAGCTGACGGCAGAGTGAAGGTAGCACCTCCCCAGACATTTGGTAGGGCCTAACAAGAGTCAGACACAGTCTGCTTACCAGAAAAGGGGCACAAGGCAGCAACTCTGCTGTCTACAGAGTTTTAAATGGGAACACCTTAGTCCAGAAAACTGGTCTCCGAAGTCAATTTTGTAATTATTTTCCATCGAATAAGCAAGAAGACCTTACATGAAGTTTGGGATTTTATGGCAGTGTACTGGATTTTTAGGACTGCCATAACAGTTTATCACAAATTGGGTAGATTAAAACAACAAAAATAAATTATCTGACAGTTCTGGAGACTAGTTGTCCAAATTTAAAGTGTGTGCACTGCTGATGCCTTCTGGGCGCTCTCAGGGAGAATGGGAACTTCTCTCTTAGTTTCTGGTGGCTGCACACAGTCCTTGGCATTCTCTGGCTCGGCTCGTAGACCTATTTACTCCAGTCGCTTTCATCATGGCATTTCCCCTTGGTCTCCCTGTCTGTGTCTGTTTTATAGGGACACCAGTACTGGAGTAGGCATCCCCAATCCAATAATACTTTTTCTTAACTAATTATATCTCAAAGTCCTGTTTTCAAATAAGATCCTATTTTAAGGCCTGAGCAAACATGAGTTTTGGGAAGATGCTATGATAGCCAGTACAGGCACTAAGAAATAATCACATAAGTTCACGTAGAAATCTTTTAAAATTGTAATCAGAAGTGTGGTTTTTAGCAAAGCTTAGCATCAAACAGTTTTGACAGAACTTTTCTGGAGTTATGGACCTTTACATGAAACTGGCTGGTTTCATAGGGATAGCTTTGTGATGGCGGAATAGAAGCTATTACATGAAGGCCCAACTCAACCAAACTCTATGCTTCATCTAAATATGAAGTGCAGATTGTGACCACAGGGAACATAAATATTTTAATATTTTTATTTGAGTTTTTGCCAGGAAAAATTATTTTATTTAAAATATTCATTCAACAAAGATGTACTGAGCACCTGCTTGCAGTGGGACAATTATAGGCATAGAGAATACAAAAGTGATTAGAACACATTTTAGGATGCGTGGGTGGCCGCAGACTAGAACAGACAGACCCCAGCCTCTCTCTGTGAGTCAGCACCATTCAAGGACCAGGGGTAGAGAAAAAGGCCACACCAGGAAGTAAGCCCAGTCTAGGAACCAGTGCATGTGAGGGGCTGGAACGACAGACGCCTGCCCCTTGTGGCAAACAAGAAGCACCAGCCCACCCTCAAACCCCCATCCCCATCGCTGGTGAAAGTGACTAGTTTATCCAGAGAAGCACTGTGATGATAGCTATGGAGGTGAAATGCAATTGGATGCCTGTGGTGCTTTGGTGTTTCACTAACACTGCAGGTCTAGGGCCAAGGTAAGGAGATTTGCAGCCATTGTTGATTCCCTGTGGTCTTGTTTTGAAGTCCTGTATCATTTCCATTGTTTTGTAGGGTTGGGTTTTATTTTGTTTTGTTTGATTATGTCAAATCCAGTGGCATGAGCAGCTGTTTCAAAGATAGCAAGAAATATCATGGTAACAATTTTGGATTTCCTGCTGGCTTGTTTTGAAGTCCTTTATTACATTCATTATTTTGTTTTTGTTTCTATTCTATTCTGTTCTGCTTGATTTTTGCCATGTCCCAAGTTATCTGTAGCCGTTTTGAAGACATCAAAAAGCGTTATGGTAAGGGCCAGGGATTTAGGTCAGTAGCCTAAGCGCCTGCCTGGTAAACATGAGGTCATGAGTTCAACCCCCAGTACCAAGAAAAAAAAAACAAAGAAAGTTTCTATCTAAAAATTGCTGGGATTTTAGCTCAGTGGCATAAGCACCTATCTGAGGTTCTGAGTTTGATCCTTGGTACAAAAAAAAAAGGCATTATGGTAACTATTGTTGCTTTATAATGTTTTCAAGTTCTGTATCTCTTATACTGATTTGTTTTGATTGATTTTATTTTGTTTTATCCTCTTTAAAATAAAATTAGAGGGGCTGGGGATTTAGCTCAGGGGCATAAGTGCCTTCCTTGCAAGTGTGCAGTCATGAGCTCGATCCCTGGTACCGATAAAAATGAAAAAGACAAATAAAATAAAATTAGAACACATTTTGGGTAACTATGAGGAGCAAGGTTGTTTACATCCTTTAACTTCCCTGTATTGATTTGTAAATAGGGAAACTGACTCTTAGAGGTGACATGACTTCACACAGGTCTACCAGTACATAGATGGAGAGGGGAGGGAGTGGTGTCCTCAAGTGGGATTTTACAGCCTGAGATTCTCAAGGATAGATCCCTCCTTTTATTCAGACTGAGCCCAACCATTTAGGATAGGGAGCATGAAGGATGCAGTGGATGACAAGACAGAGTAACTAGGCTGTGACAAAATGCCTTTGCTGTCCAACTGGGGAACCCGGGCTTTATTTTGAAGGCAAGAGGTAGTCAGTGTGTGGTGCTGTGGGAATAGTGATTTATTGTGCTACATATATTACTTGTTCAATAAATGGTCACTAACTTATGTAACATACTGGACTTAATACTAGGGATAGAACCATTACAAAAGAGGCAGAATCTCTTTCCCTCACTGACTTTACAGTCTAATGTGATGAGAGGTCTCTGTGTTCCTCTGAAGTCCAAGGGAACACTGATAAGCAAGGTTGAAGAAATAAACAGGAAAATGATTTTAAAGAAAAAGAGCTCTTTGTACATCATTTTAAGGTTAACAGGGAGCTGTTGAAGAGTCTTACATGGAGGGGGCTGGGGATTTAGCTCAGCGGCATAAGCATCTGCCTTGCAAGCAGGCAGTCGGTCGTGAGTTCGATCTCCGGTACCGATTTAAAAAAAAAAAAAAAAAAGAGTCTTACATGGGGAAGTAACATAGTAACATAACCATGACATTGCCATTGAGAAACAGGGCAGGCATAGCCAATGCCCAGGAGAGGAGAGCCAGCGGGATGGTGATATTGGCGTGCTTTGCAAAGATGGGGAACGCAGGCATGATGGGCTCTGGTTAGACTCTTGACCTGCTGTGGAACACCTGAATGCCTGAGGCAGGGGGAGCAGCTAGGAGCCCAGGAAGGAGAGCTGAGCTAGAGGTGGAGATTTGAGAGTTGTCATCGCACAGGTGATAACGGAAGTTTGGGAGTGCACAGGATTACCTGGGAGTGTCTCCAGGCCTAGAATGGGGCTGTGAGAGGGTTGAGGCATACCCCATGGAAGGGCAGAGCAGAAATAACAGGGAATGTAGACTCTCACCAGAGGCTTTGTTTTTTTAAACCTCCCCTGCATCTTCTTAGGCAGCAGCTTATGTTCCTCCCATGGAGCCATGGTTACTCTGTCCCCTAGCATAAAACCTCTCTCCTATTAGAGCATTCATCTTACAAATCTAATGGAGTAATAAAGGCATTGATTCTTGTAACAAACATCTAGGTCACTGTGAGAGCTGCAGTGGGAATTCATATTGGGGTCAATACAGCTGCCGATGGAACAGTTTTCCCTAAAGGCCCATTGGCTTTGCTTCTTTATACACTGGCAGAAGACGCCCTGCCTAGTATCAGAAAATGACTGGAGAGTAATTAGAACCGTGGAGCATTAATGAGCTGGTGATTCTCCCTAGGGCCGTGAGAAGGTCACAGCCCAAAATAGGTCAGATAACAGGAAGCAGCAGGCAGAGAACTGTGTCCCTGTGATTTGAATAAACTTAGCCATCATGATCTGAACTAAACCTTTACTTCTTAGAACATCCACTGTTGGAATTTTTTAAAATATTGAACGAAGGTTTTTGCTTATTCTACTAAGAACCTCTGTGTGGATCTTCATTGGGTAAGTGTTGGGACTATAAAGTTAGCAACATCACAGCCAAAGTCCTCGGAAACCCAAGGGTTAGGCAAGGAAGCAGAGTGAATGTGGTTACGATGGAAGCAGAAGCAAAACCAAGAGCAGAAGAAAAACCAAGTATGGGAAAGTTTCAAAAAAAAAAAAAAATGTGATATCCTGATAGGGTTGTAAAGTCTGGATATGAGTTTGCCAGGACAGTATAAATGAAATTCAGGTGGAAAGAACAGTGTAAGCCAAAACAAAAACCACAAAAGAGTCTGGTGTGTGCAGGGACTAATGATGCTTCCATATGCCTTGTTTATGGGTAGAGAAAAGCAGGAAACATCAGGCTGTGAACAGCCTTGTAAGTTGTGCTAAGGAATTTGGACAATCTTAGAGAGCCAGCCCAGTGAATAATACCTTTGGTTTGGGGTGTAGCACTCTAGGCTATTATCTGTCTTTAACACCTCACTTCCTTTCTAACAACAGAGGAGAGTTTAAGATAAAGAGTTAAGAAAAAAAAAACAAACCAGTTGACAGAGTTACAGGGATTGGAGGCCAGCACTGTCCTCACAGAACTTGCAAGTGTAGGCAGGAAGAGTTTGGGTCAAATCTGAAGGGACAGTTCCAGAGACGTTTGTGCTTTCATCAGTAAAGCAATGAGAGACAGACCAGCGCCTCAGTTCGTCCTGTGCTGCCTGTCTAACAGTGTCAGCGTAGCTTTGAGGGAAGCAGTGACTGAAGGAGTGAGGAGGAAGGCTGGGGTGCTCACTACTCCGGAAGCTGACCTTGTCTGAAGCCAAGGTCCCGCTTCTCCATCTTAGGTAGCCAAACCTCCTGGAGTGGAGCAGATCCAGCCCGGGTGCTGAGAAGCAGTGTGGCCTCCGGGTTACTCCAGGAGTAGGACACAGTTACAGAACACCTCTCACTTTGAGCCAGGTGACCCAGAGCTCCCAGCCCTCCCCTGTGGGAGGGCAGAGGCAACAGGTGTGTGGGAGAGAGACAGTACTGCTAGATTAGTACCACTGCTCTGAATGCCTTCTCTACCTCTGACAGCCGCCTTTAGGACCAGAACACCTTTCTTTTTCTATTCACTCGAGTTCTTTCTCCTTTTCACAGACTCCTTGAGAAACATCTCAGCCAGCCATGGCCCACGCTCTTCTCCAGCTGAGTTCAGCAGCTCTAGTCATCACCTGCTCAGAGAACGGAAGACCTCTGCCCCATCGCACTCCAGCCAGCCAACTCTGTTCACATTTGAGCCCCCTGTGTCAAACCACATGCAGCCTGCCTTGTCCACCAGTGCACCTCAGGAGTATCTCTACCTGCACCAGTGCATAAGCCGGAGAACAGAGAATGCAAGGTGGGTGAGTGACCGTTCACAGGGCTCAGTTTTGTCAGCCCCTGGTGTATGCTTTTAAAGACAATCGGGTAAAATAGTGTCTTTTCATGTAAACAAATACGGGTGCAGCGAAGCGTGACTTTTTTTTATGTAACCTTCACATTTTATTGGTATCATCTGTGTTCCTAAGCAATGATTAGATACCACAGAAACCTCTCATCAAAAATTATCCTATAAAAATATTTTGTTTGAGCTTGGCATGGTACACATGTCTGTAATCCCAGCACTTGGGAAGCTAAAGCAAGGGGATTGCCGTGGTTCAAGGCCAGCCTGAACTGCAAAGTGAGAGCCTGTCTCAAAACACACACACAAAAAAGTGTTTGATTTAGAGGTAAAAGGCATTAGGGAATGGAGTTTCAGAATTTCAAAATAACAAAGTCAATTTATCTGTTGGCCTTAAGAAAGTGTAGATATAAAAAATAAATAAAATATTGACCTTTTAGGTAACAATTTTGTAAAAGACTAGCTTTTATTTTGTAGTCTCCTATAATGCCTACATAAAACATATCATCATTCACAAATGATGATTCCCTTTTCTCTGCCTCTCTAGTCCTTAAAAATTATATAAAAATTTTTGTCATCGGATATTTCCAATACCTGACTAAAGTTTTCATGATTAAAGAAAAAAGTGTAGCTATAATCCTTAACATTGTTTAAACAAATCTGTGTCTCACTTTTGCTCTAGAACTGTTATATATGGTAGTTACTATTCATATAGGGCTATTTTGGTTAATTAAAGTGTAACACTAGCTACATTCCAATGTAGCTCTTGGTCTCCTTTGACTGTCATACTGGACAGAACAGATGTGAAACATTTCCATCATCACAGAAAGTTCTAGATTAAGAACTCCCTGCTCTATAATAATGATCTTTGTTCTTATAACTCAAGTAGTTCTCTCACAGATGAAGAACCTGTACCTGTTTTGCTTTTTATTCCCATCATTAGGAGAAATAAGCACACAAAGGCAATAGGCCAGTAGACTTTATCAGAGCCAGCTCCCAATTGCTGCCATAGCCAAGCAGATTACAAATCATCTTCCTAAATTGAGAAATATCTAATTGATGTTATAAAAGTTAAGGCAAATAGAAAATGGCTGTATTAATAAATCAGGCCTATGGAAATACTTTCATAGTTTCTTTTGAACCAGCCACTCACACTGATAGATAACCAATGTAGATAATTTAACTCTTGTTCAATTGTGAAGAAACTAAGGCGTTCAACAAAAAAATGGCAGGTGTAGGATGAAAAATCCAGCTCTTTCAGTTTCTGGTTTTATTCTTTTCTGCCCTCTCCTGTTATAGTGATGCTGTTCTGCATCATTTACCCACATCCCAGAGGCTCCTGACTCAGTCTTAAGACATCCTAAACACCTGCCTTTCTGAAGCAGCAGCATGTTCTTTCCATGTGCGCTTTCTCTAGCTCATCTTCCCCCAGCTTAGACGTGAAGAGCTGAGTTCTAAAAAAGATAGATTGAGTTGGCCTGGATCACTGAACTTGTTGGTTGGCCGACCTGTAAATAGCACTTGATTCTCCTGAACCACAGAACAAGAGAGGCAGCATAATTTAGTGCAGAACATGTTAGTCTTTGGTGTTAGTCATGTTCGGGCTCAACTCGAGATTATTTTCCTTTCTTTGTGATTTTGGGCCACTTAATCTTCTTGACCTTCAATTTTCTTATCTCCAGAGTAGTAATAAATGATTCAAAGCATTACTAATGAATATAAAATGGCAAAACCAACATCATGTGCCTAGAAGTAGATATCCAGCACATGTTACCAATTGTTCTTTGTGAGTCCCCTCCCCTTCTCCTACACGCACGCATGATTACCTGGGAGTAGAAAACATAAGGTCTGAGATTCCTAATTCTAGTCAAAGACTCAGTAGTTAAGATTTGTAATATGAAATATCCATTCATCTTGTAGAAATGCTCTTTCTTTTCTTTTCTTTTTTTTTTTTTTTTTATCAGTACCCGGGATTATGCCGCTAAGCTAAATCCCTAGCCCAGAAATGCTCTTTCTAAGTCAGTGTGCTTAGCCTGGATCCCACGATCTCGCCTTTCTGATGAACACCAGATATGCCAGTGCAGCTCATCTGTAGGTCACACTTGGCAGAAGGCCTTATGTACTATTAACTACTACTCCACTCCCATGCTGAAGTTGAAGCACCAGAGAACAGCTCTGCAAGTGTGTCTGCTGCAGACACACTTAGTGAGCAGCTGGAAACCACCTTCCGTACCCTTCCTCCACTGGAAAACCTCTATTAGTCATCCTAGTTGGAATTAATTTCTAGTGTAAATTACCAGAGCAGGTTCTTATTATCTTTTTCACAGCCTTTGGAACATTCTACCTTTTATTGTACATTTTTATATTAGTATGTAACAACTCTGAAGAGAAGGCTGAGGATACATTATAGGTGTGTAATAGACAGGAATAAATCTGTGTTTAGAGATGATGTAATGGAGGAAGTAGAACATGTAGATAGTTGATAGGCAGCCTTGTTGTTTATGTTTGTCCAATTTGTGTTTTGCTGCATCTTTATTTACACTTACATATATGAAGGAACAAGAGGGTAATGATCAGTATCTAGTGGAGATTTTTAGAGAAAATAAGTTCAATATTGTTTGTAGAATCCTAAGGGGAGGAAGATGGAAAAATAGCTTTTTTAAGTCCAAGAAAGACTACATAGTTCCTGAGAATGGTAGTATTAGTAGTAGAGTAGCTTGCATCATTACTAAACCCACTCTAATAATGATAAACTCTGGATAAAATTTTTTTTAAAACTGAAGGTACTTTGACTCCTGGCACAAAAAAACAAAACAATAACAACAAAAAGAAGTACTTATTACGGTTTATACCTAGATGTCCCAAGTCTTTTAGAAGATAACTGAACTAAGGAGGTATTGTGGAAGACTTGTAATTAGGAGATGGGACCTGGTCAAGGGAGGCAGGCCACTGGGGAAAGGTCTATCTCCAAGTTAACCATAGTTGAGAAAATTCTATACCTAGAAACAGACCAAAATAAGCCCAGGTTTTGGAGCTATTCTACAAAGATTTTTAAATAATTATGTTAGTTTTTTAATCAATGGGTAATGGGTAAGCACATGGTGAATTTTAGGAGAAATACAGAAACTCTGAAAAGCAGTTTATAAATTCCAAGTGCCCTGTGGTGGCAGAACATTTTAGACTGTACCTCTCGATGGCTACAACTGCACAAGCTGAACAAACCCAAAGTAGAAAATGTAAAACTTCTGAAAAGTAAGCAAAAGGAAGGAGATTAGAGAGGAGGAAAGATCTTGGAAGTCACAGAGGTCCATTTTCTGTCTCTTGTTGACTTGCCTCCACAGTGAGGCCTATTGCCAAGCGCCACAGTGGGGCAAGTGGCTGAAATTCTCTGGAAAACCCCATCTTTCTTGGGGTACAGGAGACATAACAGGAGCCCCTTGGTAAGTTCTTTAGGCTGAAGCAAGATGGTACCAGAAAGGAAACTTGGGTCTTTGGGAATCATGGGAAGCCAACAGAAATAGTGAATATCTGCATACCTATAGAGGGCCTTTTCCCCCTTATAAATTCTTATCGTAAATGTAAGTATTGAAAACAAAAATGAAACATTATCAATGACATTTCCACCTAACTTCTTGAGCTGGAGGAACTCTCTTTACCATTTCTTGCCATGCAATTCCCTTAAAAAATTTTTTAAAAAAAATCCCATCTTGTATTTATCTGTAAGTATCTTGAGTTCACCTTCATTTTTGAGAAAGCTATTTATAGTGTATAAAGTTCTGGAGTGAGAGTTCTACTTTCTTTCAAGAAAGATTTGAAAGATGCCATTCTATAATTTTCATTGTTTCTAGGGAAAGATGAGTTATTTTCATTTTTACTCCTTTATGTGTGATATATTCTTTTCTCTGATTTTTCCTTTCTTAAAAAATTGTGATGAACTGTACAATATGAAATTTACCAACTTAACCATTTGTAAGTATGCAGTTTAGTAACTGCATTTATGTGTACAGTCATCTCCAGAGATTGTTTTATTTTAAAACACTCTGTCTCTACCCATTACACACACTCATTTTCATCTTCCCTCAGCTCCTGGGAACTGCCATTCTGTTTCTGCTGTATGAATTGGACTTCTCTAGATGCCCATATAGTAGCAATTATACAGTGAATGTCTCCTCTCTTCTCCCCTCAGTATCAAGGATTGAACCTTGGGTCTTTTTTGCATTGAACTATATCCACAGCTCTTTTTATTTTGAGATAGGGTTTTGCTAAGTTGCCTAGGCTTGTCTGGAATTTGCCATTGTCTTGCCTCAGCCTCTCAGAGTTCTAGGATTACACTAAAACTCCCAGATATGGCCTAGATGTGATGTTGTATTTACCCTATATGGAGCTCACTTACCTTTTTAATCCATATGTTGCTATTTTTTATCCAGTTCAACAAAATTATTACCACTTACACCTTCAATTTTTTTCTGCATCAGTCTGTCTCTGTGCTTCTGAGACTTGTTACACCATTCGATACTGACCCACCAGTCCACTAAATTTGTTCATTTTTTTTTATCTGTTTTCTTCTCTGTTTTCAATCCTAGTAACTGATTTTTTTTTTTAAACAGTGTCTCGTTATGTAGTTCAGGCTAGCCTTGAACTCACTGTGTAGCCCAGGCTGGCTGCAAACTTGCACTGATCCTCCTGCCTTATCCTCTAGAGTGCCTGATTGCAAGTGTGCACCACCACACCCAGCTTGATGATTTTAATTGATATTTCAGTTCCAGGACTCTTTCTTTCCTCATATTCTTTTAAAATAATTTTTTGAGGAGTAATTGAAAAGTGACTAGGGACATATCTATACTGACGAACTGCCATTCCAAATGCTGGCAGTCATGGCTACTGGCACATTTCGATGTGGTTTGCAGCCCAGTTAAGCAACCTGAAGTGCACACAGTAGCCTTGCTTTGAAATAGCCTCTGACATCATCTAGAGACACCCCTAGAGACATGCTATCTTGAGACATGAAACTATTATGTGAATTTGGGCTGTGCTAGGGATCGGAAACCCCTGCATATTCCCATCTCTGGGGAGCCAATACATTCCACTGCACTGGCTAGAGTGGGGGAGTGGTAGCTGCCTCGCAAATCCAGTTTAACATAGAAGAATGATTGACTAAAGCTGACTTGGTGCTCTGTATTGCAAGGTGCAAGTGTTGCATATGAAAGTAATGGAGGGTGCTGCCTTCATGGGCCGGGAGATCAGGGCACTGGGCCCCTGAGACCGAGTGCATGGCAAGCTGCACGCGGACTTGGGCAGTACCAGGACTGAAGACAGATGCCTGCTGCTGGCTGCTGTGGGAGGGAACACCTTGGTTCCCACTACTGCCCTTCCCCTTAGTGAGGGACTTTCCCCTGTGTGTACTCTCATAAAGGGGTCAAGAGGTATAGTGCAGTTCCCACTGCTGTCACCCCCCCCCACATACTCACATCTAAGCATTTGCATCTGTCAGGGCTGGGTATCATAGAAGAGATTCTGTATTTCTTGCCAGTGTCTCTCCTCATGTAACACTGTGCCACTGCCTGGCTAGAAGACAGGTGGTTCAGGCCCCTGCCATTGCTGGTATTGCCAGTGCCCCAGTGGTTGTTGCTAGTTGTAGACATAGCATCAGCTGTGCCTGGGAAACCTCATTGCCCAGTTGGGGCCACCACTCCCATTGTAGGAAAAGCCATACAGCAAATACCCTTCACCCACTGCTGTCTGCACCATACTTGCTCAGCTACCTTGGTGACTCTACTCTTGTGTGACCATAGAGACAGAGGGTCTCTCTGACCCTACCACAGTACACACTGTGCCTAGAGTCATTCATTACAGCCAGAGAAGCATTAGGGAGACTATACTACAATGCCCAGCTGGTTTGAGAACCAGCCTTGCATACTAAACCAACAGTGTAAGACCCATCTTCAGGGGAAGCCATTTACAGAAATGGTAGAGATAACTGGACCTGAAAATCTCAGCATAGGAGCACAAGACATATGAAAAAACAAGGCAACATGACACTTGCAAAGAACACAATAAATCTAGCAACAAAACTCAAAGATGTCAAAGTGGGTTATAATGCCTGGTTAAAAGAATGGCTATTTTCAGAAGCGCAGTAAGATCCAGGGGATGGAATGTTAAATTAGTAAGACAAACCATGATATAAATGAGAAATTCTGCAGAAACAGATTTTGAAAAACAACTTAAAAATATTGGAAATGTAAACTTCAATAGTCAAATAAAAAATAATGGCTGAAAATCTCAACAGACTTAATTAAGTAGTAAAAGACCTGAATGTATCTTGAAGTATAAAAAATGAAGCGAGCACTTAAGACTTTTGGAATACCATTAAGTACATAAATACTTGTATTTTTAGGGTACCCAAAGGTAAAGGTCATAAAAAACCTGTTCAGTAAAATAACTGCAGAAAACTTTCCCTAATTTTGAGACAAATAAGATAATCCCCATACAGCAGGATGATAGGGCCTCAAGTAGACATGACCAGGAAAGATCTTCACTTCAGTATATTATATTCAACTGTCATAATTCTAAATTTTATAGAAGAAAGATGCCATGTCACAATTTATGGTATCTCTGTTACACTAACAGATTTCTCATTAGAAATCCTGGGCCAGAAGGGAATGTGGTGATACAGCCTGAGTCCTGGTGGCAGTGGCGGGGGATACCAACTAAGAATACTATATCCAGCAAAGTTGTCCTTCAGAAATGGAGGAATAAAAGTCTTTGAGGACAAGTAAAAAATAAATAATTGTGACCACCAGACTAGCCTTACAGAAGTTTAAAGGACTTCTAGATCCTAAGCAAAAGAAAACTAACTACCATGATGAAAACATGTGAAAGTGTATGTCCTACTAGAAGATCAGATACACAAAAGAGAAATAGAAAAGAATCAAGGTTTCTTGATACTCAGGCTACGGGTGTAACTCAGTATTAGAATGTCCGCATACCTTGCAAAAGGCCCTGAACCACAAAACAAAACCTTACCAATACAGAAAACTATCAGACTACAAAAGAAAAAATCAAAGAATGTTCAAAACAGTTTTTAAAAATGAACAATATGAGAGCTGAGGATGTAGCTCACTGGTACAGTGCAAGCAGAAAGCCCTGAGTTCAGTTCCTGTACCAAAAAAGAAAAATCAACAACATGAGTAAGTTATTACCCATCAATAATAGCTTTGAGTGTAAGTGGACTGAATTCTATAATTAAAAATACAGGCAGGCTGAATGGTTTAAAACTGAGACACAAAGGCCAGGTGTGACAGTGCATAATTATAATCCCAGCACTCAAGCGGCTGTCAGGAGGACTGCTGAGAGTTTGAGGCCAGCCTGGGTTACAAAAGGAGTTCAAGGCCAGTCTGAACTGCCTGCCTCAAAAAGACACACAAAAAAAACCCCAAGAATATCCTATTTTCAAAACTCACTTCACTAGTAAAGACACACATGAACTAAAACTGAAACCATAGGAAGTGATATTTCAAGTGAATGGAAACCCAAAGTAAGCAGGAATAATTATACTTAATATTTAAGAAAATAGACTTTAAGAAGGTTACTAAAGACTTCTGGGAAGGTGGCAGAGCAGTAACAGCAGAGAAAACAGCTTCCCTGAGAGTCACCATCCAGACGCTGGAATAGAGCATCGTGAGGATGACAAGGAGGAAGGAAGTGGGTTCCCTGGGCCCAGAAAGAACCTGAAGTGTGATTTGAAGCCCACAGAGAGAGGGAAAAAAAAAACTTCAACAAAAACGAAGGCAGTAGCTGGTGGTACCTTTGCCCGAAGCTAGACTCACTGCATGAGAGGAGCTGTCAGAACCTGGGAATGCACAGCACAGTGACGTTGGTCGGGGACCCTAGAGGCCTCTGCAGGGAGAGGTGGCAGTGGAGGGGGGCAGTGGCAGACATGGAAGGCTGCACTGGCTGGGAGTGAGTGCAAGAACTTAGTCCTCCCGTGGGAGAAAGCCATTAGCTGGGAGCCATTTTGGAGTTGGGCCAGATAAGCCCAGAATCAGAACTGTTGCAGGCTTCCTGCAGCAGCTTCTAACTGGGTGCAGACCCATAGAAATTGCTTGGACTTTGGTGAACCCAGTGAGTCTGTTCTCAGGGCAGGCCTGCTAGGATTATCTACTACTACTCCATAAAGCAATAGCTGGCTTACTAGAATGCAATGGCACGATTTGGGACTCTGTCTCCATAGGCTGTCTACTAGTGAACTGAGAGAGAATCCTGAAAGTGGAGTCTATTTTTTGTTTGTTTGTTTTGGTTTCATTTGTTTTTTCTCTTTTTGTGTTTGTTCTGTTTTGTTCAGTTTATTTTTTATTTCTCTTACTCTTTCGTTGTTTTTATGAGTATGAGAGTGGGTCCTATCCTCGTGGATGTGGTTCTGTTTTGTTCTACTTTTTATCTCTTTCACCTCTTTTTTCTTCCAATCTTCTGCACCAGTTTCCCCAATTTGGTGGGACCCATCTTTGTCCTCTAACCTTATTTGTAATCTCTTCCTCTTTTTCCACTTCTCTATTTTCTCCATACTTCATTTTAAATTTAAACCCTGAGGGAAAAATTAACACATTATGGATTTACATATTACATATAATGGTCTGGTTTGTTTTACATTTTGTTTATATAATCACAAATTAGATCATACTGTTAAAAGTTTCAAATTAAGGGTTAGCTCAATTTGTTATTTTAAAAGGCTGTAGTTGATGCTGTTGGTACCACTACAGCCAAAATTGACATAGTTGTTCTAAACAGCTGTTGGCCCTGATAATCCATGACAGAGAGATTAATTAAGGGTCACAGAAAATACTGTGGCACAATACCAAAGAACCAGGGACTAAGACAAATGAACAACAACTTCTCATCACCAACAAACTGAAGAGATAAGATCTTCCAACAGACTTAAAACCCAAAAACTAGCTATACCTGAAAGATACCTCAGAGAAGTAATCATCACCTAAGAGTCCTAAATACCACCAATAAATCAACCCATCATAAGCAACTTACAAGCATCACCCCAGGAATTAACTTAAAAAAAAAAAAAGAAATGAAGAGATACTTAAACAAGATGCAAACCCAGGGGTCAGTGAAGTGGAACAGTCTGAAAACCCCCCACCAGGCTCTCTATGAAGTGGTAACAATAAAGCAGTTGAATGAGGCTCTGGAAAAAATGAAATCAGAAATAATCTCTCAAATAACTACAGAGATTACCAAAATTCACACCAGGCTTAGCATGTTAGAACAGACAAAAAAAAAATAGATGAGCTTAAGCAAATTATGTAAGTACAGCACAGGAAACAAATGGAATCCATAAAGCAGATTCAACCAGATATCCAGGAGAATAAAAACTCCACTGAAAGTATTCAAAGCAGATTAGGCCAATGTGAAGACAGGATCTCAGATACTGAAGACAGGCTAGCAGTTAGCAACTAGGAAAAGAAAGATTTCTCAAAACTAGCAAGGGACCATGAGAAATCAATCCAGCAGCTGCTAGATGAGACAAAGAAGAATAATTTATGATTATTTGGAGTCACTAAACAAATAGGAGATACCACAAATGACATGTAAAACATGTTCACAGACATTGTGACAGACAACTTTCCTGGTAGAGAAAAAGAATTTGACATACAAGTAAGTGAGGCATAGAATTCCAGTTAGCACTAACCAAACAAAATCTACATCCAGGCATATCATGGTCAAGATTCAAAGCTGCTAGGAAAAAGAAACAAATCACCTATAAAGGAACGCCCATCTGAGTCAGAGCTGACTTCTCACCACAAACTCTCAAGTCAAGGAGAGCTTGGCGTGAAGTACTCAAAGTTTTCAAGGAAAACAACTTTCAGCCCAGATTGATGTATCCTGCAAAACTGTCTTTCAGAATTAATGATATCTTTCAGATTGAGATAAGATATTTCCCTGACAAAGAACGTCTGAGGAAATTTATGACCACTGAACCAGCACTCCAAAATGTTCTGAAAGACATTCTAGAAAGAGATAATAAGGACTACAGCTCCATGAACCCCAACAGAAGGAATACACTGGAAAAGACAAACAATTAGAAGAAAAAAAAGGAGGGGGGAGCCAACAACAGAAAAATAACATGACAAGAATAAGTCAATACATATCAGTTTTAACCATCAGTGTTAATGGTCTCAATTCAGTAGTCAAAAGACGCAGACTGGCAGAATGGATCAAGAAGCAAGATTCAACAATATGCCACATACAAGAAACACATTTAATTCAAAAAGTAATTCATAGACTGAAAGTCAACGGATGAAAAACAGTACTCCATGCAACAGGAATCCAGAAAAAAGCAGGAGAAGCTATTCTATTTGCAGAAAAGGTGAATTTCAAGCCAAGACTGATTAAGAGAGAGAAAGATGGTCACTACATCCTCATAAAGCAGGTCACTAATGATTAAGAGATCAACAATGTTAAGTACATATGCACCTAAGGTTGATGCACCCAATTTTATAAAGCAGACACAATTAGAACTAAATGGAAAGTTATGCTCTGATATAATACTGGGAATTCTAATACCCCACTTTCATCAGAGAATGAATCATTCAGACAAAAAGTCAACCAAAAAAAGCAAACTAAACTATATTATAAACGAATGACTTGAGACACTTACAGAACATGTCACCCAACAGCTGTAGAATATACATTCTTTTCATCAGTACATGGAACATTCTCTAGAGTAAACTACATATAAGGCCATCCAAGACAAATCCAGGCTGACTTCAAGCTCGAGGTCCTTCTGCCTCAGCCTCACAGTTGCTGACATGAGCACACATCATCATACCTTGTAAAAGCCTTAGCATATTCTAAAAAAAATTAAAAGCATATCCTGTGTTTTTTCTGATTATAGTGGGAAAAAAACTAGACATCAGTAGAAATTTTAACAACTATACAAATATATAGAAACTGAACAGTATGCTTTTGAATGAACAATGAGCCATCTAAGAAATCAAAAAAATTTCAAACTTTGTTACAAAACTTGTAAAGTACAGCAAAAGCAGCACTAAACAAGATGTTCATTAGATTAAAAACTTTAAAAATCAAAACACTGGGCCCAGAATTTAGCTCAGTGGCCTAAGTACCTGCCTGGCAAGCAAAAAGTCATGAGTTCGATCCCCAGTACCAAACCAAAAAAAATCAAAAGATTACAAATAGCCCAATTTTACATCTCAAATATCTAAGAAAAGTAGAAAAACCAAATGCAAAATTAATAAAAAGGATAAAGATAAAGCTTATTCATCTATAAAAATTATTTTAAAATAGTACATCATGAACATAGAAACAAGAGAACTAAAATAATGATACAAAGCAATATAAAAGAAATGTAGAGATGCTCAGAAGAAAATACTTCTGTGATTTTGTTTGCTCTTGAATGGAAATGTCTTGTGTTACGTTCGTAAGATATGAATGTTAAAATTACAAAAACCTACAAATACTTAGAGTTTCTAAATCATAAATTTTAAAAGAATTTAAAATTCTAAATCATAAATTTTAAAATCAAAGAATTAAAGAAGTATGGAAATATCAGGAAACAAAATACAAGCTTACAACTTAGAAATAAATACAAATAAAAGTGTTTCTGCCATAATACATATTTTTTTCTGAAGAGAAAAAAAAAAAACACCTGGCAAAGATTAAGAAAGAAAAATACAGAGCAACATTCTTTACAAGTACAGATACTGTTGCTATTTTTGTTGTTTCCCCGCCCCCACTGCATCTTTTCTTTGTAGTCCTGCTGACCTCCAGCTCTCAGCTGTCCTATCTCAGGACACCCCCCCTCCCGCAGTGCTGGGATTATAGATGCGTGCTACTGCACCAGCCTGATACTCTTTTTACATTAAAAGGTATTACAGTTAGTGGTGGTGGTGCTTACCAGTGATCCCAGCACTGGCAGCTAAATCACTGCAAGTTTGAGGCTAGCCTAGGCTACATACTGAGTTGAAGGGGGACAAAAGTATTAACAATTGAATCAGCTAAACATGTATGTATGTATGCATGCATGTCTGTCTATATACATATACACACATATTCTGGCTGGCCGGCTTTTGTGAATTAATGTCCTAGGTCAATCCATTTTGCAGCAAATTATAGGATTTTACTCTATAAAACACTGTCTGCTCTCATATTGGGAAGCTAAAATAAGCTAACATAAATTTAGAATAATGATTAATGAAGGTTCTGAACGATGTTGCAGAAGTGGATAAAGGGAGGCTATATTTGGTCAATGTATGCCATAAGCATGTGTGGAACTGTCACACTGAACCTCATTCACATACACAATAATGTGTTAATAAAAATAAATTAAAAGATGCAGCTTTCCACATTTCTATGCATATTGGTTGTGTAGACTAATGGCTTTCATTCTGGCAGATTTGTTCATGCACACCACACTTTAATCATTCCTCCTCATCCCTCTCCTTACTCCTCCAACCCTTCCCTCGGTTCACATTTGGGAGGGATTTCAGTGTGTATAATGTATTTTGACCATATTCATGCCCCATGTTACATCCTCCCTTCTTCCATTTCTCTGGTATAATGACAGGAATAATTTAAAAAGAACATCAGCCCTTCAAGCCAGGCATGAGGGCACAGGCCTGTAATCCCAGCACTCGGGAGGCTAAGACAGGAGGATCACTGCAAGGTCAAGACCAGCCTGGGTGCCACACTGAGTTCAAGGCCAGCCTGAACTACACAGGAAAACCCTGTCTCAAGAATATCAGCTCTTCATATCATGCCACTCAAGAATTAGATGTATCAAAAGTCCAAAAAAAAAAAAAAAGAATTAAATGTATCAGAGACCTAAGTAAAAAATCTAATACTATGAAACTCCTAGAAGGAAACATTTCTGCTGGACATGGTGGTATATCTTGTAATCCCAGCATTTTGGAGGCTGAGCAGAATAAATGCCAGCTCCAGACCAGCCTGAGGTACTTAGACCCTGACTCAAAAAAGGAGAAGGGGAAGAAGAAAGAGGAAGAGGAGAAAAAGAGACCCAAGGGGGAGAGGGGAAGAGGAGAGCAAAAGCATTTCTGGCCTTGGGGTAATCAAAATTTTTATGTAGACACAGCAGGAATCATAGAAGAAAAAAATTAAGTACTTTTGTCAAAATTAAAACTTTCGTTCTTCAAAATACCTTATTAAGAAAACCAAATGGCAAATCACAGAATGTGAGAAAATATTGAAAACATGTATCTGAAGATTTATTTCTAGAGTACATAAAGAAGTTTTATACCCAGTAAGAAAAGCAGCCCACATTTTTAATGGACAAAAGATTTGAACAGATACTTCATTTTTTAAAAGGTGTAAGAATGGCCAATAAACACATGAACAGATGTTTGGTGTCCAGGAAATGCAAATTAAAACCTCAAAATCTGTTTACTTCCACTGGAATGACTCCATTAAAAAGCCTCACAATGTAGATGTGAATAAACTTCAATCTTGCACTGCCACTGACATTTACATTAGATGCTGGTATTCCAGGAAAAAAAAGGCGGGGAATGATGCCTCACAGTTGAAAAACTGTTTCACCATATGTTACTTACCTCATTTGATCTACAGAGTAATTCTGAAGGTTACTTCAGGTAGTCTACTGAGCAGAGCAGATGAGCTCACCCTCCTCTGCCTGACATAGGCCAGACAGAAATGTATCAGATTGGATTACTGTAGTGAAACAACTTTACTGAGGCTAGTAGAATCAACCTTGTATTCCTATTTTTGTTTATGGAGCAACCTGATTAACACTACAATTAAGTATCTTAGAGATAAAAATATGAATTATCCTTACTTTTAATGTAATAGCCATTGTCCTTCCTAAGTAGTGGATAATATGTTTTCCTGTTAAAATAACTTCAGGTTCCAAAACATAGACCTTCTGTTGGAGTAGAGTAAGTGGCTGTTCGGAAAAGTATCTGTTGCCCCAACGAAGTAGTTTTGAACTGGCTTTAATTATTTATTTATTGCCTAGAAGAAAAGTTAATTTCATTGAATTAATTTTTGTCCTGAAGCCTTTGGGGCCTCATTTCAGATTCTAGTCTGTGTCTGTCTTATTTCAAGAAGGCTATTAAACCTGTTACAGGTGAATCATGGAACTTGAAACCCCATAATTCTGGTGAAGGCTGAAGGGTAGAAAATTTCAAGTGATGAGATTCTAGTATCATTGACCTGTAGCAGTGTTCTATACAAAGATGATGAGTACAACGTAAAATCAGAAAAGCGAGTTGAGCATTTATCCAGGATTAATCTTTCCTGAGGCTTTCCTGACTCATTCACCCACTGGCTTTGATTGACCAAAGGCAAATACATGACTTTTAGTTTCATTTAGTCTCACAAATGCAGCATTACCTTGTGATTGTAGAGAAAAGGTGGATTTAAAATTGGCAGCCAGAAGGACTTGAGATACAAAGATCATGTCATCCTTTTTGCCCCTACTGCTAGAGTTCAGATGCAGAGCCTCATGCATATTAATAACTCATTTCTTTTTTTTCCTCTTCTCACTTCTTAAAGATTGTGACACAGTTTTCTTTACTCACAGGAAAGGCCCATTTGTGGTGGGTTAAGTGCTGCAGAATGGTCCAAATGACCTCTTAAGATTACCAGACAGTCACAAGACTGTAAATCTTGGCTGTTCTTCTTATAAACACATCTTTGTTAAGTTTCCCTTATATGGGAAACATACCCATTAAAAATCAAACCAGGCCTTCACTATTAAGGTGCTTATTCTTGTAGAATAGAAAAGAGGAAAATCATGGTATGGCATGAAAATGGCCAAACACAAGCCTGCAATCACAATACTCTTGAGAAGCTGAGGCTGAAGAGGATCACAAATTTAAATCCAGCCTGGACAAGGTGGTTTTCCAAGACCATGCCTCAAAAAAATAGGAAACCATTTCTAAAACCCAAGAGAGTTTGGAGGATGATATTAGTACCCAAGCATATGCAAGAGCTCCTCACTAACAGCCTCTAAAGCAGCTATGAAAGGCAGGAAAGGTAATTTCTCCAAACTTCTTTCTGCCCCTCCACACTGGACTATCTTCCTGCACTGATTTTGACGGTTAATATTTTCCTTACCTGAAATTTAAGGGTGATATTTTTCCTCTCAGAATGGTTACATGATTTAAACAACTCTCTCCTTGATTCTTGTCCAACACTTCAGCATAGTTTGCGTGGCAGGAGGTTGGTGTCCAGAGACTGGAAAACTAGAATGACTTCTTCCATCTAAGTATGTCCTCCTTTGGGCACATTTATTTACCTTGCCTGAACAGCTCTTGCCTGATTGCCAAAGTAATGATCAGCCCCTGTCACCCTACATCAGTATTATCTGCCATCTGCCAGGCCCAGTGCCAGAGTGCAGAATATGGCACTCAGCCTTCTAGAGCACATGGTCTGGCAGAAGTGGAAAGATACCGGCAAACGTGATAAACACTAGGCTGAGTAAGCCAAATGCTGGGGCAGACGCAGAGTGCCATGGGAGCACAGAAGAGAAGGGACTAAGGTGGAAGCAACTCGGAGATGCCATGCCTTGTGACGTAAAGGGCTTCTTTTGGACTTTGGATTTTGATCCATCAAAGAGAAATGAGTATTGTGAGCTCAGGACTGGAGCCTACACTATGTGGGATGTGTGTGGGGATACCAGTAGATCTGAGGCCGGAAGAAGAGGATGCTGGGACATAAGCTAGTGAGACCTGTAAGAGAGGGCTTCCAGCTGCTGGTCCGCAGAAGCTGCGCCAAGCTCAGGAAAAGGATGGCAGCTTTCTTTTATTCATTTGTTTCTATGTACATTTGCTAACTTTTTATGTAATAAACCTTATTTACTACATGAAAAACACTAGTTGAGTGCTGAGGAGAAAAAGATTCTTCTTTTCTCAAAGATTCAGTTTCTCAAAGAACTCACAGTGTGTTGGAGGAGACAAGCAACAGTGGTACGTAATATAGATAACAGTTGCTGCCTGCTCCAAGAACAGAGTTAAGCAAGTGATTGGTTATCCTTGGAGGGAAGAGGCTGCTTTAAATATAACGTGGGGTGAGTTTGGATTAGGAGCCTGTTAGATTGAAGTAAAAATTAGCCTTCCACGCAGAGGAAACAACAAAGTCAGAAGCTCAACTCATAGAGACCCATTGAGGACACAGCAAAGTTTAGTCTGAGTACTTCCTAGAGTATTTGAGACCCTTTTCATGGCACCAGTTATCAGGGACTCCTGCCATGAGTCCCTAGTCTCTTGTGTGGAGGTATGGTACTTGGCGGAAAACAGAAAGGGATGAGGATTGCAGTTGCCAGGGCTCTGGGACAATTGATGTTCCCTGGGAATAAAGACCAAGAATCTCCAGCTAGCCGTGTTTTATTTAGCCCGTGGGGTGGGGGTGGGGTGGGGTATGGTGCTTTTCCTGGAATAGCATAGAAGTGGTGGAATGGGCAACCACTCTGAACATATTAACATCATAAAGAAGTTAAGATTCTTCCCCACACCTGGGCTCTAATTTCCCTATATTGTCCTAAGCATCCTTCTCTTTAAGCCTCAGTGACCAAGAGGGTGCAGATGTCCACATTCCAAAACTGGCCCACAAGGCAGGGTAAGGAGGGTCTCAGACAAATTCTGTCAATTTGTAGTCCCCAACACTTAGAGTCAGAGGGGGACCTAGAGAGAAAAGATGAGAGAGAGAGGTTGGAATAAACCTAAGAAATTGAGGCATAGTCTTAACATAACAGTACATTGAGGGTGTTTGAATGGAGAAGTTGAGAAATTAAATACCAGTAGGATATAGAGGATCAGTGAGGTCCTAGGAAGATGAGAAGGAAATTAATTAGCCCTCTAATCCATCAAAAAAATCATAAGAATTGAATTGAAGTGGACTCAGACCCAACAGGTTAGTGAGTTACAAATTGGAATGTGGGTAATTTCCTGGCTTCTGGCTCCCTTCTGACAGGGGAGTCAGGAGCATTAGATTTCAGATAGAATATAATGAGTCCATTCTTGAATATATTCAAGTTTACTACTAGACAACAGTGATATATTCCTTGCCCCTAATCTCACCTTTCATTTTTTTAGAAGTTTTCTGCCTCCCACATCCCTCCATTGGTCAGTGCTGAGGACTGAACCCAGATAATCATGCTTACTAGACAAGCACTATCATTGAGCCAAACCCTCCCACCCCAGCTAATTTAACTTTTTAATTTATAATTTGGTTGTGTTCACAGTGTTTTGAAAGTATGAATATATAATTGGTTAAATCTAGCACATTAAAAATCACATTACTTCAATTATTCTTGTGAGAATATGTAACCTCCACCCTTTTTCAGAAATGCAGTGTGTCATCATTAACCATAGTCAGTGTACTATACAATAGATCTCTTGAAATTTATTCCACTTCTGTATAATTATGTATTCTGTGTATCTCCCCTGCCACCTCCCCAGTGCATCAACTTCTAGTAACCAACATTATCTCTCCCTCAATGAAAACAACTTTTTCTGGTTCCATACATGCATGAGAGCATGTGGTAATTGCCTTTTCTCAGCCTTAGCTTTTAATGCATCTCCTCATGAGTATTTTGCAGATCCTCAAACTGGCCAGGTTGTGTTACTTACACATCTCTGTGCCTCCAATAAGAATACCTTTTGCTGCTCTTGCCGCCCTTATTCCTAGACTTGCTCAGATTTGGCATCTTCGGGAAGCCTTCCCTGACATGCTGTACTACCACACCAGCAGTGGCGGCCAGAATCAGTCTGTCGGCAGCCACACTGCCCCTTCCACCTCATGGAAAGATCTACAGGTTATCACCACCAGTGCAACCCACACAAGGCAAGTGGCATTTCTGAGCCATTATGCCTGGTCTAGATGCAAAGAAGGACATCTGTAAATGTTTGTTAAATGAACAAATCCAGATGGGAGCATCCAAAAGAATTGGAAAATTCCAAAAGACAAAATGAAACGCACCAAAAACAAATGTGAGTTATGTGAACTCTTTAGGTCTACTTCAGGGCACCACCTCCTGTTTAGTTATCTAGGTGTATGGCTGTCGGCTTGATTTATGTGTTTCGAAGGGATTAAAAAGGGGAGAAAGTAAAGCCAAGTGTTGTGGTACATGAAGAGACTGAAGAAGAAGAATTGGGGCTGGGGATTTAGCTCAGTGGGATAAGTGCCTGCCTGGCAAGTGCCAGGTCGTGAGTTCAATCCCCGGTACCGCAAAAAAAAAAAAAGAAGAATCACCACAAACTGAAGGCCACCCTGGACTATGTAGTTCAAAACTAGCCTGAACTACATAAATATAGCAAAACTCTGTCTTGAAAACCCCAAAAGTAAATAAAAAAGGGAGAAGGAAAGCAGAGGCCCAGGCAGGAGATCTGTTAAAAGTTAGGAAACTGCCAGCCACCCAGGACCCAGATTTACCTGAAAGCATGATCTACACACCTGGTTCTTTCCTTCCTAAACTTCTGGCCCCTGGTTTCTACCACCACCTGGTGGCCGCACCTCTAAATGACAGGCTCCTCTGAGCTAAGAACGCTTTGGTAAGGCTGCAGGCAGTTCCAGAGATCCGCCTCTGAATTGTGACACACACACACATACACACACACAGCCCAACCCCCACCTCCCTAAACACACACACACACACACAAGAGCACAAAGACTTGTGTGTGTAAGAGACCTGCCTTATTCTGATGAGAAGCTCTACCAGTACATTCTCAGGTTCTTAAAGATTCCTCTGGCCTCCAAAAGGCAGAGAATCACTGCTATAAAGGATTGATTCATGTTTTTTTCCAAATGAAATTCTCTAAAGAATTATAGTATGAAAGATAGGGCATCAGACTTGGATCCCTACTGCTTAAAACTTCACACCCTAATTCCCACCAAAGGCTTACACAGCCACGTCAGCGCCAGATGAAGTCCTGGAAGTCAGTGAAACCCACTAGGGCACAGCTGGGGCACGGGACATGGTGTCACTCATGGAGATATAGGCAGCAGTATTGAAAACTAACACAAATTATCCCCTTTTACTTTCTTGCCTTTAGTGCTCTGGCTGTTTATCACAAATGGCAAGGCAGGGGATTTCCCATCTTGAATATAGTTCCCAAGTAGCCATTTTTCCTATATATTTTTAGATTTCTGGGAAAAACTTAATGCCTCTCAACAAACCATAATGCAAACTAGAAGATAAATCTACAGCCTATATTTAAGCTCACAATTAAACCTGTACAACTTACTGGTAGCATCAATACCAATGAGCTGGTCTGTGTTGAAGTGAAAACTAAGATTCAAACATAAAACGACCCCCACACTTTTGTTGTTTTGTTTTGTTTTGTTTTTGAGGCAGTGTCTCACTGTAGTTTAGGCTGGCCTTGAATTCACTGTGTAGCCCAGGCTGGCCTCAAACTCTCAGGGATCCTCCTGCCTCACCCTCCCAGATGCTGGGATTACAAGCTTGTGCCACTATGCCCAGCTATTGCCTGCTATTTTCTGACCACAGCTTCAGGGTTCTTTCTGCTATCTCATAGCCTTTATATTCAAATGTTTATATCCTGGCACTTAAAAAGCAGTGAGCAGGTAAGTGTAACTGGCTTGTTGATATTTGTTTAGGAGGTATGTGAATAAGATTAATCTCTTCTCATGCCATTTGGAGACAGCAGGAGTAAAGACTGACTCTAGCTTAACATCTGCATACTATAGATACGCTAGTCTATTCTAAATGACTTTCAAAATGTATTTTTAATCACCATTTTGGAGATGCCTAAACTACAGCTCCAAAAACGTCGCTTGTCCAGGGTCACACAGCTAGTACACCACAGGTCTTAGGTAAACCTTAGATCTACCTGACTCCTTGGGCTATGTTCATACTGGTGAGTTCCTGGGGCTCTGAACATGCATCTTGCCTCCCGAGGACAGTTTTAACCTCGTCTCACTGCCACCCCTCCTCTTCTTTCTCTGCTAGGAGTGCCAGCTTTTCTCAAGGGACGAGGCAGAAGAGCGACACAGCCATGCAGAAACTTGCCCAGGGCAACGGCCACTGTGTCAACGGGGTCAGTGGTCAGGTCCATGGCTTCTACAGCCTTCCCAAGCCAAGCCGACACAATGCAGAGTTCAGAGACAGTGCCTATGACCTCCCCCGGAGCCTAGCTGCCCACGGCCGCACCAAGGGCAGCCTCACAGGGTCTGAGACAGATAACGAAGATGTGTACACCTTCAAGACGCCTAGCAACACACTGTGCCGGGAGTTTGGGGACCTCCTGGTGGACAATATGGATGTTCCAAGCACTCCACTCTCAGCCTACCAGATCCCTAGGACATTCACGCTGGACAGGAACCACAATGCCATGACTGTGGCCTCTCATGGGGATTCAGCCATAGCGCCCCCTCCCCGGCCCCCCAAGCCAAGTCAGGCAGAAACACCTCGATGGGGCAGCCCTCAGCAGAGACCCCCGATCAGTGAAAATAGATCTGTCGCTGCCACAATCCCCAGGCGCAACACACTCCCAGCAATGGACAACAGCCGACTGCACCGAGGTCAGTGTAAGCTGCAGCTGAGCCCTGCTTGGAGAGGGAGGTGAGGGGTTCTCAATGGCTTGCTACCATGTGGTCACCCATAGCTAAGGGCCACCCAGGTTAATTAGACATCTTCTTATTCAGTCCCTTATGCATTGATCCTCTGTTTTCATGACACCCACCATGGCAAACCCCAACTTGGAGAAGTGAATATTCTACTAAGGAACACAGAATATTCTTGGTCAACCACAGTACTACATATTATGGTTTTGGAAAACCAAATCATAATTTTTTATTCATTTAAAAGTCAAACCAAACATTTATAAAATAAATTTAGAAAACCAGTCCAAACTTTGTGCCAAACTTATGTGGATTAACAGACTAATAAAACAAAAATGAGACTTTCAGAATGTTTTGTAAACTGCACTAGTCTCTTTGGCTTAAGTCTGAACTTCTTAAAGTACCTCAGTTCTGTTGCCATTTGTTTACTGAGTATATTCCATCTCTGCATGTCTCTGAGGAAAACAGAACAATATCAATTCTTCTGTTTGCATTTTGCTTTTATATATAAAATTGCATATTGGGGGGTTGGTTGTTGGAAGTTTTTTGGTGGTGGTGATGGATTACTGGGGGTTGAACCCAGAGCCTTTGCATTGAGCTATATCACAAGCCCTTTTAGTCTTGCTAAATTGTGCAGGCTCAAATTTCCCATCATCTTGCTCAGCCTCCCCAGAAATCTAAGATTACAGCCATGCACCACCATACCTATCTTTGGAAATCCTTTTCTTATCCTTCCTGTTGTTTAAGCCATGCAGAACATGGCGGGACAGAACCTTGTCTCCACTGAATGAAGCTCATAATAGTTTAGTTATTAGTGGCCAACATGAAACTGATCGTGGGGTCCTGGCTCTTAGATTAGAACTCTTTGCAGTGATTCAGACAGCCAGCAATTTAAGCAAACACCATGTACTTGGAAACTAGGACAAAACATATCCCAACCCTAAAGAGCTCATATTTGGCTGCGAAAAGAAAACCAACATTTGAAACTTAGATCAAGCACTGTCACTATCATTTTCACAGAGCTGGGGTGAGTAGGACAAGTGGTCAGTGCTAGAGGAGGCTAAAGAGTGGCGCAGGCATGGGGTAGAAGAGGAAGGATGGGTTTGGTTCTCTACAGATGCCAATGCAGCTGCTCCAGAAGCCCTGGAGGAAACTTGCGCTGGGGCGGGCTGTGTTTGTAATAGTGTATCATTTGGGTTGAGAATAGTACTTTGTGGGATATCAGTAGACTCTAGGCCATCCTGGAGGGGGTGGCCTGTGGATGAACATGACAACACATGGTCTTCCCTCTTTTACCACAGCTTCCTCCTGTGAGACCTATGAGTACCCTCCACGCAGCGGAGAGAGCACAGGCCGGTCTGCCGAGTCCATGAGCGAGGGAATCCCTTCTTTCCTGGTGAGTGGGCTTGACCAAGATTCCTTGGAATGTTTGGGATAAGGAAAAGGTCAGGAACTGGGTGACTGGAAGATGGACCTACAAGTTATCTGGAACTTCTGCACAGCCCATTGCCCTTGTAGGTCCTTTCCAGTGTTCTTGTCTCAGTTCAGAATCCTAGGTTGTTTTTGGACAAATAAAATGTAGGCAGCTATGTCTGGAGGAAGTGTGCTTCCTTAAGTGATCTGGAGGACAAGGCTGACTAGCCGTGTGAGCAGCAAAAGGATCCTGCAACCCTAATTAGCAGGTGCCACGTGGAGGATGACACTACTGCAGACCTGGAGCAGGGGTGCTGCTTGCAGTCAGGCCAGGCGGCAGAGCTGCAGCTTGAGTACAGGATTCCAGCTCCACATAAGGGGGCTGACCACAGTGGCCCAAGGTGTAAGCAAACAGGCCAGGGCCTAGTTCCAAGCCTGCTGGAAAGACAATGAAAATTAAGTGACCGAGACAGACACAGCTTAGTTGTACGTCTTGGGCAAGAGTTGGAGAATGGCTCACTGCACAACTCTGTGGCCACTCTGCCTGCAGCCTGCTGATGACCTAGATATCTAAGGTACGCCTAAGACCTGCTACTGGCTGGATAGAGGATGCACGGCTGGCCCTAGACCTCAGCTTCCTACACCAAGAATCTTCACACACTTCCCAAGCTGATCAGGGTCTAGATGCTGACCTGCCATTGATGAGTCCTGACCCAAATTTATGCAGCCCGTGGCCAGTCCTACCCTCTGCCTTGTCCAGGCATCTCGATACCTCTGAGAACCCAGCCACAAAGGATATTTTATGCTTTAGATAGATAACAAATTATCAGAGGATCTCAAGAGGTCGTGAAACCCAGAAAGGATCCTCAGACTTGATTATTTCTGTCTCCCACCCTACCTTCTTCCTTGGCCTTTCCACCATTTCCCTTACAGCTTCACAGTGTGGCTGACCATTGAGGATAGCATTACCTCATACACAAATCTCACCTTTGCTGCTTCTTGCTTGTGACTCTTGTGTTTCCTTCACTCTAGCCAGGGAAACCTGTCGTGGGTCGCTCAGACAGTACCAGTTCTGAAGACAACTATGTGCCCATGAACCCAGGTTCTTCAACCCTGCTGGCCATGGAGCGGGCAGGTGACAGTTCCCACGGTGTCTACATCCCCATGAGCCCAGGGCCACATCCCTTTGACCCACTTGGCTATGCATCAACAGCCCTTCCTGTGCACAGAGGCCCCAGCCGAGGAAGTGAGATCCAGCCACCTCCAGTCAACCGCAACCTCAAGCCTGACCGGAAAGGTAAGTCCACTCTCCCCATCCCCACTGCAGGACAACACCCAGTGACCTTTTGCTTTTTCTTAGGGATCAGGTAGAAACTGGACTTGGGGGATGTGACTTTTATGCAAATCACGTGACTTCTTTGAGCCTTACGTTTCTTACCTGGGAAATGGGGATGGTAATTCCCACCTCCTGGATTTGTTCTGAATAGCACTGAAGACAGTGGCAGGTCTAGCCCACACAGGCAGCAGTCATTAGATCTGTGATCCTGGGTGAAGACCCAGAAGAGGTACTAAAATCCCAAGTTCTGGGTCTACACTACTGCTTTCTACTGGCCTCCACTCAGGGAGAGATTTGAAGGACAGAGTAGTAGAATAGGGAATGCAAACCTAAACTTACAGAATTGAAGTCTGCGGAGCCTCATGGTGTTTCCCTTCCTTCACTGGGGTTTGCACAGCCCTGTCCAAAAACAGCAAGGACTTGTCACAGTGGCTCTCTCCACTTCAAACACAATGTCTTGCTTTTGCATAGCCATAAATCTGGAGAGGACAGAATCTGTTGTCAGACCATATACCCCGTTTTGGATTCCGTAAGTCCAATTACCATGGATACACTAGGAAGGATGTGTAAACTGGAATCTGAAGATATGACTTCAGGGATGAAGTTTATATAATTGGCCTGCAGTATCTACAGGTTCCACATCTGCAGATGCAACCAGTGCAGATCAAAATATTTGAAAGTAAAAAGCATTACATCTATACTGGGGATATACATATTTTTCTTGTCATTATTCCTTATATAATAGAGTGTAACAGCTATTTATATCATATCAGGTATCATAAGTTACCTAGTGATGATTTTAAGTGTACAAGAATGGGAGTAAGTTATAAGCCAATACTACCATTGTATATGAGACTTCAGCATCCCTCGGTTTTGGTAATCTGAGTAAGTCCTAACACCAGTCCTCTGCAGACACCCTACTGAGTTTTCCTGCTAAAACTGGAATGACTATCAAGGCGATTGTAAACATGCTTGCATATTGTGTGTACGTATTTCACTATGTGGCACGACCACACGACGGCTGATTGCTGGACTCTTTCCACTCTAGCTAAGCCAACACCACTTGATCTGAGAAACAATGCTGTCATCGATGAGCTCCCCTTCAAGTCACCTGTCACTAAGTCTTGGTCCAGGGCCAAGTGAGTATCTGCAGAAGCAAGAGCTTGGATTTGGGTGGGGTTAGAAATACATGGAATTGTCCCTGCCTGGGGGTCAGGAAATAAGGATTCTGACACTAGTGTTGTCATTAGATGATCATGACCATTGATCTCATGGGGCTTGGTTTCCTCAGCTGTAAAAGGGGAATAATTATATCTGCCCTTTATCAGATCTCTATCTGATAATAGAGGGTGAAGCTCTGGTGGCTCAGGTCTGGGCATGTGAGGATCAGGAATCCCCAGGGTTCACTCTGATGTCTTCTCACAACAGCCACACCTTCACCTCCAGCTCCTTCCAATACTGCCGCCCCATCTCCACTCAGAGTATCACAAGCACGGACTCAGGAGACAGTGAGGAGAATTACGTCCCTATGGTGAGTCTTTGGGCATTCACTGGAATGATTCTTCGTCTTCTGGGACCTACTGTTTACTTCATCTGGGATCCTTTGTGGTACCAAGTGTCATTCAGGCTCCTGCTGCAGACCTTCATGGGCACCTGGGCAGCAGAACAGGAGTGTTATCCACTGTAGGGAGGCCACGGTCCCTGCCCCCAACGAGGTCTGTGTCTTTTTTAGGGTTTTTTTGTGTACCGGCGATTGAGCTCACAGCCTCACGCTTGCCAGGCAGGCGCTTACACCACTGAGCTAAATCCCCAGCCCAGAGGTGTGTGTCTTAAACAGCAGAAATGGCATGGTGTTACCCTGGAAAAGGTAGTCATGTAACTCCCTGTGGTGGTGACCATAAGAGAAATATGAACACAGGCAGAGCATGATGAGGTTTCTGCCTGAAATTTCACTGCGAAGGTCGTAGTTGCCCAGCACCTAGTCATGTCTGCAAAGACACTGAAAAGGATGCATCAACCAACCATTGAAACAGCCAAAACTGGAACTCAAGACTATCAGGCTTGATTTGAATCCGCTTAGGGAACACTGTGGACAGGGAGGTGTTCTCCCAGAGCAGGAGCCCACCTGGAGCAGGACCCTTGAGCCTGTCATCCAAAGAAGCACTAAAGGAAGGGGCTTTCCACAGCAACTGTTCTGGCTCTGCAGAGCAGGGGGAGTGTGCATGCTGTTCTAGGCTGGGATGGGTGTTTCGCAGGAGCCCACAGAATGTGACAGGCTACTGCCTTAGAGGCTGGTGAGTGACAGTGAAGACTCTCAGGAGAGCAGCTATAAGATTTGGCATAAGTCCAAAGGGAAGCAGCATGGTCCATGAGATTAGTACAGGTTTGGGAGCCCTGCTTTCCACCTTCCCAGCTGTGGGTTAGCTCTGTTTTAAATAACCTTAAGAGTAATAATACCAACCTCACAGGATGGTTGTAAGGATTTAAGTGTACAAAGTCCTTGGCATAACACATGGCACAGGGCACGACACAGACACCCAGTAGCTCTTACTCCCAGAGATGTGTTTAGGTGGTTAGTTTGCTCATTCCTAAACTCATTTTTTCCTCCTGATAGCAAAACCCAGTGTCTGCATCTCCTGTTCCCAGTGGCACCAACAGTCCAGCCCCAAAGAAGAGCACCGGCAGCGTTGATTACCTGGCCCTGGACTTCCAGCCGGGCTCCCCCAGCCCCCACCGAAAGGTGCCTGGGGTGGAGGTGGGGGGTCAGTGGGAAAGGTGGAGGTCAGGGTGCCTTCCACAACTGGGCAGCACCTCTCAACCTGCTTTCCAGAGCCAGCTTGTATGACTCCACTGTGCCTTCTCTCTTCTCTCTCAGAGCATGGGCCTTAGTCCACAGGCTTTCACAGCCCATCCCCTGGCCATGAGCATTCTGCAAAGGTTAAAGTGAATCAGTGTCAGGTCCAAGATTCAGATCCTGCCTCCTGCAAGAGTTTTTCTTTGAGAACTCATTGTCAGGAAGGGCCAGTGATGATACACTGGCTGAGGAAGGACTTCTAGGTGTAGGATTGCCTCACAGGATGCACTTTGAGCCAGCAAAGTGTCTAGACAGCAGGCTGGGGCCCACCTCAGGGTACTTCTCCTCCAAGTGCTGTGAGAGCTCACAGGAAGACACCTAAAGCCCTGGGGCTGGTGCATGATGCCACCCAACACTGGCAGAATGGCCAGAGAGAGGCGTATGGAAGTGGAGATGAAGGTCTGGTCTGCCCATGACTTGCTGGAGGCAAGGGCTGGCAGGGCTGGTGTCCAACAGGAAGGAGATTGATTTGCACTAACAGCTTTAAAGCTCACATTCACAAAGACAACAAGGGCTCATCCAAGTGCAGCAGAGGCCAACTCCATTCACCTCCCCTCAACACATCTTGAAAAGATGCCCCTCCTCCCTCCCCACCTTTCAGGTAACTCACAGCCTTTCCTGCTTTGTCCCCTCAGCCATCCACATCATCTGTCACTTCGGATGAAAAGGTGGACTATGTCCAGGTGGATAAGGAGAAGACCCAGGCCCTGCAGAATACCATGCAGGAGTGGACAGATGTGCGGCAGTCCTCAGAGCCTTCCAAGGGTGCCAAGCTGTGACATGGGGGCCACTGAGCCCAGAGAGGAGGCAGCATCTCTGAACTGGCTTCTCCCTGTCTCCTCTCACCCCTCCCACTCCACTGTGCTGCTCTTGGCCTTCAAAGCATTTGACATCAGGGACCCTCCCTTGTTGAGGCGTGTTGAGGGCCTGATGGGGGCACTTCCTCTGCCCACTTGGGCCCATATGACTTATCAGTCCTGGCTCTGCCTCCACCCACCTTAGTTAGGAGCTGTTGCCAAAATCTTCCTCCTGTCCTGAAGACCTGTCTACCAGATGCTTGAAAGTTGGGCGGGGGAGGGAGCGCTGGGACTCCAAGCCAGCCCCTGCCATCTTTCCTCCACCTTTGGGCTACCTCTCCTTCAGTCCCCTGGAGGATGAGCCAGGGAGCCCAAGACCAGCAGACCAAAGTGGACATGGACTTTTTTCATCCCTGTTTTTCTTGACAGGGGAGAGGCAAGGCTGCCAAAAGCTGAAATAGTTGAGAATGAAGGTCAGTGGTCTTCAGGGACAAGAATTAAATTCCCAGGTGCAGAAGGGCAGTTGCTACCTTCAGGGGTCCCGTTTCCAGGCCACAAACATGCAAGACCATTGCTGGGGAATGGGAGAGGCAAAAAAGAAGGACAAAATGAAGGAGAAACAATGATAACCGAGAATGACAAGGACCGGGGCTGGGAGTGACAAGGACACAGTGGTCAGGCCTCCTCTGATACAGTCTGATGATGCCGCCCTAGGACAGAAAGTCATCTTCCTGAGCATCCCTGTGGAGGCTTGGGCTCAGCTGAGTGCTTCGTGGTGTGGGAAAGCTGGCAGGTGAGGGGTGGGGGATGTGACATGGGTGGAAGCAAGGACAGGTGTGTGTTGGGAATGGGGCAGTGAGGGTGGTGCAGGCAGTAAGTTTCTGTAAGGTAGGTGCATGTGATGACTTGATGGGAGGAAGGGTGCAGGATGGAGCAGCTGGGTGCATGGCATGTGACACAAGAGCCAGTTCTGGGACTGAGCGCACAGTGTACAAAGCAGGACCATACCTAGGAGATGAGGGGATGGCTGGCAGCTCCTGCCCAGCTCTCTGGAGAGAAATGCAGCGGGCCTGGTGTCAAGCCCAGGGTGTGGTCTCAGCTCTTCTCCCCTCTGTGGCTCCATGTTGCCATGTTGAACTCAAACTTGCCCATAAAGGTGGCTTGAAAGCAGGGGTTTAGCTCAGTGGCATAAGTGCCTGCCTGGAAAGCACAAGGTCATGAGTCAGTCCCTGGTACAAAAAAAAGATGGCTTGAAAAGTCACAGGAGCAGCAGCGCTGGACGGTAGGGTATAACCTAAACTAGGGAGAGGGATCTAAATTCTAATGTTGAAAGTTCTTGACCAAATTTCCAAGTATTTCAGAGGCAACAGGGCAGACTAAACATTTCAGTTTGCCCAGAGGTAAACAAGCGTTCCTCCAAAAATAGGACTTCCCACTATGCTTGTTGGGGATGGCTACTACTCACCTTCCGCTCCTGCCAGCACACAGCTCTGCAGACCGATGGCCTGCCATCGCCAGGAGCCCCATCCTGGGAGCTCTATTAATTCAGAGCAACTCAAAGATCTTCAGCAGTTGTCAAGGCCAAGCACCAAGGCCCCAGAGGCTAATCACAGCTTGTATCCAAAATCGAGGTTAAAATCAGTGAGGAAAAAGGACTAGGACACAAGGCAGTGATGATGATGGCTGTGTGATAAGAGACAGGAGAATGGAACAGAAGGAATAAAGACTTCACAGTGAGGCTGGTGCCAGAGGTCAACAGGGTTATGACCAGGTAGCGTGGCCCAGGGAAAGGGGTGCCTTAGAGGAGCACAGTGAGAGCCCTGCCGTGCAGGCAGGTGGGAGCTGAGAGCCTGTGTGCTTTGGGAACAAAAGGGTTTTGTGGCGTGGGGGTCCCAGTTTAAGTGCTAGGGGCATTCTCAGAGCACCTGTGGGGGCCATGGTGCCTATGGTGACATTGGCTAGGGTTTACAAGATGCTGGTTCACTCTGCCTTCCCTGACTGTCCCTTTAGGGCTTTCTACGAGGGGTCCCACATGGCTAGGTTTTTTAATGGTGCCTCATGTGTTGACCCCATCGTGCCATAAATGTTACCATGCTCCGAGCGTTACACAAATGAAATGTGGCTGGGGTTTGCAGAGACTAAGGTGTTCCAGTGTGGGTGGTCTCCAGGTGCCCTCCTTCTACCTCTTGGTTCCTAGTTGCTGTGCCTGCCAAACTCAGCGTGGAGAGTGGGGTGAAGCTGGAAGGCCGAAGGCAGAGCTTTGGCTCACAGACCAGCCCTCTACCACACCACCAGCCCTCACATGCACTGCTCCTCAAAGCCTGAAAAGGAAGTCAGCTCAGTTCACAAAACAGGTCCTCTGGCTGCTCGTGGGTCCGAGTTCATCTGTCCTGCTGGCCTGGCAAGGCCTGAGACCGCAGAACAGGGACATCTTCTCACCTAGCAGAGTGCACACAAGGGCTACTCCTGAGACTGTCTCCAGAGCAGCTTGTTTCACGCGCTTCTGCTCCACCTCAGGAAAAGTTGAGTGGGAACAGTTGGAGGAGGGGATGGTACCTCTTCTGGACTTTGGGTTGCCTGTCAAAGGGTAGATTAGGTGGTCGCTGAAGCCTCTTTCACAGCTGCACCTCCTCTACAGTGAAGGGGGAGCTCCCTACTTGGTCACCAGAGACCGGCAGCACCAAGTATTAGCCAGTTAACTCAGTCTCAGCTTGATTTGGGTAATGTCTACATTTCAAACCATTCATGTAAGCCCACCTCATAGAAGTGTGAGCATTCTAAAGTTACTGCCTCAGTTCGAGTCTGCCTTTGCCCCTTCCCTGCCATGGGGTTACAGTGTCGGCCCCAAGCAGTAGCCCTGGTCCCTTCAGCAGAGCTCTGAAAGAGTACAGGTTCGGAGGACATTGGCTCATCCTTCCCGTGTGAGCCTGTAGCTGTAAACTGGTGGGAAGCGAGACTGGCCCTACGGGGCCCTCTTTCTAGGACTCGCCAAGTTCTTTGTGGGAGGCAGAGGGGGCTTGCTGCAGATTCATGCTGTCTGTGGTATCTGGTGGTGTGCACTCTTGTGTAATTTGTCAGCTACTTGTGTCATGAAATTTAGGATCATTTTGCACAGAACTGTCCCTATGTGTTCGGAAGAGAAAATGGGCTAGCAGCAGCCCTATCTCAAGTTCTTGTCTTGTTGCCATTTAAATTGACATTTAATTTTTTCAAATCACTGTTAGTGCCTAATCACTTAAGTTATTAATTTATTGTTTTCTTTTTTAAAAATTTGTAACACATATTTATCTTGTGAGTAGGTCCGGGTTGGGGTGGGCAATATGTTCAAGTGGGTCATGTTTCTGCTGTGGTGACACATGGTACAGGCCTGGAGCTTGCAGGTCCCTTTTTACTGTGGTATTGAAATAGGACAATAAAGTCCTTTAGAAATGCAACCCATACAAGGCTTGTGAGGTTTTGTCTGCAGGGCCTGGAGTGGAATCCATACTCCGATCTCAGCTCGGGCACCCCTCCCCCAGGCCTCTGGACCCATGGCTGCTGTGGGCAGGCGCATGAACACACCTTCTCACAAGAGGAAAAATCACTCCAGCACACTTTGTCAAATGACCCCAGGGGGACAGATGTGCCAGTCAGCTCCACGTTCACAGGAAGTGGCACTTGCCTTGGCTACGTGCAAAAAGGAAGGCTGTTTCTCAGAACCTGGCCTCTGTAATTCTCCTTCCGTAGAAGGGGCCTCTGGCCCTCTCACCTGGTATGCATGGAAGCAGCCCGTTAGTTAAGGGCCGATGGCACCAGGGTCTCTGACGTTTGGATCTCCACTGGCAGCCCTTGAGACCTTTGTCTTCCTGAAGGGAATAGCCAGGCTTATGGGACCCTGTGGTGAGGGCTGGCCCTTGGCCATGCACACACAGCCACTCCTGTGTCCCTCTCCAGCTCTAAGCATGGATGTGCCTGGGGAAGAAGGTGACATCTCTAGAGCAATAAAGACTTCTTCCCAGCTCCCCTCAGCCTGTGCCATGTCCAGCCCCCAGGGTATTCCCCTCCCTGCTCTGCTCCTCAGAGTACAGCTGTACAGCTGTGGACAGCAGCTGTTTGCAGGCAGCCCAGAGATCTTGGGAACTAAGAAGTCTCAGCTGTTGGGACCTGCGCCCACCTGATAGGTGAGTCCGGCACCCTCCAGCCTGCGCGCCTGCCCTCTGCATCCAGCACCTCACCTTGCTGTGTCCTCACCACAGTCCCCATTCTTCCCTGTGTATGTCCCCCACACGCCACCTCTTTAGGGCTAAAGGGCTCTCATCACCACCCACAATCTTCTCACAAGTCACCAAGCACAAGTCCTCACCTTCCAAACCAGGAGCCCCAGCCACCATCAGGCTACCCAAGGAAGAACCAAGTGTACAACAGCCGTCACAGCTCACGACAGAAGAATGACATCTTTCACAGACTTCAGAGAACTAGTTTTATTCCTGGTGGGGAACACAGGTTTCCTCTCCATTTAGAAAGGGCTATAGCAGTTGCACAGGACAGTGAGGTCAACATCTGTATGTCACAGTCCACTCCCACTCAATCATCTCAATGGCCAATGGGTCAGAGGAGCCGAGCCAGCCAGCTCCCTCAGACAGACGATGGCTTCCTGATGAACAAATATCTTTGCAATAAAATAGAGATTTTTCTACCTTTACCAGAAGGGGGATGCAAATAGTGACATTTCAGGCACTGAGGCAGGCTGGAGGGATAGGGGAGGGGCCTGCCTACCCTCATGTTGCTTGGGGAAGGCAAGGCAGGTAAGATTTTTCCTCTGATTCTGTGCCACACTGCTTCTCACCTGCACACCTTGGAAAAGTAGTCGATACAGGCACCCCCAGAAAGCACCCACATACCTGACCCAAATCCTCTTGAAGAAATATGAAGACGGCCCAGTAAAAATGATGTGGAGCCCCCTTCTCCTCTCAGGCCCTGACATCCTGTGGGTCCCTCTGTGCTTTCTACACTATCAAGCCAGAGCTGCAGGAGGGAAGGGCTGCCCAAGGGCTGGATGCTCCAAATCAGTCAGGACACTTGGGTGTACATCTTATCAGCCCTGATCTCAGTACTGGGCCTGGATCTTGCCTCCATATCTGAGTGTCTGCGTACGCTTCAGACTGACCCAGAAACTGCTTACTCATCCTTGGGCCTCTTGAGCCCTGGACCAGACCTCCACAGCTCCCGACCCCACCAGCACAGCAGCTCTGCCTAGGACCTGAGCCCCCACCACCTGGTGCCCAGGAGAAAGGGGCCAAGTCCTGTGAGGGGGCTGTGGTGGCCCATGGATGGGAGCAGACTAGGGAGGGCTCACATTAGAAGACCAGTCTGTGGAAGTCACCACCATTGCCACCTGCAGGGTTGCAGCCCCCCGGCGAGCCTTCATCCTCATCTTTGTCTTCATCGAAGCCCCTGCCCCAGTGTGGGGATGCGGGGAGTGCAGAGATATAGGCCGCCCTGCTCCGCGCCTCTTTCTCCTGCTCCTGGGAACACAGAAGCGGGCATGGGAGCAGCTTCGGGTTCAGAGACCCTCCCTTCCTGCCTTCCTCAGGGTCACCCAGCACTATCCTGAGAGGCCACTCTGGGTCCCCAGGTCCAGGCCGTAGGAAGCGCAGCTTGTCCTCAGGGCACTCTAGCTCCATCTGCCCCCAAACTGGACTTTAAACTGCCCTCCCTCCTCTCCATAAAAATGCCAGTCCCTTGGAAGAAAGGAATTCATTTGTACTGGATTGTGACTAACTGACAAGGGCCTGATAATGGAAACAGGAGGTACAGACACCTCGAAAGTGCCATCACACTATATGAGAACCTCTCCACAGGCTCCTGGCCCCAGCTGTCCAGCTCACTGCCTCTTCAACATAAAACGATGTACCTCTGCCCAAGGCCAGCCTCCTGGATACTTCTGACCACAGCCTGCCTCTGCCTGGCAGCCTGACAATACAGACAGGCATGCCACCCCTATCCGACCCCCCTCAAAAACCACCCCAGTCCATAGTGGCCCTGGGTAGATGGCCCTACTCATCCCCCCTGCTGTCCCAGTGGCTGAAGATTTTGGTAACACTCTTAACTCTGAAGAGGAACAGAGAGACATGAGACGATCACTGGGGTATGTGGCCCTTCTGGGAGCCCCTAAAAGCATGCCCTACCCACTGCCTCTACTACTAACCCCGTGGAGCCCAGGCTGACCCTGCAGCACTGTAGGTAACAGCTGCGTAATTAACTAAGGGCTGTTCCTCTGTAGCAAGGACTCATCTGTCTAGGTCACCAATATGGTTCCCTCACCGCACAATGAATGGCAATTTTAGAAAGGAAGAGGCAGGAAAAACTGGCCTAAGCTTATAGCTGTGCTGGGGTTGGACTGCTCCACCTAAGGGGTCATGACAGACCCCAAGGGTCAGCTCACCTGCAGGTAGAGGATGTTGTCCTTGGAAATGGCTTCCATCAGGTCCTTGTGGAGGGTGGGCTCTGTGCGGGCTCGGGGAGAGCCCGGCTCGGTCTTGGAACCCTCCGCAGGCCGCTGGCGGTAAAAGAGCACGTAGGCTGTATCTTTGGGGAAGAAAGAGGTGACATTGCTCACAGACTCAAAGGAGGAGAAGGACACCCGAGTGTCATTGAACAGGTACCACTGGTTTTCAGGCTCTGGCCTGTCTGCAGTTCCCAGGGAAGGGGCTGGGCGGGCAGCGCCCTCGCGGGCATAGCAGTAGTAGTGGCCGCTCTCGGAGGACACGCCAGAGTGTACCACAACACTGCAGAGGTCGTAGGCCTGGCCCCGGCCCCCGGCCAGCGGCAGGCGGAGCAGCAGGGGGATGGTGACATCGTCCAGGATCTTGCGGCGCCGCATGGTGCGCAGGTCGAAGGAGAAGCGCAGCAGCGTGAGGATGAGGTAGCGCGGGCCCTGGCTCAGCTCCACCACCCTCTCCGCGTCCTGCAGGGAGGCGCATGACTCGCAGTAGTAGCGGTTCTCTGCGGTCAGTCTCTCGGGGGACAGGAAGTAGTTGACCAGGTCCAGGACAGAGCGGGAGCCTTCAGGGCCACACAGCTGCTCCCTGGAGGGGGGAGCAGCATCTTTGTGCATCCCTCGTCCCAAGCTGTCCCCTTCCTGCTCTGCCTCCTTCTCAGCTGCCTCTTCCTCTTTTTCCTTTTCTTTTTTTTCCTTTTTCTCCTCTGCCTCCTCTTGCTCTTTTTCCTTCTCTCCCTCCTCTTCCTTTTCCTTTGCCCCTTCCTCCTCCTCCGCCTTTCCCTGTTCTTCCTCCTCTGTCACGGTCACCTCCTTGCCTTCCTCCTCCCTCTCCACCGGCTCCTCCTTCCTTTCCTCCTCTGGCCTACCCTGCTCCCCAGCTCCAGGAGGGGCCTGGCCCTCGATGTCCAGCAAGGTTGGCGGGGTGTCCCCAGTGATGCAGTGTTTCCTTTGTCTCCGAGGACCCACCCTGCTGGCAGCTGGGGCTTGGGGGACAGACGGGGGCTCCCGGGCTCCAACCTCCTCTGCAGGGAACATCACAGAGCCCAGGCGGCGGCGGCGACAGCGCTCGGGAGGAGGAAAGGCAAGAGAGAGGTCTGTGAAGGCCTCCTCACGGGAGGAGACGTTGAGGCAGTGGAGGCAGCATATCCGGGTCACAATCTTGCCCCCGAACATCTTCTCCACAGAGGTTGGGCTCGGACTGGGGGGCTCCTCAGGGGGAGAGGGCAGGCTGGACTGCTTGAGCTTTTGGCAGATCCTTGTGCCTGTCTTCTCCTCTTCGTGCAGCCTGGAGTGAGCAGGGAGCACAGGGTGTTCACACACACAGGTCTGCTTCCGGCACACACGCTTCCCCCATGCTCGACTACCCTATCCAGCTGGCCACACATTTAAACAGACTCACAAACCTGCCAGGACACATCCACTCAAGTGACATGACATGCTCACACGCATGTGTGCACACACACACACACAAAGCACTGACACCTGCACGCGGGTACCCAACACTACCCAACCATGCCTGACTCCAGGGAGCTGGGCCCAGGGCAGGGGGGAAGCCTGGCGCACCAGGTAAGCACAGCACAGCGTGCACATGGAGCCTGTGGGGCACGGCCCTCACGTGTGTGACCCACACCTTCTATGAGTGCAAGTGCTCCTGTTCCCCTCAGCACGAAGCCACGACCCAGCTCGGAGCTGGCCTCTCCCCAGAACCCTTTCCTAGCCCTAGAGCTCTCTGCCCACTGCCCCATGCCAGAGGCCTGGTCTCGCTCACCGATCCAGCAGGTACTTCAGATACTCTGAACAGTCCTGCTGGGTTCCAGGGCTGAACCAGGGTGTCCAGGACGCAGAGAGGAAGTTCTCAGGTGAGATGGCGGGCCTCTATAACAAGGAAGGTGAAACACAGGCTCAGGAGCAGCAGGACAGCCAGAGCAGCTCTACAGAGTGCTGGGCCTGAGGGTCAGCCTAGCACTGTGTCCCAAACAGCCCCGCCTCCTCACCCAGCTTCTCCTTGCTGTCCCCAACACAACCCATCCCACTAGCCAGGCACTCCCTCAGCAGGGCACTGGTGTCCTAGAGGTGAATAATCCCTAGGACTCTGCTCTTTGCTTACAGGCTTCACATTTCTCTCCCTGCCTCTGCTCACTGCCTAACTCCCTCCCTAAACAGCCCTGTCCAAACAAGTATGGCCTCTTCTGTGATACCTTCTCAACTCAGCCCCCACCATATCCTTTCCTTCCCTGTAGGCTCACATGTGCCATGTTCCCCAGGAGAAGGGATGACAACTGCCATCCATAAGTCGTCTTCCTGCGAGACAGAGGGGCTTACTCTCTCTGCCCCCACACAGGGCCCTGCAGAATCCCAGACTGAGTGTTAAGTTCTACAAGGACAGACAGATATTTGTTTTGTTCACCTTCGTACCCTCTATATCCCTTAGGGTGCCTGGCAGTGTGGGTGCCATTCATCAGTGGCAGATGATGAGGCAACACCTTGCTGCAACCCTGAGCATCATGGTCCTGCGAGTGACCAGCACCTCCTCGCCACCTGCCCCCTTGCCCCGCCCCACACGCACCTGGCTGTGCTCCAGGAAGGCAAAGAGCCACTGCAGCTTAGTCATCAAGGGCTGCGAGTTGTTCTCAGTCAGACGGAGCACACAGTGTCGAAAGCTTCAAAACAAAGCAGGAGCGCCCAGGGTGAGCCAAGGCACCTAGCAGCCTCTACTCACCCATCCTGCAGGCAGCCCAAAGCCTCCGGACTTCTCTAGCTCTAGCTGAGGCCAGAGACTGGGAAGGACGAGACGGTGAACAGCCCAATCTGGAGGGTCTGAAGTCTAGAACTCATCAATGGCCTTAATATGACAATAAAGGGTACAACAAGGTGACCCCTGTAGTGTCTTCCAACTCTTGACACCCTGTGACTCCAGGGTTCAAACACGCGAACATGCTAAGGCTGGGACTCTGGCATAGAATCCATGCCAGCATCTTCCAGCCACACACAGCCTGCCTGGCCTCAGCCTCCCCATCCAACTCCTACAGCTCCACTCAGGGCCTCTGCCCTGAGCCACCCAAGTTAGTCCCCTGCCTTCAAAGGAAGGAGCCAGGGCCAAAGCAAGGAATGCACCAAACGAAAATGCCAGCTGCCAGTAACAGGGGTCCAATCCTATGGAGACAAGAGGAGCCCCCACTCCAACACCCACTGTCCCTCCCACATGCCAACTTCCAGGTCCCAGCTTAGTGCTCTCCTCACAGACAGTCACATATTTCTCCACAGAGCCACTACCCAGAACAGTACGACTCCCAATATGGTCCCTACTCTCAGGAAGGCACATTCACAAAGTAAGCGAGCATCTCAGCACTCACACTCAGACACTATAAGCACAGAATCGTTCCTCTGGCAAGCCATTTTCTATTCTGTACAAAAGTAATAATCTGCACATATCAGAAATCCGGAAACCAAAGTCGTCCATCAGGCAGCTAGAGAACAAGCAGTAGCACCTTAAGAAACCTTAAGGGATCAGCCCTGCTTCCTAGGACACTGAAGCTCAGAGAGAACACAGTCTCGAGGTCATATTCTAAGCCAGAACCCAAGCTTCCTTTCACTGAGCCAAAGCTGAAATGTCACGTGATTTTTACGCAAGCCATACACAGGACACAGGTGGCCAGTGGTAAAAACCGTGTTTGTTTCATTAAGAACAGGAGAGACGTTGGATGAAAACACGCCCCTGGCCGCCTCAGGGAAAGTCAGTGGCACCTGGCAGCCCCTGCAGCCCATCCCTGAGCCCTACGGGACTTCAAACCAGGCTCCACTGCCTACCAACACAGTAACAGTGACCACCCAACAAGGCATGGCGAGGCCCAGCCTCCCCACCTTCCTTCCACCAGGGAGCACAGCAGCAAAGGGCAGACCGGGAATTCACCAGCAGCACCTACTCGGAAGCCATGAACAAAGCCTGCAGGATGCTGTTCACGTAGCAGGTGTTGCCCAAATTGATTAAACCAATCTTGCCCGTGTCTGACTTGGCCATGAGCCGAGGATAGAAGCCGGCCAGCTCGCTCTTCTGTGAGGTCCAGGCATCCTGCCCCAGCAGCTGCTTGATGCGGTCCTCATTGGGAACGTGGAGGTCCTGAGGAAGAAAGCAGCAGGAAGACAATGGGCACCAGGGTCAGCTTGAAAACTATCACCTCCTCTGAGAAGCCTTCCTGGACTACAGCTCACTGAACAGCCTCCCAAGCACACACCACTCAGAAGTATTCCAGAGAGGCGTGGGGATGGTCCCTGCTTACAGCTCAGGCCAGGGTCTCAGTTTGATATGTGCACTTCTACATGATCTTTGAGGTAACAACTGCCTAGGGGACACAATCCCCATTTTAGAGATGAAACAACTGGATTCAGACAGAAAATAATTGCCCAGGGTGTCACAGGCAGTAAGTAAGCACATATTCCTAGCATAGCCTGGGGGATGACAGACTCTCAATACTGGCCAAGTCCAGCTCTAACTCACCTTCACCTGTGTCCAGCTGTGGTTAGTGAGCCTCTGTGCCTCACCCACCTGAGCTTCCTGGGACTCAGCTTCTCCGTCTGACAAGAAAGGCCCCCTTACACTAGTCTGTCATCCTCTGCCTTCATGGTGCTTGCATGCAGTGGCATCCCACTCCATCTTCTAGACTTACACAATCAGCTTCCTACAGAATCAGCCACAGTCACACTCCAACCCCCCACCCTCTCCTATCCCCTCCCCGCCACTTGCCCAAGAGTCCACAGTTGTGATGGAAGGTCCCTTTGTCACAGGCTTGGGGGTTAACATAGTTTCCCATTCATTATCCTTTGTCACATTAAACAGCTATGCCTTAAAGCTAACCAAGCACTCCTTCTAATAATGACATATTGTAAAGAAAACCACCTCAGCTCCGGGAAGTGTTACTTAATACATCTCAGCACGTCCTGTACTGCCAGTGCCCAGGGCCTACAGGGCTTCACACTAACTCAGCACCCAAACCCTGTCCCCAGCACTTGTCCTCTGGCTATTAGAGATCTTGCTCAAGCCATGGCTTAACACTTGGGTCACAGATGTGTTCGCAGGATTACTTCTGGGATATGTTACTGGATTAGTCACCTCTTCAGATAATTAAAACGCACTGATATGAAGGAGAAATGTAAATACAGGCTCAGTATTCTTTATTTTCCTACCATCCCCCATCTAATCACCCCACACATCCACAGCATGAACAGAGATGCAAGGCAGATAGAACCACACACAGTTACCTACACAAAGATGATGCAAACATGCCAGAGACAACATCAAATCATCTCGTTCCCAGAAAAGGAATTTTGTACACTTAGAAAATAAAACCAGATCTTCTGTGTAACTCTCATACTCCTAATATTACTGGAAATTTATATACCATGACTCCCTCGGTGAGGGCCACAGCCACAGCTCCCTGACAGACTGCCATTAACACATCCCAGAGAACTTCCCAGACCGACTCACAAAGTGATGCAGCTATGAAGAAGGATGGTGCATGTGAAAGGATCCTACGGGAACAATATCACTGTTTTGGGAGGCCTTGTCTCTCAAATTGCCTTGTCCCAAGGGGTATTCAAGGCCACAGGACAAATTTAACCCATTTTCCTGGCACTAATATTCCAGGAAGAAAAGCATGCTCATATTAGAACAAATGTTTGTAATTGTAAAATATACACTTGGTACTTAAGTTTTAGACAAACTGAGTTCAGGCCAAAATGCTCTGAGTACATCTCCCTCATCTGATACCAGGTCCTCCAGAACCACTGGATCAAGCAGAGATTAAGACTGACTCTCAAATTTCTGGACACATCTGACCACCAAACTGGACACACACATTCCTACACCTTGGCCTCACCTTCCTGCCTGGTCAGCCAAGGTCTGATGCTGACCCTCTCTGTACAAGGCTTTCAAGGAGCTTCCCAGTGTGTCCCTGAACCATCCATCCCAGGTCCCTGCAGTCGACGACTTCAGCAGGTGCCTGCAGAGCCCGCCTTGGCTGCAGACCAGACCACCAACCCCAGCATGCAAAGCCTGACCCTCACTCATCTCAGGGCTCCCACAGGGACCGACCTGCCTCCCCTTCCTTGTTCACCCCAACATCAAGAGGACCTCATATTACAGCCATGCTGTATTGATATCCTGCTCCTGGTCACTAGGTACAGAAAACAAAGCTATCAAAACACAGCCCCTGCCTACCAGAAGCTCACAGTCTAGCAAGAAATTAGTACAGCTCCAAAGCCCAGTGTGTCCCCTAAAGTGCAGTCCCAGTCCTGCTGACTACCACAGGGAGCTTGAGCATTGTCAAGACAGCCCCTCCCACTGAAGTGAGCCCCGACTATGAAAACACTTTCCAGTTATGTCTGAAACACAGGAGAGCCAAGAAATTACCCAGATTTAGTCTGTTCCATTGACTCAGTCACAGTTACTTTGTATTTTGTAATTTTGGGATTACAAACTCATCTTCAGTAGAACTTTATGACTCAATTTATTTCTGTCTACTAGGCAACTGTTGGGTATTTCAAGTTTATGAACACTTTGAATGCCAACATCTACACTTAGGAAGGGGGTCCTATAGCTCCCAAATAATCTGAATCTGAACTCTTAAAACTACATGAGAACAGGGCACTAGTTCCACATTTTTTTTCTTTACTCCTCTCAATCTAAAACTCAGACTAAGCTAAAAGATTGCTTTGATCTCTAGTTTGGACCACAGGAATGTTTTTTTCAGATCCTTCTTTTACTAATAGTAAAGCCTTTCTTGGATTGCAGCAGGCTCCATAGTGTGAACTCCCTACGAGGCACAGGTCCTAAGCCTCATCTACTGTCGCCACCGACTCAAAGCCCCTTGGTGACTGAGATTGGTCACCTCACCTACCCTCCCACCCCAGGCAAAAGAGCATCATTTCTCACTTACCATTCTGGAAATCACTTTTCTCTTCCTTTTTGGTTGGTCCCTGGGGAGTCCCCCTTACTTTCTTGCAAGCTCAGCTACGTACTTAAAAAGATGTTCGTTATATTTCAATAAGCATTTCTAGATGTTCTGCAGTGGGACACTTCCTACAGTGGCTAAGTTAGCTGTGCTTTGGTAATGAAAGTCTAATCAGTTTCCGAAAGAAGCACCGACTTCATCGCTTCCCCCTCCCTGTGCCTGCCGTGGGCGAGCCTCAGCAACCTGGGCCCTGGCTAGGTACCTCACTAGCTTCAAGACAGATCGCCACAATTCTCTAGGCCCTCTTTTTCCTCATCTATGAAGCTGAAATAATCCTATCTGCTTCACAGGTTACTTGCAAGCATCAGAAGACAAAACATGGGAAAACACTATCAGATGCAGCGCTACCTATTAAGTGTCAGCTGCGGTCAGACCCCAGTGACCCGGCAAGCCGTCTCTCCCCCGTTCCTCCTTGTGGCCTCTCTCCAACTGCAGAAGCTGTTTGTTTCCTCAGATTCTCACTGCTCTCAGCCGAGCCCTGGAGGCATCACTAGCTGTGTAGATCAGACTCTTGCAAGTCCCTTTCAGGCTCACTTTGCTTCATGCTTGTGTCCCCAGCTCGGCACACAGTAGGGCATCAGCACAGTCACATGAACAAATGTCAATAACCCCTGCCCTGCAGTGCTGACAGTCTAATGGGGGACACGCGGTGACAATGTGTGATGGGAAGATGCGCCAGGGCCATGGAAGCCCAGAGGGGCTCTGACCCGGCCTGGGGGTGAAGTGGATATTGCGAGTTGTTGGGGAAGACTTCCTGGGGGAGGCAACACGAAGGTTAGGTGGAGCAGAACAGGAGGGGTTTACAGTAGCAGGAACAGCAGACATAGGGCTCAGCAGTCATGAGAGGACAAACCACCTAGGAAAATGGGAGCCCACCGCGGCCCTGGAGAGGTGGCAGAAAGCAATTAACAGGAGGCAGTCTCCAAGCCACGGGATGGGGCGAGGAAGGCTCAAGCTGGTACCTTTGCCAGAGCACAGTCGGGGACAAGTAGGAAACTGTCACTCACCTTGATGGCCTCCATGACAGGCTCATACAGGTCTGGGAAGCCTGGGAACCGGAACACCATGCAGTGGACCAGCTCCGCCAGCTGCTCCAGGCAGCTGGTCCCTGAGTTCGAGTCTTCCTTGACCAGAGAGGTCACCATGGGGGGGATGTGAGGGAGGAGCTGTGAGAGCAGAGGGGGTTTAGGCCAAGCTCCACCCACCCAGGCCTGACCTTCACAGGGTGGAGCTGCAGGCAGGTAACTCCCTGTCTAAGACATACAACCCAAGACTCCCTGCCTCAATTTCCTCTTTTGCAGAACAAGATAAATAATACCTCCCTTAGAATTCAGGAAAGGCCTGGGTCCAAGCCCAGCTATTTAGCCTCAGCCCACCGATCAACCCAATACCCAAGGCTATCATGCCAAGCAGGAATAATGCTGTGGTCATGACACAGCCAGCTGTGTGGGCCCTGGCCAGCATTTATGTTCAAGCACTTCATCTTGATAATGAGCTGATTCAGGGTTCAATTACCCCCATTCTTCAGAAGGCTAGGCACACTCTTCCATGGGCCACATGCCCCAGCTCGAGAGATTATATAACTTTCCCAGATTGCACTGTGTGTATAGAAGCTGGTGTCTGAAAACAGGTCTGAGTCCCTTCTATGGAGTTTCAATTTGCAGACCTGTTGGGGTGCATATCAATGATGTCACAACAGACAGGCCACAGAAACAAGAAGCCCAGGAGAATGAGTGTAGTCAGTGTGTGGCAGGCCCTGGGCAAACACCACCCGGCCTGATCTCCCACTGTCCCAGGACTAACACTGTGCCAGGCGCTCTGAAGTCTCAGTGCTCAGGCCAAGGTCACCTCATCAGACAAACAGCAGTGCTAAATTCAACCCCAAACACCCTAATCTCAGCTTCTGCGCCTTTCCCACTGCAACAAACTAGGAAATGCGATGTTCTGCTCCCCTGACACAGTGCCATCAGAACCTAGGGCCCCATGTGCTGGTGGCAAGGGTCTGGGGGGCCAGACCACCCAGGTGCTATGGGCGACAGGCTACAGGAAGGACAGTGGACTGGGAGCCGGACAAACTTGGCTTGAATCTCCTTAGTCCACTCACAGGCTATGTCTGGACAAGCATGGGAAGTCTATGCAAATTCCCTGGCCCCAGTGTTCTATCTGGGTGGCAGGGTCTCAGGCCTCCTCCAGTACTTATATCCAGGCTTTGAGGTCCTAAGCTTCAAGTCCCAACCTCTCAGCCTCCAAGAAAGAAAACACACTGCCCCTCGGGCCCTGGAGGTGTGGTCCCCAACCCTGAGGAAGCTGGCAGCGCTCTTACCAAGTGGAAAGCCTCGTGGGAATGCTGGAAAGTCAGCAGCATGTACTTGAGGACAGACAAGGCAGCTCCCCGGACGATAGGGTACAGCAGCTTGGAGAAGACCTGGAAGAGATTTCCTGGTCAGGGGCCCCCAGACCTGGGCTACCTGAGGCTGAGTGCAACCCCAAGCCTGGGTGGGGTCCGAGACAGAAGAGGGTTGAAGTAGCAGACCCATGCAGGAGCCAGGACACAGAGAGGCTCACAGACAGATGGCAAAATGGGTGGCAACAGAGTCAGATGCCTGGGAAGGATGAACAGACCAATGGGGACAAAGATTAATGGAAATAAGTGGTCAAAGGAATGGTGAAGCCTGAGGCCCAGAGAGAGGCAGTGAATTAGCCAGGTCACACAGTGAACTTGAGTGGGAGCCCTGCACTGACTCCCACATCTGCAGGGCCTGACAAGAGGCTGGTGGAAAGGCCACTGGCCTGGGTCAGGACGGGGCCCACCAACCTTCTCAATTTTGGCCAGTGAAACCTCGATCAAGATGCTGAACTTCTTAACAGCAGCCAGGCCCTTCAGCAGTGCAATGATCCACTTGTCAATGTTCTTCCCCAGAGGCCAGGACACCCAGTCGATCATCCTGGGAAGGGAGTGACAGTGACAAAAGGGACCGGGAAGCCCAAGTGCCCAGGTGAGGACAGCACTGCCACTGTGTCCTCAGTTCCCACACTGACTCACATCTGCCCAGGCAGCCCTGGGGTCTGTGGGATACACACGATCCTGCTCCAAAATGTAGATGAGCCCGGCACAGCCCTGAGGCTCTCGGGCCTCCACTCGGGGCTGCAGTACAGAAAGGGACTCCCAGCTTCCTCCCCCAGACCACTACCCCAGGGCTGCAAGCTCTGGTTCCAGTGAGCCCTGGCTATGGGATCCAGACAAAACCACTTTCCCTCTCTGAGCCTCAGTTTCTTTCCCTGTAACAAGGACAGGATCTTATTCCTGAGGCTGTCACTCTGAGGAAAAGAGAAAAGAGTAAGCCAATGCCTGGAGGAGTCACCTGCACCAGGTACCACTCTAGCACATCCGGACCCCACAACACAAGCCCTGGGTGTTGGGTCAGGCATGAATAATAACCCCTGTTATTACACTCAGGCTGTGCTATTAAGAAGGAGAACAAGGGGCTGTGGATATAGCTCAGTGGCACAGCACTTGCCTGCAAGTGTGAAGTATTGAGTTCAATCCCAGTACCAGAAAAAAAAATAATAATAACAGTGAGAGAGCTATGACAGCTATGATAAAAGTAGCTGCCACACCACTGCTCCAGGCACTTGACATGGTGTGTCTTGTATCTAATCCTCACGATGCCCCTATAGGATAGGCTCAACTATACATTATTTTATAACTGAGGAAACGGAAATGGAAAGGTTAAGTTGTGCAAAGACACACAGACAAGAAGTGCTAGAGGCAGGACTTGATCTTCCACTGTCCCCACTCTTAGCCACTAAAGACAAGGAATCCAGGAAAGCTGTGCACAGCTGCTGGATCTGCACATGTGCATGGAAGAAATGGCAGAGGGCCATGGCAGGTAGATGGGTCCTGCACAGCACAGGCCCACAGGGAGCAGGGTGGGAAGCCCATTCTGCATCAGACAAGCAGCTTAGACTCAAAACAAGTTTGAAGACACTCAAGAGGAGGAAAGATGTACAAAAGCTCTGAGCTGAAGGGCACCTTAACTCTATGTATGCTATTTGTCTATCTCAGAAAGCACATCATAAAGTACTTTCCCCTTCTTGTAGGACCCCTTGCAAGACTGGAAACACCACCACCCACCTCAACTGTTACTAAGAGGGAAACTCAATCTGAGAATTCACTTGTACTTTCAGAGTCACACAGCTGGTACTAGGGCGGGGCTCTGTGTCCCCCATATGTGGCTCTGGGGGCCAAGCACAGAGCAGGGCTCAAGAACAGGTGAATGACAAAACAAGCGTGAGGGTCAGACCTCTGACTCTAAATCTCACCCAGCAACCCCACCCAGTGGGAAAGGCTCTGACCCCGCAACCCCCAGCCCTCAGTGCCCCCCACCTGCTGATGGCAGTCAGCATCTGGGAGTCCGTCACACTGTCGTCATTACTGAGATTGCGGACCACGCCATCCATGAGCTCCAGTGGGAGGTGCTGGACCACGCTGGCCAAGGCACTAGACGGGGGCTCCTCCTCTGGAACAGTGCAGTAAACTGAGCTCAGCAGGACAGGCAGCCCCACCTCACACCATGCCATCCCCTTGAGCTGTCAGGAGCTCAGCTAGGCTACTAAAAACAGCACGTGGGGGCCACTTCTGCTTCCCCTGTAGCAGTGGTGGCAAACCTATGGCACACAGGCTACAGCAGACACACAGAGCTTCTCTGTCCACACATGAGCCAATCCAGCAGTCAAGCATCAGATAACATCGCTTTTTTCTAAAACCTCAGTGTTCAAGTTTAATTGCAGTGTTGAAACTTTGCCATAAATAAGTGGATTTGGGGTTGCAGGTTGGGCACTTAATGTCTAACATGTTTGCCATCACTGGCCTATAGCATCACCTGACTCTATATGGACTCACTTACTTAATAAACCTTCCTTGGCACTGCTTTGAGCCCAATCCTGTACTGGAAACCAAGACAAAGCACCATTGTGGTTTGTGTCTGAATGTCCCCTCAAAGCCTTATGTGGGCATGGTGGGGTAGGCTTTTCAAAGGCTAAACCTAGAGTTTGTGATTGATTCATGATATGATGCTGGGATTATGGATGTGAGGGCTATACCTGCCCTAGGGCAGGCAACCTGCATACCACAGAAGGGACAGAAAGAGGTTTGTTTCTCTCTGGCTCTTGCTCTGGTTGTTGCTTTTGCTGTCTTCTGCCACCATGAACTGTTGCTCGTGTGCCACCCTGTCTTGGAGCCAGCTGATTATGGACTGAAACCTCTACAGGTTTCAGTGAGCTAAATAAATCTTTCCTCCTTTAACTTTGGGTGATGGGTATTTTGTCTCAGCAATGACAGAAAAGTAACTAAGACAAGTACTAATTTTCAACTCTGGGTGTATGGCAAGTTCTTTAGAAACAGTAACATGGAACTAGCCAGAAAGGTAAGACCTGGGAGGAAGGGGCTATGCAAGGCAGAAACACACAGACAGGGGCCTAGAGGTGAGACAGCACCATTTAGTTAGCAAAATTTATTGTGGTGGTGCATGCCTGTAATCCCAGCACTCAGAATACTGAGGCAAGAGATCACCATGAGCTCAAGACCAGTCCTCCCTACACAGTGGTTCAAGGCCAGCCAGCACTACATACCAACACCCTGCTTCAGAAAGAAAAAAAATCAGTAACAGCATAAAACACATTGTCTAACTGTATCAGGATGCTGATCCGTGAACATAAGGTCTGTTTTCTTCCTGTCAGGCACATTCCCTTCATTCCCCTAGCATCCCTACTCCTAGGTGCTCCTGATCTCTCAAGACCAGGCTCAAGCCTCTGACTTCTATCATGCTTACCTGAACCAAAGGCCCTAACAATCCCCTGTCCTATTGGTTTCTTGGCATCCCTGGCTCCTTCTCCAAACTAATCTTTCCCTCGCCCACCAGTCAGTGTGTTGCTCCAAGCACACTGGTGCTTGGGACAGGTATGCCGATACTGTGAAGGATCAGTTCCCCACCTGTGCGTGCCACTCTTGCACCCACGTGTCACACCATTATGTGGACTCACCTATCTACAACCACCTGTCTGGGGTGTTTCCCCACACCTCCCCCCGCCTGCCCGGGGTGTACACACACCTGTGCAAGAGATGACTGCAAAGAGCTCCTTGAGACAGGGCAGGATGGCGGCGGGCTGTGTGCGCCACAGCTGCGCCAGGAGCCCGCTCACCTGCTGGGCCTGCTCCAGGAACTCCACGGCACCCTCCTCGCCCTCTGAGGGGCAGCGGAAGCGGCCGAGGCAACGCACCAGCTGCTGGCAGAAAAGCAGCCGGTGCGGGCCGTCGGGCACACAGCGCGGGTGGCGTGCCAGGAGCCGGGCCACTTGCGCGCAGGCAGCGGGCCCCGGGCGCTCACACACGGTGCGCAGCACCTCCCGCCGGAGCAGCGCGAACACCTCGTCCGCCGCGGGCCCCTCGGGCAGCAGCTGTAGGCCCAGCTGCACGCAGGCCAGGGCGCGGACACCCGGCGGGCCGGCACCGCCCTGCAACAGGCGTAGCACGCGGCGCGCGCTAAAGAACTCCGCGAAGACCTCAGGGTGGTGGCGACCTGCCACGTGCAACAGCTGGCAGCCCACGCGTCGCGGCAGCTCATCCGCACCTCCCACGTACAGGCGCGCGCCCAGAGCCAGCAGTGCCAGGCACTGCTCGCGCTCCAGCGGTTGCCGCGCAGCCTCCAGCACGCGCCTCACCAAGCCCTGCTTCACGCTTGCAGGATAGGAGGAAGTCACCACGGCCTCGAGGATCTTGTCCATGATGGCCACGCTGCGGGGAACAGAAAGCCGAGTTATACTCTGTCTGATAGGCGTGGGATACAGTTCCCCTAAGTGCTGGGATTCGAGGTCTCCCTTTTCTCATCTGTGAAATGCAGTAAGAGCACCTACCTCACTGCAAGAGTGGCATCCAAGTACAGCACAGAGCAAGTCTCACGGTAAAGCTCAGGGTGTCACAGCTTTCCCTGAGCAATGGCAAAAAGCAAAGCTATTCTGCCACCATCCTACCTCTTTGCCCTGCACCCCCCAGGCCTTCCTCTGACCTTGCCACTCCTGGAGCACTTAGGTGCTAGAGGTAGAAGCCACTGTGCAAAATGTTGGCCAAGTCAGGAAGAGCAGAATGATACACAAAAACACTCCCTGCTGGGGGAGCGGCCTCCCTCACAGCTTTGTACTGCTCCCCACTCAGGCTGCATTGCCCTTTCCAAAATTACCTCTGCAAGACACTGCCTGTGTGTGCTATGCCTCTTGCATAAAAGGCCCTATCTCAGTCCTGCCACCACATACACACTGCAAACTCCTATTTTTGAAACCCTACCTAAAACACCTGTCCTAGGTGAGTCCATCCTCTACCCCTAGATTCCTACACCCGCCTGGAGCCCATTCCTCCATTACAACCCCAATCCCCTAGTGCTGGGGAGCTCGAGCATCTCACCTCTATGCTCTCACTGCCCAGCCCTACACCCCAGGTTCTCCAGCCTCGGCCTACACCAGCCCCTCGGCCTTGCCTCACTGTGTTTTCTCTGCCCCTGGCCCTTTGGGCAAGGTCTTTGCCCCCCTCCTTGTTTGGTTAGTGCTTCAGGCCTCAACTGATGCTTCACTTGTCCCCTAGTTTAAAACACTGGAACATTCTTTCTCCCTTATACCACTTAGGATCACCTGATTGGGATCACCTCCCCCACTACGCTATAAACGGTTCATAGCAGTATCCCCAGCACCTAGCTCGGCCTCGAGCACACAGTGGGCATTTGCCGGATGGGCAGAGACTGAGTGGAGCATTACAGGCTCAGTAACCTCCACGCCATTCCTGTGAATATAAGAGCCTTCCTTTCCTTCACACAGGCTGTTCCCTGGACACTTTGCTCCACACGGATCCATTTTGACTCCTGATTCTTACACTGTTTTTCAAGGGTGCAGCTGGTCATCCCTGTCCCCAACTCTCAGCTGGAATAAGGCGGAGCTGCTTCTCTGTAAAATCTTACTCTAGGCAGTGCCAGACGTAAGGCTTGGCATATAAGTACCCCTCTTGGCTTAGTATGAACTACTGATGCTTCATATCTGCAACTGGCATAAAGAGAAACCAAAAATTTCCTGGACAGTGGACCAGAAAATTGTACTTGGAACCTGAGATATTTGGGGACCCCCACAACTATATGTCAGACCCCACAGAGATACTCTTGTGTCTGTCCTAGTTCTCGACTGTGGCCAAGGCAGAAAGTGTTGAGCAGCCCAAATGTTTAAGTGTCTGAGTCTCCTCAGGCTCTAGTGCCTTGCGGCAGGAACCAGGGCTTGTTTCTCTGAGACTCATATCTCGCTTGCCAAGAATGAGTGCCTCCGAAGAGTTCACTGTTTAGATGGTATAGCCATGACACAGATCAGTGGTTCCAAATGCTGGCCTTCGCTGCCTCAGAATCACCTGGGCACTTGTTAAAATTCAGACGCCCTCAGGAGCCAGAATGGTTGAGCTCACCTATAATCCCAGCACTCCAGAGGGCTGAGGCAGAAGGATCCCCGTGACTTCCAGGCCAGTCTGAGCTACATAAGAGTTGAAGGCCAGCCTGCACTACACAGTGAGACCCTGACTCTAAATAAAATAAATAAACAAATAAAAGTTTAGGTGACTTTAGTGTTTCCCTGTAGGTTTGTTTGTTTGGTGGGGCTGGGGATCAAATCCAGGATCTCAATGCCTGCCAGGCAAGTGCTTTATCAGTAAGCTGACACCCAGACCCTGTATTTCTTAAATCTATTGCTTAACTATGTTTTCCATTCTGTCACTTGGCTTCTATTTTTATATTTTGTTACATGAAATGCATCTTTCAGTTGCCTGATATATATAGAGAGAGAGACTTCATTTTAGATAGAAAAAAGTTCAGTGCCCAGGGCGGGCCCCAGGGCTCCTACAGAAAGTGGGGAGAATGCTTTTTTTAGTCTGAGTGAGGCTCATGTGGGATGTATTCTGGCTACCATAAAAGTTACTTATGCTCCCTCTCTTCCCACCTTGCAGAGCTGTGAAGACAAATACAAGCCTTTAGCATGGTGCTGGGCATACAGAAGTTCTCAGAAAATGTCAATTCCTGTTGCTTTAGAGGCAAAGTCCCAATCCTTTCAGTAGCATCCTGTCTGGTGGTGAAGGCAAACATGTTTATAAATAGTGCCAGTTCAGAGCATGATCTCAAAAGGCTTCTAAAGGGAATTTAAAACTGGCCTCCAAAGGGCATAGTGGTTCATACCAGTAATCCTTACACTCGAGAGGCTGAGGCAGGAAGATTGCTATTTGAGGCTACCCTGAACTCCATAGCAAGACCCTGACCCAAAAAAAAAAAAGATCTCCCATGTTTAGGATGTAACTTGGGTAGAACTTGCTTTGCATGCACAAGGTCCATCCCCAGCACTGCCTAAACAAAAACAAAACCCTTGATCTCCCTTTAGCCCCAGTCCCTTTTCTTAGGCAGTGCCTTGACAAAGCAGTTGCTGTGCCCAACCTCCCACACGAGACACAGTCCCTCCTCCAGACCCCAGGGATGGCCTCTCCCTGCCCTGAAAGCTGGTAGATTTAACATGCTTTCAAGACAGGATGCCAAGAAATCCAGATCCTTGGGCAGCTGAGAGACCCCAGTCAATGACATATTGGCATTTGGTGTGGAGAATGGGCAGCCAGAAATGGAGTTCTGGTGCCAGGAAAAGCTCCAAGGAAGGCAAATCAGAGGGCAGGAGAGCCCAGCATGTTAGGTCAAATTCACTGGATGACCTTAAGGCATATCCATAGACCTCTTGTCTCTTGTAGAATGGGGACAATGGGTATTAAACCACACAAAACTGAGCACTCAAATCCTGGCAATTTCATATCATTCCATCTAATATCTGCCACATTGGCTAGGCCATGCCATTCACCAAGGGCTCATCTCCAAGGCCTGCCCTGCAGCCCTGCTCTGTCTGCAGCCTGGCCACACCACACAAGCCCTGCCCTGCCTACCTGCCCCCACTCCTACGCAGGCCATCGGGCAACAGTCAGGCAACTGTCGGTCAGCTGTCACCATGGTCACCAACAAACCCACTCAATATTATCTTGAATGCATTCATGCAAAAGGGTTCTGGAGGCTTCAGCCTCACTTGACCATACCTGAGGCCAGAGAAACAAGGCAGGACAAGATCTGCTATCCCTTTGGGAGGAACAAGGAAGCTGAGGCTCAGGAAGGGTGAGAGGCAGGGAGGCCTCTCAGCTGTGCAGGATTAGAACCTGCGCTCTCAGGGAGAAAGCAGCAGGCCCCGGCATTCCTCATGGGAGGCCCCAGATAGAAACAGCCTGTCCACGCTGGCTCTGACCCAGGAAACAGCTGCCCATGCCAAATGCAGCCTAAACAGCAGGCCTCCCCATCGCACAATCAGAGCTCTCTGTAAAGCTTGAAATCCAGATCCTCTGCTTCAGAATCACCAGGTGACCTTGCATGGGTGTCCGCCTGGCACCTCAATCTTTTCACTTGGAAAATGGGGGCAGTTCTGGGCCTGCCACACACAAGATGTATTCAAAAAATGAGGGCTAGGGATATAGTTCAGCAGCACAGCGCCTTCCTGACAAGCGCAAGGTGCTGAGTTCGATAGCTGGTATCAAAAAAAATGTTTTAAACGTGGGGTTGGGCCATCCTAAATCCTTTGGGCCATTTGGCACCGAGGGAAGAAAGGAGACAGAGATGTGCACTATTGACCTGACTCTAAACAAATCTCCTTCCTTAGGCCTTCGCCACCATCTCAGGGTTCCACTGGGGCTGCAGCTCCACCCAAGACCAGCTCCTCTTTCTGCCTGGACTAGTGCAGCAGTCTCCTAAGCAATATCTTTGCTCCCTCCCCCCACCCAACCTCCAACAGAGCTAAGTACCCTAGCAGCCAACAGTCGTAAGTTTTGAATACAGCTGATCTACTACCCCTGTGGTGGCCATGGTCACCTCTTTGAGCTGGAGGACAACACCTGTCCATCCCTTAGCTTCTCCCAGCCAGCGCTGCTGCTCCTCCCCAAGCCCTTGCTCACACCATCACCTTGCTGGCATGACACCCCCGGAGAGTCCCAGCAACATCCAGCTTGCTCCAGGGCACAGAGTAGCACAAGAGTGTCACCATCCCTCTTCAGAAGGCAGATTCCTTTATCTGCTCTCTCCATGACCCCTGGCATTCTGCTGTGTGTTGACAGATTCCTGTTCCTGCACGGTGGAACCTGACTCATCTACCCTACTCCCAAAGCACTGTGTGTATACAACTCCAAAGGCCACTCCCCATCTATGCCTGGGGCTCAGCTCAGCCCTCCATCCATCCCTTCATCACCCACTAGGCACCCACTAGGCACCACCATGAAATCATCCTTAGCACCCCACAAGCTCCATCCCATCAGCCAGACTCAGACTCCCTGAGGCTGCCCCGCCCCTTCAGGATAAGGGACCAGTTAGACACTGTGTCTGACACTAAACTGATATGGTGGGGTGGGGATGGGCTGAACTTAACGGTGTTCAGCAGAGAATTTGGACAGAGGACTTTTCCCTGACATCCTGCTGGGAAGGGCTTTTGCCTCACCCTGTAATGCCCAGCTCACCTAGCCCTCCTCTGGCTGGCCTTTTATATTCCTCCACAATTCAGGTCTCTAAGCTCTGGTCTCCCAGGCCCTCTTAGCTTCTTTCATCTATCTGCAATATGATGATCCCATGCCCATCTCTCCCTCTAGGCTGGGATGTCCCTTGGATAGGAAGTAGGTCCAGTACCCCTCTCTGCACCCAGGGCAGGACCAAGCACAGAGATGTCCATGAAAGTGTGTCAGGTGACTAAGAGAGATATGTGACAGCAAGATGAGAAAAAGCACGCTGTGTCGAGAAAAGTACCTTCCAGATACAGGCCTGCCCCAGAGTCCGGCCCTACCCCCTCCCCTGTCCAAGCCTGACCTTGCATATCCAAGACCCTGAGAATCTTAAATATCAGCCAAAAGCTCCTACAAGGGTCACTCGGTGGGACTAAAAAGCTATAGTTATTCTAGAAATGATTCAAACAACAAATACAGGGGACAAAAAAAAGAAAACAAAAAACCCATTCCAGGTTAACCCTCCAGGTTTTTCCAACAGGAAGAGGACTCAAAGGTCCCAGGTTCAGGCTTCCTAGAACCCAGAATCCCCCTGGCCCTTGCTCAGCACCTCTCAGACCCTCATGCCCAGCCTCTCTCTTCTGACTTCCCTAGACCCCAGGGATTCCTGAGGGCACCCAGCTGTCTCTTCCATCAGAAAATGCCCTCTGTCTCTGGCCTCCCAGGGTTCTGGCAATAGTACCCCTACAGAGTGTTACTGGTTTTTGGTGTTGGTTTGGGTTTTTTGTTTGTCTTGCTTTTTGTTTTGAGACAGGCTCTTTGTAGTTCAGGAAGACCTCAAACTTGCTACAGGACACAGACTATCCTCTTGCCTCAGTTGCCCCAGAGTTGGGACCACGGGATGGGATTACGAGCATGCGCCACTGCGCCTGACGTCTCTGTACAGTATTTTTATCTGAACTTCTTTTAGCCAAGGCAGCTCTGGAAAGACACCCTTCACCCTACTCTGGGGAGTCCTTGTCTAGGCCACCAAACTGCCTCCTGGAAAGAAAAAAAAAAGGATTTGACTGGTAAAAAGGAATTATTTAACTGAAGAGGCATGAGGTGAGATCCTCGGGTATTCACCATCCCTGCAGGGCCACCCCGTCTAAACCTCTGCTGGCTGAACCCCAACTCCTATTCCAGGCTTTCTAGAAGGGAGGGAACCAAGCTAAGACATCAGGTCTCCAATTTGCAAAGGCCTTTACAAGCACCCCAGGCCCATGCTGAGAATAGTACAAGCATATTTCAAACAGTGTGGCCCTCTGGGCTCCGTAGTTTGTCAGGTCAGCCCCTCCCTCCCATGCCCAGCCTAGGCTAAGCTCTTCCCCAAGGCCTGGAGGTGCTCTCAACCCTTAAGGAAGAGAGCTCAGGACAGCAATATACAATGGATAAAGAAGGCCCAGAAAGGGGCAGCAACTTGCCCAAGGTCACACAGCAGTGCCCCAGGTGCATTCAGACCCCCTGCTTCCCGGCACCTGACTTTACAGCCCCACAGGCAAGTCTAGGGTTCTCGAAAAGCCAAAGTGCAGACACCCACCCGACACTCCCACACTCCCAACCCCCTTACCTCTCAGACTTCAGTGGTCTATTTCAGAGCCAGCTCCTGGGCGGGGCGCTCAGGCCCCGCAGAACTAGGCTGGGCCGGGCTAGATCAGGGCGGGTCCACTGTCCCCCCCCCCCAGGGTGGCGTCTCCCTCCACCACGTCCCAGGGATGCTGCTTCTATTGCAAAGTCCAATCTTCCCACCCTGCTCTGCACAATCCTGTATGAACCCAGGGATCCGGATTCTGCAGCGCGGCTGCAGGACTGCGGGACGAAACGGGGTGGGGGGGGCGGTGCGGGGAAATGGGGCGGAGCCGGAGCGGGGGCCACCCCATGAGCCTTCGCTCAAACCGCGTCGCCTTTAAGACCAGCTGGCCTGAGCGCCGGCGGGGGCAGGCGAGAGCAAGGCGGCCTCCACAATGCTTACTGGGAGATGGGGTTCAACTTGAGCACTCCTAGCTGCGTGAAGCTCCGAGGGAACTACAAATCCCAGAGTGTAGCGAGAGGGTCCCGGGCCACCACGCCCCTGGGCTGGGCTTTGGCCCTCCTCCCCTTCGCGGAGCTGCGCTGGCGGCCAGCGGAGGGGAGGTCGCAGAGCGAGGGCAGGAGGTGGGTGCGGCGCGGTCCGGGGCGGGAGGGGGCGGCGGGGGCGCTCGGGACCTAGAGGCGAGGGGACTCAGGCCCGCTGGTGCATCTGTCCTAACGTGAAAGGTCGTCTATCCTAGCCTTGCCGTTCTCATCTGTGAAGTGGGGATGACCACGCCTGTGGCTGCGGGGGAGGGGATGCATTTCGGAGAGGGGGGAGTTAGGGGAGGACGAACTGTCCAGAGGGGCGGGGCTGGTGGGAGGAGCCAGGCCGGAGGTGGTGTGAAAACCTGGGATCCCGAGGGTCGGGATTGTGGGAGGAGTCCGGCGGGTGTAGCAGGGAGGGGCGAGTTCTCCAGGTGAGAAGGGGCGCAGGTTGCTGGATGTTCCAGGATTGAAGAGGCTTAGCCTGAGTTGGACTAGGCGGAGGACCGTGGGGAAGGAAGGAGAGGGACCCGAGGATGAGAGGGACCCCTGCTAGCTCCGGAGAGGCCAGGGTGCCCGGAGCACTGTCCTTTCCTTGTTACTGGAAATAAAGAGGCCATCTCTTGAGCGCCGTGCGTCACACACATGATCTCACTCATCCCTCACACCCTGTGAAGGCGTCGCCTTACCGGTTTCCAGGTGAGGAACGCTGGGGAGAAGTGAGGTGAGTGCCTCACACCGTGCTTTTTTCCTGCACTCCACGGAGGCAGAGGTTAATCTGGAGTGGCAGGAAAGAACACAAGCGTTGTGTTCCTGGGTGTGGTGGTGGTGCTCGCCTGTCTCCCCAGCTAAGGCAGGAGTTTGAAGCCGTCCAGGGCTACACAGCATTCAAGGCCAGTCTGGAGTATATAGTGAGACTGTCTCCAAAGAACTGAACAAAAAGGAGGAGTGTCCTGTCCTCTGTGGGTTGTACAGAAGGACCAGTTCCCTTGAGTCTACCGAAGACCGTGCTATACAGCAATCCTTTTGTGGTACTATGAGGATAAGAGGAGGATTTGGAAATTTTTTATCATTGTTGTTCATCGTTGTTGGGGAGAGCAGGAAGGACATAGGAGGAGAATGGTTGAAATGAAGTGCTTGAGCCTGAGGAACATCACAAGATGAAGCTGGGTAGTGAGCCAAGAGGAGGAAGGAAAATTCTGGAAGAGGATGGTAGTCTACATCAGGTGAAAGATACTCCTGGTGCATGAATAGAAAAGTCAGTGAACTTTCTTCGTCAGACCCTTCCTCCTTCTGTCCTCCAAGGTCCCTAGTGTCAGTTGAATCTAGGAAGCTCTTGGATTCTGTCCTGCACTGTGAGATGCGGGACTGATGGAAGAGCCCGTGGGCTTCTTAAACATAGGGATTGGGCAAAAAGGTACCACAGATACAGCTGATTAGGAAGGTGAAGGAAAGTGCTCCTACGTAGTCCCCGAAGCTGGAACCGAGTTCTTTTCCTGTTGAGCTAACTGGATAAGGTGAGAAAGCCTCCAGATTCTTGGAAGACACATTATTCTGAGCATGGGCATCATCATTGAAATTTACCCACCCACACTCTGCATGTCCCCTTTGGTTACTCTAAGTACTTACCTAGGCTTTAACACAATGCCTTAGGCTCCAAGTTAAAAATTCAAGACTGTCCTTGAAAACAAAAAGTTTTAAGAACCAGAGAAAATGACAGATTTTCTTACTAGTAGGTGACAGTCAATCTGGGAAGGGTGAAAATGGAGCTGACCAAATGGGAAAAAATTTCCCTTCCCCTGTTTATGGGGATAGAGAGTCTTATGCCTGGCCTGGCCCTAATAGGAAGACCAGTTGGCTGTAGTAAGAAGTAAGAATAAAATGCTGTGAAAATAAATTGGAAAGAGTAAATTCCAACTGAGAGACCTGGCAGATGAATGAGATTTTCCCTCACAGCCCTGGCAGAGATGATAGCAGATGTCAAACTGCTGAGCTGGGAGTGAGCCTGGTATCTACTTCATCTATGAGATGAACATGGTTAAAGTACCTAACATAATAGTAACTGCTCAATAAACAGCTGTTGTTGTTACAATCCTGATTGTCCACTTAGGAAGACATGGGGCCACACAGCTAGTAAGTGGCGCAGCCTGATTCAGATGCTGGCTCAGGCCAAGACCATGCACTGTCCCCTGCCCCACAAAGCCCCTCAGGTTCTTTGTACCCATCATTCCAATACTTCTAAGTCCTGGAAGTGGCCCTCATTGTGAACATCATCAGTGAGCCAAGACAGGGGTTCCCTTTCTGCTGTGGTAGCAGAGATTTTAAGTTCAGGAAGAGGCCAGGCTTACCAGTGAGCTTAGTGCAGGGCAAGAAATCAATCTAGAGAGACCGCCCAGCGTTTTTTGTTTTTGTTTTTGTTTTTTACTGGGAATCAAATCCAGGATCTTGTGCTTGACAGATAGGTGCTGTCCTGCTGAGCTGTATCCCCCAGCTCCTAGCTTTAAATTCTAAAATTTCTCCAACTCTGGGCTATTTTAGCCTTGTTCTGGTTGGTTTCCTCACCCTGAAAAATACAGTAGCATTTGGGGAAGAAAATTATGGAATTGTTAATACTTATTGGTAGTATTATTACAACAAATCTATAACTTACTGAGTCTGGAAATTTATTGGGTTCTGGCACTCTGGCTAGAACTTTACAGTTCTGTAAAAGAAATATCCCTTCCTTTCCTCTTTCTTTGGAAATACAGATAGTTTTAAAAGTGCAGGCCAGGCATGGTAGTTCGTCTCCACATTCCCAGCTGCTCAGGAGCCTGAGTCAGGAGGTTCACTTGAGCCCAGGAATTCCAGATCAACCTGGGTAACCTAGCAGGATCTTGTCTCCTCCCCCAAAAAAGTAAGATACTGATATCTTGACACTGAACCCCTAAATTCTTCAGTATAGTACCAGAATACATCCATATTTTAATAATGACATTCTCTAGTACTGTTACTCAGAAATATAGGAAGAAATAGTATTACTTAATAAGCAGTGGATCTTGCATTCTTTCCAGCTGCCCAAAAATATCTTTCATACTTTTTGGGTTTTAAACTAATACTCATTTAAGATTCATATTGTGTTTGACTGACTCTTTGTGAACAACTGATGCAGTCTAAATAGAGCCCCTCCACCTGTGCAGGTGTACTTGCTACTTCAAAATATTAGATTCAGGCTATTTTTGTGTGCTTGGGATATTTTCCCCCACAGAGCATGCTTATGATTGCATCACATCAGAAGGCCTAGCATTATCAGGGTCCTACTGTCTGTGAATGCCAAAATTGATTATTGGTTTAAATTGTAACAAGCTATCTGGGCAAAGTGGTGCATACCTGCAATCCTCTCACTCTGGGAGACTGAGAGAAAATTGCAAATTTGAATCTAATCTGGGCAATTTAGTAAGACCTTGTCTCAAAATTTCAAAAGTTCCCGGTACCCCACAAAAAAAAATTAAGAGTACAGAGGTGTTGAGTTTAATCCCTAATGCCTAAATGAATGAATGAATATAAATTCCTACAACCTGATGTCTCCTTTGTAAAAGTCAAATATCCCAATAAGTCTATGGAGTGATTCTTCATGAGTATGGGAATTGTGTATTCTTGATTACCTCCCACACTACAACCAATCTTTGGTTGAATTATTATACAACACTGAGGGTTACAAGATGGTAATTGGTTTTTTTTGGGTTGTTTTTTTTTTTTTTTTTTTTTTTTTTTTTTTTTGTCTTTTTGAGACAGGGTCTTGCTATGCAGTTCAAGCTGGCCTTGAGCTCACTTTGTAGCCCAAGCTGGCCTTGAACTTGCAAAGATCCTCCTGGCTCAGCCTCCCAAATGCTGGGATTATAGGTGTGCACCACCATGTCCAACTTTTGGTACTCTTTTTTACAGAATACATTTTTTCTGTTTCTTTCCTTCCAGCTTCTTTCTTTTTCAGTAACATTATGGACCACTGATTATTTTTAATTATCATCATTCTTTTCTCAGTGCTAGAGTTTGAATCCAGGGCTTCACATATGCTCAGCAAGTGGTCTACCACTAAACCACATTACTGGCCCTGTTCTTAATCATTTTGGTACTCAAATATTCCTAAATTTGGCCTTCAGACTGTTACATTCTTTTGACATGACTTGTTATCATTAATTGCTTTTTTGATATCTGGCAAGTTCCAAGGCCCACATGGAGTCAGAATCCTGGAATTATCAGTTCCTCCAGAATCCCTGACTTTCTTTGGTAGGAATTGATATTTAGAAACTAAGATCCAGGGCAAAATATGCCCATGTGCTACTGGATATCATTTCTAGGGTCATCATGAAATGAGAGAAAATGAATTATCACTTGGTAGGTTTATAGTTGTGAGATCTTGTTCTCAATGATAGTACAAAAGGGCTAGACTGAACGGAAAGTGGTTTCATTCTAGAGGTTACGGAAGTGGGCAGAAATGTAGGAAGAAACAAAGTTGTACAGAGAGAGCCAATGCCTACCTCGACCTCCATGAGTGTACAGGCTATCAGCTAGGATCAGTGTGGCTGAGCTTAGCTTCCTGGTGAAGACTCAGATTGGGGAAAACCAGGTGACCTCCAAGAGGACTTGTTCTCCAAAGGTGCCCGCACCTGGAATCTCCCTCAGGCCCTGACTCTCAAGTCGTGAGACCTTTGGGCACTTACCCTCTTTGGATTTGGTTCAGGTTGTCTGTGAAATGAAGATATTGTGGTCTGTCCTCTCTGGGTCCCAGAGTAGTAAAATCAGTATTTAACTTACTTTCTTTTTCTCTTCTGAGACAGGTCTTAATATGTAGTTTAGGCTTCTCTGTAACTCACTGTGTAGCCCAACCTGACCTAAAGTCATGATGATCCTCCTGCCTCAGTCTCCTGAAAACTGGGAATGCGGGTATATGCCACAATGCCTGGCTAATTAATTTTTCTTAAACTAATACTCTCCTGAATATATACCTTATGAAATTCCTTCCCGTTGCATTGTTTTCATACTGTAGTTTGAAATATCATTGCCTTGTGATTTTAATACATTACACTAAGATATTTACCTCTTTTTCAGATATTCTTTTGGGTCATCACTCATTAATTCTTTAAGATTTTAACTTTTTAATATTTTGATAAATATATCTTTGGAAGCCAGGTGTGGCAGCACATGCCTGTGACCCCCACACTTGGGAGCTGACGCAAGACTTTCAGAATAGGCTTAGTGTCTTACATCTTCCTATCAAAAGCATTATAGATCTCTTTAAATTTTGTTTATTCTCCTTAGTAAAGTGTAGTTTGTGTTACTGATTGGTTGCTAGACTTTGGAGAGATTTCACTTGGAATTCTGGACTCTGCCACCTCTAGCTCTATACAGAACCCTTTTTTGTCCTCGTTGCAGTCCAGGAAGATTTATGATTATAATCCCAAGGAGAAGTTATTGGAATTCTAGTGAGTTAACTTTAATCTACCACTTTTAGTGCAACCCATGGAGAGATGAAAGACACTGAGACATGTATACAGTTGTGAGGAGCCAAAGGGTCCGGAGTCCAGCCAAGACCCAGAGCCCTTCCCAGGTTTTATTAATTCTCCATGAGGGGAGTGGCTTGAGGATGAGTGACAGTGAGAGTGGCAGGAAATATGTGACTGTTGTGGCTATCATGAGCTAAGCTAGTCAGGAGGTCTGAGATCACTTTTGCAATATGCGAAGGGCAAGAAATGGCAAAGACAGCAATCTGCATAATAACTGAGATGGTAGCTAATACTTTAGGGTTGGTGCTACAGTTTTAATGTACAAAACTGGGAAGTCATCGCCTCTTCTCTGAGGCTCCGTCCCAGCTGACAGTGTGGAGCACGGCTTTCCATCCCACCAGACTCAAACACGTATTTGGGGAGTCACTGACGGGGTAACACTGACCTGTCGTTTTGCTTCAAAGATTACACATCAGCTCCTCTGCCAGGCCAGTTTACACTGCATAAAGCCAATTGACAGGACAAAGAAATAGCCTGGCCAGCTTTGTACATAGCAGTACATGGAGACAGGGCCACGATTATCTAAAATGGAGACAGCTGCTCTTTCCAAGGAGAGTTATCTCTGTGCTTCCCCACTTAGCTCTGTGATCTTAAGCAACTGTCTTCACTACTTTGTTTTTTGTTTGTTTGTTTGTTTTTTGTCTTTTTCCTTTTTATCGGTACGAGGGATCAAACTCATGACTGCCTGCTTGCAAGGCAGGCGCTTATGCCGCTGAGCTAAATCCCCAGCCCCTCTCTTCACTACTTTGGACTCCAATTTTATAATCCTACAAACTAGGGTGATAATCATACCTACCTCAGCATCAGGGTGTCATTTTAATTAGCTAATCTACAGGAAAATGCTTAGGGGCTGTGGTGGGTACTCAGGCAATGAATCTTGCCCTTTGGCCTTTATATAGGTCACACACAGTCAAGTTTAGATGGCAAGTGTGAGAGCACCTGGAAAGAAGTAGGAAGGGGACAGTGATGGGCCATTTCCTAGGGCTTTGGCTGCTGAATGCCGGAAGAGGATTATTCAGAGTGTGGGCTTTGTGGTCATGTAGGCCTAAGCTTCACCCTGGCCATTCCCTTCAGTACTTTAGGCAAGTTACCTAACCTCTCTGAGCCTCCTCTCTAAGGTAGAGGTAATGCTTTTTCCTTGAAGCAGTATTATATCTTAAAAGAACTAATGTACACATAAAGCTCTTAATGCCAGTAAGTACATAATGAGTATTAGCTGTTTCCCTTATGAGGCCTGCAGGAACCAAGAGGGCCAGGGTGTAATCTTAAAGTAGGAATCTCCAGGACAATATTGTGGCTGCTTTTATAGGACAGCTCCTCTCAAACATTTCTATTTTCTGTGTCACAATTAGAGGTTGCAAATGGAGACTGTCTAACTGTAGACCAAAATTGCCCCTTTATACCCTCTCATTAGAGCCATGACTCAGGATGCAGGAGCCTTGGTCCCCTGCCCAGTCACGTGGTCTGAGGAACCCTGCACTCTTAAGCTGATCTGACACCTGTGGTTTTTCTCAGGGAGGCAGATGGAGTTGTTCTTTTTCCTCCTTCTTTTCAAGTTGAGAGACAGACTGGATCTGTATATTTACCTCTTGGAAAGTCTCCTACTTTAGAAAAATTATTCATGCACAGTGAATGCTTTCTGGTTCAGTTTGCTTTCCCACTCACCTTTTCCAATCTGGCTTTCAGAAACCTGTCTTTCTGTGGTTTGCTGTGTAATCATTTAGACATCATAGATTGCTGTTAAAATAAAAATATTTAGATCACTTAGTGGAGTTGCCCAGTGCCAGCTATGGGAGCTTTGGGCCATTCTGGGGTCCTGTCCTCCAGTAATGTCCCTAGTTATGAACAGAACATAAAGGATGTGCACATCCTTATATTTCACAGTGAGGTCCTGTGGTGCAGTTGGAAATGAGCAGACATGTTGTACTCCAGCTCAGCCCAGCGCCTCTTCTGACTTGCTATGTAACCTTGAATAGTTGTTTACCTTTTCTGATTCTGCAGTTTCCTCTTCTGCAGAATGGGGGGATAACAGTATCAAAGGGAAGAAAAATAATGGCTTCCTCACACTCGTTTGTTTGGTGTGATTAGGTGTTAGGTGGTTAACAGGAGAAACCCATTTACATAAGTATACACTCAAATGTCCCACAGATAGAGACTCAAAGAAAGGCCCAGGTGATTGAGTTGTATATAGCAGCGAGCAACAGGAAGAGGATTTGAGCAGGTGCTGGGGTGGTGAGAGGGTGAGGGAAGAGAGTGCTGGACTCAAAGAGATATTGTACAAGTAAAAGTCTCTCAGATTATAAAAGAGAGATACAGATAACTTTACTACAGAAAGTTTATATAAAAAGGTGGAAATTTCTTTTAGGAAAGAACAGCTTTTCAGAACTGTTCTGAAAACTGCGTCTGCAGTTTCTCAAAATATGCAGCTCAAATTAAGCAATATGCCAAAGAGGAGGTAGCATTCTTTGGTCTCTTGTAAACAATTTGCCGTGGTATGTCCTAGACCCCATCAGTACCCAGCTCAAAGCGTGAATGCAAAGACATTGAAACAATCCACGAAAAACATTAGCACAGTAGACTCGGTGCCTGTACTTTTTCATACATTTTTGTTAAAAGTTGGCTAGGGATTTTTAGCTCAGTGGTCATGAGTTTGCCAGGATAAGGTCCTGGATTTGATACCCAACACTGAAATAAATCAATAGTCTGAATACAAACTATTGGTAGAGAGGCTGATGGTAGAGAGCATGCATGTATGAGGTCCTAGGTTCAATCATTGGCACCAAATCTTTAAAACTAAAACACTGCTGGATATTATGTGATGCTCAGCAAAAGGTGGTTTTTCTTGCCAAGGAAGCTTCAGAGCAGTGTTTGAAGGCTATTGGGAAGTCCTGAACTGTTTGAGGCTATGATAGCCTTGTAAGTTTCCTCATCGGCCATGTAAGAGAAAGTGATAGCCTGCATTTTAAGAATTTAAAGAACTGCTATAGACTTCATGCTTCTTAATTAGTTTTAATGCATATCATCAAGTCTTTCATGCAGTTACCTCCCTACTCTTTAGTTATTATTAATTCATGTTCTCTGTTGGTTGCAGTAAATAATTCGAATTTTTCAGAGAAGATGCCTGGTTGATAAATTTTCTTAACCCCTGGGTATCTGAGAATGTCTTCCAGTTGCCTTCATATGAAATAATAACTTGGCAGGGTATATGACTCTTGGTTCAAAATTATTTTCTCTTAAAACCCTGTAGATATTGTTCCATTGTCTTCTAGCATTTAGAACTACAGGAGAAAATCTGAGGTCATTTTGACTTTTCTCCTTTGTAGTTAACTTGCTTTTTGTACCTGAATATTTGTAAAAGTTTTTCTTTATCCTTACAATTTAAAAAACTCTTCATAGCATTCAAATGTAAAATCAGTGGTCAGTACCTTGATGTGGGTAGTAGTTCTACTGTAAGCTGACATAGTTAAATATATTTTTAATGCATATTTAAAATCAGTGAATTTTTGTGCTTAAAATTCACTGAATAATCCTTCAATTAAAGTGAGTACACATCCTAAAAACAAACTGCTGAGAATAAAGGCCCTGCGTGTAGTAAAAGGCTCAAGAGAGATTCTTTTTCTTTCTCTCAACTAAAAGAAAGAAAAATAACTTTTTTTCCCACTGCTCAGGATGACCCCCACAATCTTATATATGCTGGGCAAGAGGTCTACCATTGAACTACACCATCAGCCCCCCAGATTAATTTCTTTGCTCATACCAGCACATAATGTGTAGAGCTTTGCCTTAATATCTATCAGTTCTCCTAGAGTTAACATGCAACCCGCTAGTCAAGGCTGGACTACATAGGGAAACCCTGTCTCAAAAAAAAAAAGTGCTTCTTTCACCTTTTTTTCTGGAGCTTGGGACAAAACCAATTATAAACAAAAGAAGCTTTTATGGCTTTTATCACTTATGATAATACAAGAATTTTAGGAACCGTGGCTAAAAGCTGAGGCAAAGGCCGGAATGTGTACAGTATTTACTATGTCACAGCAGCACACAGCCCCTCCTTAAGTGCCTCTGGCACTGTGTGCTGGTGGTGAATATGTATACTGAACCATATCAACTCAGTGAGACCCTGTCTTAAAATACAAAAATAAAAAGGTCCAGAGATGCAGTTCAAGCATGAAGGCTCTGGGTTCATTCCCCCGTAGAGAGGGCAGAGGACCAAAGTCTGTCTGAACCTTGTCTTTCTCACTCTCTGGTTTTTCCCATGGAGGGAAAGGAGGGGCTTTCTCTGAAGATCCCTTTTCTGACTGCAAACAGAATTATCAGGAGTCTCAACCCAGGAATCTCATGCACCACAGAAGATAAACTGAATCACTGAAGAGAGTGAAGAATCTACACTCAGATGTTATTATCACTGAGCTGTCACCCCTTCCAGACAACTTTTGTTACTAGAAAGTTTTTATCTGCATAACAGTACATTTACTCTTATAATTCTCTTCCAAAACTTGGGTGACCATTCCTCCCCTAGAAGACCAAAGCCTACGCTTACAGTACTATACAGGATTCAGTCATCTGAGCCGCCTTCTCCTCTCTGTTTTGTGAGACTCTTGTTATATGCTCATAATTAAATTTTTTTCTTGTTAATCTACTGTCAGATTATTTTATAGACTCAATTATCTAGCATTGAGAGTAGATTATCTTTTCTCTCCTCTACAGCCACAGCCCACAGTTTTAAGATCTGCTTTTTATCATGCTCTGGTTCACACACATACATACATACAACTAGAGCACGTTTCACAGCTCACTGTTGATTTCATGGCTCAGACACAATCTTCATCTTGCTCCAGTTTATGGAAACAAAATTGACGTGTAGTTAGAATTCATCCATCTTAGATATGTGTGAATTGTGGCAGTCTTTATATAGTCATTTAATCACCATCACATCAAAATGTGCAATATTTCTGTCACTCCAAAATATTCCCTGTGCATCTTTATAGTTGACAACTTCTCCTCAGCCAAGCAATCCCCTTCCCTGCTTTTTGTCTTTGTAGTTTTGCCTGGAAAAGGCAGAATCCTGCAACATGTAAGTTTCTGAGGTGGCTTCTTTCACTTAATTCATCTATGTGGTGAATGTATACATCTATATGATATGTAATATATAATATATATAATATACAATGTATTTTGCTCAGCTATATTCCCCATTGTGTGGAATATATGCCACAATTTATCTGTGTACCTTTTAATTTCCAGTTGAGCAATTATAAATAAAACTTTAGTATAGACTTTCACATGAACATATCTTCATTTCTCTGAGAAAAGTATCTGGGGGTGGGATCACTTGGTCATATAGTGGCTTTTCCACAGTGGTAAGACCATTGTGCATTCTCATGAATGATGTGTCAGCTTCTGTAGCTGTATACTCATCAGCATTTGGTATTGTCAGGTTTTTTTGCTTTTCTTTTACCTTTTGCAGCACTGAAGATCCAGCTCAGGGTCTCATGCACACTAGGCAAAAACTCTACTACTGGGCTACATCGCCAGCACTTTTTTATTTTTTTCATTTTGAGACAGAGTCTTATTGAGTTTCTCAGGCTGGCTTCCAATTTACAATCCTTTTGCCTCAGTCTCCTAAATAACTAGGATTATAGACTCGTACCACTATACTTGGCATTATCAGGTTTTTATCTGCACCATTTTCGTAGGTATTTAGTGGTGTCAAATCATGGTCTTAATTTTCATATCCCTAATGAGTAATGATTTTGAACATCTTTTCATGTTGTACCATTTCAAGATTTAGCTGCTATCACTTAAAAGCCAATGAGTTTATTCAAGGGCCAGCACCCTAAGAAGATGGGTGGAGAAGTGCTATCATCTCTGACAAAAAATACTATCTTGGGGACCTCAGGTACATGAATGGGGCTTTATGGGGAGGGAGGGGAGGTGATATGGAACAAGGCAGGAAGGCTCTGTGCTATGTAACGGTCTTTGTCCTACAGGGCATGGGTCTCTCTCTGGCCAGACCTTTGCAATGGACCTTCTGCGGCTAGTGCCTCTAATTCTTTAAACAAATGCTGCACATTAACTTCATCTTACATTTTCTGATATAATCTGAACCTTACTAGATGTTCTGGGTTCTTTAAATCTAATGATCATTTAGCAGTTAATATCTTAATATTTAGGTGCAGTTTTCTTTAGAATTTAGAATGCTAAACAAAGGAAGGGAAAGTAACTCTGCAAAAGACAACTCAGGAGCAGCCACTCTTGAAATGTGTTTGTCATCTATATATTTTCCTTGGTAATATATTCAGATCTCGTGCTGGTACTCGAACCTTGAGCCCTGCACATGACAGGCACTTTGTCATGGAACTAGGAAACTACATCCCCACCCTTAGCCCATTTTTAAAATTGGTTTTTCTTATTTATATACTCTGGTTAATCCTTTATCAGATGAGCAGTTTGCACATATTTGCTTTGTTTTTCCCCTTTCATTGTCTTAACAGCATCTTTGGAAAAACAAGAGTTTTGGGGGTTTTTTGGATGAAGTCTACTTTATCAATTTTTGAATGTGTTCTATCTTGGTAGTCTTTACCTAACTAACCCAAAGTCAGAAGTATTTTCTCCTACAAATTTTACAGTTTTTTTTAAATTTTATTTAAAAGGAAAAAGAGAAAAAACAAAACAAAGCAAAACAGTATAAGGGTGCAAGTAATACAGAACTACAAAAAAAAAATAGTAAGAAATCCCCATTTAATAGATTACACATTATCATCTTAGAGATAGTTGTTCAAGTCACAGGATTAAAGCATACAAAGTGGACATTCAAACAGTGAGACTGCAAACAGTTGTGTTCAGTGATCCAATCAAAAACATTAATATGGTCAGCTATTTAACACCACTAAACACACTTGCAATTGTACCCTTTAGAGCACTTTCTTTCCATCACTTCTTTTATTTAAAGAGAGAAGGAAAAAAAAGGACATTAAAAAAAACAATGCAGTATTTCTAGAAAAAATAATACAGTATTTCTAGAAAAAAATATATACAGTACGAAATCACCAGTTAACAAGCTACACATTATCTTCCCAAATTTTACAGTTTTGGATTTTAGCTTTAAGTCTGTGGTCCACTGTGAGGCAGTTTTTCATACATGGTATAAGAGCTGGGTTGGAATTTTTTTTCTCCCTTCCATATGATGTCCATGATGTGCATTTAATAAAGCAGGGAGGGGGCCATGTGCAAAGCAGGTCATGATAGAAAGGTGTATGATGCAGGGAGGTTGAGCAAAGTCCCAGGAAGCCCTAAGAGGAGAGCTTCTGATGTCAAGGAGGCACTTTCTCCTCAGTTAAAAGCTGACAGCAGAGAAGGTGGAGAAGGTAGATGTGAGGGAATCAGAGGCAGGGAGGTAACAATGTGAGGGTGAATCAGTGGTGCCTTAGGAGCCAGAATCTTGAGGGTGTGGAGGGGCAGGGTAGAGGTAAAAGTGGAAGAGCAAGCTGGTTGGGCGGAGAGTAGCACTTCAGGAGCATCCATCTGCAGACCAGAATGGAGAGTGGACAGAAAGCGGGGAGCCAAGCACGGGGATCAGGGATGGGGCCTGCACTCCACCAGCAGCTCTAGGGATAGATTTGAAGAAGAGTCAAGGCATGAGTCCCAGCTGCCTCCTGGGTCTTGGGCTTTGGCATCGGAGAGCCCGTCTGCTAGGGGTAGAGGAATTCTGTCAGGCTCAGACGGCTGGGATATCCAGGTGGAAATGGCTGGAGGGAGCTGGGTGCCCGTGGGAGCACTACCTCAGTGGTTACCTCACTGCTTCTCCCATGAAGCTCCTCAGATCCCCAGAGGTGCCAGCTCCTGTATCTTTGTGTCATGTCCCTGTGCCTTTCATGACAGAGCCTGTGGGTGTGTAATGGTAGACTCCAGGGGACTGTCACTAGAACACAAGGCTTTGGAGGACAGAGTTCTGTGACTCATCACAGAGGTACACTGGACTGGGGACAGCAAGCCTGCCCTCTGACCAGTCTGCCACTACTGACTGTGACTCTGCAGCTCTCTCCAGACAAATGACTGGTGCCGTGATGTCATGGTGGAGGCAGGAAAGCAGGTGTTCTGCTGCTTTTGCAGGCAGACAAATAAGAGTTCAGGCAGGTCCCCCAGGAATGCCTGTGGGCTGCTGCTGACTGCCTGGCCCACAGTGTCCTCAGCCCTCCAGCACTCATCTCTGTGAGGAGTCATGTGTCTGCAGTCTGCAGAACTGTCAGGAAAGGCAGCCCAACCTCCCTGAATCCTGAGCTTAGTCCTTCTTTGGAGCTAAGTCACTTCACAGAGTCTGGACCTGAAGTCTAATATGGGTGGGTTTTTTAGGGGGGGGGGAGTATTTGACTTTTTTTTTTTTTTACAAGAAGAGAGGCTGAAAACTAAAATATAGAACTTGTAATCTAGAAAGACAACAAAGTTAGAGAAGACATTCTGAGAGAAGGGAAGCGGGGGGCGGATTCTGGAGTGGGTCAGAGTTGACCCACCCCAAATCCAGCTTCTGCTTCATTTAGCCCTGAGCTCCCCAACGCACTTCCCAGCTGCTGCTTCGGAAAGCCACACCAGCAGCCACGCCTTTCACGCCACCTACCCCTTTCTTTTGGACATCCCACACACCCTGTCTCGCAGCCCATCTGTTCCAGGCATCTGCTGACAATTTTATAACTTCATCATGGGTTTATCTTCAGATTCCAGATGGTTAATGCCTTTTTGCAATATTAAAGTGCCCCATTAGAGCGAGAAGGAAGCACAAGGATTTCCCCCCTCCCCACAGGCAGTTGGGCAAAACAGCTGAGCATCTCCCACACCCCACCTGGCCCCCATTCTCTGGAGAAAGGGAGTCGAAGTGCAGTCATCCTCTTCAGAATGCAGACACATAGTAAAAAGTGCTAGCCACCTCTGCTGGCTAACTTTGGGGAAGTCCTCGCCCATGGATCTCTGTTTCCCTAGCAGGAGAGTAAGTGTGCCTAGCAAGATGTTTCTGTGTGCCAGAATTCATTTGCAGCCTATTGCCCCGGCCCTTGTTACAACTGTCTTGTCACTGAGCCTTCACTGGAATCTTTGGAGGGCAGCACTGGGCTAATTTCTCATGTGGCTTTCACCTCAATTGCCAAGGTAAGATGGCTGAATTGATTCTACAAATGGGAAAGGTATCATGTTGGAAGCTAAGAGGGTATAGCTCCTGCTTTCTACAGCCTTAAAGAGTAGTTAAAATCTAAGAATTCAGGTTTGAGGAGACTCACCAGCCCTAGGTGCTAAAAGTTGTAAGATGAGGGAGAGGGGATTTGTAAAAGAGTAGGTAGAGAGCCCTCAGGAATGGTATTCTGAGCATAGTCCCACATTTCTACTGACCTTGCAGTCAATTGCAGAGGCTGTTGGGAAAATGGATCATGGTAGGAAGGATAGGCCACCCATCAGAAGCCGAGAACATCTTCATACCAAGGCAGGTTGGCACAGGAGTAGGGGAGTCCATAAAGAATAGTCATTTGGATGCCAAAAGTCCAAATTGTAGGTCCAGTAAATAGATGGAAGTAACGCCAATCAAAGCTATTCACTATACATACTTTGCAAGGAAAAAAATAGTTAAATTCAGGCCTGGGGATGTAGCTCAGTGGTAGAGTATTTGCCTACCATGTGTGAAGCCCTGGATTAGATCCTCAGAACTACAAAAAAAAAAAGGAGGGGTCTCAGAGGTAGCATTGGTACAGTAAGAGTACTGTGTCTATAATCATAAATCCCAAAGCTTTTATTACGTGTCTAGACTATACCAACCTTTGGTTAATGTCTATACATTTTCATTCATAAAAAGGAATGTGAGCCACAGATATAGCTCAGCAGCATAAGCACCTGCTTGGCAAGTACAAGGTCCTGAGTTCAATTCTCAGTACCGAAAGGAAAAAAAGGATATGAGTTTGAATACTGCCAAGTCACTTCATCTCTCTGAGTGAAAAGAATGAAGCCTAGCACAGTTTTCATCTGCTCTACAGGGATGGATAATGATACTGGTTGGTCAAAGATGCTATGACTATTATATAAGCAAGTATATATGTAAACATGCAATGTTGTAGACACATTTTCCTTTCTTCCTTTAGACCAGTGGCTCTCCATATTCACTGAATATTTAAAATCACAGGGAAGATTTTTTAAAAATACCAGTCTGGTCTCATCCCAGAGGGCAGGCTAGCTGGACAACGGTGAATTTGCACTCCAGGCCTCCTCCATTGCATCCTAGAAGCAGGCCAATTGGAAGAATGTAAGACTGAGGGGAACCCCAAGATCCAGGACAACAGCCCAACACACAGACACACACACACACACACACCTTTGGAGGGCAAAATAATCAGTGATGCCAGGAACATGGAAGTATCTGAAGCAGCATGAAAAAGACAGCATTTGAACTCTGGGCATCTTTCCTCCTTGAGAGAGGGCTCAATGCTAGTGGTCTAGTTATGTATCATGGAAGGTTGACAGGCATCAACATAGAAGACAGAATAAAAGAAAAAGGAGAAGGTGGAAAATGGCAAGATGCAGAGGTGAGGTGTGGCCCCAGCCCCCCAGCCCACCCAGGACAGGCCTGGAACCCAACAAGACGATGAAGGTGGAAGTCAAACACTGGAATTTTTGAAAATGATAACAACAGAAGTGAAAAATCAAGAGCTTAGAGAAAATGATCTCTCAGATACCAAAAGAAACTTTATTAAAATCAAAGATACTAGCAAAGACACAAGAAATAGATGAGCTTAGCAAAAGATGGAAACAAAAAATGCCTAACATAGAAGAGAAACAGACTCCATGAAACAGATACTAAAAGAGATCTAGGAGGTTGAAACCTCCGTTGAAAGTATATGCAACAGATTGAAGGAAAGGATAGACTTTCAGATGTTTAAACAGAATTGCAGCTAGCGATCATAAAAAGAAAGATATCCTAAAAATAGCAAGAGACCATGAGAAATCAATCCAACATCTCCAAATGAAGCAAAGAAGAATAACACAAGATTGATTGTGATCAAGATGCAACGAGACAGCACAAATGCCATAACAACATTAAATATATACGCACCTAATACAGGAGCATCCAACTGTATAAGACAGTTATTGGTAAACATGGAAAATCAAATAAGCAATAGCACAATTGTAACAGGAGACCTCAGTACCCCATTGTCACTGAGAGACATCAACTAGACAGAAAATCAGCAAAGAAATGTCAGAGCTAAACAAAATCTAGACTTAATAGGACCAAATGAATTTAATAGGAAGAAGCCATGCCCTAAAGCCCCATACCACTCACCCAGAGCGAACCAGTAAGCCCATTGTGGGCCCAGAGAAGAAGCTATGCCCTGAGGTCCCACCACTATCAGGAGAGCATCGATGACCCACCGCCTTGTGCATCTCTACCACTCCAGGAATATGGGCTCAAAGGAACCCAGCTGCCTTACCCAGTCACCTACACCAAAGGACTGGCAGCCAATGCAGGAAGCACCAGGGATGCAGCAATGGGCTGATTCAGAGGCACACAGGAAAATGTCAAGAGAAAGGAGCAAAATACAATCTCAGACCCCAGCCCACAAAGAGCAGGTTCAGGAGACACATATATAATAGAAATTAGAAGTCACACACCTAAAACTTCTGAAAAATAACAACTGAAGTAAAGAAGCAACAGTTCTCGTATTGATTGGTTAATTTTACATGCCTATGATGATCTCTGGACAACTATTTGAAGATAAGAAAATAGATTATGGTAGCCATTGTTAATTTCCTATTATCTTGTTTTGCCTTTATCTTATTTTGAAGTCCTATATCATTTTTATTGTTTTGTTTGATTTTCCATTTTGTTTTGTTTGATTTTATTATGTCTGAAGATATGAGCAGATTTGTAACACCTGTATCACTTTCATTTTTTCATTTTGATTGGTTTTATTCTTTTAAAATAAAAAAAAAATAGTGATGTTGGCAATTCTTTAAAAAAAAAAAAATACCAGTCTGAGGCCATGTTCCAGACCAAGGACTTCCTAGTGAGTGGGACCCAGGCTTTTCCTCTTTTCTTTTCCCTTCTCCTTCTTCTCTCTCCCTCATCTGCCCTCAGTGCTGATAATTTGGATCCAGAGCAATCTACACTGAGCTACACCCTTAGCCATTTTTATTTTTATTTTTATTTTATTTTTGAGAAAGAGTCTTGCTAAGTTGCTCAAGCTAGCCTTGAACTTGTGATCATTCTGTATCAGCTTCCCCACCCAGTATTGGTATTACAGATACACACCACCATGCCCAACTTTGTTTCCTTTTTTTTTTTTTACCTTATTGAATCTAATGTCTTTACATAGTGTGGCAGTTGGTACCATTCATTACGTACTAATTTTTCAACCCTAGAAAATGTAGGCCTAATCTACAATTAAGAGTTACGAACTGTGACTACCCAGGTTTGCTTGCATAATAATCATTTCTTATTTTCTCCCTCTCTAGGACTGTTTCCCAGTAGCTCAGTCTCCTGCCATGTCTGACCCCATTACATTGAATGTTGGGGGGAAGCTCTACACAACCTCACTGGCAACCCTGACCAGCTTCCCTGACTCCATGCTGGGGGCCATGTTTAGTGGGAAGATGCCTACCAAGAGGGACAGCCAGGGAAACTGTTTCATTGACCGTGATGGCAAAGTGTTCCGCTACATCCTCAACTTCCTGCGGACCTCCCACCTGGACCTCCCTGAGGACTTCCAGGAGATGGGCCTGCTCCGCAGGGAGGCTGACTTCTACCAGGTTCAGCCACTGATTGAGGCCCTGCAGGAGAAGGAAGTGGAGCTCTCCAAAGCAGAGAAGAATGCCATGCTCAACATCACACTGAAGCAGCGTGTGCAGACAGTCCACTTCACTGTGCGGGAGGCGCCCCAGATCTACAGCCTGTCGTCCTCCAGCATGGAAGTCTTCAATGCCAACATTTTCAGCACGTCTTGCCTCTTCCTCAAACTCCTTGGTTCTAAACTCTTCTACTGCTCCAATGGCAATCTCTCCTCCATCACCAGCCACTTGCAGGACCCCAACCACCTGACTTTGGACTGGGTAGCCAATGTGGAGGGCCTGCCAGAAGAGGAATACACTAAGCAGAACCTCAAGAGGCTGTGGGTGGTGCCCGCCAACAAGCAGATCAACAGCTTTCAGGTCTTTGTGGAGGAGGTTCTGAAAATTGCTCTGAGCGATGGCTTCTGCATTGATTCTTCTCACCCACATGCTCTGGATTTGATGAATAATAAGATTATTCGGTTAATACGGTACAGGTAAAAAGACCCCAGCAACTTTGGGGCAATGGTTCCCAAGAATGTCCATGTCAGCCTGGAGAGTCTCGCCAGTAGGGTGAGGCAGGGTACCATACTAACCGGTATTAATTGCATAGCAGGACTTGATTCCCCTTTGATGAAGTCCATCTTTTGGAATCCACACATCCTCTGGGCAGAACCACCTTTTTCTTGCCATCTTTCTAGAGATGGGCGATTAATTATGACAAATGAAGAGTTAGCTGATGTGTACAAGAGGAGTCCACAGGAGGACTTCCTAGCCAGGAGAAGGAAGCAGCAGATTCATTTCTGCTTCTTCTCTGCACACTGGCCTGTGCCTCATTTACCCATCTATAAATAAGTGGACAAGAGCAAGGAACTCCTTTCCGTTTTCCAGGACATAAAGTGCCCGCAGATCCCTTCACACCTGTCCTTCCCTCTGTACGATAAGACCAGGACCTTGGACCGGGGTGACCATATTCCCAGAGCTCTTCAGTGGCACCCTTTCAGGGGAAGAGTTGAGCCTAGAAGAGAACATCCAGGCAGGGTCCAGAAGTTGGGGGTTTTTCTCTCAATTGGGCCGAATCCAGGGATTTCTGGTTTCAGAAATGGGGTGCTGTCCCTGCAAAGACATGAAAGTATCTGAAGCCAGTGTAATAAAAGGTACTTCATCATCTAGCCTAATACTTGACTTTTGCGGTCCTTTTCCAAAAAATTTGAGGTATTACTGAAGCAGCAAATATAGTATGGATTCTCAGGGTTGGAAGATAATCCAGTGAGTGGTTGCTTAGCCATCCCCAGCCCCCAAGACACTCCAGCACATTGGGAATGAGCACCTCTGCTTGAGTACCTCCAAGGGGTCTCCTATGCTTATTTGCATACCTCCGGTAACAAGCAGCTCACTGTCCCCACTGCCATGGTTGGATGGTACTGATATTAGAAGGTTCTTCCTGTATGAAGCAAAAGTTTGCCCTGCCATTTACTTAGCTAGGTCTTGATTTCATACCTTCCTTATCACCCAAATGTATATCTTTGCTTTCACAATAGTCACCTTGAGAGATCAGGCACTTACTCTGAAAATGTTGTGACTCAGAATTTGGATTCCCCTTTGGGATCTGTATTTGGAGCCAAAGTTAGATCATTTCCATCCCCTGTATGTTGGTCCCCTTTGGTTATGATGTTGCCTTGTTTGTGACCCCAACTGTGTTCCACCAACCAGTGAGGCCTTTTGACCATTTTTGGTTGGGAGATGAAGATTCATTGCCTGAGGAGATCCAGAGCAAAGAGAAGGTCTTGGAAGGCATTTTGCAAGAGGAGCCTTGTGTAGTGTCTGATCTGTCATGCTGCCCTTGGAGTAAGTGCCCAGGCCTGAAGATGCTTCTCAAGAGGGTGGCCTTCTCTTGTGGTGTTGTGTCTGTCCTAACTAGTCTGTGGGCCTTCCTGAGGTGTGATGCAAGCAAGAAGCTCCAAGTCATTAGTTTCCGGAAGGTAATAAGCCTCACAGGCCTCCAGACTGCATATTACGATTCATCTCTGGAGTGAATATGACTTCCTTAACGGGGAAGAGGCCCTCAGACAGACCAAGGAAGCCTGATGGCACAGACGTCCACAGAAGGTAGATCAAGGGGCTTCCCACAGTGACACCCTGTGTATGCTGGGCTTCGGGCAATAAAGGCCTCTCCCTCTGTACAGTAGGACCCAGGAATCTCTATGACAGCTGCCCAGGCCACCGAGTCAGTGATACTCTGGAAATTCCCTCAAAGAGAATCCAGTCCAGACTAGGCAACATGTGGTCACAGCAAAGGAATTAGAGGAAGAAATCTCAACAATTACTGCCCTTTTTTCTCCATAAAACTTCTCCTTCTTTTTGGTGCTTCCTAATTCAAGCAGCTTGACTTAGAGAAAGTGCAGAACATGTGAAGCCACTAACATGCGGTGTGACTTTATGCAGGTCATGCATCTCACTGAGCCACTTCTGTTTCTTCATCTGCGAAATGGGCATAACAGTAATACATAACTCTACTACCTCACAGGGCTGTTGTGAGGATCAAATGAAATAATCTATGTGAAATAAATGATAAACAGTTACTACCTGTGTTTGTTCATAAGGGAAAAAACCTTGTTCCTCCTTCCTTGTGATTTGGTTTGGTTTAGTTTTTTGAGACAAAGTCCTAATATTTAACCCTGGCTGGCCCTGAACTCATGATCCTTCTGCCTGAGCTTCCTGAGTGCTGGGGATTCCGGCATGTACCATCACACCTGGCTAAAACCCCAGTCTTGAATCAGATTCATGCAGATTTGAATCCTGGCTTCATCACATGCTGTGTAACCTTGGCCGGGTAGCTGGCTTCTTCCTCATTGAGTAACAGCCCCTACCTCCCAGGGCTATACAACTTAAGTGAGTTAGTCCATGTGGAAATTCCAAGCTGGGCCTGGCTTACAGAGATCAGTAACTGGCTCTTGGAGGAGGTAGTTGTGGGAACAAAGAGTCTAGAAGGGCACAGTTAAACAAACCGTTACAGGGCACCGGATGTGTGCCTCCAGAAGGTACATATACCCTGGAAGAGGCCAAGAGCTTCACACCGTGCTTCGGGAACTTCAGGAGAGAGAGATTTTCTCAGAAAGGGCTTTATGGATGGTCCAATGGGGCCCTTGAGGGCAGGTTGGATACTGACAGAATAAAAAAGGAGTGCACTATGAACTCAGCAAAAAAAAAAAAAAAGAAAAGAAACATGGCTGCCAGGCAGAGAGGGCGATTGAGGATGAGTGTGTTCTCATAGCCACTGCGTGGGGCAATGACAGGGACAGGTGGTGTGCTCAGCACAGTCTGACATGCTCAGCCATCTCAGCAAAAACGTGAGAGGGAACATACGGATGCACAGGTGTCGCAGCCCAGTGGGGAGGACAGGCAGAGTGCATGTGGAGCACAGGGACGTGCTGCCTGTGGGCCGCCCACCCCTTGCATGAGACCGAATAGTGATTGCACCGAGACTCAGCTTTATACCAGTGAAGTCCTTGTCCCAGCAAAAGCCAGCTGAAGAGGCAATTCCAGATGCACAGCAGCTTGTCAGCTCTCTGTCCAGTCCCAGATGTAGTCCCACACGGGCAGAAGAATGGTCAGAGTGCTAGAGGGAACTATTAAGGCACCTTGGTATGGCCACCTTGAGAGTTCTGCCCAGGCCAGGGTCCCTGCATGCTTAAAGGCCAGGCACTCTGCTGTGATCTTATACCATTAAGATCACTAAAAGCCATTTGCCCTTTTATAAAAGACCAAACCTCATGACCCTGTTCTACTTGGGAACGGAGCCCACTGGGCAAGGGTGGCCATGGTCACCCCTTGCCTACATCTCAATGCTCAATATAGCCCAGCAGCCCATGATGCAACCTCCTGGTTTTATAAACCACTGTGTGGCCTGAATTACAGCATTTGTGTAACTGCCCATTTGTTCACTCCAACCCCAGCTTCCTTTTACAAATTACTCCTAAAATAATCTGTTGCAAATGGGTCCTAGCAAAGGTCAGCACCAGCCTACCCCTTCCTGGCTGCAGTCTTTTCACACTGGCCAGCTGCGTCTGCCCGGATCCGGGGAGGCTCAGGACCGATGGGGCGGTTGGCAGAGAAACAAGGCCCTGTGATCATCCTCTAGAACAAAACAACCTTGAAAACAGATGCATCAAAGTGAGGGCTGGGCTGGTTTCCAGGCCTGCAGAGTCCTGGCGTTAGCAACGCCATCTTCCCAGCCAGTCCAGTGCCCTCTGTCTCCTCCAGAGCCTTAGGGCTGGTGTGGCACCAGCAGAGCTGCAGAGACAATCTGGTGACACAATTACCCATTCTGGGATATAGGGACCAAAGGGCCACTGAGGAAAAATCTGACTGATCTCAGGATTACTGTGCACCCATAGCACCCAGGACCCCACAAAAGATGGCAAAACAAGCTTTAAGACGAGATTGCCATTACCCGGCTCTTCTTGGCAGCACCTCTCAATCTAGTATACCCGACGGTGCTGGGCCTCAACTTTATACACAGTATGCAGGGCACTGCAAAGCCTTTGTCACCGTTTCCCAGTCAGGTGGCAGCCCTAGAGCGTTCCCGCCCATTCTTCTTATGCCAGGTCTGTCCCCAAAGCCTGAATTTCCTTTTAGTGGGAATTGGACACAGGCCAGCTGAGCCCCATTTGAAATCCTCTAGAGATCAGGCCAGCTAAAAAACAAAGGGTACTCTCTGTCCAACCCCAATTAGTTCACTTTATAAATCTTGGATTTGCTTAATAAACTCCCTTTAGTAACTTACAGGTCAGCAAACTCTTCACATCTATAGTTTCCTTTCGCAGAACAGAACCATACACCATGCCATTTCACACTTGGGTCTGGACTTCCCTTTACTAGCTTGTCTTCTACCTTAGTTACTTTTCTCTCTCCTTGTTGAGACAAAATACCTGACACCCAAAGTTAGGGAAGGGAAGGCTTATAGTCCATACTCAGTTGGCTCCAAGGCAAAATGACATGGCTGAAGGGCAGCAGTTCATGGCCATTTCTGTAGTAAAGTGCAAATCAGGCAAAAGAGAGAGAAGACAGACATTCTTCCCGCCTTTACACTGTATGCTGGCTCCACCCCTGGGTGGATGTAGCACCCATACCACTAATCTGAGCACTAGACAACAAACCAATCACAAACTAAATTTGTCCACATCCAGGATTGTGTGAGGCTGTGGGGGCATCTGAACAGAAACCATACATCTGCATAGCAAACATCTGTTTATTCAGCCCCACCCTGCATAAGCCTTGCCTTCTGGCTCCACCAAGCAGGATTGGTCCCCAACCACCACCACCCCGCCCCTGGCTCCCGCTGCCCTTCCCATACCTGAAGAAGACTTTATCACCCAATTGCAGTTGTTCGCAGGCAGTGTGGTACTGGTAAATATTCAACGACCAGCTCCCTGGGGGAAAAGGCCTGATCTGAAACATGAACCAAAGCCCATCTCTAAGTATGCTCACTGTGGTTTACTTCAAACCTCCAATGTGATATCACTGATAAACTGATAAGAGAGGGACATAATGGTCTCTGGAGGCTACTGAGCCACTCCAGCACACCTCTGTCTCCATCAGTGAACTAAGTGAATGCTTGTAAAACCACGGTCTCTGCCTTGCTCTCTGTATCCCGGTGTCTCACACACAGAATGTGCCTTACACACAGAAGGTGCTCAATATGTCTGAGAGGCCTTTGCCCCAGACATGTAAGACATTTCTGGCTCCATATATCCTCTCTTGCTCAAAAGTATTGCTGAGACTTTTTTTCTGTAGCCCAAGGAAAAATATCCAAAATTCCTAGCTCTTTACAGACAGCCATTACCCTATTAAAGTGGGTTAAACAAAGCACAGATTCTGGAGTCAGACTGCTGTCAGATCAAATTCCAGCTTTGCTACTTAATGACGTGCAACCTTCAAGTTACTTAACCTTTCAGCTTGCTCATCTGTAAAGAACAGATAAAACTTGTTGCATAAAGCTATTGTGAGGGTTTGATAAGGTAATACTCTATAACTTTTGGACAGTGTCTGGAGAACAGTAAGTACCAACTGTTGGAAATTATTATTCCTTTTATGACAATGACTTTATGTCTTCAACTTTCATTGCTGTTCTTCCTGCCTGCTGTCCTCAGTGTCTCCTGCATCATCCATGGAGGTTTCTACCTTCTGACCACTGCCCAAGCCACTCACACCATTGGAATATTCCACTTTCTCCTCTTCAGTGACTGATGTCCTGTTCATCCGCAGTGGACAGCCTCCCCAGCCCTCATGTGCCCTTTCAGAGTCCTTCCTCCTCCACTCTTCCCTTGCCCATCATTGGCATCTCCTTGGGTGTGAAAAAGAACAGATCCCATTATACATTCTGTATATAGCCTGGATGTTTGTGTCCTCCTAAAATTCATTTTGAATCTTAACCTTCAAAGTGAAGGTATTTGAAGGTGGTACCTTTGGGAAGTGACTGGGTTGAAGGTGAAGCCCTCCTGGATGAGATTAGTTCCCTTATAAAAGAGAGTCCAGGGCCGGGGATATAGCTCAGTGTCACAGTGCCTGCCTGGCACTTGCAAGTCCTGAGTTCAATTTCTGGTACCCACCCTCCAAAAAACAGCCCAGAGAGCTCCCTTGCCATTTCTACTAGGTAAAATGCAATGAAAAGATGCTCATTTATGACCCAACAAACCAGCTGTTATGTACTGAGTGATCCCTAAAGGTCCATGTACTAAAAGCTTAGTTCCCTGAGTGGGGCCATTAAGAGATGGTAAAACTTTTAGAAACTTCCGGGAGAACATGGCGGACAGATAACAACAACTACCGGAGGCTCTCTGAAAACTAGGCTCAGAAGCCAGGTATGGTGCAGACTAAAGAGACATAAGCAGGTGGAGTTATGCTCTGCTGACTCAGGAACGAACTCGGCTGAGAGAAACCAACTTGGAATGCAGTCCTGGTGCTAAAACAGGAACAGAAAAGCCTCGCTGCTGAGGCTGGACCCCACGCCATTTGGGTTTCCCGCCGCGCGGTGGCTGGCTGCCTCTACGTCGGCTCGGCAAGGAGAGAGACGCACGGAAACTCTGAGAACGGGAGTCTGTGAACGGAGTCGAAAACAGGACAGGCAGGGAGGCATGTTCTGACTTGTGGCGAGGTGAGTGAGAGAAACTGACACTCCACCACAGTTTGACTCCAGCGGACTTTCTGGGCCCGGGCAGTCCTGCGGGAGCAGGGCGCCCTGGCGACTCCAGCCACACATTCCCCTGTCGGGCGGGATTGGTGAAAAGTGCCTGGCCTGCGTGACGCTGCCGGCGGACCCCGTAGGCTGGCCCAACCCAGATCCCAGAGCCTGACGGAGGCCGGGAGGGGCGGGCCCCCGCGTAGGCTGCCTGGTGTGCAGCAGTGAGTGGAAACACCTAACCGGCGCAATTCGATCAGGCTGTGGCTGACAGAGAGAGAAGCTAGGCCTCTCATATAAGCTTGCATATATAAGGAACAGAGAATATGGGAAGAGGCAGCAACAAGAAAGGCTCCTCGGCCCCCAATTCTGAGAAACAGGCAATAACAGACACCGCACCATTACACATAAGGCGCCATATAGAGAGCCTCATAGACCAATTCAGGAATGAAGTTATCAACGACCTGAAGCTAGAAGTATGCAAAATAGTTAGAGAAATACTAAGCACCACCCAAGAAAAAACAGATGGTGGAATGGAAGAACAGAAAAAGAGGGGAGAAGTGTTTGATGGAGAAAACAGGGAAAGCATAGAATACATGAAGCAGGTTCAAAGGGACTACCAAGAAACTAAGAAGTCTATTGAAGACTGGCATAACAGCTTGAAAGAAACTAAGGACAGACTATCTGAACTGGAGGGCAGAATTGTAATATGGGAGAATGAAATGAAAAACTTCTTAAAAATAACAAAGAAACAAACAGCAATAATACAAAGACAAGAAGATGATAAGAGGAGCCATAACTTAAGGATTAAGAACATAAAAGAAGAAGTAGGGACACAAACAAATGAACTACAAAAGCTACTCACAGAAATAATCCAGGAGAATTTTCCTAATTTAGCAAAAGGTAAAGATACTCAGATGTATGAGGATACAGGACCCCAGCCACCTACAACCCAAACAGAGCAACACCCAGGCATATAATAATAAAAATTCCAGAAATTCAATACAAGAACAGAATATTAAAAGCTGTCAGAGACAAGAAGCAGACCACTTACAAGGGAGCACCCATCAGAATTACAGCAGATTTCTCTGCACAAACCATCAAATCACGAAGAGCGTGGGGGGAAATAATTCAAGCTTTGAAAGATAATAATCTCCAGCCAAGATTGAGATATCCTGCACAACTGTCCCTCGAAATTGATGGAAAAACAAGGTGCTTCCAGGATAAAGAGGAACTGGGGGAATTTGCAACCACCAATTCAACTCTACAGAGAGTATTGCAGGATATTCTAAAAAAAGAAAAATACAAAGAATCCAGAAATAATGGAGGCCACAACGAATGGAGCAGAGAACAAAGTGAAGAAGACAAACTGACAGCTACTGACAGAATAAGAGCTCAACAGAAATGAGGCAGAGAAGATTGGATGATAGGAACAGCTATTTTGGAGAAAATGACATCTTAATAGGTAATACTGATTTAGTATCATCTTGTTTTGAAGTCTCATCTAGCTTTTGTCCTTCTGTCTCCAATGGTCCAAATAGGTTGTATCTTACTGGATTTTATTATGTATGATAGTATAAGCAAAAACCTTTTAAAGACAAGGAGATTATACAGAAACCATTGTTCATTTTCTGTTAGTCGATTCTAAATACTCTGTAATGCTGTCATTCTCTTGAATGGTTTTACATTGTTTTGATATACTTAATGCTACAGTATATGAAGTTGTACTCAAGGATTTCAAGGAAAGAGATAATATGGTAACTACTTTTAGGTCAGGATTATCTGGTGGTGAAACACTATTCTGCTTAAATGGTTATGTTTTGATCTGTGCTGTTTCGTTGTTATGCCCTCTTTTATTTCAATCTCCACTCCATTATTTACTTTTTTATTTTTATCCTTTTAATTAAAGGAAAACAATAGCAGGATATATTATAGTAACCCACTTTGACTTTCCATTACCTCGATTTAAAGCCCTGTATTACTCTCACCATCTGGTTTTTAACTGATGTTCCCCCATTCTGTTTTGCTGGATAGTATCAGGTTCGAAAATTTAGGCATCAGCTGTGAAGATAATGAGATTCATTATAACGCCCATTCTCATTGACTTTTATCTATTTTTGAAGGCCTACAATGTCTCCAATGTTTTGGTTTTGTCGGTTTTATTCTTTACAGTTTTGTTCAATTGTATTGTAACTAACAATATAGGCAATTCTATTAGAGATAGCGGGAGGCATTATGGTAACCATTGTTGATCACCTTGTATTATGTTTTCACATTATCTATTATGTCCACCCTTTTGACTTGACCGATTCTGTTCTGTTATGTCACATTTGGTTTTACTCTCTTCCAAAAAAGTAATAAGAACCATGGGAGCAATGAAACCCAAAATGTGTAATAGTCATTGTACAAAAGAGAGGAAAAGAAAGTGCTCTGTACTATATAACTGCATGTATATTTAAGTGTATAAGATAGAAAATGATATCACAGAGTTTTATTGGATCATTGAACAGAACTGTTTGCAGTATCATTGATGGAATGTCCACTTTACAAGCTTTAATTTTGTGACTTGAACAATTATTTCTAAGATGACAATATGTAATCCATTAACTAGTAATTTCCTACTGTTCATTTTTTTTCTGTAAATCTGTATAACTTGTACCCTTTCCCTGCTTTTTTTTTCTTTTCTCCTTAAATAAAATTTAAAAAAAAATTTTTTTTGAAAAAAAAAAAAAAAAAAAAAAAAAAGAGAGATGGTAGAACTTTTAAAGGTAGAGGCCTACCACCTCATTGAGGGCAGGGCCTCAGTGGGGATTGTGGGATCCCAGTTTCTCCCGCCCTCTGTGCTTCCTGGATTAAGACACAAGCCCTTGCTCTTACATATGCTTCTGCCATGATGTGCTACCCTCATCAGAGACCCAAACCAGTGGAGCCCCCAGTCTTTGGCTAGAACCTCCAAAATTATAAGCAAAAATAAACCTTACTTTACTATGTAAGTAGTCTATGACAGGAATTTTGTTATAGTGGAATAGAAAACTAACTAATACACAGTCTCTCACTAGACAAATCTGTTTGTCCTTTGGAATTATCATCCCCTAAGAGTAGGAAATGAACTATTGTTTGGGGCTTAGGGTCATAATTCACTGATACAGCACTTATCTAGCATACGCAAATTCTTAAGTTTGATTGTCACTAACAAAAAAGAAAATGTTTTTAAAAAGGAAAACTATTTTTTCTTTCATTTATAACATACCCAACTTGTTCTATTTTGTTATAGCAGCAAGCATGAACTAAGATATTTACACACTCTATTAGGCACCTGCCATTTGCCAGGCCCAAGGATTCCTTCTGGGAAATCACAGATGAACCCTGAACATTCCCCCGTTGGCAAGCTGGTAAAGAAGAGAGACAGGTAAGCAAATTTCCTAGACAGAGCGGCTCACAAAGATAGGATGGCCAGGTTCAGCAATAGCCCCTCAATGTATGCACCACTTACAAGTTTACAAAGTATTTACTTGCTTATCCTTACTAAGAGGGGAGTCAGATGGCAGGTAACACTACTAACCCTCCCATGAGTACAGTCAGAAAGCTTTTGTGAGGATAAAAGTTGGTGTCCCCTCTGAAAGAAGCCACACAGAAAAAGCTTTCTTTCCTAAAAGGAAACTGAAGCTTAGGAAGGTGGAATTGTCCATGGTTGCACTGCATAGAACAATAGCATTTGGCACATACGAGGCCCTTGGCTAATGTTAAGTGGAATTAAATGTCATTTAAACTAATCAGCCAAGTTGAGGCAAGAACCCATTCTGAAACATCCATAATGATTATGTCCACTCAATCGTGAGACCAAGGACAGAACCATGCTTTATGTGCCAGAATTCTGATCCTGACTTTTACAGTTACGTTCCAGGTGACTTTGAACAAATCCTTTCACTGTCTCAGGACTGGCTGAAAGCTTCCTCCGCAAAATGTAGCACGGCAGAGTAGAGTTCTGCCAGCTGGGTAAATGGTGACCTTCCTACCTGTGAAAACATACTGAAGAAGGCCAGAAAATCCATGATAGAGGTCTCATAGGGTCATAGGACTAGCCCCTCGTGTCTTCTATCACACTTTCCTCTTGTAACAGAAAGCTGTGAGCATGTTGCTTAGTGACAGAGCAGTCCTATGATTTCTGTATTTTCCATGGTGAAATACTAGACTGTATTAAATGCTCTTGGGATAAAGTAGCTCAGTACTTAAGTTATAAGCAGAGTCACTCAGATGGCAGGTCATACTACTAACCCTCCCTCAATGTAGTCCCAAAACTTTTGTGGGTCTGAGAGGTGGCGCACAGGGTAGATGAGCTGAGTCTCCCTGTCCCCTCCCCAATTCCTGAGCAGCCCTTATTGGTTGTTGAGGGGAACCTAGAGGGACTTACCAGAATGTGACATTCATGGTTATTTTTTGAGACAATCTAAGAATGTTGTGCTAGAAGGAAATTAACCAAGCCTCAAAGGTAGAGAGAAAGCCTGGCTTTGAGTCAAGGAGTGCAAGTCCAGGACCTGTCTCTGCTGGGGAACCTTAGCAAGCAGCATCAGCTTTCCCAGTCTCAATGACCTGCACTCTCTACCTCAGGCGTGAGAAGGGTGGGAGGGAAAATGCACACAGAGGCCCAGCTGCCTCCTATCTGCCCTCTTGCTCCTTCTCTCTCACTGGACAGAGCTCTCTTGAAGCAGGGACCTCTCTATCCCCAGTCTCAGCTCACTTTTGTTGATTGAGTAACTAAGCTTCACTGCTCTGTCCCAGGGGAAACAGGCCCAGAGAGCAAGAGAGGCTTGCCTAGTCCATGTCCAGTCCATGTCCAAAGAGGATCCAAGACTAGGATCAAGAGCCCCTGACTCCCAGCCCTTTTCTCCCTCTCCTGCTACACCTTGACCATGCAAACCCTCTACTTTCAAACCTTTCTTCTTTTAACACCTGGATTGTAACAAGAACTCAAAGCTCTGGGCTCATTTTACAAAGTTTCACTAAAAGCCCAAGGCGGGTCGGTCTAAGCAGACGTTTAGATCCGTTTCCCAGTCATGGATTTAGCTAGCTCTGCCAGCGCTAAGCCTCAGTTAGGATGACACTTCACCACCCTGCTTCTCTGCATAAATCTGAAATACTGAGCAGCAAAGCCTTGCCTGCACCCCTTGCTGTAGATCCTCACTGCCAAAAGTCAACAAGCAGGATATACTATCTCTTGTCAATCCCAAGACACACATTTTTCCCAAATTCCAGCATCTCTGAAATCCAAATGAGTGTTAACAATTGATAGTATCTAACAACTATAATGACAGCTTTTATTCTTATGTGGTGGAACATAAACTTGTATCTTGAACAAAATAAAAGATAATAGAAAATGGGGAGATCTTTTTCAAGTAGGAAGAGGTCAAGAGATGGAGGGAGGAGGAAACAGGTGAGAAGAAAGGGGATGAAGAAAGGAATTAGGAGACATTATGTACATGTACTAACTTCACACAAGGAATGCAAGCATTATGCACTGCAAACATGCACAAAAATATTTTTTAAAAAATATTTTGGGGCTGGGGGTTTAGCTCAGCGGCATAAGCGCCTGCCTTGAAAGCAGGCAGTCATGAGTTCGATCCCTGGTACTGATAAAAAGGAAAAAGACCAAAAAAAAGAAAAGAAAAGAAAAAATATTTTTCAGGGGGCTGGGGATTTAGCTCAGTGGCATAAGCACCTGCCTTGCAAACAGGCGGTCGTGAGTTCGATCCCTGGTACCGATAAAAAAAGAAAAAGACAAAAAAGAAAAGAAAAAAATATTTTTCCAAGAGAAAAAAAGAAAGAAAGAAAATAAATTGTCTTAGATGGAATGAAATCCAGCATTAGCCAGCTGGGACAGTGTTAGTGCAAGTGAATACATTGTTTCTCTTGCTCTATGTAGACCCCAGAGGCCTGCTTCCTTCTGAGCTCATTGTCCCCCATCCCACCGATAAGGAAAGTAGCCAGGGTCTCTTGGTTATCTGCAAGCCAAGCCACACCTCAGGAGAAACCTACCCTGCCCGCCAACACCTTGATCTCCAGAATTGTGGGAAATAAATTTCTATTGTGTAAGCAGCCTTGTCAGTCCAAGGTATTTGTTATAGCAGCCCTGCAAACAGTGAAGTCGCTGGGGTCAGCAGAATCCCCAGGGAGGAGCTGAGCAAGGGTACTGCACCTGGACTGCCAGCACCGTGAAAGAGGGTCCAATCCTGGCACATGAAGGACCCATTTAGCAGTACGGTGAAGCGAGAGAGGATGTGACTGGAGCTTGTTTATGGCTTTAATTCTCTAGGGCCTGGTGAAACTTGTGTTTTTTGCTTTACTTCAGACAAACCAGAAAAGGATTCCTCTCCAAGGACTCCCCCACTTTATGAAAGAAGGAAGACGACCCACTTAATAAATTCTGTCCAAGTTGACTCAGCGTCCTGCTGGCCAGAACCCCAGTTTGGGTTTGAGTGTTTTGTTCTGCTGTTTTTGAAGGACTGAAACAGCAAAATATATCCCGAGATTGTTCGCCTGTTTTTCACTGTGCCGCATGACTTGCAAACTGGACTGCCACACCTCACCCTCCCACCAGCACTCTCAAAGAAGTCCTCTTTGGGGTAAAATGTAAGACTTAATTAAGAAAGGCTCAAAGATGCAGGGACACTTTTTCCAAATGCTCCATGCCCAGATGGGATGGTATTAGAGACCGCAATGCTAGGAGTCAGTAGTCCTGGGTCTGACCTTTGCTCTCACTTGCTGTGTGTTATGGACAGGTCGTTTGCCTCTCTGGACATTTTCCCTGTGTGTGGAGCAGTAGAGACAGTTACTCATTCACAACCCTGAGCAAAGGACTTCCACAGACAGGCACTGTGGTGAGGGCTGAGAATCTGAGGCATGAGTTCAGAGTCAGATCTGTTTCAAGAGATCTATGGCTGGGGATTTAGCTCAGTGGCATAAGTGCCTGCCTGGCAAGCATAAGGTCGTGAGTTCAATTCCTGGTACCTAAATAAATAAATAAGAGTGCTCCTCCTAGTCCAGGGCTGGGGACAACTAGCAAAGAGAACAAATCAGAGAGGGGCAACCTTTCTTCTCTAGTTGGAGAAGTGGTTGACGTCAGAAGGCAACATCTGTGCTGGACTTTAAAGGGCAAATGGAGTTTGCTAGAGCCAGAACTTGGGAAAGGACATTCCAGAAAAGCAGTCTCAGCAACTTGAAAGAACAAGGCCAACTCCAACAGGAGTTGAAGTGTTTAGGCAGACTGCCTGGCCTTTGGTCCTGGCTCTACCACTAGCTGGCTATATGACCTTCAGCAAATTATTTCATCTCCCTGAACCTAATTTCATCCTTACATAAACAAGAGTAATAAATATATTCACCTTATTAGGTTCTGTGGGAAGTGGATGAATCAATGCATATAAATGGGGGTGTCTGCCTGTTACCTAGTCAATGGATGGTAATTATCTGTATTACTATAATTTTCTGCAGTCTAGGCTCAAGATAATTAGCTTTTTAAAAAAGTATTCTGTGGGCTAGGATGTAATTCAGTAGTAGAGAGTGTGCTTATCATGCATGACACCCTGGGTTCAATGTCTAGCGGAGAGAAAAAAAGAAGCAAGAGAGATAGGAAAAGGAGGGGGGAAAGAGAAGGGAAGAGGAGGAAAGGAAGAAGAAAAGCAAGTATAACACACTGGAACCAGATTATGTGCATTGAGTCACTGGCTGTTTGTTATCTGGCATTGGTGATAGAATAACGAATCAGAGCCCTGCCCTGCCTCTAAGTAACTGCCCCTCAGATCACTGAGCGTTGTGGAGGGAAGAAAGACACAGCAGCATGCAAGGAGTCCAGTATGTGAGGTTATCATCACACTGCAGTAACATAACAGAAAAGGTGCCTGCCCTGATGGAACTTGTGTTGAAATCTGAGCAGATAACACCTGTGCTCCTCAGAATTCCACATGGCACAGCTGTGGCCAGACTTGGACTGGCAACATGACATTCCCCAGGGGTCAGACATAACCAAATGGAAAGCAACAATGAGAACAACACAAGCAAGAACATCTTTATAAGGAAAGATCTGGTCCTCTGCAGGCTGGAGGACTTGCTGTCCACTCCATGCTGTTGTGTGCAGTTCATGCAGACTGCTCTGAATTCCAACCCCACAGGTATAGCCAAAGAGACCCAGACGGCCTTTCACCTGCCTGGGTGAGGCATATCTTTCACAGTAATATTCTCTATTGTAGTTAGCTCTTCTCACAATTGTCACACAGAAAGTCATCAGTACCTTAAAGGAGAGATTTGTCCTCCCATAAGGAAATGATCTTATCACTTCTAGCCTAGAATATTTAGTCCTCTATGAAAATAGATAATAAACTGATTGTAAAAGAAGCTATAATAATCCTTTTTTTTTTTTTTTTTGGTCTTATTGAGATAAGGTCTTGCTGTGCAGCAGGCTGGCCTTGAGCTCCCTTTTGTAACCCAGGCTGGTCTCAAACTTACAACAGTTCTCCTGCCTCAGCTTCCCAAGTGCTGGGATTATAGGCATGCACCAGTATATCCAGCTCTTTTGTTTTGGTTGTTTGGTATTTTTTGTTTTTTGAGACAAGGTCTTGCTATGAAGTCCAGGCTGGCTCTGGACTCACTATGTAGCCCTGGGTGAGTACAGCAGCCCTGTGAGTCAACCACCTTCCAAATACAAGACTTTGGGGGCCATTTTAGATCTAAACCATAACCATAGGTGACTTCTGGGACATGTGCACTTCTTCATCTCTTCCTTCTTTCTGCTAGCTGGAATAGTAGAAGTGTGGCAGAAGCAGTCATCATCGATTAGGGTATGAAATCCACAAGCTGAGGATGGCAGAGCTGCAACAGAGGAGGACTCTAGGTCACTGGCATCATGGAATCCTGTGTCCTGGGTCATTTCTACACTGTGCTCTGTAACAGAGAATAAATGTTGTCTTAGTCAGTTTGAGCTACTATAACAAAAATATCATAGGCTGAGTGACTTTAGCAACCTGTATTTCTTATAATACTAGAAGCCAGAAAGTCCAAGATCATAGTTCTGACAGATCCAGTATCTGAAGCTGGCCCACTTCTAGGTCTCCAGACAATATTAATCCACCAATCCTATAATGTGGACTTCTCATGACCTCTTGAAAGCCAAGAAGAAGAAGAAGAAGAAGGAGAAGAAGAAGAAGAAGAAGAAGAAGAAGAAGAAGAAGAAGAAGAAGAAGAGGAGAAGGAGGAGGAGGAAAAAGAGGAAGAGGAGGTGGAGGAAGAGAGGGAGGGGAGGGGGAGCAGCAGCAGCAGAAGTAACAGAAGCAGAAGCAAAACTACAACAAAATTTGAAACTACATCAATCAGGGGGCAACAATGGTACATACCTTGCACATTGTTAACCCCAAATCATTTACCCAGAGCATAAGACATCTATATTTAATTGTCTCAACAATACCTGCACAAATCTTTCTCTTCAGTGAACTCTGAGAAATCAGTGTAACTATCTTAACTATTTTTAATATACATATACATATACATGTACATATACATATACATATACATTTTTTCAGCTTCTCACACTTATGGAACAATAGAGTGTTTACACACATGAATATTTAGTCTGTACTATAGTCCACTATGGAATAAAGGGCTGGGGGCTAGACATTGGGGAAAGATTTTATCATGTTGCAATGAAAGATTGGGAAAGGGGGTATTAGAGACATAGGCAATTTGATTAAAATATTTCCCACTAAGCCCAGAGGTAGATGTCCAGAACTTACTTCCATGGTGTCAGTTAAGTATCACAGGCCTGGTACAATGTATAGTACTTCCTCAAACTATCCTAAAGACCCAAGGGCTCAAGTGTTCTCAAAAGGGGGCCTTAGAGTGCAAAGAAACTCTTGCTTCTGTACCTGTTGTGATGAAGGTGGGTTATTGATTTGATTGGCTTTGAAAGTTGCACAGGAGATAAGCACACTTCTGGACCTGTCAGGGTGGGTGATACAGCCATTACTTTGGAGTAATAGCTATTTGATGCTATCTCTGCTCTGCTTCCCGGCCACCATGAACTAAGCACCTTTGTTTGGTTTGGTTTGGTTTGGTTTAGCTTGGTTTTTGTTTTTGTTTTTGTTTTAAAGACAAAGTCTCATTGTGTAATTCAGGCTGGTTTTGAACTCACTGTGTAGACCAGAGTGGCCTTAGATTCACTGTGATCCTCCTGCCTCAGTCTCACAAGTGCTGGGATGACAGGCGTGCACCACCACACTTGACCTAAACAGTTTTGTTATACCACACTCTTCTACCATGCTGTTCCTATATTGGAGCCAGTTGACTGTGAACTGAACCCTCTGAAATCATGAACTAAATCTCCTTTAAACTATGAACCTCCCCTCCTTTAAACTGTATCAAAAAATTAATCCCAACAACAGGAATGGTGGCCAATTTGGTACCCAACCCTATACTACAATTTCAGTGTAAATATCAGTGCTATTGTAGATAACATTTAAGCTAGGACTATGGCACACACAGCACAGTAGGATCATCATCTGCCTGTACACCCCATTCCTTTCTGATCTGCTGGTCAGGCCCAGGAAGGTATATGGGAATCTTTCCTCATAAATTTCACTCATTTTCTTGATACATCCAAGTGTGCCATATCTTTCCAATTATTCAAGATCTAGCCCAAGGAGCCCTTGCTCCAGGCACCAATTCCTTTAGCTCCATATCTGAGCTACTATTGTTATTGTTAACAATAACACTGACAATGGGGCTGGGGATTTGCTCAGCGGCATAAACACCTGCCTTGCAAGCAGGCAGTCATGAGTTCGATCCCCAGTACCGATAAAAATGAAAAAGACAAAAAAAAAAAAAAAAAAACACTGACAATGATGATTAAGCTATTACCAAGAAGCAGGCACGGTGCTAAGCTGTTTACAAACATACTCAATTGATTCTCACAAAGACCTCTGAGACAAGTGTTATCTACATTCTATAAATGAGGAAATAGGCTGAGGGAGGTGAAGGAATATTTCACCTCCCAAGGTGACCCAAAGCTCAGAGAGTTGGTAAATGACAGAGTCAGGATTTGAACCCAGATGTAGCCACTAATCATTTCCTGGTATTTTTTCCCATGGAATTGAGCACCACTTGCTTTTTAGTACTCCCTTGGCTCTTTACCTGAACTCTCCTCTCTCTTTTCTTTTCAAGACAGCATTTTACTTATGCAGCTCAAGCTGGCCTGGAACTCACTTTGTAGCCCAGGCTGGTTTCAGACTCTCAATGATCCTTCTGCTTCAGCCTCTCAAGTGCTGGGATCACAGGCATGTGCCACCACTCTCAGCCTTACCTGAATTCTCTTGGGGTGGATAACATCCCATCTCCACTCGAGTTCTGGTAGCCTAGTACTTTGGGATCATCCGAAGGAGGACCCAAGTGGCACAGTGCCTTCACTAGGGAATTTTTGGGGCTACTGGCACTGGGTTCTTTTTAAAGCAAGTGCTCCCTACAACTCAGCTGTTTACACAGGGTGCATCTTTAGAATTCCTGGACTCAGTCCCTGAATATCGATTGTTTGCAGGAACAAGTCAGCAATTTGTGGCTTCCGGACAATGGCTCTGTGTTCTGTTACAGAACTTGGCTTGTTTCCATGTCCATCATCACGCAGGGGACCAGCTTTGTCTGTCTTACCCTTTTACCTGGTGATCTGAAGCTATTCTGGTTGAGTCCTGTGATCAGGTCACCTGCTCCAACCCTTCAGTGTGGGAACCACAGCGTGGGCAGAAGGCCCACCTCTGCTACCAGAAAGATAAAACCCAAACAAAACTGTAGGTCTTGCTCACAGGAAGGATAAATATGATGCCTGTTTGTTTTTTACATTTTTTTACTTAATTTTTTTGTAGTGCTAGGATTGAATCCTGTGCTTCACTCATGCTAGATAAGTGCTCTGCCACAAAGTCACATCCGCAGTGTCTCCTGTTGCTGTTGTGTGTGTTTTTGTACTCTTTAAACCCAAAATGGCAATATCAATAAGCAGTCTGAACCACTGGGTGGGAAATAAACTAATGCAACCACTCTGCAAGACAAATTGGTACTGTTTATTGACTTTTCAAATGTGCAAACCCTTTAATGCAGCACGTCCAGTTCTAGAACTTTAGCTATTCTTGCACACTGTACAAAGACATTTGCTCTTTTATTATTTATAATACCAACAATGTTAGTAAAGCAAATGATCATCAGTTAGAAATGTATTAAATAGATAAATTATTGTTTAACCACACAACAGAACTATGCAGCCATGCTTAAAAATAAGTAATTCTGTACATGCTAAAATGGAGCATTCTCTAAGACATTCTGTTAAATTTAAAAAGCAAGGGACTGGAAATGTAGTCAGTAGTTGGGTACTTGCCTGACATACATGAAGCCCTGAGTTCAATTCCCCAGAACTCCAAGACTGCAAGGATAAATAAATAAAATTTAAAACAGCCCGCAGGGCTGGGGATATGGCTCAGTGGTAGAACTCTTGCTTTGCATGCAAAAGGCCCTGGGTTTGATCCCTAGTACCAAATAATAAATAAATAAACAAATAAGGTTCAGGACCACTAAAATCTGAGTGTAATAAAAAGTGGGTACATTTGCATGCATGTATGTGTCCATGTGTCTGTGTCTAACTATTCAGGAGGCTGAGGCAACATGATCACTTTAACCCAAGAGTTTGGGGTCAGCCTAGGCAACAAAGTGAAAAACATCCCTCTTCCCTCCCATGACCTGGGTAGGATAGGGTGTGGGAATCCAACCCACAGCTTCGAGAATGCTAGGCAAGTGCTCTGCTATGGAGCTACAGTCACATCCTTATACCCTGTCTGTCCATCTGCCTCTGTCTCTCTCTCTCTCTCTCTCTCTCTCTCTCTCTCTCTCTCTCTCTTTCTCTCTCTCTCTCTCTGGGATACTAGAGACAGACCTACTCATACTCAGCGCCTTTGTACTGAGTCAGAGTCTCACTTAGTCACTGTGTAGCCTAAGTTGAGCTCAAATGTATTCTTCCTGCTTCAGCCTCATACAGTACTGGGATTACAACCATGCATGGGTTCTTATTTTATTCTGTTTTATTTAACTCTTTTCAGTTTTTTTAGACAGGATCGCATTAAGTAGCCCTGATACCAAATTTGTAACTATCCTGTCTCAGCCTCCCAAGTGCTAGGATTACAGAGTGTAACACCACACCTAGCAAGACCCTATCCCTTAAGAAAAAGCAAAAAGGACAAATTATTATTTTTATTTAAAAAGTACTGGGGACCAGGGATTTAGCTCAGTGGTGCAGCATCTGCTTGGCAAGTGTGAGATCCTGAGTTTGATTGTTGGTACACCCCTCCCCCCAAAAAATTGCTGGTAAAAATGACTGAAGTAGAGAGGTAGAGAAATGCTGTCAGTATAAATATAGTTTTAATGTGGGAAAATGATTTTTTGGACTTTAGATACTAATATGCACAGGAAATTTGTTGGTATAAAATCAGGTGAAAGTCTTTATTGTAGAAAGCTCCTCATTGCTCATTCACCAGCAAATATGTCCATCATAGCTAACACTGGCCTCAATCATAGGAGTATCAGGGATTTGAATGGAAGCCATTTAACTGTGACAAAGAAAAACCTACATTGACAGTCCTTTCAGAAGCACACAAAGACAAATCCTGGAGCTAACCCCGATGAATATAAGCAATGCAAAGAAATCCTAATCTGATTGCACCGAAGAAACTAACATTGAAGAGAAGCCCTTTGCTTCTCTTCTAAGCAAAATGTGAAAGCAATCATTACACCCAACTATATTCAAGTCTGAGAAAGAAGTTGTAGTGTAGTGAATACCTATAAATGTATACAATATGGAAAAGGTTTTAATTGTCATCATGATATTTAGATACATGAAAAATACAGCAATACATGGTGGCACACAACTGTAATTCCAGCACTCGGAGCTGAAGCAAGAGAATCACCAAGTGTGTAAGGCCAGCCTGGGCTATATAGTGAGATTCTGTCTCAGAAAACAAAAATGCAACAAAACAGATACATGAAAAAGCTCACACTGGAGAAGAACCCCATGTATGTAAACACTGTGCAAAATGTTTAACAACACTTCACGGAGTAATCATGAAAGGACTCACAGGGGAAAATCCTATGTATGTAAGCAGTATGGAAGAGCATTCAGCATCCACAGTGATTGTCTAAGACATGAAAGAACATACTGTGGAGAAGTCATGTATATAAATAATGTGGGGAAGCTTTCATTACAGTGATTGTCAAATATATGAAAGAATTGACACTGGAGAGAAACCCTATGTATATAAGCAATGTGGGAAAGCTAACAGCGCACACCGTAATTATTAAAGACATGCATGAACTCACACTGAGAGAAACTCTGTGCATGCAAGCAATGTGAGACATCCTTCAGCACACACTCTCACTGTCAAATACACACTGTAGAAATGCTGTGTGTGTAAGCAATGTGGGAATGCATTCAGTGCACATAAGTATCATCAAATACATGAAATAAATTACACCTGGGAGAAATACTGCGAGCAAACAAAATGAAAAATTCTTCTCTTACAGCAGCAAAGCATCATGCACATTTAAAAGTAAGAGAAGAAATTAGCCGGTTATATAAAGTGACTTATACTGACATGAATCAGTAAAAAAAAGCATGATACTAGCAAAAAAAAAACCAAAAAAACAAAAAAAACCTGAGGATGAATGGAACGGATTAGAAGATGCAAGGTGGGTTTTTAAAAAATACATAGCCAACTTATCTTTGAAAAGGGACTAAACACATTGGCTAAAAGGAAGATAGTCTCTTTAATAAATGGTGCTGGAAAAATTGGTTGTCCACATTACAGAGATTAAAACTAGACCATATCTTTCACCATGCACTACAATCAAAATCTATCAAAGATCTAAATATTAAAATAAAAACTAAATCTGGATGATAGAATAGGTAGACATTGGTGTAAGCAAGCCTTTATGAACAAAACTCCAATCTCACAGGAACGATCACAAAGAACAAACAATTGGGATCTCAACTTACTATTTTATGATTTTTTAAAATTTTTATTTAAAAGGAAAAAGTGAAAAAACAAAACAAAACAAAGCAGTGTAAGGGTACAAGTAATACAGAACTACAAAAAAAAAAAAAAAACGGTAAGAAATCACCAGTTAATAGATTACACATTATCATCTTAGAGATAGTTGCTCAAGTCACAGTATCAAAGCACACAAAGTAGACATTCAAACAGTAAGACTGCCAACAGTTGTGTTCAATGATCCCACCAAAAACATTAATATGGTCAACTATTTAATACCCTTAAACACACTTGCAGTTGTATCCTTTAGAGCACTTTTTTTTCCTCTCTTTTTTACAACAAAATTTACACATTTTGGGTTTTATTACTCCTTAGTTATTCTTACTTTTTTTGGAAGAGAATAAAGTCAAATACGGCAAAACAAAGCTATCAGTCAAAACCAAGGATAGACATAGTACATGATGTAAAAACAGAGTACAAGGTTATCAACAATGGTTACCATAAGGCCTCTTGCTTCCTTAAAAAGAATTGTCTATTTCATTAGGTATTATAAAGTTGAACAAAACAGTAGAGAACAAGACCAATAAAACCTAAACCTTATAAACAATACAGGACTTCCAAAGAAGATAATAGTCAAACCAGAATGGGGATCATAGTGAATCTTATTGCCTTCAAAGTAGTTGCCTATACTCTCAAACTTGATACTATCATACAGAATGAAACAGAGTCTGATTAGTCAAAACAAGATAGTGGGAGTATTACAGGACTTCAAATCAAGTTAATAGGAAATCAAAAAAGTTACTATAATATATCCTGCTAATTTTTTTGATTTTTCCCCTTAATTAAAAAATCATAAAAAATAACTAAATAATTTTTTTAATGAATAAGGGAGAGACTGAGATAAAAGAGGAGATAACAACATAACAATACAGGTCAAAGCATGACAGTTTCAGCAACCTAGTGCTTTACCACCAAATAACCCGACTTAATAGTAGTTACCATAGTGTCTTTTTCTCTGAAATATTTGAATATAACTTCATATACTATAGCTTCAAACATACCAAGTCAGTGTAAAACCATTCAAGTGGATGAAAGCATTGTAGGGTATTTAGAACCAGCTAACAGAAAACGAACAATAGTTTCTATATTATCCCTTTGCCTATAAAAATTTTTGTTTATACTATCACATATAATAAAATCCAGCAAGATACATCATGATAAAACCAGTGGAGACAGAAGAGCCATAGTTTGGTGGGGCTTCAAAACAAGATGATAGTAAGTCAGCACTAGCTATTATGATGAATTATTTTCTTCAAAATAGCTGTTCATTTCATCACAGGCAATAGTATCAAGCAGCCCAGAATAAAGCCATTCCAATTAATAAGTGAAAACTATATAAGGCTTCAAGGCCACATAATGGGGAATCATGATTACCACATACTTTTATATATTTGAATCATTACTTACATTAGGGAAACTATTCGGTATTCACACATGTGAGATTGATTTATTTCACTTATGAGTATGGTCTCAAGCTGCGCCCATCTATTGATAAATATCTCAATGTGATCCTTCTTTATAGCTGAGTAATACTCCATTGTATAGAAATACCATGACTTTTTTATCCATTCCTCAGTTGATGGACACTTGGGTTGTTTCCAAGATCTGACGATTACAAATTGTGCTGCTATAAACATAGGTGCACATATATCACTGTGGTATGATGCTTTCAGTTCTTCTGGGAATATGCCTAGAAGTGGAATAGCTGGAACAAATGGGACTTCCAATCCCAGCTTTTTGAGAAATCTCCAGACTGACTTCCACAAAGGTTGTACCAGTCTACACTCCCACCAACAGTGTAGGAGAGTTCCTTTTTCCCCACAGCCTCTCCAGCATTTGTTGTTGTTGGTTTTCTTGATCCTGGCCATTCTTTCAGGAGTGAGATGAAATCTCAGTGTGGTTTTAATTTGCATTTCTCTAATGACCAATGATGATGAACATCTTTTCATGTATTTATTTGCCATTTGTATTTCTTCATCTGAGAAGTGCATATTCATCTCAGATGCCCATTTTTGGATTGGATCTTTGAATTTTGGTGGTCTGAGTTTTTTTAATTCTTTATATGTTTTAGACAAAAGTCCCTCGTCTGAGGGACAGTTCACTAGATCTTTTCCCAGTTTGTGAGTTTTCTTTTCACTATGCTGGAGATTTCTTTTGACATGCAGAAACTTTCTAATAAGAGGTGGTCCCAGTTATTGATTCTGGGAAGTATTTCCCATGCGGTTTGAGTCCTGTTCATGAATTCTCTACCTACCCCTATGTCTTCAAGGTTTCTACCCAATTTGTCTTCCAATAGATTTAGTGTTTCTGTTTTAATATTCAGATCTTTGATCCACTTAGATTTTAATTTAGTACATGGTGATAGGCATGGGTCTAGCTTTAGTTTTTGGCAAATGGAGAGCCAGTTTTTCCAACACCATTTATTAAAGAGACTCGTTCTTCCAGTGAAACTGCTTGGCTCCTTTATCAAAGATAAGGTGGTTGAGTGTGTTTGTAGTTGTGGTTGTATCTTCTAATCTATTCCATTGATCTTCGGCTCTGTTTTGAGTCCAGTACCATGTTGATTTTACTACTGTTGCTTTGTAGTATAACTTCAAGTCAGGGATTGTGATGCCTCCTACCTTGCCTTTGCTGCTTAGAATTGCCTTTGCTATTCTAGGTCTCTTCTGGTTCCAGATGAATTTTAGGAGTGATTTCTCTAGATTTATAAGGTACGTTGACGGTATTTTTATTGGGATTGCATTGAATCTGTATAACAGTTTTGGGAGAATGGCTATTTTCACAATGTTTGTTCTTCCTATTCATGAGCAAGGGATGTCTTTCCATTTTCTGAGATCATCTTCAATTTCTTTTTTCAATGTATTATAATTTTCCCTGTGTAGATCTTTTACTTCTTTCATAAGAGTAATTCCTAAATATTTCATTTTTTTTTTTTGCTTACTAGTGTGAAGAGTGTGGTTTCTCTTATTTCCCTCTCTGTGATTTTGTTGTTAGTGTATAGGAATGCTATTGATTTCTGAGTATTGATTTTGTATCCAACTACATTACTGAATTTATTTATTATATCTAAGAGTCTTTCAATGGAGTTTAGGGGGTCTTCTATGTAGAGTATCATGTCATCTGCAAACAATGATAATTTAACTTCTTCTTTTCCTATCTTTACCCCTTTTATTTCTCTCTTGCCTAATTGCTCTGGCTAGTACTTCCAGTACTATATTAAATAGGAGTGGTAGTAAAGGACATCCTTGTCTTGTGCCTGATTTTAAAGTAAAGGCTTTTAATTTTTGGCCATTTGGTATGATGCTGGCTGTTGGTTTGTCATAAATGGCCTTTATTATATTGAGGTAAAGACCATCTATTCCAATTTTCTGTAAAGTTCTTATCACGAATGAATGTTGGACCTTATCGAAGGCTTTTTCTGCATCTATAGAAATGATCATGTGATTCTTATTTTTGGCTTTATTGATATGGTGGATTACATTTATTGATTTATGTATGTTGAACCATCCCTGCATTCCTGGGATGAATCCCACTTGGTCATGGTGTATAATCTGCTTGATGATTTGCTGCATCCTATTTGCCAATATTTTATTGAGGATTTTTGCATCTGTGTTCATTAGGGAGATTGGTCTATAGTTCTCTTTTTTAGTTGGATCTTTCTCAGGTTTTGGTATTAGAGTAATATTTGCTTCCAGGAATGACTTAGGAAGGATTGCTTCCCTTTCAATTTCATTGAATAGTTTGAGGAGTGTCGGCATTAGGTCTTCTTTGTATTTCTTGTAGAATTCTGCAGTGAATCCATCTGGGCCTGGGCTCTTCTTTGTAGGTAAGGACTTAATTACATTTTCAATTTCATTAATAGAGTTGGTTATTCAGCAGTTTTACATCCTCTTGATCTGGCTTTGGTACTTCATATGTTTCTAGGAATCTGTCTATTTCTTCTGTGTTATCAAACCTTTGAGAGTTGGGCTGGGCATTTAGCTAGTAGAGGTTTTGGAAATAGGTGTTGATGATCTTCTGTATTTCTATTGGGTCTGTAGTGATTTCACCTTTTTCATTTCTTATTGCATGAATTTGAGCTTTTTCTTCCCCTTTTTAAATAAGGTTGGCTAGGGGCTTATCGATTTTATTTATTCTTTCAAAGAACCAACTCTTTGATTCGTTGATTCTTTGGATTGTTTTCTTAGTCTCTATTGCATTGATTTCTGCTCAGAATTTTATAATTTCCTCCCTTCTTTTGGCTTTGGGCTTGACTTGCTCTTCTTTTTCTAGCTGTTTGAGGTGTAGCATCAGGTTATTTATATTTGTTCTGTTTTCCTGATGTGGGAACTCAATGCAATAAATTTTCCTCTGAGGACAGCTTTCATTGCATCCCACAGATTCCGGTAAGTTGTACCTGTATTTTCATTTTCTTGTAGGTATTGTTTAATTTCTTCTTTAAGTTCCTCTGTGACTGATTACTCAAAAGTCTGTTATTCAGTTTCCATGTGTTTGTGGGATTTTTGCAGTATCTTTTATCATTAATTTCTAATTTCAAAGCGCTATGATCTGATAACATGCAAGGGATGATTTCAACTCTTTTGCATTTGTTTAAATATGTTCTGAGAGCTAATATATGGTCTATTTTAGAGAATGACCCATTTACTGCTGAGAAGAATGTGTATTCTGATGTTGTTGGATGGAACATTCTGTATATATCTATCAAGTCCATTTGTTTACAGGTCTGGTTCAGTTCTTTCTTTGCTCATTTTCTGTCTGGTTGATTTGTCCCTTGGTATCAATGGTGTGTTAAGGTCTCCTATTACAATTGTGTTACTGATAATTTAAGTTTTCATTTCTGTTAATAGTTGTTTTATATAACTGGGTGCTCTGGAGTTTGGTGCATATATATTTAAGATAATTATCTCTTCCTCTTGGAGTTTTCCCCTAATGAGTATGTAGTGACCTTCTTTGTCCTTTATGATCTTTGTTGGTTTGAAGTTCACATTGTCTGCAAACAGAATGGCTACTCCTGCTTTTTCTGGTTTCCTGTTGCATGAAGTATTGTTTTCCATCCTTTGACTTTCAGTCTGTGAGTATCCTTCTGGGTTAGATGAGTTTCCTGTAAACAGCATATGGTTGGATTTTGTTTCTTGATCCATTCTGCTAGTCTGTTTCTTTTGATTGGTGCATTGAGACCATTTACATTAATGGTTATAACTGTTATATGCTGGTTTATTGTTAACATGTTATCTTTCTGCTGTTGCATCTTTATCTTTCTGTTCTGTTTAATTATCTGCTTTGCTTAGTGGTTTTTTTCCTTTGTGTATCTAAACTGTCTCTCAATATTTTTTGCAGGGTTGGCTTGGTATTCATGAAGTTCTTCAGCTATTCTTTGTCATGGAAGTATTGTATTTCACCATCAATTTTGAATGATAGTTTTTCAGGGTACATCAGTCTAGGTTGGAAATCATTTTGCTTTAGGATCTGGAATACTTCACTCCATGCTCTTCTTGACTTTATTGTTTGTGCTGAGAAGTCTGCTGTGATTCTGATAGGTTTTCCTTTATAAGCGATCTGTCTTTTCTCTCTGACAGTTTTTAATAATCTATTCTTGTGTTGGATTTCTGAGATGGTGATTATTATATGTCTGGGTATAATTTTATTTTGGTTATGACTACTTGGAGTTCTGTAGGCTTCACTGAACCTGATGTCGGTTTCTGATCTTATGCTTGGGAAATTTTCAGCTATTACTTCTTTAAATATCCTCTTGACATTCTTTATGTTGTCCCCTTCTTTTTCATTAATCCCTATCAATCTTATGTTATTTTTCTTTGCATCATCTTGCAGTGTTGAATTGTTATTTCCTGATTCCTTGTTATTTTTAAAAGATCTTTCCTTTCCTGTTCACTAGCTGCAACCCTGTGTTCAAGGTCTGAAATTCTATCTTCACTTTCATTGAGACGGTTTTTACAGCTTTCAGTGGAGTTTTTTATTTCCTGTATATCTCTGTGAATCTGCATTATGTATTGTTTGTTTCTTATATTGCTCATCTAGGGATTCTATCTTTTTGTTTAGTTCCTCCAATTTTTTAACTGTGTTTTCTTTAGATATATTCAGAATCTCTTTCATTTGTTTTATCATTTCTTTTTTTACCTGGGAGATTATTTCGAGTTTGAATTCCTTTAAAGCTTCCTGGAGTTGCTTGTTTATTTCAGTAGCTATTATATCCAATATTTGAGGTGTATGGCATATATTTTCTTCTATATACATCGCTCCTAGGGTTTCTTGAGATGGGCTGGAGGTTGAGGTTGTAATTTGGTCTTTCGTTTTGTCATTTTCCTATATTTCTGTGTTTCAAGTGTTATTCGAAAGCTTCCTCAGGGTCTGTTGGAAATCCACTTCTATGTTTGCAGCTCCTGGAACCAGTGGCCATCTTCTGCCTGTTTAGAACTCCATAGTTCCAGATAAGCTGGGCTCCAAGGACACTGTGTGCCCACCTGCTTGCTGGAAACTCCACCGTTCTCCGAGCGCAGCTGGAATGGGGAGGCAGATGTAGGCGCCTCAGACCCACTTATCCACTTCACTGCACCCGGAAGCCTGGAGGGTCCCAAACAGTCTGGACTTGGGGCAGAGTGCACTGGACACTTACTGCAGGCCACGGAACCTCTGGAACTGGTGATGCTCGCCTGCTTGCTGAGAAATCCACAGTCCTCCAGACACACGGGGAGGCGGATGCAGGCGCCCCAGATCCGCCCAACCCTTACTCTGCACCCAGACGGTGCAAGAGTCCCAAATAGGCTGGGCTCCGGGATAGTGTGCGCCCGCCTGCTTGCTGGAAACTCCACAGTTCTCCGCGCATAGCCCGGGATCTCAACTTATTAAAAAGCTTTTTCATGGCAAGGGAAACCACTGTAAGACAGTGTAAGACAACCCACAGTGTGGGGAAAAAATTTTGCCACTGTTTCTCAGACAAAGAAATACTATCTAGGGGCCAGGGATTTAGCTCAGTGGCATAAGCACCTGCCTGGCAAGTGCAAGGTCATGAGTTCAATCTTTGGTACCACAAAAAAAAAAAAAAAGAATTACTATCTAGAATATGTAAAGAATGCAAAAAAAGGACCCCCCCCATTTAGAGACCCAATCCAAAAATAGGCATCTGAAATAAATAGACACATCTCAGATGAAGAATATATGAAAAAAAATATTTAACATAACTAGTCATCCAAGAGATGTAAATTAAAATGCTGAGATTCCATCTCTGGAAAGAATAGCCACTATCAAGAAATCAACCAATAACAAATGCTGGTGAGGTTAAGGAGGAAAAGAACCCTGCTTCACTATGGTGGGAGTATAGACTAGTGCAACCACTGTGGACATCATTGTGGAGATTCCTCAAAAAACTAAAACTAAGCTAGACATGGTGGCACACACCTGTAATCCCACCACTTGGGAGGCTCAGGCAGGAGGATCGTTGTGAGCTAGAGACCAGCCTGAAATGCATAGTGAGACTTTGTCTCAAAAAGTAAAAAAACAAAGCAAAACAAAACAAAACCTAGAGGTTCCAACCCAGCTATTCCCTTTTTTTGGTATCTTCCTGAAAGAATTAAAAGCATCATACCACTGTAGATATGCACACCTATGTTTATAGCAGCATAGTTTGTAATAGCTATATCTTGGAAACAGTCCAAATGCCCATCAACTAGTGAATGAATAAAGGATGCCCAGGGCCAGAGATTTAGCTTAGTAGTACAGTGCCTGCCTGGCAAACATAAGGTCCTGAGTTCAATTCCTGGTACTCCCCCCAAAAAATGCCCAAAATTACTTTTGGTATTGTGTGTCTCTTTTGGTTCCAAATGAATTTTAGAATTGTTTTCTCTAGTTCTGTGAGATATGCTATTAGAATTTTGATCGCAACTGCATTAAATCTGTATAACAATTTTTGAAGGATAGGCATTTCCACTATATTGGTTCTTCCTAGCCAAGAACAAAGGATATCTTTCCGTTTTCTTTTCTTTCCTTTTTTAAAAAAGAGAACAAAACAATAAAACAAAACAAAATAAAACAATGGGAATTATATTGGATTTCAAAAATAAGACAATAGAAAAACAACCATAGTTACTCTAATGCACATTTTTATCCTCTAAATAGATGCTCAGACCCCAGATACAGGCATGCAAAGTCAATCAAACAGCACAACACTAAGTTGTTTCTTTCCTTCAGTTGCCATTGTCTCAGAAATTTCAGGTGTGTGGCTTCTAATTTTATCTATAACTATGTCTCCTGGACTTGTTCTGAGTGAGATACAGCCATGCAAAATTAATTAAACAATGGAAGTACTAAGTTGTCTCTTTATTTCAGTTGCTAACATTTCAGTGTGACCTCCTTGCCTCTAAGCTCACCGGGCTCACAGAGGGTAGGGGTGGGAGGAGTAGCTTCCCTTTCTTCAGGACTGTGGCAGTGGGCTCACCTGGAAGGGTGAATTGTTTCTTTTTTTTTTTTATTATTAGTACCAGGGGTCGAACTCATGACCACATGCTTGCAAGGCAGGCACTTAGACTCGCTGAGCTAAATCCCCATCCCCCAAATTGTTTCTTTCTAATGGATTCACCATTACATTTCTAAAGTTCTGAAATGTCCAACAGACCATGGCCCCTGCTGAGCCCCCTGGGTTCCTCAGCCATCAGGGAACATCAATGAGCAGCCACCCCTCACCTCTGCACCACTCTGGGACTCTAGGATCTGAGAAACCCAGGTATCTAGCCCAATTTTCTGCACTGCAGGATGGGCACCCAATGCCAGAAACACCTGGGACTCAGCAACTGGCTGATTCAGAGGAACATAGGAAACTGTCAAGATGAAGGAGTAAGGTGCAATCTTAGATCTCAAATCTGAGAATAAGTGCAGAAGACCAAGACACAAAAAAAATTAGAAGTCACACTCTGAAATTGTCCTCATCCCTTTTATACAAGGCCACTAGGACATTTTTGAGCCAATCTTGTATGTGCTTGGGAAATTCAGTCAGCTGAGAGTCTAGGCAGTGGGGGAAAATGGATTTGCAAGGACTGATGTAGTCCAAGAAGAAGTTGTGGCCTTTCTTGGTGCCCTCCAGGGTGCACTCTGTAGCAAAGAAGTGGCAGGAGGAGTCAATGGTCTTGTTATTACTGCCTACCTCCTCAAGCTCACCAATAGAGGTTAGGCAGGTGATAGGGTCCTGGCACATGCACATTGGTATATCAGTCTCACCTAGGTTGCCCACTGTGCCATGTTTGCAGTGCTGGTTCTAGCAGACATTTTCAGCCACCTCCTCTATGATTTCCTTAGCACCTTCCTCAATCAAATTCTTCAGCTAGACAGGATTGGTTCCCAGGACTGGCTTTCTTGGCCACAGTTTCACCTACCACCTCTTGTCTCATCTGGCAGGATTTTCTACTGCTGAGGGTTAGCCAAAGCCCTCCTGATCAGGTAAAAGAAAAAGAAGAACCAGGCCCTCATGGTGCTGGGAACTCCCAGTGACAGGCAGGCAGCAGGCAGAGCACACTCTGATCAGTTTAGAGGTCAGCAGGAATATTCTTCTCTGTTAAATCCTGGTAGTGATTTCCAAGGTGATGATCAGGGTCTCATCTGACATAATAAAGCATATCAGTGCTTTATAGAGCAAATTAAAAAGAAGGCAAGAGTACAGTGACTTCACAGTCTCACCTACTCAGAAGGCTGAGGTGGGTCACTTGAGCCCAGGAGTTCAAGACCATCCTAGACAACATAGCAAGACCCTATGTCAAGCAAAATAAAAAAAGACAAAAAATTTAAAAACCATGCAGTGCGTTGCATATTCAGCAGTTGCCTTAAGATAAATAACTAGACTGCTGGTACAATCTCTGAATGATAACACTGTGTCAATTTAGTTTTGGATATATTGAGTTTGAGGTTTGTAGTAAACAGAATAATAGCCACAGATATTCATGTCCTGCTCCCTGGAATTTGTAAATGTCATTTTATATGGCAAAAGAGACTAGAGATGTAACCAAATCAAGAATCTTAAAATGAGGATTGTCCTAGATTATCCAAGTGGTCCCTCAATACAATTTCAAATATCCTTCACAAAAGAAGCAGGAAGAGATTCTTCCCCAGAGAAAGACCTTACTCCAAAAAGAAGGGTAGTAAGGATGAAAGTGAGTTTGGAATGTTGTAAAAAGGCCAGGGAATTCAGACAAGTCTTAAACTCTGAAAAGGGCAAGAAAACAGATTCTTGAGTTTCCACAAGGAACCAACTCTAATAATACTCGACATTAACTCAGAGAGATCTTGACTTCTAGTCTATAAAACTCTTAAAAGAATAAAGTTGTCTTCTTTTAAGCTACAAGTTTATGGGAATTTGTTATAGTAGCAAAAGAAAACTATTGTTTAAATGCTTTTAGGAGGACTGGAGATGTAGCTCACAGGTAAGAGTTCTTGCCTAGCCTGTGTGAACCCTGGGTTTGATCTCCAGCACTACAAGAAGAACAGAAGTAAAAAAGAGGAAGGAAAAGAAAAAGAGAAAAGGAAGGGGTAACATCTAAGAGATGTCAAGTGGAGATAAGGGATTGGAGGTGAGAAAAAAGGGTTGGGCTTGAGATATAAATTTGACCATCGTATATACGTAGATGGAAAGGAAGCTGTGGAAGAGTGTAAACTCATGTTACTACTTACTTCCTATGCATATTTTATCATGGTACTTAAGTTTTCTGACACATTATTAAGCACTTCCTGTGCTCTACAGCACATCGAGCAATTTACATGCATTCTCATACTCCTTATAAAGACTCTGCATGCTAAAAATCCATTTTTTATCTCCTACCTACAAAAACCCCTAAATTTAAGTTATCTAAAATTATGCAACACAAGTGGAATAAGATTAATCCCATTGCTTGTGCCTCAGCCCGCATAGTTCAGGTACTAGCAGCACTCACATGGTCTAAGAGTTTGTTAGACCTACCTACTGAATTTTAACAAGACCCTCCGGTTATCTGTACATCAAGTGTCAGTAGACTGCAGTCTGACTCTACAGTTCTACTCAGGCAGGTGCGAGAAAACTATTCAGCATCCTAGCAGCACATAACGATTCCCACCTGTGTATCTCCGTTCATGCCTTTCACTACTTTAATTTCATTCTCTATGTCAGGCACTTCCGCAATATTTTCAAGTACTTTTATGTACTGCAACCAACAGATAACAATGTCTCCTCCTTTAGCACTCTAAGCGTCTCTAGGATAAGACAGTGTTTTTTTTTTTCACCTAGTATTCAGACGATCTGCCACTATTTGAATGGAAGTATTAATTAGCAAATAAATCTGTCGACACAAAAGCCCGCGCAGGCGCAATAAGACCCATCCAACTAGGCTCCAGACTAGCGGCGGAAAGATGGTAAGCGGGAAGTTTAAATGTCTCAGCTGGACTCTACTCGAAAGAACGGCAGGGCGCATGCGCACATTTCGCCGGCCCGGCCTCAAAGATCCTTTCCCGCATGCGCGGGAGCCCGGATGTGGCTCAATTGGTTGAAAACGCGCGGCGGTGCAGCGATGGCGGCGCTCGGAACTGTAAAGGGTAGTGGCAATTGGTTTTTGGCTTTGGCGCTCGGAGTGACGCTCCTCAAATGCCTTCTCATTCCCACCTAGTAAGGATTGCACGTTCCTGTGCTGGGCGAGGAGACCCCGGGGGTGGGAAGGGCGGAAGAAGGGTGTGTCTACTCCCGAGTGTGAGAAGCAAAGGGAAGTTCAGGTAGCATGCTTTTACAGAGCTTCCCGCCGCTCGGATTGTTACTTGACCTGAGAATTAAAATATCACCCTGGCTAGCCAGGTGCTGATGTAGCGCTTTTTTACTTGGGGAACGTTACTTTTAAGGTTTCTGAGGCTTAGAATCTTATCCTTCATTTGCAAATTAAAAACACCTGCCATTTACTCAGGGGGTATTGTGAGCTGCATATCATACCAAATGGAGATACAGTGGAGAGCAAGATATTTCTGGATCTCGTGCTCTGTGGAGTTGATGGGAGCACACAAACAGGAAAGTTTCAAATTGTATGGAAGACCTATAAAGGAGTTGGATGCGGTAGCGCACCTGTGTAATCTCTGCGCTGCAAAATTGAGGCAGGAGACTCAGGAGTTTGAGCCCGGCCTGGGCAATTTAGGGATTTAGAGAGAGCCTGTCTGAAAATGAGAGATCTATGAAGGAAATAAGAATGACTACGTGGCAAAGTTTTACTCCTCTTGTAGAATGTGATGTTTGAGTCAAAATCCGAAGTGTAAAAAAGAATGAACTGCTGGTGTGGTGGCAGATGCCAGTAATCCCAGCACTTGGGAGGCTAAAACAGGAGGATCACTGTGATTTTGAGACTGTCCTAGGCCATGTAGAGAGTTCAAGGCCAGCCTGAACTGCATATTGATACCCTGTCTCAAAAAGAGGGGAAAAAAAAAAACCCACCAGAATAAGCAATATGAAAAGCAGCTCAGGCGTGGGAAAGTTAAGTGCAAAGGCCCTATGGTAAGAAAGAACTCGATAGCAGTCTAGGAAGAGAGGCCCGTGGATGAAGAGCAGTAAAGGAGGAAAACTGGCACAGGGTAAGTGGGCAGATCACACAGAGTTATAAAAACTATTTAGACTGTTGTGTGAAAAAGGGTTGCAGGACTGAGAATGAAAGTGTGGGAACAAGGAACTACCACGAAATGATGCCGGTTCTGCCTTCCCCTCATCATTCGTGACTCTTGTTTTTAATTTTACCCTCATTCTTTTTCTCCATTCTCTCCAGACCCTCCTTCCTAGCTCACAGTTTGCTTTATGGCACTCCCATTCAGGCTCTTAATGATCTCTTGGGTGTGAGAGAGCCACTATGTATAGAATATATGTCCAAGCAGATTCTAAATATATAAACATTGCAATATAAAGATTCAGTAAATAATATGCAGACTTGGAAAAAGACCCACTTGAAAAAGTGGGTATTGGTCAACAGAAAGCATAGCTAAAAAGCAGGAAGCATCTTTCTGTTTCCACATAAACTGGAAAAAACGTTCTAAATGTAAGAAACTCATACATCACAATAAATGGAAATTTTTTGTTTCTTTGAAAAATATAGGTCTGTATGAGATACTGTTTCTTACTTTAGTTGCTGCAGCCTAGAAATGTAGTCTCAGGGTTATTAAAATTCTGCCTTTGGTCTAGAATTAAGAACATATTTTCCTAAGATAGGTTCCTAATTCAGCTCTCCCTTTCACTCTAGCTGTCATGTTCAGTCAAAGTTCATGCTTCATGGCTTTACATTGAAACCCGATGTTTCAGACAATGAAGGACCACACATCAGTAGTGCTGTAAGGCTATATTACCTAGTGATGTCATAACTTTCCTAGAGGTACAAGTTTGCTCTTTGATACAGACAAATTGCTCAAGGATGCATTTCTTGGAAAGTGTCTTGTCATTAAGCTATTTGGCATTGAGGTTTTGTTGTTGTTGTTTTGTTTTGAGACAGGGTCTAGCTTTGAACTCTATATGTATTATAGCCCAGACTGGCCTTGAACTTCTTGGCAGTCTGAGTCCTCTTGCCTCAGACTCACAAGTGCTGGGATTATAGGTGTGCATGGACACACTCAGCTTTCTGGTTTTGATTTTTTCAAAAACTTTCAACAAGGTAAAATTATTATTTTTTAAATTCTTGCCTTATTCAGCAATTACAAAAAGAACTGGCGGTACTACAAGGTTGAAGTTCTTTCTCTTTGATGTAGATTTTTGTTATGCCATTATGAATTTTTTTGTTTGGTTGACTTTTTGAGAGGGGGGGGTCTTACAATGTAGTTTAAACTAATCTTGAGTGAACTGTTGCCCAGACTGGCCTCAGACGAGTGGTGATTCTCCTGCTGAGATTGCAAGCTATCACAAACTTAACAGTTTCCAACAAGAAATTAAAAAAAAAAAAAAAAATAACAACCTTCTCCCTAAAACACTGAAGGAAATCAATATATTACAGCTAAAAAATGTACTCAAACTCCCTCAAATCTTCTAAATGCTGTCTTCAAAAAAGTAAAAAAGTTACTATGAAATAGGAATGATCAGAGAATAGAGAATGTAAAAGTAGAAAATATAATTAAAATTTAAAAAAGATAAATTGAGCAAATCTTCCAGAGTACGAGAGAAAAGATAATTATCTTTTCAGAAAAACAAAACAAAGGATAGAGATAAATAAGTTTCTTGAAGACATTTGATTGCCTACCATAAAGAAAACATACTCTCATTGAAACATAAACCTCAAAATTTCAGAATGCTAAGAATAAAAACAAAGAACAGTTTCCAGAGATCAAGAGAAAAATAAAGGATTGCATGTACCAACTCCCCATCATGAGTGTAGTCGTGTACTACAAACGTATTAATAAAAGTTAAGGACTGTAAAAAAGAAAACATGAACATTAAAACTAGTGAGCAAGCTCTTAAAATTTTGAAAGTACTTTTCAGCCTAGACTCTGTATGCAGTGAAGTAAAATACTGTGTATTAAGCACAAGTCATTAATAGTACATCTCACTGAATTTTTGCAAAATGAATATGTCTGTAAATACCATCTGGATTAATATGCAGAGTTTCATCGGAAGCCTTTAATAGTTTCCTAGCTTTTTCTCTATCCCCATCTCCCCAAAGGATTAATCTTATGATTTTTACCTCTTTTTTTTGGGGGGGGGGATGGTTGTTGACTTTGTGGTTGTTTTTCTTTTTTTTTTTTTTTTTTTTTTTTTGTCTTTTTCTTTTTTTATCGGTACCGGGGATCGAACTCACGAACACCTGCTTGCAAGGCAGGTGCTTATGCCGCTGAGCTAAATCCCCAGCCCCTTCTTTTTTTTTTTAACTTGTGGAAACTGTTAAGTGACTTCACTTTGTGATGGCAAAGGCCTGTAATCTCAGTGGAGGATCACTACTAGTTTATATTTGGGGGGTTAATAAGGAATCATTCAGTGCATTCTCTTAGATTTGGTTTCTTTCAATTAAAATTGAATTTATTGTCACATAGTTATTTTTGTCACTATATAGCAGCAGTTCTCAAGCTTTTTTAGTCAGCGTTACTTAATTTCATAAAAATCACTGACACAGGGATAGCTGGGCAGTTAGCTCAGCAGCGTAAGTGCCTGCCTGACAAATGTGAGGTCATAAGTTCAACCCACGGTACAAAAAATAAAAATAAAAATCACTGACATGGTGTGGTGACTTAAGACGGGAGAATTGCAGAGAGCTCAAAGCCAGTCTGAACTATGGGGCAAGACCCTGTCTCAAACAAATAGAATCATTGAGGCTCTAAAAAGCTATGTGTTTGTGTAGGCTCCAGAATAGATATTTACCATTTTAGAAATTATAATAAGATAATTATATAAAGCCAGCAGTATATGAATATTTTTGTTATACTTGAAATGAAAATTGCTGAGTTATCAGTTCAGAGTGGTGACTGTTGAGAATTTCTAAGAAATTCTAGTGACATTGTCTTAGAAAGTTGGAAGTGTCTGTCTCTAGAACTCAGGAAAAAGACCAAAATAATATATAGCAATTCAGAAATTGTCATTATGTAGTTGATAGTGGCACCAAAAAGTATAAATAATATTGTTCAGAGCAGAGTGAATTGCATTAAAAAAAAAAAAAAGGACCAAGAACTGAACCTAGGGAGACAAAAATAAAGGAGTGTTCTTAATCTTCTATGGCTGAGGCTTAGGAGAAATATTCTCTAGAAAGATTTATGAAACATACTGGAAAGGGTAAAATGGGCTTTGTTGTATAGCATATTGGCTTTCGAGAGTGATATTATGAGCTGACCTTGTGTTAGGTGGTGGTATAGACACAGAAGAAGTACAGCATTGACAAAACTGTTCTGCTACAGATGGGAGATACTTGGACATACAGTATTTATATGTAGTGACTCTCTAGTGATTATCTATCCTGATGGGGAGTGACGACTTCTAACATTAGGGGTATATTGAGATGCTATTTATAGATAGTAGATAGGGAGAATTTGGAGACACGGAAAGGCAGGACAGGGACTGTTTTCCTCTTTCCTGTGGCAAGCCATTTCTCAAGATCCAGCTTCTTGTGCGTGAGGCTTTTTCCAGATAATACATTATGTTAGTTTGTTTGTGTGTGTGTGTGTGTGTGTGTGTGTGTGTGTGTGTAAGTTCTGTGTCAGCTTTTTAAATAGCTATGAGATCCAACAACTTTCCTGAAGGTCTGCCATTCTGAGATGTTTCAGGAATATGTAATGCCTATTTGTGTCTTTATAGGATAGGGAACCGCGATTATTTAGAGGGTTTCAAGCCATTCAAAAACATAACTGTGGAAATTAAAAATTGACAAAGGTTTTAAAATCTAATTTTGTTTACCTAATTGCCTTGAGTAGCCATTCTACAGATTTTGAAGTACACCGAAACTGGCTTGCTATCACTCACAGTTTGCCATTATCACAGTGGTATTATGAGGTAAGTTGTAATTTTCATGTTTTGTAGATCATATATATATATATATATATATATATGTATATATATATGTATATATATATATGTATATATATATGTGTATATATATATATATATATATATATACACACATACATATATATGTATAACACATAAATGTTATTCAGTAAAGCGGAAAGCAGATTTATAAGGCTGGGAGGATAGTAGCAATAGAGTGCTCATTAGTAAGTACAAGGCCCTAAGTTTGATTGTCAACACTAGAAATTCTGTATAGTTACAGATATAGTTAATCTTTATAGACAGACATGATGGCACATGCCTGTAATCTCAGTATGTAAGAGGCTGAGGCAGGGAGATCCCTGTGAATTTGAGGCCTGCTTTGGATACGTAGTTCAAGGTCAGCCTAAACCACATCGCAAGACCCTGTCTTCAAAGCAAAAATTAAATTAATCTTTATAAAAGTTGTATGCTAAGCCAGATAAAACATGATTGGAATGTCATCACTTTGAAGGCTGAAGCAGGATTGTGAATTCAAGGTCAGCCCAGGCTACAGTAACAAGTTATAGGGCAGCCTGGACTATATAGTGAGACCCTGTCTACAAAAAAGAGTTTTGTTCATTTCTCAATTCTGTTCTTCTGGTTTTCTTTGCACTACACAATTAATGCATTCATTGTAGGAAGTTGTTACATATACATAACACGTCTTAGCCCTTTGTGCTCTGTCTCCTTATTTCAAAATGAATTTGCCAGCCAGGCAGAGTGACTCACATCTATAACTCCAGTTTCTTGAGAAGCTTAAGGTAAGAAAATCACAAGTTTATGGCCACCCTGGGCTGCTTAGCAATGCCCTGTCTCAAAAATAAAATCGAAGCTGGGCGCGGTAGCTCACACCTGTAATCCCAGTACTCGGGAGGCTGAGGCAGGAGGATCATTGCGAGTTTGAGACCAGCCTAGGCTACAAAGTGAGCTCAAGGCCAGCCTGAACTGCATATCGAGACCCTGTCTGAAAAAGACAATAAAAAAATAAAATAAAATCGAAAAGGCTGGAGGTGTAGTTCAGTGGCAAGAGTGCTCATCTAGCATGTGTGTGGCCCTGGGCTCAGTCCCCAGTGTAACCAAAATTTCTCAAGCTTTAAATTCAGAATTATAATATCCACTATGCTCTTTGAAGGAATACTGGAGTGGGAAAGAAGAAAAATTGGATTCTAGGTAAGGCTTCCCACTAACTATATAGTCAGCGAGTACTTCATCTTTGCCAGGATTTAGCTTAGTGGTATAAGTGCCTGCCTGGCGAGTGCAAGGTCATGAGTTCAATCCCCAGTACCAAAAAGGAAAAAAAAAAGATAACTTCATCTTTGTAGGCTAAGGCCTCACTTGGAACATGAAGATTTAAAATGAATCACTTCCAAGCTCTTGGTCTATTCCTTACATTTTGTAATTTTATTAGGAAAGGAAAAATCAAATTTGATATATAGGTACCATATAATATATATAATATTCTCCCCTATTATTAAAAAAAACCCTAAATTACATGTGATACTTCATCAACAACAGACATTACCTCAGAAATCTTGATCAAAAGCAATTCTTTGCTGTCAGGAAATTTTTTTTTTTACCGGTACCAGTGATCGAACTCACGACTGCGTGCTTGCAAGACAGGCACTTATGCCATTGACCTAAATCCCCAACCCAGGAAAAAAATTTTTTTTTATTTAAGGAGAAAAAGAAAAAAACAGAAAAAGGGTACAAGTAATACAAAATTTAAAAAATAAACAGAAATCACTAATTAATAGATTACATATTCTCATCTTAGAAATAGTTGTTCGGGGCTTGGGATTTAGCTCAGTGGCATAAGCGCCTGCCTTGCAAGCAGGCAATCGTGAGTTTGCTCCCTGGTATCGATAAAAACGAAAAAGACAAAAAAAAAAAAAAAAAGAAATAGTTGTTCAAGTTACAAAATTGAAGCATATAAAGTGGACTTTCAAACAGTGAGAGTACAAACAGTTTTGTTCAATGATACAAAAAAACTCAGTAATATGGTTATCTATCTTATACACTTAAACATATTTGCAGTTAAAAGCTTTAGAGCACTTTCTTTTCTTTTCTTTTGTACAATGAGTTACACATTTTGGGTTTTATTACTCCCACAGTTCTTATTACTTTTTTTGAAGAGAGTAAAACCAAATGCGACATATCAGAACAGAGTCAGTCAAAACAAAATGATGGACATAATAGATAATGTAAAAACAAAACACAAAGTGATCAACAATGGTTACCATACTGCCTCTTGCTATTTTAAGAAGAATTGCCAGTTATAATAAAATTGAACAAAACAGTAAAGGATAAAACCAAAGCATTAGAGACATTACAGGACTTTAAAAGAAGATAATAATCAACCGGAATGGCGTAATAATGAATCTAATTGTCTTCACAGTTTTGTCTATACTTTTGAACTTGGTACTATCAAGCAAAGCAGAATAGGGGAAAATCAGTCAAAACAAGATGGTGAGGGCAATACAGGATTTCAAATCAAGTTAATAGGAAATCAAAGTAGGTTACTATAATGTATCCTGCTATTTTTATTTTTCCCTTAATTAAAAAGATGAAAAAAGTAAATAATTTTTTTTAAAAAGGGGGGGATTGACATAAAAGAGGGCATAACAACAGAACAGCGCAGGTCAAAACATAACCATTTAAGCAAAATAGTGTTTCACCACAAGATATCCTGACATAAAAATAGTTACCATAGTGTCTCTTTCCTTGAAATCTTTGAGTATAACTTTGTATACTGTAGCACCAAACATATCAAGACACTATAAAACGATTCAAGAGAATGACATTATTACAAGGTATTTAGAACCAATTAACAGAAAATGAACAATGGTTTCTGTATAATCTCCTTGTCTATAAAAGTTTTTACTTACATTGTCATATATAATAAAATCCAATAAGATACAACCTTTTAAGACCGATGGAGACAGAAGAATACAAGTTTGATGGGACTTCAAAATAAGATGATACTAAATCAGCACTATTATGATGTCTTGTTTTCTCCAAAATAGCTGTTCCTACCATCTGATCTTCTCTGCCTCATTTCTGTTAAGCTCTTTTTCTGTCGTTGGTTATCAGTTTGTCTTCTTCATTTCTCTCTCTGCTCCATTCATTGTGGCCTCCCTGCCACTATTTCTGGAATCTTGGTATTTTTCTTTTTTAGAATATCCTGCAGTATTCTCTGTAAAGTTGAATTGGTGGTTGCAAATTCCCTTAGTTCCACTTTATCCTGGAAGCACCTTGTTTTTCCATCAATTTCCAGGGACAGTTGTGCAGGATATACCAATCTTGGCTGGAGGTTACTATCTTTCAAAGCTTGAATTATTTCTCCCCGCGCTCTTCATGATTTGATGGTTTGTGCCGAGAAGTCTGCTGTGATTCTGATGGTTGTTCTCTTGTAAGTGATCTGTTTCTTGTCTCAGACGGCTTTTAATATTCTGTTCTTATATTGGATTTCTGGAATTTTGATTATTATATGCCTGGGTGTGGCTCTGTTTGGACTGTAGGTAGCTTGGGTCCTATATGCCTCATACATCTGAGCATCTTTACCATTTGCTAAATTAGGAAAATTCTCTTGGATTATTTCTGTGAATAGCTTTTGTAGTCCATTTGTTTGTGTCCCTACTTCTTCTTTTATGTTCTTAATTCTTAAGTTATAGATCCTCTTATCATCTTCTAGCCTTTGTATTGTTGCTGTTTGTTTTTTTGTTACTTTTAAGAAGTTTTTCATTTCATGCTCCCATATTACAAATCTGCCCTCCAGTTCAGATAATCTATCCTTAGTTTCTTTTCAAGCTGTTATGCCAGTTTTCGATAGAGTTTTTAGTTTCCTGGTAATCTTTTTGAACCTGCTTCACGTATTCTATGTTTTCTCTATTTTCTCCATCAAACAATTCTCCCCTTTTTTTCTGTTCTTCCATTCCACCATCTGTTTTTTCTTGGGCGGTGTTTAGCATTTCTCTAACTATTCTACTTATATCTTGCTTTAGGTGGTTAATAACTTCATTCCTGAACTTGTCTATGAGGCTCTGGAGATAGCGCTTTATGTCTGTTGGTGCCGTGTCTAATATTGCATCTTTCTCAGGATTGGGGGCCAACGACCCTTTCTTGTTGCTCCCTCTTCCCATATTTTTTGTTCCTTTTATACAAGAGAATATAGGAAGCCCAGTTTTTTTCTCTTTGTCTGTCACAGTTTGTTTGAATTGCGCTGGCTAGGTGTTCCCACCTACTGCAGTGTACTAGGGAGACACACACCTGGGCAGCCTCTGCTGGGCCCACCCCTCCAGGTAAACCTACCAAAGGCTTCACTGCTCAGGTGCACCTCCAGGCCCTGGGACCTGGTTTGGGCTAGCCTACTGGGTCTTAGCGGCATCACGCAGGCCAGGCAGTCCCCACCAATCCCGCTTGAGAGGGGAATTTGTGACTGAAGTCACTGTAATAACCTGTTCCAGCTAGTCTGCCCGGTCCCAGTATGTCCTTTGCTGAAGCCTCCTATGGAGTGGTCCCCGATCCGCTCACTCACCGCAGGTTGATGCAGGGCTCCCGGCCAGTCCCTCTCTCAACTCCATTCACTGCTTCCCATTCTCAGAGCTTTCACGCCTCTCTCCTTGTCACAGCAGCGGCTGCAGGAAATTCAAATCACAGCTTCCAGTGGTGCACGGTCCAGCTTCCGCGCTGAGACCTATGTTCCTGTTATATCACCGGGATTGCATTTCCAGTTGGTTTCTCTTAGTTTAGTTCGTTCCTGGGTCAGCAAAGTATATCTCCCCTTGCTTAGGATTTCTCGCCCGGCACCATTCCTGGATTTTAAGTGCAGTTTCTCAGAGAGCCTCCGAAGCTGCTGCTATCTATCTGCTATGTTCTCCTGGAAGTCAGGAAAATATTTTTTAAGGCAAGCTTTTTTTGAGTTGTTGCCTTTTGGGTAATGTTTTTTGTATTGTTTTAGTGAAGTTACAGTGGTCCTTTGTACTGAGAAAGCCTAAGAACAATTGTCCCAGATGACTAGGTTTATTTTCACAAAATACTACTGCAGCAGCAGTACAGTACAGTTTGCATGTATGGGTATCTTTTAGGAGGAGTATTATGTGGACTAGTGGTCAAGCACTTGGCCTGGATTTAACTTCAGCCTCTGCTACTTTTTTTTGTTTTTAGGACAGGGTCTCACTATATAGAACCTGGCCTCAAACTTGCAGTAATCCTTCTATCTCAGCTTCCAGAGTACTAGAATTCCAGGCATGCACCACAATGTCCAACTTAGCCTCTGCTACTTACACTGGGCAATCATGGGCAAAGCATTTGACCTCTCAAAGCCTTACTGTTCCCAATTATGAAATTATAATAATTATGAAAGGGAAGGACTGTAGTGTGTCTGAAGCATTTAGCACAGTGCTTGGAACAACAGCTCTCTGTAAACATTAATGAATGAATGACCCTCAGACTATGAGTGAAAAGGCTATCTTGTCATTTCCCTGTTTTCTCTCTCTTCCTTCTCAGTCTCCTCTAATTCTTTGACATCTACATACTCCTTAAAAAGCTGACTCTCTCTGGGGTTCTGTTTGTCATCCTTTTCTTCTTTACAGCTCTAATTCCTTTGAGAGGTTGTCTCCTAACTTTCAGTATTGCCTATTTGTACTCCTACAACCATATTTGTGGTTCTCTGTTTTAGATAGAAAATGTTTATAGCTGATTTTTGTAGTAGTATACTTTTTCTTCTTGCCAACAAGGAGCAGAAACCAAGAAGCAAACCTAAATGATTTGGCAGGAGAGTCACAGTAGGAGATAAGACTGGAGAGAGGTGTGCAGCCAGTCAGGCAGGGTCCTCGTGCCATCCCAGGTTAGCAGACACGTGAAGAGCTGATTGCTTGTGGAGCCCTCCTTTACTGTGACTTTACCCTTTAGATTGACCAACCAGTTGGGAAAGATGCTAGAAAGATCCTTAGTAAATATACCTTTGTTTTGAATCTTCCCCATGTACACATTGGATTTTCAATATGTGAAGAAAGCTCTGTTGTGTTAGCTTCTTGAGCTAATAGGTTTGGACTCAGATTGAGATCCAGATTTGAGTCTCATCACTAACTCTTAGCTAGTGACTACTAATTGCTACATGACTTTCCAACAGCTGTTTAGATAAGAAGATGAACCCAGCTTGGCATATGACCCATACCTGTAATTTAAGCACTCAGAAGCCTGAGGCAGGAAGAGTTTTAGGCTGGTCTAGACTACATAGCAAGACCCTGTATCAAAAACAAAAAAGATGGCCCCCAGGCAGAAACCATTGAGGTCAAGAGGACCATCTGGGCCTAGTTTGGGAAATTTTGCAAGGAATAAGTGTGGTATACAGAGAACTTTTAAGTGTGTACCACCTTTACTGTTCACAGAACACTTGTCCTCCTCAGTAGGACCCCAAACCTCTGATGCTTCCCATTACCCATTTTGAAATAAATAACTATGAGCCAGGCAAGGTGTCCCACACCTGCAATCCCAACAGTCTGGAAGGCTGAGGCAGGAGGATTGAAAGTTCAAGCCTAATCTGGGCAACATACCAGCTTTGTGTAACTGGTCTCAAAAACAGAAAAAGAGGAGAGGAGACTAGAAATTTAATTAATTTATGTCAGTAAAGCAGGATTGAAAAAACTTGTGTGGTAAGATAAATGTTTATTAAAGGATAGGTTGACCTCTGACATTTCAAATTGTGGCTGAAAATTGCAAATGTTAAGTAAGTCCAAACTGAAATAGAATTTCTTAGAATTACATGAACAGTGTTTCTAAATTTTTTTATTGCCCATATCCTATCAGGAAATGCTTTTTGACCATTTCTTATACAATATGTCTTATAAATTATAAAACACTGCTCCATTAATATAGGATAAAAATAGAAATCTTAAAAGGGTGACATTTAAAATTAGAATTTCTAATTTTTCTTTGCATAGTTCAGTGGCCTATTTTGTTTATAGTCCACTTTGGAGGTCTGATATTAGAGAAGAAAATTTTCATAAAATAGAACTTAATGGGGGGAAGGGGTAGCCTGAGTGCCCTGACAGAAAGTCTTCGGGTTTGCTTCAGGCCATCTGAGTCTGCTATACTCTATCCCTACAGGAGGAATGAACGAGCTAGGCCTTCTCCAAACCTAAAGTTTTCATTTGCTCATTCGTGACTGTTCACTCATTTAACTAATGGTCACTTAATAATTATTTAGGAGCCAGTCGTGGTGGCTCACACCTGTAATTCCAGCACTCGGGAGGCTGAGGTGGGAGGATCCTTGCGAGTTCGAGACTAGCCTGGGCTACAAAGTGAGCTCAAGGCCAGCCTGAGCTGCATAGCGAGACCCTGTCTCAAAAAAGGAAAAAAAAATAATTACTTTAGGATACAATGACAAAGGATAGTTTTTATTCTAAAGGATACCAGGACCTAGTGAAACAAAGGATAAGTAGCATTTTTATAACATTTTGTTGTCGTACATAAATAGATTTTATATGTATTACTTCATTTAATCTTCGTGTCTCATTTTAGGAGAAGGGAAATTGAGTCTCTTAGAAAGAACTCAGAGCCCAGCTAGTGAATCATTTGTTTTGCTGCAGTTCCCTTTTTCCTTTTAATACCTAGCTGAGTAGAATTGTGCCATAACCAACTTTATTATTTCTAAGTTTCAGATTAGTCAGGCATGGTGGCACACGTCTGTAATCCCACACTTAAAAGGTTGAGGCAGGAAGATTTCCATGAGTTTCAGGCCAGCCTAGGCTACATAGCAAGACCCTGTCTCAAAAAGCCAGATAAAGAAAAAAAGTTTCAGATTCGTTTCCTTTGAAATATGTTTGACTCTGTTTGACGAAACTGAAGATCACATGGAATAACTTGGAAGACAAACTTTAGTGTTCTGTTCATTCTTACATAGGAATTGATGTGTATATTTAAGGCTTTATTTTATACTTTTTTTTCTTTTTGTTGCCACCTTTGTTGTTTTGGTTTTGGTGTTTGTTTGTTTGTTTTTGAGGCAAGGTTCATTATGTAGTTCAGGCTCACCTTGAACTCACTGTGTAGCCCAGACTGGCCTTGATCTCACAGCAATTCTGCCTCAGCCTCCTGAGTGCTACATAGGACATTGTTTTAAATGCAGTGTCATTTCACTGACATTTTTAACAACCACAAAGTGAAAAAGATAAGTCTTTGTGCCTTCTTTATTCAGTTACTTAGGATATGTTTTATCTTCTGTTTTTATCACAGGCAACCTCAGAGTGGACCTTGGATTACCCACCTTTTTTTGCGTGGTTTGAATATGTCCTGTCTCATGTTGCCAAATATTTTGACCAAGAGATGCTTAATATCCATAATCTGAACTACTTCAACTCAAGGACTTTACTTTTCCAGAGATTTTCTGTCATCTTTACAGACCTTCTCTTTGTGTATGCTGTTCACGAGTAAGTTTGAAAAATGTCGTTTTGTGCAGAAGTGTTAAGGAAATACAGTGTGAAGGAGTCTTAACTCACTGCTGTGTTAACTGACTGAGAGGAAACTTCATTATTTACATATTATTATGTTTTTTTTTTTTTCCCAGTGCTGGAAATCAAACCCCAGGTCTTGCTCATGATAAGCACATGCTGCATCCCTGAGTTATACCATCTTGCATGTTTTACTCTTGAGAACTGAAATATGTCTGCCCTTTCAATTTTCAAAATCCTTATTCTTTGTTTCCAAGTGGCTGTTTCTAAATTTTAGTTTTATGAAATGAAGACTTTGTTTCAGATCAGCATAGCCGATAGACATGGAACAGGCCCAGAGGTCTTTGCCTCTGCTGCTATCTTTTTAAGAAACTAGAATGGCAGGGACTGTTTGTCAGGAACGGCAAATAAAATCTGCCCTAGTGTACTCCACAGTAGCATTGTGATTCGCTAACAAACATTAAGTTTCTTCTTCTTTCCCAATGTGTCACCATAGGTGCTGTAAATGCGTCAATGGAAAAAAAGCAAGTAAAGAACTTACAGAGAAGCCGAAGTTCATTCTGTCTGCGTTACTGCTGTGGAACTTTGGGTTGCTGATTGTGGACCGTATCCTTGATGTGTTCTGTATACTATTTCTTTTCCTGGATAGCCTGAATCAAGATGGATTCTTTCTGTAATGATGACAATTAAATGTGAGATGCTTTTGGAAATGGGTATGGAGTAAGTTAGTGAGCTCCCAAAACCACTTTCTCCCCAGCTTATTTGGATTCTGATTATTAGAACACTTTGACCCCTAAAAAGTTACTGATGGAATATGAGAACCAGGTAAACCACCAGTAAAACCATTTTCTATTGAGATTTCTTAACTGTCTTTAGTCTAATACATATATTAAATGGTTTTATTAACACATTCTAAATTTTTAGAATAGGAAAGGGCTTATCATTCTGTTACATATGGGAAACAACCTGACTTTTGTACTTTTCTAGGAAAACAAATACTAGACAGTTTTCTGGTTTGTTTCTTTTTTAAGGTACCAGGAACTGGACTCAGGAACTCACACTTCCCATGCAAGTGTTATGCCACTGAGTTAAATCCCTGGCCCCTCTGGTTCTTTTTTTTTTTTTTAACTTTTTATCGGTACCAGGGATCAAACTCACAACTGCCTGCTTTCAGGGCAGGTGCTTATGCCGCTGAGCTAAATCCCCAGCCCGCCCCTCTGGTTCTTAAACATAAATTTTAGTCAGAAATTTTTCCAGGATAAGTCTGCTTTAAGAAAACTAGGCTGTGAGGCTGATACGCTCCTGTGATTCAGTACTCTGGGAGGCCAAGGCAAGAGGATCACAAGTTTGAGACCAGCCAGGGATGCCAGGGATGTAGCTCAGTACAGAGTATCCCGGGCAATCCCCAGTACCAGAACAAAACAAAGCAAACACATTTATGAGGAGTCCAAACTCGTAATATTTTTCTCTTTACCTATTAAGAAAGCATTTGCAAACTGTCTCAAGAAAATGTTTAAAAAGAGCTGAGGTGCCAGGTATGCTAGTGCACAACCGTAATCCAGCGCTCGGGAGGCTGAGGCAGGAGAATTGCTGCAAGTTGGATGCCAGCCTGGGCTACATGTGATCTCGAGGCCATCCTGAACAACACACAGAAACCCTGTTTTAAACAAGCAAACAAATAAATAGTAAATAACTAAATAAAATATTTTTAAAAAGGCAAGCTGAGAATGGAGACTCCTTTCCTGCCCCTGGTGGCCTCTGGTTGAGCTCTCGGTGTGCTTCCTGCCCAATGCTGGTGAGGGGAGAACACTGATCCAGGGCCATGAATGGATGACAAATCCACTATTGAACCATCAGGAGCACAGTCTGCATCCGAGAGAGAGCTTTGAGAAGCAACCACAGGCCTCCTTCCACCCCATTTGCTATGATTCTAAGCTAACATCTTACAGACATTTCCTGTGAAGGAAAGCTTCAGGTTGACAAAGGAGATGGAGTCGCCTGGGTCCACACCACCAATGACAGCATTCAAGGGGAATAGACAACCTTATCAGAAAGACTGTGTGCTTATTATTAATCATGACACTGGTGATTATGTTTTTGGAAGCATCATTCATGTGAAGAAAATGAGTTGAGAGCAGCAAAATCCAGGTCCCAATGGAGGAGCAGCCCACTCATCCCCCACAGCTGTCACAGCCACCACCAATGCCATTGAGAGCTCCACGAAAGCCTCCAGTTGGACCCAAAACTTCTCCCTTGAAGGACATCCCCTCATCTGATTCTTAGCTGGTGGCATCAAAAGAGAGCTAAGGGCTGAAGCTGACGTTACTGAGCAGGTGAGCAGCAGTGTTGAGAGCAGTTCCCCAGGCTCTTGACAGCTCCTCAGGAAGCAGTGACGACAGCTCCCACAGTGAATGAGGATGGTGGCCCAGGTCTCCCCACAGGTGTCACACAGCAGCCCTACACAGCAGGTCTGCATTACCAGTGGAACCAGCCAGCCATAAGGAAGCAACCAGCTATGAGCAGCCTCAAAAATGACCTGCAGTCAGGTGTGGTGGTACATGCATATGGCTGGTTTGTGACCAGTCTTCTGTTCCCAGTCTGTGTTCCTGCCCTTGAATTCCATTTATCAGAATCAAAGATTTTTATACTCAGAACTTTTAGTGTACATTAGCATATTTACTGGACTTAAAAAGACAAAAGCACTAGATACTTCCAGCTAGAATTCAGATCCCAATAGTTTCTGAATGATTTAGAGAGCACATTAAGCCAGTAGCCACGATGTTAATACATGTGACTCAGTTAAGTTGAGGCTTGCTTTTAGTTCCATGTGGATCCATCCTAGGTGTTCTTCATTCACTGGTTTTTAGCAGGGTGGGACTAGGGTAGGGATGTGAGTTCGATTCCCAGTACTCCCGCAATAAAACTCTTGTTCCTAAAGTTCGTTTTGCAGAATTATGAAATAGACATGCATGTTTACATTTATGTAGAATATTTGTGGTATAGTTTTTTGTTTATTCTCTTAAAAGATCACTATATTAATATAGAAATGAAGGTCAGTAATATAAAAAAACAAAAGAGCTGAGAATGGAGCTCAGTGCAAAGGTCCTGTGTTAAAATTAATTTGCAACTTCTGTACTTAGTTAGGTAGTCCAGTTCATTCTGAATTTAGTTTGTTCAATTGTCTTTCCTTGACATATGTCCAGATATTCATTTTCAGTACAATGGATTTTTATCTGGATTAATGCTACTCTCCATTGCACGATTATTTCAGGTAAACACGCAAGTACTTAATTAACCCCTCCCCCTTAGTATAGTTTTTTGCTTGTAAAGACTATATATAATGGGTGATAGGTAAATTTATGTGACCCACTGTTTACTTTTCAAGAGTTTTAGAAATTTTATTCAATATTTTCATAAATTCCAGTGATCTTTTTTGACAAAATTTTTCATTATTTCACAGATGAAAAGAGTATACTTTAGAAATTTAGAGTGTGATAGACCCGAATTAAACTTGTATTTCTGTGTTTGGTTGAGATAATTTCTTTAGGAACAGACTCTCCAGCAGTTTTACAATTTAATAATTAGAATAACTTTTGTTTTAGCAAAAGAAGCTTATAGAATAATGTAATGAAAAATATGGGATTTGAAATCAAATGGAGTTGAAATCCTAACACCAATGACCTATGTGACTCAGAAAAAGTTACAAAAATGCACTGGTCTCTTCAGATTAGTTACATATACTGTAATGTCTTACTAGTAGACCTTTCAAACATGCTGTCTCAGTATTATCCTACTTTTATTTTTTATTTTTTTGAGACAAGGTCTTGCTATGTATACCAGGCTGGCCTCAAACTCTTAGTGATCCTCCTGCCCTGGCCTCCTGAGTGCTGGGACTGTCCTTTTAAAAAAGAAGAAATCAGGAATTCAGACTTATGATCAATTCTTGTATACCATCATTCAGAATCTCTGGGATTGGGGTTTGGGAATCTCCCAGATAATTTTGAGAACTCTTGACTGAATGCAAGTCATTAAACTATCTTAGTTTTCTCATGAAAACTAAACATGAAATTTTTATTTACTTTTTTTTATAATGTGTTATATATCACAGAGACTTTGGCAAGATCAGATAATCTAATTTAATCAACTATAGAGGCTGAAGGTATACTCAATGGTACAGCACTTGGCCTAGCGTGTATGAGAACCTGAGTTCAACCCCCAATACTGCAAGTAAACAAGTAAATTAAAAAATGAAATTCTTTGTCCATTATAAATATTTAGACAAAATTTCCTCTTTTAACTGCAAAAAACCATATAGTACATAGAGCATTATTAGTATTTACTGAATGATTGTTGAATGGTTATTGAATACATAAATTAAAATTTTACGTAGAATCCATCTAGACTTTATCTGGATCTTAAATAAATTACAGAATTGGTGAAGAGAGATCTGGAAGCAACTCAATTTGTTTCCTTTTCTTTTTTTTTTTTTTTTTGTATTTTTCCTTTTTATCGGTACCAGGGATTGAACTCACGACCGCCTGCTTGCAAGGCAGGTGCTTATGCTGCTGAGCTAAATCCCCAGCCCTGTTTCCTTTTCTTATTCCTAAATCGGCCTATTCTGGATGACACCCGATGAGACAATGAGAAAAGAAACTTGGCCTTTTGTGGTCCCTTTGGCAGTTTCCCTTGCGGAACGCCAGGACCATTACCACATTTGACCCTTCCAAACTTCCTGTGCAGTAGGTAGAATTCACTTCAGTGATAGTTAACTCAGGCGTTCTGGTTTTGTGTTTCTTAATCAGAAGACCTTTACTTCTCCTAGGTAGTTTGTTAGGATCAAGTGCTATACCCAATGCCATTATGAAATAGTTACTTGATGTGTAAGATAAGGTTTACCCAGGTGCAGTAGTACGTCCATATAGTCCCAGCTCCCTCGTGAGAACAGTATGTTGCCACAGATTATACAGCTTTTATTTTATGAGGCTTAGTACTTAATAAATATTTGTTGAAATAACAGATTTGTGAATCCACCGGACTCACTATAAGAAGCTATTTAGAATCACTTGTCTGTGTTCTTTTTATATTGCCTGTAGAATATATATTTACCATTCTTCCTTTCTCTTTAGTGCTGGTGTTTTTGCAGTCCTGGGGATTAAATCCAGGGAACTCACACTGAGCTACATCCCCAACCCTTTTTATTGTTTTGTTTTGTTTTTTTTTATTTTGAGACAAGGTCTTGCTAAGTGACTAACTTGACCTCAGCCTCCCAGAGTACTGGGATTACAGGAGTGTACCACTGTACCCAATTTACCTTAAATGTTTAAATCTTTTTATTATAAGCCAAGTGTAGTGATGCATCTCTGTAGTCCCAGCTACTCAGGAGACTGAAGGAAAGGACTGTTTGAGTTTAAGAGATCAAGGCTAAGGGCTGGGGATATAGCTCAGCGGCATAAGCGCCTGACTGGCAAGTGCAAGATCGTTTGATTCCCAGTATTCCCCACACCAAAAAAAAAAAAGTTCAAGGTTAACCTAGATAGAATAAAAAAGCACCATCTTCAAGGGGAGAAAAATTGTCTTTCTACTTTCTAATTAGAATGTTCAAGAATAAATTTAACTTTACTGAGAAATTGCAGTGGCCAGGAATATAGCTCAGTAGGGCCTGCCTGGCAAGTGCAAGTGTGTGAATTTGATCCCCAGTATTCACCACCCCCCAAAATGCAGTTTAGATTTCCTATACACCTCTTACCCACTTTCCCCTAATGTTACATCATACACAACTATTCATCAAGACTAAAAAACCAGTATTAGTTCATTTAAATTTCACTGATTTTTCCAAGAAGTATATTTTCTGTTTCAGAATATTATACCATTGCTTTTTTTTTTTTTTTTTTTTTTTTGTACCAGGGATTGAACTCACAACCTTGCGTTTTCCAAGCAGGCACTTACGCCCCTGAGCTAAACCCCCGGCTATACTATTGCATTTCATTCATCCTGAAATTTAACACATTCCCACTAGCTTGAGCCACCGGTGTTACCCATCAGGTGGCTTGTACCACAGGTAGTACAAATGGATCTAATCACTTTTATCGCTTTTTACTAATACAATTCATAAAAACCTGTCCGACGGACAGTCATGCATGTACCAGTGGTAGTTCAAGCTACCCAGCAGTAAAATATAAATCATGGTCCTATTGTTAAGGTATTAAAGTAACATCTTTTCTCTTTTCAATGTCCTAGAAAAGGCATATGGAAGGAGCATTTCTCTTTGCTATTCTCCTGCATTTCAAACATATCTACCTGTATGTTGCACCAGCCTATGGTATATATCTGCTACGATCTTACTGTTTCACTGCAAGCAAACCAGGCAAGTTTTGTGATAGCAATTTTTTTGTTGTTGTTTCTTAATCATATTTGACTCAGTGGCTTACTTGATAAGATTAAGCAGTTATTAACCCTATAATAAGTCCTTTACTCATGCTGCTTTTTCTGCTCTTGTCACATTGTAAGGACAAATTAATGTAGTATTGGAGGGCACTGTCAGGAATCACTTCTCCATGCTTCTGGTTAATGATGTTTCTCTCCTTAGATGGCTCTGTCCGATGGAACAGTTTCAGTTTTACTCGTCTTATTTCCCTGGGACTGATTGTTTTCCTAGTTTCTGCACTCTCATTAGGTCCTTTCCTAGCTATGGTAAGTTTGGGTTTTTTTTTTTAACTTTTTTAAACAAAGTAATACATGATTTTTAAAGATAAAGATAAAAAGATTATTTAAAACAAGAATGTATGAAATAAATAAAAGCTGCTCCTTCCTTATGCCTACCCAGTATGACTGTATGACTCTTAATAGTCTTTCACTTTTGTGCATACTCATATATGAATATGAATCTGTTTACTGTATATTACACACAGAGACACACAGAATTGATCCTTATTTGTAGTTTATGTATTTCCAAATTCACCTACTTGCTAAAATTTAATTAAAATCCACAAAATTAGTACTTTTGCAGTTTTTCATGGATAACAAACTTCCCAAAGGGCCCAGAACACAATAGGTATTCAAGTATTTTTTCCTCTTTTTCTCCCCAAAATCAGTTTTAATTTCTACTAAAACCGAAAAGCACTACGTCTTTATAATCTCCCTGCTTTCACTTTCACCCAGTAGACTTGGACAAGCCACATTCGGTACTCTCCTGTGCACCTCACAAATTCTCCCATTAGCTATATTTGTGTGTAGTAGTGTGGATTGGTATTCACAATGTTTTTATATGGCCTTTCCCGTTACTCAGTTGAAATGATTAGACAAAAAGAGGTGTAAGAACTGCTGGAGATCATATAACCATTTCCTTAAAGGAAAAAAGATTGGAGCCCAAACCTTCTAACTTTCTACACACTATACTGTAGACTGTTTTCCAGTCTGTTTTTGAGTTGGAAAAGACTGATGACTGTTTAATTGGTTTCATTTCTGTTTTCAACAGAACCAGCTGCCTCAAGTCTTTTCCCGGCTCTTTCCTTTCAAGAGGGGCCTCTGCCATGCATACTGGGCTCCAAACTTCTGGGCTTTGTACAATGCTGCGGACAAACTACTATGTACCATCGGTATAGTAGCAAGCCTTTTCACTTCCACTCTGAATATTGAAAGGCCTAGTCACACTGAAAAATGAAAAAGCCTCCTTGTGTTTTGAATGTGGCCAATTGTTTGCTTGGAGTCCTGCATTTCGGTTTTCAGGATAAACAGGGGTAGCAATTCTTGGGCCTAAGCTTTTAGCATAGTAAATAGACTGCATCACTTACAAAAGCTCCTTGTGGCCGCAAGATCATGGGTACTTTTCTCTGGGGAAAAAAGTAAAGTACTTACAAAATTTTTCTCTTTTTTTTAACTTTGTTGTTGTTCTTCTTTTGTTGAGACAAGGTTTTGCTCTGTAGTCCAGACTGCCCTTGAACTCACGGCAGTCCTTCCTCAGCCTCCTGAGTGCTAGAATGACAGGTGTGAGCCACTAAAGGTAATTTTTGCCTTAAATGAAACATTATTCAGCAGAGTTAGTACTTTTAAACGTAAATATATGAAAAAGCAAAATTTAAAGTGTAAGTTGTAGCTTTGTGTATTAAGCCAGTAAGGAAAATGATACCCATACATTTCAACTGAAATGTAAAAAAATAAAAAGCCTAGGATTTTTTTTTTTTTTTGAGATAGTATCTGGCTATATAGTCCAGACTGGCCTTGAACTCATGGTGATCCTCCTGCTTCACCCTCTCCAGTGCTAGAATTACAAGTGTGTGCCACCATGCCCAGCCAGGCGATCCTCATTAATTTGCCCAACCTATTCTTGAATTAATGAGCTCTGATGATCTTCTTGCCTCAGCCTCCCAACTGTTGTGACTGTAGGTGTAGGCCGCTGTACCCAGCTTAGGGTGTGTGGTTTGTTATTGCTGCTATTTTTTTTTAAAACAATAAAACAAAACAAAACAGAATAAAGCAGAGCAGAGCAAAACAATGCAAATATCACAGGATTTCAGAGCAAGACAACAGGAAATCAACAGTGGCTACCATAATGTCTCTTTGGTTTCTTTGAAATAGAAATTACTGTGCTCGGAAAAAAGAAATCGAAGAGGATCTCAGAAAATAGAAAGGCATTCTTTGTTCATGAATAGGAAGACCAAACATTGTGAAAATGATCTAAAAGAGACATTATGGTAGCCATTATTGATTTCCTGTTGTTGGGTTTTGAAGGCCCATAAGGCTCTCATTTCATTTTGATTGCTTTTATATTATTTTGTTTTGTATTAACTTACTGTATGTGAAGATATGGACAACTAATAGTTTTATTTCAAGAACTAATAGAATTAGTAGTACTACCACCTTAGTAACCGTAAGTGTGTATACACAAATTTATATCTTTTTTTTCTCTTCCTTCTTTTCTCCTTTTCCCTATCTGAGTTATTTTTTCCTCTTTGAGCAGTTTCTTATTCTTTCACAATATTTATGAAAGTTTTGTATCTTATTTACTCCTTCAGTTTTTTACACTAGGGAGACAATACAGTATTTACACACATGCATTTGATTTATTTCACTTATGAGTATGGTCTCAAGTTGCATCCAGTTTATTTATAAAAGCCTTCTTTTTAGCTGAGTAAAAATACCATATCTTTTTTACCCTTAGGTTGTTTCCAAGATTTAGCTGTTCCAAATTGAGTGGTATGTTGTTTTCAGTTCTTCTGGGAATATGCCCAAAAGTGGAATAACTGGGTCAAATGGGACTTCCAATCCCCGCTTTTTGAGGAACTTCCAGACTGATTTCCACAGTGGTTGTACTAGTCTATACTCCCACCAACAATACAAAAGAGTTCATTTTTCTCCATAGCCTCTCTAGCACTTGTTATTGGTGGTTTTCTTGATCCTGGCTATTCTTTATGAAGTGAGATGGAATCTCAGTGTTGTTTTAATTTGCATTTCTCTACTGACCAATAATGCTGACCATTTTTTCATGTATTTCTTTGCCATTTGTATTTCTTCATCTGAGAAGTATGTATTCATCTCAGATGCCCATTTTTGGATTGGGTCTTTGGATTTGGGGGGCCTGATTCTTTTTAATTCTTTATATATTCTTGATAAAAGTTCTTGTCTGAGAGACAGTTGACTAAGATTTTTTTCCCAGTTTGTGGGTTTTCTTTTCACTTTGTATAACAAGTTTGGGAAAATGGCCACTTTTACAATGTTTGGTCTTTCTATCCATGAACAAAGAATGCCTTTCTATTTTCTGAGATCCTCTTGGATTTCTTTTTTCAGAGCACTGTAATTTTTCACTAAATAGATCTTTTACTTCCTTGGTTAGATTGATTCCTAAATATTTCATTTTTTTGGATGCTATTCTGAAGGGTCTGGTTTCTCTTATTTTTGTCTCAATGAAGTTGCTGTTTGTGTATAGGGATGCTATTGATTTTTGAGTGTTGACTTTGTATTCAGCTACATTACTGAATTTGGTTATTACATCTAGAAGTCTTTCAATGGAGTTTTGGAAGTCTTCTATGTAGAGTACCATGTTATCTTCAAATAATGATAATTTAACTTTTTCTATTTTTCCTTACTCCTTTTATTTCTCTCTCTTAATTGCTCTGAGTAATATTTCCAGTACTGTATTGAGAAGGAGTGGTGATAGTGGACAGCCTTATCTTGTTCCTGATTTTAGAGTAAAAGCTTTCATTTTTTGGCCATTTAATACGGTGCTTGCTGTTATTTTGTCATAGATGACTTTTATCAGATTGAGGTAAAGACCATCTATTTCAATTTTCCATAGGATTCTTATCATGAATGAGTGTTAGGCTTTATCAAAAGCTTTTTCTACGCTATTGAAATGATCATGTGATTCTTGTCCTTGGTTTTATTGATATGATGTATTGTGCTTACTGCTTTGCATATGTTGAACCATCCCTGCATTCCTGGGATGAGTCTCATTTGGTTGTGGTGTATAATCTTCTTGATGACTTGCTGCACTCTGTTTGCCAGTATTTTATTGAGGATTTTTACATCTATGTTCATTAGGGAGATTGGCCTATAGTTCTCTTTTTTGGTTGGGTCTTTCTCTGATTTTGGTAGTAAGATAATACTTGCTTCCAGGAACAAGTTAGGGAGAATTGCTTCCCTTTCAATTTCATTGAAGAATTTGAGGCATGTTAGCATTGAGTCTTCCTTGAATTTCTTGTAAAATTCAGCTGTGAATCCATCAGGACCTGGGCTTTTCTTTGTTGTTAAGGTTCTAATTATATTTTCAATTTTATTAACTGAAATTGGGTGATTCAGCAGTTTTACATCTTCTTGATCCAGCTTTGATGATTCACATGTTTCTAAGAATCTGTCCATTTCTTCTGTGTTATCAAACCTATAGGAGTAAAGGTTTTCAAAGCAGGTATTGATGATCTTCTGTATTTCCAATGGTTCTATAATGATTTTGCCCTTTTTGTTCCTTAGTGCATGAATTTGAGTTTTTTCTTTCCTTTTTAAAATAAGGTTGGCTAGGGGCTTATTAGTTTTATTTATTCTTTCAGAGAACCAACTCTTTGATTCATTAGTTCCTTATATTGTTCTCTTAGTCTCTATTGCATTGATTTCTGCTCTGATCTTTGTAGTTTCCTCTCTTTTGGCTTTGGGGTTGAATTGCTCTTCTTTTTCTAGATGTTTGAGGTATAATATCAGGTTATTTGTGTTTGTCCTGTTTTCCTGATGTGGAAATTCACCACAATGAATTTCCCTTGAGGTCTGCTTACATTGCATCCCACAAGTTCCAGTAAGTTGTATTTATATTTATATTTACATTTACATTTACTTGTAGATATTTTTTAATTTCTTCTTTAAATTTTCCTGTGACCCATTGATTGTTCAGGAGTATATTATTTAATTTCCATGTGTTTATGGAGTTTCTACAATTTCTTTTGTCATTAATTTCTAGTTTTAGAGCACTATGATCAGATAATATGCATAGAATAATTTCAATTCCTTTGCATTTACTTAAGCATGTTTTATGGGCTAGTATATGGTCTATTTTAGAGAATGTCCCATATGAAGCTGAGAAGAATGTATATTTTGTTGTTGGGTAGAACACTCTGTACATGTCTATTAAGTCCATTTGTTTACAAGTTTGATTCAGGTCTTTTATTTGTTTGCTGATTTTCTGCCTTGTTGATCTGTCTCTTTGTGTCAATGGTGTGTTAAAGGTCTCCTGTTATAATTGTGTTATTACTTATTTGATTTTTCATGTCTATTAATATTTGTTTTATGTAGCTGGGTGCTCCCATATTTGATGCATATATATTTAAGATTGTTTTTTTTTTTTTTTTGTCTTTTTCCTTTTTACCGGTACTGGGGATCGAACTCACGACTGCCTGCTTGCAAGGCAGGCGCTTATGCCGCTGAGCTAAATCCCCAGCCCCCTATATTTAAGATTGTTATCTGTTTAAGTTTTCCCCTAACCAGTATGTGATCATTTTTGGTTTGAAGTTCACACTGTCTGCAAACCAAATAGCTACCCCTGCTTTTTGGGGGTTCCTGTTGCATAAAGTACTGTTTTCCATCCTTTGATTTTCAGTCTATGAATTTCCTTTTGAATTAGACAGGTTTCTTGATCCATTCTGCCAGTCTGTTTCTTTTAATGGGTGAATTGAGGCTATTTACATTAGTGGTTATAAATGATATATATTGGCTTATTTTTGTCATGTTATCTTTCTGCTGTTGGTTCTTTACCTTTCCCCTCTAATTGTTTGTGCTTCTTGGTGGTTTCTTCCTGCTGGTGTTCTTGAAGTTATGGTTATTTTATATCTATCTAGAATATCTTGCAGTATTCTTTATAGGGTTGCTTTGGTGGTCATAACGTTCCTCAGCTGTTCTTTATTATGGAAGTATCTTATTTCCTGCTTTAGCCTGCTAATTGCTGGAATTATAGGCATGTACCACCACACCCTGCTTTAGGATATACTTTTTATGTTTGGGTTGTAATGAAAAATAGTGTATATCTTGATATTGGTCTAGTAAAAGTAACTCACTGTGAAACAGCTCACAGCTCTCATTTGTGAATCCAGGATTGTTTAGTGGGAAAAAGCAAGACAAGAACAGTAGTCAGGAAACTTTTTCTGTTAACAGGGCAGCTACTAAGTATTTGAGACTATGCAAGCCACACACATAGTGTTTTTTGTTATTATCTTGTTTTATTTTGACTTTGGTTTTGAAACAGGGCCTTACTATATAATTCAGGCTGGCCTTAAATTCACAGTGATCCTCCTGCCTCAGCCTCCCCAGCGCTGGTTATGGGTATGTACCATGATATCTAGCAACACACAGTATTTTTGTTTGGTCCATTGTATATAAGCCTTTAAAAATGTTTTCTGGGTGGTGGCACACCCCTGTAAGTTTGAGCCTAATTGTTGCAATTCAGCAACTTAGTGAAATCCTTTTTTCAAAATTAAAGAAAATAAAAAGGCATGTAACAGCTCAGTGTAAAGGCCTCCTTTCAATTCCCAGTACCACACACACACACAGACATACACATAAAAAGCCAAATAATGTGATGAACATCTGTGGTTCCAGCTTCTCAGAAGGTTGGGGCAAGAGCACTGATAGAGCTAAGGTTTTTTTTTTTGTCTTTTTCCTTTTTATTGGTACCGGGGATCCAACTCACGACTTCCGGCTTGCAAGGCAGGCGCTTATGCCGCTGAGCTAAATCCCCAGCCCCGAGCTAAGGTATTTGAGACTCCCATCATAGTAAGACCTCCTCTCATGTAAAACTGCAAAAGCCATTTATAGCCTCAGTTTCTTCTAAAAACAGGTTACAGGCTGGATTTCATCATTGAGAGGTAGTTTGTTGATTGATATAATGATAACTTGGTACTGGCTGTTTGGCATTGCCAAGTTATTTGCTCCTTCATTATATACCACAGGGCGGGGGTCTAGCACTTTTTTGTTCCTATGAAGCACATTATAAGGAATAAAACCAAGAATAAGGAAGCAGGGTTGGGAAGCAATGGCATAAGTGCCTGCCTTGCAAGTGCAAGGTCATAAGTTCGATCCCCAGTACCAAAAAACAAAAGGAAGCACTAGGTTATCAGAGGCAGGAGTCTTGGATCCAAACAGACCCAGATTGATTTCTACCACCTATTTGTTGTGTGATTTCAAGCAAATTACACCATCTTTTTGTGCCTCAAAGGGCAAAAGTAATGGCAACTGTTATTGTTTGTTATATAGTTACAGGAAATTGTTTTTTTCCAATCAGACTTTAGTGGTACTTTTTTTTTTTTTTGAGGCAGGGCCTCACTGTATAATACAGGTTGGCCTTCAACTTGCTTATGTAGCCCAGGCCAGTCTCAAACTCATGTCAATCACCCTGTCTCTGCCTCCCAAGTGCTAGGATTATAGGTGTGCAAAATCACATCTGGCCTTCATTGGTACATTCTAGATATACATAATGATCACATTCATCATAGAGAATTTGTACCTTATTGCAGGAAATTGTGATTTGGTATTATCCCTTCGTCACTGTGAATCCAATCTTCATGTGTGTAATGGTCTACAAGTAATTTCAAACATCTTTGTTTCAAAAAAGCTTTAAACAGCCAACATAGTTTGAGGTGTAAAGACCACTTGTCTTGTATAAGTTGAGAAAATGATGTACCTTTCCTTTGTGTCTGCCTCTCAAAGATGTCTTAAGTGGAAAGTCAATGACAAGCTATGTAATTAACTTTCAGGAAAATGGTTGTTAATTTTAAGAAAGACTCAGTAAGCTGATGAGGAAAAGAAATAGGATGAATAAATAGTGTTTGGGCAGTAAGGTATTTCCCACGTTGCACAGATTTTCGGTGTCATTAGATGGGGCTACCAGGTATGCAGATTGTCCATGGTTGTTCTGTTACCCTGGAGCCTATCTGGGATGGGACTTGTCATTCCAGACTTTGTTTGTTTAATAAGTGTGCAGTGTGATCAAAATCTGAGTCAGTGTTTGAGGAATTTTCCCTCCTTGTTTTGAACACACTGTCCCATCATTATTGTGACTTTCTAAAGTGGTTCTGGATGTCCTCTTTCATGAATATCTTTATGAAGTGTGTTGGAAAAAAAAAAAGTGAATGCTGCAACCAGGTGCCACCCAGTGGAAAGGTAGCCTCATAAAAACATTACAGTGCGTCCATAAAAACATCGTCTTATTCACTGGATCTGGTGCTATTGCCTCCTAGCTGTATACCAAAGTCAAAGTGACCTTGAAAAGTAAGTGTTTTGAATCAATTCAGAACCTCAAGACAGGCTTGACAGCACAACTAAAGATACACATGAGGACTTCCAGAACTGCTTCAGGAGGTGGCAAGAATGGTAGAAAAAAATGTGTTTGAAGCAAGGGAAAGAATTTTGAGAGCGATTAATGACAGTCTTTTACTGTAATATTTTAAACATTCACTGGATTTTTCAGTCACATCTTGTGTTTATTGAACCCCTTATCCTGGGAGTAGAAATGAACTCATCATTTCTATCTTTAAAAAACACGGACTGTAGAGGAAATAGGTCTGTAAACAAAGAGTGTAGTGTGAGCATCAGAATAGAGGGCTCACCAAAAAATCAGCTCTTCTTTAATTAGCTTTCTCAGGTGAGGAAGTCAAGTAGGAATTAATTTTGCAAAATGAGGAGTCATTCTAAGCAAAGGGAGAAGCCCAAGCAAGGGACCCAGGTGTTGAGATTGGTATATTGAAGACCACAGTTTATTGTGGCCAAGACACATTTAACAAAGTAGAGATGAGGCTGGAGAGGTAGCAGAGGGCTGGATCATGGAAAACTCTGTGTGTTGTTTAGAAATACGGACTTTCTCCTATAGAACATGAAGGATTCAGGGTTGAGGCATATCCTGGTCTGCGTTTTGAAACAGAGTGAGCAAATCAGTGTTCACTCACTGCTTACTCATTAAGTTAAACTGCACAAATTCCCCATGTCTGCTGGCCATTGCTTTGTACATCTGTAATCCCTGTACCTGGGAGGCCGAGGTAGAGGGATCAGATCAGTCACAAGTTTGTGGCTAGTCTGGGCTGTCTATCAAGTTCAAGGCAAACCTGGTCTAAAAAGAAAGACCTTGCCCCAAGACAAAACAAAACAACAATAACTAGAAAAATCACTCCATTTCTGCCTGGCATGGTGGTGCACGCCTATAATCCCACACTTGGGAGACTGAAGCAGGAAGATCACTGTGAGTTTGAGGCTAGCCTGGGCTACATAAACAAGTTCAAGGCAAGGCTGCACTATATAATGAGACCCTGTCTCAACAAAACTAAACAAAGACCTTTCCTATAGATATCACTATTTTACAAATTATAATCTTAAGGCCAGAGGCATTCTGCCAGAGGTAAAACAGTACAAAATTATATGAATGAAATCTTGCTTTAGACAGCAAAATGATTTTTTTTCAAGGAACTAAATGGTAAAATATAGAGTCTTATTGATTGATAAAAATAGAATAATACATCTGCTTATTCTGTAGGTTTGGAATTGAAACTTCTTGATCCCAACAAGATCCCCAAGGCTTCAATGACGAGTGGTTTGGTTCAGCAGTTTGAACATACAGTCCTTCCCTCAGTGTCTCCCGTGGCAACTCTCATATGCACTCTGATTGCCATATTGGTAAGAATTCAACAGGTGGTACTCATTCTTTGAGTTTGCTTTGCTTTTCTGTTGTATGGTTGATTGAATTTCAGCTTTCAAGCTTTTCTAACAAGGATAAATTTCATAGCTACAATCCTGCAGATTGAATGATTTGCTAGTAATTCTGAACATGGAAAATAAAAAAAAAGTGTTTCCAGTAAAACTGTGAGAGAAATTCTTGCCAAAATCTCCTAGCCCATCTGTCTCCCCCTGGGGTGAGGAATAAAGAAAAGGCTGAGGAAGAGGAGGCATGGACCATGCTAAGGAGAAAGAGGAAATCTTTACAGCAAAAGCATCTGTTGTGGCTTTTGTCCAGATGTCCCTCCAAGTCTCACGCAGTCATCTGTGGGCCTTCGTCGAGGTGGCTGGATCTAGAGCATGTGACGCTGGGATTGATTCATGGTGCAATGCTAGGATCAAGGGAATGGGGATTAAGGGTATGAGTGCCATTTGCCCTAAGTAGCCTGGATAAGATACAAGGGATAAAAAGAGTGGTTGTTATCCCTTGTTGCTTTGCAACCTTCTGCCTGTCATGAACTTTTCCTCCTCTGTGGTGCCACCTGCCTTGGAGTCAGCTGATTATGAACTGAAACCTCTACAAGCTGTGAACTAAATAAACCTTTCCTCCTGTAACTTTAGGTGTCAGGTATTTTTTTTTCTCAGCCACAAAAAAGTAACTAGGATAGCATCCAGACTTTTTTCATCCTGGGTTAAATGATCAGAATTACAAATTCCAAATATGTCCAGACAGTATGGATGTTTTGTCTTAATTGTGACAAGTTAGAAATAGCAGAGGCTCTGCATCAACTAGAATTTACTTTGAATCACACACTGTTAGAGCTTTCATTCACACTTGTTAGTGATCATGGTGTCCTTAATTTCATAATATAATTTTATTGAAATTCAATATAAACAACTGTTGATACTGAGCTCTGAGCTCTGTATCTTTTTGGTTTCTGAATGATCTAAACTGAGCTCTTCTTCGTTTCTGAATGATCTAAACTGACTCCTTTTCACTATGTGAAAATGTATTCATATACTTTACCTAAGATAAAAATTTCTTTTCTAAAAATCTCAGTTTTGCTGGGCATGGTGGCGCATCCCTGTAATCTCAGCACTCAGGAGGCTGAGACAAGAGGATCACTGTGAGTTCAAGGCCAGCCTGAACTACATACTGAAACCCTATCTCAAAAAAAAACAAAATAAAATAAAGTAAAATCTCAGCCTTGTGAATCAGGCTCATTGGTGCATACCTATAATCCCAACTGCTCAGTAAGCTGAGGCAAGAAGATTGTAAGCTCAGTCTGGACAATTTAATGAAACCTTGTCTCAAAAAATATTACCTTAGCCCTATAAACTGCATATAAAAGGCAATAGTTTTATTAAAACATACTTTAGCCCCAAACTAAATGTTTACTAACATGATAAAATCTATTAGCCAAAAATACCTATGAGCTTTACTGTTTGATCTAATGGAGTCAATGAATATTAATGGACTAATTATAAAGCTATAAGTTATTATGCTGTATGCTCTAGAGTAATGAGTTAAATTTGTTTCCAAATGCCGGCTTTCTCTTAGTTGTTTTTATGTTAACTTTCAGTGAACTCAGACATAAAGTGATAAATTATCCCAATTACTGGAGAACTGCTGTTTTTACTGCTGTCTTGCTCTGTATTTGAGAAGTGATGCTAATTGCCTTTGTCGAAACACTGTTTCTCTAAAGCCCAGTCTTAAATGACACTGAAGTTTTATTTTTGCCGGTTGTTTCTAGCCCTCTGTTTGCTGTCTCTGGCTTAAACCCCAAGGGCCCAGAGGCTTTCTTCGATGTCTGATTCTCTGTGCCTTGAGTTCCTTCATGTTCGGGTGGCACGTCCATGAAAAAGCCATTCTTCTCGCAATTCTCCCAATGAGGTAAGCAGATAGCGCAGCCAGGCAGCACTGCGGGTGTATTTCAGTGTCTTGTAATTTTCCATGTTGTGCCCCTTCTTATTCTGCCCAATGGGACAAGGAGAGGAACAGAGTTCCACTAGCCAATCAGGGATGTTTCACTTGGGATCTTTGGACCCAGGAATGTTTTGAGATTTGTAAAGATGCAGGTAGTCATTCTGCACTTTCAGTAAGTGATAGAATATTAATTAACTGCCATGATAGGTCTGGATATTCAGTGCTAGCATAGCTTGGGGGAAAGCTTTGGCATTATCACATCCATGAAAATAAGTCCCTCATTAAGTACTGATTGTCAAAGTTGGAGCTGAGACCATTTGGGGTAACTCCATAATATTTGTACTGCACTTTACATTTTCCAGACTATTTCCATTTTGTTTTTGCATTCTTTCTTTTTTTTTTTTTTTTAATCGGTACTGGGATTGAACTCATGACCGCCTACTTGCAAGGCAGGTGCTTATGCCGCTGAGCTAAAACCCCAGCCCCTGCATTCTTTCTTTTCAGCTTGTCAACAGCATTTAAGATAGGATAAATCAGTATCGTATTGTCTGTTTTAACATCTGCAGAAACTAGGACTCATTCTATAACTTCTCCAAAATCACATAGCTAGCAAGTAGCACTGAGAGCTTCAAACTGATCTTACAATTCTGAATTGTATGATCTTTACAGTGTGCTATTAAAAATTTTTTTTGGGGGCTGGGGATTTAGCTCAGCGGCATAAGCACCTGCCTTGCAAGCAGGCGGTCGTGAGTTCGATCCCTGGTACCGAGAAAAATGAAAAAGACAAAAAAAAAAAAAAAAAAAAAAAAAAAATTTTTTTTTAGCTAAGCATGGTGGCACATACCTGTAATCCCAGCACTCAAGAGACTGAGGCAGGAAAATCTCTATGAGCTCAAGGCCAGCTTGAACTATATAGCAAGACCCTGTCTCAAAAAAATAAATTTTAAAAAAATTTTAATGTATCCATTGTATGAATAATTGAAACTCAGTAGATGGATGGTAATGAAATGATCCTTTGTTTCTTGAATTTTTTTTCGAATCTTGAGAAATCATTTAAACTTTGAAAAACAAAACCATTGAGCATATTTCAGATCAGTGTATGATTTCCCTGGTTTTATTTAGCAGTAAAAGTATTTCCAAATTAAAAATTAGAGCAGAGGTTTTAATGTCATTAGCCTGAAGTCATTCTGCAAGTGCAGGACATAACCTAAAAGATGAGCTGAGAATTGGAAATGAAATTCCAAGTTCTGTTTCCCCATTTGGAACCACTAGGCAGCTCCCAATCCCACATTTGTTTCTTTGGAGAAGGCAATTAAGGAAAAAAGTCTCCTTTTTGGATATTCCCCGATTTAGTTCAGTACCTTTATCAAGTGCTTAAGTTTCCTGTAAAAAATTAATTCTCTGTTGAACTGGGCTTATAACACTACCAATATTTATTTTATGCTGAAGCCAATTCTAGGAATACTAACAGATACAATTCAAGATCTTCTCAAGTGTTATTTGCGTTGTTGTAAGGAATTATTACAAGAATTTTTTATCTTTAGTCTTTTGTCTGTGGAAAAAGCAGGGGATGCTTCAATCTTCCTGATTCTGACCACTACAGGACATTATTCCCTCTTCCCTCTGCTCTTCACCACACCAGGTAAGGAGCTGCTTTTTAGAGTGATATGTTGACTACCACGGACTTTCTGTCATGGCCTGGAGATCCGTGCTTATTGATAGGCTTGTGGGAGGAGCGGTCTTATCCATTCTCTTAAATAAAACCTGCAGTTGGGGCTGGGGATTTAGCTCAGTGGCAAAAGCGACTGCCTTGCAAGCAGGCAGTCGTGAGTTCGATCCCCGGTAACGATAAAAAGGAAAAAGACAAAAAATAATCACCGCTAAATAAAACCTGCAATTTATCCCTAATTTTAAGTATCCTTAGAGGGTAAAGGTAACATAGGTAAAAAACACCAGGGCCAGTGATTTAGCTCAGCAGCATAAGCACCTGCCTGGCAAACATGAGGTTGTGAGTTTGACCCCTGGTATCAAAAACAACAACAAAAACCCTACTAATGTGTCATTATTATGACAAGTTATGAACTGTTTCATTGTGCTTATGTTACCTTAAATATCATAAATTTTCTACGTATCAGCTAAATTATTTGCAATTTTTTTTGTTCTTTTAACAGAACTTCCCATTAAAATCTTACTCATGTTACTCTTCACTATCTACAGTATTTCTTCACTGATGACATTATTCAGGTAATCAGAAAAAATATTTAAAATTATGTTTGCTCTTGTGAGTTTTGAATTGTTTTTTTGTTTTTTATCTTTTTCTTTTTTATCGGTACCGGGGATCGAACTCGCGACTGCCTGCTTGCAAGGTAGGTGCTTATGCCACTGAGCTAAATCCCCAACCCCAAGTTTTGAATTGTTTACTCTTAATTAGTTATCTTTAAGGTTTTTTAATGTTTATTTATTTGTGTTTTGTTATATTTTGATATCTGGGATGGGACCCCAGGTTTTGTGCATGCTAGGCACTCTACCGCTGAACATCTCCAGCTTTTCTTTCTTTCTTTCTTTCTTTTTTTTTTTTTTTTTTTTTTGAGATACAGGGTCTTGTGTAGTACAGGCTGGCCTTTATCTCACTATGTACCCCAGGCTGACCTCAAACTTGCAGCAATCCTCCTGCCTCAGCCTCCTGAGTACTGGGATTACAGATGGGCACCAACAGGCCCAGCTATTCCAGCCTATTTTTAAATTATAATAGTAAAATAACAATGATCCAAAATACTGATAAAGGGCTGGAGATATAGGTCAGTGGCACAGCACCTGCTGGGCAAGCACAAGGTCCTGATTTTGATTCCCAGTACCAAAAAAAAAAAAAAGGCAAGTAGAAAGAGAGACTATCCATAAGATTATCCTGTCATTCTGGCACAATACCACAGATGTGTTTAGGTTAGGGAAATACTTAAGGACAATTTCTTACCTCAACTTAATACTTTACATGAGTTACATACCTGTAATCTCAGCATTCTGGGAGGCTGACACAAGATAGAAAGTTTAAGCCTCCCCCACAAAAAAAGTTTAAGCCCAGCCTAGACAATTTGGTCACTTAGTGAGACCCTGCCTGAAACTTTAAAAGGGACTTAGGATATGGTTCAGTGTGAAGGCACTGGATTCATATCCCAATACCACACACAAAAGTTTATGGATAAAATTATATATATAAATACAAATACACATGGAAAAAACTAAAAGTGATTATGTAAAATATGGAATTATGAATAGAAATTTTCTCTGTTCTAAACATTATATAATATTAAGTCTGGCATAGTGGTACATACCTGTAGTCCTAGCAGGGGAGGCTGAGGCAGAAGGATCACCACAAGCTTGAGGTAGCCTGGACTACATAGTGAATTAAGCCCAGCCTATCATATACATATCAAGACCCTGTCTCAAAAAACAAAAACAAAAATAAAGTCTGTAATATTTTAAAGATTGTTAATGGTTTATATCTGATTGTCCATAAAATGTATATAATTATATTAAAATTTAATTACAACATGTGATCCAGTAATTCCACTCATAGCTATACACAAACAACTAAAAACAAACACTTGTACACCAGCATTCACTGTACCATTATTCACAACAGAGCTAAAAGATGAAAACAACTCAAATGTCTAGTAAAAAAAGAATGGAGCCAGGTGTGATGGCACACACCTATTATTTGGGAGGCTGAGCCAAGAGGATCGCTGCAAGTTCAAGGCCAGTCTGGGCTAGAAAATGAGTTCTAGGCCAGCCTGAACTACATAGGGAAACCCTGTCTCTTAAAAAGACAAAAAAAAAAAAAAAAAAAGGAAAGAAAGAAAGAAAGAGAAAAGAAGGAAAAGAAGTGTAAATGAAATGTGGCATATACTTACAGCAGAATATTTAGCCACAAAGAAGAATGAAGTTACAGATATCTGCTATAACATGGATGAATCTTGAAAACATGTCAAGTGGAAAAAGGCAGAAGCCAGGCATGGTAGCACATACTTGTAGTCCCATCACTTGGCTGAGGCAGGGGCTGAGGCAGGAGGATTGCCACAAGTTCCAAGCCCATCTGGACTACATAGTGCGCTCAAGGCCAGCCTGAACTACATTGGGAGACCCTGTCTCAAAAAGCACCCACACACACACACACAGATAAATAGTGTATGATTCTACTTAGGTCATATTCCAGAACAGCCAAATTCATGGAGACAGAAAATAGATTAGAGGTTAGGGGCAGGCATATAGTAAATTATTAATGGTTTTGTTCTGCTTTTATTGTTTGAGGTCTGGAAAATTGTTTGAAAGTGGTTAGTGGCGATAGGTACACATTATTAATGTATTTAATGCCACTGAATTAGATACTTAATGATTAAAATAATGAATTTCATTATTTATATTTTGCCAAACTAAAAGTCTTTAATTTAAAAAAATACTCAATTATATATTATCGTATTCTTATTTCAGTGATACAGAATGCTTTCCCTCTTCCAAATGCAGAGCTAATTTTCCCTGCGTAGGGGCCAGCGCAGGTAGAGGACTGGGTAAACCTGGATGGGCGAGGTGATATAATCATGTGTCGTTATCAGTTTTTCTGCATGTGAAATTTAATGCATTGTTTTGACTCTGGTCTTGGCTATGGCACATCAAGACAGTGCAGCTGGGGAAGCTTCTGCAGAGAAATACTTACTTGCTAAACAGGATGATTCATCTAAAATCAGTCTTTTTGTTCCTTTTTTCTTCAGAAAAGAAAAACCTCTTTTTAATTGGATGGAAACTGTCTACCTCCTTGGCCTGGCGCCTTTGGAAGTCTGCTGTGAATTTGTGTTCCCTTTTACCTCCTGGAGGCTGAAGTACCCCTTCATCCCTTTGTTACTGACTTCAGTGTATTGTGCAGTGGGTGTCACATATGCTTGGTTCAGGCTGTATGTTTCCATGTTGACTGGCCCTCCTGGTGGCAAGACAAAGAAGCAATGAATAAAGGAACTGCTTGGATGCAGGCCAAATAGTTATTTCATGGGAAATTAATCAGAACTTGAAAGTTGCCGGTGGTGTGAGCCATTCATTTCAGCAGGTCTGTTCAGAGGACCATTCTTCCACACTTGGCCTTACCCAGCCTAGCAACCTGATTGTCACCATGGTGAGAAGCCACTTGATCTCCGTAAGCAGTGAAACACATCTGAAAAAAAATCTTGCCTTCCCCTGTTAAAATTGTCTGACATATTCAGACTGCTTTGTTTACTGAGGGAAAACAGGGAGTCTAATTAACAGCATGATTATTTTTAGCCTGTGTGGACTATTGTGAGGATATGAAACATAATTGGATTCCTAAACTGAAGGAAATATAAATAAAATGCCATTTTGTATTTCTGCTTGAAATATTTTTGGGTCATTACCAACTCTTACAACATTTTCCTGTTGGCGTACACACAGGCAGATAGTGTTCTGTTCCCAGTCTGTACACCTTGATCTAGGAGGCTTTTTTTTTCATTGAAATTATACAATGACAATATTAAACAAAGGGGGAACATTTAATGTACTGCTTTATCCAAGCAGTGGATACTACAAACCACAGGTACTTGTACTGAGCTAAGGACATCTCGTTCAGCTCACTTATTCTAACATGAAGCTTTGCAATTTTGCTTACTGGCTGCCACTTAAACCTTCCCTAGGGGTTGGGGATTTAGCTCAGCAGCATAAGCACCTGCCTTGCAAGCAGGCAATCGTGAGTTCGATCCCTGGTACCGATAAAAATGAAAAAGACAAAAAAAAAAAAACCTCACTCATGCGAACAAACAAAAGTGATTTTTGCAAACATTCTCTTGCTCTCCTTTGCTTGAAAGTACTTTATTCAGGACCTCAGTTTGCCTAATATCTGCTGCATATTCAAATCACCCACTATTTAGCCAACACCAGAATTTTAACACACTTTATTTTTCTGTTATCCCCTATGATCAAAAAAAGCCTAAGATCAGTGGCATTTGGGGGTGCTAACCCTGTTCCCATCCCTTAAGTCCACTCTTAATTTTCCCAGATTTCTTTTAAATCTGTTGTTGCAGCGGTGAAAATAGGGATTATGAACAAGGTGTGGTGGTTCACCTGTAATCCCAGCATTTGGGAGGCTAGAGCAGGGTATGGAGAGGTTGAGGTCTCCCTAGGCTACATAGCTAGGCCCTGTGGAGGAGGATTAGTCAGAGGGAGGGAAGCTTCCCTCCTGTAGTCTTGTCCGTCTCCCTGTATCCAGCTATCTCAGCAACTGAAAATTCCCAGTGTGTTGTGCTGTGTTGGACTTCTGCTTTCATTCACTCATGCTACTTTCCTCTCTTCTGGCTTTTCTACCTTGTCATCTGATTATACACACTTCAAGATTTACCTAAAGTTGGGGGTAACACAGTGGTAGAGTATTTGCTTAGCACCTGCAAGGCCCTGGGGTCAGGGCTAATTACTGAAAGAAAAAAAACTCAACCCATGTGCTGCCATACCTATGAATATAGAGGTCTTTCAGCATAATGATTAAAAAGTTGGGCATGGGGGGGGCTGGGGATTTAGCTCAGCGGCATAAGCGCCTGCCTTGCAAGCAGGCAGTTGTGAGTTCGATCCCTGGTACCGATAAAAAGGAAAAAGACAAAAAAAAAAAAAAAAAAAAAAAAAAGTTGGGCATGGGGACGCATTCCTGTAATTCTAGCACTTGGGAGGCTGAGGCAGGGGTATCACTGAGTTTTTGATGCGAGCCTGGGTTACATAGCAAGACCCTGTCTCAAAACAAAACAAAGATTAAAAAATAGAGACCTTAAAAGTATATAGGTTTGTTGGAAACCCCCCACCCACCCACCCCCGCATTTTGGCTCTCTGGATCAAATCCAGAGCCTGGTTCATGCTAGGCAAGTGTTTTACCACTGAACTACATCCCCCGCCCTCTTTATATTTTTTAACAGGTAGGCAATTGATTTAACTCTCCTTTGCATTAATGTCCTCTTCTCTAAAATGATTGCAGAAGGTTTAAAACACTGGTTGGGTGTTTACTATACATCAGTTGCTATTTATATGGATCCTGTTCTTTCTTTCTTTCTCTCTCCCCTAGAATTGAGTACCTCTACCACTTGTTTCCACTGACCCCGAGATCTGTTTCTATCATTAATTGCTGTGATGCTTACATGCATGTGTCTATTTACGTGTTTTCCACAGAAGAGCACACAGCGTAATGGTTCCAGTTTTTGGCACAGTTGAATGAAGGAAGCATACCACAAAGGCCACGATTAAATCCTGACTGTGACTACCACAACCGTTAACATAAAAGAGCTAGGGTACTTCCTCACATTTTGACAGCTGTACAAGCAAAAAAAATTATTTGCATGCATCTCAGTAAGGCCAGATTGAATTGTTTAATTGTTGAGAGTGATGAGACAGCAGAACCAGAAGGGCTCGTCTACTACAAGGATGTCCAGAATCTCTACAGAGCACTGGAGGCTTTTTAGATTTGCCTCAGCAGCTCTAGGTTCTCTCCCATCTTCCCCCAAAGCAAATATGCTTTGATCTATTGCACATAAAAGGCTTCATATTCATTTTCCTTTGACTTCAGGATTCAAAGTCCAAAGACATCCCTACAACAATTCAAATCTTTATGTGACAGAAGGGAGATGGCTCCATGGACTGAGAAATATCCTACTAGTACCAAAACAATCTAGAACCCAAGCTTCCTACCTACCACCTAGTATTCTTTTCCAAGCATTGTATTTTGTATTCATGTTTTTGTTGTTTTGTTTTTTAGTACTGGCAATGAAACTCAGGACCTTGACTTGCCAAGCAGGCGCTGTGCTACTGAGCTATATCCCCGGCCTCTTTATTTATGTTTTTAAACATTGTGGGTGTGTTTGTTGTTGTTTGGTGCTGGGGATAGAACTCATGACCTTGTGTTTGCCAGGCAGGTGCTTATACCACTAAGCTAAATCCTTTGTGGGTATTTTTCAACTACAAATTCCTAGGATTTAGAAGTTAAATAGATGTACTGTTTTTAAAATTGTGTGTGTGTGTATCTGAAACAGGATCTCACTATGTAGTTCAGGTTGGCCTTGACTCACTATGAAGCCCAGGTCTTGAATTTATACTGATCCTTCTGCCTCAGCCTCCTGGAATTACAGGCATGTGCCACCACACTCAGCCTTAAAATGTTCTGAAATCTAAAGCAAAGTCAAGAACAAGACTATCAAATTTTAAATGATATGCACTTATTTCTTATCTGTCTGAGGTACATGCAGTGAACCAGAATTTTAAAAGATTAAAAAAAAAAAATGGGTAGGGCTTGACATTTTTCACTGTATTTTTCCCCGGGTAGAATAAAACTAGAGTTGGGCAGAAACCACTAGGAAGATGTACTGTCTTCCAACTCAACATTTGTCTCGTTAATGACTTCTTTCTGGAAACTCATCAGACATGGGCCCTTCTGTATGCCCCAGCAGCTTGTATTAGCAGTTAACAGAGAAAAGCACTCCATCAAAATAGAGCCATTTCTTCAATAGTTTGACGATATTCCACTTTCAGTGGGATGATGGTAGGAAGTCTTCTGACCCATCCACCTTTTGTTTGTACACCAAAGAAACAAGCTACTGTGCTAATGGCATTTGAGATGAGAACAGTTTCAGAAACTTCAAAAACCTGAATCAGTATAGCCATTAGTTTTTCACTGTGAAGTCACAGATTTAACATTGCCATTTTTTAGGAAAGTTGATAATTTTCAGATTTAGGAGTTAGAAATAAAAACAGTATACTTGAACATGTACAAAAGCTCTGAAAAGGACAGGATCCATCATATACTCCTGTACCAAAAAACTAAATCCTCAGCAGCTTTATTTTGTAAAGTTTTCCTGATGATAGCTAACTAAGCAGTGGAGGAAGGAGTTTGTTCACTAATCCCATATATGCAGGTGTCTGTTAGGGTGTTATTCATGCTAAATTCGTATTTTTCTTTTTCTGATCTTCACCTGGTAATTTCTGTTAAAATCAATACATAATGAGGTTCCATTACCATTTATGTGACAGCCTCTAGAGTAAGAGGGTCAGCAATATGCCAAGTGCTATGGTAGGCATTACATTTTTTCCTTTCTAAAATTTTGCAAATCAAATTCATTATTGCTTGGAAAAAATACTGACTATTAAGGGGTTAGGCACTGTGTTAGGTGCCAGAGATCAAAGTGTGGTCGAGAATGATACATTCTCGCCCACTCTAGTAGGTACAGGGACATCAAAGGCTGAGAGAGGAATAAGTTGAAATTGAGGAAGTAGGCAGGATCCAAATTAAACAATTTTTAGGTTATTATAAGAAATTAGATTTTATTGTAAGTCAAATGGAACCCAAAAGGGCTTCAGATCTTCTGAGTTAGTTTCACACATATAGGGCAAAATTTAAAACATGCCTACTCACCCAGTTCACTACCAAGATAAAACCATTGTTATCAGTTTCTTTAATCATTTTAGAGCTATCAAAGATTCTCTATGCACAGACTATATATATATATATATATATATAAACATTTGTAAATATTTAAATGTGTATTTTCCTGATTTGTATTCAGAATTTACATCAGCCTTCTAGGGAACATTTTTGGTGATTTTCATTCTTTTGATATAATTTTAAAAGAAACACTGTGACTTTTAAAGAAAAACTATGAGTAGCTAGGTGTGGATGGTGCATGCCTGTAATACCAGCACTTGGGAAGTTAAGGCAGGAAGATCAATGCAAATTCGAGACCAGCCTGGGCTACAAAGTGAGCTCAAGGCCAGCCTGATTGCATAATTAGGTCCTGTCTCAAAAAGAAAAAACAACAAAACTATGTGTGGAAGCTTTTTCAGGTCATATTAATTCTGTAGGACAGAATCTTAGACCTATAGTTACTGGACTAACAAGTTTGAGCTTTTAAAACGTTTACTGCCTTTCAGGAAATTTCCAATATATACTCTCCAGAATAATGTTAGCTTGAAATATTACAGATCAGAGAGTGCTTTTTTTTTAAATAGGCACAGAAAGGCCATCCTTTATTCTTTTCATGGTGAAAGGGAGGAAACCCACACCCTCATGCATGCTAAGCAGTCACTTTACCACGGAGCTACTTCTTGCCCCTCATCCTTTTTAATTGCTTTTAGCTGATATTTAACTCTTCACTTAGGAAATCAATACCTTTGATGTATATATCTTTGCATTGACCTCTGGCTTAATCAGCTTTCTGGATAAAATACGGGATGTCACGGATAAATGGACACAACAGGAAGACATTTTATCTCTGTACAGTGTTATGAAAGGCTTTCTGAAGAAAACTGTTCAAAGTTGAAAGCTCCCCATTATTGGAAGCAGGAACTGTGCAAAGGCTGGGCAATTACTTGACAGCATGGCTGCTTTCACTCATCAAACCTTTAGAGAACACTTCTTCCCTCAACCTTGCGCAAGGATCTGAAGACTCAGCAGGGAAAGAAACATTTTAGGGCGCTGCCGCGAAAGCTGAATTTCAAGAATAGACCAACCGATTCAGTCCTGGGCTTCTTTGAATTCTTTGTTGCTGCCAGAACCCTAATTTTAGGCTTTGGAGGGTATGTTTGTGCGAATAAATAGTTAGAAACAGAAAAACAGCTTTTATACTGTTTCAGTTAATGATTCCCACTTGTGAGTGCTGAATGCAAAGACGAATTTTTGCCGAAGAAACATTCACGGGCAGGGAAGGGATAGGCAATTCCAGATACGGGAATTATGCCGGAAAAAAAATAACATCTAGCTTTTGTCAAATTTAGTTCGTCTGGTGTACCTGATCCATTGGTGCCAGGCTCTCAAACCTTCACTTCCACTAGAAGAATCAGCGCCACGAGGGAGTAGCCTGAGCCACTTTGCAGCCGGAACCCCCTGTACCGGGATCCAGGTAGCACGCACCGGGAAGGATTTGGGCGCTGCACCGCCGCGCACTCTGTCCTTCAGCCGGGTACTGGAAGGAGAAAGCTTGCCGCTTAGGTCCTATCGGGTTGTGGTGTTTTGTTTTGTAGATGGAGGTCTGAGGCTAGGCCTCAAGTGGAAACGGTGTCACCATGATGGACGGACGGCCGGGCCGAGTGCCCCTACAGTTCCTACCAGATGAGGCTCGGAGTTTGCCTCCGCCCAAGCTGACCGACCCGCGGCTTCTCTACATGGGCTTCATGGGCTACTGTGCAGGCTTACTTGATAATGGGCTCCGGCGGAGGCCGCCACTGACCGCGGGTGAGAGCCGCGCGTGTGCGATCCCCGGGAGAGGGGTTCGCGGGGCGGCGGGCTGCGGGCAAAGTTCCTCGTGAGGCTTCCCCACCCCCACGCGGGTGCTCTTGATTTTCTGGGTCTTTTCGCCTGGTTGGTCGCGCCTGCCTTTCTGCAGGTCCCTCGCATTAGCTCTTAAGAATCGGGCAAAGTAAGGTTGTGGTGTCCATTTGAGAAAACAGGTTTTGTGAAACAGGGATTGGTTGTAATGCCACGGTGAATCTGAAAAGTAAAGCAAAAACAAAAACCGGGACTTCAGTCAATTTCACAGTGCTTTATACAAAAATGAGCGTTTATTCTATGCTGGGTACTACTGATTCTCTGTGGTCTTTTTAGGATATAGACCTTTAAAAAAAAAACTTTCACGGAGAGTTATTAGCCATCGATGAAGAAACAGTACAAGAGAGGTTAAAGCAGCTTGCCCAGGACTGTGGCATGTTTGTAAGTCGCAGATCTTGTTTATAAGTTAGACCTGAGTGTGTATTCTAAACCAATGCTTTGCAGAATTAGTGTGCATTAGAATAGCTGGCTGGGGTGGCACTCCCTCCTGTAATCCTAGCACTGGCTAAGACAAGAAGATCAAGTGTTGGGAGTCCAGCCTGGGCTGCATATTAAGACCCTGTCTCAAAAGAATTACAGGAACCACCCCCAAGAAAGATAATGAAATAAATGGTCCTTACTAAGGATCGTCCCACTTGTGCCTGTTTGTATGTCAGTTCCCAGCCCATGAAATCCAAGCATTTCCAGTGTTCAGATAGTATTGCAACCCCATCTCCCATGGAATGACCCTTCAGTACAGAAAGGAGTAATTTTTGTCCATTTCTGCCCCAGAATACGAGGTTTTTCTCTCTTGTTAGTACCACTTCACATTTGCCCAAGCCTGTCACTTGGTATAATGAACTCCACTTGGGAACTTCACTTTGGGCAAATAAATTGGTGAGACTGTTCAGAGCCAAAGTTTCTTCAACTATAAAATGAGAACAGTTAATACTTCATGTTTGTTATGAGAATTAAGTGAGGTTCTATATGTAGAATGCCTGACATACAAAAGCACTGGGTGAAGTTCCTTTCTGTTAGCTCTTATGTAGTTTACCATATATTTGCTCAATATCAAGCTTTTCTCTGTGCCAAGCATTGACTTATATATTGGCTATATGGGGTGAGGAATACCATTCCTGCCTTTAAATGAATAAGCAGTCCATTACTTATCTTACTGTGATAGGAACACATTTTGATTAGAGGTGTGTGGACAGAGAGTGCTTTGAGAGCACACAAAGGAGGCAGAGGTGGTAGGAAGAATGTTGTGGGAGAAGTAAAAATTGACTAAAATACACTGGTATATACCACTGAGGCTCACCTCATTTTCATCAGTTGAGCCTTTCCAGGAGCCAGAAGAGTACAGTAGCTAACGGCATATGCTTTTGGGTTTGATAGTACCCTCACCCCTGTAAGCCACTTGATTCTAGGCAAGTTTTCTAACTCAAAACCAGAGAAGATAATGTTTTTAAAGCATAGTCAAGGACTAGTTCAGAGTTCCTGAATTTCCTGAACTTCCCTAAATTGCTTTGGAAAATTTAGATGCTGAAGACTTTGGAAATCATTATCTTTACAGCATTTATTGAATGCATGTTGCATTTGTCTAGTTCAGTGGCATATAGTAGAATAGAATACAATAAAATAAGTACTTACTGAATGAATAAGTGCAGGTAGATTACAAGAAGAGTATAAAACATGGCCCCAACCCACCAGAGACTTACAGTCCAGATGGCTGTACCAGTTAAAAACCACATTGTGGTACCAGTTTATGCTTGTAGAGTATCAAATGTGACACATAAATTATGTTTGTAAGAGAGGAGAAGTAAGAAAGAAATAGATGGATTTTCAAACTATAGTCTTAAAGAGTACTTAACATTCTACAGGTAGTAACAGAATATTAGCCGCTTAGTCCAATTACTTAAATATAGATGACTAAAAATTGTGCATTTTTTCTTAGTTTTTATAACAATAAGAAATATAAAAATGACAGTCTTTTCTAATTTATTCTATATGAGAATCAGCAAGTTTAAAGGATAACTGACCAAGCAACACTCAGGATTTGTCAGTGCATGAACAAATGCTACCTGAGTGACACTCAGGGTAAATTGTTGAGTGGTTAATGAAATACAATTGTGTATGTCTTTTTAAAATTAGTAAAAATGCTAAATTAATTTTTTCTTAAGCTTTTTTCCCTTTCACCTGTTTTTTTTAAAATCCTTGTTACTGGTTGCTACTTAGCTGTCTTCAATTTAGAATTAGTTTGTAATCTAGTATAATCTACAAAATTACATATTTATTAATTTCTAGTGTAATCAATCAGTAATTTGTTATTATACAACGAGCCAAATGACTTCCTGATTTAGATTCACTGAGTAAATAAAGAAGGAGAAAGTGACTGTGGAGGAAGACCAGCCCTGAAAGAGAGGAGACTAGGTAAATGAGGGCTAATGAAAATGCTAAATCAAGGCAGGTGTGATAGTACATGCCTATAATCTCAGCAGTCTGGGAGGCTGAGACAGGAGTATTGCACATTTGAGGCTAGCCCGGGCAGCTTAGTAGGACCTTATCTCAAAATTCAAAAACTGAGGGGGCTGGGGATTTAGCTCAGCAGCATAAGCGCCTGCCTTGCAAGCAGGCAGTCGCGAGTTCGATCTCCGGTACCGATAAAAAAGAAAAAGAAAAAAAAAAAATTAAAAAACTGAAAAAGGGTTACAGATACAGATCATTTAGAAAGCCTTGGGTTTGATTCTCAGCACCAAAAAAAAAATAAGGGCCAAGCCATGCATTGAGGGCTGGGATGTTGACATCATCATCTAAAACTTTTTTGTCTATTTAGTGCTGGGAATTAAACTCAGGGCCTTCACTGTAAGCTATAGCCTCAGGTCCCTTTTTTTTTCTTTCTTTCTTTTTTTTTTTTTTTTTTTGGTGAGGAAGCGGGGAGTACCAGAAATTAGACTCAGGACTTTACACTTGCCAGGCAGGTGCTGTGCTACAGAGTTATACCCGTAACCCTTTTTTAAAATTTAGAGACAAAGTTGTGAAGTTGTCCAGGCCAGACTCAAATGTGCCATCCTTCTGCCCCAGCCTACAGAGTGCTGGGATTATAGGTATGTGCCATTGCACCTGACTCCAAAATGCTTTTATGCATATTTTGTCTTGGTATATATATTACTACTAGAAAAAGATGGAATAAATATTACCTCTGTTTTAGAGGTAGTAAACTGACTTACTTAGGACCATTTATTAATTAATATGTATTAAATGCTGTGTGCTAACATGTAAACATGAAACAGATACTAACTTTGCCTGATGATAGAAACAAAAATGAATTTCCATAGTAGCTTATATAGTACGTAAGATGAATTCAGGCCAGGAATATAGCTTAGTGGGGTAGCACCTGCCTGGCAAATAGATGAATTCACCCTTTTAACTATAGGAAACGGGAAAATTTCTTAGGGAAATTGATATATCAACTTAACTCTGAGTTGAGTCCTAAAGAATGATGTGGTTTCTGGGCCCAGAAATAACAAGTTCATGGTATTTGAAGCATGGAAGTTTCAATGAGGAATTCAGGGTTGTTCAGTGTTGCTGGAATGCAGTGTACATATCAGCAAGTGTCAGAAGGAAAAGGTAAAAAAAGAGTTGGCTCACGAATGGCTGTATTCAGGAGTTTCAACTCCTTTTTGACAAAATTAAAGGGTACAGAGAGGACTCCATGATAGGCGTGCATCTTAGTTAATTCCTAGTGACTGAGTAAAAGCTAGGATGAGAGTGGAATGGCTAGTGTGACAAGGAGGCCAGATAGTGCAACCCAGAGCCCCCCTAAACTAGGAAAGGAAATACCAGATAAAATTGATAGGGTGCAGTAACTGGATACGAGAAAAGAGGTTAGAATAAGGGATGATTAGCCAGGTGTAGAGACACATACCTCTAATCTGAGCATTCTCAGACTGAGGTAGGATTGCAATAAACCCCAGCCTGGACACTTTAGGAAATTAGACCCTGTGTCAAAAATAAAATATAAAAAGTAGAAGGGCTGCAATTGTAACTTAGTACAGAGGCCCTGGGTTCAATTCCCAGAACCACCACCACAAATATATGTGTTTTTGTTGGTACATACTTGTAATCATAGTTCTTTAGGAGGCTGAGGCTGGAGGATCAGAAGTTCAAACTCATTCTGGGCAGTTTAGTGAGACCCTGTCTCAAAACTAAAGGACTAAAATTGAATGTGAAGGCCCTGGATTCAGTTCCCTAGTAGGAGCGGGGAGCAAGAACGATTACTGTTTATGACTTGGATTCCTTAGCAAATGATCCTGTCATTCTCTGAGATAGGAAAAAGGTATAATGAGTAAAGCAATGAGTTGGGTTTGGAGTATCATATGTCTGTCAGATATTTGGAGTATATGTGTTATTCAGCATAACTGGTTTGGACATACTTCTTTGGCTGGATAATAAAACACATGGGTAAGACACATCACATGGATAATAAAAGACTAACCATGGATCAGTTCTCCAAATGTGCATGTGTGAGAGAAGATAAGATGACTATAGGGAGGATTCTAGGACATGTAGGAAATCAAACCTGCAGTAAACCTTTTGTAAATACTTTCCATGTATCCAGTCAGACTTTGCATTCTAATTTCCTAGGCCGCATGATTTGATCCAGTCTCATTATAGTAGGGTGCCTCTCTCTGTCTCTGTCTCTGTCTCTGTCTCTATCTCTGTGTCTGTCTCTTTCTTTCTTTCCTTTCTTTTTTAGACAACTTGTTGCCCAGGCTGCCTTCAAACTCCTGGGCTCAGGCAACCCTCTTACATCAGCCTCCGGAGTAGGAGTAGTATCACACAGATTCCACACCCAGTTAGAAATGGGATAATTGTGTGTGTGTTTTAAAATTTTTATTGGTACATTTTGGATAGATACAACATTCATCATAATTTTTGCCTGTATATGATATATCTTGCTGCTGCTTTTTTTCTCATTCCTTTCCCGTCCCTTTAACCCCTCTTTCCTTCCTTATGTCCTTTTTTTCTCATCCCTTTAGAAATGGAATGTTTTGGTTTTTTGTGTGTTTGAGGGGGTTGTTTGTTTGTTTGTTTTTGTGTGTATGTGTTTTAAGACAGATGTGTAGTCCAGGGTGGCTTTGAACTTACTATGTTGCCCAGGCTGGCCTTGAACTTAGCAGTAATTACCCTGCCTCAGCCTCCTGAATGCTAAGGTTAACAGGCATGCACCACCATGCCCAGCTAAAACAGATTGTTCGTTTTGGTTTGGTTTTTCTGGTACCGGGGATTGAACTCATGACTTCATGCTTGCCAGCAAAACAGGATGGTTTTTGTGTGTGTGTGTGTACCAGGGATGGAACTCATGACCTTGCACTTGCCAGGCAAGTACTTTCACCACTGAGCTAAATCCCTGGCCCCTAGGATGATTTTTAAAATACAGTTTGAATAGAGTTTTCGAAATGCAAATAGTACAAAAGAGAAGGGATTTCCAGGCTGGGGATTTAGCTCAGTGGCATAAGCGCCTGCCTGGCAAGAGTGAGGTCGTGAGTTCAATCCCCAGTAGCCCCCTCCCCACCCCCGCAAAAAAAAGAGAGAGAGAAGAGATTTCTTAATGATGTATGCTATAGCTGATTGTTTGAATAGCTAATAAATATACAAATACAATTTGGGATATAGAGATAAATTGCTTTCAGAACTTTTTTTTTTTTGGTCTTTTTGAGACAGGGTCTCGCTATGCAGTTCAGGCTGGCCTTGAGCTCACTTTGTAGCCCAGGCTGGTCTTGAACTCGAAACGATCCTCCTGCCTCGGCCTCCCTAGTACTGGGATTACGGGCATGAGCCACTGCGCCCTGCTGCTTTCAGACCTTTTGTAGAGGATTTTACCTGTGTTTTATCACATCCTGAATAGGCCTTAGAATACAAAGCTTTTAGACATAAAACTAATATACTGAAAAAGAAAAATTCTTTTCTGTTCTTATTTGATTTGATTTAGTTTATCCTTTTGAGGCTTGCTGTGCATCCTAAGCTGGACTGAAACTCACAGTCCTTCTACCTCATCCAAGTGCTGGGATTACAAAAGTACACCGCCATGATCTGCTTTTTTTCCCCATTTTTAATCTAGGATTTTTGCTTATCTCCATTCTTCCACAAAGTGTTCCACAAAACTTAAATTTAAAATAGGTTGGATTTTTGCGGAGCATTGTAGCACATGTCTGTAAGCCAGAATTTAGGAGGCTGAGGCAGGAAAAGCACTTAAGTTCAAGGCCAGCCTGAGTTACAAAGGCCAGTGTGAACTACCTAGCAAACCTTGTCTCAAAAACAAGAAAGCTAGGTTCTATTGTTAGTTATATTTGCAGGGTTAACATTGCTCTTCATAATTGCTACATTTCTTTAAGGCATGGGATATCTCAAGAGTCAAGATCAGTTAGACTGGGCTGGGGATTTAGCTCAGCAGCATAAGTGCCTGCCTTGCAAGTGTGCAGTCATAAGTTTGATCTCCAGTACCAAAAAAATAAAAGATCAGTTAGACTGTTTAATGGCTGTTTAGAATAAAAAAGCTGTTTAGAGTAGAAAAGCTTTTTTGTTTTATTTTGTTTTAAAATAATATTAGAAATATAACAATAAATTATTTATCTGAAGTTTAAAAATGTGATTCTTTGTACACATTGACTGATTTTTACTTTCTTTGGGATGTCTTATTTGAATTTCAGGTGTGCATCGCCAGCTTCTATATGTGACTTCATTTATGTTTATTGGGTATTACCTTCTAAAACGGCAAGACTATATGTATGCCATAAGAGATCATGACATGTTTGCATATATGAAATCACATCCAGAGGATTTTCCTGAAAAAGGTATTTCAAGTTCATTGTAGAAAATCTGTTTCTTTGCTCTGTCTCATATTTGCTGGTTAATGTTATCCATGCCTGTGGTTTCAATTACCTTCTATGTTCTGTTGACTCCCTTTAAGTTTCTTTTTAATGCCTTTCCCTTCCCACCTCCTTCTCTCCCTCCTCCTCTATTTTCTCATTCTCATTCTTGTTGGTATTAATCATAGCTCATGTTTGTGGTATACAGCATTTACATTCACTGACATCATCAGGTTCCTTATTCTACTTTCTTCCCCTCTCAGCCTTCACTGGGGTCCCTTGGACACTTTTCCATTTGCAAGAAATCCAACCTCTGTCTTCTATCCATCCTTTATTAATCTCTTTGTACTTTGCCTTGCTCAAATGAGAGATAACCCTAAGACCAAAAAAAAAAAAAAAAAAAAAAGTATCAGTGATTTCCAAGCCATAGTTGAGGACAACAAAATAAGGAAATGCTTAATCCTTAATCTGTTTGGACTGCTATAATATAATACCTTAGACTGTGTCGTTTAGTATCAGTTTGTTGTTTACTGTTCTGGAGATTGGGAAATCCAAGAGCAAGGGGCCAACAGTTTCAGTGTCTGGCAGGGCTTTTCTGTTTCATAGATGGTAGAAGGGGTACACATACTCCCTCTGGTCTAATTTATAATCCCATTCCTATCCCACAGGTGCTAATCCCATTTATAAGGGCTTGATCTTCGTGAACCAATTAGTCACCTCCCAGGGGCTTAACTTTTATACTGGGGACTGAACCCAGGGCTTTTGCATTGAGCTGTTTCCCCAGAATTTGGGTTTTTTTTTTCAGTTTTGAGGTAAGGTCTCACTAAATTGTTAAATTGTCCAGGCTGGACTCAGAGTTGTCCTAGAGTTCTTGGATTACTACCATGCACTACCACCCCCAGCTACCTTTTCCTCTCTTAATGCCATATAGCATTGGGGAAATAGGTTTCAACATAAGGAATTTTGAAGAGAGGAAAGGAAGGTGGACTAAGGGATATAACTGCAGGTCTATTTGAGTGTGTAGGATGGGAAACCATATATATTACTGAGCTTTCCTTGGATCATTGAATGGAACTGTCTCCAGTATCACTGTATGAATGTCCACTTTATATGCTTTAATTTTATAATTTGGACAACTGTTTCTAAGACGACAATATGTAACCTATTAACTAGTGATTTCTTACTGTATATTTTTTTTCTTGAAATTCTGTATTGTACCCTTTTACTGCTTTGTTTTTTTATGTCCTTTTTTCTCTTTAAATTAAAAAAAAAGGAATTTTGGAAGGATGCAGATATTCTGGACTAAGCTTGCTGTCAGTAAGATTGCTTGGTGTTCATTTTTGTATTTTAGGAAAAATTATATATTGTTTTAGTTTTTGAGACAGGGTCTTGCTATGTCATTCAGGCTGACTTTGAACTCACTATATAGCCTAGGCTGGCCTCAAACTTATGGTGATCCTCATGCCTCAACCTCCTGAGTGCTGGGATTACAATCATGTGTCACCATACCCACCAACGAAATATAATTTTTAAAATTTATTTTGTGGTACAGGGACCTTGTGCATGCTAGGCTCTACCCCTGGGCTACAATCTACCCAAGAAATATAAATTTTTAAAAATGATTTAAAATTTTTTTGCTTTCCTTTTTAGATAAGAAAACTTACAGTGAAATTCATGAAGAATTCCATCCAATTCACTGAAGTCTTCAGAACACTTCCATTTAATTGAGACCTGTTATTTCTGAATTTTATGGAGTATGTTTCTTTGACTGAAGTTGATGTTAGTCTCTATGCTACAATTAAAATGATTATTATGAGTGCTCTTGACTTTTTTTTATTACAAGAAAAACTGTAAATAGCAGACAGACAGCTTTCATTCAGCTAGTTTTAAGAAGACACCTGAGAGATTTATAAATGGATTTTGGAGACTGGGGATGTGGCTCAGTGGTTGATTGTTTACTTGGCGTACATGAAGCTCTGAGCTCAATCTCTTAACACTGCAGAAAATAAATAAAATGAAATATAGTTCTAGGTTAGATTAGGAAAACTGCAACTCTTGAGAAAATATTCCCCATTGCCAATAAAATTTTATTGCAACACAACTATGTTTGTGTGTTGTTTTGGCAGCTTTCATGTTATTATACCTTTTAAAGCCTGAAATAGTTAATATTTGGCTTTTCCAGAAAAGGTTTGTCTGCTCCTGTCTATTGCAGGCAACTACCCAGCAAGCCAGGTTATTGGAAAGGATTTTTTTGAGTCCTCTAGACTAATTTTGATCCCGTACATATTGCAAAGTTCATGAAAAGGTTTTTAAGGAGCAACAGTCAGGTTCTGAACTCTGCAGAAATACAGAGGGTGATTTAGAAGAAGGAGACTTGGGGCTGGGGATTTAGCTTAGCAGCATAAGCGCTTGCCTTGCAAGTGTGTGGTCGTGAGTTTGATCCCCGGTACCAATAAAAAGGAAAAAGACAAAAAAAAAAGACTTGAGACAGGGTAAAGGATTGAAACCCTGACATTTGGAGCCAGGCATCTAGCTAAGTGGCATAAGCATCTGCCTGGTGAGCTGAGGTCCTCAGTTCAATTCCCAGCACCACCACCAAAAAAAATCTGACATTTCATATGGGCCTTAGATGGATCATCCTGGAAAAAGGGCTTCATGGCTAGTCTATGATGGGGCTTCATACAGTTAGAAATAAAAGACTACAGCTATGTGGAAGGAGGTGGTTTTTATGTCCAAATGCTTTACAAATAGTTCTTATTTTCAGACTCATTTAATCAGATTAGTTTTTTTCTGTTATTTTTTGGGGGGTTTTGATTTGGGGATTGAACTCACAACCTCACTTGCCAGGCAGGCCCTTGTGCCACTAAGCTAAATAACTGGCCCCAGATTAGTTTTTGAAGATCACTAAAATGACTTCAGATTGTGTGGCAGCATGAATATTAAGCAGGGGCAAAGTGTAATTATCAGCATGCTACTTGTAGAAAATAGAATCCCAGACATGGTAGTGCATGCCTGTAATCTCAGCATTTGAGAAGCCAAGGCAGAAGGATTGCTGTGAGTTCAAACCAGAGCTACACAGTTCAAGGCTAGCCTCAACTGCACTGTGAGACCCTGCATCAATCATCCTCTGTGCCCCTCCCTGCCAAAAAAGGTACACAAATACAAAGCATTTTTTTCTTAAATTGCTACTACAATAAATATTTATAGGTTCATCTGTTCAGTTTCAGGGTACAGCAGGGTGAACCATTTACTGCAACGGCCTCTTCTGTAAAACAGCAAAGACTAGGGGCTGGGGATTTAGCTCAGCGGCATAGCATCCTGCCTTGCAAGCAGGCAGTCGTGAGTTCGATCCCTGGTACCGAAAAAGACAAAAAAAAAAAAAAAAAAAAAAAACAGCAAAGACTAGAGCAAATACATAGGAGAGGGTAAGAAGAAAAGTCAGCCTGTTGCAATAGTTCTCACATGCCAGGTTCTTTTTATTGTCTTGTTTCATTTCTACAACCTTGTAAGATAGACTTCAGACTCCCCAATTTGTATGTGAAGGAATTTAGGCCCTCGTGGGTGATTGAAGGCACACAGGATGACACCAAAGGAGGGGTGTGAACACTGGTTGTGTGCTAACACTTCTGCTCATTCTGCGATACCACTCTGGACAGGCAATGCTCATGAATCACTGGTCCCCACGTTGCTAACAAGAAGGAAATGAACTAAGTAGCGACAAACATCCTAAGGTTAGCCAGTGACTGGAGTCTGCAAACAAGCTCAGAGAAGTAGGGAGCATCCTGGGCCACAGGTTGCCTGCACTTCCAGCTACAGGTTGAGACCTTTGTGCTATCAGGGCTGACAGCTGCTGTGAGTCTTCATCCCAGAGGCTGCCTCTCCTGTAAAGTGCAAAGTGCGGAAAAATGTTAATACCGAGTGACTATAAACTCAGTACTACCACATGCCCATTGAAGGAGGAACAGCCATGAAAAAATTGATAATTGTTGCTGGAAAAGTGGCAGCACTCCAACTGTGAAAAATTACAATAATTGGAGCTGGGATGATTCATTTCTCAACATTTTACTAACAGAAACAGGCAGAGAGGTTGTCTAGGACCATGGCAGAGCTCAGATTTAGTTTTAGTGTTAGACCCCAGATTTTTGTTTTGTTTTGTTTTGTTTTGTTACTGGGAATCAAACAGGGCCTTGTGCTTGCCAGGTAGGCTGTGTGCTGCTGATGAGACTGAGATGGAAGACTGAGCCCAGGGGCATCTGCACCAAATATGGTAGAGGGAGTTCTTTTCTTCTTTTTGAAACTAGATCTCACTGTGTAGTTCAGTATGACCTTGAACTTGTGGCAATCCTTCTGCCTCAGCCTTCTGGGTGCTGGGATGACAGGAGAATGCCACCATGCCTGGCTTTTTTTTTCTTTTCCCGTACCTGCATCGAACTCATGACCTTGCACTTGTCTGGCAGGCACTTACACCACTGAGCTAAATCTTTGGCCCTTGGGTTTTTGTTGTTGTTGTTGTTTTGAGACAAAGTCTTGCTAAGTCGTCCATGAAAGATGGACTTGAACTTGTGATCCTTTTGCCTCAGCCTCCCAGTTAAATTTGAGAATCTCTGGAAGCCAGGGGGAAGCCACAGGGAGAGAGGAATGGATTTACAGTAGACAGTTTGGATCTGAAGGGAAGAAGTGAGGAATGGCTGGAAAGCCCTGGAGCAGAGCTCCGAAGGCTTATGGAGGGGTCAGGGTGTCCATGTCAGTCTACTCCCCATCATTAGAACATCAGCGAGTGGGGCTGGGGATTTAGCTCAGCGGCATGAGCGCCTGCCTTGGAAGCAGGCAGTCGTGAGTTCGATCCCTGGTACCGATAAAAAATGAGAAAGACAAAAAAAAAAAAAAAAAAAAAAAAAAAAAGAACATCAGCGAGTAAGTGTCTTGGTTACTTTTCTCTGGTTACTGGGACAAAATACCTGACACCCAAAATGAAGGAAGGAAAGGTTTATTTAGCTCACTGTGGAGGGTTTAGTCCATAACCAGTTGGCTCCAAGGCAGGGTGGCGTGGCACTCAGGCAATGCTTCAAGGCAGCAGCCTGACCAAAACAAGGGAGGGGGGCTCTTTTCCTCCCTGACATTCTATGCAAGCCACCTCCTGCCCGCCCAGGGTGGGTATAACACTCACAAAAATCTCTGCCTCCTCTTGTACAAGATGAGGATGTTTACAGATGTTTATAGAGCCCTGGCTCCCTGCTGAGTCCCTTAAACTCCTAAACTTCTCAAGTTGACACAATGTGTCAACCATAAGAGTAGGTATTCAAAGAACACTAGTCTAAGGCCAGTCTTGCTTTTTATCCTGTCACTGTGACTTTGAGTGAGTTGCTCCACTTTTTTGGCTTTAATTTCCTTATTCATAAACCAGGAATACAAATCTTATCTCATACATAAAGCACCAGGTAGTTTGGGGATTCTGAAAGACAAAGATGTGGTTTATAACTGTTGAAGCCGGTCTGTGGGAGCAGGGCTGGCAGTGGCACAGAGTCAAAACCGGCAGGTGTGATGGCTGGATTCTCCATGTCTTTCCCCTTGAGGAAGCCACCGACAGCTTGGCCAGGTCCTCTTCCTACCCCCTGTCCTATGCTAAGACCTGCTGGTCAGTGTTGCCGCTCACTCACACTCCACACCCCAGCCCCTCGACACATGGATATATGGGCTCAGACTCCAGCACACACGCATATCACACACAGAGGGGCTCCAAGGGGCACACTTATGTGCCTAGAATCAATTCAGGCTCCAAGACACTGACCCTTCAGCTGTTTGGTTGGTTGCAGTCCAGGATGCCCCCTATCCTGTGGCAGGAATGCTGTGAGGAGCTTCACTATGTACCCACCACGTGCCTTACAAATGCAATTTGCTGCTGGGCATGTGCACAGCACCACCATGTAATGATTGTGAGATCTAGACTAGTCCAGGCTACACAGTAAGTTCAAGGCCAGCCTAGATTACAAAGCAAGTCTCAAAAATAAAAACAAACAAGAAAACAAAACATTATGGAGGAAAAAGATAATTTCCTGTGACTTGAAAAAAATGAAAAGCACTGCCATGCTCACATAGGATTCACAGTGCATACCTAAGTAAATATGTCTTCATGTATAGAACAGAAATAATAAAAGTCATGTTTGTAGAGTTACTGTGAGGTTTTCTTTGCAGTGCCAGGGACCTTTGCACTAAGCTCCATTCCCATCCCTTTTATTTTAAGAAATAGTCACAAAAATCACTAAACTGCCCAGACTGGGCTCAAACTCCTGATTCTCTTGCCTCAAATTCCCAGGGTGCTGGGGTTACAGGTGTGCACCATCACATCTGGCTGTTGGGAGAATTCTGAGTCAATGCTGTGCTGGCATTTAATGTGAGCTCAAAGCTACATGACAGTAGAAGTTCTAAGGATTCGTAGAGGTGCTTCATGGAAGGCCTTTCCCCTGACATTAGTACAGTTACGTGTCTATGTACCTAAACAGAAGACACTCCATGACTATAGTCAGGGTCTTTTTTTTTTTGAAATGTTATCTCACCATGTAGTCCACACCGGCCTTCAATCTGGAGGTGATGCTTCTGCCTAAGTATCCCGAGAGCTAGGATTGCAAGTGTCCAGCACCAAACTGGGCTAGAGTTTTCATTTTGTTTTGTTTTGTTTTGTTTTTGGTACCAGCAATGACACTCATGACCTCATGCTTGCTAGGCAGACACTGTGGCACTGAGTATATTCCTGGCCCCATAATGGGATTCTTAAAGAAGTGCATAGGGAAAGCATGCTCCCTCGCTTCATGTCTAAGGCCTTTGCATGCTTACTAACGAACCCATGCACAGACACATGTGTGCCTGTGAGCTTTGCACACCTATGCTCCTTTTGCTTGCCTCCCTAACAGCTCTCCGCCATTACTCACCAATACTGGGTCAGAAGAGTCATAAGGCCAGCCCAGTACTGGGCCCTCTCAGGTGACAGTTCCAATACCCAGGTGTCTGTCCGAGAGCTGAGCGACACCTCTCCCACTGGGTTCCCAGGGAAGTCCCTCCATGGACTCTGACCCATGAGTGTGGCCACCATTACCTTCCTCAGAGCTTGAGCCTACAGAATCTGTCCTGTTATTTCTTGGTATTTCCTCATCACCTCCTGGGCTTTCAGGGTGAGGTGGGTAAAGATGTGGTGGAGGCTGGAGAAGTGCAGATGGACCTGGGCTTCCAGGTCCAGCTCTCTGGAGATCCTCTCCTCCTCTGTGTCGACGGCTTCATCGTCCTCGGCTTCCTCGGCTTGGCCTGCTGCCTTGGCCTGCCACTCTTGCCTCGGCAGCAGCCCGTGGTCCACTTCCACACGGATGGTCTTGAGCATGGTGAAGTAGGTGTAGAGATCAGCGCCCTCAGCCTGCTTCCCAGGCTCAGTCAGCTGCACATCCTGCAGGAGGCTGGGGATCATCACCACCTGCTCCATGTTGCGTACCACGGCCGCGTACCTGTCCATGACAGTCAGCAGGCAGTTCTTGGGGTAGCGCTTGGTGAGCACCTGCATGCTTGCTTCCTCTTGCACGCTGAACCAGTCAGGCTATTCCGGCAGTATTTCTAGGCTTTGGCTCAGATGACAGGTTGAAAGGATGCCAAGGCCCAGCCACTGGGTCAACACAGCTTTAAGCCAATTCTAGAGTCTGGGCTCTGACGTCTATATCTGGTGATCCATCTGCCCAGGGGCAGACCTGCCAGCCTTCTGGGGGTCATTCAGTTCCACAGCCTGCCCAGCTCTTCCTGCAGCTGCTTGCAATATCAGTTAAAGAGAAGCTTTTCCCAAGCAAGGGAGATAACTCAGCGGCACAGTGCCTGCCTGGCAAGCTCAAGGTCATGCGTTCAATCCCCAGTAACAAAAAAATAAAACTAAAATATCTGGGGAGCCAGGTAACCCGAGACAGAGAAGCTTTTCCCTTTGGCAGCTAGTGTACGTGACCCCAGGACAATTGGTCATTCTTGCGGGTTACCTGAAGTCAAGCTGCCACTTGCTGCCTACTTGGGGTGGCCTCCTAAAACACACTGCCCACTTTAGCCTGGGTTGCCTCAGCTGTAAAATGAATAAGGGAAAAGAGCTACAGAATTGAATAGCCTGATGTGGGGCAAAGAGAACTGACACTGGGGCCAAAGCACAGTGAGAAGAAAGCATTGAACCATGCTCATGTCCTGAAGGTCTTCTTTGTCCGGGCTGCTTTTCCACCACATGCTTTATTTCAAACAAAAGTCTTAGCAGAGGCATTAGCCCACTATCACTCCAGTCAGTCAGCAGGGATAAGTATTTGCATAAAAGTGGCTGAGAGATTGAAAGTTCAAGGCCAGCCAGTACTACAAAGGGTGTTTGAAGCCAGCCCAGTTATATAAAAAAGACTTTGTCTTAAAACAAAATAAAACATTACTGGAACTATTATAAATTAATAAAGAATTTATGCCTGTAATCCCAATACTCCAGAGGCCAAGACAGGAGGATCACTTCAAGTTTGAGGCCAGCTTAGGCTTTAAAGGGAATTCAAGGCCAGCCTGAACTGCACAGGGGACCCTGTCTTGAAAAGAAAAAAGAGAAAGAGAGGGAGAAGGAGAGGGAGAAGAAGACAGCATTTAAGTTTGAGGCTAAAGACATAGCTCAGTAGTTGAGCACTTCCTTAAATTGGGAGCCCCTGGTTTTGAATGTCAGCACACACTCAAAGTAAAAAATTTACTAGATTATGTAAGTAAATTTACTTTACCTCTAGTCCTATAACATTGTTTGAATTTGAACTTTACTGGGAGAAAATTTCAAGTGTTTTATCCCCAAGAAAATGGTGCTTCTAAACTGGATGTGATGGCTCACGCTTGTAATCCCAGCACTTGGTGAGCTTGAGGCAGGAGGATCATTGCAAGTTTGAGACCAGCCTAGGCTACAAAGTGAGCTCAAGGCCAGCCTGAACTGCATAGAGAGACCCTGTCTCAAAAAGAAAGAAAGAAAATGGTGCTCTGTCCTATTCAGGTATCCAAGATGGCTGAGCAGTGGGTACAGCTGGAGACTAGGGACAGTTTAGGCTCCCCTGATGCCCACAGGCCACTTACAAGGTCATGGGATTCCTGGCACTTGTGTCCACACTGTGACCTGAAAGGTTTAGAGCCCTCTCAAGGGAAGGCTTCGCAGCCCTGGTTGTGTAACTCGAGTCAAAACCCTGGGCACTAAAGTTTTTCCTCTCTGCCTTGGTTCATGCAATTTTAAGCCAGTCTAGGGTCATCAATTTAGAACTGGTAAATATGGTGCTCTGCTTGTGGTCAGGGCTATGACAGAGCTGACTTTGGCATGGGGAACATGTAGGAGCACCCCAGGAACAGCTGCCCCTGCCCCTTTTGCCCAGTGGACTGGGACAGCCCTGCACCTCCCTTACCAGTCTATCAAACTGAGACTGCTGCTCTTTGTTAAGCCTTTCCTGCAGATTTGGGGGTACTGCTTCCAAGTACATGGCCCTATACCTGGCTGTGTTATTCTGCTTCTGTGTGTGCATTTTATTTTTTATTTTTTTGAAACAGCATCCTCCATAGAGCCCAGGCCAGCCTTGAGCTCTCTATATAGTCCAAGCTGGGCTGGAACTTGAGATCTTCCTGCCTCTGCCTCTCCTGTGTTGGGACATAGATATGCCCCACCATGCCCTGCTGTTTGTGCATTTTAATCCCGTGTGGGCCTATTTCTAGAGGGAAGGAAGGAGTGGGTGAGTGAGTGTTCTGGGGAAAGGGCAGGGAGGGAATTAGCAACAGGTAACTGGATGAATCATGTGAATGATCACGTGCAGAGCACAGGGGCCTGGCCAGGAGTGAGACGACTCTCTGTGACTAGAGTCGCCCAGCTAGCAGGCTGCAGACGAGATTGCCTCCAGGTCTCCAGCAGACAGAAGAGTCTGGGTAAAGTGTTGCCAGCATGTGTCCCTTTAGAAGACAGACAAGGGATTCTCTTTGCTTGCTGGGTTTTTGAGACAAGGTGTCACCTTCAACTGACTGCTAGCCCAGGCCTCAGCCTTTTGTGTCCTGAAATTTATAGCTGTGTACTGCCACCCCTGGTGAGACAGACAGGGACTTTTAAGGGGACAGACAAACTCAGACAAGGCGTAGGGTGAAGAAGAGGAGACAAGAAGGGGAGACATAGGGTGTTTTCAGGGTGTGCACTGTTACCCAGCTCTCAGGGGTGCCTGCTGGGAATGGTAGCACATACCTGTAATCTCAGAATTTAGGAGGCTGATGCAGGAGGACTGCAGTGAATTCAAGGCCAGCCTCGCTACATAGCAAGATTATCTCAAAAAAATTAATTAAATTAGCAGGGCATGGTGGTACCTATCTATAACCCAGCTCTAAGGAGGCTGAGGCAGGGAGAATTGCTTCAAGGCCAGACTGGGCTACACAGTGAGTTCAAGGACTGCCAGAACTACATAGTGAGACCCTGTCTCCAAAACAAAATGAAACAAACAGACAAACAAATATCACATCTGCCCTTGCCAGGCCATTACAGGTAGAAAATCCCAGCAAAAGGGGTATGGTAGAGGTGGGGGAAGTAACAGAAATGTCATTTAGTTTCCCAAGTCTTCCCACCCCTTTCCCCCAGTAGCCTAAGGCTCCATGAGTGACATGCCTCGGGGGATGGCCTCAGCGGAGCTGCCAATGGCCCAGCGCTCTAAGCTGGGCAAACTGAACTAGCTCCAGATGGACTGCGGTCAAGGCCCTTGAGGCCAGGCCAGGGACACTGTGCAAGTGGTGTGGGGTAACATGATTGAGCATGGCTGCCAGATCCCAAGGAACCCTGCCTGGAGCTGAAATCCAGGTGGCTGCAGAATGGACACAGACGAAGGCTGGGACAAGCTTTCCAGATTTGTTTGGTTTTGGTTTTTGAGATAGGGTCTCACTGTGTAGTCCAGGCTGGCCTCAAATTCACTGTAATCCAGCCTCTCACATGCTGGGATAATGGGCAGGCACCATGCCTATTTAGCTTTCCAGTTTAAAAATGATTTTTACACACACAAACACACACACACACCTGCTCTCTATGGGCCCAGGTTATTCAGCTATCCTCCACCTCCTTTTTTGGGACGGGGGACTAAGGATCAGACCCAGGACCTCTAGCATACCGGACAAGTTTTCTACCACACCGTCACCCCGAAGGCTGTTTTTCTTCATGTGTCACTCCAGTTCTAAGCTACTGTGGGACAGAAAGATCAACAGTCATAAAGCATGCCTGCAGTAGCAGGCTGAGGCAGGAGGACCACCTAATGTTTGAGGTCAGGTTGTGCTACATAGTAAGTTCAAGGCCAGCCTGAACTACATAGACTACATAGAGAGACCCTGTCTCAAAACAACAACAACCAAAAGTGGAAGGCTGGGACTAAATAGAAGACCTTCCAAGATGAAAAACATACTTCTTCTGAATGGAAAATTTGGAGACATCAAGAGTCCAGTGACTAGCTAGGAAGAGACATTTACAGGGGGAGCAGCAGGCCCTTCCTCCAGAGGCCTCAGATCACCCCAGAGGCCCAGGCTTCTGCTTACTCGGGAATACTACCTGTGTCCGCTCTTCGGAGAATCCACCACGGCCCCGTATGAAAGCTGCCCAGAGTGGAGCCAGGAAGCTGGCAGGCTTCCCACCCAGCCCCATGCCCAGCCTCCCCCATCACATCCTCCCCTGGTTCTTGGAAAAGCCAGTCCTGCCTCTCCCTGATGCAATGAGCTCCAGGTCAGCCTTGGGCTTCTAGGACCGCTGAGTAGGAAAGGGGGGCCCACAGATCCCCCTACACAGCTGCACGACTATGGTGGCCCAGCCCTGTGGTTTACTGATGAGAAAACTGACAGCTCCACTTCAATTTCCATTTCTAGCCCTGTTTGGGTCCCTCCCCTGGGAGGACTTATTTGCTGCTGTATACATCACTTGCTAGAAGGCTATGAGATATATTTGCTTTTATTTTGGTGGTGTTGTTGGTTGGTGTCTTATTTCGGTTTGTATGTTTGTTTGTTTGTTTGAGACAGGGTCTCACTGTATAGGTCAGGCTGGCCTCAAACTCACAGCGATCCTTCTGCCGGAACTGAGTGCTGGGATTACCGTGTGCACTATCACACCTGGTTTAAGGCTATCATATTTTAAAACTCTGTGGCCACACAAGATTTGTCACTCACCAAGAGCACGTCTGCCTCATCCCCAGCTGGGGGAGTCCTGGACGCAAGAGCCAGTCCTGACCTCCCTTGGCCCCAGCACCTCAGGAGCATAAGGCTGCTGACCCAAAGGCTGAAGGGAGAAATGTGGGCTCTGTCTTCCCTCCGTGTGTTTCCAGCCATTTCTTCACTTCTTCCTCCCTGTTTTCCTTCCACACAGTTTCACTGAGCTTCAACAAGTGCTGTCCACAGAGCAGGGTGCTGTGGGGGAGGCCACGAATGCCAGCTCAGGACGCAGGGGGCCCAGCTGCCTCCTGCTCTGGGGCACTGAGTCACCCTCACTTGGAGGGCTCTTGTCTAAACTGATCCGGGGACCCCAGGAGCATCTAGGAAGCAGTTGGGGACCCTCCTCATGCTACACAAGGGCCAGGAGGGGCCTGGCTGGGGATGGAGGAGACCCAGAGTGAGACACACAAAGCATAGCATCTGGCCCCTGCTCTTCCAGGCCTTCTCAGGCTTTGTGTTAGTCAGCTGTCTGCCATGGTGACAACTCCCTGAGAGGAAAGGTTTACTTCAGCTCATAGTGTCACAGGTCTTGGTCAGCGGTCAGCTGGTGCCATTGTTGCTGGGCCTGTAGGTTGGCAGAGCATCTTAGCAGAAGGGAGAGAGGAGAAGAAAGGAGGAGAGAGAGAGAGAGAGCACTGACAATAAGACACCCCCAAGGGCCCGTTCCCTTCAGCTAGACCCTGCATCCGAGTTCCCATCACTTCCCTACAACCCATCAGATTCTGAGCTTATCCACCAATCAGCAGGTTAATCCATGGATGAGGTCACAGCCCTCGTGACCCAAAGCACCTCTCCTACTGCTGTGCTGGACACCACAAGCTCTGACACAACAGCCTTCAGGGACACAACATATCCAAACCCTCACGAGCTCTGAACCTGCAGGCCACTCTCAGACATTCCGGAGGACCTTCTCTCCTTCCAGCCCAATGACCGGCTCCTATTCTGGTGTCTCCATGACTCCTGTTTTCACAGTCCTGCTGCAATACCAAGTCCCATCCCTCAATCAAGCATCATCAGGGACCTCAGATTAGCTTTGTATCATTGCAATAACGTGTTACACACATCACAAGATGGGGTGTAACTCAGCAGTAGAACACACGCTTGGCATGTGCAGGGCCCTGGATTCAAATCCCAGCACCAAAAGCAAACAAACCATGATATTTATTTAAATGAAAATTTGCACGGAAGACCAATGAATGAGACACAGAGAAGAATCTATTTGGCTGAAGCACGATGGGAAAGGCAACAGCTCCATTCTTTTGCCAGCTCTCATTTGTCCTTAGATAACCAGAGAGATTTCACAAAGCACAGCTAGAAAAACCACCTGCCTGGATTAAGTCCAAAGCTTTATCCTGGCTGCACTGCCACTCTGGCCTTACTGCCACAGGCAAGTTGCCAAGTCAGCTCTCTCCACTCTGTGCCAAGTTCTGGGCTGGTAAAGGGGTGCCCTGCACACATCACCTGGGACCTTGGGAAGCTCAGAGCCTAAGGGGAAGATCAGACAACTAAACCAAACCTTTTCCCCGGGCCTAGTAAGGTAAGAGCTAAGGCAGAGAGACAAGGGAAGTGATTGGCCCAGCCTGGGAGTCTGGAGAAGCCTCCAGGAGAGTTAAACTTTGTAAAGTTAGCAAGGTAAAAAAAAGTGGGAATAATGTTAAATGCAGGACATTAAGGGAGAAATAGAAGCAGGCATAGTGGCACATGTCTGAAATTCCAGCAGTCTGAGAGGCTGAAGCAGGAGGATCACAAGTTGGAACCCAGCCTGGACAACTTAGTGATTTAGGGAGACCTTGTCTCAAAAACAGAAAGCACAATGTGACAGCCCTGAATTGGATGCCTAGTATATATATTTTAAAAGAAAAGGTGCAGGGGGGTCTGGCGAGAGTGTTTGTTTTCCTTTCAGTATATAGGTACATATGCACTCAGGAATACGCACTACATGGACAGTGCACACATTAAACACTATAAATGTAAGATATGCTATATGACTGTGTACAGGATATGCTATGTGTAATAAAAGATACATCTGTATATTATCAATTAATACATGTACAGTAAATAAAAACCTACATAGGAATGAAAACATATATTTAAAGACTTAAAGAGCCATCTCTGCAGTGAAAAAAGGAAAAGGTGGATAACGTAGATACTTTGTATTTATTAGGTCTTATTTCTCAAGCAAAGGAATGGATACATGGATATTTATGGATTCACTGTTTATTGCACTAAGTACTTAAAGGGGGAAGAGAGGATGCTTTCCAAGTAGAAATAACAGTTTGAGCAAAGTTCAAAGGCAATGATGCATTCTGCCATACCAATTTTTTTTTTTTTTCTTGTCTTTTTCGTTTTTATCGGTACCGGGGACCGAACTCACGACTGCCTGCTTGCAAGGCAGATGCTTATGCCGCTGAGCTAAATCCCCAGCCCCTTGCCATACCAATTTGATTAGTGACTCCTGCACTCTCTTCCAAGCATCAGAGTAAGTCTTCCTTCTCTCATCTTCTGTCTCTCTGTCTGTCTGTCTGTCTCTCTCTTTCTCTGGTACTGGGAATTGAACCCTGAGCCTTTGCCTAAGCTGGGTATGAACTCGTGATCCTCCTGCCTCAGCCTCAGAGTGTTGGGATTACAGGTATGGGCCACCACGCTAAGCCTCAGGAAATTTTCCAAATCTTTTCTCCTTCTTTCTACCTCACTCCCTGATATTCCGCCTCAACCTCACGCAGCTTCCCTTTCTGACCAGATCTGCCCCGCAGGCCAGGCTCTCAGCCCGGTTGCAAGGTCTGCCTTGCCGTTAGCCATTGGTTAATGGCTCAGCTCCTAACCTTGGGAGTAGCAGGCGAACCCAGTGCAGCGCGAGGTCAGCCGCTGAGGCTCGGCCAGCAGGGGGCGCTGCCGGGCAGGCCCAGACTCGGGCTCCGCCGCACCCCTACTGTGCGAGCTCAATCCAAACCTCCGGAATCCCGCGCCGGTGGGAAACACGTGCGCTTCCAGGCTCAGGATTGTTTAGCCTTCCACGGCGAGCGGGAAGGTGATGGTGGGAGAAAATAGTCTCTTTTCTGCAAGACATCGCTCACAGCACTGGCAGCGCCAGTGTTTTTTAGCTGGTTTGGAGGGAGGCTGTTTTGTGTGTGTTTGGTACTGAGGATCGAACCCAGCGGCGCTCTACCCCAGAGCTATATCACCATCCGTTTCCGTTTATTTGGAGATAAGGTCTCGCTGAATTGCCTAGGCCCCACGCGAACTTGCGGTCCTTCTCGGTCAGCGCCGGGGTTGCAAGCGTGGGCCACAGTCCCCAGGCTGGCAGGGCTTTTAAGGACCTACTTTAGCAGAGGGAAGCAAGGAGCTGATTCTGCTTTCCCTGCAACTGCGAAGTGACCCATGGGCTCCTCTGCTGTTCCGGAGGGAAATTCTTGCAGATCCCGTAGCTTTTCAGAGGTGCGTCCCAGGCCAAGCCACGCGCAACACCGCCCCAGTCCGCGGGAGGCGCTGGGCGCACACTGGGGCGCCGGCGGGGCCTCAGCCCTCCTCCTTCCGGCCCGGGGCTCCGTGGGGCGGGCGCGGGGGGAGCGGTAAGGGGTGAGGCCCGATGCCCAGAGCACTTTGGTGGGCGGTTAGGAAAACCCACCGCGACACTCAGCTGTGGCACCGCCAAGAAAGTGGTGCTCACATCGCCTCGGTGTCGGCAGGCGACCCTTCACACACTTCCAGGCACACTGGATGCGCTTTTGCAAGGAGACCCTTGGGGAGGTGGTCTACAGGAAACAGCTGGAAGCGCAGCTTACTGTGTGTCACTCGTGGTCACCTGTCCACTTCTCAGATCACAGTCAGATTCCAAACCCCAGAGCGCCACCTCGAAGACCCCTCAGATAGTTTTCTTTCATCCAGCACCTTGTACTCCCTGGTGAGATGTGGGTTGCGGGAACAGGCCGGGTGCTGACAGGTCTCTGCAAAGGAATTTCCAAATTCCTGCGCATTTCTACCTCTTCCCTGGGGCCAGGAGGGCGGTGAAGAGATGCTTTTATCTTCCTGGGGAGTCCTGCCTGCATTGGTGGTCTAGTCTCTGGATTGCTTTAGGGTTAGCAACTCCAGTGTTGTCTTAGGCTTCCAGGCCTTAGCTAAATTTTGAGGCAAGCTAGCTGTGGCTGCGCAAGGCTGTAATCGCAACACTCCAGGAAGCCGAGTCAGGGAACCATGAGTTGGAGTGCAACCTGGGCAATTTGCTGAACCTCTGTTTCAAAATAAAAAATAAAAAAGGTCAGAGGACAAGACATAGCTCAGTGCAAAAACTTTAGGTTAGGGTTAGGGCTAGTTGACTTCCAGTACTGGGGAAAAAAATTTTAAAGTTAAAAAGCGTTAACATGTTGTGAGAATTAGTCTCGGAACTCTAGCCAAAGTAATTCTATCTGGTAATGGGTCCTTTTCAGCTGTCCAGGGGGACCCTGCCAGGTGCTGAGGCTGTGCCAGACTGCAGCCCAGCCAGGTCATCTGTGCTGTTTGAGCCCTGCTTGTGAGAGACCAGGGCCACAAGAATTTACCAGTTGTCAAGGAATACAGAAAAGTTAAAGAGTTTATTGATGGACTGCAAGAGGGCAGCAGGTGAGTGAGTCCAAGAGAAGGCTGCACTGTCACGGTGAAAACTGGTTTTTGTTTTTGTTTTGTTTTGTTTTTTGAGACAAGAGTCTTGTTTTGTAGTTCAGGCTGGCCTCTAACTCATAGCAAGCTTCCTGCCTCAACCTCCTGAGGCTGGGGTATCAGCTACCACGCCTAGCTAAAAAGCTGAAGTTTTTATCTTTGATTTTAGCATAGGGAGGGGACTTGTAAACTTCATCCCAGGAATGTTTCATCAGATCCTGGTGGTTCTGTTGTCCATCTCAATTCTAAACAGAGCCAAGTGTTGTCTGAAGACTGATGAAATGTTTTCTGACAGAACCCTTGGTGCTGGAAACACTTCTCAGTAAAATTAATAAATTGGAAAGATTAAAGTTGGTGGAAAGGGGGAGGGGAGCAGGACAAAACAAGTATGTTTATACTTGAAATGGGCTTTGGATGTTGTACTGGGATGGGAGAGAAATGGTACTCTTTAAGGCATGTCTAGCAGTTAGAGCAGGTGGTGATGAATGGATGATCTTTTGCCCATAGCTTACATGGTGGTCTCACCACTCAGCTGCAGTGTGGTCTGTAAAGTGTTGGGAGCCGCGGCCGACACCGGTCGCCTTACTTGGCAGACGTAGGGCCTGTGGGTGGGAGCGGAGCCTGAGCTAGATTGCCCCTCCCATCGAGTGAGTCAAGTTGGCGCCTGCTTCCTGCCCCCTGATTGCGCTGGTGACTTAAACAGCCCGCGCAATAGAATAGTCTGCCTAGCAACAACTGATGTTAGCCAATCAGCCCGCATCGCGCGCTTTGAACTGATTGGCCACTGTTACCCTATAAAAGTAAATGCCTCTCCCGCCACGAGGGAGAAGCACAGAGAGAAAGCACAGAGAGAGATAGAGAAAGTCCACCGGCGAGAAAGGGCTGGTGGCAGAGAGGAGGCCTCGCGGGGCCCACGCGGAGACAAATAAAGGCAAGGTTGCACACCGCCAGACTTTGTCGTGTGTCTTTCCTGCCGGCCGGGAGCGACCCCGACATTTGGTGACCCGCACGGGGACTGATCAACCCCGAGACACGGCGGTGGTGTGCAACGCTCCAGCGTGGTGCTGCCGGACAGGTGAGTTGGGGATAAGCCTGGGCTCTGGGTGGCGCGCACCTACAGGGCTTTTAGACTCCCCTCAGGCTCACGCGTAGGTGACGGGTTCTTTAAGTCACACGCGGTGAGTTACAGCCCTTAGAGGTTGAGGATGGGTAATTTACCGAGCGCGGAGGCGCGGCCCTTGGTAAAGGCCCTTAGGAAGCTTTTAAAAGCTAGAGACCTCAGGGTAGGTCAAAAAACACTGAAACTATTCATAGCAGAGATAGATAGGGTGGCTCCCTGGTTTTTACCCACAGGGCATTTAAACCTGCCGTCATGGGAGAAGTTAGGCAGGGACCTCGCCTCGGCGGAATTGGGAGGCGATATTTCGCCGGCTATTCGCCCCCTGTGGGAAATGATACATGCGTGCCTTGACTCCTATGCCGAGTTGCGCCGCGAATTGTGTGCGTGCGCCGCTCGAAAAAAGCAGAGAGAGGAAAAAGGACCCCCGAGCGCTCTCTGGCGGGGAGGAGATAGAGAGCCATCCGCTCCGCCCTGGAGCTCTTCTCCAGAAGCGGCTCCCCGCCGAGAGGCCGCTACAGGGAACCCTCCCTTCTCTCAGCCGGCACAGGAAGTGACGCCCCGTTCCACTCTGTCGCGACCGCCGTCCTATGACGTTGCGCCGCGGGGCGGACGGTATTTTCATGGGCGGCTACTCTGCCGAGCAGGCTGAGAAAAACGCCGGTCGAGGAAACGGGGGCTGGGGATTTAGCTCAGCGGCATAAGCGCCTGCCTTGTAAGCAGGCAATCGCGAGTTCGATCCCTGGTACCGATAAAAAAAAAAAAAAAAAAAAAAAAACGAAAAAGACCAAAAATAAAAAAAATAAAAAATAAAAAACAAAAAGGGGGAGTAAGCCAAGGCCTGCCTCCAAAGGCGCGGTTATCTATGGCATGACAATGGATGGGCCCGGATCCGGTGGTTAGCTGGAACCGAGGCGCGGTTTGTGTTTTTCCGCAGGAACCGGGACGAAAACCACTGTGGGTCCCAGAGAGGTTGACGCGACAAGTCCCTCGACTGAAGATCAGGCCTGTTCCACCAGAGGCCAACCGCAGACCCAACAACAAGATGAGCCCTAAAAGAACTGCAGGACAATCCCTTTTTGGGGAGCCTGGAATGGCTTGCTCCCCTATGTTTTACCATTGCTAGGCCCTCTATGCTCCTTGTTCTTGCTCCTGCTTATAGGACCATGCTTGCTCCGATGGGTTACATCATTTATTAATGGGCGCCTTGCGGCGGCCCGGCGTCAAGTACGCCTGGTTGCCCATGCGGCCCTGGCAGCAGCCCGTGATGGGCACAATGACCCCCAGGCCTACGCATGGCTCGCTCGACTGGCCTACGACCGGGTCTAGATGTGGCGGGTCTTCCGCACTCCTTCCCTAATGACACCACACAGCAGGGTAGGTGAGTCAATGACGGGTAAGAGCGTGCCTCCCCAGCACGACTCGACCTAAGCCAGGCCCTACCCCATGGCGCACGAAAGCCGCTGGATTACTAGAATCTGACCAGATCTAGATGCCTCTCCGAGGGGATCACACGGAGGGGCATGAGTGCATGCCTATGTGCATCCAGGTTCCGTCCAGTTCACTCCTGGCCCTGGAAAAAGGACGAGGGTCTCAAGGCCTTGGCGGACCCGGGGCGGCCGACCAGGGTCCAAGCCAAGGGCCTACGGTGGGCCTCAACACAGGGCATAAGCCTCTGCACTCGATCCAGGGCGGGCTGCGATGCATACATTCATTCAAAGTAAATAAATTAGGGGGAGATGTTGGGAGCCGCGGCCGACACCGGTCGCCTTACTTGGCAGACGTAGGGCCTGTGGGTGGGAGCGGAGCCTGAGCTAGATTGCCCCTCCCATCGAGTGAGTCAAGTTGGCGCCTGCTTCCTGCCCCCTGATTGCGCTGGCGACTTAAACAGCCCGCGCAATAGAATAGTCTGCCTAGCAACAACTGATGTTAGCCAATCAGCCCGCATCGCGCGCTTTGAACTGATTGGCCACTGTTACCCTATAAAAGTAAATGCCTCTCCCGCCACGAGGGAGAAGCACAGAGAGAAAGCACAGAGAGAGATAGAGAAAGTCCACCGGCGAGAAAGGGCTGGTGGCAGAGAGGAGGCCTCGCGGGGCCCACGCGGAGACAAATAAAGGCAAGGTTGCACACCGCCAGACTTTGTCGTGTGTCTTTCCTGCCGGCCGGGAGCGACCCCGACAGTAAAGAAACAATGCTAAAATAACCACAGCTCCGTGCATTCCACGACCTTACCAGAGAGTCCTTGCTGACAAGGATGTCGACTCGAGAGCACACACAGCTTTCCCCAAGGCCCCCTCTTGGTTTTGATCCTGCTTTTGTGTTTTTTGATATTTTTTAAATTTTAAAACAAAATAAAAAATAAAAATACTGAATTTCAAAACAAAATAGTAGATTAACTCTGGTTAATATATTGTGTATTGTTATCTTCAAAGTACTTGTTCAGATTGCAAGATAGAGGCATGGAAAAACAGATCAAACAATTGAACAATAAAGGCACAACCTGTTCTTTTTAATTAACAGAGATTAGTAGTATAGTTATCTATCTTGTGTGTGTATACTATTATCTTTTCTTTCTTTTCTCCTTTTCCCTATTCCAGTTGTTCTTTCCTTTTGAGCAGTTTCTCTCACTTTCACTTTCTGAATATCTGTTGTACATTTTTGGATCTTATTTACTCTTAGTTTTTTACACGAGGGAGACAATTCCATATTTGCGCATGTGAATCTGATTTATTTCACTTTTGAGTGTGATCTCAAGTTGCATCCATCTACCTATAAAAGTCTCAAGCTTCAGCAGCATAATCGCCTGCCTGCCTTGTAAGTGTACAGTTGTGAGTTCAATCCCTTGTACCGATAAAAAACGCAAAAGACCAAAAAAAAAAAAAAAAAAAAGTCTCAAGCTTATCCTTCTTTCTAGCTGAGTAATACTCCGTTGTATAAAAATACCACATCTTTTTTATCCATTCCATGGTTGATGGGCATTTGGATGTTTAGCTGTTACAAACTGTACCGCTGTAAATATGGTGCACATATATCACTGTGGTATGATGTTTTCAGTTCTTCTGGGAAAATACGTAGAAGAGGAATACCTGCATGGGACCTCTAATCCTCATTTTTTGAGGAATCTCCACACTGATTTCCATAGTGGTTGTACCAGTCTACACTCCCACCAACAGTGAAAAAGAGTTCCTTTTCCCCCATACACTTGTCAGCACTTGTTATTGGTTGATTTCTTTCTTTTTTTTTTTTTTTTTGGTCTTTTTCCTTTTTATTGGTACCGGGGATCGAACTCACGACTGCCTGCTTGCAAGCACCTATTTATCCTGGCAGCTTACCTCAGGTGGAGCATCTTCGCTCAATGCCATGCTGATGGATGTAATCCAGCTGGCATTAAGTTGACCACCAGTTCTTAATCCATAACAGATAGATTCTCAGTGTTGTTTAATTTGTATTTCTCAAATGACCAGCAATGTTGAACATTTTTATGTATTTATTTACCATTTGTGTTTAATTTTAAAAAGCATAAAATGATGGGGCTGGGGATTTAGCTCAGCGGCATAAGCGCCTGCCTTGCAAGCAGGTGGCTGTGAGTTCGATCCCCGGTACCGATAAAAAAAAAAAAAAGCAAGCATAAAATGAAACAAACTAAACAGAATAAAGCAAAGCAAAACAGAACAGTGAAAATGATACAGGACTTTAAAACAAGATAATAGAAAATCAACAATGGCTATCATACCTACTCTTGTTATCATCAAAATAGCTGCCTATACCATCAGATATAGTAAAATAAAACAAAACAGAACAGAATAAAACAAAACAAAACAATGAAAGCAATACAAGACTTCAAAGCAAGATAATAGAAAATCAACAATGGCTACCATAATATATCTTATTTTTGAAATAGCTGCCCATGCTATCAAATATAATAAAATCAAACAAAACAAAACAGAATAAAGCCAAACAAAACAAAGCAATGAAGCTGAGCATGGTGGTACATGCCTGAAATCTTAGCACTTCGGAGGCTGAGGCAAGAGGATCCTTGCAAGACTGAGACCAGCCTGGGCTACAACGTAAGTTCAAGGCCAACTCCAGCTGCATAGCAAGACCCTGTGTCAAAACAACAACAACAACAACAAAACCATCAGAACTTTAAAACAAGATAATAGAGAATTAGCAATGGCTACCACCTTCAGAAGGGGATCCTCCGCAGTTGCTATGCTGCATATTGCTATCCTCCAAAAAGATGCTCAAATCACTGGCTTTAGGCCTGCAAAGTCAATCAAATACTGAACACTACAAGCATTGAGTTGTTTTTCTTTTCCTCAGTAGCTGTCAGCTTGGTTTCTCTGGCTGCTTACCAGGGGTAGGGATAGGTGGCCCAGCTCTTATTGTCTCCTAGCCCACGTGCTGACCAGTTCACCAGCAGGCGGCAGGCGGCGGCTTCCTGTTTCTTCTCCCTGCAGCCTTTGACTGCTGCTGACTCCCAGGAAGGGGTTTCAGTACTTTATGCGTTCTATATAGAAGTGCTTTTTCTGAAAGACAGTTGGCTAAAATTTTTTTTCATTCTGTGGATTTTCTTTTCACTCTGTTGGTGATTTCTTTTGATGTGCAAAAACTTTTTAAATAAAGTGAGATCCTAGTTGTTAATTCTTTGAAGTGATTCCCATGCAGTTTGCATTTTGTTCACACGCTCTCTGCCTACCACTATGTCTTTAAGATTTCTTTTTTGTCTTTTTTGTTTTTATCGGTACCAGGGATCAAACTCACGACCATACACTTGCAAGGCAGGTGCTTATGCTGCTGAGCTAAATCCCCAGGCCCTGTCTTTAAGATTTCTGCCTACCTTGTCTTCCAGTAGATTTAGTGTTTTTGTGTTAATATTTAGATCTTTAATTCATTTTTACTTTAGTTTAGTGCATGGTGATAGATATGTGTCTAGTTTTAGTCTTCTGCGTGGAAAGCCAATTTTTCCACCCTTTTTAAGGAGGCTATCTTTCTTCCAGTGAACATGTTTGGGCCCTTTGTCACAGATAATGTGGCTAAGTGCTTTTGTAGTTGTGTCTGCATCTTTTAGGCTGTTCACTAATCCTCAGGTCTTTTTTTCAACACTATGCTGATTTTATAATAGTAGCTTTGTAGTATAATTTCAAGTCTGAGATTGTGATGGCTCTTGCCTGCCTTTGTTACCCAGGATTGCCTTTGCTTTCCCAGGTCTCTTCTGCTTCCAAATGACTTTTAGGAATGTTTTCTCTAGATCCGTGAAGTATGTGAATAGAATTTTAATTGGAATTGCATTAAATCTGTATAACAATTTTAGGAGTATGGCCATTTTCACAATGTTGGTTCTTCCTATCTAAGAGCAAGGGATATCTTTCTTTCTTTTTTTTTTTTTTTGTCTTTTTCATTTTTATTGGTACCGGGGATTGAACTCACAACCGCCTGCTAGCAAGGCAGGTGCTTATGCCGCTGAGCTAAATCCCCAGCCCCTGAACAAGGGATATCTTTCCATTTCTGATATCCTCTTCAGTCTCCTTTTTTCAGAGAACTATAATTTTCAACATATACATCTTTTTCATTCTTTATTAGATTGATTCCTAAGTATTTCATTTTTTGAATGCTATTTTGAGAGGAGTTATTTCTATGATTTCTCTCTCAATGAGTTTGTTGTTTATGTACAATAATGTTATTGATGCTGGGGATATAGCTTGTTGGCACAAGCACCTGCTTGGCAAGCACAAGGTCCTGAGTTTTGATTCTTGGTACAAAAAAAAAAAAAAAGAAAGAAAGAAAGAAAGAAAAAAAAAGAAAATAATGCTATTAATTTTTGAGTGTTGTCTTTGTATCCAGCTACACTGTTGAATTTGCTTATTAACTCTAAAACTCTTCAGTAGAGTTTTTGGGGTCTTTTATGTAGAGTATCATGTCATCTGCAAATAATGACAATTTAACTATTTCCTTTCCAATCCTTATTCCTTTTATTTCTCTCTGCTTTGTTTTGTAATTACTGCTCTATAAATGTAGCCACTTGACAGGATGGAATATAACTTCCTAGGTGCTACAGCCTACAAGTTGTGTGTTGCTCTGTTACTAGTAAGCCCTAATAAATTCATTCCCTCACCAACCTGGGTTTGTCTGAGTGGGTTTTTTTATTTTAAAGGAAATAGAACAGAACAATAAAATGAAAAAAACAAAACAGTGAGAACCTGATATTGGATTTCAAAAATAAAACAGTAGGGAATCCACCATAGTTATTATATTGCATATTATTATCCTCCAAATAGTTGCTCAGACTACTGGCTTTAGGTTTGCAAAGTCAATCAAACAACACAAGGGTCAGGTTGTGTCTTTACTTCGGCTGTTATCATCTCAGTCTATGTTCCTTCGAATCAACCAGTTGTTCCTTACAGGGTGTAGGAGTTTGGTTCTTCTCTCCCTGCCTATGCAGCAACTGGCTCATGGGGGCTGGGAGGGTGGGTGGGGATGGTGTGCCTTCCTTCCTGGTTCTCCTCCAGCTAACATAGCCTCTGCTGGCTTGTCTAAGTGTTTCTCTGGATTGTTGACCCCCTTTCAGTTTGGAGGCAGATGTTTCTTTTATGTCTGTCTGGGAAATTCATGGAGCACAGAAACTTATGGGCATGTATATCACAATCACCTTTAACATGAGGATTATGGACCACCACTGTTCCAGATATTCTGGTTTACTAGGGATGAATCTGGGCCCAAGAATATGATTTTTTAAAATTTTATTGTTTGGTGTGTGTTTGGTATGGTGTGTATATGGTTCTGGGGGTTGAACCCAGGACCTTTGAACTGACACGTGGTCCCAGCCCTTTCTATTTTTCAGTTTGCAGGAGGCCTTGCTACATCACTAAGTTGCCCAAGCTGGGCTTGAACGTGCAATCTTCCTACCTTGGCTTCTGGGCTGTGCACACCACCATACCTGGCTAGCAGTCTGCAGTGAGGTAAGGCCACACAACAGGAAACGTGGTTTCTGGGTCTCTAGCATCCAGTTCCAAGCCTACCCACAGAGCAGCTTTGCTTCCTACATCAACCTCATAGACTCAGGTCCCTACCCACAGCCTGCTGCCACCGCAGAGGCTGCCCAGTGAGCCATCAGGCACAGTGTGCTGGCCCTTAGGGTGACAAATCCTCAAGGGAATGCTTGATGAGCTGTGTGTCTCCCAGTGCTAGAAGCCCAGATACCTGGGTCACCTTGGCTTACCAGGCAGCTCTCAATTCTGTGGCTGTTGGATTCGTGCTTTGGGGCAAGCAAGCTCACCTTCATTCAGATCAAATCCTAGGGGAAAAAAGGTCAGCTGACTCACTTCCCCAGGGAAATAATGATTCACACAACAGAAGCAGTGGGCGGATGACAGCTACTGAAGAGAAAAGAGACATGGGAATGGATTCCAAGAAGACATTGGGAGATGAATGAAAAAGAGAAGGAAGAGAAAGCAGACACATGTGACAGAAAAAGAGCTGGAGAGTAAGAGACCAGAGTTAAAGGGAGTAGAGATACAGAAAGGAGTAGAGAAGGGAAAACAAGAAAAATTTAAAAAAACTGGGCACAGTAGTGCACCCCTGTAGCCCTACCACTCACAAGACTGAGGCAGGAGGATTCCCATTAGCTTGAAACCAGGCTGAGCTACATAGTGAGTTCAAGTCCAGCCTGAACTACATAGAGAGACCCTCCCTACAAAAGAGAGAGAAAGAAGAAAAAAGAAGCAGAAAGAGAGACAGAGAGAGAGAGAGAGACAGAGAGAGAGGAAGAAAGAGAGAGAGAGAGAGAGAATATTTTAATAGGGAAGAAAAAGACAGAAAACAGAAAGAAGAGAGAGGAGGGTGCAGGAGGTAGGGTGGATTCCTTAGGCAGGATTTTGCAGTAGTTCAGAATAAAATGTTCCTGCTTCAAATCCCAGGAAGGTGCAAGAGATGGATGATGGTGGAGGACGTGGCTGAGGTCTCAGCCTGTGATTCTAAGCCAGGCAGGCTTTCGGCCCTTGCCTGCAGCCCCAGCAGTGCATGCTGCATCAGACTTTGAATTTGAACACCAGGCAAAAACATAAGGCAGTCACATTTGATGTTCCTCAATGGTGGTGCAGCCTTTCTAGCAATCTGAAAAGGAATAAGATGCTCAAAGAGTGAATATTTATTTCTCAGTATCTTAGCTATAAAGAATGCTCACTGCAGTGATGTTTATAGTAGGAAAAAGAAAGGAAGAAAGAAAGAGAAAGAGATGAAATATGACTGAATACATTTGTGATACAGTCATATAATAGTGCTGTATAGCTGTTAACTATCATGGTACAGGGCTGGGGGTGTAGCTCAGAGGTAGAGGCTTGCTTTGTATACACGAGGCCCTTGGCTGGATCCCCAACACTACATGACACTTCAGCAGAATGCAGTGTAATCCCAGGGACTCAGGACACTAGGGATGGAGAACTGTAAATTCAAGCCTTGCCCAGGCAGTCTAGTGAGACCCTGTTGTCTCAAAAAACCAATAAAAAGGGATAGAAATATAATTCAGTGGTAGACTATCCTTGGGCTCAATCCCTAGTCACCACCACAACTGCGACCACAACCATTATAGAAGAAACTTTCATAATTTGAAGGAAATTCCATGATACCAGGTGGAGAAAACAAGTACAAGCATATATTTAAATGACTTTTTAAAGACTGGATATCATTGTATGCATAGTCGGGGCTGCCCTCAAATCCAAAATCTTGCAATCCTCCTGCCTCTACTTCCCAGAGTGCTAGATTAAAAGCAAGTGCCACCATGCCAGGGTAGGTAAATAAACTTTTAAAACAGTACACCTCGTAGATAAAGAAAATATAGATTTATACACAGTAAAGTAGTACTCTGCCATAAAAAGGATAAATTTGAGTCATTTGTAGGAAAAATGGATGCACTGAGACTGTACTATTAAGTGAAATTAATATATAAGACAAGCTTATATATCACATTGTTTCTCTTAAATGAGAAACCCAAAACATAAAAAGCAAAATAAAAGATAGCTAACAGGAAAAAAGGAGATAGATCTTTTGCAAAAGGGAAAGGGATCAAGAGAGGGAGGGTAAGGAAACAAGATAAAAAGGAATTTAAGAAGCATTATATACGTGGCCCAACTCGCATGAGAAATGTAATTACAATTTAATCATAATCATAATGTTTTCTACCTGCAAACAGGTAGCAATAAAAACTGAAAAAAATAGTACGGCTCAAGCTGGACACAGAGGTCAACACCTGTTCCTGCAGCAATCTGGGAGGCTGAGGCAGGAAGATCATGAATTCCAGCTCAGCATGGGTAAATTGGCTCATAAGTATAATAGGATGGCATCAGTCTCGACCCCCTTCAAGGTCATCTCTAGGTTCACTTCAGTTCCAGCCTGTCAGGTCTCTGAACTAGACCCTGCCCAGGCAGAACAGGTAAAAACTCACCGAGTTTCGCAACAGGAAATGTACTAGCAGAACAGAAAGTTGCAGATGCAAGGAAAACGGCTATGTTTACCAGATGCACACCAATAGCCAGTCCCAAAGAAAAATCAATAAGACATACTGCATCCCAGCTCCACAACAGCCAAAGGTTTTCCAAGCCCTCCCTAGCAATACTCCCTTTTCTACTTAAACCATATAAAGTGTGCTCCTGTCCCTAACTCAATGCCAAAGGTCTTTTTGCCCTTGACCCAGCCACACCTGGTCTGCAATAAAGTCCTTACATGTTGCTTAAACCTTGCCTATCTTGGTGGTCTCAACTGTACCTCAGTTTACCCTAACACACTCTTAGTGACAGACAGTGGGTTGTTTGTTTGCCTGTCTTTATGGTTTTTTGAGACACAGTCTTGCTATGTCTTGCAGGCTGGTCTCAAATTCATAGCAATCCTCTTGCCCCAGCCTCCTGAGTGCTGGGATTACTGATGTGCACCACCATGCCCAGCTCATACAGAAGTTTCTGACCATCTAAAATCCAGACCCCTGCCCTGATTTACTAGCCCTGTCTTTTTGAGGGATTCCTCTTAAAGTTTATGGACCAATTCCTGGTGCCCTGTCCCACAACAGAAGTCCATGTAATTGCACTCTTCTCCTAGTTCCTAGTAGCTACAGGAGCCTTCCTGTGACTGAGACAGGATAGAAGACATACAGATAACATAGAAAGGAAATAAGGAAAAATCCTAATTTTCACATTGCATTTTTAAGAACAATTGCAGCTTCTGGACACAGAGGTACCCAGGGTTACAATGCTTCCAGGAAGTCACTCCAAAATTATTTTTTGAGGATCTTAAAGAAAAAATAAGCCTGTAAATCGAGCCTGTATTTTTTCTAGCACACCTCCACCCTCCAGGAAACTGTGCTATTAAGTGGGTACCATGTCCCAAATCTCCAAACACACACAAATAGTTGCTTTCTAGCAAGGCCCACCAAGCGGGGAGTTCGACAGACTGTAGGAATACATATCTTAAATCATGCATCTTTAGGACACCCCCCTAAACTGACCGGAGCCGCGGGAGACAGGAGGCCAGACTCGAGCAGGATCAGCTCTCAAACTTTATTGCGTACAGCGAACCGGACCTAACAAGGTCTGCCACCCTCAACGTTGGTTCCTCTTCCGCCCGTTGGGGGCAGGAACAGCCTCTTATAAGGGGAAGCAGTATCCAATCACAGAGAAGCGCGTCTAACAAGCTGATAGGCTAGCGTCACGGGTAACTGGGCAGACATGACAATTTGGCGGGCTTGTTCAGGCCGGGAAGAACCCGGAAGCAGGAAATGGGCGCCATCATAGGCGGCTTCCCACACTAAACCACATAAGAACCCCCAGAGCCCCAGACTCGGCATGCCACCTCTCTTCTGAGGATAGACTTCTTCTGTTCTGCCTCGTAACCCTTTCTAATGCTGTCACTGACATACTTTTCTGCAGGTCAGTAAGCCTACAACCTACCCCCTTTGTGGGGTGAGTTGAGGTCTCCATCTCTTCTTCATTGGTGTCTTCGTTACTTTCTCATGACTGATATACATTGCCCAACACCCACAAATCTAAAAAGGAAAGATTTATTTAGCTCACAGTTTGCAGAGGTTTCAGGGCATAGCAAAGGAAAAGGCTCATGGCATGGTGGTGGGAAGCAGAAAAACAGGTCAAGGATAGAGGGAGGAAGAGAGACCCTTCCAGGTCACACCCTCAGTGACCTGTCTCCACCCAGGCTTTGCCCCCAACATCACACTAGCTGTAGTCCATCAGCAGACTCAGTCATTGATGAGCATCTCACTCCCATGATCCAATCACTTCTCCACAGCCCCACCTATGAGCACATGAGGCTCCGGGGAGACATCTAGATATAAACTATAGCAGGGGGACCTCCTTGGACCCCATCAGTGATATGACCATAGCAGCTAGAGCTATCCAGCTTCACAGTGTGATACTTGTCAGATTTCTGCCCCTGGGCTCCCCAAGCTTGAAGTCCCCTGTTGTAGTCAGGGGTTGTGCAGAGAACAATTTGAATCAGGACATGGAGTTTATAATATTGTTTTATGATGGTCATCCAGAGTTAACACAAGAAAATGCAGAAAATCTATCCACAACACCAAATGAGTTCAGACAAAAACCCAGAGCTCACCACAATGCCTCCCATGAGTCCAACTGGAGGTCCAGAGCCTGCAAGAAGGACTCCTGCCAGTCTCTTTTACGGATCCATGCTGGGAAGGCCCAAAGGTCAGTGGTGGAAGCCAGAAAGTCCATGCCACTGGGGTGAAGGAGCTGTGCTGGTAGGTTGAGGGTTCTACACTGGAGCCGAGAGTCACACTCACAACATAGACCAGGGCTGTCCTGAAAGGCACCACAGTCATCCTCAGCACATGGAGGCCCCAAGCTCCTCTGACAACAAGCACAGTCGAGTACATGCCAGGAAGCCAGCGTGATTAGTTCATCCTGGAGACCAAGTGGCACACGTCTTCACTTCCAGAACCAGGAGACAATGCTTGATGTGAGGACCAAAGCTTCTTCAGGAGAATCTAACGGCTCAAAGAGCAACTCATAGGAGAACCCACAATGTCTCCACGCCTCAACGCAATAGCTTCTCCTTCTCCATGTCTTTATTTATGCTGGCAACCTTCCTCAGGTGAAACATCTACACTCAACAGCATGGTGATTCAATTCCGCTGGCATTGAGTTGACCACCAGTTTTTAATCCTTAACATCTCCCATCCTCCATGACATGAACAGTCTTACAAAAAATTCTTGGGTTCTGAGGAGCTGACCCTGGCCTCAGTTGCTTACTCTGGGGAGCCAGGTACCATTCCTGCTCTGTTCAAGGTCAGGGAGATCTGCTACTCTGCCACCCAGAGCATGTAGGGTTCTTCCCTTCTCCTGGCTTAGAGTGTCCTGGGGCTGTTAGAGGAGGTGTCAGGGGCAATCAGCTGAAGTCTACTCATGGGCTGCACCACAGGAATGAAGCACAGGAAGAGAAGCAGCTCCTCTCCAGGACCCTGTACAGGATGAGCTGGCACAAGGCCTCAGCGCCACGGCTTCTGAGTGGCACAGGAAACAGCAACCAATCTCCAAGGGGTGCTGGACACCTGCAGCCCACATGTTGCCAGGATGGCCTGAAAAAGAGGGTCTGGGGAAGAAGAAGGAGCCTATACAAGAAGGATGGGGCCAAAGAGAGGCTGGGCAGCTTCAAGAGTCGATGTAGAAAGGGAAGGAGGAACAGGGTAGGGAGGACTCTGGAGATCCCGGGACTTGGTTACTTTGTCCTGCTGGCCTTTGCTGGTTGGGCTTCAGCAAGAAACTGAGATGAGAAGAGCCTGGGGTTACATTTGGGAGGTGATAAGGGACAGTGGTCAGGGAAGTACCTCGATTCTGCTGGCCTGGTACAGAACTCTGAGGCAGGAGTGAGTGGCAATGATTTTTTTTCTTTTTACAAATATTTTATTGAAGTATAACATATACGTAGAGGACTAAAGCAAGTAATTTTCACCAAGAAAGTGTGTATCTGTAACCAGCTCAAGAAAAATGAAGAGAAGTTTGGGCTCAATGGTAGATTTGCTTGTTTAGCATAAACGAGGCCCTAAGTTTGAGCCCAGGTCCCTTGGAATAAAAACACCCATCATTGCTCAGCATCCCAGAACCCACCTTCAAACCCCAATTTGAGGAGCAATGATTTAAAAGAGGACAGTGCAAAGGGTCTGAGAGCAAAAAGGAAAGGAAAGAAAAGACCCCCCCCCCTCGGGTACCAGCCTGGAGTGATGTATGTACAGAAGGTTTCCTTGTCTTGATTTTTTTTGATGCAATATTGGGGATCAAACCCAGGACCTTGCGCAAGTGCTCTACCACTGAGCTACACCTCAGTCCAGTCCCCCAGCTCTTTTTAAAAATTTTACTTTCAGACAAGATCTCGCTAAACTACCCAGGATGACCTCAAACTTGGGAGCCTCTTGGCTCAGCCCCTCAAGGGCTGGAATTGCAGGCTGTGCCCTTGTGGCCAGTCAGACTCCGTCCTTTATTAGCAGCAGTTGGAGAGCTGGCCCACTTGTAGGGCTCAGAAGTGCACTGTGTGAGGTGCTGCATGTTCAGGACAAGCCTCTGAGAGCTCGGGGAGCAGGCTGCTAGCCATGACCGGCCCTGGGAGGAGAGACGGGAAACACTATTGGTCACAGGCCTGGCCCACAAACAGAAGAGGATGGCTTCCTGGCCAGGCTGGGACGGGTGTGCCTAAGAGGGTCTAGGAGTGGCTGGTCATGGGGAGTGGCTGCCATAGTCACTGTTTGCTGCCGAAGTTTCTGTTTGTCCAGGGATGATTCACGTGGCTTTCACCAATCAGCCCCTCATCCTCCTACCCTGTGGTGAATGTGATAACTCGGACCCCGGTATAAAATCCAAGAAAGCAAGAAATTAAAATTTGAGAAGCAAAGGCTTTATTAGGTAAAATCCAGGCCTGGTGACGAGTCTCCGGGAGCCAATTTGGAGACTGCGCACCTCACAGCTAAAAGTCAGGACTTTTTATCTTGTAAATCCACAAACAGCTGCTGGTCACACAATGTAAGGAGGGGATAGGGGTGTGATGCACTACAAAGCAAAAACGGCAATTGCAAGTCTCCCTGCGTACTAGCAAGTTTAGATAAGAAGAAATCTTGTTTTTCTTAGCAAAGAATAGAAAAGTCTAACAGCAATTAACAACCTTAGTTACCCTACTTGAGCACCACAACTATTCTATTTGTAGAGGGCAACAATGGTTAACGTATCAATTAGGTAAGATTTTACAATTCTTTACAGAGGAGAGCATTGATTAACATATCAATCCTTTGCCCAGAGGGAAAGGAAAACACACATTTACAGTAAGGCCAAGTTACAGGTATTACTGTGATACAAACGAAGCTATGTTTGTGAAGAATGTACAATCTAATACAATCTAATGCAATTAACACAATTTGTGACGGGCTACCGGGTCTTTTTGGGTAGGGAAGACCCGGGTTGTCAGGAGCTATTACCTCAGGCCTTTGTTTTATGGCCTTTAGGAAGTTAAAACTTAACCTACTTAGATTTGAAGGGAGAAGGGGAGGGGAAGCAGCAGGTGGGCTTATACCTTAGAACAGACCTTAGGATAGTTAGGGGGGCTTAGGTTATAACAGTGAACACCCGAGTGAAGGATGGAGGGAAGAGCACAGCTGTGGCAATAGAAAGGGGACAGATGGGACTGGGGATTTAGCTCAGCGGCATACGCGCCTACCTTGTAAGCAGGCAGTCATGACTTCGATCCCCAGTACTGATTAAAACAAAAGAAAGGGGACAGACATTTTTTTTCCTGTCCCATTACTGAGGACTGAATCCAGGGGCCTTTGTACTGAGCTACATCCCAGCACTTTTTACTACTTATTTCCGAGATAAGGTCTTGCTGAGTTGCCCAGGCTGGCCTTGATCTTGCCATCCTCCTGCCTCAGCCTCCTGAGCAGCTGGGATTACAGGAGTGTCCCACCACACCTGGCCTTAAAACGCATAGGCTTCAGAGCCAAGCCTATGTGGGTCTCCAATCCTGATTCTACTATTTATCCAGCCCTGGGCCATTCAGTGAGTCCCTGCACTTAGTTGGGTCTGTTTTGTTTGTTTTTTCCTTCTATAACATCTGTTAAAAATCCTGACTTATAGGCTTGTGGAGCTGAAACAAAATCATGCATAGGAAATGTGCTCATGGGGACTGGCAAAAAGTGAATACTCAGTAAAACCCACTCTCATCCCATTCCAGGTTGTGATTGTCAAATGAACACAGAGGAAGTTGGTGTCTGTGGTTCACGCAGAGGTCTGCACACATACACATGCTTCACTCACAACAGCTCCTACAGGCAGGATGCCTTGCCCCACTTGAGCTGGTGCTGAAAGTTTCATGCAGGGACTCTTGACAAAGGCATGGCAGGGCTTGGGGACAGCAACAAGACATCACGCAAATGACCCCTATGACAGAGCTCCGAGAGAATGGCTGTGTAGAGGGGTATAGAGATCCCTTTTCCCATCCTCATCAGTCTGGGAAGTTTATATTTGTAATGCTAAAGTTACTGGAATTTTATTTACTTTTTTTGGTATACACCGCAGAGCTAAATCCCTGGCCCGTTACTGGAATTCTAGCAAGTTAATTCCAATCTACCACTTCTAGTGCAACCCATGACAAAAATAAAGACAACGAGACATATTTATAGTTATGGGGGGCCAAGGGGTCCTAAGTCCTGCCAGGATGAAGGTTCACTGGAAAACAGGCCCGGAACCAGGGCCTAACCCACATTGTATTAATTCATGAAGAAGGGAGTGGCTGGAGAATGAGTGATTGTCAAATGTGAGAATGGCAGGAATTGCATAAGTACTGAGCTGAGCTAAGCAGGAGGCCAGAAAGCACCTCTGCAATATGCAGAGAAAAGGATATGCAAAAAGATAAATTTGCATACCACAAATGAGGCAGCATTTAATGTCTTAGGGGCTGGTGCTTCAGTTTCGAATATGCAAACTTCTCTGCCCTGGAAAGTCACAGCCTCTTCTTATCTCAAGGCCCAAACCCATGGCTTGAAGGGAGTCACAGGGTGGGGAGCCAACTGTTACAAAGATGACACATCAGCCCCATTTATATTGCTTAGAGCGAAAGGAAAAGGAAATGGCTGAGCCAGTCTGTACATATCAGTACATGCAGACAGGACCAGGGTTAGCCAAAGTGGAGGTAACTGTTTTTTATTCAAAGAGAGTCTTCCTGGTGGCCCTCCACAGAGGGGACCCTGACAGAAGCTGGGACCTTCAGAAAGGGAGAGCAGGGAGCAGATGGTCAAGTTCAGCCTCCTCTTGCATTTCACATCCTACTCTGCTCCCACAAGTCATTTGGGGAACCTGTGGAGACACCTTAGGGAGAAGGGTGGAGGGGATTCAAGGCAGCAGGGCTCACACCCCCAGAGGGCCTCTTAGATACAAGGGATGAGTGTGTCTGATACAAAGAGGTTTAAATCAAGAAGGAATGTGGGGTGCAATTCAGGTGTAGAGTTCTGGGATTACAAGTGTGTGCCACCACACCCAGTGACACACATTTTTTGAAGAAAATAATAAGAGAAGGACATAGAGAATGTCTGAGTGAAAAAGAAAGAGAGAGGGGGGAGAAATGAGAAGAGGAGAAGAAAACCGAGAAGAGAAGTAGAAGGAATATAATATGTTAAGGCCATATAAAAGAATATGCATTGGAGCATGGTGGCACATGTCTGTAGTCCCAGCACTCAGGAGGCTCAGGCAGGAGGATTGCTGCGAGTTTTAGGTCTGTCTGGGCTACACAGTGAGTTCAAAGCCAGCCTGAATTACAGAGCCAGACTCTGTCTCAAAAAGGCCTTGGCTGGGAAAAGAAAGAACCAGGGAGTCAGCCTGCCCTTTCTGTGAGCCAGCTGGTGCTTGGGCTGGGGAGACAAGAACACACACACACACACACACACACACACACACACACACACATCCTGTTCATGACTGGCTGATTTGCAGGAACATAGGCTGGAATGATAGTAAATGAAGTACAAAAATAACTTAATGCTTGATTTGATCGATTGACTTTGAAGCCTGGGGCCAGTAGTCTGAGCACCTGTTTAGAGGATAACAATGCAGTATAGCAACCATGGGGGTTTTCCTTTTGATTTATTTTTGAAATTCAGTATTTTTCTATTTTGTTTTGTTTTTTATTGTTTTATTTTATTTCCTTCAAAATAAAATAATAATAAAAAAACTTCTATGCAATGAGTCATTTTCCCCCCAGTGGCAGACATCTAATCCTCTTTCTTGAGGTAACCATGCCTATGTATCCCACAGCCATGTTAGTGTCATTGTGTGAATATGTTTATTATTGTAATTTACAATCATTGTTTTATGTAATTATTATTACTACTATGATTTTTGAGACCTCCTATGCCAGGAGAGATCTATCTGCTTGTTTTGTGTAATGAACTTGAGTGTGCAGTATGTGGCTATACTCTAATTTATTTAACCAGTCTCCAGATGAACATACCCTACCCTACCCTCCTGACTCTACCCTAGCTTTTACCACAAGCAGTGGTGCAGGGAACATCTTTGCACACTGTCTTTGCACACATGTGCTCTAGAGGCTAATCATCCGAGTGGAAATGACACCCCTGGGTTTCAAGGCTGGACCGTATCTGTACTAAAAGAACCAAGACTGATAATGTTGGATAGATCATAACCATGATCAAGTCCAGCTGTTTTCTCCCCATTTTGTGGATGAGGAAACTGAAGCCTTAGGTCTGACACCTGCCCGCTGTGGATTTAAGCTAGAGAATGTCAAAGAGAAAGGGCTTGATAACAGGAATGATTTATTGTTTCTTTAAAATTTGGGTTATTGGCCAGGGATACAGCTCAGCAGCATAAGCGCCTGCCTGGAAAACATACGGTCTTGAGTTCAATTCCCAGTACCAAAAAATAAATAAGTAAGTGAATAAATAAAATAAAATTAGGGTTATTGAGAAGGGGTTGGGGTTGTTGTGAAGATCAAATAAAACAACGCCTATGAACCAAAAGCTACCTCTTGTTACCATTCTTACTTTGGGACACCTTGATTCTTGTTTCTTGCAAGAAATTTTCTTGGGTTAAAGGCCCATTAGCTGGTGAAGTAGGGCACCCCTGACCTTCTAGTTATGGTCTCTGCTTTTCCAGTCAAGATTCAATTGAGCAAGCTCCTTTTTTCCCCTTTATTTTATTTTGTTTGTGTTTGCAGTTCTGGGAATCAAACCCAGGGCCTGTGTATGCTAGGAAAGTGCTCACCCACGTACCTACACTCCCAGCCCCAAAGTGAGCAAATTTCATCCTTACTCAGAGACTGGCTGCCTGTTCCCTACAGCAAAGAACTCTGCTAGGTGGGGGCTCCACAAGGAAGCCGGCCAAACTTCTGTCCTGCATGGATGCACTGTGCCTGCCTGTGCTTGGCACTGGTGTGCAGGACCCCTGGATTCCTCCCAGAAACTCTGGAGGGACCAGAGTTCAAGGGATGTGCTTCTAAATAATGAGCTCCAAGCCTGGTGTGGGGGAAAGGGAGGACAAATTGGTTGACAGAGAGGTTGATTCACTGAGGCTTGATGTTCTCCTGAGTTCAAAATATGACCTAACAGCGGCTGCCTCAGCCAAAGGTGATGAAAGGGAGCGCCCTTCCCTGCTCTCATGCCACAGACCTCCAGTTTCTCCTCAGACCCAGTACCACCTTCCAGCCTCAGGGCTCAGGGCCATGCACCCTGTATCCCACCCTCCTTTTTCCACTTGGCTCCTCACCTCCCTTGAGACCTCACCTCTGGGAGGCCCCCACTGCCCTGGCTCCCTGCTGATGAAAGAAAGCACCATTTTCTATCTGCTCACCTTTCCTCTCTTCCTTCTTTCTTTCATTTTTTGAGACCAGATCTTGCTGTGTAGCCCGGTTGGACTTGAGTTCATGATCCTCTTCCCTCAGCTTCCTGAGTCCTAGGATTACAGGTGTGTGTCACTATGCCTACCTTTCCCCTGCTCTTCCGCATACCTATTCATAGCTACGGTTCCTGGTACAAGCACCGCTCACACTGTGACCAGATGTTTATTTGTGGTATTCAATTACAGTCTCTGTTCCTGGTGAAAGTGAAACTTGTGAGATCAGCTCCCATCCTGGGCTTACTTTTTTCCCCAGCGCTTGGCACCCTAATTGACACATAGTAGGCATTCAGAGATGTATATTCTTCTTCTCTTAAAAGAGCATGACAGCCACATATAATGGTGCATGCCTATAATCTCAGCAAGTTAGAGCTCAGCCTGGCAACTGGCAACTGGACGTAGTGTGAAGGTCTTGGGTTTAATTCCCAGTATGCTGGGGAAGGGGGAGATGTGTTATCAGCATTGTTCCCAAGATTAAATGGCATAAAACTCTTGACTACCTGCCACAAATCAGGCCAGTCTGGTCCAGGTCCGGAGCATTCCTTAAAAACTGGGTATTTCTCAAGCACTTGCAGAGCAAAGGGAAAGGAAGGAAGTCCTTGTGGGTTGGCAGGGCTGCTTCTTCTTTGGCACTCACAAAGAGAGCCTTGTGTGGGAGCGGTGGGTGGGAGGCCTTGTGGGACAGCTGGGCCCACGGCTGCCAAGCTGGGCTGGGCACTCTGCCACAGGTGACCTTCTGAGGGCCCTTTCATCTTAGTCCCAGCTGCCACTTGGCTGGCTGGCCCAAAGCCCCGCTGCCTGGAGAGCAGAGGGGCTGGCGGCTTTGTCTCAGGACGGGCAGAGAGGGGTGAGCTGGAGGAGGGCAAAGGCAAGCAGCCCTCTCTCTTGGATTTAGGCCAATGGGAAACAAGATCTAATCACAGACTGCACTGGAGGCCTCTTTGAACCTTTTGGTTGCCATAGTATCAAGCAAGGCTGGATCATGGGACCCTCTCAGATAAAACCCCCGCCGCCCACCATGTCATAGATGGGCAACTGAGGCCCACAAGGGGCAGGGACAAATGTAAACAGAGCTGAAACTCAGGCCTCATGTCTCCTGCCGCTCTGTTTTATTGTTTGTTTTGTTTTGTTTGAGGCAGAATCTTACTATGTAGTCCAGGCGGACCCTGAACATGTGATTTCCCTGCCTCAGCTTCCCAAACATTGGGAAGATAGACTTGTGCCACCATGCCTGGCTAGTGCTCCACTTCATTGCTGGAACTTACAGATATTCAGACATTTTTAAAAAATATGGTAGTATTTTTTATTTTTGAATTGTGAGGCTCTAACGGACACAAAAGGAAGAAGAGGACCATTGATACCCAAGTTGGGTCTTAAAAACTATGCCTGAGTTTTGTAGGCAGAGAAGAATAAGCAGGCAGGAAAAGCACGCCAAGCAGAGGGAACAGCATAAAAACAAAAGCAGAAAGGAATTCATGTGCTGGTTGTGTTTCAGGAGGCTGGGATGGAGAAGAAGCAGGAACTGGAGCTAAAAGCCCAGGCTGTTGGTATTGGCTCTTTTTCCTTTGGTGAAGACCCTTACAACTCTGCCTCCCTGTGGATCATCCCTGCCTACACAGCTACTCAGCTCTCTGGGAGGAGTACAACTCTACAAACAAATGTGGGTATCTGTGCTGTGTGGGGCCCCAAGAAGCTCCCAACCCAGGGAAGCCCCTTGAAGAGATCACAGGCCCTCTCCTTGGCGTGGACCATTTGCAGAGTACTAATGCTAAGGCGTGGACTATGGTCTGGATGTGATGTGTTGGAAGCTAGGTTCCCAGGGTGGTCCTGTGATAGGGCTTGGGGCTTTTAGAGGTGGTACCTACCTCGAGGTCTACAATCCTCCCTGGTTTTGCGCTCTGACCTCTGGTCTCCGGGTGAATATGATCTCCCCCTCTCACACTCCCACGTTGAGGCCAATGTCATGATGGAATTCAGCCAAGGGGTCCTCACCAAGGTGGAATCTAAGGGCCTCCTGGTCTTAGATTTTCGGCCTCTAAACTGTGAGATAAATAAGTCTCTTTTCTTTGTAAAGTGCCCAGCCTTAGGGATCTCTGTTTTTGTTGTTGTCACCATGCTGAGGATCAGATGTAGGGATTTGCACATGACAGGCAAGCGTTCTGCCACTGAACCAAAGAGTCCAGCCTCACGTATTTTATTATAGTAACAAAAAAAGACAAATGCAAAATACAAGACAATTCTGTATAGCCAAAGAGAGAGGTTTGGTTTATTTGTTTGTCAGCACTGGGAATCAAACCCTGGTGTTCTCCGCCACTGAGGTACCTCCCAAACTCTTCTTAAACTTTTATTTCGAGACATGGTTTTGCTCAGTTGCTCAGCAAGATTCAACTTGAGATCCTCTTGCCTCTGGCTCCAAATGCTGGGATTACAGGCCTGTGCCACCATGCCTGGCTGAGGGGCTTTTGAGGAATACATGAAGTTCAAACTTAGCTCTATAAGTACCAGCTATGTGGCCTCTGCACTCTTCCTTTAACTTCTCCAAACCTCAGTTTCCCTCGTCAGTAAGGCAATTCTAACTATTTGGAAGGACTAATGTGAGGCCCCATATTTGCTGCCGGTGCTCAGAACATGGTCATTTTTTCTTTTTTGCTTCACTTGTCACAACTCAACTACCACTGACAAAAATCCGCTGTAGACCTCGTGGCAATGAATCTCTTACTCTTTTAAGATCCAGCTCATGTGCCCCCTCTTTCATGAAGCCTGCCCGGATTCCCCCAGGTTGAAAAGCTGACTTTCTAGAATGTCAGTGCTTATCTTATGATGTTGACTTTTTTCTTTTGTACTTTTTAACATTCATCACAGGCCAGGGGTTTAGCTCAGTGGCATAAGTGCCTGCCTGGGAAGTGCAAGGTTGTGAGTTCCATCTCTGGTACCAAAAACAATTCATTACAATTGATATAAAGATGCATTAATTTAAAAACTCTTCATTTCTACCCCTACCCTAGTGAACAATGAATGTTAACACTGGTATGTATCTTTAACCATCTTTCTACTTATATGATAACATAACAAAACTTACATAAAAAGTAGTCTAGTATATTTGTTATATGTTTTCACAAACTAATGCTCACTATAGACAGGTGTGGTGGTGCATGCCTATAGTTCTAAGATTTAGGAGGCTGAGGCAGAAAGAACATTGTGAGTCTGGGGTCAGTCTAGGCTACATAGTGAGTTTAGGGTCAGTCTGAATAGCATAGTGAGGTCCTATCTCAACAAAACAAAATGAATTCCCACTATATATACTGATCTGATATTTATTGTGAGTTAGTGAATCATGGTGAAAAGAAATAAACCTACTCCAACTCCTGTTTGTTTGTTTGTCATTTTCATTTTTATTGGTACTGGGGAATCGAACTCACGACCGCCTGCTTGCAAGGCAGGTGCGTATGCCGCTGAGTTAAATTCCCAGCCCTTTTTTGTTTGTTTTTTGAGACAGGTCTCACTATGTAGTCCAGGTTGGCCTCAAAGTCACAATGATCCTCCTGCCTCTCAGCCTCCCAAGTGCTGGCATTACAAGTATGTATCACTACACTCTGTCTCATTTTTCATTTTTATTTAAAGACAGGGTTGGCTGAGAATGGTGCTGTACACCTGTAGTCCTAGAAGTTATGGGACTAACCCAGTAGCATCACCACAAATTTAAGGCCAGCCTGGACTATATAGTGAACTTAAAACCAGCCTCAACTATATAGGGAGGCACTGTCTCAAAACTAAAAAGGGTCTTGCTACATTGCCCAGACTAGCTTTGATCTTGCTATCCTCATACCTCAGCTTCTCAAATAGCTGAGATTATAGACATAACCACTGTTCCCCTTTTCTTTTGAGTAGATGCATAATATTCTACAACAAATGATGACTTATTCAATCATTGTCACAAATACGTATTTTTAAATTTTTTTATTTTAAAGGGAATAAAACAAAACAATAGAATGAAACAAAACAGTGAGAAAAATATTGAATTTCAAAAAGAAGACAGAGGGGCTGGGGATTTAGCTCAGCGGCATAAGCACCTGTCTTGCAAGCAGGCGGTTGTGAGTTCGATCCCTGGTACCAATAAAAATGAAAAAGACAAAAAAAAAAAAAGACGGAAGGAAATCCCCCATAGTTTCTATATTACAAATTGTTGTCCTCTAAATAGATGCTCAGACTACTGGCTTTAGGCCTGCAAAGTCAGTCAAACAATATAGGTATGAAATTGTTTCTTTTACTTCAGTTGCTGTCATCTCAGCCTGTGTTCCTCTGAATCAGCTGGTAGCTTGGAGGGGGTACTCTTCTTGTCTCCCAGCCCATGTGCACTGGCTGGCTCGTGGGAGGGAATGGGTTGGCTTCATGGTTCTCTACCTGTTCAGCATGGCTGCCCATGAATATCTTCCTTCTTTTTTTTTTTGGTATCAGGGATTGAACTCACAACCTCATGCTTATCAGGCAGGTGCTAGAACCACTAAGCTAAATCTCCAACCCCAAGTATCTATTTTTTTGCCACCACAAACAGATCAGTGATAAATACTGAGTGTTCATAGATCCTTTCAGACTGATGTTTTGGCTAGATTCTCAGAAGTGAGATTCTTGGCTCATTTTTGTTTGATATAGTCATAGTACTTTGCAAAAAAGGTCACAGAAATTCATCTTCCAATCAGAAAAGTTTCAGTAGCTATTCCTATATTCCTGCCTCTGCATATATTTTTTTTAAAATCTTTTCAATACAAGGTTTCACCATGTAGAAGAGGCTGGCCTCGAACTCACAGCAATCCTTCTGCCTCAGTCTCCTGAGTGCTGGGATTATAGGTGTGTGCCTCCATGCCCAGTCTATGTTTTGTTCTTAATATTTGCCAAATTGGATGAAATGTAATACCTCATTGTTCCTTTAGTTATATTTCTTCAATCCCTTCTCTGTTGCTGGAAATTTTCATTATTTATTTTTTTCATTTTTAGAAGTTCTATTTTACTTTCTAAAAAATTACATGGTCATTTTGAGCTTGGGGGGATGGTGTTGGAGCTTGAACCCAGGACTTTTGCACTGAGCTACATCTCCCGCACTTTATTTTTATTTTTATTTATTTTTTGTTTTGAGACAAGATCTTGGTAAGCCGGTAAATCAATTGCCCAGGCTGGGCCCACAGTTGCAGTCCTCTTGTTTCAGTCTTCCACTATGCCAGGATTATAGATGTGTGCCATCATGCACAACTTCTAGCCCTGCGTTTTTTCTTTCAGTACTGGAGACCAAATCCAGAGCCAATCATCAAGCTATATCTTCAGCCTTTTCTATTTTTTGAGACAGGAACTTGTTAATGTACCTGAGCTAGTCTTGAGCTTGTGATTATCTTGCTCTGCATCTGGCTCATCATGTTTTAAACACACCCTTTTATTTCTTTAAGGACATTAAATACACTTACGTTCTGTGCCTGGTAACCATCAATATCAAAAGGGCTTGATATCCTGTGGATTCCTATTCATTGTGCCTTACTTTTCTTTGTGGTTTGTGATTTTAGATTGTGAACATGTATCTGTTGGACATTTATTTTTTTTCTCCTGTGGTACTGGAGATTGAACCCAGGGTGAGGGTTAGGGTGAGCTATCAGCTCTTTTTGTGCCTCCTGCTCTCTGATGGACTTAGCCTCCTCCCACTTGGCTCTCTCCCACTCTGTGGTGGTTTAACTAACAGTCAACTCGTAACACCCAGCTGAGCTGAGTCAGTGTGGCTGCCCACCTGAGGATTGTTGCTGACAGTATAAAAGCAGAACTGGAGGGAAAGATGGTGTGTTGTTGATTCTCCTGGAAAAGCTTGTCATGCTGATTTTCCTGACATGAACTCAGCTGTTCTTATCCTCAGAGGAACTCAGGTCCTCACTGTTGCTGAAGATGGCTGTGGTTTCTTTCTGGGGATCTATGGATCTTAACTTGAGCATTGCTCCTTGGCTCCAGTGCACATCCCTCAACCTGCTGGCACAGACTTTCTAGTTTCCACCACTGGCCTTTGGTGCAGTGCAGATCCTTGATACAGACTTGCAGGGGGCATTGTCATGGGCTCTGGGCCTCCAGCAGGACTCTTGTGGAGGATATTGCCATGGGTTCTAGGTCTTCAGCTGGACTCACGCAGGACATTGCCATGGGATCCAGGCCCTCAGCTGGATTCTTTGAGTCTCTAATGAAGCGAATGGACAGATCTACTGCACTCTTCTGCATTTAATTTTGGGTAGATACTATAAAATAATCCTATAAATGTCCTGTATTAATCTATTCCCTTGCAAAATTTGACCACAACACCCTCCTTTTTCCCCTGAGGCTGAGGTAGAGTCCAGGCTTCACACATAACCCTCTGTACTGGATTTTCTTCTCTTCAAGCATCCACTAACACTCCTAATTCAGGTCCATCTTTCATTAAATTCCTGGTTGTTTTTATTGTTAGTGCAGCTGAGCATATTGGGCTCCAAATCTACCTGAACTCTAGTCAAAAAGTTTTGGAGGGGGCTTTTCTCACCCAGAACTAAGGAATGAGGAAGTTTTAAGGTGTTAACCATGTGGCAAATTTTTGTTTTTCTAATTTACCCTCCAATCTGGCATCCTACACTGTGAGAGTGATATAGGGGAATGAAACTCTTGACCTACTATGTCTGGTACCAATTTGTGTTCTCTAAAATTGAAGAATGAATTTTAGGAACAATGGAGGTTAAGAGTAGAATATATTTATTGAGAGAAAGAAAGCTTCTGTCAGAGAGAGACAGAAGGGGTCCCTCAGAGGGTTGCCAAGGACTCTGTCTTTTCTAGGGACTTTTATAGAGCAAAATCATGAGGTGAGATGTGTTCAAGGTGGGGAAAATTGAAAACTCACAAGGCAGATGGGCATGAGGTGGGACAGAACTATGATTAGCCAATAAGATTAGTAGTTCAGGTAAAACTGATTACATGGGAGACAAATAGGGAAGCGAGTCACATAAAAAGCAGGCATTCTTAGAAAGCAAAGACTCTTTCCTAGGGGGCTGGTATTGTGACTAAAGGCTTCCTCAGGGTGATAGGGAGTTATTTAGATATCAGTCCTTAGGATATGGATGCATTTGTTTGATCTTTTGTCTTTAGGCCTGACTCAAAGCAGGAAGTGTCTGTCTCCCCCACAGTTGCAAGGTATCTGGGCTTCTGTACTGGCTCCTTTGAGGACCTAGCCCGGTCTCACTGCCTATAATATTTTTAACTAATTCAGCTGCCTGCAACAAGAGGGTCAGGAATTTGACTTTTAGTTCACTTTCACTTAAAAAGAAAAGCTCTAGGTCACACACTGTTGAAGATGACCCCATTGGAGTCCAGAGTCTGCTTGGAGTTTTCCCATAATTTTCTTGCCAGCTGAAACATACACAGGAATTTACATGTTCAATATTTGCTTCTTCCTCCCTCCCTTTTTCCTTCTATTCACCTTCCTACAGCGTGTGTGTGTGTGCATGCGTGTATGTATGATGTGCCGGTGGAAATCCTACAAGGGGTACCTTGCCCATTTTGCCTCCCCCCAAACTCCGTAGGGTTCTGTCCCAACCCATATAAGGTTTCTGCCTCACCATGATATAAGGGAAAGAAACTCTCAGCCTGCTAGATGTCCACTATCAGTGTGTGTTCTCTAAAATAGAAGAATGAATTTTAGGAACAATGGAGGTTAAGAGCAGAATATATTTATTGAGAGGAAGCAAGCTTCTTTCTAGAAAAGAGACAGAAGGGATCCTGAGTGGGTTGCCAAGGACCCTACCTGTTTTGGGATTTTTATAAAGCAAAACCATGATGTGAGGCAGGTCCAAGATGAGCATGAGAAGGTCAACCAGTAAGATTATGGTCAACCAATAAGATTATGAGTGTAATTGCTCAGGTAAAATTGACTAAGTTGGGATTAAGTGGGGAAGCCAGTCACATAGCAAATAGGTATAAATGCAGTATAGTACATTTCCTATAGAGAGTTGGGCTAGTGGCTCTACTGGGCCTCAAGGAGTTGGTATCTATTTAAAGTATCAGTCTCTGATGTTTATCCTTAGGGTGTGGATGCTCCTTGAGGGCCCAGGCCTGACTGCTTATATTTTTATCTAACTTAGTTGCCTATAACAACCACAGGCCAAAAACCAGTGGAATCAGCTGACCCTTGACTGAAACTTCTCAAACTCCAAGCCAAAATCAATCTCTCCTCGTTTAAAGTTGTTTTTCTAAGGTATTTTGTCACAGTGACAGAAAGGTCAACACCACTGAGATTACAGGCACACATCATAGCAACAGTTCTGGTGGAAAATCATTTTTATCTGCTCTTATGAAGTATACATACAACACCAGAATTTGTAACTGCTGACTTGACCTTGCTTACTCACTTAGCCAAAATAGTATTTGTCAGTTTCTCTTCTACTGTTGTACACTAGAAAAAAAGAGCTTCATTGTATTTGTATTATACCAAAATACCTGTAATGTGACCCTAACTGTTCTGTACACGTTTTTCTTCTCCCTTCTCCCTCTGGGTGACCTAATTGATATGTTAACCATTGCTGCCCTCTACAAATAACAGATGTGGTGCTACAATAAGGTAACAAAATGTTGTTAATTGCTGCTAGACTCCTCTATTCTCTGCTGAGGAAAAACAGGATCTTCCCCATTAGCCTATCTCCTGATCCACACCCAAACCCCTTTACTTTGTAAATTGTGATAAGTACTTAAAGGTAAAAAGTATAGAGGTACACACACACACACACACACACACACACAACTTTTGCAATCTCCTACTGCACTGTGTTGCTGGGCCCAAGATAAAATCAGTGCTGCTTTTAAAATATGTTTTTGCCTCATTTTTTCAACTCGAGTTTGGGGGCTCGTTTGTGGATTACAAGACTACAAATCTTCTCTTTTTTTCTCCTTGCCACAGGGCTTTTAAGAGGTTATGCAGCTCCTGCCTGTTTTGTTTTGAGGAGGAAAACTACTTCACAGCTTGTTTTGAGGAGGAAAACTACTTCACAGCCAGGCACCTTCCACACTGGCCGCCCTACTCCCAGGAACCTCTCTCTTCTTACCCACAGAGTGGGCACAAATGGTCTTTGAAAGAGTTTTGGCCCAGGCCGGACACTGTAGCTGGAAAAGCCTCAGCCGGAAGCGAGGAGCCCCTATCCCCCCCACCCCTAGGAGTTTACCTATGGCTCTATCTTCCCCACCCCTAGGAATTTACTTATGGCGCCAAAAGTATACCAATGGGCTACTTGTGCATCCCTAATGCCCCTCAGGTACCACCCCTAACCTAAGCTACATATATGCCCCCTCTCCACGTGTTCCACGGAGAGATCGCCGACCCTGGGGGGAGATGCTGCGCCCCAGGGGATCGGGGGTGTCTCTCCCTGCATTCTCAAAATAAAGGTCATTTATATTTCATACTTTTCAGCCGCTGTGAGTCTTTCCTCTCAAGGTGGTGGGAGGGGTAAAGTCTCCAGTGGATCCTATTGATATAGGAGAACGCAAGTCCCAACCTACTACATGTCTGGTACAAGTCCATGTTCTCTAAAATCGAGGAATGAATTTTAGGAACAATGAAGGTTAAAAACAGGATATATTTATTGAGAGAAAGAAAGCTTCCACCTGAGAGAGACAGAAGGGGTCCCTAGTGGGTTGCCAAGGAATCTGTCTTTTCTAGGGACTTTTATAGAGTAAAATCATGGAGTAAAATCATGGGTTCAAGGTGGGGAAAACTGAAAACTCACAAGGAAGAAGGCATAAGGTGGGACAGAACCATGGTTAATCAGTAAGACTAACTGTTCAGGTAAAATTGATTACATTAGGGACAAATGGGAAAGCGAGTCACTTAGAAAGCAGGCATTCTTACAGAGCAGTGACTCTCCCCTTAGAGATTTGGTATGGTGGAAAGCCACCCAGACTTCCTCAGGGTGATAGGGAGCTATTTAGAATATCAGTCCTTTGGATGTGGATGCATTTGTTTGATCTTTTAAAAGTCTTGAGGCCTGGCCCGCAGCAGGAAGTGTCTTGTCTCCCCCACAGTGGCAAGGTATCTGGGCTTCTAGGACCTAGCCTTGTGTCACTGCCTATAATATTTAACTAATATGTAGCTAACTCAGTTTCCTGTAACAGTATCAATTTCCTCAGTCATCCTCATTTGAATGTTAAATAGCCCAAGGCTAAGAAAGAGGCAGGACTTCCCCAACGTGTCTGCAAAGCCCGCCCAGTCTGGACTGGCTTGCCCCTGCTACCAGCACCGAGCCAGTGCGGTTCTGCCGGCCAGAGGTGGCTGCACCAAGCCAGGCTGCTGTGCTGCTGCGCCCGGGACCAGGATGAGCAGCACCCCAACGCCCCGGAACATGCGGCCCAGCCCTCCCAGCGTGAGTGCCCGGCGGCGGTGGGGGCGCTGGGGCCAGCTGCGTCTCCCCGCCTCGCTGCTCTGCAGCCCGGCAGCCTGGGCTTTCCCGCCTTTGGTTTCAGGTTCTCCGGTCTCTCTGGCGTGAATCTCCGCCTTCTGCCCCGCTCCAGCCTGCCGCTCCTCGCCGGAGGCCCCCTCTTTGGCCCTGGGCTGCTCCTCCAGCTTTGATCGCTCTGCCTTCGCGCATTGGTCTCCAGTCCCAGCTCTGCAGATCTCTTCTTCACTCTTTTTCTCGCCCAGCCCCCCCAGCTGCCCTCACCCTCTGCCCCACGTCTTTGTTTTGGGTTCTCTTGGCGCCCCCTCCGCGCCCAGGGCTGCCAGCTGTGGTCCCCAGCTCTTCCCGGTGCCTTCCTCCTCCCGCCCCATGGGGAAGCCCGCCAGAGCGCCGGCCGGTGCCCTCCCTCCCTTCCTGCCCAGGCCCTCTTGTTGGGTCCCCAGGTCCACTGTGTCCGTCTGTGCCCTCCCAGGGCACAGGAGTCTGGGGGAGGTGCATTCCAGGAGCAGAGCACTTACTCTGGTCCTAGACTAAGCGCCATCCTGAAGACTGAAAGAAAGGAGGCAGAGCCGTCCAGCAGTGCAGGGAGGGTTCCCTTTCCTACCGGGAGATGTTTGCTAAAGGCTTTGCTCTTCTCTCCCGAGTCACCAAAGCACGCTCGCTGCTAGATGCTGAGTGCCCTGGGTACTCTATAACTTCGTGATTCAATTACCGTCTGGCCGAGGGTAAAGCAGAGCCTGCGGTGAGCTTAATGGCAGGTAGGGAGGGTGAGACTGGCCTTGATCAGACAATACCAGGTGCTCTGTTGCATCAGCGCCTCAGGTGAGCTGCATTCAGTTCCGCAGATGTTATTGAGTGTGGCAGTTGCGCAGAGCCCTGCAGCAGGTACTAGTGACCTAGTGATGAACCCAGACCGGTGCTTCCTTTAGGAATCTCTCAGTCTAACGGGGTACAGATGAACAAACCGGGTATATATTACAAAGGAGGGTCTTGCGGGAACACAAGGCAACCCTGCCAGAAGGGTTCCTGAGGGAACTCCCTGAAGGGGCGGTGACCACAAGGGAGGGACTGAAGCCCTGGTGGTGAGGGAACCTGACCTGCCTGTTGGTGGCGGAGCAGCAGCTAGTTGCAGAATCCTGTAAGCCTTGTTAAGGAGTCTGGAGTTTATCTGGGAGGGAATGATGAGCTAAGGAAGTGCTTGATGCAAGGAATGAAATTAGCTTTGTATATCAGCCAAAGATGTGCTCCCTGGTTTTAGAGCGCAGAATGGATAGGAGGGTCAGGTGTGGTGGGAGGCAGGGAAGGCTGAGGCAGGAAGATTGCAGAGTTTGAGGCCAACCTAAACCACTTAGTAACACTTTTTTGTGTACCAGGGATGGAACTCATGACCTCATGCTTGCCAGGCAGGTGCTTATGCCACTGAGCTAAATCCTCAGCCCCATAGCAACATTCTTTATCCAAAAAAGAAAAAAAGATGGAAGTACCAGCAGATAGGACTTAGTTGTATGGGAGAGATTGAGGGCAGGAGCAGATGCAAGATTAACTAGGATTTCTGGCTCATACAACTGAGATAGGGTGAAATTGTAAACATGGGGATGTAGGCTTAGGGAGGGATCTTTTTTTATTTTTGTTTTTTATTTTTTGGTATCTGGACTCAAAGCCTAGGGTGAGATCTTGAGGGCCTTGGGGACCTCTGCATGGAAATGTCCTTCTATTCACTCCACTGAGGATGGCCTAAGGAAATGTATGCATGTTTGGAGAGGACCCTGGACCTGAGTGAATGTGGAGCCCATTTGTCCCTGTATCCTCAGGGCCAGCACCAGCTTGACATCCTGCAGTGACTACTAGAGACCATGTGTTTCCCAACCTGTGGCCCCAGAGACTCAGATAACCTTTTCTACCTTTTCAGGAATACTTGCCAGGTACCTGTTCCTTAGTAGAGCTGGGGAAGAGGCACAAAAAGGGGACAGATGTGTTAGATAGGCTGCTTCTAAAAATGTCTCACCAATTAAACATCTTTTTGTGTGTCTGTGGTATCAAGGCCAGCCTCAACTACATAGGGAGACAAGCAAGTACACAAAACTGACTATGCAGCACAGGTCCTAAACTTGTGTGACCCTTTTGCTTCAGCCTTACAAAGGGGATTACAGGCATGTACCACCACACCAAATCTCCAAGTCCTTTTTGCCTCCCTGTTTCACAAACAGCAAATCTCAAAGCAGATAAGGAAAGAGAACTAACTACCCAGGGCCTGAGCTAATGACTGTGTTTGGAGGGATAGGGTGTGGGGAAGGGGTGGGACACATACAGAGCTGGAGAGAGACTGAGTGAGAGGGATTCAGTCCCGCCTCCACCTCATCTCACCCTTGCTTTGTGCCTTTTCTCTCTGAGCTTTCCTCACCAGGATTACAGGGAGGTGAAGAGCACCTGTGAGCCGTTAGTGGCCTAAGTAACATAGGCCGGGCCGCCAGAACGGTCACACTGGTGATTTAGCTTAGTGACTTAAACATCTGCCTAGCAAGCGCAAGGTTGTGAGTTTGATCCCCAGTACAAAATACACAAGGATTAAAGTAATCAACTTCCCACTCAACTGCCTGCTATAGTCAGGTGACCTCTACTTACCAAACAGCTCCCTGAGGTTTATGGGAGAAAGATCTTAGTTTCTGGGCTGATTGTTCTCAGCTGATCATTTGGCTGCTGTCACTCACTCCTTTGCCTTCCAGGCAGTAGAACTGTCCTGTGGTAGGAACTGTTACCATGGCAACTCACTGCTTCCCAGCAGCTGGTTGCATCTGGCTCCTAATTCAGGGTGGTACTTAATCTTAGAGGTAGAGCCCACAGACTAGTAGAGAATGAGGGCACACCTACTAAGGCTTGAGGACATTCCTGGGCCAGGTCCCTTACCTGGCCCTGTAGTGTCTTGTGATGGAAAATCCAGGTCAGATTTCCAGCATTCCTTTGACTCCACGTCTGTTCATCGGTAGCCATCACAACTCTAACCCATACCTAGAGAGGGCTGACCCCTTCCTTTGAGTCTTCCTGTGCACCAGCTACACCTGCTAGCTCCGTGTTGCTGCTTTCCCCTGTGATCTCCTTGAGGCAGGACTCTGTCCTAGGTGCTTAGAACTAGTCTTGGACTCATAGCCCTTCCCTACGTTTGTGGAATGAATTAGTTAGGGAAGGAAGAGTGGAGGTGACTGATAACGGGACAAAGAGCTCAAACTTTGGAATACAGGGAACCTGAGTTCAAATGGGAACATCAATCTTTTTATGTTTTTGAGACAGGATCTCACTTTGTAGGGCAGGTTGGCTTGCAACTCATGGTGATCCTCCTGTCTCAGCTTTGTAAATGCTGAGATTACAGGTGTGCACCATCACACCTGGCCTCATTTACTTATTTTTGAGACAGGTTCTCACTACGCAGTTCAGGCTGGCCTTGAACTCAGGTTAATTTTGATCCTCCAGTCTCAACCTCCCTAGTGCTAGGATTATAGGAGTGCACCATGGGTGTATTTGTGGCATCACCAAGCTGTTTGTATCACTGCTTATTACTATGAGTTAAGGATCATCTTGAACTTACTATGTAGCCCAGGCTGACCTCAAACTTTTTAACAGTTTTCAATGCCTCAGCCTCCCAAGTGCTGGGATTACAAGTGTGAGTCACTATTCCATTTTTCAAATCATCTATGACCTTAATGGTACTCAGAGCTGCTGATGATATATGAATTCTTGTCTTCCATTGGTAGCTCAGTATATGGAGATCCAGCAAGTACCCAACAAAATAAAAGTGCTGTGCCTTTAACCCTTCTAAAATATCGAAAGTGGTCCTTAACTTTTTTTTTTAACCTTTTACTGTATCATAAATCAATGAATACTTGTTAGGACCTCCTGACTTAACAACTCTGTATGCCCAGCTTGTAGATGAGGAAACAGGTACAGGGAGGGCAAAAAGTTTGTCAAAAGCCACAGATTTTGGAAATATTGCTGTGACTTCCACAGCAGTTTCCACTGGTAAGATTCTATGTTCTAAATGACAGTGTTAGAATGCTTGAATGGGATAGGGGATATAGTTCAGTGGCACAGTGCCTGCCTGGCAAGTACATGGTTATGAGTTTGATTCCATTTTTCAGTACTGAATAATTAAATGGATAAAAATAAAGCGCTTGAGGGGCTAGGGATGAATTTGATTCCCAGTACTGAATAATTAAATAGATAAAAATAATAAAATGCTTGAGGGGTTGGGGATATAGGTCAGTGGCATAAGTGCCTGCCTGCCAAGCATGAGGTCCTGAGTTTGATATCCAGTACGAAAAAACAATAAAAATTAATAAAATACTTGAAAGACTTCTGGTATCAAACTAAAACATTTTTTTCTGCTTAAAATGTCTGTATGCTGAGCCATACAGCATAAGCACAACCTTCTTCAGCATGATAGGCTTCTGATAGCTGAAGCCAATGATGGGGCAGGCTCCCCCAAGTTGTGTTCCTGTTCTTGTCTGGATGAAAATAAATCAGGACCTCCTGGAGGTGGTGCTGTTGGTTCATCCTGAGCTTGTGCCCCCAGGTATGTACCGTGGTGGAGCTCAATGTGGGAGGCCAAATCTTTACCACAACCACCGACACCCTGAGGAAATACCCTGGCTCCAGACTGGCAGAGATGCTCTCCAGCTCAGCCACGGCCTGCAAGGATGCTGAAGGCCGCTTCTTCATTGACCGCCCTGGCACCTATTTCCATCCCATCCTGGACTACTTGCGCAGCGGACGGGTGCCCACGCAGGACATCTCTGAGGTATACCGTGAGGCCCAGTTCTATGACATTCAGCCTCTGGTCAAGCTCTTGGAGGACACGCCTCAGATGTTTGGTGAGCAGGTGTCCCGGAAGCAGTTTCTGCTGCAAGTGCCAAACTACAGCGAGAACCTGGAGCTCCTGCTGCGCCTGGCCCGGGCAGAGGCTGTGGGGAGGCGTCTATCGAAAGTGGTGGTGTGTTTGCTGTATAATGAGGAGCACGCTGCATGGTGTGCAGCACCTATATATTCTCTGGAGTCAAAAAAGATGTCAGTTGTCAAGTTTGGGCCTTGCAACTTAGATTATTATTACGCACTGGACCTTCTGAGCTGCCTACAGAAAGACATTAAGGCACAGGGGTACCAGGTATCCTATAATGCATTCCAGTTTACTGAGGCAGTCTGGGCCAAGATGGACCATTCCTTTTATATATTCACCTTCACATGGTGGTGACCTCCATCGGTTGGGACTCTTTGTTATGGGATCGTGTGGGTCTATTGAAATTAAAAAGTGCCATCAAAAGTCATGTTTCTTTTATTTCAGGAAAAAAAAATCAACCTCCAAGGTCAGTTTCTAGCTTTGCCCTGAAATATTTGTCCCCAAACTGTGCCAGGACTTTCCACTTATTGCAAAGGACTCCTGTATACTTGTAGGCAGCTCCCAACTGCTCTCCTTAAACCCTCATCTACTAGCCATCCCCTTCTCTTGAAGTCCAAATGCATGGATAACATAAACTAGAAGTTTTTTGCCAGGCGTGGTGCTGTACACGTGTGATCCCAGCACTCCAGAGGCTAAGGCAGGAGGATTTTGAGTTTCAGATGAGCCTTGAGTGATCTCAAGGCTAGCCGTAGCTGAATAGTGAGACTCTTGTCTCAGACAAAAACAAAAAAAAAAAAGTTTTCAACACTGATTTGACAGTGGCTGCAGAAGACCACTGTGAGATACAGAATATACTTCTGTGAGTCTAAATTGTCTTCCTTAGAGATGTAGTCTACTTGGCCTCCCAACTACTCATCATCCACCCATACCAGTGTATGCCTTCAAGGGGCAGTTGCCAGGTTAGTGCATGTGCTTCCCAAATCCACTGTAACAGAAGCTGTGGGTGTAGGCTATAGAAGCCCCAGAACTATCTTCTACTGGAGTAATGGTTGTCCAAGTCCAGCATCATAAGCATCCTCTGGGAACTTGTTAATTCATGTTGTTTGATTTTTGCTGTGCTGAGGATAAACCCAGAGCTTCCACACTGAACTACATTCTGAGTCCTTTGCAGTTTTTGAGACAGTGTCCTGCTAAGTTTCCCAGGCTGGGCTAGAAATTGTGATCCTTTTGGTCTCAGCCCTCCTGAGTGCTTGGGTTACAGATATGTGCTGCCTTACCTAGCTTTATTTTATTTTAATTTCTTTATTGTCACACTGGAGATTATACCCAGTGCCTTCCCACTGAGCTATATTCCCAATCTCCCAACTCTTTCTTTTCTTTTTTTTTTTAAATTTTATTTAAGGAGAAAAGAAAAAAAAAAAAGCAGGGAAAGGGTACAAGTTATACAGATTTACAGAAAAAAAAATGAACAGTAGGAAATCACTAGTTAATGGATTACATATTGTCATCTTAGAAATAATTGTTCAAGTCACAAAATTAAAGCTTGTAAAGTGGACATTCCATCAATGATACTGCAAACAGTTCTGTTCATTGATCCAATAAAACTCTGTGATATCATTTTCTATCTTATACATTTAAATATACATGCAGTTATATAGTTTGAAGCACTTTCTTTTCCTCTCTTTTGTACCATGACTATTACACATTTTGGGTTTCATTGCTCTCACGGTTATTATTACTTTTTTGGAAGAGAGTAAAACCAAATGTGACATAACAGAACAGAATCAGTCAAGTCAAAAGGGTGGACATAATAGATAATGTAAAAACATAATACAAGGTGATCAACAATGGTTACCATAATGCCTCCCGCTATCTCTAATAGAATTGCCTATATCGTTAGTTATAATATAATTGAACAAAACAGTAAAGAATAAAACCGACAAAACCAAAACATTGGAGACATTGTAGGTCTTCAAAAGTAGATAAAAGTCAACAAGAATGGGCATCATAATGAATCTCATTATCTTCACAGCTGATGCCTAAACTTTCGAACCTGATACTATCCAGCAAAACAGAATAGGGGAACATCAGTTAAAAACCAGATGGTGAGAGTAATACAGGGCTTTAAATCAAGGTAATAAAAAGTCAAAGTGGGTTACTATAATATATCCTGCTATTTTTTTCCTTTAATTAAAAGGATAAAGATAAAAAAGTAAATAATGGAGTGGAGATTGAGATAAAAGAGGGCATAACAACGAAACAGCGCAGATCAAAACATAACCATTTAAGCAGAGTAGTGTTTCACCACCAGATAATCCTGACCTAAAAGTAGTTACCATATTGTCTCTTTCTTTGAAATCCTTGAGTACAACTTCGTATACTGTAGCATTAAGTATATCAAAACAATGTAAAACCATTCAAGAGAATGACAGCATTACAGAGTATTTAGAATCGACTAACAGAAAATGAACAATGGTTTCTGTATAATCTCCTTGTCTTTAAAAGGTTTTTGCTTATACTATCGTACATAATAAAATCCAATAAGATACAGCCTATTTAGACCATTGGAGACAGAAGGACAAAAGCTAGATGAGACTTCAAAACAAGATGATACTAAATCAGTATTACCTATTAAGATGTCATTTTCTCCAAAATAGCTGTTCCTATCATCCAATCTTCTCTGCCTCATTTCTGTTGAGCTCTTTTTCTGTCAGTAGCTGTCAGTTTGTCTTCTTCATTTTGTTCTCTGCTCCATTCGTTGTGGCCTCTCTGCCATTATTTCTGGATTCTTTGTATTTTTTCTTTTTTTAGAATATCCTGCAATACTCTCTGTAGAGTTGAATTGGTGGTTGCAAATTCCCCCAGTTCCTCTTTATCCTGGAAGCACCTTGTTTTTCCATCAATTTCCAAGGACAGTTGTGCAGGATATCTCAATCTTGGCTGGGGATTATTATCTTTCAAAGCTTGAATTATTTCCCCCCACGCTCTTCGTGATTTGATGGTTTGTGCAGAGAAATCTGCTGTAATTCTGATGGGTGTTCCCTTGTAAGTGGTCTGTTTCTTGTCTCTGACAGCTTTTAATATTCTGTTCTTGTATTGAATTTCTGGAATTTTGATTATTATATGCCTGGGTGTAGCTCTGTTTGGGTTGTAGGTAGCTGGGGTCCTGTATGCCTCATACATCTGTGTATCTTTACCTTTTGCTAAATTAGGAAAATTCTCCTGGATTATTTCTGTGAGTAGCTTTTGTAGTTCACTTGTTTGTGTCCCTACTTCTTCTTTTATGTTCTTAATCCTTAAGTTATGGATCCTCTTATCATCTTCTTGTCTTTGTATTATTGCTGTTTGTTTCTTTGTTATTTTTAAGAAGTTTTTCATTTCATTCTCCCATATTACAAGTCTGCCCTCCAGTTCAGATAGTCTGTCCTTAGTTTCTTTCAAGCTGTTATGCCAGTCTTCGATAGACTTCTTAGTATCTTGGTAGTCCCTTTGAACCTGCTTCACGTATTCTATGCTTTCTCTGTTTTCTCCATCAAACAATTCTCCCCTTTTTTTCTGTTCTTCCATTCCACCACCTGTTTTTTCTTGGGTGGTACTTAGCATTTCTCTAACTATTCTGCATACTTCTAGCTTCAGGTCGTTGATAACTTCATTCCTGAATTGGTCTATGAGGCTCTCTATATGGCGCCTTATGTGATTTGGTGCGGTGTCTGCTATTGCCTGTTTCTCAGAATTGGGGGCCGAGGAGCCTTTCTTGTTGCTGCCTCTTCCCATGTTGCCTCTTCTTCTCTGTTCCTTATATATGCAAGCTTATATAAGAGGCCCAGCTTCTCTCCCAGTCAGCCACAGCCTGATCGAATTGCACCAGTTAGGTGTTCCTGCTCACCGCTGCGCACCAGGGAGTTACGGACCAGGCAGCCTACGCGTCTCCCCTCCGGCCACCGTCAGGCTCTGGGATCTGGGTTGGGACAGCCTACCAGGTCCGCCGGCAGCGTCACGCAGGCCAGGCACTTTTCACCAATCCAGCCCAAGAGGGGGATGTGTGGCTGGAGTCGCCACCGTGCCCTGCTCCCGCAGGACTGCTCGGGCCCAGAAAGTCCTCTGCTGGAATCAAACTGTGGTAGAGTGTCAGTTTCTCTCACTCACCTCACCACAAGTCAGTGCACGCCTCCCTGCCGTTCGCAGATTGCCGTTCTCAGAGCTTCTGCGTGTCTCTCTCCTTGCCGAGCCGCTGTAGAGGCAGCCAGCCGCCTCGCTGCGGGGAAACCCAAATCGAGGCTTACAATGGCGCGGGGTCCAGCCTCCACACCGAGGCTTTTCTGTTCCTGTTTTAGCACCAGGACTGCATTCCAAGTTGGTTTCTCTCAGCCCAGTTCGTTCCTGAGTCAGCAGAGCATATCTCCACCTGCTTATGTCTCCATAGTCCGCACCATTCCTGGCTTCTGAGCTGAGTCTTTCAGAGAGCCTCCGGTAGTTGCTGTTATCTGTCCGCCATGTTCTCCCGGAAGTTTCCAACTCTTTCTTTTTAAAAAAATTTTTTTGATACCGGGGATCAAACTCACAACCTCGCGCTTGCCAGGCAGGTGCTTATGCCACTGAGCTAAATCCCTGGCCCCCAACTCTTCCTTAATTGTTTTGGGGGGGCTGGGCCTGGTGACAACATGCCCATAATTCTAGCACTCAAGAGGCTGAGGCAGGATGATTGCCATGAGTTTGAGGCCAGCCTGAGATGTCTCTGTAAGTCAATAAGTTTTTTGTTTTTTTGAGACAGGATCTTAGTAAGTTGTCCAGTTTGGGCAAGTTAGTGACTCACAAGACCCTTTCTCAAAAAATAAAAGAATGGTTAAGGAGGTAGCTCAGTGCAAAAGCCCTAGGATCAATCCCTAGTATTTGTGGGGCAAGGGGAGTCCATTGCAGTTTGGCTTCTCAATCTAAACTAATACTAAACTTTAAGGATGATGCTTTCAGACATTATCCTTCAAGTCCTGCTCTGAGACAGATGTTCCCATTCTCTGCCTTGTAGCTTGGCTAACCATTTGTGTTAACTAGGACGAAAGGGTTTCTTGGGAACCGAGATTCCATTACCAAAAGTCCAAATGTTCCAGGCAAACTGAGATGATTTTGTTACCCTTTTGCCTTCCCAATTCACCTTCACTTTGTTCCTTTTTCCTTTGGGATCTGTCTTCTGTGGTGACATGTCCAGGAATAACCTCTCAATCTGAAGAGACCACATATGACCTGAGAAATGTTGCTTTCCTCTCTCGTGGGATAATATTTGTATACACTCCTTTCATAAAACCATCTGAGCCACTGTAAGAATGCACACCTGTAATGCCAGCTACTTAGGGAACTGGGGCAGGAAGAGTGCGAGTTTGAAGCTAACATGGCCTCAAAGTTTTTAAAACAAGAGCTGAGCATGTAGTTCAGGGTTCAATAACCAATATTGTTGGAAAGAAAAAAAAATCGAATTCCCTTTATGGCACCTGCTGCAGGGTCTTTGTGGCGTGGATAAAGCAAGGACACATAGCCTCCATCTGGCTTAAAGCCTGACTTCTAGCATGTACTTATTTTCTATACTGTTATGGAGTAAGAATGGTGATCAACTTAATGCCAGCTGAATTACATCAGCATGGCATTGAGCTCCACCTGAGGAAAGTTGCCTGGATAAATAGGTGGAGAAGAAGGGAGGTGTAGGGGCACTAAGGTATTATTGCGTTGAGACATTGTGGGTTCTCCTATGAGTTGCTCTTTGAGCTATTGGTTTTGGAGAAGCCCTTGTCCTCACATTGAGCATTGCTTCCTGGCTCTGGCGGGGAAGATGCATGCCACTTGGTCTCCAGGATGAACTCGTCATGCTGGCTTCCTGGCATGTATTGGACTGTGTTTCAGAGGAGCTCGGGGCCTCTGTGTCGCTGAAGATGGCTGTGGTGCCTTTCAGGACAGCCTGGTCTTTGTTGTGAGTGTGACTTCTCAGCTCCAGCGTAGAACCCTCATCCCACCAGCACAGCTCCTTCACCCTGCTGGCATGGACTTTCTGGTTTCCACCACTGACCTTGGACCTTCTCGGCACAGATCCGTAAAAGAGACTGGCGTGAGTCCTTCTTGTGGGCTCTGGATCTCTAGTTGGACTCGTGCGAGGCATTATCGTGAGCTCTGGGTTTTTATCTGGACTCATGTGGGATATTGCTGTGGGATTTAGGCTCTTGACTAAATGCACTTTCTTGTATTAACTCCCAGTGACCATTATAAAAATAATATTATAAACTCCATGTCCTGATTCTAATTATTCTCTGTGCATAATCCCTGACTACAACATATACTATAGCTCAGGATAGACCTCCAGAGAGGGCTAATAGACCTGGGCTGTTTTTAGAGGGTGGAAAATGCAGACTCTGTGGGGCTATCAGCAACCAGCAGTTTTGCAGCAGCTTTGTAGTTTGGAGCTGATGGTCTGTGATTTTGATGATTGCTATGTGCAGGCAGCACTGTCCCTCCTAGTGCAGGTTGCCATGCCTACCCACATCCACATTAGCCCACAGGACTAGACCTCTAGCAACAAGCTCAGTATCCAGTCAACCAAGTGTCAACCCTCCAGAGAATAGAGACAAGACCCCGATCCCATAAAATGCCCTATTTCCCATCCTATGACAATAGGATGATCAAGTCAGGAGAGGGAGATGGAGGGGCAATCAGAAGAGATAGGGATGTAGGGCACAAAGTGGCTGACATAGCATGGCTGACATGCCAAGCGATTGTACAAATGACCATCACCTACTAGAAGAGATTGCCCTTTGTGAAACCTTTGCAGGTATGGAACAGTTGTTCTTAGCAACCAGCTTGCATACATTTCTGGAAAGCTCCTTGGCTCCATAACCTTTACCTCACCCTAGCAGCAGCTGGTCCTAGTAACAAAGGCTAAAACTCTGATTGGCTTAGAATCCCTGTGAGAAAAGGCAGAGCAAAAGACCCCAGCCCAAGAAGCTCCTTTCGAGCTTCTCCGTGCTGTTGCTTGCCTATCAGCTTTTTCTTCACCTTCATCATCATAGCAGTAAACTTCTGCTTCACACTACTGTATTTCCAAATTCCACATTCAGTGCCTTGGATGACTTGAGTCCTCTTTTTCTGACCGGGGGTGGGGGGGTGGGGGGAGGTCTTCAACTTTGAGTCAGCCTTGACTTGACTCCTTCTTGCGTTGCTCATCAGAGGGAGGGCATGGACCTAAGGAATGGGGAGCATACCATGAGAGCCCCATAGGTCTCCAGATCCCCACCCTAATATTCAATACTTGATGATAACTTCTTCAGAAAGCTGAGCTGTTCTAATTCTTGTCACCCTCTTTTTATTAGTATATATATCATAACCACTCTTTGTGGTAAACCACCTCTCAGCCTTTTTCTTTCTGCACATAAGTGAAATAAATCAGCCACAGAGGTTAAATATTGTATGTTCTGTATAAATATATATAAACATATATAAATATATGTATTGTTGTGTAAGGGAAATCCCTTACAGAAAAAAACCCAAAGTCTGAATAATTTACTACACATTAAAAAATAACTTACTGGACAAAAGATGCTAAGAAACAGGGAGATAGACTGTGTAGAGATGGGAAGAAGATCTTTAATGCTTGTTTTTCTGTTGCTGATTTTTTGTTTGATTTGGCTTGGTTTTGAGGTCGGGTCTTTATAAATTGCCCAGACTGGGCTTGAACTTTTGGTCTTCCTGTCACAGCTTCTCCCAGTGGTGCACCAGTTTGCCCATTGAGAAAATTTCACAGCTCCTTTAGGTAATTCCATTAGTTTAAGTGAAAAATCACTATTATAGAGTCTTACAAATTTCAGGCCAGTTACACTAAATAGATTTATCTCAGTCCAGGTGTGATCTTTTCATTAATTATCAGCTTATTCTAAAAATGGTGTTCTAAACTTCTATGTTTGAGTAGTTTGCTATTCAGTAATAGATAATATACTTCTTTTAAAAAGACTTTGCCCTAAGTCCCACCAAATGACATCTGTTTATATTTTGGTGACCAAAACCGTGACACATGGCCACACTTAGGGGCAGTGTGCAAGAGAGACTGGAAAATGTAAGTGCTTTTTTGTGCACGTGTATGCGTGTATGTGCTTATACACAACAGCATCTCCAACATTCTGTAAGAAGCCAGACAAGCTGGTAATCCTAGGACTAGGAAGGCTGAGGGAAGAGGCTTTTCAGTTCCAGGTCAGCCTGAGACCTTGGGGAGAGGGTGAGGGGGAAAGGGGGGGCATAATTAACAATTTATGCTGTACTCAGAGGTTTTGGTCCTTTACGTTTCACATACAGATACTTGGGGCTGAGGTATTGCTCAATGGCAGAGTGCTTGAGTAGCACATGTGAGGCCCTGCGTTTAATACACACACACACACACACACACACACACACACACACACAGAGCAACAGATATTTGAAGAGAGCCTACAATGTGAAAATCAGAAAAACTTTCATTGTCACTTTTTTCCATGTTTTTATTCTGTACATGTACAGAATGTATACGCAGGCAGTTGGAGAGGTGGTGCCCACCTCAGGGGTCTCAGAATCCAGAATAAACCAAAACCAAAACAAAATAACAGATTAAAGGAAAAATGACAGAGTAAAGGAAAATGACCATAAAGAAACTTGGAGGGAACAGGAGAGAAGAAAATCAAAGCTACATAGCAAATACTAATAGGGTCTTCTCTTTTTGCCAAGATGGAGTAAAAGGCATCACATTTACTATTCTACTTTACTATTTACTTTTCTACAACGGAAAAACAGGAAAAATAAATTTAAAACAATGGGTCAACACACTGTATGAAACAGAGAGACAGGAAGCAAAAGAGATAGGCTTTGTAATTACACAGTTCAGAAATACATTAAGAGGTGGGTACCATGTCATTCACCTGGAGTTCCAGCTACTCAGGGGGCTGAGGCAGGAGTACCATGAGTTCAAGGTCAGCCTGGGGAACAGCAAGACTGTCTCAAAACATTTTTTAAAATAAGTAAAAAATAAAATGAAAGGGATTAACAGTGAGTGAAGTATCCCAGAATAAAAGAATAGTGGGCTTAAAGACATGGAAAATACTCAATATGAAACCTAGAGGGCAATTAAGACTAAATATCCCAACATGACCAGTGAGGCAGGGAAAAACTCTAAAGTGCCAAATAAAAATATTTGGAGTCCCTGGAGGAAGAAGGTTCTATGGCTTGGCTATGCTTCAGATGTGCCCTCCAAGGGCACCCATCTGGGAGGTGGGGTCTCGATGTGGGAGTGTGAACAGATGGGGAGACCCCTGGACCCAGTGGGGTTGAGTAGGTCCTCAAGAGTGCTGCACCCAGGAGGGGCTTAGTTTTCCCAGGGCCCTGAGTTGAGTGTAAATTGTTGTTGAAGAGTGAGCCTAGCTCTGGCTTTCTGTCTTACTGTATTTTAGGGAAAGTTGGACAGACAGGGAAAGGCAAAGAGCCATAGAGAGGTTTCTGGTAAATAAAGTTAAACCCCTGCTAGAGAGAGCAGCAAAGAAAACCAGAGCTGATAAGAAGGCCTGTCCTGGCTACCTAGATGCCAAGACCTCAGTTCCTCACCACGCCCACCTCAAACTAAATGCAAAAAAGACCAAGCAGGGAGGGAGACAACATTATAGAAATCTCACTAAGTATATAAAATACATACTAACACCTGGACACATGCATGTATGTATAGTCTCTCACTATATTAATACACTAAAATGCACATGTATCCTTTATGCTAACTTGGCCTTGAATGTGAGGCTCTGTCGTAAATCTTACAAGATAAGCACCTGGACAGCACAAAGAGACCAAAGAAATGCTTATCCAAGAATGTACATGTGGGCAATGGTAGGGAAAGTAGCCAAATCAGGGGTGTTGGAGATCACAATAGCCAATCAAGTTATAACAACTCACAATGGGGAAGTCCTCTCCCTATCTTGCCATGTAAGAAGAGCGCTCAGAACTAGGTGTAGTGGAGTACCCTGTAATCTCAGGGTAATATCAGGAGCAGGGATCCCTCAGTTTCCAGGCCAGCCTGAGCTACATAGTAAGTTCAAGGCCTGCCTGTACTACAAAGCAAGACCTTGTCTCAAAAAGAAAAAAATAAATGAATAAATAAATAAGAGAGAAAGAGAATGAAATCATCTCTCTCTCTCTCTCTTTTTTTTTTTGTACTGGGGATTGAACTCATGACCTCACACTTGCCAGGCAGATGCTTGTACCACTGAGCTAAATCCCAGGCCCAGAAAATGGGATCCTAAAAACAAAGAATATTGAGTAGGCATCTCTACTATCTTATTTCGTTCCTTTCCAATACAGTGATTTTGTATCTCCTAAATTTGTGTTTCTATTTCTTTAATTGATATAAAGCTGGGAACCCATAGATAAAAGATAAGATTCACCCTGTCAGATGCCGACAATGTGGTCTCTTACTCTCACACACGGCATTTGCCATGCTGTGACAGACAAGAGGCCCACAGATATGTAGCGATAGTAACATAAAATGAACTAATAAAAGAAAAGAGGGAGAGAAAAAAATTAAAGAAATTATGGTTGAAAAAGTTTCCAAACTTGATTGGAAACCTTACACCCATAGATTCATGGATCTCAGCAAACACCTGCAATGAAAAAACATAAAGAGCTGGGTCTGATGGGGTACACCTTTAATTCCAACACCCGGGAGACTGAGGCAGAGGATTGTTGCAAGTTTGAGGATAGTTTTAGCTACCTAATAATAAGGCCACCCGGAACAATGCAAGACTGTCTCAAAACAAAACAGAAATACCCAAGTACATTGTAATCAAATTGCCTAAAACTCTTGGCAGAGATATTTTTTAACAGTATCTAGAGGACAAATGACACAATACTGAGTAACAAGGATAAAGGTTGGTGCAAACATTGGCACATGTCTCTAATCCCAGCACTCTGGGTGCCTGAAGCAAGAGGATTACAAATTCAAGCTGAGTCTTAGAAATCGCAATTTAGTAGGACTGGTGATCTAGCTTTTGTCCAAAGGCCAGGGTAAATTTGAAGTACTGCATAAATAAATAATTTTTTAAAAAAGAGTAGCCAGGTGTAGTGACACAAACTTGTAATTCCAGCTAATTGAAAGATGGAGGCAGGATTCCAAATTGGAGCCCTGCATAAAGAACCTAGCTACTCTGTCTCAAAATTAAAAATAAAAAAGACTGGGGGTATAGCTCAGTGAGAGAGTGCTACTGGGGTCAATCCCCAGTGGCAAAAAACTGACCACATATAAAAACTGAAAGAATTCATTGGTAATATTGCAATACAAAAAAAATATTTAAAAAGTCTTTGTAGAAGCATAATGATAGCCAATACAAACAGTCAAATCTACACAAAGAGATGAAAAGCATCTGAAAGTAAAACTACATGGGTAAATACAAAGACAGTTATTCTTTTTTTCCATTTAATACAAATAATTTGCCAATGTCATAAAGTTTGAGGGAGGCAATTCCACACAGTGACATGAGGACACAGTCATGCTTGTGAACCACAAAAGGACTTGTTCTTATTTAAATCTCTCACTCTGTGTTTTGTTTTGTTTTTTGTCTTTTTGAGACAGGATCTCACTGTGAGTTCAGATTGGCCTTGAGCTCACTTTGTAGCCCAGGCTGGTCTTGAACATGCAGCAATCTTTCTACCTCAGCCTCCAGAGTGCTGGGATTTTAGATGTTTGCCACCATGCCTGGCTTCTTATTTAAATCTCTTTATGGGTCATTTAAGTCTTTAAAAGAAACATAGTAGCAATATATTTTGCTGTTTATGGGACATAAAAAAGCAAAATACAATAATGGAGCACAAAAGTTGTTGGTGGTGTAAGATTCTTCTTAAGTTATATGCAAAGCAATATAGTAGGTAGCCCTTGAAGGTACACTGTGCTAAGTTATATATACCATAAAGCCTAAAGTAAGCATGGAAATATATACATTATATATCACATGTACTCATCTAACCATATATGCGAGGACCATGTATTTTCCTGTATAAAATGCTTTTAAATTTTTAAACTTTTAAAATTGTATATAAATTTTATTTATTTATTTAGCTTAAGAGTAGGAAAATTTATTGGAAAATGAAAATGGGAGAAAGGCGGGCTGGGGATTTAGCTCAGCGGCATAAGCGCCTGCCTTGCAAGCAGGCAGTTGTGAGTTCGATCCCTCGTACCGATAAAAAGGAAAAAGACCAAAAAAAAAAAAAAAAAAATGGGAGAAAGGAATGGGGAATGGAAAATGGACAGCTCTTGAGAGACCGGAGGGGTCCAAAATGGGTCATCCTGTATATAAATGGTTTTCTTTTGTTTTGTTGTCTTTTTTTCTTTTTGTCTTTTTCCTTTTTTTTATCAGTACTGGGGAGTGAACTCATGACTGCCTGCTTACAAGGCAGGCGCTTATGCCGCTGAGCTACATCCCCAGCCCCTGTTTTTGTCTCTTTGAGATAGGGTCTCCCTATGCAGTTCAGGCTGGTCTTGAACTCACTTTGTAGCCCAGGCTGGTCTCAAACTTGGAAACTGAGAGCTGGGATTACAGGTGTGTGCCACCACACCCCACATTGTATATAAATGTTATGTCAAATAATATTCAAAAATTGCTGGGCATGATGTTACATGCTTGTAATTCTAGGATTTAGGAGGCTGAGGCAGGAGAATTCTGTGAATTCAAGGGCAGCCTGTACTACCTAGAGAGTTCAAGACCAGTCTGAACTGCATAGAAAGAAGACCTTGTCTAAAAATAAATAAAATTTAAAAAGTAAAAATTAAAAAAATAGAAATAATGTTAGCAACTTATTAAGAATATGAGGTATAATGGTGAAAGAGGCATGCTTTGTGTGGCTTCTTGATCACCTCATTGCTTGCTGATAATTACTTGTCTTTGATCTATATTGTTCATCAGAGTGCTTGAATGAGATTACTCAGGTAATTAGAAGTGTATCCTCAAGGGAACAACCTCCTTGTTTTCTCTCTCTCTCTCTCTCTGTTTTGAGTCAGGGTCTTCTTGTTTTACATTTCAGGCTGGCCTCAATTTACTATGTAACCCAAACTGGGCTCAAACTCAGTGATCCTCCTGCATCAACCTTCCAAATCTGGGATTACAGGTGTGTACCACCACGCCCAGCCTCTTGATTTCTTTTCCTTCCTCACAATCAGGTGAACAGTTTTGCTCTGCCACACACTGCTGCCATAATGTGCTACCTCAGCCAGAGCAACAGAAAAGGTGATTGTGAAGTGAAACCTCTAAAACTTTAAGCCACATTTCTCTGTCTCTCTGTCTCTGTCTCTGTCTTTGTCTCTCTGTCTCTGTCTTTGTCTCTCTCTGTCTTTGTCTGTCTGTCTGTCTGTCTGTCTGTCTCTCTCTCTCTCTCTCTCTCTCTCTCTCTGTCTTTTATGGGGTCTTACTATGCAGTTCAGCCCTGCCTTGAACTCACTTTGTAGCCCAGATAACCCACCTGCCTCAGCCTCCCAAGTGCTGGGGTTATAGCCTTGCATCACCATGCCTGGCTAAACATTTTCTCTTTCTGAGTTGGTTATCTCAGGTATTTATTATAGTAATGGAAAGCTGATGAAGACACGTAGATGTTAAGACAATATCAGGCTGGGGATTTAGCTTAGCGGCATAAGTGCCTGCCTTGCAAGCATGCAATTGTGTTTGATCCCCGGTAAAAGACAGTATCACCTGACATTCACACATCTGGTTTAGAATCCTCTCTCTACCATTTATTATCTGGATGTCATGAGAATGTTATGAGTAACATTTAATGTATCTGAGCCCTGATTTTCTCACCTAGAAATAGAGATGAGAATACTACTAACATCATATGGCTCTTGTGAGGCATACATATGATAATACACACGAAGTGCTTGTCACAGCTCCTGGGACACCAAACATGATCAATTAATACTATTATTACTGTTATATAGCAAGGTTTAAAAAAAAAAGAGTGCTATAACAAATAGAAGACTGAAATTTGACCAGAGACCTGACTGCATTCTTAGGCAAGAAACTAGAGGATTTTTAGAAAGGGGATCTGATTCAGATCAGTGTTGTGAGGGTCCAGTGGGCTGAGTGGTTCTTACTTTACGTCACTGACACTGTCAAGACTTAGTTCATTGCACTGAGATGGCATAGAGGCACTGCTTCTCCTCTGAGAGCCCAGCCATTAGGGAGACCCTGGGAGAAGAAAAAGCCACCAAGCTGGGAGCACTTTGGTCTTACTTAGAATACCAGTTTAAGATTTAAAAAAAGGAAAAAAAGCAGTTTCGGCCAGGAACTGTTTCAAAGCTAAGCAGTTTTTCTTGGGGAAAGTTGAAGGATTTGGCCAGATACCACCTGTCTCACTTGATCCAAACTCTTTGTTGCTTAATCACTCGATTCTCACGTGGCCTGTGTGCTTTTGCCCCATAGTTTAACCATTTATCCCTCACAGGGCCTGCATGATTTTGCACCATAGTTGAATTATTTGTGTGCTTTTGCTCCGCATTTTAACCATCCACTCTTCAGAAGAACCTATGCACTTTTGCCCTGCAGTTTAATCATTCTTTCTTGGTCAAAACTTAACATCCACAACTTAAAGGAGGAGAGGTGCATTTTGGCTCTGTCTTAGAAGTTTCAGTACTTGCATGGTAGGTAGCAAGGTGAAGTGGCCTGGGTAGAAGGCAGCTGCTCACCATGTCCTGGCATCAGGGTAACAGACAGCCAGGGGAAGAGCCACAAAGGAAAATGCTGTCCACCCTCACATTCCCACCCACAGTGACCTGTGGCTCCAACCACACCCCTGTTCCTCACAGCAAGTCAACTGTGATATACTCACAATCCAGTCACCTTCCAAATATGCGAGCCTTTGGGAGGTCATTTTAGATCTAAACTATAGCAGGGAGTGCTTCTCTAAATGATATATTTTCCCCCTAATTCATGAAATCTGTAAATGTTGTCTCATTTGGAAAAAAGAGCAAATTAAGGTAATTAAGATCTTGTGTTGAAATTATCCTGAATTAACCAATGGATGGATCCTGAATCCAGAGGTGTGTATTCTTGTAAGAGACACATTGGCTGGGCATGGTTGTGCACACCTATAATCTCACTGAGGTGGGAAGATTGCTATGAGTTGGAAGCCATCCTGGGGTATATAGTGAGTTCAAGACCAACCTGAAGTGTGAACCATGCAGCAAGACCCTGTCATAAACAAGCAAACAAAAAGTGAAAGATTAGTAACAAGTAGGCCTGGGGTGTGAAGGACCACTGAGATGGCTCTCATTCAAAGAAGAGCATTTGTCTCTATTTTGGCTAAACCTAGCTCTAATTCTGTGTGTTGATATATACAGAGCTGGCTGGGATATTTCTTACCCTTTCAATTTCTTTACCCTTTAAGCAATGCAAATAGGTCTATCAAGGTGCTGATGTGTATCTTTAAAGCAATCTGACGGGTCAGTGATGCCCCACTTATAGCTTCCAACTATACGCATGAGATAGGTCAAACGATGCACTGAGTTGTTGCTGTCTGCCAAATCTGAGGTTTGAGAACACATGATGTGTCAGGGCATGAAGATCAGACACCACAGCTGAAGCACCAAGCCCAAAACACAAGATAACGCCCCCAAGCTGTGTTACACAGATTACTCTTTGTGCATACCTCTCTCTGCATGCTGCCAAGATGCTATTGCGCTTCCTACTTAGCCTAGCTCACAGCACTCACATATTTCCCACCATTCTCACAGTCACTCATCCACGGGAAACTCCCTTTTCACAAATTAATAAAACCTGGATTTGGTCCTGGGCTGAAGCTTTTGTTCCAGTTAGCCATTTTTCTAACTGGATTTAGGACCCGCTTGGCTCCCCACCTACCATGGATATGCATTGGTCTCTTTATTCAAGCCATGGGTTGCACGGCAAGTGGTAGATTGGAATTACCTATTGGAATTCCAATAAATTTTCCCTGGGATTACAAATGTGTATCCTTCTGGACTGTGAAGGGACTGGGGGAGTGGCATCCCTGTATTGGGAATGGAAATTGATGAAAATATTTATTCTTGTGAATATCCAGTAAGAGGGTATTCATTATAGAAGAGGATGCCACCTCACCCTAATGGTCCAACCTCTTTCCCCAGCATCCCAGGAGCTGTTTAATGGAACTATGAACACAATAGACACATTGGCAGGTCTAGAGGCTATACGTGAGTGAGTTGTACAGTGTAAACCTTTCACCAAAGCTGATTTGACCTCATATGTGTATCCACTATGCCAACCGTGGAGACCAACACTAAACTCTTGATATGATATTCTGGAAGGCACCAGGCATTTTTTTTTTTTTTGGTGGCAAATTTACTGCACTGAAAATCAGCTATATAACAAACTGTTAGGAGAGCTGGGCATGGTGTTTGGGAAGCTGAGGCAGGAGGATCACCACAAGTTCAAGGCCAGCCTTGAGTGAGTTTGTAATGGTTGATACATTGTGCCAACCTGAGAAGGCCAGAAGTTTTCACAGGGGCAGGGTCCTTACTTTGTAACATCCTCAATCTGTATAAGAGGAGGGCAGGCAGGTGGTGTGAGTGCTACACTCACCAGAGGGGAATAGACTGCATATAATAAAAAGCAAATGAGGACAGAATGATTGCTGGTTCTTTGGAGGAGTTTCAGCCTTCCTCTCAGCATAGATGTCTATCTCCCTGCTTGCTTTAGCTTGGGACACTTCAGCCTTTGCATAGACCCTTTTTTTTTTTTAAAGGCACGGTTTCATTATATAGTTCAGGCTGGACTCAAACTCACTTTGTAGCCCACTCTGGCCTGGAACTCTCAATGAGATCCTCCTGTCTCAGCCTCTCAAGTGCTGGGATTATAGGCATGCACTACTATGCTCAGCTCATCATGAACTCTTCAACCTTCTGTCATAGATTCTTCAGTGTTTCATCACAGACCCATGGGCCTCCCGATATGAACTCACCTGGGACACTGGTAAGCTCCAGACGTTAGGCTGGACCCTTTAGCCTCCAGCATGCAGACACCCTCTGCATACCTCCTCATCCGACTCTGTGGCTGACCATCATAAGCCAATCTTGTAATTTCTTATACATTTGTATATCTTGTGTTGTATCTGTTTTTGCAGTAAACCCTGACTGATACAGAGTTGGAGGGAAAAAAAATCTCAAAACTAACAAAAACAAAAACAAAAAAATTGGAGAAATTCTGGTATTTCTGAACAAATGGTATTGATGTTTTTGAGGATGTTTGTGCTGCTTATGAACAGGGAGAAGATTCACTTACACTCTAGGATATCAAAGCTAGTACATGCCTCCACTCCTAAAGATACTTTAGGGTGACAAAACTGTCTCTAACATGTTGGAAGGCATTGTTTCCTGACCAGAATAATAAAGTCTCTTTTCTCAGGACAGGATTGCAGGCAGTCCTTTCAGACTGGGGCTTTCTTTTTTTTTTTTTTTTTGTCTTTTTCATTTTTATCGGTACTGGGGATTGAGCTCACGACCACCTGCTTGCAAGGCAGGTGCTCATGCCGCTGAACTAAATCCCCAGCCCCCAGACTGAGGCTTTCTTAAGCTCAGTGTTCTTCAGTTCTTACTGATGTATCATGTACATGTCATTCATTTGCATTGCTGCCATGGCACTTGAGGGGCAAGGAGAACTGGTATAAATATGATGTTCATGGTGCCTGCTATGCTGCTAATTGCCTAAATCCATTTGAGCTTGTTGTGTCCTTAACTATGGAAATGAGGCAAGTCAATTTAGCAGCTTAAATTGTGCAAAAGTCCCCTTCCATCCCCCAAAATAATACCTTGAGATTACAGCTATTATTTCTTTACATTTTTTTTTTTTTTTGGTCTTTTTCCTTTTTATCGGTACCAGGGATCGAACTCACGACCGCCTGCTTGCAAGGCAGGTGCTTATGCCGCTGAGCTAAATCCCCAGCCCTACAGCTATTATTTCACACAAGCCTAAAGATGGATTATGTAGTTTAGGTTAAAAACTACCACACTGTGATTTCTGCTACATTCTGTTAATCAGTCACAAGACCAACCCACATTTAAGGGGTGGAGATATAGACTCCACCTCTTACTAGAAGCAGCTGCAAAATTGCTTTGCAAGGGGTATAAGACTGGGGCCTTTTTTTACATTCACTCTACCATACACTGGATCTTTTTCAGTATGGAAGGACCCTTAAGTTGAGAGACAGAGACAGAGACTGGTGAAGACCTCCCCTTTCTCTCTCTTAGTTCTAGTGTGAGCTCTTTGGCTGGATCTAGGAACACAATTAATATAAGAGCCAATTAACAAGAAAGAAATGTAAAAGTTACATGTATATAAGGATCTTCACAAGAGGGTGGAATCTGAAGAAATGATCAAATAATGACATTTTTAGACAAAGTACAATAAATCTGTGAGAGAATGCCAGTTAAAATGGATAGCTGGACTAAATTAATATGGTAGAAGTTAGTGAACATAAGGGATATTTCAGAGTGTGTTTACATTCAGGTTCACTGTGGCCCCAATCACTGTAGCCTTAATCACCAGTCTCTGGTGATCAAGGCTATTTTCAGGCCTTGGAATGTGAAAGACATTCCTCCCAAAAGAATGTTTATGGCTGGTTGCAAAGGGAAACAACTGGCAAAATGGTCCTTTCTGAAATTACATTCCCTCACATGATTTCATCTTTTTTTTGGTACTGGGGATAAAACTCATGACTGCGTGCTTGCAAGGCAGGCACTTATGCTGCTGAGCTAAATCCCTAGCCCCTCATGATTTCATCTTGAAATAATAAGTATGTAACAATTTGTCACATTCTGACATGGCCCATCTTTAACTTCTTGAATGTATATTTCAGATTTCAATTTGACTTCCCTCGCTGCAATGTTTCTGGCAGTTTAACCGTAGTACCTGGATGTCTCATTCATTATTTTGGTTTTCCACATACCTTTTTTTCTCCCTCCCTGCTCTCCTTCCCTCCCCTCTCCACTTCTCCTCCTTCTTCTTTTTTTTTTTTTTTTTTTGTCTTTTTCGTTTTTTTATCGGTACCAGGGATCGAACTCACGACTGCCTGCTTGCAAGGCACCTTCTTCTTTTTATACTGGAATTGAACCTAGGGCCTTCATAATGAGCTACCTTGCCAGTCCTTTTTACTTTTTTGTGCAGTCTTGCTAAATTGCTCATGTTGGGTTCAAACTTTTGATCTTCCTCATCTCAGCCTTCCAGAGTGTTGGTTATAGGTGTGTACCATCATGACTGGTTAAAATACAGCTTTTAATTAAGGTTATTTCCTGATGAAAGAATTGTGATGCAGAAACTTGTTGGTCACTCAGATGTATCTGCTATAATAGTGTAATGACCGCCCACCCCACGGTTATAGGGCCGGCTGGGAGATAACACACTGTAGTTTTGAGTACTGTCTCACAGGTTTGTGGTATATGTGTTATGTGAACAGCTACACTATAGTTTTGTTTAACTACAGTTGGAATACACGGGTCTGGGAATCAAATGGTAGAGGTGGAAGTGTTCCTTTCACAGTTAATAACTCATTTGTTAATTCTTGATTTTAATAGGTTTGGAGTAATTAGTTTCTAAAGGAGGAACAGTTTCACTAGAGAACATTGTTCATTCCGTTGGAACATGTAATGTGGTTGACCCCTGGTCAGTGGGGGTCTTTTTGTTTTGCTTTTTATTTTGGCATTGGGGATTAAACTCAGGACCTTGTGCTTACCAGGCAGGCGCTTAAGTCGCTGAGCTAACTCCCCGGCCTTGTTTCTTGTGTTTTGAGACAAGGTTTCACTATGTAGTTCAAACTGGCCCAGGATGGCCTCGAACTCGCAGTGACCCTTCTGCCTCAGCCTCCCGCGCCACTACGCTCGGCTTTGGGGCTTTTTGTTGAACCAACAAACAACAAATTTTGGAACTCTGGAAACAGCGAAGGATGAGCATCAGTCCAACCTCCTCCCGTTATTTTTCCAGACCAGCCATGACGGAGCTCTAGATCGTGCGTGTAGGTCTGGATCGCTCCGCCTTTGCCTAGTAATCTGTACTTTCCGGGCTTTGGCTCGCTAGAGCCCCGCCTTCTGCAAACTGCGGTCACGTTTTCTTTTTTCTGGTGCTGGAATCGAAGGCCAACCAATCCACTCGGGTATCGGCAGGGCAGCCGAGCCACAGGAAGCGACTCTCTTTCCCGGAGCCCCGCTGCATTGTGGGACCGCGGAGGCTTCCTCTCTTTGGACCCTTCCCACGTTACTATCCTCCCGCCTCCCTCCTTGTGTACGGAAGCCGAGACGGCCCGCGGGCAGCCATGGCGGCGCACCTTAAAAAGCGGGTGTATGAAGAGTTCACAAAAGTGGTTCAGGTAAGCGGCTGAAAAGGTCCGAGTGCCGGTTCCCGGCGGGAAAGTTGGTCCAGACACCAGGCACTTAGCTAAGTACTGGCGCCACAATCCTGTGCTGAGAGCTGACTCAGACAGTTTCTCTGAGACTGCAAATTAGAGGGCGGGTTAGAGTGCGGCCCCCGTTAACACATTGACAAGGGCTGTTTTGTTTTACACTTTCACAAGACATCGTTTACAGTTTATGAAACGCTGTTATTTTGTCTCACTTTGTTCTGCCACACAAGCGTGCTCTATCAGGGTACTTTTGAACCTTCGTTTTACCGATGTGCATAGGCTGCTGGAGGGTTGAAGGATGCAACCAGCTGTTACAGGATACCTCCGAACTCCTTCCCCTGAACTACAAATTGCGCTGAGTGCAAAGTAGTAAGGGCTACACAAGGTGGTTTGTAGAGTTCCTCGAGACCCAAAAGCAAGCGAGAGTTACGGGCTTCATTGATGGAGCAGCTCACCTAGAAAGGAGAACTATAGTTTCCTCCCTTGGAGTTAGTTGTAACTCAGGGCCTAACTTCCCCAAGCTTTTAAAAATGTTTATATTTTGAGATAGTTTTGCTAAGTAACTAAATTACTTGGGCTGGACTTGAAGGTTTTTGTTTGGTGGTTTGATTTTTTGAGACAGGATCTTACTATTTAGTTCAGGCTGGCCTTTAATTCACTGGGTAGCCCAGGCTGGCCTTGAACTCTTGATGAATCTTCTGCTTCAGGTAGAATCACAGGTGTGCATTACTATCCTTAGCCTAGGTTTGCAATTTTGATTCTCTTGTCTCAGCCTCGCAGAGTGCTGAGATTACAAGCGTACATCCTATGCTCAGCTTCAAAGATAATTCTTTTTTTCAAAAATAATTCTTAATTCCAAATCATTCATTCATTAAGAATTTGTTCAGTGCCTGCAGTTTGCTAAGTATATGGCAGTGTGTCTGTATTTTCTATACTGACCAGTCTCATAAAGGTAGAATGCTTTGCATGAAGATGGTCATCTGCAGTGAGGGGACGATTTTTTTTTTTTTTTTTTTTTGGTCTTTTTCCCTTTTTATCGGTACCAGGGATCAAACTCACGACTGCCTGCTTGCAAGGCAGGCGCTTATGCCGCTGAGCTAAATCCCCAGCCCCCGAGGGGAAAATTTTTTTCTTTAGTGTAAGCTGCAGACACATTTTCCATCAGTTCTGATTTTCTAAAGAGCTCTCTGGGTGCCTTAGCACAGTTGTAGTGTATTTTTAGAATTGATGTTTTTTTCCTTTTTTTTCTCAAGTATTTGTGCTAAGGCATGTTTATTGGGACTTCAATGTAACTTAAAAAAATTATTAGTATGTGTTTGTAGTAAATAATTACTACATCCATTGTGGGGATTTGGTACATGCATATAACATACCTACACTCACCTTTTTTAAAAAAATGGTCTTGCTGTGTTGCCCACACTGGTTTTGAACTCCTGGGTTTAAGCAGTCCTCCTGCCTCAGCCTTCTGAGTGCTGGGATTGCAGTCACGTAGTATTGTATCTGGCTTTGCTAGTGCTTTCCTAATGGAGTAGATCATTTACATGACCTCTTACCCCTAAACTACAAAAGTCCACAGAAATAGGTAGAACAAAAAGTATGGTTTTTTTTTTTTTTTTTTGTCTTTTTCCTTTTTATCGGTACCGGGGATCGAACTCACGACTGTCTGCTTGCAAGGCAGGTGCTTATGCCACTGAACTGAATCCCCAGCCCTAAAAAGTATGTATTTTACAGGGAAAGAAACTGAGGCATAGACAATTTCAGTAACTTACCTAAAGTTGTAGAAGCTGGTGACAGGCAAAACTCAATGTAGTGCTCTTTTTCCAAACCTAGGGGTATTACCTAAATACTTTGGTACAGGGGTGAAAACATTTCCACTGAATGAAGCAAAGTTAAATTTACAGGCTCTGTGCTCTCAGTTGGCTTTTCATGTTTTACTTTCTCTACCTTCTCACAGCAGCAACAGGAGGAAATTGCAACTAAGAAACTTCGACTGACAAAACCAAGTAAATCTGCAGCCCTCCATGTCGACCTGTGCAAAGCTGCCTCCCCAGCGGATGCTCTGCAGTATCTGCTGCAGTTTGCCAGAAAGCCTGTCGAGGCAGAAAGCGTGGAGGGTGTAGTCAGGATTCTTCTGGAGCATTACTACAAGGTAATCAGATTTTGAGGACATGGTGGGGTTATGTGTAAGAATTGCACCATGTCTGCAGAATACAAATACATAAATGCAAAAATGAAGGTATTCATCAAACTTTCATTTTCAATATCTTGAGATAGGGTCTCACTATGTAGTTCAGTTTGGCCTTGAACTCACTGTGTAGCAAAGGCTGGTCTCAAACTTGCAGCCATCTTCCTGTCTCAGCCTCCTGAGTGCTGGGATTACAAGTGGGTACTTTACATAAGTATCTCTGTTATTTTCAGTACTGAGGATTGAACTCGGGTCCTTTGTACAGATCTACATCCTCTGCTGTGTTGTTTAGGCTAGGCTTGGACTTGTGATCCTCATATGAGCCAGCCTCCCAAAGTGCTGGGATTACAGGAATTTACCACTTTGCCGGGTTTGGCTTTTACAGTATCTTCCATGTGGTAGGCACTGTGGATACAGAAATAAAATTTGCAAATTCATCCTCAGAAGCTTATGACATACTAGGTGGAGACAGACATTTAAATGGTAATATACATCATGTGGTGGGAGGTACTGTGAGCTGGGAACACAAAGAAATAATTAACATTACCTGTGACCCATCTGTAACCAACTTTGTCTCTGGAATGTCTTGTCCTTATCATCTTGTTGTCCTCTCCTAAATTAAGGCTCTTATATCTTTTTTTTTTTTTTTGATTAAGCTCAGTAATATGTATTAGACCTTGGGCCTCTTTCTTGCCACTGAGCTACATGCTCAGTTATTTTTTATTTTATTTAGAGACAGGATCTTGCTAAGTTGCCTTGGTCAGGCTCAAACTTGTGATCCTCCTACCTCAGCCTCCTGGGTAACTGGAATTTTAAAGGTGTGCCACCACCCTCAGCATTCCCCCTTGCCCTATGATTTTTTGAAATTATTTTTAGCAAAGTAGCTTTTTTCCCCCGTTCATTTTTCTGGGGCAAGGGTGGGTATTGGAACTTCAACCCAGAACTTTGTACCTGCTAAGCACGTGCAATCACATACTTAACATCTCTCTGTCTCTCTCTCTATCCCTCTTGGTATTTTTTTGGTTATTTTGAAGCAGTGTTTTGCTATGTACTTCAGACTGTTCTTGAAGACACAAGGAAGTTGAGGCTGGCTTTGAATTTGTGATGTTCTTCCAACCTCAGCCTCTGGTGTGCAGGGATTACAGGTATGAGGCAACATACCTGCTCTATATACTTGGTTGTTTTTTTTTTTTGGTATTGGGTATTGAACTCATGACCTCACACTTGTCTGGCAAGCAATTGTGCTGCTGAGCTAAATACCTAGCCTTCCATGTACCTTAATGGGTTAGAGTTAGCACCAATTCAGATATGACTAACTACAGGAAATGATATAAACAGAAAATGAAATTCACAAAGAATGTTTATTTTTCAGTTTATGTAGATAAGATCTGAGACAAAAGAAGGAATGATTTGAACTACAAATTAAATTTAAAATGTAACTATGAAAATTGTTAAGTTTATAGAAGAGAGAATACAGTATCTACCTCTGGATTTAAGTTAGTAATATTTTGCCAGGTTTTTTCTTCTGTTCTCCTAATTTTTTGAGGTATCATATTGCTTTTCGGTAAGTAGTTCATCTCTAAAAAGCAACTTTAAAAAAAAAGTTGTTGTTTTTTTTTTTTTTTTTGGTATCAGGGATCAAATGCATGATATCGCATTTGCCAGGCAGGTGCTTATGCTGCTGAGTTAAACCCCAAGCCCAAGCAAAGTTTTTTTTTTTTTTAAAAAGCATAACTACCTATTCACATAAAACTAATTCCTTAATTGCCTATATTGAGACTTCTCTAGTTAGTCTTGAAATATCTTTTTATAAACTGGGTATGCTGGTAGATGCTTTTAATCCCAGCTCTCTGAGAGGCTCAGGCAAGAAGACTACATATTTGAGTCCAGCCTGTGCAGTTTAGCAATTTAGTGAGATCCTGTCTCAGTAATAAAGAAGGGCTGGGGATATAGTTCATGTGTGAATTCTCTAGGTTCAGTCCCCAGTATTACATCTTAAAAAAGAAAAGTCTGACACTTGATGTGTTCAGATTGGAATGCAAACATATGCTATTTGGTGTTTTTTTTTAAATTGAGGATTAATGCCTTTTATCCCAGCACTCGGAAGGTCAAAGCAGGAGGATCATGAATATTTAATGATATTCCTTTTTTAAACTCATGACCACACACTTGCAAGGCAGGCGCTTATGCCGCTGAGCTAAATCCCCTGCCCAGTGATACTGCTTTGGAGAAACTGCATGAGTCACTTTGTAAAATATCTTGTTTTCTGAATTTGTCTGTTTCTTTGGAGGCTTTTTCAGTCTTCTGTATGTGCTGTAAACTTCAAGTTATATCTATAGATTTTGTTTTGTCTTTTTTTTTTTTGAGACAGGGTCTCTATGCAGTTCAGGCAGGCCTGGAGCTCACTTTGTAGCCCACGCTGGTCTTGAACTCGCAAAGATACTCTTGCCTCAACCTCTTGAGTGCTGCGATTACAGGCGTGAGCCACCATGCCCAGCCCTAGATTTTGTTTTGTATGAAGTTATATCTATAGGTTTTATATATATTTATTATTTTATTTTATTTTATTTTATTTTTTGAGACAAAGTCTCACTGTGTAGTTCAGGCTGTCCTTGAGTTCACTATGTAGCCCAAATTGGCCTTAAACTCATTGTAATCTTCCTGCCTCTGCCTTCTGAGTGCTAGGACTACAGGTGTGTGCCACAGGCCTGGTATTTATTTATTTATTTAGATAGTGTCTCATTGTGTAGTTCAGGCTGGCCTTGAACTCACTGTGTAATGCAAACTGGCCTTGAATTTGTAGTGATCCTCCTGTCTCAGCCTCCTAGGTACTGGAATTACACGTGTGTATCACTGCAGTTGGCCTTTGAAAGTCTTGTTGAATGTCACTGTTGTACTGAAGTCTTCCTTCACCTGCTCAGTTTTACATTGAAATTACCTCTTGTCCTAATACTTTCTTCCCTTCTTTGATTTTGTTCTTTGTCCAATATTCAATATTAATGTTCAGTTCTCCAATATTCTGTATTATTTTTTCATTTTTTAAATTTTTGTCCATTTTCCTATATTAGAACATAAACTTTCAGGGCTAGATTTTTAATTTTTAATATTTACTTATTTATGAGACAGGATCTCACTATATAACTCAGGCTAGCCTTGAACTCATGGCAATCCTATCTCAACCTCCCCGAGTACTGGGTTTATATGCATATGCTGCTATGTCCAGCACGATATGTTTGGGGTTTTTTGGGATAATTTTTTTTAAAAAAACCTTTTTGTTATAGAATATAGAAATAAATATAAGAAGTGAAAGTAGTTTAATGAATTCTCATGTACTCATGTCCAGCTTCAGAAGTTACCATTTCATGGTCAAACTTGTTTGCTTCTCCTTCTCCCTCCCTCTATATCCACTTCTCCATCCTCACTCTCTCCCAGTGGGTTCTTGTGGAAATTCAGTCTCTAGCATATTTTATTTGTAAATGAATGATAAGATTTTTTTTATAAAAGTATAATCATCATACTGTTACGTTTAAAAGAGAGAAAGGATTTCAGGTGTTGTAATGTCACATCCCAGGCTTTCTACCCAGGCCGTGCTACTTGCAGTAATCTAGCAGACTTGAGCACCGAAGGAAATTAAGAGGGATACCAAGTGGGTCCTGTTCTAGGTTGGTAACTAGGATGTTTCTGTTCTACTCAGAATTTGGTTTTAATGAATAAACTACTCTAGTTTCAGCTTTTTCTTTTTTTTTTTTTTTGTACGAGAGCTTGAACTCACGACCTAGAGCTTGCCAGGCAGGAGCTGTGCTGCTGAGCTATATCCCTGGCCCTAGTTTCAGCTGTTTCTTTCTTTTTTTTTTGGCAGGGGGAAGGCAGACTGGCTCTTGCAGTGTAGTTCAGGTGGCCTTGAATTGACTATGTGGCCCAGGGTGGCCTTGAACTTGCAGTAATGCTCCCAAATCTTGTGTTTACAGGTGTGTATCACCATACCCAGCTTCTTACTTATTTTATTTTAATTAGTTTATTTATTTTAGTGGTCAGGAAGCAATGTCTAAACTTATTTCAGGCAGAATTTTTTTTTGTTGGAGACAGGGTCCATTATGTAGTAGTTTAGGCTGGCTTTGAATTCATGACAGGCCTCCTGCCTCTGCTTCCCATGTGCTGGGATTACAAGCATGTGCCACCATGCCTGGCAAACTTTTGTAAACAATCCAAATAAATAAAGAATGTCACCAGGTCAGAAATTCTGTCACCTTCTTTTTCTTTTTAAAATCGTGGTACTATAGATAGATATACCATGAAATTTACTGTTATATATATATATATATATATATATTTTTTTTTTTTTTTTTTTTTTTTTTTTTTGGTATTTTTGAGACAGAGTCTTGCTGTGTAGTTCAGACTGACCTTTGAATCATTATTGGTGGCAGTCCTGCCTCAGGCTCATGAGTCCTGGGATTACAGGCATGCACCATCACGCTCAGCTTTTCTGATCTATTTTTAAGTATAGAGTTCAAGTGTATTAAGTACATTCATGTTGTTGTTTAACAGCTACTATCATTTATCTGAAACACTTCTGGTAGATTTGAAAGTCTATATCCACTAAGCAGTAACCCTCAACTGCCCTTCCCCCAATTTTTGACAACTGCCATTCTATTTTCTGTCTCTATGATTCTCACAGCTAATAAGTACCTCATAAAAGTGGAATAGTACATTGTTTGTCTTTTTTTTTTTTTTGGTACTAGGGATCCAACTCGCGGGGATCTTGCATTTACCTGGCATGTGCTAGTGCCGCTGAGCTAAATCTCCAGCCTATTTCTCTTGTTTGACTATCTTGTTTATTCACTTAGCATAATATTCTTCAAGTTTGTTTGTTGTAGGATGTGAGAATTGTCTTCCTTTTTAAGACTATCACTTTCCATTGTTATTGTGGAACGTAATAGTATTCAAAAACAAAACAAAACCAAGAACTTAAAGTATTTGGGTGCAGTGGCACATGCCTGTAATCTTAGCTACTTGGGAGGCTGAGGCAGGAGGGTCATAATTTTGAGACCAAGCTACTCAATTTAGAAAGACCTTGTCTTAGAAAAAGGAGGAGCGGGTGGGGGAAGACTAGGATATAAAAATTGGTTGGCAGATCAGATTTCTAGGATAGCCCTAGGTTTAATTCCCAGTATTGGAGAAAAAAGAGAGAACAGAAAAAAACAAAGAATTTAACATTACAATTTAACTAGGAAAAGAACAGATTTGAACCTAAAGTTAGCAGAAGGAAGGGAGTAAGGAATATGAGGCACTGAAACTTGGCTGTCAGCTCTGTGCTCCATTTGGTGCTTATTTTCCGCAGTTGCTCTCGGAGGTTGTTAGGCCTGTTTCACAGATGAGGGTCAGAGAGGTTAATTAGGTGTTCAGAACATGCACAGCCAGACACGGCATAGTCAGAAGTCTGGCTGGTTTGCTGGTTTCAAAGCCTTTTCTCTTTCTGCTGCACATTGTACCTAAACAGTAATTCTCAAGAAAATGCCATTCTTGGCATTCTGTACATGGCAGATAGCATAGCATGCTAGGATTAAAGTCTTCTGACACAGTTTATATTGTGCTCTCTCCTGTTTTAGGCCTCCTGGCCATGCCTGATTGCTGCCTTAGGAACTAGATGGGAGGTTGGGAGTTGGGCATATCTTTCCAACTCCCAGGCACTTGTTTCATCTTCTGAGTTTACATTTAAAAAATTTTTACCTTTGGTATAGGAAGATTACTAACTTCAGCACCAGAAGGTGCTTTCTACCTCATCTCCGTTTCATGTTTGTTATTTATTTATGTTTGCAGAGTCTTGCTATATAGCCCAGGGTAGCCTCATACTTGGGATTCTCTTGACTCAGCCTCCTTTATGCTGTGTACAGGTGTATGCTACCACAACTGTCTGTTGAACATCATTTTATTGTCAAACATACTTGAGTACAGTGATGAATAAAGAAGCATGTTTCTTTTTGTCTTGAGGAGAAATCTCACTATACACATCCTGGTGCTTTTTTTTGAAGTTATTTTAGTTTTTTTAAGCGAGGTCTTGCCACATAGTTCAGGCATACTCACTTGAATTCAGTATGGTCCAGGCTGGCTTTGAACTTGTGATAGTCCTGCCACAGCCTCTGGAGTGCTGAGATTAGAGGTGTGAGCCACCACATCTGGCCCTCTGGTGCCTTTTAGAAATCACCTCTGATTTAAAGGGCCAAGACTGCTCATTTCTCAGTCTCCATTGCAGCTAGGATCTGGGCATGTGACCTGTACTCAGCCACTTGCACCTGCCTTCCCTAGCTTGCTTTTATTTTATTTTTATTTTTGGTATTGATACTGAACCTAGGGCTTTTGTGCTGAGCTATATATCAGTCCTTTTTAAGATGTTTATTTTTAGACAGGGTCTCTTGAAGTAACTTGTTAGCCAGGGAAGTTTCAAATTTCTGATCCTCCTGCCTCAGTTTTCCACTGTGCTAGGAATACAAGTGTGCCCTACTATGCCTGGCTGATATCCCGGTCTTCTAGACAAGACCTGGTGATCTGAAAAAGCAGGTAGAGAGAAAGATTGATTCTGATAACAGTGGTAGCTGCACTGATCTCAGTAGTGGTGCTGGTAGAAGTTTTGGGTCCCTGATGCTGCAGTGTTGTCCCTCTGGTGGCTGTGACTCCTGTCTGAGATGACCGCACTGTGGAAGTAAGGTGCTAGCTGCATGTGTGGGTTAGAACTTAATGATATCAAGAAGGCATAACAAAATTCCTACTCATTTTGCAGTTAGTTAGTTAGTTTTTCAGAAGGGAAGCCATAGAATACTTGGATCCTTGAATCCTTTTTGAGGATTCAAGGTTGGTTTCCTATGTTCTTGTTTGTTTATCTAAGAATACAGCATCAAGATAACAGTTGCTTTCTTTGTTCCAGGAAAATGATCCCTCTGTGCGACTGAAAATTGCATCATTGTTGGGTTTATTATCCAAGACGGCAGGATTTTCACCAGACTGCATTATAGATGATGCCATTAACATACTACAGAATGAAAGTAAGTTGCATTTTAAAAGCTATGTAGTCAGAGTGGATTATCTTTAGTTCTTTTGGTCTAGAATTTACAACAAATTTTTATATTGGTTTTTATTGAAAAGTTTGAGTGATTTAATAAAACTACATGTGTGTGTATATATATATATATATCTTTTTTTTTTTTTGAGACAGTCTTGCTATGTAGGTCAGGATGGTCTTGAACTGTGAAATCTTACTGCGTCAGCCTCCTGATGCTGGGAATACAGGCATGTGTTACCATGCCTGACAGTTTTCTTTTTTTCTTTCTTTCTTTTTTTTGGTACCAGGGATCAAATCATAACCTGGCATTTTCTAGGCAAGCACTTGCACCATTGAACTAAATCCTGGCCCCTGGCAGTTTTATTTCTTAAAAATGTCAGCCATTTATTTATTTATTCATTTATTTATTTGGTCTTGTGTGTAGTTCAGGCTCACCTTGAACTCACAGCAGTCCTTTTGCCTTAGCCTCCCAAGTGCTGACATTACAGGCATGTATGTTACCATGTCTGGCATAACTGTTATTTGTTGATCTTTTTCCAAGTGGCATATAATTAAGATTGCTTACTTAAAACAGAAGATAGATTTTGTTATCCCAGTTTCATAGGTGGGAAGATGGAAGTTCAGAGATGCTAACTAGCTTGTTGATTGTTGTATAATATCTGGCAGGCTGATGCTTTGTTCTGTGTCCCACACTAACTCAGAAGCCTTGAGAGGTACTGTTCTAGTGACATTGGCCCGTAACCGTTGAGAGCCCACAGAGTGACCTCTCCCAGTCACCACGCTCTTACTTCCTTACTGATGCTCACTTGAGTACATTCTCAGTGTTCAAGTGAAGCAGCAAAGTATTTCATCTTTATTATTTCTTGGTTATCTGTTTTATATATTTATAGATTCTTTCACAGAGTTAATGTCTCAGCTGCCTCAATATTTTAAAATTTTAAAAAAGAAATTGTTATTTCTGTAAATATTACAATTTTATTCATTTGGTAGAATTGCTTGTAGTTTCAAAGAATAGCATTTGTGTGTGTGGGTTTTGAAACTTTTTTTCCCAAATGTATTTTATTTCTTGGAAAAAAAGAAAAAGAAGAAAGAAAAAAACTAAAACAAAATTTCAAAACCTGTCAATTTGGAGGCAACAATGTACAAACACTGCATATTGTCATCTCCAGATCATTCACCCAGAGCATAAGACACCTGCATTCAATTGTCTGAACAATACCAGAACAAATCTTTAAAGTGAACTCAGAGAAATCAGTAGTATAACTCTCTTGACTAAGAATAGTATTTTTGTTTTCTTTGTTTTTGTATTTTGAGGCAAGGTCTCACTGTGTAACCCAGGCTGGCCTTGAACTTGTGGTGATCTTCTGTTTCAGCCTCGTGAGTGCAGGGATTACAAGCATGCGCTATACCTCTGCCTTCAAAGAATAGTTTTATTTCATTTCAGGGTATAAATATTTCAACAAATATGGCTATTTATATATTGGACCACCAGGAGTGGTGGTAGATGGGTGCAGTCTGAGCACTTGGGAGGCTGAGGAGGACCATCTACATAGTGAGTCCAGGCTGGCCTGAACTACAGTGAGACCCTGTTTCTAAATAAATAAATAGACAATAGTAAAACTTAACCAGGGAGGGTTGTACATTCGTATAATTCCAGCATTCTGTGAGGCTTAGGCTAGAGGATGGCAAGTTGAGAACAATATGTGTAATTTAGCAACTTAGTGCAATCCCATTTCAAAGTAAAAAATTAAAAAGGATTGAGGATGTAGATCAGCATAAAGGCTCTTAATTGAAACCCCACTAGTATAATAGGGAAGGGCAGGCATCCAACTGCTGTTTTTTGTTTACCATAAAATTTCGCTTGTTTGAAACCTTTTGCTTATTTAATGATTATTACAATAACTGAATACTTTATTACATTGCATACATAGGTGGTGTATTTGCAAGTATGGAATCATTTGTGTACTTGAAGGAAACTGGTACATGTGATTTCCCACATTGCTTATATTTATGATTTCTCTCCAGTGTGGATTCTTTCATGTATTTGAATGGTATGAGAATTACAGAAGATTTTACATCATTACTTACATATATAGTTTCTCTACAGAGTGAGTCCTTTCATGAGTGTGAAGCCATTTGGAAAATTTGAAAGCTTTCCCACATTGCTAGCATGATAAGGTCTTTCTCCAATATGAATTCTTTCATGTACTTTAATGTAATTGGAAAAGGTGAAGCCTTTCCCTCATTATTTACATTTATATGGTTTCTCACCAGTGTGAATTCTTTCGTGTACATGAAGTACCTGACTGTCTGAAGGCCTTCCCACATTCCTTACATTTGTAAGGTTTTTATTCCTTGTGAATTCTGTGCAATTTAACGGAAATTTAATGTAAGAATGTTTTCCCGCACTGCTCACACACTAGGGTTTCTCACCAGGGTGAGTTTTTTCATGTACATAATGGGCACTGTAGGTCCTGAAGGCTTTCCTACATTCTCTACATTTATAACGTTTTTCTCCAGTGTGAATTTTTCTATGCAGATAAAGTACAACATGAGAATGCTTTCCTTTATTTTTTTAAATTTTTTTATTTTAAAGAGATTAAGACAAAATAGGACGTAACAAAGCAGATCAGAGCAGAACAATGTAAGCAACACAGTATTTCACCAGAAGACAACCCATAATTAACAGTAACTGCCACAATGTCTCTTTCTTTGAAATAGTTGAGTATAACCTCATATGCAATAATATCAAACATAGCATAACAGTATAAAAACATTCAAGAGAATGAGAGTATTACAGGGCATTCAGAACCAAATAACAGAAAACAAACAATGGCTAATATATTATCTCGTTTTCCATAGAAAATTTGTTTGTACTTTCACACATAATACAATTCAATTAGGTACAACATGATAGAGCCAATGGAAACAGAAGAGCAAGAGCATGGTAGGACTTCAGAGTAAGATGATATTATATCAATACTGGCTATTATAATGACTTGTTTCCCTCAAATTAGCTGTTCATACCATCACAGATAATAAAATCAAAAAACCAGGACAAACCCATTACAACTAACGAATGTGATCATTATAATGCTTCAAATGTAATGGGGAATCATGATTACCATAAACTCTTATGTACTCTTACTATTTCTTATACTAGCGAGACTATACGGTATTTTACATGTGAGTTTGATTTATTTTGCTTATGAGTATGGTCTCAAGTTGCATGCATTTATTAATAAATATCTCAATGTGATCATTCTTTATAGCTGAGCAGTACTCCATTGTATAAAAATACCACAACTTTTTTATCCATTCCTCAGTTGATGGACACTTAGGTTGTTTCCAAGATGTGGCTATTACAAATTGTGCTGCTATAAACATGGGTGCACATCTATCACTGTGGTATGATGTTTTCAGTTCTTCTTGGAATATGCCCAGGAGTAGAAAAGTTGGGTCGAATGGGATCTCCAATCCCAGCTTTTTGAGGAATCTCCAGACTGACCTCCACAGTGTTGTACCAGTCTACACTCCCACCAACAGTGCAGGAGAGTTCCTGTTCCCCACAGCCTCTCCAGCATTGTTGTTGGTAGTTTTCTTGATCCTGGCCATTCTTTCTGGAATGAGATGGAATCTCTGTGTTGTTTTAATTTGCATTCTCTAATGACTAATGATGATGAACATTTTTTCTTGTATTTATTTGCCATTTGTATTTCTTCATCTGAGAACTATGTATTCATCTCAAATGCCCATTTTTGGATTGGGTCCTTGAGTTTTGGAGATCTGATTTTTTAAAATTCTTTATATGTTTTAGACAGAAGTCCTTTGTCTGAGGGACAGTTCACTAAGATTTTTTCCCAGTTTGTGGGTTTTCTTTTCACTATGCTGGAGATTTCTTTTGACATGCAGAAACTTTTTTTTTTATCAGTACCAGGGATTGAACTCACGACCGCACGCTTGCAAGGCAGGTGCTTATACCTGCTGAGCTAAATCCCCAGCCCCAGTGCAGAAACTTTTTTTTATTTTTTTTTTTGTCTTTTTCGTTTTTATCGGTACCAGGGATCGAACTCACGACTGCCTGCTTGCAAGGCAGGTGCTTATGTTGCTGAGCTAAATCCCCAGCCCCCGAAATTTTTTAATAAGATGTGCTCCCAGTTATTGATTCTGGATAGCAGTTCCTGTGTGGTGCTTTCCTGCATTGCTCATACACACAGGGTTTCTACCAGTGTGAACTCTTTCATGTACCCCACATTCACTGAAGGCTTTCCCATATTGCTTATATATGCAGCATTTTTCTGCAGAATTCATTCTTTCGTGTTATTGAAGGGTACTGAAAGAGCTAAAGATTTTCACACATGTTATTCATGCACAAATTTCCTCCTTCCTCATATGAATCTTTCTGTTTTGCCAGAGAACTAGAATATTTGAAGTTTTTTCCACATTTCTTACATTCAGGGGTTTCTCTCCAGTGTATGTATGACCTTTTGAGCTTCCCAAAGCACTTGGGATAAGTGGAGGGTTTCCTATGTCCCTTAAATTTACATGACTTCTTTCCATATTCCTGATTCTCATACAGTTTGAACCCTAAAGGACACAGTTTTGGATGAATGCCCAATAAGGACTTCTCCACACACATGGCTTTCACATGGTTATAATCCAGTTTTCTAGTTTAAGGCATCTTGCCAGTTGTGGTGATGCATGCCTGTAATCCCAGCACTTGCAAGGCTGAGGCAGGAGAATCACTACGAGTTTGAGGCCAGCCTGAGTTATAAAGTAAGTTCAAGGCCAGTCTGAACTGCATAGTGAAACTGTCTCAAAAGAAAAAACAAACAAACAAAAACCCTATGATCTGGAAGCTGCATTTCTGGAGAACTGAAGATTTCTATGCATTGACTACCTTCTTCCCACAACCTGACCTTATAAATTTCTGCCAGAATTTTTGTCCTAATGTTCATTGGTGGTCTGGCCTTCCAGTTTGTGGTGGGGGCTTTGTGCAGGGAACATTGTGACAGGGATGAAGCCTCCTGCAGTCTCCTAAGACCTGCTTCTTACAGAGATGGCAAGCATATATCCCTGCCTCATCCTGCCTGCATCCCCTTTTTGAAAATCTTCATTTCTTGAGTCTTTCTTATGTATTACAGATGCAATTTATTTGCTTTGTAGTGAAAACCTTCTCAGGAGGCATTTAGTATTAGATTTCTCAGTTTTCCCAATTTGTTTTCCATCTGAAAAATTTGTGGACTTTCCTCATCTATCTACGTTTTTCTTATCCTTACAAGATTATATTTTGCTTTTTAAAAAACTTTTTTTACTCTCATATTAGTAAAGTTTTAGGAAACAGCAGAGATTAATAGATGTGTCCAACTACTCTGTTTAACTGGAAATCTTACTAAGAAGTGATTTAATTCTGAGAAAACACCATGAAGCATTTCATTGTTTAAATTCAGAGCCATTTAGTAAAATATGCAGTTGCTCATCCAGTGCATTTTTATTTCTTCCCTGCCACCAGTGCCACTTTATTGCTTGGGCCAGTTTCCCAGGTGGCTTTGTTTTGCTTTTGGGGGGTTTTTTTTGTCCCAGGAATTGAACTCACGACCTTGTGCTTGCCAGGCAGGCACTTGCACTGCTGGGCTATGTCCCTGGCTCCCAGGTGGCTTTTGACTTCAAGAAGTCCTGTCTTAACCAATATGCAGACTGATTCCCCCAAGTTAATAAAAGGCTTTCTTCCAGGTGGATTACGTGTGTCTGGTTTTGCTAGCTCAGCTCCCAGATTTCAAAGAATGACCTATTTTGCTGATTCAAATACTAAGATTGATTTCTGCTCTTCAGTTTCTCGAATTGAATCTCATTGAAAATAATGTACAATATGATTTGTCTCATAATAGCAACTATTCCTAATTAAAGCAGTATTTAATGCAATTCCCAGTTAATTTCTTTGGTGATTTTTATATTATTGCATTACCTTGAATATCAAGAAGATACAGTCTGTGTTGCCTGTTCATTACACAGATAAGCACAATAAAGTGGATGCTAAACTATCAACACATAAATGTCTTTGCTGTGTCCCTGAGTGTGTAATAAGCAAGTGTAATACATATTGTAACTAGTTTTGTTATAACTGTAACTTATGAGGGAAAAATTTGATAGGAATAATACTGTATATTGCTAATTTTTAACCCTACTGACAACATTATGATACATTGACTCATATACAGTATTCATTGCACACAGAAATCTTATGATTGGTTAAAGTTAAGTACTTACACGTTAAACCCTCAGCCTGAGTCTATATTCCTAGCCCTTGTCTGTATGTTCTTAGTATTGGGTTTTGGATGCCCTTCGTTCTTTTGGGGGTTTGAGAGCACTGTACTTGAGAAAAAGCTAAGAGATATATTAGGAAAGAATGAAGTAGTTAAAAGTTTTATTTTCAGAGATACCGTAGGTGCTAATACTGGATTTAACCTTCAGATTTAATTTCTTTTCTGGATCTGGTAGTTATTCAGTAAATCCCATAGGTCTATGTAATATTTTAATTGTATAAAATTCCTTTATTACTTTGTAGCCTGTAACAGAGTGTCTGTCTGCCTTTTAAACCCGTTGCAATAACTTTGCTGAAATATTAACATATTAGTAAAACTTTTCTTAAACAAACAAAAAAAAAGAAGTGATTTAATTGTTTTTCCAGGGCATAGTCAGTTGTATATCATGTATTCCATTTTTTGCATATTTGCTTTATTATGATTTAGTTTGCATTTTTCTTAAATGAATGATTTCTTTTGATAAATTGAATTTAAGCCGGACATAGTGGTACATGCCTGTATTCTTCCCAGTACTCTGGGACACTGAGGCAGAAAGATCATGAATTCAAACCAAACCTGGGCAATTTAGTAATCTAGTGAACCTTTTCTCTAAAAGGGAGTGTGCGTTTTTGGGTGTGGGTTAGTGCAAATGCCCTAGCTTCAATTTAAAGAGAATTTTTGTGTTAGTAATGTAAAAAACTCATAATGTAGCTTCAATAGATGATATCTGCAGAATTAAAATCTGTGCATAATTAATAACATGAAAATGATTAGCTGGACTTGGTGGTTCATGCCTGTAGTTGAAGCTGCTTAGGAGCTTCACATAGGTGGATCACAAGTTAAAGGCCAGTCTAGTCAATTTAGGGAGATTTTTTTTTTTTTTTTCTTTTTTGAGGTAGAGTTTCACTAGGCAATTCAACCAACTGGCCTGGAACTCACTTTGTAGTCCAGGCTAGCCTCAAACTTGAAGTGATCCTCCCAGCCTTCCGAGTGCTGGGATTATAGGTGTGTACCAATTTAGAGAGATCAAACCAACAAAGAAGCTGACTATATTGCACCAGTGGGTTCAGTTGCTAATACTGTACTCCCCTAATTATAATGTAGAGGAAATTTTAAAACTCACAAGCCTGACACTGTATGGAGGATGGGATAGGCAAGCCCAGCCCATTTGGACAAGTAGCTTTGGCAGTCTAATGCCAGCTGCAACTTATAAAGAATAGATATAACTGAGCCAGAGAGTACGTCTTGCTATGCTTACTTGCTTCAAGGACAGACTGGCTTGGTTAAAGACAACAATTAATTCTACTTATCCATCCAAGTCCCTGACCTTCCTGCTTATGATAAGAAACCCCTTTCCGCCCAGAACAAGTCTGCCTGACAATGTAAGAGCCAGCTTATATAACCATTTATAAAACAACCTGCTCTGAGCCTTTTGTACTTCCTGCTTGAAACATATAAAATATATGTTTAAGCCCAACACTGGGTTAATGATTTGAAATTCTGTTTCCCCCAGCCTGCAGAGTTGCCTTCCAGCTCCTTGATGACTGCATGTCTTCTCTCTGGTTTGATTCTGTTTTTTCCACAATATGAATGCCACTAAAATTCTCTTGCACACTGCCGGCATTATAAGGATAATATTTGGAGCATAAGAATATTTAGACAAACAAGAAGATTAATATACCATAGGTTTATTTGAATTTTGCTGTTTGTCCAGTTTCTGAAACTTTCATTGAGCATCTAATGAGAATACAAAATAAAACACATTGTTTCTTTCCTTTTCCTTTTTCTGTTTCTTTTACCTTTCTTTTCTTTCTTTCTTTTTTTTTTTTGAGACTAGGTCATCCTATTTAGTTCAAGATGGCCTTTTCACTATGTAGTCCAGGCTTGCCTCAAACTCCTGGTGATTCCCCTGTCTCAGCCTTCTGAGTATTAGCACCACAGGCGTGTGCCACCGCTTCTGGCACATTTTAAGGATCTTTCAATTTTCTGATTTAGTCTGGTGTGAAAGTAAGTATAATAAAGCATTATACTTGCTGTAGGAGTTGCTAAAGAACAAGGAGGAGGAAAAGTTCTTTTCTTTTGGGAGATTTGGACCAGCTCTGTGTAACAAGTGACAATTTAGGGATCAGTAGGTGCTTCTTGACGATAGGGAAGGCATTCAAGGTAGAGAAGACAGCCTGAGCAAAGATGAGGGGAGGCGAAATTAATAGTAGTTGGAAAAATGTGCTAGCAGAGACTTGAAAGGGATGAGTTAGAAAAGGTAGGCAGGGCTAGCTACCCGTGAAGGTCTGGTATGTATATTTGTGTGTCCTGCTAGGGAATTTGAACTTTATCTTGAAGGCAATTAAAAATCCTTCACTCAAGCACTGAACATTTTCAAGCACCTACTCTGTAAATATTCCCAATCCTGTGTAAGACTCAAATTTTTAGACTTAACTTCATTTAGAAATATAGCTTTTAATTGAAGAGACGAAGTATTAGACAGTAGAATACAGCTGACAGAATTCTACATTCTTTACCAAAATAAATTAGTATTTATAATGCTCTCCTTTTGAATTCTGTAACTCACCTTCCCACCTTCTTTTCTAGAATCTCACCAAGTCCTAGCTCAGTTGCTGGATACTTTGCTTGCGATTGGCACCAAGCTAGCAGAGAACCAAGCCATACAAACACGATTAGTTGATGTAGCCTGCAAGGTAAGCCAATATTGAGCTTTTAATTGACTTTTTGGCATTGTTTTCATTGTCTCTTTGTAGGATAACCTTAATGTGTTTTTGAAGTGCTGGTTTGTGGGCATGACTTTCTTACGGTGCTGGTTTGTCATGGAAAGATCTGATTTTTTCATCAGTTTTGAAAGATAGCTTTTCAGGCTATATCAGTGTGGACTAGAAGTTGTGTTCTTTTTAGGGTTTGAAATGCTTCACTCCAAGCTCTTCGGTCATTTAAGGTTTAAGAAGTCTGCTGTAATTATAATGGGCTCACCTGTGTAACTGACTTCTTGTTTTCTCTAACAGCTTTTGAAATTCTGTTCTTGTATTGGGCTTCTGGAATTTTGAGATTTTGAGTATGATGTGTTGTGGAGAAGTTCTTTTTGATCATGGCTATTTAAAGTTTATTTGCCTTCCTTACCTGTGTGTCAGATTGTGCCTCACTGCCTGAGTGCTGGGGTTGCAGGTGTGCTCCACCACACCTGGCTCTGCTGCCCATACTTTAAATAGAATTTTTAGTCTTCTGGGTATCTGTGTGGTACCTTTCCATGGACTGTAATTCTTTTCTAAACTAGTCCTTCATGTTTTGTATCATGTTACGTTTAGCTCAGCTACCTTTGCCTTAGTGTCACTGGTCGTTTTCGGTGTATTATCTGTTTAGGTTTATATTCTTTGAGCTTCCTGAGCACCTTACTGTTTTTTTAAAATGTCTTTTGTCATTTCAAATAATTCAGCTGTGTGGTTTTTGATTTCCTCCTTGTCAATGTCCCATAGATTAGCTTTGGGAGAGTAGGGAGGTTTTGTTTTTTTTTTTTTTTTTTAAACAAAACAAACATAGCAAGACTTTATTTAAATGGTACATGTACTTTTTGGAGTTTTTTGTTTGTTTTTATTTTGAAGGTAGTAAAAGTACAACAGAACAAAGCCAATCGAGACAATGCAGTGAAATTGGTACAGAACTTCATAGCAGGATACTGGGATAACAGTAATGGGTACCATAGTATATCTCATTATCTTCACAATAGTTGTTCATTCAATCAGGTTTAGCAAAATCAAACCAAAACGGAACATTATAATACCAATCAAAACAGAATATTGAACAGAGCAAAACAGTTAATCAGAACAAAGCAAAACAGTGAAGACAATGTTTGCCTTCAAAGAGAATATAGAAGGAAATCCTCCGTATTTGCTATGTTGCATAGGGTCATCCTCCCAAGAGATGCTCAGAACTCTGCTCCAAGTTACTAACGGGGTGGGGGATGGGATGTTTGATTCTTAGCCTGTGTGCTGGTAGCCTCACAGGAGACACTGACTGGTTTTCTTCCTGGCTTGCCTGCCACTTGCTCGTGCCATGGCTGCTTACCAGGAAACAGAGCCTGTTGCTTTCTTGCTCAGCGCCCTAAGATCCAACATGGCTGGATCTCGGGAGATGGTGACTGGTTCTCTTCCCGGCTTGCCTGCAGCTCGCTAGTGCGGGGACTGCTTACCAGTGGTGAGTTTTTTTTTTTTTTTTTTTTTTTGTCTTTTATCGTTTTTATCGGTACCAGGGATCGAACTCACAACTGCCTGCTTGCAAGGCAGGCGCTTATGCTGCTGAGCTTAATCCCCAGCCCCTACAGAGTGGTGAGTTTTTGAAGGCAAAGTTTTGTTGCCTTGTCTTCTCCTGTATCTTTGGGTAAGTGTGTGTGTGTGTGTATTTGTGTGTGCTGAGATTTGCAGCTCAATTATAGTAAAGTTTTTCAGCATTTCTTTTTTTTTCTTTATTCTTTCTTTTTTTTGGAGATAGAGTCTTAACTAAGTTGCTTGGGCTAGGCTTGAATTTGTATTCCTCTTCACTAGCCTCCTAGAGTGTTGTGATTACAGGGATGTATCACTATGCACCACTGAGTTTGTTTAAGGATCTCATGATCCAGTAGACTTATGAGAGAAACCTAATATGTGATAGTATGCTTCATGCAATTAATAGAAGCAAGTATGAAGTATAAAAGTTGCTTGCAGAAAAGAGTGAAGAAAGTCCTTGACAGTGAGAGACGTATTAGGAAGACCATTCTGGAGGAGATGACATTTCACTTGGGTTTTAAAAGACAAATGGTAGTTTATTAAGTTAGTGAGGTTAGTATTCCTTTTTTTTTTTTTTGAGACAGGGTCTTGCTGTATGGTTTACGCTGGCCTTGAACTAACTGTGTAGCCCAGACAGGCCTCAAACTGTCAGCAATCCTGTTGCCTCAGCCTCCTGAGTGGTGGGGTACAGGCATGTGCCACCATGCCCGATTAGTGTGTCTTAGTTGAAACTGTTTCATTTGTTCCAAAAGAGGAATATGGGGCCTAAGAGTAGTGTTTCTTAATGAAAGCATTTTTAATTGTTCCAAAAGAGGGATATGGGGCATGAGGGTAGGGCTTAATCTAATTAGGGAATTTAGTGAAGGTTTTCTAAAGGAATGTTAATTGAGTCTGAGCTTTAATGACTTAGGACATGGTAGAAAATTAAACAAAGGGGATATAAAGCATGGGTAGAGAAAGCATTTTAAGGCAAAAGGAGAAGCATATGCAAAGATTCTGTGGCAGGCGGAAGCATATTAAGTTAAAACAAATTAAAGACAGTGGTAAGGCTAGCACAGTTGTTCTCAAAGTGTGGCCTGAGGACTCTGAATTGTTAGGAATCGCATGAAGAGTTAGTGGGATCTTCCCTTTTGAACTGCGTATCTCAGAGACTAGATTTTGTCCTCTAGACAAAACAGCATGTCAGATTGAATGTAAAAATAGAGTAATTTTTTTGTTAAGGAATTAACATTTTAAATTTTTGTTTTTAATTTCTAATTAGTACTGATGGATATAATTTACCTAAACAAAAGCTCTTTGGGAGTCTTTAATAGTTTTTTTTTTTTTTTTTTTATGTCAGATGGGTAATGTGCCAAGATCATAACAAGGTTGAAAGGAGGCACATGTCACGCATAGAGCATGAACACCCAATCATCACGCTTATGAACCTGAGGATCTCTTTAATAGTTTTTAATGGCATAAATGGATCTTGAGACCAAAAATTTTAATAACTCTTGGTTTTTCAGGCATGGTGGCATACACCTGTAATCTCAGCACTCAGGAGGGTGAGGCAGGAGGATTGCTGAGTTTGAGGCCAGCCTGTGCCTCATAGTGAGTTCAAGTCCATGCTGCCTATACAGCAAGATCCTGTCTCAAAAAAGAAAAGAACTCTTGAGTTTAGAAGTAGAATGTTAGAGTGCTTGATATGATTGAGAAGATATTAAAGTGTTTTGAGTGACAGGTGTGGAGGTGACATTAGATTTGCATTGCAACATTTTATTCTTGTATTGTTGATAACTGATTGGAGATGAGGTCATGTGGCTATGGAGAAGACTAGTTTCGGTGTTACTTCACATGAGAGGTCATAATAGCTTGGATTAAAGTGATGGAAAGATATACTGTAGATAGAATTGAGGACTAAAATTGAAAATATTTAATGATCAGTGGAACATGGGTGAGGAAGAAGAAATTATGAAAGATGCTAACTTTCTGGCTTAGTGCCAGATTAGATGTTGGTGTCTTTCTCTAAGAAAGAGGGCTTGGTGGTACGGTCCTGTAGTCCCAACATTAAGGATGCTGAGGCAAGAGGATTGCTTTGAGTTCGAGGATAGTCAGGGGTACCTAGTGAGACTCTGTCTCAAACAACCAAAAAAAAACCAAAAGTGATTAAAACATTGGGTTTGGTTGAGTATAGCACAAATCTAGACTCCTTAGTAATTTCAAACTTACAAAAACTTTGCAATCATAATACAATTTTCTTTATAATCCTCTTCCTGATTTACCAATAGTCAATGTTTTCCTACATTTAGTATTTATCTTTGTGTACATACTGTTTTTCTTGAACCATGTATGTATGTATGTATGTATGTATGTATGTATGTATGTGTTTTGTGACAGGGTCTTACTACATAGTTCAGGCTAGCCTTGAATTCACTGTGTAACCCAGGCTGTCCTCAAACGCATGGTGATTATTCTGCTTCAGCCTCCCAAGTGCTGGAATTACAGGAGTGCCCCATCATGCCTGGCTTTGCTTTTTTTCTTTTCTTTTTCTTTTCTCTTCTCTTCTGGTATGGGAATCAAACTGACAACCTCATGCTTGCCAGGCAGACACTTAGGCTGCTGATTTAAATCCCTGGCCCTTCTCTTGACCTTGTCACTACGTACATCCCCAGTGTTTAGACATGGTCTCACTAAGTTCCTATATTGACTAGGATGTGCTTGAATTTGTGAGCCTTCTTCCTTGGCCTCCCAGAGTACAAGTGGAACATTATTAGCATGTGACACTACATCCACCTTTAATAAGTTTTGTTTTTTATTTTGTTTTATGGGACAGGGTGTTGCTATGTAGTTTGGGCTGGCCTTGGACTCACTGTGTAGCCCAGGCTGGCTTCGAGCTCACGGTGATCCTCTACCTCAGCCTCATGAGTGCTGGGATTACAGGTGTGTACCACTAGTTTAGCTCTTCTCTTTTTTGACTAATAAAACCTACAGTTTGATGATTTCTGGGATTGCAGGTATTTGCCACAGCACCTGCCCTTTTATATAGTACATTTATGTAATAGTTTTATTTATTTAGTTTTTGCAATATTGGATAGTGAACCCAGGTCTTCGTACATGCTAAGTTAGTGCTTTACTACTGAGTTATAACTGTCTTTTCTTTTTTCCCCCTTGTCTTTTTTGATTTTTATTCTGAGATGGTCTCCCTAAGTTATCTAGGCTTGTCTCAGACTTACAGTCCTCCTGCCTTAGCCCCCTGAGTAGCTGGGATTATAGGTGTGTGCAGTGTGTCTGGCATATTATCATACTTTCTTCGTATTTATGAACCACATTGCCGGACTGCATCTCAAGAAAAAGAAATTTACTTTTTTCAGTTTTTAAATTTTATTGTTACATTTTAGATATATATAACATTCATCATAAGGAATTTTTGCCTCATATTAAGCATTTAAAATTGTATATTTTTATGTTATGTTGGAATTTGTTAGATACAGTATACAGTGAATATTTAAATTTTAAAAAGTATTACAGTGATGTACTATAGCAATACATATTGTTAGCACTTGGGAGGCAGAGGTAGGAGGATTCCCGTGAGTTTGAGGCCAGCCTGGGCTACATAGTGAGTTCAAGGCTAGCCTGAATTACAGAGTGAGACCCTGCCTCAAAAACAAAACAAAACAAAACAACAAAAGATACATTGCTGTTAATCCTCCTCAAAAACTCCTATTTGTTTCAAATATAGTTATCTCATCATTCTTGCCAATTTCTTTTTTGAGGCAAGTTGCTATATAGTTCAGGCTGACCTTGAACTTGTGATGAACTTCCTGTGTCAGCCTTCTGAGAGTGACAATTTTAGGCACATACCAGCATGCTCAGCTCTTGCCACTTTCTGAAACAGCTCTGGAAGTTTTCTTTCATGAATGTATGTATAAGATATGATAAAAATGCATTGAACGGTGCTGCCAATTTTTTCAATTTTTATAAAAATCTATATTTCATCACTGTAATGCATTTTAAAAATCAAATACATTTAATTATATAGGTAGCCAGGTGTGGCGGCGTACACCTGTAATTCCAGCATTCTGGGAGGTGAGGTAGGAAGATTGCCATGAGTTCAAGGCTACTGCATAGTGAGACCCTGTCTCTCTCTGTCTCTGTCTCTGTCTCTGTCTCTCTCTCTCTCTCTCTCTCTCTCTCTCTCTCACACACACACACACACACACACACACACACATTCATTCAAGGTATAGGTGGTAACATGGCTGTAGTATTGATAACTATGTAATCAATTCAACTACAAACTAACAAGCAAATAACTGTCTAAAAATTTAAATATGGCTCTTGTTCAGATCATCCTTTACTTGATCACTTTCTTAGAGAGAGTTTGGATAAAAGCCTGTTGGTCACAATGAAACTATATTAGGCCAATCCTAGTATTCATTGTCAGGGGTTTCTTTCACAGCCTTCAATTTCAGGGTAGGTTCAAGTTTGTTGCCTCCAGCATTAATGTTTTTCCTGTCTGCCAGAACAGACAGTGTAAGGGTCACTGCAGGCCTCAGAGTCTGAGAGTGATACACTCCAATTAAAACAGAGTTATTCATCTTTGCAAAAGTGAAAGCAGTAGGATCCAACAGCTATTTAGCTGCAGTGCTAAAACGAGTGCTCTTGGTACCTGATGTCCAAGCAGGGTTTACTGAAGTGTCAGGAACTTAACATACTGTTTGATGAATCAGTCTTTCAGGTTTTCTTTTTCCCCATTATTGACTGTAGTGTGTAGCTCGAAGTCTTCAGTGCAGTATCCACTGTAGGTTCTTCCTTGTTAGCTTTGATTTTGGACTGACAAAGATTATCTGGTACCCAGCAAGTTAGCCTTCATAACCAGGTAGCTGAACCATGGCTTGGAAGTCTCATAAAGACAACATCAGAATCGAGATTTAATCACCCCATCTTATAAGAGGACTTGATTTTATGTCTTTGCTTTCTCATGTTTGATGAAAAGATAATATTGCATATCAATTTCACACCTTGACAGATCTGGTCTTGGTTTCTATTTCTGTTCTTAGAGTGTTATTTCTTTTCTTTTTTTTTTTTTTTTTATCAGTACTGGGGATTGAACTCACAACCACCCACTTTCAAGGCAGGTGCTTATGCCGCTGAGCTAAATCCCCAGCCTATCTTAGAGTGTTATTAGTATTCCATTTTTCTGCAAATGTTAGACTGTACTTATACCATGTCTGTTTGGCCTCTAAAGTCCCAGTAACTTTACCAGTGTCTGTATTAGATGAACCAGATGTTGCCAATTCCACAGCACTGAATTACTTTGTCTTTGTATTCAGTTTCACTGGCCTAAAATAAAGTCCCTCACTGAAAACATTTTTGGTGTCTTTGCCAAAGTTCAGCATATGACAGAAATGCATATAGGCAGTGTGCAAGGCTGTGGGTGGACACAGTAAGACCTCTCAAAGAGGTTACCTGAGGGGTTGGGTTGCAGCTGTGGTGGTTGGAGTGCGAAGTAAAGGAATAAAATTAAACATTCACCTTATATTTTGATCATACTGCCTACTGTGATTCATGGACTGTGTGTGTGTGTGTGTGTGTGTGTGCACATGTGTGCACACTACAGATTGAACCCAGTTCTCATATTGCTAGTAAAGTGCACTACTAGTCAGCCCAGAGAAAAATTTTAAAGTGCCTACTCTGCACAAGACCAGGTGCTTTCTGTTGGAAATATAAATAGAGGGGAATGGCACAGTGCTGGCCTGGCAAGCATGAGGTCATGAGTTCTATCCCTGGTACAAATAAATAAATATAAATAAATAAATAGAGGAGAAAATAGAAGTCTGTATCCAAGCTGTAGGATACTAGACAGATGAGTGAGAATATGGTAATTGAAATCATCCCTAGAGTTGTTTTGGTGTTTTTGTTTGTTCTAAAGTGTGACTTAATCATGTCCTTTTGTTTCTTTCCTTTTTATAGCACCTGACAGATACATCTCATGGTGTAAGAAATAAATGCCTTCAATTACTTGGCAATCTTGGCTCTTTGGAGAAAAGTGTCACAAAAGATGCAGAAGGCCTAACTGCCAGAGATGTTCAGAAGATTATAGGGGATTATTTCAGTGACCAAGATCCGCGTGTCAGGACAGCAGCTATTAAAGCCATGGTAAGAGTGATTTTATGAAAACTAGTTGGGACAGTTTCTTCTCTTTGCTTTGCTTTGCTTCGCTCTGCTTCACTCTGCTCTTCCTTTCCCTCTGTCCCTCTCTCTCTCTCTTTCATCTTTTTTGAAGAAATGAGATCTTCCTATGTTGTCTAGACTGGCCCTGAGGATCTTGACTCTCAAGTGATCCTCCTGCCTCTGCTTTTTCAGTAGCTGGGAATATGGACATCTGCCACTACTAGTGTGGCATACTTTTTAAAAAAATTCATGGCTAGTGCTATCATGGAGACATTCTGAATCCCCCAGCATACACCTGATTCATACTTTTAGGAAGGTGTTGGTGGTAGCCTCATAGAACTAAAACATACATACTTTGCTTTCTCTGGTAGCTTTCTTCTGTATCACTGACAGATGATGACTGTATCTTTTTTGCCCCCCAGTACTAGAAATGGAAACCTGGGCCTTTAGATTGAGTTATATCCTCAGGCCTTTTTATCTTTACTTTGAGATAGGGTCTCACTAAATTGCTCAGCCTGGGTTTGAATTCGCTACCCTTCTCCCTCGGTCTCCCAGAGTGCTATAACTACAGGTGTGTACTACCACTCCTGGGTATATACCTTTTATAATATGATACCAAGTCAAATTCCTCCTCTATTTCTCTTCCCAACAATGAGAAATGTGACTTGTTACAGGTATTGGTTGTATCGTGCATGTTGCAGACATTAGTTGAAAATTACCTGAAGAGGGTGCTGTTTAGGCTTAAGTGGTAGTAACCATTTAACAATTTGTTTCTTGGCTATTTTTGTTTTTGTTTTTTGAAACTGGGTATGAGGCAGAGCCCAAAATTGTGATGCCCTACCTCAGCCTCTCAAGTCCTGGGAATATTGACATATACCACCTTTAGCCTTTTTTCTTTCTTTTTCCCAGTTCTGGAGATTGAATCCATGGCCTTGTCATGGTAGGCAAGTGTTTTATCACTGGGATACACTCCCAGCCCCCTCTCTTGGCTGTCTTGCCACTGTTTCATATTTTTCTTATACCTTTGGGATAGTCTGGGTTATATTTGATTAGATTTATTAATGCTTGGGTACTTACACTGAAAATCTTTGACCATGTTTTTTTCTTACAGCACTGATTATGGCTGAGGGGTTACCATATTATGATGTAATGTGGGAAAATATATGAGATCAAGGGGAAACTTTGGAAATACTGATTTTTTTCACAAATACTTAAAACTGTATATGTTCATTATGTAGTTGCAGCTCCATGAAAGAGGACTGAAATTGCACCAAACAGTTTATAATCAGGTACTTTAATTGATTATCATGGGGGGAGGTATCATAAAACTGGGAGGGGCACACTGGTTCTCTGAATTTGAAAACATAAAGATTTTAGCTAACAATAGTGACCATATATATTAGTGGGGATTAATGTGCATCATACCCAAAGCATACTTTTCAGGACAAAAATGTGAGATACGTTATTGAATAGCATTAATACATGTGAAGAAGATTTTTAGGAAGATTGTAGCAATACTGTGGGCTGCCATGGGCTAGAAGAAAAGCAGAGTGATTAGAAAAAAGAAAATGGTAGTCTTGCTGATCTCTCTTTGGTTGGGCCGTAAGTCAGCCTTGGGCACCATACTTGTTTTTGTCTCCCCCCACCAAATCCATTTTTATTTCAAGGATAGAAAAAAAGAAATAAAACTACAACAAAGTTTCAAAATACATTAATCAGTGCTAGGCAGCATACTTTGTAAACTAGTTTTTCTACAGGAACTGACCATGACCATGGGATTATATGAAAAAGTGTCACATGAATGTAGTAGTATTGTAAAGAATGGCATAAACTGTGGGAAAGCTGATAGGCAGCCTAGCCAAAAAGCCTTAGAAGGTAGTATTTTTAGGAATAATTAAATGAATCTAATGATATGTAGTAATTGAATGAATCTAGTGATAGATAATCCAAACCCATGCTCAGAGATCAGATTTTGTAGCGGATGTATAGTAATTTTATGTCTTAGGGGAAGATTATAGTTAACTAATCTTTGTGACTTGTAAACCAAATTTATACTTTCACAAGATGAAGTAGAGTGGTCCAGAATGCTTGTGTTTATGTGACGATCGCCTTTTCTCCCTATGGGAAAATGATGTGGGAAGCTAAGTACTAAATGCTACTTGGGGAGGGAAGATTGAGAATGTTATTAGAAAGCTATTCAGCTAATTTGGATGCTTGATAGCATAAGACTATGTTATGTATTGTAGGCAAGCAATATTAAGGGCCTCAAAATAGTGAAGTGAGAGTGATAAGGGAATCAAGATAGACTCTGGGGTAGAACTTGGTTTCATGAAGAGTTCAGTTTTGGTAATACTGAGTTTGAAAGGCTGAGAGGACATTCAGGAAGAGAGTTCCAGGCCTTTGATAGTCTTAAAGGTCTGGAGCACAGGAGAAATCTGAGCTGGAGGTAGATACTTAGTTAGAGTCATTATTACCTAGCGGGAGTGGGGATATTCAGGAAGAGTGAATAGATTGAAACAACACAGTGCTTTCAAGCCAAAATGAATAGAAATTTGTGCTTTGATTTTATAGATGGGAAAAAAACCCATGCTTGGTGATTCCATCTATGAGAGCAATACTGTGGTCTGGCAGTGGGCTTTGCCAGGCTTGATGCAATTCTGTGTATCTGTTAGCCTGTGGTTCTGCTTTCAGATATGGGATAGGAGGGTGACTAGTCAGAATACTCCCAGAGTAACTGACAGGGGCCAAGTTAAAACCACCAATGTCCACCCAGTCACTCAATATCTCTATCCAGTCACTCAATCTTCATTTGAAAGCAGTTTGAGCATCTCCTGGGAAGACACAGAACTGGTAAACTTTTTTTTGGTACTGGGACTCAAACTCAGGGCCTTGTGCTTGCCAGGCCAGTGCTGTGATGCTGAGCTAAATCCCCAGCCCAGAACTGATAAACTTTTGGAATTCTTTGCAGGCATGCAAGTTGCTCTCTGATGACTACGAGCAAGTGCGCAGTGCTGCGGTCCAGCTTATCTGGGTTGTCAGTCAGCTCTATCCTGAAAGGTCAGTGTGGGTGTAAACTCATTTTTGCTCATTGCCACGCCATTTTTCTCTCCTTCTACCATGCAGATAGCCACCTCCAGAGAAGAAGTGTTGGTTAGATTTCTGAAAAGCAGTGTGGCGTAGCAGGAAAACACAAGCTCTGGAAACTAAGATGTCTAGTCCTTTTCCATAAACTGTCTTCTAAGATCTGAAAACCAGAATGAGATAATAAGTCCATGTATAGGAATAGCTCCATTTATAGTTTTTTTTAAAGGACCTAAGTACATGTGTGCACACACAATATGCATAACCTAACTGGAATTGCCTCTTTTAAAACCATTTGTAAGTATCTTTTATATTGATGTATTCTGAGATCTATATTAACAATAGTTCAGTTACAAGAAAGAGTAGACTTAAGGTTATAAAATACTGTGATAACTAGATTTCACTTTGTTATTTTTTTTTACTTAATGTGTTCACACACAAGGCATATGGCATATCACTGAGTTACACTCCCAGCCCCAAATTCTTGATTTTTTTCATAAATATCTGCACCTTTGGGGAGGTAATATACTTTTATTTAAGACACTGAGAATTTGTAGTGCAACTGATAGGGTAGGCTTATACTCCCAGAGTGATTTATTTATGCCAGAACTTGTTGCATCATTTTAAGATTTGAGCAGTTACATTGTCATTCCCTGTGTATCAATTGTCATTGGTCATTTGCAGCCTTGGCTCATGTTTTGTCATGTGTGGTTTCTTTCCTTTTAATTTAGCATTGTTCCCATTCCTTCCTCTAATGAAGAAATTCGCTTAGTTGATGATGCATTTGGAAAAATCTGTCACATGGTCAGTGATGGTTCCTGGGTGGTTCGAGTTCAAGCTGCAAAGCTATTGGTAAGGTATACTTTCTCTCTGGTGAATGCGTTATCTGTTCAGGTTTTCATACGTTTTTGGAATCAGGTGTGAGTTGTGGTTAGAAATCCTAGAATTTAATACAGAAAGGAATATTTTACTTTTCAGTAGAGAGATAATCTTCTTAGAATTGGAAAGAACCTTGTTAGCATGAGATACCCAAGGCTTTGAAGAAAAGAAAAATGTTAAAAATCGCTGTTTCTATTTACAAAGGACCCATTTTAGCTTAAATTATTTGCAAGGATGACCTTTACCCACATTTTCCTCATTTACTCTTCATAGCAATCCTTGAATATAGATATTATTATCTCATTTTCCAGATGAGAAAACTGAGATTCTGAAAAGTAAATTATTCTGCTTATATAGATAGAAGGTTGTAAAATGAGATTCATATCCTAATCTGATTCTTGGCCTGATATCCTAATCTGATTCTTGGCCTGATACTTTCCTGTTGTTTTTGTTGTTGTTGTTTGTACTGGGAATTGGACTCATGACTTCATGCTAGCCTGATATTTTCTTTTTTTTTTTTTTTTTTGGTCTTTTTGTGACAGTGTCTCACTATGTAGTTCTGGCTGACCTTGAACTCACTTTGTATCCCAGGCTGGCCTTAAACTCAAAGCAAACCATGCTCAGCCTCTTTCCTGTTCTCTTGCCTTCAAGGATTTGTTGCACATTTAAAAAGTGATTGTTTGCCTAATAAGGAATGTCTAGATAATTTCAGTATTTTCGAGTATAGATTATATTCTTTGTAATAATATAGAGTTTAAACAAGCTAGTTATCATTGATTTTGTTTGGGATTTAAATTGTGTTTGTTTCTGAACGTTTTTAGTCCTTGGTGTTAAGTGTTGAACCTAGGGCTTTGTGTGTGCTAAGTCTTAAGTTCTACTAGTAAACTTTACCTCCAGCATGAAGGTTTTAAAATTTAGAACAATCTTTCATTTGACATTTACTGAGCATCTGCGATGAGCTTTGTGAGGGAAGGGAATGTGTTTTAGAGAAACAATTTAATCTTTATCTTCCCTTCAGTAGTAATTTAGAAAAGTAATCCTTACGGCAGGATTATTCACAGTTTTGTTTTATACTCCATTGGATTTAAATTTAAGTAATGAAGTATGCATAATGAATGATACATTGAAAGGATTACTACTTGGATGACTAATTTGAGTCTGGTGCTTCATGTTATAATTTAATGATTTTAAATTTGAAAAGCTCTGACTTATATAAGCAATTGTGCTTGTATTCAAAGTGATTAATAGGGCTAAGGATATAGTTTAGTTGTGCGGTGCTTGCATACACCAGGCTTTGGGTTCAATCCCCAGCACCAGTCAAAAAAAAAAGGTAATTAAAATCTAATCTTACTAGTAATATTAATAGACTTGTTAGTTTACTAAACTAGCTGTTAAAGTCAGCCTCACACATTTTTGTATATGGAGAGCACACATTTCTATATGCATATACACATATACTCATAGACATACTATTTCTAAGTAATTTTTAATCCTTTTAGACTCTTTGAGGTAGATATATTATTCATTTTATAAGTAAGAAAATGGATTTAGGAAAGTTATATAATTTGTGTAAGGCCACATAGGTAGTAAATGACATTAAACTTTAGACTTCATGATTTGAAGCCCACATAGAATCTCTTCCTAGTGAGGTCCATCCAGTTATATGCTGGAGCACCAGATGGGCAGTTAGGGACCTACTGGTTTACTAATTCCTCTGTGCAAGCTAAGAGTTTATCTGTCTACTCCAACTCTCCATTTGCTAAAACTGGTTAGGTGAACTATATATGTAGTTATTTGAATTATGTATATATGACCTTTGGATTACATGTTCAGTAAATCCCTGAATACTAAGCACAGTCTCTGGTCTCAAGGATTGATAGTCTGGTAGCCTGAGATAGGTAATCAGTGAATATAGTACCTGCTACTCCTAGAAAGAGTACTAACTATAACCACAGAAGTCCTGGGTGTGTGTGTGTGTTTTGAACTGAGTGTTGAAGGGTTACAATGAGTTAGGTATAACAGGGAAAGAAAAAATATGAGCAGAGATATAGAAACAGTATGGTACTATGTGTATTGATATCCTAAACTAAAGTATTATGCTGAACTATAGGCAGTGGGTGGCAGGGGGATGAATATTCCTCATGAGGGATGTGACAAGATAAAGCTCAAGAGGAGAGGAGAAGCCAAATTCTGTAGTAACTTCAGTGAAATGAGAAGGTGTTAGACGAGTCTATCAAGCTCATGCACACAAAAGAGAATAGTTGCCATTCTTATAGCAGGATAAAAAAATTCAGGTGTAGATTGTGTCAGAAAATTCAGAACCATGTGACAAAGATTGACTTTTGGCCATTTTGCCTTAGAGGGATAAAGAAGTTTGATTTCTAGTAGATCCATACAGCTTTCCAGAATGAAGTCAAGACTTTGAAATTCTGTCTAGGGTGCGGTCTTTAGTTCAGTGATTTTTCTCTTAAGGTGTTGAATTTCCCTCATTCACTAAGGGATTAATCTGTATTTGTAAATATCCAGAAGTTTTTGATCTTACAAGTTGTAACAGTACCCAAGGACTGAACCTTCCTAAGGCAAATGTGGCTGTCCTGTTCAGGGGCAGCTTTATACCTAAGTACTAATTCATTTTAGTTTTTTGGCTTCTTCTTTAATCATCTAGTTAGATAGAAGTTAGAAGCCTTAATACTAGAATAAAGAAAATGTGCATAGATTAATGTTATTTGTGTTAATGGAGCACGTTTTGTTCTCAAGGTATATTTGTTACTGGTTTCACAAGAGAATGTATGAAGCTCTCCAGTGAAATGATTTTCTTACTGTTTTAAATTTAGGTTAATAAGTAATGGTAGTTACAGAATTGGAGAGGCACCATCTTTCCTTCAATAGATTTATCTTGATTAAAATAGAAATGTAGGTGCTTTACTGATTGCTACATTTTATGATGAACTCTGAATCTTTCTTGATATATTGTGTCTATTTTCATTAATGACGCTATTATCTACTAAGTCATGGATTAGAGAAATTTAGATTTTTTTTTTTTTTTGTTTTGCTTTTTAGGAAATAAGGTCTCTCAAGATGGCCTTGAACTTACTTTGTAGCCCAGGCTGGCGTGGATCTTGCAGAAAATCCTCTTACCTAAGCCTCCTGAGTATTGGGGTTATAGGCTTATATAACCACACCTGCCTTTTAAAAATTTTTTTTATTTATTTGTCTTTTTTGAGGTAGGGTCTTGCTATGCCGTTCAGGCTGACTTTGATTTCACATTGTAATCCAGGCTGGTCTTGAACTCACAGTGACCCTCCTGCCTCACCTTCCTGACTGCTGGGACTACAGGTGTGTGCTACCACGCCCCATATATATGTATATATATATTTTTTACAATAGGGTCTCATATGTAGTTGAGTATGGCCTTGTTCTTACTACGTAAGCCCAGACTGTCCTTGAATTTGCAGTGATCCTCTTGCCTCAGCCTCCTGAGTGCTGGGATTATAGATATGTACTACCACACCTGGTAGAAATTGTCTTTCTGTCTGTTGTTCATTGACTCATTGCATCATGTTAGTTCTGCCTTCCTCGACATCTAATTCTGTCTTTTCTGCATTTCTGCTGGATTCATACTAATTTAGAAAATCTTACATTTTCCAAGTGACTTAATTTGTTATAGGACTCTTGGCCTTTGTGGATTTAAAATGGAAAGTTAGGGGCTGGGGATTTAGGTCACCCAGCTATATCCCCAGCCCAAGTTTATCTTTCTTTATGGCAGAGTAATACTCTATTATGTGTGAATACCACATGTTAAAAAAAATGTATTTAAAGAAAAAACAAAACAGAAAAAGGGTAGAAATAATACATAATTTCAAAAAAATAAACAGTAAGAAATCACTAGTTGATAAATTACATATTGTCCTCTTAGCAATAGTTGTTCAAGTTACAAAAGGAAAGCATAAAAGTGGACATTCAAACAGACTGCAAACAGTTCTATTCAACTATCCAACAAAAACACATTTTCTTTATCCATTTATCTTTTGATAGACATATAAGCTGCTTCCAAGACTTAGCAATTATGAATTGTGCTGTTATAAACATGAGTATGCTTGCATCATGATAGTATGTCCTTACCTTTTTCGAGAAGATAGAAGGGGAAAGCTGGGTCAAATGGAATTTTTAGTTTCAGTGTTTTGAGGAATCTCCATACTGATTTCCACAGTGGTTGTATTAGTTTAAACTTCTACCAAAAATGTAATATAGAAGGGTTTCTTTTTCCCTGCAGCCTCTTCAGCATTTATTATTTGATTTCTTGATGATGACCATTTTTTTCTGGGGTGAGATGAACCTTAGCATTGTTTTAATTCGTGTTTCTCTAATGGCCAGTGATGCTGAGCATTTCTTCATGTATTTATTGGCCATTTGTACTTCTGGGAAATATCTGTTTGTTTTGCTTGCACACTTTTTGATTGGATTTTTTAGGGGATTTTTTTTCTTTACATATTCTAGATGAGAATCTTTTGTCTGAAGAATTGATTTCAAAAATATTTTCCCCATCTTGTAGGTTTTCCTTCTGTTTTTTTTTTTCCCTGTACAGACGCTTTTTAATTTGATACAATTCCATTTGTTGATTGATGGAATTATTTGCTGTGCAACTGGGTTTCTGTTCAGAAAGTCAGGCCTGTGACCTCAAGAGTTTTACCCATTTTGTCTTCCAGTAGGTTAAAATGTTTCTGGTTTGAATTGATGCCTTTTTGTTTTGTATTTTTTTCTCTTTGTAGTTCTAGTCATATAATTAAATGATTGCTAAATAAAATAGTACTAATAATAGTATTTACTTCATTGGGCTATAATGAAAATTGAGTTTATATGTATGTATTTATGGCTTTTCAAGCAGTGCTTGGCTCATAGTAAGCTATCTTTAGGTGTTAGCAGCAATAATTGATGCTGTTGGTATTTCTTTAAAAAATTTTATTCCTGATGGTTTGGAACCCATAGACATCTTTTCTGTCTTTGTAGGTTTAAGTTGGTTATAAACTTTGAATATTAAGATAATGTTCAAAACATTGAAGTTGTTTAATATGCTCTGGATTCTTTCTTTTTATAGGGGTCTATGGAGCAAGTCAGTTCTCATTTCTTGGAGCAGACCCTTGACAAGAAATTGATGTCAGATCTGAGGGTAATTTGAATTTTTTGTTGGTTTAAACTGGATTATTGTAACCAGGATCAGGGTAGCAGTGTACTGAGTTATGTTGATATAATCTAGCTGCTTGTGCATTTGTTACGTGAATATGAGGTTACTAAATTTACACTAATTTAAAATTTTAGCAGCTTGAACCAGATTACAAGCCATTTTATTGAGTTTTTTTTTTGTTTTTATTTTTGTTTGAGACAGTCTCACTATGTAGGGCTGGCCTTGAACTTGCTCATGTAGCCCACGCTGGCCTTGAACTCACAGTGATCCTCCTGCCCTAGCCTCATAAATGCTGGGATTACAGGTGCTTGCCACCATGCCTGGTGACTGAGTTTTATTTATTTACTTATTTATTTACTTCCTTAGTCTTTTTTTTTTATTTGGTACTGGGGATTGAACTCATGAACTCAGGCTTGCCAGGCAAGGTGCTTATGCTGCTGAGCTAAATCCCCAACTTTCTTAGTGTTGAGACAGGCTTTCGGTTTCACTGTGCAGTTTAGGCTTGCCTTGAACTTCCTTTGGAGTCCAGTCTAGTCTTCAACTTGTAGCAGTCCTTCTTCCTCAACCTCCTAAGTGCCAGGATTCCAGTGTGCACTGCCATGCCTGGCTGAGTTTTATATTGTAATTTAATCCTTTGCAGAGGTAATGTTTTACAAAGAAAAGACAAGATTAATTTTCTAGAAACTACAAAGATCCGGTCTCATTTTGTGAGATGATTTTCTTTGTTTGGACTCCTTTTCAGCAGCAGTTTCCATTAAAGAATGAATGTAAATCCTCTCCCTGAACAGTAACAAATGCCCCTGTAGGCTTTGATTTGATGGTTTTCTAACGTGGTTGGCAGAACCAAACATGACTGAGAAAATTATAAGTACATTCATTGTTAGTGCCTTAATTTTATAAATTATAAAAGTAATAATACAGAGTTATAGAATTTTTTCATAGAGGAAAGGGGGAAACAATTTCATATTCCCACTACTCTAATATGACTTTGGTCATTCTGGTAAATTTCTTTCAGTTCTTTTTCTTTCTTTTCTTTATTTTACTTTAAAGAGAATAAAACCAAACAAAATGAAACAAAATAAAGCAAATCAAAACAAAACAGTGAAAGTGATACAGGACTTCAAAATAGGATAATAGGAAATCAACCATTGCTACCATAATGCTTTTTTTTAATCTTCAAAATTGCTGCCCATACCAATAGACATAATAATATAAAAAAAGAACAGAATAAAACCAATCAAAACATTGACTAAAACAAAACAGTAAAACAAAGCAAAACAAAACAGTGAGAATATTATTGGATTTCAAAAACAAGACAGAAGAAAGTTCCCTATAGTTTTATATTGCCTATTATTCTCCTCTCAATAGATGCTCAGACTACTGGCTTTAGGCCTGCAAAGTCAGTCAAACAATACAGGCATTAAATTGTTTTTGTACCTCAGTGGTCTGTGTTCCTGAGTTAAGGGTTGCTTACTAGGCAGGGAGGTGGGTGGGAGAGGTGGGCTCAGCTCTTCTTGTCTCCCAACCCTCACACTGTCTGGCTCATGGGAAGAGCACTCAGTCCTTTTTCTTTTTGTGTGTGTATGTGTTAATCATTGAATCATTATATGCAGGTGATTTTATGTATAATCTACTTTTTACAACTACCACTGTGTTATGCACTTTTTTCTATAATGACAGCTTCATACTTAACATTTTTACAAAGGGTTGCATAACATTTTAAATAGTTACGCCATTTTTTTAGTTCTTCACTGTATTTATATTCTGATTTTTCTGCCCTTGTAAATCACAGAGTATCATCTCCATGCATATTAGCATGATTTTTTAAATTATGAGTTATCCCATAAGATGAATTTTCTTTTCCTTTCTTTCTTGTTTTTGGTAAGGGGAATTGAACTCAGGACTTCATATTTGCCAAGTAGGCACTTACAATGCTGAGCTAAATCCCCGGCTTCCCATAAGAAAATTTTCAAAATGGTCAATAGTTGACATCTTTGCTTTATGAAACATTGTCATATGGTGATCCCAAAAGGCATTGCTGAGATATGAGAGCATTATTTAAGTGATTTGTTTTCCCTTAAAAGGTTTGGTGGAAGTTTAAATATGGAAATGCTTATGGGGGATGGGGGAGGGATGGGTAGCACATGGGTTATCAAGCTGTATTGCAAGGTACACACTTTATTGTCAGATGTAACATGCATACTTTTAGTGTGAGGCACCTGTCTCATCAAAGTCTCTGAGGTGATCAGCCATTATGGGCTTACACTGAGCAGATTCATAAGAGGTGGATTAATGAAGCAGAGTGCCAGTTTGTTCATTCAAGACAAGAACCATTATTGTTAAGTGATTGATAGGAGATGAGCACTGTGTTGTAAAGCACAATTTTGCCATAGAGAGACTTTAGAATTCTAATGAGATGGAAAGACTTGTCAGTATACCTGAGGTAGTATTTGGAAGGGCATCGCTACTGTTTGCCTTCTTTGTTCGTCCTTTCCTGTATTGTTGTTGAGGCAAACATGACCACCTGTCTGATCACCATATCCATAGCTATCTTTGTCTCCTTTATTAGGCTATTGAAAAATATTACAAACTTATGAACCATTTATCTCATTTTAAATTGAATTGGCGCCAGCTGTGCTGACACACACATTACTTGGTAGGCTGGGATTGCCATGAGTTTGAGGTGAATCTAGGCTATATAGAGACTTCAGGGCCATCCTGAGCTGCAAAGTGAGTCACTATCAGGAAAAAAAATGGAATTATTATTTCTCTGCTTTGAACTATAAAGTAATTTTTTGTTTGTTTGTTTCTTTGAGACAGGGTTTTGCTATGCAGTTCAGGCTGGTCTTGAACTCACTTTGTAGCGGAGGCTGGCCTCAAACTTGCAGTGGTCCTCCTGCTTCAGCCTCCTGAATGCTGGGATTGCAGGCATGCCCCAACATGCCCTCACCAGAAATTAAGTAATGTTTTAAAAGTGTAACTTCTAGAGGACAGTTTTATTTCCTATGTTCTCTCATATCCAAGGTACACCGTAGTGTTCCCTCAAGAGCCTCTTGCAGGTGGTAATTGTTGTTGTCTTTTACAGAGGAAAAGAACTGCACATGAGCGTGCCAAGGAACTTTACAGTTCAGGGGAGTTCTCCAGTGGCAGGAAGTGGGGAGACGATGCCCCCAAGGAAGAAATAGATACAGGAGCTGTGAACCTAATTGAGTCAGGAGCTTGTGGAGCTTTTGTTCATGGGTTGGAAGATGAGATGTATGGTAAGTATGACTGATGGTAACAGCAGCACCCATTAACTTGGTGATGACTCTGTTGAGCATTGGGTAGAGGAGCAAACGTGTCATCTCACTTAGTGCCCATGGGCATTCTGTGAAATACCTGTTATGAGTTTTATTTTACAAACAGAAGAGGCCATATACCAATAGTATGGTATGCAGTGGTGAATAACATGGGGTTTGGGTTTAGTCAATGTAGATTTAAAGTCTAATATTTCCGTAAAATGGAGATAATAAGTGTCTTTCTGAACTATGAGAATTTATGAGGTTCTACATACATTAGGCATTTGGCATAATGAATGACCTGTTTGTAGTAAGCACTTTAATAGCCAAAAATTAATAAAAATAATAACTTGCTTAGTTACTGAGCCAATAAGAGACAGAAGGAAAATTTAAACTCAAGTGTAACGGATCAGACAGCCATCATATCACTGAAAGATTTTCTTTCACTTTCATTGTTGAACGATAACTTTGTGAAAGTAAAATTTTACATTGGTAAGGTTTTTCTCCTCTTTCATGTGTCTGTCTATCCATCCTTCCTGCCTGCCTTCCTTCTCTGATTGATAGATTTTTTTTTTTATTTTTTAGACAGTGTCTCACTTTGTAGTACAGGCTAACCTTGAACTTGGTGGCAATATTTCTGCCTCCCCTTCCTGAGTGGTGAGATTAAGGGCATATGCCACCATGCCCAGGGTCCTGTAGTTTTTTAAAAATGTTGCTCCGGAGGTCCGGGGATTTAGCTGAGCTGCATAAGCACCTGCCTGGTAAGCGTGAGGTTGTGAGTTCAATTCCTGGTTACTCCCCGCCCCCCCAATGTTGCTCCATAGTTTTCTTTTTCTTTTTCTTTCTTTCTTTTTTTTTTTTTGGTCTTTTTTGTGATGGAGTATCGTTGTGCAGTTCAGGTTAGCCTTGAGTTCACTTTGAAGCAACATTCCTCCCACCTCAGCCTCCCAAGTGCTGGGATTACAGGCGTGAGCCACCATGCCTGGCTCTCCATAGTTTTCTTTGAGAAGTCTGCTGTCATGTTATCTTTGTTTCTCATTGTATATAATGTATCTTTTTTTCTCAAGTTGCTGTTAGAATTTTCTCCTAATAACTGGTTTTAAGTAACTTTGATTAGGATATGCTTTGGTGTATGGAGTATAATAGAATTGATTATTTAAATTTAAAAAATGTTTTACAATTAAGGATATATTGTCATTAATCCCTTCAAAATAATTCCCCTCACTTTTAAACAAACTTATTCCATCATTGTGTCACTTCCTAAAGTAATTCTAGAAGTCCTCTATCATGATGGATGTACAATGTTTACCTTTTGTGGTCTTTTGACTTTTTGGAAGAACCACAAGTTGTACAGTGTCACATATGAAGAAGAAGGTGAATGGGGACACTCCATCATGTTTTTGCAAGCCTTTCCTTCCTTTGGATATCACTCAGCAGCAGCATTCACTATATGTTTTTTTTAAATCTCCCACTTTATTTATTTATTTATTGGTATCAGGAATCGAACTCACAATCTCATGCTTGCCATTGTAGGCGCTTACACTGCTAAGCTAAACTGGCATTCACTATATTTTTATCACACCTTGTAAACACACTTTTTATTTTAACGCTCACTGTATATTTTGATCCCTCCAATAGTTTTCATTATGTTTGTTGTACTTCGAGTTTGTTGCACTTTGAGTTTCTTCAACCAGTTTATATTAGTTTATCATATTTGGAAAAATGTTTTTGGTTCCATAGCCTAAGTAGTTTTTGATCCCATAGCTTTAGGGATTGCAGTTACTGTCATATCAGTGTCATGAAGCATAACTTTTCTCATGTTCTGTGCTCTACCTCCCTTCCCTGTTTCATTTCAGGTAGTATCTATTGCTTTATCTTTGAGTTCACTAATTTTTTGTATACAGGGTGGTTAACACTAGGGTTTAATATCGGATCTTTGCACTGACTGAACTACACCCCTTGCTCTTTAGGTTTTATTTTGGGACGGTGTCTTGCTAAGTTTTTCAGTTGGAATTTGAGCATGAGATCCTCCTGCCTCAGCTTCCCTCAGTGCTTGGGTTATAGTCGTGTGCCATCGAACCTGGCAAAGTTCTCACTAATCTTTGCTTATGCAGTATCTAATCTGATGTTAATTTCTTCCTATGTATTTTTCAGCTTAGATACAGTTTTCATATTTAGAAATTCAGTTAGAATATGGGAATTCATTCTATATGGGGTGGCATACTGCAGTCCCAGCACTCTAGACGATTTCAAGTTTGAGGCCAGTATATGGATTGCATATAAGACCAAGTCTTAAAAAAACTGGGTACAACAAGGACTTCTGGGAGAACATGGCGGACAGATAGCAGCAGCTATGGAGGCTCTCTGAGATTTCCAGCTTGGAATCCACGAATGGGGTGGTGCGAGGAGTCCTAAGCAAGGGGAGATATACCCTGCCGACCCAGGAACGATCTAAGCTAAGAAAAACCAACTGGAAATGCAATCCTGGTGCTATAACAGGAACAGATAAAATCTCAGCACAGAAGCTGGATCCCGCGCCTCTGGAGGCCGTGATTTGAATTTCCTGCTGCCGCTGCTGCATTTGCTTCGGCACAGCAGGGAGAGAGAAGCACAAAAGCCCTGAGAGTGGGAATCAGCGGATGGAGTTGAGAGTGGGACTGGCGGGGGGGGGGGGGCCCTGCATTGACCTGCGGTGAGTGGCGGGAGCAGGGACTCTTCCATGGACTAGGAGGCTCCAACGGGACATTCTGGGACCAGGCAGACTAGCCAGAACAGGATGCTGCAGTGACTTTAGTCGCATATTCCCCTCTCAAGCGGGATTGGTGGGGACAGCCTGGCCTGGTGACACCGCAGACTAAGACCCAGTAGGCTTGCCCAAACCATGTCCCAGTGCCTGGCGGTGTACCCTAGCAGTGAAGCCTTTGGTAGGTTGACTGACCTGGAGGGGCGGGCCCAGCAGGGGCTGCCCAGGTCTGTGTCTCCCTAGTACACTGCAGTGGGTGGGAACACCTAGCCAGCAGATTCAAACAAACTGTAACCAACAAAGAAAAAAAAAAAAAAAAATTGGGTATCCTATTTACACTTGTATAGAAGAAACAAAAATATGGGAAGAGGGAGCAACAAGAAAGGGTCCTTGGCCCCCAATCCTGAGAACACTGATCCAGGAAAGGTAAATACAAAGGAGAATGAGGACACAAAACATGCAATATCAGGCATGGCACTGATAGAAATAAAGTGATATCCCTGGAGCCTCATAGATGACTTCAGAAGTAAAGTATTTAATGAAATAAAGCAAGATATAAGTAGAATAGTTAGAGAAATGCTAAGCATTGCCCAAGAAAAAACAGATGGTGGAATGGAAGAACAGAAAAGGGAGAATTGTTTGATGGAGAAAATAGAGGTTCAAAGAGATTACCAGGAAACTAAAAACTATTGAAAGCTGGCATAACAGCTTGAAAGAAATTAAGGATAGATTATCTGAACTGGGGGACAGATTTGTAAGATGGGAGCATAAAATGAAAAACTTCTTAAAAATAACAAAGAAACAGCAATAATATAAAGGCTAGAAGGTGATAAGAGGATCTATAACTTAAGAATTAAGAACATAAAAGAAGAGGTAGGGATACAAACAAATGAACTACAAAAGCTATTCACAGAAATAATCCAGGAGAATTTCCCTAATTTAGCAAATGGTAAAGATACTCAGATGTATGAGGCATACAGGACCCAAGCTACCTACAGTCCAAACAGAGCTACACTCAGGCATATAATAATCAAAATTGCAGAAATCCAATATAAGAACAGAGTATTAAAAGCTGTCAGAGACAAGAAACAGATCACTTACAAGGGAACACCCATCAGAATTACAGCAGACTTCTCGGCACAAACCATCAAATCATGAAGAGCGTGGGGGAAATCAAGCTTTGAAAGATAATAACCTCCAGCCAAGATTGATATATCCTACACAACTGTCCCTAGAAATTGATGGGAAAACAAGGTGCTTCCAAGATAAGGAGGAACTAGGGGAATTTGCAACCACCAATTCATCTACAGAGAATACTGCAGGATATTCTAAAAAAGGAAAATAGCAAGATTACAGAAATAGTGGCAGAGAGGCCGCAATGAATGAAGCAGAAAGTGAAATGAAGAAGACAAACTGACAACGAATGACAGACAAAGAGCTCACCAGAAATGAGGCAGAGAAGGTTAGATGGTAGGAACAGCTATTTTGGAGAAAACAAGACATCGTAATAGCTAGTGCTGATATAATATCATCTTGTTTTGAAGCCCCATCAAGCTTTTGTTCTTCTGTCTCCATAGGTCTTAACATGTGTATCTTACTGGATTTTATTATATGTGATAATATAAACAAAAACTTCTATAGGCAAGGAGATTATACAGAAGCCATTGTTCATTTTCTGTTAGTTGATTCTAAATACCCTGTAATACTGTCATTCCCTTGAACGGTTTTACATTGCTTTGATATGTTTGGTGCTACAATATACGAAGTTATACTCAAAGATTTCAAGGAAAGAGATACTATGGTAACTACTTTCATGTCAGGATTATTATGCCCCCTTTTATCTCAATCTCCATTTTATTATTTACTTTTATATTTTTATCCTTTTAATTAAGGGAAAAATAAATTTAAAATAGCAGGATATATTATAGTAACCTACTTTGATTTCCTATTAACTTGATTTGAAACCCTGCATTGCTCTCACCATCTTGTTTTGACTCATTTTCCTCTATTTTGTTTTGCTGGATAGTACCAAGTTCGAAAGTGTAGGCAACAACTGTGAAGATAATAAGTACCATTATGATGCCCATTCTGGTTGACTATTATCTTGTTTTGAAGACTTATAATGTCTCCAATGTTTTAGTTTTATTGGTTTTGTTCTTTATTGTTCAATTTTATTATAACTGATGATATAGGCAATTCTTTTTAAGATAGCAAGAGCCACCATGGTAACCATTGTTGATCACCTTGTATTATGTTTTTACATTACATATTAAGTCCATCCTTTTGATGTGACTGACTCTATTCTGTTATGTCACATTTGGTTTTATTCTCTTCAAAAAAAGGTAATAAGACCTGTGGGAATAATAAAACCCAAAATGTATAATTGTCATTGTACAAAAGAGAGGAAAAGAAAGTGCTCTAAATGGTATAACTGCATGTATATTTAAGTGTATAAGATAGATAACCATATTACTGAGTTTTGTTGGATCATTGAACAGAACTGTTTGCAGTCTCACTATTTGAATGTCAACTTTATATGCTTTAATTTTGTAACTTGAACAAATATTTCTAAGATGATAGTATGTAATCTATTAACTAGTGACTTTCTACTGTTTATTTTTTTTCTGAAATTCTGTATAACTTGTACCCTTTTTGTGCTTTTTTTTTTTTCTTTTTCTCCTTAAATAAATTTAAAAAAGAAAAGGAAAAAAAAAAAAAAGTACAACAAACAGGGTGGACATGGTGGTGCATGCCTGTAATCCCAGTCCTCCGGAGACTTAAGCCAGGAGGATCACCAGCCTGAATCACATAATGTGACCTTGTTTCAAAAAACAAAACAACACACACACACACACACACACACACACACACACACACACACACAGACAAAATAAGAATGTGGATATTCTTAGTATCTCCCATGTCCACTTAAAATAGCCTTTTGGCTTGGCCTAACATATTTTTAGGTCCCCGGAGCCTATAATTTGTGTGATACCTGGATTGATTTTGATTGTCTTTAGTCCTTCGTGTGAAGTACATTATCCTGCTTCTTTTTATTTGAGATAGTGTTTTTATTGGATGCCAGACTTTGTGAATTTTACTGTATTTGGTACTGAATATTGACTTATTCCTATGTATACTCTTGTGCTTTGCTCTGAAAAGCTGAGGTCTTAATTTTAAGGTTCGTTACGCAGGACCAGAGGAGCATTTAGTCTGTGAGAATTTAGGCTTATTTTTCTGCACTACGGAAGTGAAACTTCTAACTAAACTGTTATGAGACCTGAGTGAGTGCAAGGGATTGTTTTCCCCCTTGGGTGATTCTTTTCCAGGTCTCAGTTTCCCCTCAAATCAGAACTCAGCTGAAGACTTGAGGGACCCATTTGCAGCTCTCCCACCCCCTGTGCAGTTCAGTTTTCTCCTTTTTCATGCTTTCCCACATGAATTCTAGCCAGATCGCTTGCCTTCCCTCCCAGTTCCTACTTCTGCCTTCTCAATTCAGAGAGATCTGCAATCTGGACGCTTTAAACAACTGTTATCATCATAGATTTCAATCCATTTCCTTCATGTCTTCCTGTCTGTTTGCTTCCTTCTTTGGCTGATGTTGAAGGTCTGGAATACAGTTGCTTCATGTGCTGCCTCACAATATTTTGGTCAGCAGTGGACTGTGTTGCTGTTATATTCCATAAGACTATAGTGGGACTGAAAAATTCCTGTGTACCTACTAAAACATGTTTAAAACAGTGTGCCATGTTTTGCAGTTGATCTCAGCCTAAAGGCTAGAAGCAATAGTATGCTGTGTTTTGCCAGTAGTAGCCTCATAGATCTCATATTCACTATGTTTCTTGATTGCATAAAGAGGCCATATCAAGTAAATGACTTATACTGTCTATACTGTCTAGTTCTGTGTAAGAACACCCTGTGATGTTTGACAATGACAAAATTGCCTAATGCTGCGTTTTTCAGAATGTATTGATGTATGGCTGTATTTTGCCTCTACTTCACATTCTTCTTTTTTTTCTTTTCTTTCTTGAAACAGAGTCTCACTATGCAGTTCAGACTGCCCTTGAACTGATTTTGTAACCCAAGCTGGCCTCAAACTTGCAGCAATCCTGCCCAGCCAGAGTGCTGGGATTACAGGTGGATACCACCACCACCACACCCAGCCTCTCATTACTCCTTTTTGGCCAGTAGTAAAATTTCAGTAAAACCCTTGTAATTTCTGTTACATGATGCTGTCTATATTATGTAGATCATAGAATGTTACTGCTTTATGATGGTTGACTACATCTTCATTTTCAGTGAAAATAACAGGCTTAGAGAAGAAATGTTGATTGTCAAATTTTAGAATGAACTTGTGTAAAAGATAGGACTAGAATGAAGGTGTTGACAGTGAGCGTAGAAAGTTACCAGAATAGAACTCAAAAAGGCAAGAATGTCATTTTTGATAGGTAGTTTTTTTGCTAGACATAGTGGTATATACCTGTAATCCCAGGACTCTGGTATGCTGAGGCAGGAGAATCCTAAATTTGAGTCCAGTTTAGGCAGCTTAGTGACTTAGTGAAACTCTGTTTCAAAAACATATTTTGGGGGGCCTGGGGTTTTAGCTCAGCGGCATAAGCGCCTGCCTTGCAACCAGGCAGTCCTGAGTTTGATCCCGAGTACCGATAAAACGGAAAAAGACAAAAAAACAAACAAACATTTTTTTATAAAAAAAAATTAGGATGTAGCTCAGTAAGAAAACCCTAGGTTCAATCCCCAGTATCACACACAGATGTGTGAAGAGTTTGCTTTGTTTTTTTGTCAGTAGATTCCAGAATTAGATTACACTCAGTTTGCTATTAAGATGTTGTGTGTATAGTTATCTCTTGATATTTGAGAAGGATTGGTTGTAGGACCCCCCCCCCCCAAGAATACCAAGTTCTGTGAATGCTGAAGTCCTTGTATAAAATAGCATAGCATTTACTTGGAACCTATGCAGATCGTTCTGTATACTTTAAATCATCTCCAGATTACTTACAATACATAATACAGTATAAGTGATGTATAAATTGATGTTATACTACATATATTATTTAGGCAGTGTGATGAGAAAAAAAACTACATGCTTAGTACAGATGAAAGTTTTTCCAAATATTTTCTATCAATGGTATTGAGAGACAGTCTTGTTTTTGTTCATCTTTGTATCTTCATACTAAGTGCCAAATTGGTAGGTAGCTAAATCAGGATTATTTTTTCTTTTTCCCATCAGTATAGCAGATTTCTTTTCTCTGCCCTGGATTCTGAGGAAGTCTATACCATACATAGTATTTCTCCTTCCTAATTGTCCAGTAGAAAGTAACCTATAATCAGGCTATACAAGTAGAATAAAATTCCAGAGTTTTTTGTTTCTGTTTACAATTGCATCAACTCAGGTCACATAAATTATTTTATGTTGGACAGAATTTCCTCTGATTCCCTTGATAAACTTGTAAAGATGAGTCAGTGTGGTGTAATGGGTAAAATCCTGGGAAGAGCCAGCAGTTAATATGCTTGGGTTTATTCCTGGCTTGCTTTATAATTATTAGCAATTTCATGTTGAAATCATATTATGAAGAAAATCTCTTCTTATGAAAAGGAAAACTTCTTAATTACCAATAAAAATCTGAATCATCTCCCCATAGTGTAGTAACTGCTGTAACTCATCCATGAAAACTGTCTTATACAGAGAACAAGTTATATTTGTGAGTTTTAACTATTGTTCTTTTTAAGGTGTATATTTTGTTACAGAACCTTTTGGAAACCACAACAAATGTGTTGTTGGAACAAAACCATGACATATGGAAGTTTTGTGAGCATTGTTTGTATCTTACGTCTTATGTCTGTGTCTACTCACTTAGTACCAGGCTGGCATAATGTGTGTCTGAGGCATTTACTACTGAATGAATGAAGAGCTTCCTTGTTTAGTGGCTTTACTTCATGCTGCTAGGGGAATTACTCTCCATTTTGCTCTAACACTTTTGTCTTTCTGAATCATGTACCTTGACTTAGAAGCATTAGCCTACAATCACTAAGTGCTAGACTGCTTTTATTCACTTCCAGGCAAAGTTAATGCATTTTGCTAAAATGAGGTTAATGATGTTTAGTCTATTATAATCTTAGTAATAATGATATGCTTTCTTGCATTTGGAATTCTAGGATAAGATAACATAGTTTTCAAGAAAGTGAATAAATGTAGGCAGATATGTGACTTGATCACATGAGTCAGATAACACTAAAATCCATTTTTGTAGGTCAGTATGAAAGTAGTATGGGCAAGACCTTCCACGGAAAATTCACAGAGGCAGGAGGAGAGAATGAGAGGCAGTGTGACTGAGCAAGGATCCATCCTGGATTTTCCCCATGGTTCTTAACTCTGTGTGCAGTTCTGCTTGTCCTCTTTTCTTCAGAGGTTCGCATTGCTGCTGTGGAGGCCCTCTGCATGCTGGCCCAGTCTTCACCCTCCTTTGCTGAAAAGTGCCTTGATTTCCTGGTTGATATGTTCAATGATGAAATTGAGGAAGTACGCCTGCAGTCCATACATACCATGAGAAAGATCTCTAACAATATTACCCTCCGAGAAGATCAGCTGGACACTGTCCTGGCCGTGTTAGAGGTGAGTGTTTGCTAGTAACTTCCTCCTCATCTTTTTTTGAGTCAGATAGTGTGCTAGGCATTGGCAAGCATGTCAGTAATTCTGGCAGCACAATTCTGTCTTCACAGTATGTTCCTTCCCCAAGATGGAGGAAATGGACCTTAAGTAGGAAATTTGAATAAATTTGGTATTGCTTTGGTCAGGAAAGGACAGGCTGCTCTAGAATAAAATACTGTTGTTTTTATCTGCTGAGATGAAGCCAAAGAGAAAGAGAAGAAAAAGGTGCTGTAATGAACATTTGCAGGGATAAAGAATAGAACAGTGAGGTCTTTCTCTTAGGGAGTGGATGGTACTTCAGGAAGGGAACTAAAGAGGAGGAGCAGTGTCTAAGTCTCAGGGGTACAGGATAATATGATGTGTTCCTGGAACAGAGGTGAATTCATTAGTGCAGCAGCATACAATTAAAGAGATGGCAGAGGGGGCAAGAAGTACTTACACATAAGGCAGAGGCCAAATAGTGATAAGTTCTTTTCAGCCTTTGATTTGATTTCATTCTTGTAGTGAATCACAGGTTATTGCAGCAGAAAGGAGTATTAAAGATCAATCAATTTGTTCATCCCTGTAGATTTATAGAGAAAAAAGGTAATATATCAGAGGTCATATCATCAATGTGTTGCTATGCCAGAATATGAACACAGATTTACTTGTGAAGCTGTGCAATTGTATGTGGTTCATAGGTTTTTTTAAATAAAGTGTCTGAATCGTACTTGAGACTACTGAAATTAGTTTCTAAATATTACTAAATGGAATTTGGGTTTATTATCCCTTCATATGTCAGAGATAGCAATTTGATGTTTAGTTATTAGCATACTTGTTTCAGATTTTTGCCATAGACTTCAGAAAGCAGATTGAGTGCTGTTTTTGGTGCTAGGAATCAAATCGCAGAGCTTTGTGTCTTGTAGGCAAGCACTGGACACTGTGCTGCATCCCCAGCCTCAGTACCTCATTGCTTTGAGCTGATCCTTCTAGGTACAATTTAGAATTTACTTTTTGGTCTTTTTGTTTCTTTTTTTCTTTTCTTTTCTTTCTTTTTTTTGCAATGATGAGATACTATTCTGAGAGAAATTGGTAAATCCACTATCTTATTTTACAAGCACTAGAAATACGGCAGTGTCAAAAACAGACATGATCTGTGCTCTCACTTACATTCTTAAAATGATTTCAGTTAATGAATGTTAGACAGAAGATAAATGGCCTAAGAGTAGGGAACTCACTGTAAATTAAGTAGTTGATAAAGCCTCTATGAGATGGTGTTTGAGTTTATTCAAATGACACAGTAGCAACCATGTGAAGACTGGGGGATGTAATCGTAGGTCAGAGAACAGCCAGTGGAAAGGCTCTGTGCACAGTGCTGTCCGGTGTAGCTGCAGAGCAGAAAGTATCTAGAAGGGGTGGAACACAGTGAGCAGGGGGAAAGGTGATACGAAGCTGTGTCCTGTGTTTGGATTTATCTAAGCATTATAGAAAGCCATTGGAGGATTTTATGAAGAGAAATGACATGTTGATTCTCCTCTCCCCTCCTCCTTTTTCTCTTCTCTGCTTTTTCTTTTCCCTTTGTTTGTTTGTTTTTTGAGACAAGGTCTTGCCATGTAACCAGGGTGACCTGAAACTCATGATCTCCCTGCCTCAAGCTCACAGTTCTTTTCTTGAAGTATTCTTGAAATTCATATCAGATGAACTCTTCCTCATTCATTTAATGTGTATTTATTGAGAACAATATGTCTTTTTATTTTTCAAATTTTACCATCTTTAACAGGTTTTGTATATTCATTCTGTCTCCTTGAGGAGTTTATTAGCTCTGTAAGTAGAGTGGCCAAGCCAGGAGTGGTAGTACACACCTGTAATCCCAGCACTGGGGAGGCTGAGGCAGGAGGATCCTGGTGAGTTCGAGATTAACTTGAGCTACAAAGTGAGCTCAAGGCCAGCCAGAACAACATAGTGAAAGCCTGTCTCAAAAAGATGAAAACAAAAAAAAGGTAGAGTGACCTGGTAGTATTCTTCACTGTATTCCCAGTGTTGTGACATATACATAATGAATGCTTAGCAAACATTTCCTAAAATAAAACATCACATGTTAACTCTGTAACTGGGAGTTACATAGCTCTTAAGAAGTATACAGTCGATTTTTTTCTTGTTTTTGTAGTGTATCAGTATAGTTGTCTGTGATCAGCAATGGAGATTTGTTCATATAGGAAACATTATGTCTTATGGTTAACTTTACCATGTTTAGAGCAAGATAAATCTTAAACATACTCTCTCCCATTTATTTTTTATTTTTCTGAGACATGGTCTTTCTATGTACAGGCTGGCCTTGAATTTGCAGCAGTCCTCCTGCCTCAGCCTCCCAAGTGTTGGAATTACAGGGATATGCCACCACACACAGGCTGTCTTTCATTTCTTTTTGTCCTTTTTTCCCTTTGTTTCTTTGATATTTCTTGATCGCCTCTTATTTGCTAGGCTCTGTTCTATGCATGGATATGATAGTGAACAAAAGCATTAGCCTCGTAACTTAGACGTGAGGGAGGCAGACAGTGGCACAAATAAAGGATTAATAATGAGCTAAGCTCATGACAGTAGTGAGTTCCCAAGGGGGATGTCAGAAGAATTCTGTCCTTGGAGTAGTAAGGGAGTGCAGGTAACAATCAGGGCATATTCTACAGTTAAGTTCAAAAAAGGATTTAGGCACTGACTTTCAGGAAGAATTGGGAGTGTGAGGTGGATAGAAAGTACAATTGAAGGACCAAAAGAGGACTATGTGGTGGATATAAAGAGCTAATAGAAGTGTGATGTGAGATTAGGCTGGATGGGCAGGTGGGATCAGCCCATGCAGAGCTTTGACAATCATCTTTTACAGTTAATTCACTTTTTATTTGCTTTGGCCATGATGGCTTCCATGCTGTTTTCAAATGTGCTTCCATTTCATAGCCCTTAAATGCTTGCTGTTCATTTTGATTATCCTAGGTAAAGTACTCCCCCTCCCTTACCACTCTTGCCTCTGTTAGTGGTACTTGTTCGTAGTCAAAGGGAGTCCCTTAATACATTTGACATTGTACTTGAGTTCTAGACAGGAAAAAAATAATAAGATTAAAGAGCAAAAGAGGTCAAGGGTACTTACAGTAAATCTTTTTATTAATAAGATGAAAGCTTTTCGAGGAAGTTAAGCCCACAATCTTCCCAAGACATTCATGTGTGGGCACCCTAAATAGGAAGGAGGCTAGGGAGAAGGGGGTCATGGATAGAGTTTGGGTTTACTAACTAGCTATGATTACTACTTTTACTACCTTTTGTTTTGTTTTTTTAAGGATTCTTCCAGAGATATTAGAGAAGCTCTTCATGAACTCTTATGCTGTACTAATGTTTCAACCAAAGAAGGCATTCATCTTGCATTAGTGGAACTGCTGAAAAATTTAACCAAGTACCCTACTGATAGGGACTCCATATGGAAGTAAGAACTCCCCCCTCCCCACTTACCCACAGAGCCTATTGTGTACAGTAAATGTGCAGTGTTGACTTTATTTGGTGGCTCATGATAGATGGAAGGTGTGGCCCTTGCTATTGCATTTTAGAACCCTCGCGCAGTGTAACTAAACTCAGGAGTCTTAATTTATTTATTTTTTGTGCCAGGGATCAAACTCACAACCTAACACTTGCCATGCTTGGAGGTGTTTGTACCGCTGAGCTAAATCCCCAGCCTGAGGAGTCTTGCTTCCTACAATAAGTATCATTTTAGATTATTTATTAATTTGTATCTCCATCTACCTAGCAGATAATCATGCATCTGCTATATACTAAGTGCCAAATCCTGTGGTGGGCTTTAGGTTATAGAGTGAGTCCATTAGAATTCCTTTTATTTCTATGTAATATCACTCACTCCTTTGTCTATTTTGCTTTGTGTAGTATTACAATCACTGAGATTAGCGGCAGGGCTGGCATTTGATCTACAAATGGGAGTACATTTTTCTCCAGATCATCTTTATTTTTATTGATTGCAGTCAGGCTGTTAACACTGTTCATGAACTTCTACTTGAAGAGCTACTTGCAAACATGTAGTATCATAAATTGTATTATGGTAATGTAAATATTTAAATGAGCATCTAACAGGATCTTTCCCACTATGTATAATTTATTGATTAAAAAACTATTAAAAGTAGAAAAATTCTGAGTTATATCAGATATTTGGGAGATATTTTTTTTGGTGTAGCTACTAAACCCAGAACCTGACATAGTCTAGGCTAAATTATTCATGACTCAACCACATCTTTAAACCCCTAGAAGATATATTAAAAATGAAAAATACCAGAAGACTCTCACGGGTAGATTTTTTTTTTTTTCCAATATTGGGGATTAAAATCAGGATCTTTGTACTGAACTACTATACCCCAGCCTCCATTTTCAAAATTTTATTTTTATTAGTACATGTTTGTAATACATAATGATTATATTCATTGTGAGGAATTGTTACATGCCCATAACACATCTTAATTCTTTTTACATCCTCCTCCCCTTCCCTTTCTTCTCCTCTTCCTTCATCTCTTGGTCCCTTTCCCAGCTCTTTTTTTGAAATAGGGTCTCCCTAGGTTGGCCAGGCTTGGGTCAAACTCTTCACCATCTGTCTGTCCATCCTTCTCTCCTCTCCTCTCCTCTCTCCTCCCCTCCCCTCCCCTCCCCTCCCCTCCCCTCCCCTCCTCTCCCCTCCCCTCCCCTCCTTTCCTCTCTCCTCCCCCCTCTTCTCCTGTTCCTCGTTCCCCTCCCCTTCCTCTCTCTCTGTCTCTCTTTGTCTTTCTTCCTTCCTTTTTTTCTTTCCTTTTCTTTCTGTGTGAGACAGGGTCTTACTCTGTAGCCCAGACTGGCTCATTTGGGGCGATCCTCCTTCTTCACCCTCCCAAGTGCTAGGATTACAGGTGTGCACCTCCAGGTCCAGTATTGGTCTTCCTTTCTTTTTTTGGCATTTTGAGACATGGTCTTGCTATGCAGTTCAGTCTGACCTTAAGCTCATGTTGTAGCCCAAGCTGGTCTTGAACTTGGAACAGTTCTCCTGTCTCAGCTTCCCAGGTGCTGGGGTTACCCATACCAAGCTTGGTCTTCCTTTCCTAGACTCTCACACTGCTGGAATTACAGCTATGTGCCACTACACCCAGCATAGGTAACATTTTTGATGTCTGCTTTTCTATTTGCCATTTCTTCATGTTTGTACAATCTAGTTTTGGTTCAGTTCAATTTACCTTTATTGATGGTCCTCAAGGAACACTCAGTCATTTGAAGCATGGCAGATGTAGTGGGGGTACACATTTCTCTATCAGTAATTGTAGTTCTGCTTGATGAAAGACGTTCCAGCACTAGAAAAGCTGATGCAAGAGGTTTGTGAGTTCAAGATGAGTCTTGGCTGTATATTTATTTCAAAAATATAAAAAAGAAAGAAAGGGTTTATGGTTATTTGGCGCATGGTTATTTACCCTGATAGGTAAAGTTGTTTTTATTGGGGTATAGTGGATTTTTGTAAACAGTGCTCCAAAAGAATTTGCAGTTACATATTTTATTTTTAATTAATTAATTAATTAATTTAATACCTGGGGTTGAACTCACAACCTCATGCTTGTGAGGTAGGTGCTTGTGCCACTGAGCTAAATCCCCAGCTTTATTTTTATTTTTTTGTCTTCCAGTCAGATTTTATTGGATTGGTACAAGTTAGATTCATATCACTATATGTATTTATGCATATCATTATATGATCACATTCATCATAGAGAATTTGTACCTGTACATGATATAAGTTGTTTTCCCCCATTACCCTGCCCTCCCTTCAACCTCTCTTCTCGTCCCATTTACAAAAGCTTTGTTTACATGTTTTTCTTGTTTTCTTATTTTTGTTTTACTGTTTCTCCTTTCGTTTCCCTCTCCCCGCTCCCTTGTTCCCTTCCTCATTTGAACATTTTGAAGTTACCTATTTTAAATATTATTTAAATCTGTAATCTCTCCCAAGAATGGTGGCTTGCTATACCTAGTGGTGCATGCCTGTAACCTCAGCACTTGAGAGGCTGAGACAAGAAGTTTGCTGTGAGTTTGAGGCCACTTAGGCTACATGATGGATTCAATGTCAGCTTTAATTTACATAGTGAGACTCTGTCTCAAAACACCAAAAAAAAAAAAAAAGGCTTTATTTAGAAATATTAAGTTGGGCATAGTAGCACATACCTGTAATACCAGCCCTTGGGAGGCTGAGACAGGAAGATTGCCATGACTTCAAACCCAGCCTTTGCTGTATAGTAAGTTTAAGGCCAGCTTGAATTGCAGACCCCATCTCAAGAAGAAAAAGAAATATTAGAAGAGAATATGGGGACTGGGGATTTAGCTCAGTGGCATAAGCGCCTACCTTGCAAGCAGGCAGTCGTGAGTTCAATCCCCGGTACCGATAAAAAGGAAAAAGACTTAAAAAAAATAAATAAATAAAAGATAATATGATAAAAGAGTAAAAGAAAAGGAATAATTTAAGATATTGCAAAGATAAATATATAAATGCAAAGTTTTAAGAGAGTTAATTTTGAGCCAGGTGTGGTGGCACATTCCTGTAACTCTGAGAGTCATTATTTTGTCTCAGCAATAAGAAAAAAGAAACTAAACAGTGCTCCACTGGAGCTGAGGCAGGAGGATCGTTGCAAGTTTGAGATCAACCTGGACTACAAAGTGAGCCCAAAGCTAGCCTGGTCTGCACAGTGAGACCCTGTCACAAAAAGATTAAAAAAAAAAAAGTTAATTTGGCCAGGTAGATAGCTCAGTGACACAGTGCCTGCCTGGCAAACGTAAGGCCCTGAGTTTTATTCCTAGTACAAAAAAAGAAGTACTTTGTTCTGTTCCTATTTTGAGTTCATTCAACAAATGCTTACTGACCACCTATAACCTGATTATTGTGGTAGGTGCTGTGGAGATTTAAAAACAGAGTGACTCAGAAACCTAGCTCTCAAAGAGCAAGAAGAGAAAGAAGTAGGAAATACATAGGTAGGAAAGTGGATGAAGTGGTAAATTAACTGTGTTACAAGCCAGAGCTAAAGTCTAGCTTTAGAGAGGCCCCACTGTGCAAGGGTCTCTAAGGGAACCCAGTTAATAGCCCTGATGTTTCCTACTTTGAGTTCTGACAGGATGAGAGAGCCAGTACAGAGAACGGTGTCTGGAGGCCAGACTGCCACCAAGGAACAGTGAGTGAAAGAGCTGAGGGAGGCCAGGAGATTGATTGCTTTCCACATAGAAAAAAGGAAAGCCACCAGGCTAGGAAAGAGTGCTTTTCCTACCAGGATCAAAAGGAGATGCCTTTCATCCCCCATGTATTCCTGAAATTGTTCACGGTACAGTATTTGCTTTATCTCTTGTGATCCACCTGCTCTTCAGTCTCTGGTGAAGCTCTGCTGTGTGAAACTTTACCTGATCATAATGATGTCTTTTACCTTGGCCAGCTTTTTCATTTGGTAGTTTATTATGTTGTAGTGCCAGTCTTTGCCTCAGTTAGATTATAAACTCAATGAGGACAAAGGTTAAGATTTACATTTCTTTTCAATTCAGTGTAGTTTGTAAACTAGAATTTAGGAAATAAAATAGAAACGTAAGATTACTTTGATGCATAGATTTGTGTGTGTGTGTGCGTGCCTGTGCATGTGTGTACATGATGTGTATGTGATACTGGGATGGAACTTAGGGGTGTTGTATTGCTACATTCCCTGTCTTAGTTTCTTTTTTCTTATTGCTGAGAACAAATAGTGACTCTCAGAGTTAAAGGAGGAAATGTTTATTGTAGCTCAAACTTTGCAGAGGTGTCAGTTCATAGTTGGCTAGCTAGCTCCAAGACAGGGCATGGCAAAGGCGCATCACAGAGGAGAAATAGTCCATGGTGGGCAGAAGGCAGCAAAGCAGCCATATATTGAAGAAGCAACAGCAAGTGATGAAGAACTATGCCAAGGCAATCAGTGAACTAATTTTATAATCACCTTAGTCCCTGTGTTAGGCACTCAGTCCTAGGATTAACACACTCTAGATCCAGCCATCTCTGGAAAGCCACACCTGTGACCCTGTGACTGCCTGAGGCTTTCAGGGACATCTAGACACAGGTCATGACATCTTTTTTTTTTTTTTTTTGTCTTTTTCTTTTTTATTGGTACCAGGGATCGAACTTACAATCACACACCTGCAAGGCAGGTGCTTATGCCGCTGAGCTAAACCCCCAGCCCCCAACATCTTTGTTTTAACATCCTTTTTTAAAAACATCTTTTTAAAATTTTTTATTCTTATCTTTTCCTCTATTCCTCTATCCTTCCTTCAATATCTCCTCCCCTCCCTAAAACATGCTTTTTAAAAAATTTTTTTTACTGAAAATTTATTTATTTTGTTTGTTTTGTTTTGTTTTTTCAGACAGGGTCTTGCTGTATAGTTCAGCCTGCCCATGAATTCACTATGCAGCCCAGGCTGGCCTCAAATGTGTGGCAATCCTCCCACCTCAGCCTCAGGAGTGCAGGGATTATAAGCATATGCCACTATGCCTGGCTGAAAATTTAATTTTTAAAATATTAATGTATTTTTATTTATTTATCTTTCTGTTTTAGTTCAGATCTTTAAATTTTTTTCATTTTTTATTAATGTATATTATACAGATTAATTTATGAATTTCATTTTGGCAGATGTATTTATGTACATAATGTATTTTGATCATTCTCATCCTCCTATCACCCTGTTGCCTGTTTCTCTATTTTTACATTTTGGGGACACTTCAGTGCATATAATGTATTTTGATCATGTTACTTTGCCCTTTTAATTTTATTTTGAGATAAGGTCTCAGTGAGTTGCCTGGGCTGGCCTCAAACCTTCCATCCTTTTGCTTCAGTCTGCAGAGTAGCTAAGATTGCAAGTGTGTGCTGTTGAACCTTTCCTCAGGTAGTTCTTCATAGCTTCCCAAGGACCTTCAAGTAGTGATAATAGCTAATGTATGTTAAATTCTTACTACGGTATGTGACAGACTCCTTGTTATCTCATTTAATCTTTATATCCACTCTAGCATGTCATTCTTTTAATTCCATTTTATAACAATGAAACGGCTTGTCTAAGGCTGTGCAGTTTAAAACCTGGTCTGATTTCAGTTAGAATGCTTTTGACTACCACTTGACAAACAGAAAAAAGTCTGGTTTGAAACATCTTGAACAATAAAGTCTAATTTTTTGTATAACAAGAAGTAAAAAGGTGAGTTTCAGTATTGGTCATGCAAATCTTTGACAGGCTTAGAGTCCTGGATCATTTATTTGCAGTTCTCTTGGATTACAAGATGACTGCGTTGTAAGAAAATATCAGAAGGGCCATTCTCTTTCTTGCTTTTCTTTTTATTTGGTTAGGAAACTATTCCTGAGAAGGTACCCTGCAGATTTTGCCTCTTGCTTCATGAGAACTGGGTTACTTGCTGATCAGCAAATCAGTTACTAGAAGATGAGAAGGGCTGCATTTAGATCAGTGATCATGAACCTTTTAGAGACCAAGTGTCCAAACTGCAACCCCAAACCCACTTACTTGTCCCAAAGTGCCAACACTGCAATTAAACCTGAATACTGAAGTTTTAGTTTGGAAAAAACAACTCACATTAACAGTTTTTGTCTTAAAAGAAAAACACAATAACAGAGCTTTCAGTGATACAAACAACTTTTTATTGAAAGGTAAAAATTTGCATTTGGCTCACTTTTGTGTGCGTCTATCTGATACCGGAGTGACTTGGCCCGAGTGCCCACTGTGTCACACATGGCATAGGTTCCCCACCATTATTTAGAGTAATTATGAAACTTTGCTGCCTGCCTGATGCCTAAGGGAAATCAGAATTTTCCAAGGAAAAAGGAGGAAGTAGCTGTTGATTTGTCATAGTAGCTTTTCATAAAACCATTTTGTTTTGCTTTTTTGAGACACTCTCAGTCTGTAATTCAGGCTAGGCTTGAACTCACAATGTAATCTAGGCTAGCCTCAAACTCGCAGTGATCTTCCTGTTTCAGCCTCACCAGTGGACCATTTTTGGATGAATTATTTCAGTTTCTACATAATGGGATGATGATTCATCTGAAGTCATAGAGTTAGCAAAAGTAGATAGTTGAGAATTTCTTATTCTAAATCAGGTTTTGTGATTTTAATTCCTGCTTCTTTTTAAAGACACTTATTAATTTACTGAAATGGGTTCTTATTTGTTTGTTTCAGATGCTTGAAATTTCTAGGAAGTCGGCATCCAACCCTGGTGCTTCCCTTGGTGCCTGAGCTCTTGAGCACCCACCCATTTTTCGACACAGCGGAACCAGACATGGATGATCCAGCCTGTATCCTCTGTGCTTAGGATGAGTCTTGCTGATTGGTCAGGGAACCCTAGTATCTCTTATTCCATTGTGGCTGTGATGGTCTTGTTACAGGGTTGAGAGTCTTGTCCAGGTTCCTGAGAATTGAGAAGAACATTCAGGAGTAGCAGCGGGCTCAGTGATTGATTTGAAAGAGAAAACAAAAGATTCACTTCATAGAGTGAGACTGTCCCAATGAGAAGAGCTCAGGGCTCCCAGGAAGCTTGGTGTGGAGAGTTTTAAACCTAAGGGTTTTGGGTGGAGTCACGGGTTTGATCTGAGTATGACAGTGGCCTATGAATGACTTGACTTGGCCCTTCTGTCAGACATTGGAGGTTTTGACCCTTTATGACTCTTGGAGGAACTGTCATATTGTCCAAAGACCATGGTGGGGTTTAGGAGCCGAGTTTATGTCTGTCAAATCTGGACAGTCAGTGACATGGTAATTAGGGTTGGAGTCAGCCAGGAGTTATAGGAGACCACTTGGGTGCATGCCTGGGAACTTAAGGCTGTATAAGCTGATACTTGATTACCTTTTTCCTTTGTTTACACTAGAGAATCCTGGTCATGAACTAATGTTTACCTCAGCTCAGATCTAATCCCAGGGAGTGGGCTACAAGGCAGGCTCTTGTTGGTTACCTTATGCCTCAGATCTAGCCCAGAAAGCAGGCTATAAGGTTGGTGAACGTCCCTTCTTTTTGTGGCCTTTTCTTTAGCTAACTCCTGCCTTAGTAAGAGTTCAATTTTTCATTTCATTTAAGTAAAAGAGTGTCTGAGGGAGCTTAATGGTTATTATTCTTAGCTATTGTTTTTACAATAGCTCATCTTCGCCATTTAATACTAGCACTTATTTTTGCCATTTATTTGATACCTGTTATATCCCACGTACTCATTTGGGGGTGTGTGTGTATGCTTGTGCTCCCTGAGGATTGAGCACACAGCCCTGAATATGCTAGGCATGCACTTTACCACAAAGATATAACCCTACCCCTTATTTGTTTGTTTGAAGTACTGGAGATTAAATCTATTACCTTAAAACAGAGCTTTTTCATTTTAGTTTTTTGAGATAGAGTGTCTGAGGTTACTTTTTTCTCATTTTGAGACAAAGTACCCAACATCCAAAGTTAAAGGAGAAAAGGTTTATTAGCTCACAGTTTGTAAAGGTTTCCGTCTATAATTGGCTGGCTCTAGGGCAGGTTGGCATGGCAGACAAGCATCACAGAGGAGAAGCAGTTCATGATGGGCAGAAGGTAGCAAAGCAAGCAAGAGATGAGACAGGCCTCTTTCTGTCCCAGGCTACTGGGATTAGGACAGTGCCACACCAGTCAGTGGGCTGATTTAGTAATACCCTTGATCCTAGCATCACACAATCACACACTCCAGATTCAGCCATCTCTGAAAAAACCTTGCCTGTGATTGCGTGAGGCTTTGAGGGGACATCTAGACACAAGCCATAACACAGAATCTTCCTGAGTTGTTCAGGCTGGACTTGAGTATGTGCTCCTTATGTCTCAGTCTCCATTTTTGCTACTGTACATGACTTATTTTTATTTTTGAAACAGGATTTTGCTAAATTGTCCAAGATGAACTTGAGTTTGCAGTCTTCCTGCTCCAGACTGAAATTGTAGGCATTTCTTCTTGAATGTTTTGTAAATGTTATTACTGATCTCTCTCCCAAACAGACTTGAAAGGAAGATTTTTTTTTTCTACTTTGATACTGGTAATGGTTCTCAAGGCCTTTGCAATGAATTGCATTCTTAACCCTTTTTAAAGTTTGAGACAGTCTTGCTAAGTTGCTAAATTGCCCAAGCTGGGTCAGATTTGGAATCTGCCTGCCTCAGTCTTTTAGAGTACTAGGATTATAAGCATATGCTACCATGCCCAGTTTCAAAGCACACATTTTTGCAGCTCATAAATGAGGAAACTGAAGTTCATAGAATTTAAGTGATCCTTTAAAAAGCAAATCTCATATTTAAAGCCAGAAATTTCTGATTTTCAAGCCTGCTTACTTTTCCCTGTGTCTGACACTATCTTTAATTTGATCTGCAACCTAAGGGAAGTGATGTTTTCAGCTCAGAGGCAAAGTTACTCTGCATCTCATACATTTTCAGTGGTTTATGAGAGCCTTGTGTAGCATGCTCTTGGCTTGGATTGTTTTCTAGTGATGGGAATACATTTATATCAGTATGTCCACATTTTCCCAGGGTTCCTTTTACTCCATGGACAGCTCCTTCATGAGGCTGAGGGGTATTTATTGAAACACAGGTATCTGCCAAATAACTAGCGGTGATATGAAGATGACTTTTGAGTTCCATTTGATTCCTTTCATGTTGTATTTGGAAAATAGAAAGCTCTGTGTAATTTGAAATACTAATCAATGCCAAAATCTGTCTGTTTACTTACAAAAAATACATATTCCCATTCTTTTAGCTAAGGGTATAGCACAGCTGTTTGAAATTGAGCTCATCAGAGAGGAACTGGTGGTATGTCGTCTTAATCTCTGAAGGCATTCTGAAGTTCTGTGAGATCTGAAAATTCTGTCACACTAAAAAATTTAAAACATTTTTGTAAGTCTTTTTGTGATATTGGTAAGATACTTTTCTGGGTACTTGGAGAATTATATTTATTAATTATATATCCCAGAAATTTGGGCTCTATACCCCAGAAATTACTCCCAAGTGTAGCTTAAATAAGTTAAAGTTTTATTTTTGTCCAGTGCAAGAGAAATCTGGAGATAAGCATTTCAGTGCTGCTACATATTATTCATTTATGTATGTTTATTTGTATGTATGCATTTATTTATTTATTTATTTTTAATTTTTTTTTTTTTTTTTTTTTTGAGGCAGGGTCTTGCTATGTAGCATAGGCTAGTCTTGAGCTCACTTACGTATCCCAGGCCGGCCTCAAACTCACAAATCCTTTGTTCTGCTATTTTTGGTTTTTTGAGACAGGAATCTCACTATGTTGGTCAGACTGAACTCCTGGTGTCAAGTGAACTCCTTCCTTGGCCTCCTGAGTAGGGGGGCAGTGGGTTTCCACTCCACCACTGTTATGCTGCCTCTTCTAGTTGGCTAAGGTTCTGAATCTAGGCGGAAAGCATAGAGGATAATTAGGGTAAAATCAGTGTTTCACCTGTAAGGGAAAAGGGAGGGATGGATTTTTTTTTTTTTTTTTTTTTTGTCTTTTTCGTTTTTATCTGTACCAGGGGGGATCGAACTCACGACTGCCTGCTTTCAATGCAGGTGCTTATGCCGCTGAGCTAAATCCCCAGCCCCTGGGAGGAGTGGATTTTAGGAGAGGGTATTTCAGGCTCTGTCACAGGGAAATTCGGAGGTTTGGATATATATCTATCTTTTAATTTATAATTTCCATTATACAATTAATATATTTAGAGAGCAAATAAAAAATTGTAAAAGGAAGACACTTCTTATTTAAATTCTTTGGAGGAGAGGGTGGGGGAACAGTTTGGTGCTGTGGCCTGGGCTGGTCTTGAACACTCAGGGTCAGTCTCTTCAGTTGCTGGGATTCCAGTGTTTTCCCCAGTATCTGGGACAAAGTAATCTATTAATATTTTTGTGTATTTTATTCTCTTTTTTTTAAAGCTTGTGATCAGGGCTTTGCTGCTTTGCTAAACAGTTTATTTCATCAATAAATATTTTATAATAATGACTATCATGACCTCTATGTGTTGTATGGCCCACTTGTTTTCATTTACAATAAGAAAATGTTTATGGTATAATATTGTAAATTCTTTATAAATGTCACTGTTGTGTTTATTTTTGTGTCTTTTGGGCTGGCTTTGAACTTAGCTATATAGCTCAGCCTGGCCTCATGATCTTCCTGCCTCAGCCTCCCAAGTGCTAGGACACTATGCTCAGTAAAATATTATTTTTATTGATTGTATGATACTCTGCCAAGTGTATAAAACACAAGTAAGCAACCATTTTGACATGAGGTTATTGCTGGTTTTCTACTGTTGTAAATGATTCTGTGATATTAGGTTGCTTACTTAGACTACTTTTTTCTTTCTGAGACAAGGAATTGCTGTACAGTGCAGGTTGCCCTTGAACTCACTGGGTAGCACAGATTGGCCTTGAACCACAGTGATCCTCCTGCCTCAGCCTCCTAAGTATTGGGATTACAGGCATGTGCCACCTTGCCCAGTTTACTTAGACTATTTTTTGATGTGAAATTAGTCAACACTTATAATGCCTGGAACCATATTGTTATCCGGAGGGATTGTGCAAATAAATAGTATACTGTGAATTTGTTAGTATTCTCAGTAGTATCTGGCATTAATTTTAAAAGCCTTTAATAAGCTGGGTATAGTTGTACATGAGTGTAATCCCTGCACTCTGGAAGGCTGAAGAAATAGAGTCTCAAATTCAAGCCTAGCTTGGGCAAATTAGTGAGATCCTATTCCAAAATTAAAACAAAACAACAACAAAAAAGAAAGCTGAGCTGTAGCTCAGTGTAAAAATCCTGAGTTCAATCCCAATACTGTGAAACAAAATAAACCTTTGGTAACTGGGGCTGTGAGTGGGTTGGTGGACTGTATATTCTTGTATAAATTTGCATTTCTTTCATTAGTAGGAAATTGGAGTCCCTTAATGGGAATTTGGGGAGTGGGAAGTGGGGTTGGCCAAGCTCAGTCTTTTCTGCTTCCAAGTTCACTTAACCTATTTACCAGACATTGCAGTTTTGGTTCTTATTTTCAATGCTGCTAAAACCTGTCCAACAATGCCAGCACTGTTCTCAGACCACACCTTTAGGCACTATGCCTACCTTCGAGACAGTCTCTCTCATCTGGTTCCTGCTCTAAGGGTACGTGGAAAACATCTGTTGTCTGTGCCTTCGGATTTTTTGATTTTTAGTGCTCTGTGGTTATTAAATAGCAGACAACAGACTGTATAGTCTCTGAAAATGGATTTGTTCTTTCTCTTTTAATTTTTTCTCCCCTGTTTATTTGTACTTTTTCTCCTGTATCCTTTTTTGGTGGGGGAAGTAGGCACCACTGGGGACTGAACTCAGGGCCTAACACATGCTAGAAAAGCATTATATCACAGAGTGACACAGGTCTGGGACAGGTATGCAGTGAGTTGCCCAGGCTGGCCTTGAACTTTTGATCCTCCTGCCTCAGTGCCCCAAGTAGCTGGGATTACAAGTGTGTGCCACCACACCTGACAAAAGATAAGGTTGTGTTTCTTTTTTTCCTGGTGTTGGGAATGTAACCCAGCCTTTGTACATGCATGGCAAGCACTGTACTACTGAGCCACATCCTTTCTGAGTCCCTGTTTCCTCCCTGCAACCCATCCCTGCAGTACTGGACATTGAACGCAGAGGTGCTTTACTGCCGAGTTACATCCCCAGCTGTTTTCTGTTTTATCTGAGAGAGGCTTGCTAGGTTGCCTAAGCAGGACTCAAACTTGTGATCCTCTTGCCTTGGCCTCCTTTACTGCTAGGATCACAGGTGTGTGCCATTGGCCCAGCCCTCTTTACATTTGAAGAAAACTCAGGTTTTTTATAGCTTTTGCTTTTCCAGTTTGTCTTTTTAGTTTTCCTTCTGTCACTTTCTCTCCCCTCTCTTTCTCCCTCCTTCTGATTCTGTCTCTGTCTGTCCTTCCTTCCTTCCTTCCTTTTTTTCCTGTTTGAGCATGGTCTTGATAAGTTTCCCTGGCTGGTCTCAAAATCCTCCCGTGTCAGCTTCCTGAGCGTCTGTGATTCTGGGTGTGTACTGCTGGCCCTAGGTTTTTGATGTTAGGGAAGAAAAAAGAAATTTGCAACAATAGAGTATATTTTAGATAAGGATAAACTTGTTACATTTTAACAGTATAATACAGCCTTGGTTCTTAAGTATTTAACAATAAAATCTTTTATTTTTAATACTTAGAAATAAAAACATGTTGAAATAGACCATAATGATAACAGATACTTGTAATAACAGATACTTGTGGGTTCTGTGTTCTGGGCATTCTTCTAAGTTGTTTGTATTGACTCATCCCTACTTAAGTAACCCCATACGATTGTACTTACAATAATATATGTATAGAGTTAGAAGGCTTAATTTATAGAGGATATAAAATGAAAAGTTAAATGTTTTCTGTTCCTACCGTGTTCTTTTTTTGTGATACTGAGGACTTTCACACTGGGGTAATACCCAATCCTTTTGTTAACTTTTTGAGACAAAGCCTTACTAAATTGGCTAGGCTGAGCTTATACTTTGAATCCTTCTGCCTCAGCCTCCCAGACTGTTGGGAACTCAGGCATGTGCCACCACACCCAGCTTTCATCCCTTTCTTGAAAGATAACTTCTGTTAATTGTAGGATAAAAATTGTATGTGTGTATATATATATATATATATATTTTTTTTTCCCCCCCTCCCCGGCCCTTTGGGGACTTGGACCCAGGGAGCATTGAGCTGCATCTCACCCCTTTTTAATTTGGTTTTGCAACAGGGTCTGGCTGAGTTTCTCAGATACCTGAAACTTATGAATCTCTTGCCTCACCTTCTAAGTTAGTAGTGTGCTACCTCATCTGGTTCATACACAACATTTTTATAGCATGTAAACTTATTTGAAATAAATCATCACTCTTTCATGAAGTGAAAGATAAAAGTTTAAAAATAAATATAACAGGGCTGGAGAGATAGCTCAGCAGCACAGTGCCTTCCTGGGAAGTATGAGGTTGCAAGTTCGATTCTCAGTACCAAAAACCAAAGTAACAACTGGGTGTGGTGGTGTACACTGTAATACTAGCATTTGGAAGGTGGAGGCAGGAGGATCACTGAGTTCAAGGCCAGCCTGGGCTACATACTGAGACTCTTAGCTTCAAAAAAAAGGTTAATTTTTATTCTCGTTCTTATGGTTAGGAACGAATAATATTACACCATTCTTTTTTTTTCTTGGCAGCTGTACTAAGACTATGTTTGCATTCTCATATCTTCTTTCCCTTCTGTCTCTATTCTGCCTTGCTTCCCCACTATAGGTGGAGAGGAGAAAAAGGTTACAGACCCCCTAGCCTGTTTTCTCTTTGCTTGGTTTTACAATTTTCCTGGTTTTTATCTGTGGTATCACAAGATGACTCTGAGAATTGGATGACACTGTGATCCCATTGTGTTTGCTTAGTTACCAGGGAGAAAACTAGTGTCATCTGCTGTCTCTCCTAACATCACACCCCATGAAGATCCATCCCAGCAGTTCCTGCAGCAGAGCCTTGAAAGGGTATACAGTCTCCAGCACCTGGACCCACAGGGAGCCCAGGAACTCCTAGAGTTCACCATCAGGTAAAGCAGTTTCTACCTTCTCAAATAAGTTAGGATGTTGTGATGCTTAGCCCGGTTGCTTTGAATTCCAGAATTGGTTATTAGGCTTTACTTTCTGACTTGGTTGGCCTGCACTGTCTTATTTTTATGATGCTTGTATTAATTTAGATTGTGATTTGAGCTTATTTTTTAAAAATATTGTTTGTGTTGGGCATGGTGAGACATACCTGTAATTCAGCACTGTGGGAGGTTGAGGAGGAGGATTGCAAGTTGAAACCCAGATTGGGTAGTTTGGTTTACATTGCCTTGAATTTGTAATGCTCCTTCCTTGTGTTTCTGGGTAGCTGAGATTAGAGGTGTTCACCCCATGCCCAGTTTAGGCTCATACTTTTTTTTAGTTTTTTTGTTACCCTTGAGATTAAATCCAGGGCTTTGTGCAGGCTAGGCAAGTGTTGGAGCCTCATCCCCAGCCGATATCCAGGACCATTGTTCGTCTTTATCTTCTACATCAAGCAACATCTATCAGTCCAAAATCTTAACGATCCTCTCTATATGTGGGAAAAGGAATAAGAGGAGGGCATCATTTCCACTTTCACCTCCCTTTAAGGACATATCCCCAAAGTTGCACACTCCAATAGTTCTGCTTGTACCCAGGACTGGAGTTTAAGTGAAATAGCCATATCTTGCCTCAGGAAGCTAGGAAATGCCATCCTTATTTTTGATGACTCATGCCTCACCAGCATTTGATAACTCTTACTGGGGAAGAAGAGGAAAAAGGAATTGGGGAACAACCACCAAGTTCTGTCAGCTAGCCCATATTAAAATGGCCTGAATGATATGAAAATAATTAAAACTCATTTGACTTTAATAAAAGCAGTGTTGTTTGCTCTTACAACAGCAGAGTTGAGTAGTTGCTGCAGAGATCATATGCTTGTAACGTCTAAAATTTTTTGCTTTCTGACTTTTATAGAAAGATTTGCTGACCTGCCATGAGCTGTGGGTAGTTCACGCTACATAAGCCAAGGTTTCAGACCTTTCTGTAATGATTCCTCAATCAGTTTGTTCTCTTCTTCACAACAGCCTTTAGTTTTGGAGGCTGCTAAATGAGATTGTTAGCCCTTAGCTCAGGAACATAAGCTCTACTTCCTGAATCACTTGTCTAAATATGTATTCAGGTTTTGTTGTTGTCAGTTTTATTATATTGACACTAGAGCAAGTACAAAATACATAAAAGCAAGCTAATTTGATCACTTGCTGCAGAGCTGGCTGTTAGTAGGTGCTCAGTAAACATGTGGTGTGAATTGCCTTCATGATGTGGTTTTTAATGAGCTAGTAGTCCTGCTGGGCTTTGGCTGGAAGAACTGTTGTTACTATGTAGTGGCAAGGCCTGGATATTCTTTCGTAGTTTGAATATATTCTTAGAAGTGTAATCAGTGTGATGAAATAGAAGGGAAACTTGATAGAGCAGTAGCCACTGAGGGCCTACTGTGCTTTTCAAATGTTACTTCAAATATGAAGCAATTTGTAGAAAGTGGCAAAAACTGGATTTGGATCTGTCTTTCTCTGACTATAAAATTGATACTTTGTGATAAGCAACAGTGGGAGGCATTCCTGAATTAAGTGGAGATTAGATCAGATCATCTCTGGCATGCTTCATAAATTACTGTTTCCATAGTTGTTGAAAAGAAATATGTGGGGCTGGGGATTTAGCTCAGCGACATAAGCGCCTGCCTTGCAAGCAGGCAGTTGTGAGTTCAATCCCCAGTACCGATAAAAAGGAAAAAAGACAAAAAAAAAAAAAAAAAGAAATATGTTAGTTGCAATTTTATGTAGAATATTGTTAATTATGACTAGGACATATGTTTGTTAGCATTTGTAAAACGTATTTTCAATATTCATTGGCCCTTACTGTTATCCAAGCAGTCATTTAATCCAACCAGTATTTTACCTGTATAGAATCTGCCATCCTTCAGTAAGGGCTCTGGAAAATGATTTTTTGTTTTATTTTGTATTTGGAACTTGACATAACTGCTCTACCTTCTCTGTAGCCTAGATATTTTTTTAGGGGCTCAAAAAATATTTGTTGAATGCTGTTATTTCCATAGCTTAACTAGGAGTGAACTTTTAAGACTTTAATGAATGGCATTTTCTTCTGGCCATACCTCATCTCTAGCTGTATAGATTTTATGTTTTATAAGGCTCTACTTTTTCTCATTGCTGAGATAAAATATCCAACACTCAAAACTAAGGAAGGAAATGTTTATTTAGTTCACAGTTTATGGAGATTTCAGTCTGTAATCAGCTGGCTTGAGAGCAGGGTGACATGGCAGAGGGGCGACCACTCATGGCAGCAGAAGACAGCAAAAACCACAAGAGCAAAAGGGAGAGCAAGCTTCTTTTCCTCCATTATATTCTAAGTAGGCTTTCCTCCCTGGGGCGGATGTAGCTCTCATACTATCTTCCTACCTTCTTCTTATACAGAATGAGGGTGTTTACAAGGTGAGGACCCTGGCCCCTGCTGAGTTATACTTCTAAACTTTTGAAGTTGACACAGTGTATCAGCTGTTGCAGTCCACCCCTTGTCAACTTGGCCACCAGACACATTTCTTTAAACTGGTTTTCAGATACAAAAACATGCTTATACTTGTCATTTTACAACTTGAAATTATAACATAGGTCTAACAATCCTTAGGAACTAGTCTTAAGTCTATTAAAACTATATTACATTAAAGCCATAACGCTTGTCTCTGCCTCTCCCAAAGACTCATACACATCCCTTTATGCAAAAGACATTTAGTCCATCTCTAACAGTTGTCACAATCCTAAGTTTCAGCATTGCTGTAGAGTCTAAGTCCCAAGTCTCAGAGATGTAATGCAAACTCTTATTTGCAAGATCCTGTAGAAATGAAAACAAGGTCTTTAGACTTCCAACATTCAGTGGCACAGGACAAACATTTTCACTCCAAAGGTTACAAACAGGGGAATACAAAAGAATGGGACCAGAGCAAGTACAGAATCCAGCAGGGCAAGCATTAAGTCCTATGCAACATTGAAGGCAGTCTGTACCAAATTTGAGCTCCAAAGGGCATGGATGGTTCTACGCATACTACACTTTGGTGGTTATAGTGCCATGGCTTTTCTCTTGGGCTTGCTCACTCCCTCTTTGCTGGTTTCCTCAGAAGATTGATGTTCCTGGCTTTTCCAAACTTCTGGGGTATCCACTGCACCTTTCGCTTCAGCCTCACAGCTTCACACATTGCCCTCTCACAAGCACACTGTCTGATCTCCCAAGCCTTTTCAGTTCAGGGTGGAAGCCTTCTTAACCACACAACTCTTACATTCTGTATGTTCATAGAACTAGGGACATGTGTGTGATGCAAAGATCTGTTTCCTAGAGCAGTAGCCAGGCTTCGCTCTGTCTTGGCTGTAATGGTGGAGTGCCTGGATTGCTGCGCACTCTGAATCATATTCTGAGGAACAAATTCTCTTATCTTGCTGCCATTGTGGAACATAGTGCTCTGTGGTTTTCCCCTCAAAGCAAAGTCTTTCACCAGTGCAAAGGGGAAGACTTGCTGCTGCTTGTGATGCCCTCAGGCCATCTTTTTTTTTTTTTTTTTGTCTTTTTTTCATTTTCATTTTTATTGGTACCAGGGATCGAACTCACGCCTGCCTGCTTGCAAAGCAGGTACTTATGCCGCTGCGCTAAATCCCCAGCCCCCAGGTCATCTTTTATAGTCTCTTATTCCTTTCCAACAGTGGTGCTGTGCTCTTCTTTGCAATCCGCAGCTTTACTGGAGCTTCCCTTCTGGCCAGACTTACGTTTTAAATCATCTTGCTCGGCTCTTTACTCTTGATTTTCAACATAGAACTGGCTAAAAACCCCAAATAGCCTCAACATTCAACTGCCTTGAAATTTCTTCTGGCAGATTATTTAGTCTACTGCCCTTAACCTTAGTCTCACGCAGTCTCTGGATGTGAACAAAATGCAGACAAACTTTCTGTCAAGCCATAACATACATCATGTGGAGTCTGTACCCAATGCAATCCTTCTTCCCAGCAGAAATCTACTGAGCGTGGTCTTTATCTGCCTGATTAATATCAGCCTTCTGATCTTCTGAGCTCTTACCAGAATTTCCCATATAGAACAACCTAAGGTGTTCCAACTGTGCTCTTTCAGGCAATATCTCTGAACCTTTCCAAACTCTTCTCAAATCATTCCCAAAGGCTCTTGAAGCACATGGTCAGATGGAGTCACAGCAGTGACCACACTTCTCTGGTACCAAATTTTGTCTTGATTACTTTTCTCTTGTTGCTGTGACAAAATACTTGACACCCAAAATTAAAGAAGGAAAGGTTTATTTAGCTTTCGTTTGTGGAGGTTTTAGTCAATAATCAGTGGGCTCCAAGGCAGGGTGGCATGGTGAGGGACAACAGTTCAAGGCAGCAGAAGACGGCAAAAGCAACAAGAGCAAAGGTAGGGGGGCAGAGAGCAAGCCTGTTTTTTTTTTTTTTTTTTTTAATATACAGACTACCTGTCCATCAGGATAGTTACAAAGTGGGGACCCTGCAACCCTGCTGAGTTGCTTAAACTTCTAAAACTCTCAGGTTGACACAATGTCTCAATCATTATACATATTTCATCTTTAATTGTATAGAGTTGATGTTTTATAAATCTCTGCTGTCCTTAATTATAAGAGATACTATCTATCAGATACTGTCTATTCTCAGGGCTTTATATTAATTACTTTATTAAATTTGAAGATTCTATGAGAATCAATCCACATTTACAGTGAGTGAGATAACACTGCTGCCAAGGGTGATAGGGTTCTTTCATTCCCAATATGGATTTTGAGAATCCTTCATATTCCAGGTAAGATGTAAGGCAGAATGGGTACAATAGTGTCTTAATCACTTTCCTTGTCATGGGACAAAACACCTTACACCTGAAGTTTAAAGGAGGTGGGAGTTATTTTGTCTCATGTTCCAGAAGTCTCAGTAGATGTTGAGCTGGTCTAAACATACAAAGTGCATGGCAGAAGAGTCTGGCCAAGGGCAGCAGCTCATGTTATGGCAGCCAGGAAGCAGAGAAAAAGAAGGATCAGGAGAGAACTATCTCCTTCCAGGTTACCGTGTCTTATGATCAATCCTACTTCCTAAGAGCTTATTTCAGTATAGCATCCCCATGAATCAGTAATGTTTCAGAAGCTCCACCTATGAATGCATGATTTTGTAAAGAAACATCTAGATTTAAATCATAACAAATAATAAATAGTTCGGGGTTCTTATAGCCTGGTGACAGGGATAGGTAGGTCGGTGTATATGTGCTAGAGTACAGTAAGCCTGGGCCTTTGTAGAAGCATGAGAGGAGGCACCTAATCCTTCTTTGGATTATAAATGATGTCCTGAAGAATAAGTAGAAGGTAGCCAAGTAAAGAAGGGAGAAAAGTATATCAATGAGGAGTACCAAATGCTTGGACTAAAACGTAGGACTTTATAGCCTTCCATTGGGTTAATAATTTGTATGAGGTAGAACATACAACTGGCACTGTATAATAAGATTTGCAGTCCAAAGGACAAGTTCAAGTCTTGGTTTTATCAGTTCCTAGGTGCGTGATCTTGGGTCATCAACTCCCTCATTTGTACACTAACGGTGCTATGTAGCTACTATGTAGGACTGTTGTGAAGTTTATTGTAATGATACATATGAGAGCATTTTGAGACTAGCAGTTGTGTAGGTACTAGTCGAACACTTAGGAAATTTTGCTTATAAATTTAAATCTGTGCTTCTTTTGACAGAGTGGCCATGCTCTATTTTGTATGTAAATCCAATCCAAATTATTAAACTGTAAGCATGTTTCTTTCTTTCTTTCTTTCTTTCTTTCTTTCTTTCTTTCTTTTTTTTTTTTTTTTTTGTGGTACTGGGGATTGAACTCATGACTTCATGCTTACCAAGTAAGTACTTGAGCTGCTGAGCTAAATCCCCAGCTGTAAGCATGTTTTAAGTTTACTAACAGTGAGGGGGATTTTCATTTAAGGAATCCTGCTTTTCACAGGCTAATGACCTCTGATTTTTCAGACTTTGGATATTTTTGTAAGTCTATGGAAATCCTAGTAACTCTTTTCTGTTACTGGAAATACACATTATTGTTCCAGAAACTATATCATTTTAGAATTGATCCATTACACAGTCGTAATTTTAGAGTAAAATAACTCATTTTAGTCTGAAACTGATGGAACTTGATTTATCTGGAATCAGTGGAACTATGCTTCTCTTACAGGAATACTTTTTCTCCTAAAAAATGGGGTTTCATGGAAGAATCCTTTGAAATCCTCCTTTTGATGTACAACTCTTAATGTCTTTAAAGAATACTACCTGTTTTGTAGTGTGGGCACTAGTCTACTAATTAAGGAGGTAGAAATAAATGTTTGTAGCCTATAATTGTATATGTATAGGGATGAAGATAGGTTTTGAAAACTCACCAGGAATTCAAATTTATTTTGCATTTTCTTTCTTTCTTTTTTTTTTTTTAATTTAAGGAGAAAGAAAAAAACAGAAAAAGGGTACAAGTAATACAAAATTTAAAAAATAAACAGAAATCACTAGTTAATAGATTACATATTCTCATCTTAGAAATAGTTGTTCAAGTTACAAAATTGAAGCATATAAAGTGGACTTTCAAACAGTGAGAGTGCAAACAGTTTTGTTCAATGATCCAAAAAAACTCAGTAATATGGTTATCTATCTTATACACTTAAACATATATGCAGTTATAACCTTTAGAGCACTTTCTTTTCTTTTCTTTTGTACAATGACAATTACACATTTTGGGTTTAATTACTCCCACAATTCTTATTACTTTTTTTGAAGAGAGTAAAACCAAATGTGACATATCAGAACAGTCAGTCAAATCAAAAGGATGGACATAATAGATAATGTAAAAACAAAATACAAGGTGATCAACAATGGTTACCATACTGCCTCTTGCTATTTTAAGAAGAATTGCCAGTTATAATAAAATTGAACAAAACAGTAAAGAATAAAACCAAAGCATTGGAGACATTACAGGACTTTAAAAGAAGATAATAGTCAACCGGAATGGGCGTCATAATGATTCTTATTGTCTTCACAGTTTTGCCTATACTTTCGAACTTGGTACTATCAAGCAAAGCAGAATAGGGGAAAATCAGTCAAAACAAGATGGTGAGGGCAATACAGGATTTCAAATCAAGTTAATAGGAAATCAAAGTAGGTTACTATAATGTATCCTGCTATTTTTCATTTATTTTTCCCTTAATTAAAAAGATGAAAAAAGTAAATAATTTAAAAAAAAAGGGGATTGAGATAAAAGGCATAACAACAGAACATCACAGGTCAAAACATAACCATTTAAGCAAAATAGTGTTTTACCACAAGATATCCTGACATAAAAATAGTTACCATAGTGTCTCTTTCCTTGAAATCTTTGAGTATAACTTTGTATACTGTAGGAATGATAATGGAGAAGTGAAAGGGGAAACCAGCTGGTTACTTGAATTGCACTTCACAGGTGTGGCTAGCTCATCCTAGAGTTTTGCTTTCCATTATACTGGGCTCCCATATCCAAGCAGGCAGTCTAGGACCAGTTTAAGCTGGTCAAACTTAAAAGAGATATCTATGTACTGTAGACACTGATTCCTTCAGCGAGTCTGGGGATAACTCACCCTTTGCAGGGCATCTCCTTCCTGGGTTCAGGGTCCCTAGTTGTTATGAAGTTGCCCACTGAGCATGAGGTTAGTGATGGCGACTTTAGTCCAGTGGAATCTTTATGTAGGCTTCTATGAAGCCTGATACATTATGCCTGGAACAGTCAGCTTCCTCATTGACCCAGATCTTAAGGTTTCCCACAGTTGCCTTTTCTATATAGAATTTTGATATTGCCATAAAAAAGAATGAGGCAGATATCTGTGAATGCTGTAATGGATTATTATTAGGTAATACACACATATCCTACTCCTCTTTGCAAAAAAGATGGAGGAGGGCTGGGGATTTAGGTCAGCGGCTTAAGCACCTGCCGCAAGCAGGCAGTCGTGAGTTCGATCCCCGGTTCCGATAAAAAAGAAAAAAAAAATAAAAAAAAAAAAAGAAGAAGGAGAAGAAGAAAAAAGAGGAAGAAGAATAAGAAGAGGAAGAAGGAGGAAAAGAAGAATGAGAAAGAGGAAGAGGAGGAGGAGCAGGAAAAAAAACCCCTGAATAAATAAAAGCAAGCCAACAGTTTTTGTTTAGACATACACAGCATGTCTAAAAGAATTAAGAAGAAATTTGTCATGGTTGTTTTCTCTGTGAAGGTATACAGTGTAGGAGGATAACGGCACAAGTATAGGAACGTGGACTAACTAAAGTAGTTATAGTGTAGCCAACAGGGCAGTGGAGCCATAGCATTCTTGCTCAGTCCAGTAAGAGACAGGGAAACAAAGGAGAATGGCAACCTATCTTCTCCATGCATGCACTATATAAGTCCTTCCATTTGGATTGGTAGACCAACTTAGGCCACATAACCAGAGGATGTACATTCATCAGCCTTGTTGGATCAGACTACCTGGAATTGAATCTGGAGACATATTCCTTTAAAAAAATAAGAGTTCAGTTAGTAATAAAGAAATTGAAAGTGGCAGACTCTTTAGGTAACTAACATTGTCTACCACCAAATGTTTAAAAATAGTTTTTCCTCTCTTTTTTGGTGGCAGTGGGGCTTGAACCCAGCACCTTCATACTGAGCTACATTGTCAGCCTTTAGAATTTTTATTTCACTAACTTAGATTTTTTGAGACAGGGTCTTACTGTGTAGTTCAGGCTGGCCTTAAACTCATTATGTAGCCCAGGCTGGTCTTGATCCTTATGGGTATCCTCCTGCTTCAGCTTCATAACTACTAGGATTACATGTATAGACTATCATGTGTGGCTAATTTTATTTAAGAAAACTTTTTTTTTGTACTGGGGATCAAACTCACAATCTCGTACTTAACAGGTAAGTGGTTGAGCCACTGAACTAAACCCCCGGTCCCTTCGTAATATTTTAAATTTAAACAGGGTCTCACTGTTTATTAAATTGTCCAGACTAGGCTCAAACTTGGAATCTTGCCTTACCCTCCCATAGTGCTGGGATTGCAGGTGTCTGCCACTGTGCTCAGCTTAAAATATTATTTGTTTTCTCATAAGAAAAACTCTTGAATATATAGCATATTTGGGAGAAGGCACTAAAAAGCATCCTACTAGAATTATCTGGAAAACCATTTTATACTGTGTTTTCCCCCAGTGTCTATTTTTTACATAGTTGAGATGATATACCTCATTTTTTAATTTGTATTTTAATAACTGCAGGATATTTTACTGACTGGATGCACCATGATTTACTTAGCAGTTCCTCTACTATTGAATCTTTTTCTTTTTTTGTCTTTTTCATTTTTTTTATCGGTACCAGGGATCAAACTCACGACTGCACACTTGCAAGGCAGGCGCTTATGCTGCTGAGCTAAATCCCCAGCTCCACTATGGTATCTGTAAGGATACACTTAGTTGTTTGTTTGTTTTTGTTTCTTTGGTGGTGGTATTGGGCCTTTCTACTGAGCTACAACCCCAGTCCATTAAGAATTTAAAAAATTTTTTTAATTTAATTTTTTTATTTTGTGGAAAAAATAAAATTTCATAACAAACTAGAAGAGTAACAGTAGTTAATACATTGCATATTGTTATCTTCAAAGTAGCCCAGAGTATAAGATACAGGTGTAAAAAATTCTCTAAATGATATTAGCACAAACCTTTCTTTGCAAAATGGTGTAAGTGACTAAGTTGCCCAGGCTGGGCTCAAATTTGTGATCCTCCTGCCTCACCCTCCCAGAGTCCTGGGATTACAGGCCTGTGGCACCAGCCATGATTTATACAACAGTGACTGTTATGGGACTTACAGCAGTTCATTTCTGTTGAATATTTCCCTTAGGACCACTCCTCAGCATAAAGCTTATTTTGCTATATATGTGGCTTTATCACAGTGTTCCTTTCCAGAAGAATATCAGCTTAAACTGCTATTAAAGTGTTATAAATCAATTTCATGATAACCACTGTGGTATTTAGTGTTGTCACTAAAAGCTATGACAAGGTTGCAGAATATAAAATGGTAAAATGGTTTTGACTTGATCTTTATGTTGGCATTATCCTTACCTTGTGTTTGGCTTGGGATCTTATTTAATGTAGGGATCTGCAAAGACTTGGAGAACTTCAGTCTGAATTGGCTGGAGTAGCTGACTTCTCTGCCACTTATCTTCGCTGTCAACTACTTCTCATCAAGGTTGGTTTAGAGCCACTAACTTTATTATTATGATACTTGAATGCACTTTAGTGATTGAGTTGTGTTTCAATTCATTGTGGAAAAACGTGCTATTCTGTGTCATCACCGAGCAATGGAGAAATTATGTACTCTGCAATGTGATTATATTGGTCTATAATTAAAGAAATACTAACTCATAGAAATTTTTAAGTTTTATGAGAATACTTTCATCCTTATATAATTAGAACAGGTTGGATAATCATTTTAATCAGTATTCCAAGGCTTTTATTTTACTTTTTAAGGTTAAATTTATTGATACATGTTGAATATACATAATGATCACATTCATAGAGAATTTGTACCTGTACATGATATATCTTGATTCTTTTTTCCCCTTCCCCTCCTTACTTATAAAAGTTGTTCCCTTTTTTTCCTTGTCTTTTTTCCTGTTTCTTTCCCCCTTCCCTCCCTCATTCCTTTTGCTATTTGAATATTTTATTATGCAATATCTATTGTTCCTTACTTACACCTTCAGTTTTCAGACCAGAAAAACAATACAATATTTACATATGTGTATTTGATTTATTTCACTTAAGAGTTTGGTCTCAAAGTGCATCCATTTACCTAGAAATGGCGTAAGTTTATCCTTTGTTGTGGCAGATTAGTACTCTGTTGAATAAAAAAACCCCACATATTCTTCATTCATTCATTGGTTGATAGACATTTGGACTGTTTTTAAGATTTAGCTATTACAAACTATGCCCCAATAAATGTGGGTGTGCTTATATCATTGTGGTATGATGCTTTTAATTCTCTTGTGAAGATACCCAGAAGAAGAATAGCTGGATCAAATGGGACCTCCATTCCTAGTTTTTGAGGTGTCTCCATGCTAATTTCCAAAGTTGTTGTACCGACCAGTCTACACTCTCACCAATAGTGTAGACGGGTTCCTTACTTCCTACAGCCCTGTCAGCATTTGTTATGGGTTGATTTCTTGATAATAGCTGTTGTTTCTGGTATGAGATGAAATCTCAGTTTTTTTTTTTTTTTAATCGGTACTGGGGGATTGAACTCACGGCCATGTGCTTGCAAGGCAGGCAGTTAAGCTGCTGAGCTAAATCCCCAGCCCCTATCTCAGTATTTTTTAAATTTGCACCTCTAAATGACCAGTGATATTGAGCATTTTTTCATATATTTATTTGCTGTTTCTACATCTTCATTTGAGAAGTATATATTCATTTCAGATGCATGGTTTTGGATTGAGTCTTTCAATTTGGGGGGCCTGATATTTTTGAGTTCTGTATATATTGTATGTATTAGTCTTTTGTCTGAGGAACAGCTGGCAAGCATTTTTTCCCATATTTGGCTTGTCTCTTCATTTTGTTGGTGGTTTCTCATGCTGTGCCAAAGCTTTTTAAGAATATGAGATTGTAGTCGTTCATTCTCTGTGATAGTTCCTGTGTTATCAGGGTTTTGTTCATAAAGTCAGCCTACACCAGTGTTTTAGTTTTGAGGGAGAGATTGAGAAAGAGAGGAGTTCAAGAAAGCTGCTTAATCTCTGGTTTGGTTGTTTTGGAAGATAATGGAGCTCCTCAAAGAATAGTAAGCGTAGGAGCAAAGAGGAAATAGCCACAGTGAAGGAAGAAAGTGACAGAGGTTAGTCCTGTGACTGTGGGAACGAGGAGGGCCAGAGCCTGGGAAGCTGGCGTGCCTGCACATTTTGGTGAGGCTTTCATGGCTCCTGTACTCCTGCTTCCAAGCCGCTGAGACACAGCACTTTTGGGTCAGGATTGGATTGATGAGAAGGAGTTCATTTGGCCCAAAGTATTAGGTCCTTTTACTCTCCAGAAGAGGTAGGTCTCACTTGGTTAAGAGTGAGTCATGATCATGGCAGGTTTTCTAAGCAAAATGAAAATACAAATCTCACATGACATGTCAGTCTTTGTGACCTGTACTTTTCATATCATTTGTCTGTGTAGGCCTTGCAGGAAAAGCTGTGGAATGTGGCTGCCCCTTTGTATCTCAAGCAGAGTGATTTGGCTTCAGCAGCAGCAAAACAGGTAAGTTCACTGAGACTGTCTCCTCTCTCTGACGGACTCTTTCTAGGAATTACCATCCATGGCAGTGCCCCAGGCCTTCCTATGGTTCCCTGCCTATGCTGTGGCCTCTTCAAATTATGATAGAGATTAGTAATAGAAGAAGCAGTGTAACTAGTGGACATAGCACTTGCTTTGATGTCAACAGACCTACCTGAGATTTAGTCTCAAGTCTGCCTGTGATTTGCTGGGTGATACTGAACAATTTATTTAACCTCCTCTAATTTTCCTGCCTTTGTCAAATGCAGAAAATGTGGCAGTTTAATTAGATAATTTAGATAATTAGATTCTATTGTGTCCTAAAGTTTTATCAGTTTATATTCCAGGTATACTATGCTCTCATGAATTTTTCTTCTGCAAATGTACTAAACTCAATTGGAGGCTTTTTTTGTATTTATACTTTGTGATATCTTTTGCATGTTAAAAGGGCCTTACATTTCTGCTTAGTTCAGTAAGGTAATACTTGGCTTTATTTGCCTTGAACTTCTTTCTTTCTAGCTTCATTTGTAAGTATTGGGACTTGGTGAACCTCTGTCTTCTCAATAATGATTATGACCCAGAGGAAGCAAATGACAGTTAGCTATGATTGTTTCGTTAAGGTCTGTTAATGATTTTAAATCCGTTTTCTTAACTAACCCTTACAGTAGTTCCATTAAACAGAAGTAAGTATCAGTGCTATTTTACAGATGAGGTAGTTAGAGTTCTAGCTATTAGAGTCCGAATTAATGCCTAGAACCTATTTTCTTTGTCCTCTACAACTCAGTCTTTGATCTGGTCTCAACTGCTGACCAGATCTGATATGTGCACTATTGTAGAGGAATGGAGCTCAGTGATTAGAACCAAAAATGAGTTGTGTTGGGAAGGTTAGGGCCAAAGAGCAGTAGTTTGGAAGGAAAGGAGGAAAGCGATTACTATTGCTATCCCCACCTATACTTAGTTATAGTTTGAATTGCTTTGTTTTTTTTGGTCTTTTTCTGACAGGGTTTCACTATGCCGTGTAGTCTGGCCTTGAACTCACTTTGTAGCTCAGGCTGGCCAGGAACTTGCAGCAATCCTCCTGGCTTGGCTTCCTGAGTGCTGGGATGACAGGCTTGCACCACCATGCCTGGCTGTGTTAAGCCAGCCTTCTTGTGTCCCATTCACTATTTGAAGTTGCATGATACACGTGTTCTTTCTTCCTTATTTATTGATGGGAACAAGGATCATGTCAGTAAATAGCTTGTCTTGCCCTTTCTCTCATGGCAGAGCCTTCAGAAAGCAGTGGCCCTAGAGGGAAGGAGAATTCAGTAAGAGCTTAAGTTCCACTGGGCATGATCCTGGTCACAGACATAGTTTTCTGTAGTTACTTCTTCCCAGACTGTGCCCCAGGAAGACTGTCTGGATGGCTGACATACAGTGAATTGTTCTGATGTTTAATTTTTGGAAGAGTTTTCTTGGGAATTGGATTTCTATACATGGTATGTACAGGTGGTCCTTGATTTATAATAACTCAGCTTAATAATTTTTTACTTATATCCAGTAGCAAAGCAGTAGAAACCTATTTGGCTTTTGAATTTTGATCTCTTCTTGGCCTAGTAATATGCAGCCCCCATGGGATTAGGAGGGTAAACTGTAGATACTCTGTAGCACTATGGCTGTTCGGTAGATAAGGTGTATCAAATACATTTTCAATTACCTTATTTTGAACATATAATGGGTTTATTGGGGCATAACCTCATCTTGAATTGGGGAGCATTTGGTATTCATTTGTTCCCACAGGAGAGTGTTTAGGGTAATGAGCAGGGCTTTGCAATTTCATCAGTAGCTAAACTTTTGTATCTTACATCATCAGGTAAGATACTTCTACCACCAATGAAATCTTTGGCAAAAATCAGTTGGCAAAGTAATTTATTCTTTGTTCACAAGAAATACTATACTGGCTGTTGCATTCTCTTTCATGGAAGGCTTGCCGTTACACTACAGGGCGTACTTTTGTGACTTTTACTTGGCACAGACTTGTTCTGCAGAGCCTGTTTTTTTTCCTACCTTTAGTAGAACTTTACTATCATTAAAAAAAAAATCCAAAGAAGACATACTATCATGATTTCATGTGGTATGTCTTAAAAATCTCCATTTAGAATTAAAGCATAGGGATTTTTCAAGAAAAACTCACTAACTCAGTGGTTAAACTGGTGGTGCACACCTGTAATCCCAATGCTGGGGAGGCTGAGGTAGGAAAATAGCCATGAGTTTGAGACCAGCCCAGGCCACATAGTGAGGAGAAGGAAAGCCTGAACAGCAAGACCCTGTCTCAAAAAATTAAAAAAAATATGGTATCTTATGTCAGAGTTTCACCTAAAGAAGATGAGAATTCTATACTGTTCTCAGTTAAGACCCTGATATGCATACTGACTGTTAATTATCTTTACCTTATAGATCATGGAAGAAACCTACAAAATGGAGTTCATGTACAGTGGTGTGGAGAACAAACAGGTGGTGATAATACATCACATGAGGCTTCAGGCCAAAGCCTTGCAGCTTATAGTAACTGCACGAACTACTCGAGGGTAAGTTGTAGTACTGGCCAAAAGGGCTTTCAGTGTATTCAGAGTTCACACCAAAGTTAATAATATGTGAGTGGAGATTTAGGAAAGATTAGCTAAGGGAAGGACAGTCTGTTCATTTTTTTCAGATATTCTATATTCCATTCTTATATCAGATTAGAAATATATCAGATAGCTTGGAAATTCACTTATGTCTCTCCCTTGCTAAAATCCCTCCCTTCCATTATCTATAGTACAGTTCCGGACTTCGTATGGAAACAAGGAAATCCGTGTGGCCCTTCTTGATAGATTTCTTTTTCTGCCAAAATTCTGGGGATTGAATTCAAGGCTTTGCATTTACTAGGCAAGAACTCTACCCACTGACCTATATCCTCAGCTTCTTTTTTTCGGTACTGGAAATTGAACTCAAAACTTCACATTTGCCAAGCAGGCACTTACGCCACTGAGCTAAACTATTCAGTTCATGCTAGTCATCGTCTCACTTTGTAACCCAGGATGGTTTCAAGCTTGCAGTGATCTTCCTGCCTCAGCCTCCTGAGTGCTGGTATTACAGGCATGCACCACCATGCCTGGCTATCCTCAGCTTCTTTTTTTTTTTTTTTTTAAGACTTCAGCCCAAAGAAAATATCCTCAGCTTCTTGATAGATTTCTTTAAGAATTTAGTATCAAGAATCAATTTTGATCTTTGGAAGAGACTAACGAGCATTCTCTGAGGCAGTAAGGGTACTTAGGAGGCTGCACTGTGAGGTCAGACATTCCTTACCTACTATTCTGTGAGAAAAGAAAGATGCTTATGATGACATCTGCACTTTACATTTTTTTTTTTTTTAATTTTATTTAAGGAGAAAAGAAAAAAAAAAAGCAGAGAAAGGGTACAAGTTATACAGATTTGCAGAAAAAAAATGAACAGTAGGAAATCACTAGTTAATGAATTACATACTGTCATCTTAGAAATAATTGTTCAAGTCACAAAATTAAAGCTTGTAAAGTGGACATTCCATCAATGATACTGCAAACAGTTCTGTTCAATGATCCAATAAAACTCTGTGATATCATATTCTATCTTATACACTTAAATATACATGCAGTTATATAGCTTAGAGCACTTTCTTTTCCTCTCTTTTGTACAATGACTATTACACATTTTGGGTTTCATTGCTCTCACGGTTCTTATTACTTTTTTGGAAGAGAGTAAAACCAAATGTGACATAACAGAACAGAATCGGTCAAGTCAAAAGGGTGGACATAATAGATAATGTGAAAACATAATACAAGGTGATCAACAATGGTTACCATAATGCCTCCCGCTATCTCTAATAGAATTGCCTATATCATTAGTTATAATACAATTGAACAAAACAGTAAAGAACAAAACCGACAAAGCCAAACCATTGGAGACATTGTAGGTCTTCAAAAGTAGATAAAAGTCAACGAGAATGGGCGTTATAATGAATCTCATTATCTTCACAGCTGATGCCTAAATTTTCGAACCTGATACTATCCAGCAAAACAGAATAGGGGAACATCAGTTAAAAACCAGATGGTGAGAGTAATACAGGGCTTTAAATCGAGGTAATGGAAAGTCAAAGTGGGTTACTATAATATATCCTGCTATTTTTTTCCTTTAATTAAAAGGATAAAGATAAAAAAGTAAATAATGGAGTGGAGATTGAGATAAAAGAGGGCATAACAACGAAACAGCACAGATCAAATCATAACCATTTAAGCAGAATAGTGTTTCACCACCAGATAATCCTGACCTAAAAGTAGTTACCATATTGTCTCTTTCCTTGAAATCCTTGAGTACAACTTCATATATTGTAGCATTAAGTATATCAAAACAATGTAAAACCATTTAAGAGAATGACAGCATTACAGAGTATTTAGAATCGACTAACAGAAAATGAATAATGGTTTCTGTATAATCTCCTTGTCTTTAAAAGGTTTTTGCTTATACTATTGTACATAATAAAATCCAGTACGATACAACCTATTTAGACCATTGGAGACAGAAGGACAAAAGCTAGATGAGACTTCAAAACAAGATGATACTAAATCAGTATTACCTATTAAGATGTCATTTTCTCCAAAATAGCTGTTCCTATCATCCAATCTTCTCTGCCTCATTTCTGTTGAGCTCTTATTCTGTCAGTAGCTGTCAGTTTGTCTTCTTCACTTTGTTCTCTGCTCCATTAGTCGTGGCCTCCACTATTTCTGGATTCTTTGTATTTTTTCTTTTTTTAGAATATCCTGCAATACTCTCTGTAGAGTTGAATTGGTGGTTGCAAATTCCCCCAGTTCCTCTTTATCCTGGAAGCACCTTGTTTTCCCATCAATTTCCAGGGACAGTTGTGCAGGATATCTCAATCTTGGCTGGAGATTATTATCTTTCTTTTTTTTTTTTTTTTTTTTTTTGCATTTTTCTTTTTTATCGGTACCAGGGATCGAACTCACGACCGCCTGCTTGCAAGGCAGGTGCTTATGCCGCTGAGCTAAATCCCCAGCCCCTAGATTATTATCTTTCAAAGCTTGAATTATTTCCCCCCACGCTCTTCGTGATTTGATGGTTTGTGCAGAGAAATCTGCTGTAATTCTGATGGGTGCTCCCTTGTAAGTGGTCTGTTTCTTGTCTCTGACAGCTTTTAATATTCTGTTCTTGTATTGAATTTCTGGAATTTTTATTATTATATGCCTGGGTGTTGCTCTGTTTGGGTTGTAGGTAGCTGGGGTCCTGTATGCCTCATACATCTGAGTATCTTTACCTTTTGCTAAATTAGGAAAATTCTCCTGGATTATTTCTGTGAGTAGCTTTTGTAGTTCATTTGTTTGTGTCCCTACTTCTTCTTTTATGTTCTTAATCCTTAAGTTATGGATCCTCTTATCATCTTCTTGTCTTTGTATTATTGCTGTTTGTTTCTTTGTTATTTTTAAGAAGTTTTTCATTTCATTCTCCCATATTACAATTCTGCCCTCCAGTTCAGATAGTCTGTCCTTAGTTTCTTTCAAGCTGTTATGCCAGTCTTCGATAGACTTCTTAGTTTCTTGGTAGCCCCTTTGAACCTGCTTCACGTATTCTATGCTTTCCCTGTTTTCTCCATCAAACAATTCTCCCCTCTTTTTCTGTTCTTCCATTCCACCATCTGTTTTTTCTTGGGTGGGGCTTAGCATTTCCCTAACTATTTTGCATACTTCTAGCTTCAGGTCGTTGATAACTTCATTCCTGAATTGGTCTATGAGGCTCTCTATATGGTGCTTTATGTGTATTGGTGCGGTGTCCGCTATTGCCTGTTTCTCAGAATTGGGGGCCGAGGAGCCTTTCTTGTTGCTGCTTCTTCCCATATTCTCTGTTCCTTATATATGCAAGCTTATATGAGAGGCCCAGCTTCTCTCCCTGTCAGCCACAGCCTGATCGAATTGCGCTGGTTAGGTGTTCCCACTCACCGCTGCACACCAGCAGCCTACGCGGGGGCCCGCCCCTCCCGGCCTCCATCAGGCTCTGCGATCTGGGTTGGGCCAGCCTACAGGGTCCGCCGGCAGCGTCACGCAGGCCAGGCACTTTTCACCAATCCCGCCCGAGAGGGGAATGTGTGGCTGGAGTCGCCAGCGCGCCCTGCTCCCGCAGGACTACTCGGGCCCAGAAAGTCCGCTGGAGTCAAACTGTGGTGGAGTGTCAGTTTCTCTAACTCACCTCGCCACAAGTCAGAACATGCCTCCCTGCCTGTCCTGTTTTTGACTCCGTTCGCAGATTGCCGTTCTCAGAGCTTCTGCATCTCTCTCCTTGCCGAGCTGATGTAGAGGCAGCCAGCCACCGCGCAGCGGGAAACCCAAATCGCGGCTTCCAATGGCGCAGGGTCCAGCCTCAGCAGCGAGACTTTTCTGTTCCTGTTTTAGCACCAGGACTGCATTCCAAGTTGGTTTCTCTCAGCCGAGTTCGTTCCTGAGTCAGCAGAGCATAACTCCACCTGCTTATGTCTCTTTAGTCCGCACCATACCTGGCTTCTGAGCCTAGTTTTTCAGAGAGCCTCTGGTAGTTGCTGTTATCTGTCCGCCATGTTCTCCCGGAAGTCTCACTTTACATTTTTTAAAAATTCTTTTTTTTAGGGGCTGGGGATTTAGCTCAGTGGCTTAAGTGCCTACCTGGCAAGTGCAAGTAAGTTCGATTTCCGGTACCCAAAAAAAAAAAAAAAAAAATCTTTTTAAAATTTTTAAATAATTCTTTTTCAATTTAAATATAATTGTAAAAATTAAAACATTGAGTAAAAAGTTGAGCAATATGTGATAATTCCCCGGTAATATACCCCTTCTTTTCTCAAGCCATGTAAACCTGTAAATTATAAATATGCACATTAATGTTAATGGGATCATAGTGTATAATGTTTTACTATTCTGCCTTCTATTTCTTCATCCTGCAATGTGATTTATTTATCTTTCCATATCATCAAGTAAAGATATAATATCTTTGATCTTTACTTGTGCTACAGATTATATTTTTCATTTGTATGCATGCCTGTGTATTTCTGTCCTGATTTTTTTTTATTGGATTGATTGGTTTGTTTGTTTCTTTTCTCTTACAAGAGTTAAGTTCTAATTCTAACCTAGTCTGGTGAGAGCCAATAGATCATAGATTTAAGGCTGCTATCCATAGTTGCTTGGTTTCACATTATGGCTTTATCATTTGCAAACTTAGTGACCTTATACAAGTTACTTAACATTTCTTTTCTCAGTTTATTTCTATATGATAACATGAGATAATAGTACATGTCTCTTCCTCATATTGTAAGGACTATTAAATCATTAAAAGTAAAGCTGCCAAAATACACTTATCACATTTATTACAAACATTTAATATTAGTTAATACCAGTTTTATGATCGTTATAATGTTTATATTTTTAATGAACATGCTATGATCACCTCTCTATAAGATTTCAATGAAAGTTGGAAATTTAAGTGTGTTTTTGCTAATTTGATTGTCTCATATTAGTTAAATAATTTGGAATTTCACTTCACCTTTTTTTGTTTTTTGTCTTTTTGAGACAAGGTCTCACTGTTCAGTTCGGGCTGACTTTGAGCTCACTTTCTAGCCCAGGCTAGACTCAAACTCACAAGGATCCTTTTTTCTCAGGCTCTTGAGTGCTAGGATTATAGGATGCACCATCATGTCAGCTTATTATGTTTCTATAATATTTGAAGATCCTCTTAAAATATGCGGTAGTCTTGGTACATTTATAACATTAGAGGACACCTATATAATTTTTTATGGGGAAGTATACTGGGCCAGAACCCAAGGTCTTTGTACTAAGCTACATTCTTCAGCCCTTTTCTGTTTTTTTATTTTTGAGATAATATCTCAATGAGTCATGTAAAGGAACCAGACTGACCTTGAACTTGTAATCTTCCTGTCTCATGAGCCAGGTTCCCAGAGTGCTGAAATTATAGACATATGTCAGCATGCCTGACCTAAGTTCTATTTAACTCCAATTTGTCTATAACTTTTTTTAATATCACAAGTGCCATTTAAAAGTCCTTTATTCTTCTGGCTGGGGGATACAATTCAGTGGTAGTTGGCCAGCATGCACGAGGCTCTGGGTTTATTCTTGTGTTTAAAAATCCCTTGTTCTAATTTATTTTGTATAGTATCGTATACTAATTTAAACTTTGCATCTGAAACTGACTTTCATTTGGTTTTGTAAGTGAAATATTTTCAGAGCTCTGAAAATATTGCTTATCTTTTTAAAAAATTTTTTTAAAGAGATTAAGATAAAAGAGGACATAACAAAGCAGATCAGAACAGAACAATTTAAGCAACATAGTATTTCACAAGACAATCTGATATAACAATAGCTACCATAATATCTCTTTCCTTGAAATAGTTGAGCATACCTTCATACACAATAGCATCAAACATAACAAAATAGTACAAAACTATTAAAGAGAATGAAAGTATTACAGGGCCTTCAGAACCAAACAACAGAAAACAAACAATGGTTACTATATCATCCCATTGTGCATAAAAAATTGGTTTATACTACCACATATGATAAAATTCAATAAGATACTACATGATAGAATCAATGGAAAAAGAAGAACAAAAGCATGGTAGGACTTCAGATTAAGGTGATACTAAATCAGCACTGGCTATTATAATGTCTTGTTTTCTTCAAAATAGCTGTTCATACCATCACAGATAATAAAATCAAACAACCAAGGATAAAACCATTCCAACTAACGAATGGAAACATTATAAGGCTTCAAAGCAGTGTAATGGGGAATCATGATTTCCATAAACTTTTGTGTTATACTAGGGAGACTATATGGTATTTATACATGTGAGTTTGATTTATTTCTTTTATGAGTAGGGTCTCAAATCCATTTATTTATAAATATCTCAATGTGATCATTCTTTATAGCTGGATAGTACTCCATTGTATAAAAATACCATATCTTTTTTTATCCATTCCTCAGTTGATGGACACTTAGGTTGTTTCCAAGATCTATTACAAATTGTGGTGCTATAAACATGAGTGCACATATATCACTATGGTGTGATGTTTTCAGTTCTTCTGGGACTATGCCTAGAAGAGGAATAGCTGGATGAAATGGGACTTCCAATCCCAGGCTTTTGAGAAATCTCCAGACTGACCTCCACTGTGGTTGCACAAGTCTACACTCCCACCAACAGAGCAGGAGAGTTCCTTTTTCCCCACAGCCTCTCCAGCATTTGTTGTTGGTAGTTTTCTTGATCTTGGCCATTCTTTCTGGAGTGAGATGGAATCTTAGTGTGGTTTTAATTTGCATTTCTCTAATGAGTAATGATGATGAACATTTTTTTCATGTATTTATTTGCCATTTGTATTTCTTCATCAGACACCCATTTTTGGATTGGGTCTTTGAATTTCGGGGGTTTGATTTTTTTTTTTTTTTAATTTTCCATATGTTTTAGACAGAAGTCCTTTGTCTGAGGGACAGTTCACTAAGATTTTTTCCCAGTTTGTGGGTTTTCTTTTCACTATGCTGGAGATTTCTTTTGATGTGCAGAAACTTTTTAATAAAATGTGATCCCAGTTAATGATTCTGAGAAGTATTTCCCGTGCAGTTTGATTCCTGTTCATGAATTCTCTGTCTGTCTTCAAGATTTTTACCTAATTTGTCTTCCAACAGATTTAGTGTTTCTGTTTTAATATTCAGATCTTTGATCCATTTAGATTTTAATTTAATACATGATGATAGGTATGGGTCTAGTTTTAATTTTCGAAATATGGAGAGCCAGTTTTTCCAGCACCATTTATTAAAGACTGTCATTCTTCCGGTGAACATGTTTGGCCCCTTTATCAAAGATAAGGTTGAGTGTGTTTGTAGATGTGGTTGTATCTTCTAATCTATTCCATTGATCTTCAGATCTGTTTTTATTCCAGTACCATGTTAATTTTATTACAGTTGCTTTGTAAATATTGCTATCTTGTCTTTTGTTATATAACAATATAGTTTTGAAGTCTGTTAATTGTTTTTTCCTTTGTGGACAGATTATTTTTCTTGGTGTAAAATGTAAAAAAAATTTTCTCATAAATTTTTACCAGAATCTGTCTTGGTGTATGTTTTCTGTATTGTTGAATGTCTTTTAGGTCACATTTTTTTCTATCATTTTTATTTTTAGCTTTCCAGTCTAATCTCTTATAGTGAATATTAGACTTTCTGGATCTGTTTTCTTTTGTGATTTAAAAATCTTGAGGTTTTCTTGGTCTTATTTTTAGTACATAATTGCCATACATAATGGCACATTCATCATAGGGAATTTGTACCTGTACATAGTACATCTTTTTTTCTTTTTTCTTTTTTTTTTTTTTCTAAAGATAGCGTCTCTAGCCCAGGCTGGCCTTGAACTCATGGAGTTCCTCTTGCCTCAAGCTTCCCAAGTGCTGGGATTACAAGCATGTGCCACTACACCCAGCAATAATATAGCTTAATTCTTTTCTTTCCCACTCTTCTCCATTTCCTTCAGTACTTCTTCCTGTTAATAAAAGCTTTGTTTCTGTTTGTTCTTTCCATTCTCTCATATTTTAAAATTCTGTCCCTTCCTCCCTTTGTTCCCATTATTCTCATTTGAATATGTTCCTCCTACTTCCCAGTATCTGTCCTCCATTTTGCTCCTTATTTACCCTTTAGATTTCTCACACAAGAGAAAGAATGTGATATTTAAACTTGTGTGTGTCTGATTATTTTCACTTGAAGTTATGGTCTAAAAGTGCATCCATTTACCTAAAAATGATTCAAATGTATCCTTCTTTATGGCAGATTAGTATTCTGTTTATATATATAAACACCATTTTATCTATTCATTGGTTGATGGACATGTGGGCTGTTTCCAAGATTTAGCTACTATAAATTGTGCTGCTATAAACATAGATATGCATGTATCACTGCATTATGATGGTTTTAACTTTTTCAGGAAGATACCTAGAAGGGACACAGATAGGTCAAATGGAACCTTTAGTTTTCATTTTTTGAAGAATCTCCATACTGATTTCCATGGTGGTGGTGGTGGTGGCTGTGAGAGTGTGTGTGTGTGTGTGTGTGTGTGTCTTTTGAGACAGGATCTTGCTATGCATTCAGGCTGGCCTCGGGCTCACTTTGTAGTCCATACAGGTCTCAAACTTGCCACAATCCGCCTGCCTCAGCCTCCCAAATGCTAGGGTTATGGAAGCCACCATACCTGGCTCCATAGTGGTTATACCAGTTTACACTCCTACCAATGGAGAAGGGTTTCTTTTTCCTCAACATTCTCACCACCATGTGCGATTGGTTGATTTCTTGATGATAGCCATTCATTTTTTCTGGGATGAGATAGAATCTTAGTGTTTTTGTTTTGTTTTTTGATTTTTGGGTTTTTTTTTTTTGTACCAGGGATCAAACTCAGGATTTCGTGCTTGCCAAGCAAGCGCTTATGCCTTTGAGCTAAACCCCTGACCCCTCAGTGTTTTAATTCGCATCTCTCGAATGACCAGTGGTATTGAACATTTTTTCATATATTTATGTACTGTTTGTACTTTTCCATCTGAGAAATATCTATTCATTTCAGATGACCACTTTTGGATTGGGTCTTTAAATTTGGGAGTTCTGATTTTTTTTGAAGTTCTTCATATATTCTAGATACTACTGGTAAAAAGCTGGTACTGTTCAATCTGTTTTTCTTTCCTGTGCATATTTTGTTCTGTTTTTCTACTCTATATTCTTTTTTTTAAAATCGGTACCAGGGATCGAACTCACGACTGCCTGCTTGCAAGGCAGGTGCTTATGCCACTGAGCTAAATCCCCAGCCCCTTCTATTCTATATTCTGAGTAAATTCCTCAATATACTGTTTAATTTACCATTTTTGGTTTTTATCATTATTCATTTCACTATTCCTTAACTGTTTAATTTGACTTCATTATTTTTAATTTCTATATGTGCTTTTTTTCTTTTGCATTTAGCATTTCTTTTAGCATTTCTCATGCTTTATCAATCTAATAGCCTTTGAAATCTCTTAACTGATTTATTTGTTTATTTATTATAATACTGGAGATTAAATCCAGATAGCTGAGATTATAAGATGTACCATCACACCCAACTTAAAATGTGTTTTTAAAAGCTTCTGTGCTTTCTTGCCTTGAGTTTATCATATTGATGGCTGCTTGGTCCATTTATAGCCCCTGATTTCATTTTCTAACATTTAGTTATTTGCTATTGTCATTTCATAATTAGGAATGAAAATCTAGACTGATTTCAATTTGTAATTGCTGCTGGCTTCCCAACACTTATATGTCATTGTTCAATTTTCCCCATAAATATCACCTTTCTTCATTTTAAGAAAAAATGGGGATTTTTATCTGCAGGGGGTCATGTGCCGTGTACTTCATGGTTTGGAGAGAATTCCCAGATCATTTTGTATTTTATTGCTTTGAAACTCTACAAGGTGGGGCTTCATAAGCAGGCCAGAAAATGTCACTCTCATCCAAATTGTTTGCTTTCATTGTCTTGCTTGACTGGAATTCTCCATTTTAACCTTCTCACTCCTGTTGTCTTGGTAGATTAATCTTACTATCAAATTTCAGTTCCCTTTCTGGTATTGTGTCACCTAAAATTTCAAGTGCTGCCTCTTTTGGGGAACAGTTCAAATGAATGTTGCTTGTAGAGTAGGTTTCCATCTGCCATTTTCTTTTTATTTATTGAACTAATATTTATTAAAAGTTGATTGTGAGGGGCTGGGGATTTAGCTCAGCAGCATAAGCACTTGCCTTGCAAGCAGGCGGTTGTGAGGTTGATCCCCGGTACCGATAAAAAGTTAAAAAAAGTTGATTGTGCCAGGAAACATAGTGAGGAATATGAAGTTCCTACTCACACACAGTGTACATTTTAGTAGAAAGCTACAATAGGTTAAGAACTTTGATACCATTTGCTTACATATTTTATGTAAAGAGTTTTTATCTGTTTTTACATGAGTAGGACTTAATGACTCCAATGACTAATACATTAATGAAAATAGATGGGAAGGTATATACAGAAAATTATGTATAGTGGGTAAAAAAAAAAATGCACAAAGCTGCAAAGACATTGGCCCAACATGCTCCCTGGATAATTTAGTCACTTGTTTTTACTGAAAGGACATACTTTGTCAGTCTGTTCTCTGCAACCCTGGCAGTGCCCAGTATGTTAGTTGGTCATACCTCTATAGAAAACATTATCTGCGAGTAAATTGCATCCAGACTGAAGAAAGTATACAGATACTGAAGCTTCCTGAAGTAGACCCCATAGTTTTGGGCTTCATTGAGTGCAGTGATTTTTGTAACTGGCTGTGTCTATTGTGAGAACTCCAGGACCTTTGCCCACATTGTCACCGGTGGGATGTGAGGCTTCAAAGTTAGAATGGTGTCATATTTGTCTGATGTGTATCTCCTTGTACCTGCGCTGTCAGCTGCAGGATCAAAGCTCTTCAACAGCTCTGGAGACTGTCACAAGGACTCTTGTAGAAAGGGGACTTGCCCTGGACTCCTTGGTGAGTCCAGTGCCAAGTGTGGCCTGTGATGATCTTTCAATTTTGAATGTTTCTAGAGCATGATATGCCACCAGAGTGGTTTAAATTATATCTTGGGGTCCTGTTAGATACTTGCCCTGGTTCCATTAGAAGTCTCCTATTTCTCTGAGAAATCTTTTTTTTTTTTTTTAAAAACTGGGAAACAAACTCAGAACCTTGCACTTGGCAGGCAAGTGCTGTTTTGCTGAGCTATATTTCCCTGGCTGAGACATCATTCTTGTAGTGTCATGTATGCATTCTTCTTTTCTGTAGGCTGAGGTTTCTGGGAATTCTGTTCCTTACTCCTTAGTCCACAGATTTCACAAACAAGTTACATATTATATTATTTTGTATTTCTTTTCTACAGAGTTGACCCTTTATTTGGCATGTGTGAAAAATTTTTACAGGAAGTAGACTTTTTTCAGAGGTAAGTATTCAATAACTTTCCTGACTTAATCACTTTTGGTTTTGCAGAGAATAACTTAACGGGCACCAAGAGTGATCACAAACCAGATTACTTGATTTAGCTCATGTAGCCAAGGTATCATCTGCATCATTGTTCTCTAATGTTCTTTAATGATGTATAAATGTTTTTGAGCTTCAAAATTAAATATTCAGCTGAATAATAAAAAATTTGGATTGTTTGGATTCAGAACTCAGCTTGGCCCCAAAAAAGTAAGTATTGTCATGAAAACTTGTAGGTCTTTTTTGTTCCATTTTTTTGTTTGTTTGTTTTGTTTTTGTTTTTGAGACAGGGTCTTATGATGTAGTAGTTTGATGACATCAAATTCTTCAACAATCCTACTCCCTTCAGATTCCCGAGTGCCGGGATTACAGGTGTGCGCCATCATGCCCTTGACCCCTTAGTTGAAATATCACAATTTGTCAGTTTTTCATTGCTGTTCCTAAATGTGTGCATTTCTCTGCAGTCTACAAATAATTATTTCATACATTTGGGGGTCTGCTTTATAATGTAGGAGAAGTGATTTTTCAGAGTTCTGTAGGAAATGAACCAATTAAACATGCAGTAGAGTTGGAGAATTAGGAGTTCAAGTAGTTTCTGTGTGTACTGACAATATAGGAATTTTTTTTTTTTTTTTTTTGGGTCAGGATTTCACTGTGCATTTCAGACTGGCCTTGAACTCACTTTGTAGCCCAGGTGTGATCCTTCTGCTTCAGCCTCCCAAGTGCTGAGATTATAGGCATGCACCACCACCGCCAGTAGTATAGAATTTTAAAGGACTTAATCATTTCTTCCGCATGTTGCCATTGCCCTCGTGAACATGACCAAAACTGAAGTTTTTTTGACAGAACATTTCTCCTTTTTTCATTTGGTGATAGTTTCCTATAGGGCTTGGTTGCATTACCACCTTTTACCAGCCGAGGATGCTCTCTAGCAAAGGGCACCTCTCTCACTTGTGGCCCTATTGAATACTTAGATACTTGCTTTAAATGGGAAATATATTAACTCTTTACTTTTAGTTTTAGATTTTTTTGTGTGTGGGGGGTACCAGAGTGCCTGGGATTGAACTCACAACCTTGGTGCTTTCTTTTTTTTTTTGTCTTTTTCCTTTTTATTGATACCAGGGATTGAACTCACGACTGCCTGCTTGCAAGGCAGGCGCTTATGCTGCTGAGCTAAATCCCCAGCCCCTAACCTTGGTACTTTCCAGGCAGGTGCTGTGCCACTGAGCTGTATCTCTGGCCTTTAGTTTTAGATTCTTGAAAAGGGTTTATTTTTATATAGTTGGGTTGGAGAGGTTTCTTGGAGAACTGACAGCTCTGAATTGCCAAAGTTCCTCACTTACTGTTCACTAGAATTACATATACATGGTCTTTATTTAACCTCTAAGGTATCAATTCTGCAGTGAACTCTTTTTCTTACTGTCACCTTCCACAAAGCGGAGTACTGTGGGATCAGTCCAAGCTGAGAATGAGCGACTTTAAGTTTTCTTTTTTTTTTTAACCTCAACTTGTGAGAATGGAGACTTTAAGTTTTCTGAGCTCAGTGCACCATTATCCTTTCTGAATCTCAGTGTTCCTGTTGATTGAATAGAAACTCTATTAAGATCGTCTCCTTTGCTTACTGTTCTGCCCTAGTATCTAGAATAATGCTTGATATTTGATAGGTCATAAAAACATAGTTATTAATTAATAAATCTTTAAGAGGTAACTAAAAATTCTATAAATGTACAGGGTTAGATAAGATCACTTAAACCCCTTAAGTACATGTCTGGGGCAGAGTGGTTATTCAGTAAGTGAGTCTCTTGTGATGGTCATGTCACTATATTATAATTGAGTATCTGTGTCTCAGTAATGCACTTTCTGTGCTCCTGACTCAGGGCTTGGCAGGTGTTTAGGGTTCAGCCTGTGGAATGATTGGATAGTCAGTGCTTCTGTTTGTTCCTTCAGGTGTTTCATCGCTGATTTGCCCCAGTTGCAGGACAGCTTTGTGGACAAACTCCTTGACCTTATGCCCCGACTCATGACATCTAAACCTGCAGAAGTGGTCAAAATTCTGCAAACCATGCTGCGGCAGAGTACCTTCCTGCATCTTCCCCTTCCAGAGCAGGTCTGGGCTATACTGAACCCCTTCAGACCAAATCTTGCCTGACAGTGAGAACTGTCTGGAGCCGCTGGGCGAGGGCCTGCCCTGTGATTGTGTCCTACATCTCCCCTCTCCCCACCATTAGACAAGAAGATTGAAGAGCAAGTTAAGTTTTGTTGCCGAAGCCTGATGTAGATTTATAATCACTGTATTTTCTTGCTTATAGATCCACAAAGCCTCAGCTACCATCATTGAGCCAGCAGGCGAGTCAGACAACCCTTTGCGATTTACATCTGGGTTGGTGGTGGCTCTGGATGTTGATGCAACCCTGGAACATGTGCAGGATCCTCAGAGCACTGTGAAGGTTCAGGTTGGTTTTTAGATGTTCCTTATATTGAGGCATTTAATTGCAGAAGCCCTGTAATTTCTACCTGAGGGACTGAAACCGGGAAGAGAGGAGACATGCGCCTCTATCTTTGGTGATGAATGTGGGCTTGAAGCCTAGCTTTACTGCCGAGCAGCTCTACCCTGAGGAGCAAGTTAGGCTTTAAGCCTTAGATTCTCCAGCTGACAAATAGAAGTAGTTGAATTGAAATAAATATCCAGAATGGCTCACTAAACGACATTTTGTTCTTAAAATGGAAAGTTGAAGATTTTATCTTTAGCATTGGGAGGAAAAAAAAAGATTTGGGTGCCTATATTTCCAGTATTCAGTACACTGAGGTAAAAGAATCATTTGCCCAGGAATTCAAGACCAATCTGGGCAACATAGCAAGACTCCATCTTTTATTTTTGGCTTTTTGAGACAGGGTTTCTCTATGCAGGTCAGGCTGGCCTTGGGTTCACTTTGTAGCCCAGCTTGGTCTCAAACTTGCAAATGCTTCTCCTGCCTCATCCTCCCAAATGCTGGGACTATAGGAGTGTGCCACCACAGCCTGCTTTTTTTGTTTATTTTTTTGAGACAGGGTCTCACTGTGTATTTCACTGAACTCACTAGGTAGTCCATACTAGCTGTAAACTCACAGTGATCCACCTGACTCAGCTTCCTGAGTGCTGGGATTACAGGTATGCGCCAAAACCTCTGGCTCCATCTTAAAAATAGGGAAAAAAAAGGGGGACTTGATTCGTTTTTGGTACTGGGGATGAACCCATAGTCTCAGACCTGGTAGGTAGTGCTCCACTGGTGAGCTATTGCCAGCCTTTAAAATTTTTATTTTGAAAGGGTCTTGCCAAGTTGCTCACACTGTCCTTGAACTTGTGCTCCTCCTGCTTCACCTGCTTGATAACAGAGTTTACAGGCATGTGCCACCACATCCAGGTACTTCACTAATTTTTGTTTTTTGAGACAGGAAACTGGAAAGTAAAATGTATGGATGGGAAAAAGAAATGACTCTGTATTTTTTCCTGAGCCAGCTAGATATATTAGAGACACACAAGAGATTCTGTAGATAGTAATCAATTCAGACAGCCTGCAGTTAAGCTCTACTCATCCATCCAGCCATCCTTCTGTTCATTCATACCTGGGTGCATTAGTGCTTACTCTGTTGTACATGCTAATGACCTCAGTTGTCAAGGAAGGTATGTCACAGCTCTTTTTTTTTTTTTTAATTTTATTTTGAATGTAGTAAAAATATAACAAGACAGAACAAAGCCAATTGAGACAGTGTTGTGATATTGGTGCAGAACTCCAAAGCAGAATACTGGGATAGTAGTAATAAGTACTATAGTATATCTCGTTATCTTCACAATCGTTGTCCAGTCAGTTAAGTATAGTTAAATCAAACCACTAGCAGAACATTGTAAAGCCACATGAAGGAGGATATTGAATAGAGCAAAACAATCATTACAAAACAGAACAGTGAAAATAACCTTTGTCTTCAAACAGAAGAAAATACTGTCACCAAATGCACATCCTTACCTCCTCCAGGAAGGTAATCCCCATGTTTGCTATATTGCATATGGTTATCCTCCCAAGAGATGCTCAGAACTCTGTCCCCAGTTGCTGATGTAGGGGGTGGGAGGAAATGTTTGATTCTGAGCCTGTGTGCTGGTTGGCTTACGGGGATAGCTGACTGGTTTTCCTCCGGGGCTTTCTTTTGCAGCCGCTTAAGTCCCAACATGGTCAGGTCTCAGGTAGCTGCTGGTTCTTCTCCCGGCGGCACCAGGGGTGCTTACCAAGAAGGCAGGCAAATAGCCTTCTTGTGCAGCCAACATGGCCGGACCTTGGGTAGCCACTGGTTCTTGTCACAGCTCTTGCTCTCAAGATGCTCAGTCATTGCATAGGCAGAAGTTCAGTGGAACTTCTGTTCCACACACATTCGTAGGATAAGTTGAGAGTACTATAGTGGAGCTGGAGTGTATCTTCCGCACACATTCATAGGATAAGTTGAGAGTACTGTAGTGGAGCTGAAGGAAGGCTTTGTGGAGAAGCTGGTGCCTACATGGGATTTGAAAGGAAGAACAGAGGAAAGTAAAAGGGAAAAGGAAATTTTCCAGACGTGTAAAAGCATAGAAGTGAGCACTGATGGTGAGTTCTTTACAGTCATAGGACAGGAAAATGGATCAGTCAGGAAAAGCTTCCTGGAGGAGGTAAGGATGTGCATTTGGTGACAATAATTTTGGCTGTGATGACAATATAGGATAAAGACTCTGTCCTCCCAGCAGGAATTATTACCAATCATGAGACCTACAGGGAACTAATTCTCAGCTGGCTATGAAATTGTACTGTGGTTTTTCTTTTGCTTTCCCTCACATTTATGGTTTTTTATGCTAGCTGCACTTTTGATTACTCAGAAGCATTAAAAAGTGCTAATGAGAGCCGTGTGTGGTGGCAGGAGGAACACTACAAGTTCAAGGCCAGCCTGTGCTACATAGTGAAACCCTGTCTCCAAAACAAAACAAAATCCTCAAATGAGAACAGTAACAGAAAACAAACAAAAAGTACTGATAAACAGCTTGTAAGCCATACCAATTAAGTCAGCAGTACTAGTATTATATTTAAGAGTTGATAAGTGATTCTAATAGGCAGTCAGTGATTCTGAACACCACTGTTTGGCATTATCCCTGACAAAAAGTTTACTGATGAACTAAACATAAATGAGATCAAAGACAGATTATTATGCTTCATCTGCCAGGTTCTGTTCTTAGTTTTCATCTCTGAAACACCTCCACTCCTATGGCAGAGAAACACTTTAATGCTTCTGCAAGTGGGAGCTGTCTTGAGGAAGCCCCAGCACTCTGAAAAGTGCTCTCCAGTCCAGCTACATCTGTTCTGGGCACTGTTTTGGGTACTACTATGTAGTAAACGTGCCTTGGAGAGTATATTCTCTGTTCAGATGATGTGTATTGTTCTTCAATGTGCAGACCCTCCGGGAACTTCAGTAATATTCATTAGCCTATTGTGGATATTATACTTAATCATAAGAGATGTGACTGGATGTGGTGTGCACACCTGTAACGCCAGCACACTGGAGGCAGAGGCAGGAGAATCACAAGTACATGCCAAGTCTGGGCAATTTGGTGACTTAGTAAGACCTTGTCTCAAATACAGAAAAGAGCTAAAGGTATAGCTCAGTGATAAGACCTTGGGTTCAGTCTCCGGTAATTCGAGAGAAAAGAGATTGGTTTGTGATTTTTATAGTTGTTCTGAAATTTAGAATATAATTCATTACTGGCCGTTTTCTTCTCCTGTTCTACCTGAGCTGCAGCTTAGCTTCCCTCTAAGCATCAGCAGCGGGAAAAAAGACAGCATCCTGTCTCACAGCTTTTCTCCAGTGTTGCTGGGAGAGCTGGGAATCCTGCTGTCTCTGTAGTTTTCTTTCCCATGCTCATCTCTGGGTCAGTCCTCCTCTGGCCCTCCTTTCTGAAAAACGAAGCCTATATTCTAGAAGCAGGGACACCCCCTTCTTTTTGCTCTAGTTGCTTTGGGGCACACAGCCTGGAAAGCAGCGAGGAGAAACAGCTTAGGGAAGGATAGCCAGGCACACTGGTCTGTAATGCCAACCACTTGAGAGGCTGAGCACAGGAGGTCAGGGCTGCTGTGACTTTGCCAATTGTGTGTCCCTGCTAAGTGTCAGTTACGGGGTTGTATGAGTGTCTTCCAGCATGTGCACACAGTGTGAACCTGTCTCTTAAGTTAAAAAAACAGAGGAAGAACTAGGGAGACCTGAGGACCAGGAAAGAATTTGTGGCATTTTGTGGGGTGTGAAGATTGGCCAGTGATTTGATCACACCCTTCATTGAGTGCTCTGTAGAAAGAAACAGATATATGATTTCCTAGCTGCTTAAAATCTAGCACCGAAAATTAAAGACCTTGTACAAAAAACCTGAATACATGCTGTCTGGTGATGGGTGCAGGGCCCTGACATGTTTCAAAGTGAAGGGTCACTGTGGTGGGGTGCTTGGAAGAGTTTTCACAATCAGAATTAATACTGTTACCTCTTCTTATATGTAATTATCAGGAATTAAGGAAACATTTACTGCTTGGTTCTAGGGCAGAGGGTTTATAGCTGTCTCTATAATCTTGGCATCCCCTCAAGGAACAACCTTTCATGAAAGTGATGTCATCTCTCTTTCTGTTTTGAGGTTTAAAGTAGATGCCAGCACCACTTTTCTTATCTCTCCTGCGTCTCCTCCCTCTGTCTCCTCTTAGGTCTTATATCCAGATGGCCAGGCTCAGATGATTCACCCCAAGCCAGCAGACTTTCGAAATCCTGGCCCAGGCCGCCACCGTCTCATCACTCAGGTGTACCTCTCCCATGCTGCCTGGACAGGTAAGGAGTCGGGGCCGCGATGGTAGGAAAAGGTGCTCTTGGAGATCATCCCATCCTTCAGTATTTGCTTTTTTGCAGTTTACTGAGGATTTTGCATGTGTGCTGAGGATTAAACTTGATTCTGTAAGAATTTCATAAGCTTAAACTGGGTACTTTTGGACTGATTTGCTGCACTAGTTGCATAAGGAACAAGATTCTGGAGATCATAAGAGCATGCAGTCTCCTAGAAAAGGCCCTGGGTTGCATGCCAGCGGACTTTTTTCTTGTTCTGACTCTGCTAATGAACTGGGCAGGTCACTCTGTTTTCTCACCTTCAAAATGAAGATGATAATTCCAACCCATAAATTAATTGTGAGAGTTACTTTGGAAGTTAAATAGTTTCATGTTTCTTCCCAAAGTTTTAAAATGTTTGTTTGTATCTGAATAATTCAGTGGATTCCCTTCAAACAAGTAAAAGGTAAACTGTTCTTCCCTTCCACATGGGCTGGCTTATGGAATAATGCAGAGTAAGGTGATATGTTCATGGAACAAATGAGTAGAATCAACTAGTTAATGAAAAGGTAACAGAGGTTGTACAAGTACTTTTTTTTGTTTAATTTTTAAAAATCTTTAAACAATAAAATGAGAGTATATGGGTACAGAGTTGTAACACTACAGGCCTGTAAGGCTGTTTGGGAAAATTTAAAGAGACTCAGTCTGTAGAAACTATAATGTAAGACAGAATTTGTCTCAGTGGTATTTCCAAAATCATGATTCAAGATGTGGCTTTTATTAGAGAAGGTATTCTTAAAATATTTTTTATTACTCCATGTTTGTAGCACATAATAATTACATTCATCGTGGGGAGTGGGTACATGTCCATAACACATCTTAATTCTTTCTTCATCCCCTTCCCTTCCCATCTCTCTCCAAAAAGGTGTTTAATGGCACCAAATTTGGTTTATTTTCAAATTAGGGGGATGTCTTCTGGAATTTTTGTTTATTGCTTGTTTTAAAATATACAGAGAACTACTTAATGCCATTACTAATAGTTTCTCTCTATCAGCAGCATTGGATGTCTGCTGACAACTCTGTGGGCCTTAACAGAGGGACAATAAGAGTGGTACCACTGAATGTTCAGGAGCCTGTTTGGGGTCCTTGTCATCTAAGTCTGGCATAGATGAGGGAGCATCCAGCAATGCCTTTACCCAGCATCTGCTTCCCTGAGCATCCCTCATTCCACATCTTTGCAGCCTGGCATATTTTGCATTATTTGCCTAAACCATTAACCCCATAGAAAAGTACCTTTACCCCCAACCCAACCCCATTTTGTGTTTCCTGTGATGAAAGCCAGGCTGTCTTGCATGCTAGGGAAGTCTCTTCCGCTTTTCTGTAGAGGCACATTCCCAGGCTCTTTGATGCAGGAATCCTAGATACAGAGAAAGATATGCTGTGCTGTGAGACATTTTTTTTTGAAAATGAGTCCAGGCAGGCCTTGGACTCAGGATCTTCTGCCTCAGGCTCCCAAATAAGTGGGAGTACAGGTGTGCATTTCTCCTCCTGGCTTCTGGAACAGCACGATTTTGGGACAGATGGTGTTCAGGGAAGCAGAGCAAAACATGCTGGAGTTCACATGAGCTTGAAAGGTCTTAAGAGAGCTCCTGACCTGTTCTAGGTCACACAGCAAATAATTCGAATACCAGCGTTAGAACCCACGGCCTAGGCTAATTCCAAGCTCAAGCTGCTTTTTACTAGGCTGTTTCTTCTTTTGCTTTTGAAGGTATATTTAGTTTATTATAGAACTGTTTTTTAAATTTTTTTAATTGCTAGGCTGTCCTGAGCCTAAAGATTTCTAACTCATCCTTGATTTATTGGTAATAATTTGTTTCTCTGCCACTGTTACAGATTCCCTTTTAAATTCTCTGCATATCTCCTTAAATAAAATTTAAAAAAAAACTCTCTGCATAGCATTTGTTCATGTCAGATATTTTCTCAATCATTTATTTGATATTTTCTCCCATTTGCACGTTCCTCACTGGAGTAAAGAACTTGTTCATCTTTCTTCAGTGTCCCTAGTATCCTTATATCTTCTGTTCCTGGTCCCTGGTGTATGGTCCCACAACAAATAATAAAAGTGGAGTGAATACATGCTTTTGATTGTGCAATTGAAATCCAGTTAATCCACTTCCTACCAACTCTGGTTGGAGTCAGTCTTCTTTTCTTCACTTCCCAGATGCACACACGGAGGCCCACATAGTTCCTCAGTGGTAGAGCTGAGGCTGGCTCCTCCCCACCAAATAAAAAGGGAACAAAGTGTAAACCTCCTAGTTTTTTCCAGGCATGATGGACAGGCTATGTGAGTTGTCTCAGATACTTCGTCTCCTTCTACTGTCTCTTCCTTGTTTTCTTTTGCTCTTTCCCTCGATGGCATTTGCTTGAATTGCCATTCATACCAAATTCTGAGAAGGCAAAATGACTGCTGCAGAGTTGAGTGCTGTATCAGCAGCCCTCCCGCCCTCCTTCACCAGGATTCTGCACACGTGGCTGTGGTCTGGTGCTGGGATGGAATGGGAATATGTGGTAGACACAAGGACAGTACTAGTGTCATTGCATTTACACTCATGGTTGACATGGGTATGTGTGTGCCTCGTGGCTGGTAAATGCTGATGGGAGGCTGCACTCAGAATCATACTGAACTCAGGTGGGTGAGGATCTTTTGGCTTTGGTTGCCTGCAAATCTTTTCAGTCTTGAAGGATGCCATTCCAGCCTCTGCTCTGACCCGCAAGGGAAGTCTGCAAGTGACCAGGAACAGGCCTGGAAGAGCATTGAGAAATCTTGCTGACTCTGCCCCTATTGCTTTCCATCCATCCTGCTCACTCCTGCCCGCTGATCCTCTTAGCTTGGAGCTTGATTTTAACTCTTCTGTCTTTTGTTTGGGTTGCTCCCAAGTAAGAAGGACATCCCAAACTCCTTCTGCTCCAGGCTTTTGAACTTGCCTTTGGGTTTTTCTAAATCTTCTCCCCCTTCTTCAGTATGGAAGCCATGTGGTTAAAAGAAACATCAATTGTTTCACTTTGTGACCAGGTTCAAATTTTTACCACAGTTAGGGATTTGGGCAGTCACTTGGAACCTCTCTAAGCTGCTGGAGTTTTTTTCCCCCAAGATAGTGACAGTCTTTTTTTCATCATGTGACAAGATAAGAATTCCTGGGGTGGTCAGATGTAGTGGTACATGTCTGTAATCCCAGCACACAGCCTAAACTACAAGTGAAAGACCAGCCTAAACTACATAGTGAAACCCTGTCTCCAAAGCAACTCAAACTCTTAACACTGAACTGCTTATCTAGATATGAAGATAAGCCCCAGCACCTGTGGCCCTCTGTCCTGAGGCTACCTTCTGTCAAAGAAGGATTTTAGCTCTGTCTTGAATTACTTTTAGATCATCTCAGCAGCTTTAGTTCTGAGCTGCTGGGAGCCCAGAGACCCAAGGAGGGACTGCAGGCTGGGATCAGCCCCACAGATTCAGGCTGGGAAAGGGTTTCTGTTTGGTGAGAGTAAAGACAGGGATGTGGACAGATGAAGAAATGTTCTTCAAACCTCAGTGCTTCCATGTTTGATGTTTCATCTCAATTTTCAGCGGTTGCCCAGTCTTAGAGGATTCCTTTTGTCTTTTTTCCAGAACCATGCCAGGTGGAAGTGAGGCTGCTGCTGGCCTACAACTCCAGTGCTCGAATTCCAAAATCCCCCTGGATTGAAGGTGGTGAGGGTTCACCTCAGGTGGAAACCAGCATCGAGGGCACCATCCCCTTCAGCAAGCCTGTGAAAGTGTACATAATGCCCAAGCCTGCAAGGCGCTGAGTCAAAGCAGTCTTCACAGCCATGCCTGCATAGCTGTCATTGAGCCAGACGCCTGGAACATGTCATTGAAAGTGGCGTGTAGGTATAAGGAACATGGGTCCCGTAGTCTCACTTGGTATCACACACAGGATAAATTATTTTTGCATTAAAAAACCAAGAATATTATAGTTTACTTCCCTGATGCCAATAATAAAGCTGAGCTTTTCTAGTTTATGGACCTTAAGAAATATGTGTGGCTATGACTTTAGCATTTATTACACATACACTCAATTCTGAGACACAAAATGCAATTTTCTAGGCATTTCCAAAGAGCTGGTTATTTGAGGCAAAATCGTACGTCTTAAAGTGATGATCTGTTTGCCAGGGGTAACCTGAAAGCCGCTTTAACAGCTGTGGTTTTTAACCACAGAGTTTCTGAAAGACCTTAGACATTGGTTGGTTTGCAGAGAGGCCTCTTCCCTAGCCCAGTTAGTAGGTGGGCCAAGGGTTTACCAAACAGCTGGAGAATGAATCATTTTCACCTGGAGAGGAATATTTGATCTTGCCAGCCATTTCCTTAGGGTCCTTTTGCCTTTAATAAAGTAAAATAGAAAAGCTATATTTTAGAAGAGAAATCAGCACTATGGGGTTCAGTGTAACGGTATAGTCGTTTCCTGCTACATCTCCAGTGAGCCGGAGCTGCATGTACCAGGTACAACTGAAACAGAAAACAGCGTGCATTAGAGAGGTTAACTGGCAAGGCCTATGCTGTGTACTTTTCCTATTAATCTTCACAGCAGCCTGATATGGCATAGAGATTAAGTACATAATCAAGCCTGTGTTCGTTTAAATACCAGAAGATGCCAGAGTCCTACACTACACTATCTCAGAGCTAATATATTGGTGCTGCCCTGGAGTTTGAATGTGTCTCCTGAAGTCCATTTGTTGGGAACTTAATCCTCCATGCATTAGTGTTGGGAAGTGGGGTCCATGAGAGGTGGTGAGGTCCCGAGGACTGTGACTCATAAATGGATTAATGTCTCTGTCATAGAGAGTGTTAATTACCACAAGAACAGGTTTGGTATAAAAGCGAGTTTGGCTTCTTTTGTAGTCTTTTTTGTCCTCTGTTGCTCTTGTGCCTTGTGCCATGGGATGACAGCATGGAGACTCTCACCAGATGCCAGCCATGTTCTTGGGCTTCCAAGCCTCCAGAATAGTAAGCCCCATAAATTGCAGTTCATTTTAAATTTTTCCCTATCACAGATATGCTGTGATATTAGCAGAAAATGGCTTAAGACAATGGCACATAACTTCAAATTCGTAGCTCTCTGTGCCTCAGTTTCCTTATCTGCAAAACAGAAATAACAGGTTGTTGAGTAGGATGGATTACATAATGCTTGATAAAATCTGAGTCTGTAGCAGGCTGGATCATATATAATACTTAGAGAGCCCATAAAAATAATAGCAGGGGGGCTGGGGATTTAGCTCAGTGGCGTAAGCACCTGCCTTGCAAACAGGCAGTTGTGAGTTCGATCCCTGGTACCGATAAAAACGAAAAAGACCAAAAAAAAAAAAAAATAATAATAATAATAGCAGGATTCTGCAGTGTTCAAGAATGGAGCTGGAATTTAAATTCAAGTATGTTTTGACTTTCAGTTTGATGCACTTACTGTGTGCCTGGCCAGTTACACAAATTAATTCGTTTAACCTGAACGGTCACTGTGTGAGGTGGCTAATGTCTTCCTTTTACAAATAAGGCAGTTGAAGTTCAGAGAAATTAAGTATCTTGTCTTTAAATCATGTATTTTGAACCCAAGCAGGCAGCTGGCTTCAACAGCTTTTATAACTCTGTAGAGGGTCAAGGAAGGGATGATTATCTTCAAGGAATGGACTGTCGTGTTCTTACCTCTTTTATATATCTCTAGAATGTGCTAGCAGTGGGCTCTTACATGTGGACACAAGATAGCCAAAAAAAACATGCCTGCCTTAGAGAGAAAATAAAGCTTGAAGCCAGGTTGACACACACCACCATCCTGACATGATGCCGATTTCTGGATGCAAGCATAGATGAAATGCTGAAGACCCAGGGCTGTCAACTGAGCATGTCATGCTGTAACTATCAGATATGTTCTCAGGAATAAATATACTTCTCAGATATAGTACCTTCTTTATAAAAATCCTGTATCAGGAGCTGGGAATTTAGCTCACTGGCATAAGCACTTGCCTTGCAAGTGCACAGGTGTGAGTTCAATCCCTGGTACCAATTAAATAAAAATCATTTCAGCACACCCCTCATTTTATAGCTGGGGAAACAGGCTTTGAGGTAGTGTCTGCCCTTTAAAAGACAAAGCCAGGACACCCTCCTCTCTGAAAACAGGTAGGGTTTTTTTGTTTTGTTTTGTTTTTTCTCCTTTCGTTTCTTTTTCTTGCCAAATGTAGAAATATATTAAGGAGCAGGTTTTGGCTTATAGCAGAATACATTTTTCTAAGCTTTGTGAAATAGAACATGATAGTAGCAGCTGTGGAATTTGTCAGGCTGGATGTGTTGGACAGAGGTTGAACAAGTTCCTGACAAGTCTATTGCTGAGGGATTCAGTTATCACCTACAGAGATGGACTTAATATTTCAAATTCTTTGTACATGGAAGTGTTTTGGGGGGAGGCAGGGGGGCGGGCAGAGAGGCAGGGGTTTTATTTTTATCTTTTTCTTTTTTTTGGTACTGGGAATCAAACTCAGGACCTTGTGACTGTCAGGCATACGTTGTACTGCTGAGCTATATCCTGGGCCCTATTTTTCTTTATTTTTCTTTTTGAGACAGGGTCTTCTTGTGTAGTACAGACTGGCCTTAAACTTAGTATGTAGCCCAGGATGGCCTTAAACTTGCAGCAGTCCTCCTGCCTCAGCCTCCCAACTACTGGGATTACATGCTCTACCACACTCGGCTTACATGAAAAGCTTAGGTTCATTGAAATATGATAATTTTGATTTTTTTTTGCATCTGGTCTCACACTTTTTCACTAGCATGAGAAAATATACATACTATACAGGCCTAGAAAAAAGAATGAAGAGTCTTCCAATGTGATACCTTCATTTATAAGTGCATGCATAAGCCCAGAAAGATAATTGTTGGTGGTAATGCCAAGGCTGGATCTCAGGCCTCTCAATTCCTAGTCCAATGTAGTTTATACAATGTAGTTTATATAACAAGCATCTGTTCCTAGCCAGTGGTCTAGCACACAGAGCAGTCAGCACTAGACACTTCCTTCATCTCTCACACAAGCGGCCATCAGGTCCTCTGCATTCTGCTTCCTTAAATGTCTCTTGAAGCATTCCTCATTTGTTCAGTCTCCATCTGGGTGCAGCTGCCATCATTTCTCAAGATGACATTGTCTCCGGATGGTCTTCCGTCTCAGTCTTGCTCCTGGTACACTTGAGTGAGCGAGTGAGCCTGTGAGTCAAAAGTACACCTAACAGTACCGTGGTATGCCTACCAGAGCCAAGTCCCGAGATTCCAGTTTCTGAAAGGAGTATGTATTTGGATTTTATAGGGTATAATTGAAGAAACGTCTTAGAAATCACTCAGGCTAGAGAAAAGTGGCAGATTGAGGGTTGTGCTACCTACAAATTGAGTCAGGTTTAATGATTAATACATGGGACTAAGTATAGTATCACACTGAAAAAATACCTTTACTCCAATTTTTACATACTTCTAGCATTGACCATGTGGAATTGGTGGACTCCCAGGTATTAATCATTAAAATTCCCTCTAGATTTGTAAGAACTGTTTATTAGCAGGTTTTATACAACATTTAATAATCCATGGGCAGATACTACTATCTCGAAGATGTCAGAACTAAATTTAATGTAAAGAGCTCGCAGAATAGTCACGCCACCCATGCTTGATTGATTCAACACCCACTGGAGCTGTCTCATTTTATATTTGAGCCCCCAAAGGGAGGAAGGAGGGAGAAAGAAGCAGGGAGATTACATCCCTAGAGAAACAGTGTGAATTTCATCAAACATCCCTCCTTGCTAAATATGGCTGCCTGTGTGAGCTGAGGCAACAGATCCAGAAGGATCCTGTCATCTGATAAATGTAGCAAGAGCTGCAGAAAGGGTACTAAAGAATCTCCAAATTCAACTCTATGGAGTAGATGTGGTCTGAGAAGTTCACTTCTATAACCCCTGGGGAGCCAGAAGGGGCACACTTTCTGGAAAGAGTCTACTTGCTCGGTGAACTCGTAAAAATAACTCACTTTCTGTTCTGATTCTCTTAGTTCATTATTTCTTTCTAAGTCACATCTTAGTTTGCTGTGCAATCTAGGGATTAACTCCCAGTCAGACAGCTAAGTGAGCTACCTAGGTGGCAGGATTGTGTAGAATAAAAATCAGCCTTTTGGGGCTGTTGCTTCAACAATGGCTGAGGTAGAATGCTTTTATTTAATTATGGGTTGATAAAGAACATACTTGGTAAACATCTAGTTAAAACTGCTGCCAAGGAAAGTTTTCTTCTGTGAATTAGTGGATACTTCATTAAGACTCCTCATAAGTTTCGTCTCCTTGGTGATGTCTTGCCCAGTTTTATTTCTATCCTATAATAAATTATTCTTTGTTGGTGTGTGCCATTACTGTGTTTTGAAACTAATATATCAACACCTGTATCATCAATGTCTTTCTCTTTTACCTAACTCTTGACATCAGGTATTATGACTTAAATCCCTCTACCCTCAAGCTTCTGTAACTACAGGTAATAAGGAAATTAGTAATAACTTTCAGTAAGTGGGCTTGAAAGCAAATTGTTGAATAAATAAGTGAGATAGTTTTTGGGCTCCAAAGTTCTGTGAATTTACGAAACAATAAATTGCTACATTAACAACCATAAAATGAAACTAGTTGGTTTATACAGAACTCCTATTAGTGGAAAAGTAGTGATGGCAGTGGTTCCAATTAATAAATGAGCTAAGACTATGAATTACCTCATTTAATACCTATGGAGACTCCAGGTGCTAATATTTTCCGTATCTGTCAGATGAGAAAAATGAGAAATTAAATAAATGCCCAGCCTGTATATAGCAGGAATGGTAAGTTCAGAATCAAAGCGATTTGGCCCCATAGCCCATGCCCTAAGGTTTGTTTTGCTTTGCTTTGTTTTGTTTGGACAGGGTCTTGCTTTATACTTCTGGCTGTCCTTGAAGCCACTGTGTAGCCTATGCTGGCCTTGAACTCAGTGATCCTCCTGCCTCAGCCTTGTTTGCTAGGGTTACAGGCATGTGCCACTCTGGTTGGCTAACAGCTCTTTAGAGAGGAACAGACATGAAATAGGTGATGCTGATAACTTATGGTTCTCTTAGTGTGTTCTAAGGTTTCACAAAGCATACTTGAGTAATTCATAGAATAAAGACTATTTGAACATACCTCTACAGGCACTGCCACTTTATCCAGGCTCTGTTCTGACATGTCAGAAATAGCCTTCATCATTCTGTCTTATTCTACTTTAGTGTCTCATAACTGATTCTATATAATGTATTTACTTGTTTATTTTCTCTACTAGAATGTAAGCTACATGAAAAGGCTTTTTTTTTTTTTTTTTTTTTTTTTGGTGGCACAGGGCAGGGTGGGGGGATCGGGAGCCTGTAGCAGTGCCTGTTGTATAAAGTGCTTAAGAAAACTCACTGGATTGATGGCTAAACATTCCAAAGCATCAAGTGGTGTTTGATTTTAATGTTCTGAAAGTTTTTTTGCCTTCAAGGCACAGCTTTTATTTATTTTTCTCAAATTTCACATACTTCCAGCCTAACACTGCATTATTCAAATTCAGTAAACACATGTTTCGCCTTTTAGATATTCAGCAACCTTAAGGACAGGGACTCTGGCTTAGCTGTCCACGCATCTCAAAGCCTGGCACAGGACCTGGCTTGAGCAGGTGTTCAAAAGTGTAGAGAAGGCTGAGGAGGCAATAGTAAGAGTGACAGTCACAGGCATCATTGCTTAGTGATTTATTTTACGCTGTGGCTACATTAGCAAGTGGAATGGAAGACGCCTCCCACCCTGAGCCCTTGTGCAGCCAAGGCATTATATTCCTTCACTGCCTGTTCTGTCTGGAGGACTCGCACATCAATGCCTTGATTCCTGAGGTATTCCACAGTGGAGGGAGGCACCTGGGAAGGAGGAAGAGACAAGGTAAGGGTGTGGCAGTGGGGGGCTCCCTTTCCTGCCACAAGGGAAGTGTACTCTACAGAATTAGACAGCAACATGTCACCCCTCAGTCACCCAGTGTTACTAGTCCAAAATTTGGCAGTGAGCCCCTATGAGTCAAAGAGGCTCTAAGGGTTAGAGAGGTAGTTCAGTGGCAGAGTATGTGTTAGCACCCTTGAAGCCCTGAGTTTAATCCCTACACCAGAAAACAAAAGGGGCTTTGAGAAGGTGGCGGAAGTGTAACGCCAAAAGCTCAAGTGAAATAAAAATGGGAAAAGCATGGGTTTTATGGTAAGGCTTGGATTTAAATCTTTACTAGCAGTGTGACCTTTGGTAAGGGAATGTAATGCCCAGGCCCTTCTTTGCACATCTGTAAATTAGGGAGAATAACACCTTAGTTCCCAGCATTGGAATAAGAATGAACTAAACAAAGATACGGAAAATTCATAGCATGCTGTAGAACTCAAAACTATATACATTTTAAAAGTCTGAGTTATCAACCAAAAGATCTTTGACTACTAGTTATTTAAAGTATCTCCGTCCTCATTTCTTCACCTCTAGAGATAAAAATGCTTATATTACACAGTTGGTGTGAGAATGGAATTAACCCATGTATGTGTAGTGCAACTCAGGCCTTTCCTTCTTTCTTTTTCCTTTTCCTTTTCCTCTGTGTATGTGTGTGTGTGTGTTTTTGAGATAGAGTCTCACTAATGCAGTTCAGGCTGTCCTTGAGTTTACTTTGTAGTCCAGGCTGGTCTCAAACTCTCAGTGATCCTCCTGCCTCGGCCTCCTGAGGGCTGGTATTAAAGTCACAGGTCACCATACTCATGTAGAAAACTCACCTTTTTGTTTACAGCATTTATTCTGTGAAATTGTCTAGTTTTTATGTATGAGGTAGATGAAACTTGTCTGATTTATCTCATTGTCCTCAGTGCTTACAATAGTGTCTGACCCATAGAAAATGCTTTTTTTTGGTACCAGGATTGAACTGATAACCTTGTGCTTTCCAGGCAGGCACTTGTGCCATTGGGCTAAACCCCTGGCTAGAAAATGCTTAATACATATTTGTAAATGAATTTGTATAGAAGATAGTCTCAATACTGGCAGCTGTGACTGGATGATATAATCTCAACTCTGGCTTTTTTTTTGTACAAATAGAGTTTGATTAGCTTGTGCTTCGTAAGAAGGAGGCGAATAAAATATTTTAATATGCCATCTATTGCTTTTCTGTATATATAAAAGATTTGTAAAAGAAGCTTTAGATGCAGCTATTACTGCCAGGGATTTAGCTTTGGCGAGCGCAAATTTGTGAGTTCAATCCTTGGTACAAAAAAAAAAAATAAATAAATAAATAGAAATTACTATAAAGGGAAAAACTAGTCTAAATTTTAAAATGTAAGTTAATAAAAGGCCCCTTCATCAGTATGGAAGATTACAGGGCATCTGTGTAAAGGGACAAGTGAAGCAGCGCTCACTGTACTTACGTGGAAGACTATTTATAATGTATTGAGGAAGTTACAGAACCACTCACATAGTGTGTGCTTTTTTATATGATATGCTTATAGGTTTATATACATGCAGATCTGTATAAGCATGCATATATTTGCAGATACAAAGAGCACTGGAGAAGTATATATTCATATGTAGACATTGGCAAGAGGATCTATTTCACCTTTTAAAATCTAATTTCTGCACTAAATCTTTTTTTAATTAGTACATGTTTGCAAAACAGAATGAATACCTTTGTGGTGGGGAGTTGGTACATATACATGACCTGTCTGAATTCTTTTTACATAGGCTTTCCTTCCTCTTTCCAAACATCTTAGTCCTCTTCTCATTTGCCAGTGCTCTATTTCCTATTTCTGCATGAAACCTTAAATATTTTTTAATTTACATTTTTTTTTTTTAGACAAGGCCTCACTATGTAGTACAGGCTGGCCTTGAACTCACTTATGTAGCTCAGGCTGGCCTCAAACTCAGTGATCCTCCTGCCTCAGTCTCCAAGTGCTAGGATTTATTAGTATATAATAGTTCACATTCCTTGGTGTGCAGTTGGTACACACACAGCACATCTTAATGCCATCCATCTCTTTTCCCTCCTATCTTTTGATCCTCTTCCTCGTTGAGAACAATCCATCCCCCTACTTTCTATTATCTGTATTTGTTCCTTATGTTTTGGGATATTTATCCGTGATATTTGAGCTTGTGTGTGATTTATTTCATTTAACATGGTCCCAAAGTGTATCCATTTTCCAACAAATAGCTCTAGCTTTTTTCTTTTTATAGCAGAGAGTGCCCCTACTCTGCTATATGTGTAAATACCGCATTTTTAAATCCATTTCATCTGTTGATGGACACATAGGCTGCTTCCAAGATTGAGCTGTTATGAACTGTGCTGCTATAAACATAAGTATGCAGGTACCACTATAACATGATGTCTTTAACTCTTTGAGATAGTTTTTAAAGGAAGTAACTGGGTCAAATAGAATATGTACTATCTCTGTAAGTGTAATTTAAAAATCAGTGTTTCTTTTCCCGAGAGAGGCAGAAAGCATAACTTGAATGTGTTCAAGAAAAGAAAAAGTACTATAAAATATACTATAAAATGTAAAGGATCAAATACAGAGATAGGCCTTGTAATGGATTTTTGGTCAGTGATGGCCTATACCAGGGTTTTCTCACCTGGTGACGTTTTGCAGCCGTGTTGGTATAAATACATGCTGGGCAGTGCAAACACAATGATGAAATCACCTAACGACAAACTGCTTAGGTTGTGTCTGTGTTGTTAAGCAACATATGGCTGTACTGATCACTGCATCACTTGAAAACTTATGGGGTTAAAGTATTTGTGAGAAACAGGTGAAACAACATAGCCTTGGGTTTAGGTAGACTTAGCCCAAACTTAATGGAGCAGCAGTGTCTCACCCACTGACTCAGCAAAATGAAACACAGGTAACCTCTGAAGAAGGACGTGTATAAAGGCAGAGGTCTAAGAGACTGCCCCTGTTTTCAGGAATGCTGTGCACAGCAGTACCTACCTTCAAGGCCTCATTCATCCCTCGGCCAATCACAAGGGTCTGTACACCCTTCTCCGCAACCTCCTTCACATCTGCAGGCTGCACGCCAGGAGAATGCTGAATATGAAATGAGAAACAGTACTAGTCCTTTGCGACAGGCATTCCTGTGTGTGTGTGTACTTCTAGGGACTGAACTGAGGGCCTCAATACCTGCTTGGAAGTGCTCTATCATTGGAGGGAGAGGTGTATCCCCAGCCCTTATTTTATTTTCAGGGTGGGTCCTGCTAAATTGCTTTGCTGGCCTTCAGTTTACAATCCTCTTGCCTGTCTTATGAGAGGCTGGGATTACAGGTGTAAACCATACTGTCTGGCTGCAGTAGGCATTTAAATAGGATTGATTGATTCATTAAATCATTAATTTAACGAAGTGTTTACTGAGCTTACTTTGTACAAGCATCTGAGCCCTTAGTCCTGATAAGAGAGAAGGCAGTACTTCCCTTACGGAGCTCCAAGCCAAGTGAAAAATTCAGACGACTAAAAAGAAATTTCAGTAATTGTACAAGTGATACGGAAATTTCAGGGCACTATGAGAATATATATAGAGAAAGTGGGCATGGTGGCACACACTTGTAATCCCAGCACTCTGGAGGCTGAGGCAGGAGGATCGCTGCAAGTCTGTTGCCTGCTTGCGCTACATTGTTCAAGGCCAGCGTGGATAACATAGTGAGGCCTTGTCTCAAAAACACACCCAAGATTATAGAGAAAGGCCACCTAATTCATATGTGGGAGGTCAGGCCAGGTAGTCAGGGAAGGTGACATTTAAGATGCGAGACCCAGAAGATGAAGGAAATCAAGGAAACAAGGCTTTTCATATATAGGGAATAAAATATACAAAGGCTGAGAAGAAAAAACCTAGCAAACTACAGGTAGTTCAGCACAACTAAAATGTAGATTGACATAGGTGATAGGAAAATAAAACAGTTGCAGACTGTGTTAAAATTTGGACTTTAAACTCTCAGCACTCGAGAAGTGGAGGCAGAGAGAAGCCACTCTGAACTACATAGTGAGTGCAAGGCCAGTCTGATCTATGTATTAAGACTCAAAAAACAGCAGCCTGGGACATAGCTCAGTGGCACAAGCATCTGCCTGCCAAGCACAAGCTCCTGAGTTTGAGTCCTGGTACCAATCTCTACACTCTTTCTTTGCTCAGCTCCTTTTCTACTGTCCAGCAAATTTCATTTTATCCTTTAGAACCTATCCTCTTATCCAGGATGGTGCCATATGCCCGTACCTAAGACCATAGAAGTGCTATGCCTAGTGACTGGCCAATTATGAGCACACAATAAAATTTAAATGTGAACCTAATCTTCCCTAGGACAGAAGAGAGCTAAAAGGCCAATAGAAGAGAAGAGGCAATATTAAAAAATAATTGATAAAAATCAAAACAGACTCAAAGAACATGGGAAGTCAGGTATGCAGGCAAATACCTGTAATCCTAGCTCCTCAGGAAACTGAGGCAGTACGGTCACCTGAACACAAATTCAAGGCTAGCCTGGGTAACATGGATCCTGTCTTTAAAAAAAAAAAAAAAAAAAGGAAAGCAAAATGTGTCCATAGAAAGTAGAAGATGATGATAATGAAACAGAAAACAATATAGGAAATGAAGAAAACCTTAAGTTTGAAATTGAACAGAAAATTGAAGAGTCCTATATCTGTTAAACATTGAATTTATAATTTAAAACCGTTCCACAGGAGAGGGAAAATGCTCGGGGCACAAAATGATTTCTCTGGTCGGTTCTTAAATATTTAATAAAAATGTCCAGCAAAATAATAGCAAATTGAAGGTTTGTTCAACATTCAAAAGTCATTAAGCAGCTGTGTGATTATGGGTGTCTAATCTCAGAACTGTGGGAGGCTGAGGAGGAGCCCAAGTTCAAGCCTAGCCTGGGCAACTTAGCTACTCAGAACCTGTCTCAAAATTGAAAAAGGGCTGGGGATGCAGTGCAGTGTGAAGGCCCTGGGTTCCATTCCCAGTACTGAACCCCCCATCCCAAGTCATTCATCACAGAATAAGGAAAAAAACATGGGGCTGGGAGGTAATAGCTCAGTGATAGCTTCTTAGTGATAGCTTGTGTACTTAGCACGCTGAAGGCCTAGGTTCACTCTCCAGGCATCCTGCTAGAGAAAGAAAACTTGTAATCATCCCAAATGATGTAGGAAAAACACTGGACCAAGTTCACTACTAAGGATCTCGTCTACAAACTCCCAGCAAACTAAATTAGACAAGCACCCTCCTCCCTGTGGTAAAGAACCTCTTAGAAAAACTGCTGGCTAAACATGGATTATACTGTTGAAATACTAACATTTCCCCCTAATATTAGTCATAATGGGTATTAGGTAGCTACTTCCTCATCACTTCTTTAACCTGTTCATTCTGCCCTGTCTACTCCCAGTATCCCTTGTTTGGACCTTTGCAGTAATTTTCAGACTGTTCCACATAAAACTAAGATAGCTAAGATACAGCTAAGATAATTGTACTGCTAATTCTAATAGTTCACAGAAAGGAAAGGTTTAGTGCTTACACTGTCGATCAGTTTTGCATGCTTATATGTGGTAATTTGAGGAATTATCTTGAAAGTAACAATATAACCATTGTTAGTTTCCTATCATCTTTTGTTTTGTTTTGTTTTTTGTCCTTTGGAGACAGGGTCTCAATATGCAGTTCAGGCTGGCCTTGAGCTCACTTTGTAGCCCAGACTGGTCTCAAACGTTCAACGATCCTACTGCCTCAGCCTCCCAAGTGCTGGGATTACAGTCGTGAGCCACCATGCCCAACTCAAGTTTCCTATTATCTTGTTTTAAAAATCCTATACTGTTTTTGTTGTTGTTTTGTTTTTTTAAAGTTTTAAAGAGAACTTTAAAATAAAACAATAACAACAAATCTACATTAGCCCTAATTATCCATTCTTCAAAGTATAGCCACATTTATCTGTTAGAAATACAAATCTGTTGATATCACCCCCTGCTAAACAGCACCCAACAGGTTCTCTTTATCCTTAGAGTAGCCACCACACTCCGTAATGCGGTTGGCCAAGTTCACCGCAGGTGGTCCAGCCTCTCAGTCTACATCTTCCACTTGTGCTGTGCTCCAGCCGGACTAACCTCCTATAGTTCTACCAGCGCACAAAACTTCCTCAACACTGTTGAGAAGAGTACACATTAGACAAAATGTCTGTATATCACATATCTAACAAAGGACTTGTATTCAGAATATATAAAGATGTTAAAGCCCAACAATAAGAACATTCAGTTTCAAAAACTGGCAAAATATTTGAGCACTTTATGAAAGCAGACATATGGATGGTTACAACACACACAAAAGGACTCCATCCTTAGTCACTATGGAAATACTAAAAGCACAGTGAGATACCGAATGCTAGGAAGGATATGGAGAAGTTGTTATCTCATAGATTGCTAGAGGGAATGCAAAATATAGAGCTACTCTAGAAAAGAGTTTGGCAGCCTTTTGTAAAGTTAAACATACACTTATGCAACTCGCAGTCACACCTCCTGGGTATTTATCCTAGAGAAATGAAAACTTGTGCTCACACAAAACCTTGTATGTGAATGTTCATAACAGTTTTATTCTAGTAGTCTAACGGCTTTATCTGTAGTAGTCAAAAATTAAACAACAGCAATGTTTGTTAGCTGGTGAGTAAACATTGTATTACAATTCAAATAATGAAATATTACTCGCCAATAAAAAAGAATAATGGCACACATGGTGACATGGCTGAATCTACAAAGTATGCCAAGTGAAATGAGTCCTGAAAGATTACTTCTGGTATTACTTCATCAGTAAGACAAGCTTTAGTCAGATCTTTATATCAGATAATTATATTTGTTAATTTTCTAATTTTTATTACCTAATACAATGTTCTTGTTTTCTTAGGAAATACACATAACTGTTTAAGAATAATAAAGGGGCATAAGCCCATTGTGGTGGTACACACCTATAATCCCAGCACTTGGGAGGCTAAGGCAGGAGTACTGCCATGAGTTTGAGGCCAGCCTCAACTTCACAAAAAGTTCAAAGCCAGCCTGAACTATGAGACCTTGCGTCAAAAAGCAAATAGAAGAACTGGGGTATAGTAGCTTCAACATAACTCGGGTATTTCAGATGGAAATTATCTGGAGATAGAATGATAAAATATGATAAAATGTTAACTTTTGAGTTTGAGAGAAAGACACATAGGAATTCTTTGGGGTTTTTTGTTTTGTTTTTGTACTGGGAATTGAACTCACAATTGAGCTATATCACTGGCCTAATTCTTTGATTCCTGTAATGTTACAAATCTAAAATGATTTGAATGTGATATAAGTGTATTTTAAAGTGTGGTGGTATAAGCATGTGATAGATTAGGAGGAAGAGGCCTCATGTTGACATATATATACACTCCAGTCCACTCCTGCTCTACGATTTTGCCAAAGCATCAGAACTGACCAAAACCCAGGTGATCTGTGCAGAAAAGTCACGGCACATTTTTGTCAGCTTTCCCTGTGTCTCTTGATTTCTTGTGGAGTATATACCTGTTGGCATTATTTTCACTCCTGTTCCAGAGTTGGTAACAAAGCCAGATTTTCTGTCATTACTTCCTCTTGGACTCAGGCTTACACTAAGGCTGTGTGTGCACAAGAATATCAGAGTTACAGTCTAGCAGCCCTACACTCCAGAGAGCAGCCAGCCAGGGCAGCAAAGGTGCAGCCTCCTTTGGGCTCAGAGCACAGAGCTAGCGGCCAGGTGTCTGAAGATCCTGCTTTCCCTGTTTACCACAAAGATCACAAGAGATTTAGGGAACTGACATTGTTTTCTTACAGTTATTTAAGCTTGCAACTTTAAAAGGCTTTAAACAAAATAAGACGTATTTTCATGTGATTACAGCTAGTTTTTAAAGAGAGTAAGACATTTGGATTAGACACTCTTTTGAAAAAGTTTCACAGCTCTGTTATCAATCCTAGAACTACCATGGATTGAATACATATGATTTAAAGAACTTAGTTTTTTTTTTTCTGGAGGTATATGAATATTTAGTAGAATTACAAATCAGGGCAGAGATCTTCACCACCCTAAAATAAATGCATTTGCATGAGTTACTGATTCATTCATTTAACAGTAGCAGCTACTTTGAAGGATACCACGAACCCCAGACTCTTAAGAACTCACATTCTGGTATAATGAAATACAGCCACTGATGGCTGAAAATCAAGTAGAAGTTCAGAAGAATGCAAAACTCAGCCTCTGGAGAGTTTGAGACTGGAGACAGCCACAGCCCACCAGAGCTGTTGGGTCAATACAACTCAGTGAAGAACTTGGCTGCTGTTGCTCAACTGTGGGCGCAAGATGTCACACAGGGCAGTGAAAGAAAACTGCAGTGGCCTGTGGATCCAGGCCTTGGCACTGACTACGCTCTGCTTCATGCAGAGGCCTGGAATATGAGCCCTAGACATTTATTAAGGCATCTTCAACCTGCCGCCAGCTCCTCCTGTGTATCTTCCAATTGCTCTGGGCAAACCACTAATGCTCTTGTCCCTGCGGAGTGTCTGACTTGCTTCCTCTTCTTTAAGAGGTGTCACACAGCCTGAGGTTGTAAAAGCTTGTTTTTCTGTCACCCCTCCCCCCCGGAAAGCTATGAATTGTGGGAAAAATGTCTACCACTCATCATACACACTAAAGAAGAGAATGGCATCTTTTATGGCTCAGAGATCTTATGATAAATTTGAAAATTGTACTTTCAAATAATTTCCTTTTGCCAAAATTAAGTGAGCATAAATGAGAAAGGAACAGCAATGCCATTATCTATATCTGGCTGTGATGCTGATAAAAGCAGATTCTGCCAGTGAAGGTTAAAGGATCTCTGGAATCTGTCCCTGGTGGATACTGCCTGAGTCACATTCTCATTATTGCTCATCCAACTCAAAGGCCTCCTAAGTGATCTGTCTCCACCAGACCAGTGGCCTGCTTCTGTGTCATAGGTGCTTCTGGCAGTCTGGTGAAGCATCTGACTCCTTTGTCAGACAAATGGTTTAAAATTCATAAAACAAGAAGGGTGTGCTAGCATATACCTGAAATCCCAGCACTTGGGGAGACTGAGGCAGGAATGCCATTGGAAATTGAGGCCAACCTGGGATACACAATGAGTTCAAGGCCAACTGAACTACATAATAAGACCCTGTCTCAAAAAAACATAAACAGGGACCAGGTATATAGCTCAGTGACACAGCACCTACCTCGTAAGTACAAGGTCCTGAGTTCAATTCCCAGTACCAAAAAACCCAAACTAAAAAACAGAACAAAACAATGAAATCTTTGCATGTGGTCCAAACAGTTTCAGAGCATTTTAGACTTCAGATTTTTAATTTAGGGATGCTCAGTATCTATGTGGATACAGTGCTATCTTGAAATTAATTTGTTTTAAGATTTTGGGGAAGATGGCCGTATTTGTGTTTGTGTGGGGAAGATGGGTATGCTTGTGTTTGTAATATGATGTGGAGTTTGTGAATGGAAGCAAAATTTTGTTCAGTGCTTTTGTTTGAGAACCAAACTGTCTGTAAAGAGCAGCATTCATAGGGGCTGGGGATTTAGCTCAGCGGCATAAGCGCCTGCCTTGCAAGCAGGCAATTGTGAGTTCGATCCCTGTACCGATAAAAACGAAAAAGACCAAAAAAAAGAGCAGCATTCATGAAGTGTTACTGTATTCTGAAGTCCAAAAGACTGCAAAACCTGAAACACTTTTGGTCTCAAACATTTTGTATAAGGGATTCTCAACCTGTAGTGGCAGAATGCTAGTTGTATTTTTCTTTTTGGTGCTGGGGATGGAACTGAACCTAGGCCCCCACTCATCGTAAGCGTATGTTCTACCATTGAACTACATCCCCAGCCCCAGCCCTAGTTTTATTTTTTATTTTGTTTTGAGACAGGGTCCCACTATGTAGTTCAGATTGGCCTTGAACTCACTTATGTAGCCTAGGCTGCCTCAAAGCGATGTTCCTGCCTCAGCCTCCCAAGTGCTGGAATTATAGGCATGCATCACCATATCTGGTTTACATCTTGTACTTTTTATCACATTAATTCCATAGTAGCTGCTTCCAATGTAAATCACTGACTCAATGTTTCTGGTGTTTAAAACTATACATTTTTATACAATGTGGATTTTAAATGCAAGGCAATTACTTTATCTGGTACTCAATCAAAAGGGATCTTAAGGTACTGAGCAAATTTTTAAGTGTTGACTTTCAAATTTAATCCCTGAATAAGATTTAAACCTCATCTATTAGCCTCAACAATCAAGGCATAACACCGATGGAATGTGGGAACTTTAAATGTCAATCCAGTCCCAACCAACTGCATATTAAAGTCTCCTCTAAAAACAAATGTCTGTAGGAGTGGAGGTGTAGCTGAGCCTTGCATCATAAGCTTGAGGCCTTGGGTTCAATCTACTTCCATAAAGTAAGTCAATGAATAGGTGTTTCTTAAAATAGGCCATCAATTGAAGAGGTTTTTCCATCATTCTACTTCAATACTGTCCCCACAGTTTTATGTCTATGTATGTGTTTTTTTCTTACCAGTAAGCTGCTTATCCCAGTTTACCAGAAAAATCTCCTTCAGGAGTCAAATCAAAAATAACACCTTCTGAGCCAAGTGTGGTGGCACACGCCTGTAATCCCAGCACTCAGGAGGCTGAGGTAGAATTATGAATTCAAGACCAGCCTGGGCCACAAAGGGAGTTCAAGGCCATGCCAAACTGCATAGCAGGACCTTGTCTCAAAATGGAAAAAAAGAAAGAAAAAGAAAGACACCTTCTGATATATTTCCCAAGGAAATCTACAAAGTCTTATATACCTTTCTTTTCTACTTCCATTAAACCTCTTTGGTTGAAAAACTGTAGCAATTATTATAGCTGGTTTTTTGTTATTGTTGTTTTTTGTGTGATTCCCCCAAAAATTGACTGAAGTTGAAAATTGATGATTTGTTTTAAAGTCAAAGCCTGGCTCCTAGTAAACAACCTTACCGTACTGGAAAATGTTGAATCATGACAATATTCACAGTGAATAAAAGCTAAACTCACTTTGAATGCTAGAATGTTTGAGATTGTGAAAGACTCCAAAAATTTGTACCTAAAATTTGTCGTTTTGTTCTTTGGTGTTTTTACTTTCTATTCTGTTTTCAGCTTTTACTGGCATGTATGTTTGTAGTATCTGACCAAATGTACATGTGTACTTAAATTATTTTTGGTACTGGGAATCAAACTCAGGACCTGACACTCGTCAGGCAGGCACTTTTGCCACTGAGCTACATCCCTGGCCCTTGTACTTCATCTTCACTGCATCTCAGGTCTAAGAATTTACTTCCAAGATGCTTCTGACAAGCATAGGAAACATGCATAACGTATTCACTATGATTTATTGTTTTGGTATTTTGTTTTAGTTTGGTATTTTGAGACGGTTTTGGTCTATAATTCAGGATGGCCTTAAACTCATGATGTAGCCCAGCCTTGGCCTCAAACTCACAGCAATCCTCTTGCTTCAGCCTGTAGAGTGCTGGGATTATAGATGTGCATCACCATACCTGATGCAGCATTATTTATTACCACAAAATACGGGAAACAATTTAAGTTGACAAAGTGAATAAAAAATACGATGTTCGATGTTCACAAAGCACATTACTCTATACAGTGGTAAAATGAAAACAGAATACATTTTACAGAACTAATACCCTGATTTTCCGCACATATTGTTAAATGAAAGGAAAAATAAAGGGATAGGGTATGCTCCTTTTTTGTTTAAAAAAAAGGGAGAGAAAAATAAGGAAAAGTATGTATATTTGGCTTTGTGTTTGTTCATTTTTCCAAAAAAGTACAGTTGATAAAGCATAAATTATAAAAATGGATAACTCCAGGAAGTCAGGAATGTGATGGGACAAACAGGTTACTGAGAAACTTTTTTTTCCTCCAAGAATTGGACTCAGGAAATTGGATTTGTGAGGCAGGGGCTGTGATGCTGAGCTATCCTTGTTGTTTAATTTATTATTATTCTTTTAAACACTGATGATCAAACTCAGGGCCTCCATCCCAAGCCCGTTTTGTGATTTGATGTTGGCAGTAATAATGATATAGCAATTTCAAAACTTCCTAATATATAGTAGAACAGAGTAAATAAATGTTTGCATGATGGTTGTGGAAAGGAGAGTTCCCATCGAGGGAGAAGACCAGACTGGAATGAGAGGATCAAAATCCTGAAGGGCTGGCATAAACTAGAGTTATCATTATGAACTCATCAAACATGCATGAGTACAAACCACGCATATATTTTGACTCTTTATACAAAAAGAGTTAGATCTAGTAACTCCCAGTGGAAATCAGTAGGTCCTGAATCTAATTCTTGGTTTTAAGGTATCATTCCCCCATAAAAGGAACTAGAGCTACCTGAAGGAATGTCTGGATTCAAGCAAATATATCTTGCAGAGTATGAAATAGCAAACATGGCAAAAATGACAGGAACATAACAAAAGCACACTGGCCAATTTAAACTTAAAAAATACTAATGACGGTAATAGAGTAAAACATTAAATTAGAAAAAGAAACTGAGTCGGTGACAATAAAATTGCTGAGTAGCAGAAGAAAAATATCTTCACAGAAGAATACAACTTAAATATAAGGGAATAGAAAAATCATTTTGCAACCACAGACATAATTATTTACTCAAGCAAGGATCAATGTTTAAACAGTTAAAATAATTCGAAGAAAAGATTGTTGGGGAATAAGATACAATGTTTCAAATTACTACTTTACAGATTAATAATAGAAAATGTACCTTTATAATACTTTGATGAATACCAACGCAATGAAGTGATTAAATTCTCATCATCTATTGGACAAACTGATTTCACTGTGTACCTTATATAGTTTACTGAATCATCTATGTAGCATTCTTTCCAATAATGATACAGAGAAAAAAAAATCAAGTAAATTCAAATTGTGGAACATTCTCCAAAATACTGGCCTGGACATTTCAAAACTGTGTTACACAAAGGGAACTAGTGTTAAAACAGAAACATGACAAACGCAATGCTTTCATATGGCTGGGATGAGGAGGAAGAAAAGGAAGAGTGTGCTTGTGTGTGTCTGTATGCTTAGGAGTGTTTACAGAGAGAAAACTCACGGAAAAAGTTAACAATTTGAGCACTTAGGTAAACAACATTTGACAGTTTACAGTACAATTTTTATGTAATTTTGACATTTTCCAAAATAAAAAGTTGAGATTAAAGTTTTCACATTTCCTTTAGTTTGCTTTAAGTGGCTGTTATTGTTTTTCTTTAATTTTATACTTGTATTTTACCTTCTTATTTTAATTTTAATTTTTTGTTATTTTTGAGACACAGTCTTGCTATGTAGTTCAGGCTGGCCTTGAACTTGTGATTCTCCTGCCTCAGGCTCCTGAGCTCTGCAAGTACAGGTGGCTCTATACCTTCTTTCTTGACCCCTTTCAGCCTAACAAAAAGATATATAAATTAATCACCACCCCAATGTTTCCACACAAAAAATTCTTCAATAGGACAGTGGTTGCTGTAGCATAGAAATGAGTAAGGAGAGTATGAAATAGAAAAAAAGTATGGGCTTTGGAGAAAGAAAATCTTAAGCTCAAATTTTAGTTCCAAAAATTATTAGTGGTATGACCTAGAAAAGGTGTATTTGCCAAACATTGGTCAAAACAGTTTGCTTAAGGCCTGGTAGAGATCTTCGAGGCATACGTACTAATTATAATGCAAAAACACTGCTTGAGGATAGTAAATTTCCTTGATTATTTTCATTCTGTAATCATGACATAAAATCATGAAGTCCTCTCCTTCATTTAACACAAAAGAATCATAACAACCTATATCAAATGTCAGAAAGGATTAAAAAATTGTTTCATGACACAATAAAAAAGTACAAAAAATTAAACTCAACAAACATTTTAGTTCTGGATTTACAGGCACTGTACTAAATGTATATTTGTTGCTAAAATTCACCATTTAGTAAGGGAAACCGATATTTATTATAATACGGGTAAACTGAGCTTAATGACACAATAAAAAAGTACAAAAAATTAAACTCAACAAACATTTTAGTTCTGGATTTACAGGCACTGTACTAAATGTATATTTGTTGCTAAAATTCACCATTTAGTAAGGGAAACCGATATTTATTATAATACGGGTAAACTGAGCTTAATGACACAATAAAAAAGTACAAAAAATTAAACTCAACAAACATTTTAGTTCTGGATTTACAGGCACTGTACTAAATGTATATTTGTTGCTAAAATTCACCATTTAGTAAGGGAAACCGATATTTATTATAATACGGGTAAACTGAGCTTAATGCTGTAACAGAGGTCACAAAGTCTTAAATATTAGAAGGGAGTAAGTAGCTCATTCTAACAGCATTATCGGGAAATGCTTCCTAGCTTAGGAATTACATAAGATCTCATCACCTACAGAGGGAACAGTTCATTCTATGTAAAGGAATGATTTAGTGAATATACAGAGGAATAGAAGATCATAGCAGGTTTGGAAGATAATTAGTATTTGGTATAGAATAGCTAGGCCCTCTGATGTGTATTATGAAATATAGGAATTCAGGCTGAAAGGTTAAATTCAAACTGTATCATTAAAAATAGTCTTGAAGGGCTGGGGATTTAGCTCAGCAATATAAGTGCCTGCTTGGTAAATGTGAGGTTGTGAGTTTGATCCCCAGTACCAAAAAAAAAAAAAGTCTTGAACACTACACTGGGTAGCTAGCATGTACAGAGTTCTGGGTTTAGGCCCTAGTTCTGAGGGAAAAAATTTAAAAAAAGATTTAAAAGCAGAGTCCATCCAGTCAACTTACCAACTGCAGCTGGAAGTGGTATTGCTGTCAGCATCCTAATAAATTGTATATCATTAAGTTTTGGAGTAATTTGTGAAAGAAACTAGGTAAGTGGTACTACTATATATTCAGAGCATAAAAACAGCTTGAGATGATACTTCCACTAGTTGATTACAAAAATAAATTTGGTAGAATTGGGTGTGGTGGCACACTCCTGTAATCTCAGCACTATGGAGGCTGAGGCAGGAGGAACACTGTAAGTGCAAGGCCAGGCTGGGCTACAAAGTGAATTTAAACCAGTTTGAACGGCACAGTGAAGTCCCATCTGGAAAAGATGAAAAGATAAATAATAAAATAAGATAAAATAAATTTGGTGGTCTGAAGAAATAAGGATTCCTTTAACATCCTCAGGCACTTCTCTTAAAGACTGTCTTTGATGTAGCATTTGATATATACATCAAAGCATTTCATGACTAAGACTCTAAAGATATGTTAGCCACTTTTATCATAATTAAGCCAACTTTGGGGAGAAGTAGAAAGTGCAACTTAATAGTTTTGAGCATTATTATGTTACGCATTGTGCTAGGTAATTCAGGAAGAGAGGACATTAAAAGAATTAATTATATATTATGTATCAGGCACTAGGTAAAAGCTTTTCAAAGATGATAACATACATACATCCATTTAATTTAGTTTTTTTGAGACAGGTCTCACTATGTAGTTTAGGCTGGCCTTGAACTTACTATGTAGACCATGCTGGCTTTGAACTTGTGGCAACTCTCCTGCCTCAGCTTCTTGAGTGCTAGGATTACAGGTCAGCCAACATACCTAGCTTTCAAAGATGTAACATTTAATACCAAAATGACCCTACAAGTAAATTATTTTTTTAGGTTTCAACAGCAAGAGACTGATTCAGTAGGTATAGGGAGGGAAGTTGTTAAAGGATCTATTTCCATGATTACAGAGCGACAAGGAGGAGTTCCACTGACTCATTTCTAATGGAAAGTTATTAAAGCCAACAAAACAACAACAACAACAAAAAAACAAATAAACAAAAAAGCTTTCCAAAATAAGAACAAACTTAAACAATTCAAAGCTTCTAGAAGTGACCTGAGAGCAAAGAGCTCATGAAGAAACAGCTATTCAAGACAATCTAAAGCCAGGTACAGTGGTGCATTCCTATAATCACAACTATTTGAGAGCATGAGGCAATAGGATCCAAGTCTGAGACCAGGCTGGATAACTTAGTGAGACCTTGTTTTTGAGAAAAAACAAACCCCCAAAAATCAAAAACAGGAGATGAAAAAGAACATGAAATAGACTGTTTTTAAAGAGTTGGGACATCTAGCTTAATGGTAGAGTGCTTACCTTAGAATGCAATAAGACTTTAAATTTAACCCCCAGTATTGAGAAAAAGGAAAAAAAAGAAAGAAAGAAAAAAAAAGGGAATAAACATCTTTGCTGCAATGGACTGAATGTGTGTCCCTACAAAATTCCATACTGACACATCAGGGTGATGGTATTCAGAGGCAGGATCAATGCAAGGTGAGTATAAGACATGATGGTGGGTCCCTTATAAAGGTTTTTTTTTTTTTTCAAGAGAAAAGCCAGAGAGCTGGTTAACTCTTGTTTCTGTCACATGAGAATCCAAAGAAAAGTTGGCTGTCTGCCACCTGGATGCAAGCCCTTAGCAGATTCTAAACATTGTGGGTTTCTGATTTCACTTTTCTAAAATCCAAACTATGAGAATAAGTGTTTATTGTTTAGGTCACTCAGGTATAGTAAGCTGATGTGATTGAAAGCATTTGGTAACAAGTGAGACGTATTCAAGTCAAGATCGTTGCCTGCCTTCTCCCTCTCAGTTAAATGGGGCAGAAATTCCACTCCCTGCTGTTGCAGTGAAGTACATGGGGCTCTTTCCCCCTCCAGCTTTAACTGGAAGGCCTGCTTCCTGGGAGCAGCAGGACTTCAGTGTTTCTCATCCTACCACCAGTTTTCTGTTGCTCAGACTAAGTCTCCGGGGAGTGAGGAAGAGGAGTAAGGGTCTCCCTTTTTTCACTCTGCTTTCACTCATGGAAAGGAGGCTCCATCTTGGACACAGCGCAGTGAAAATACTGGAGGAAATACAAATGAAAAGTACAAAGTGATAATGCTTCACATCCCATAAAATGTCTAAATAAAACAGGAAAGAAATTAGTTTTGGTAAAGAGAGATGTGGAAAAACTCAAGTCTCATATATTATTGGTAGAAATGTAAAATGATGCAGGTACTTTGGAAAACAGTTTGACAGATCCTAAAAAAGATTAAACACAATCATCCAACTACTGAGCAATTCTACTCCAAGGTATATACCTAAAAGAATCAAATTATTCCATTTGTGTGAAACGCCCACAAGAGGTATGTCTACCACAATGTCAGGAGCTGGGGGGGGGAGGCACTGATTGCTAATGACTTAAAGGGTCTAATTTTGGGGCGATACATTTAAGTATTTTGGAATTGTAGCAAATATTATATAAGTTTATAAAGAATTCCTTGAATTACATACTTTAAAGGGTGAGTGTAATGGTAATGAATTATATCTGAGAAGAATGTAAGGAGGGATAGAGGAAAGAAGGAAAGGTAGAGACAGAGAGAGAGAGAGAGAGAGAGAGAGACAGATTTTTCACTTGGCTGCTTTGGTTTGCAAGGCTGAAATGCACTTGGCCATTCCCATGAAGTCGCACCAAAGGTAACATCTTACCTCAGTTCCGGTCTCTCTCCAGTCCCAAGCCCGACTCCCTCCTGGCCATACTTTGCAATCCTTATAGGTTACAGTAGAGCCTTGTACTTTCATTTGTCCCCATGAGAGGGAAGCAATTTCAGGGGAAGACATAAGTACCAAACTGAAATATGAAAATAGAAGAAAAATATGCTATATCAGGTGAAACAGTTCCAGACAGTAAACCCCATACTCCATGACTTAAGAAGTATCTTTCCTGGACCTGAGGGTGTAGCTCAGGGGCAGCAGGTGTGCCCTGCATGCACAAAGCCCTGGGTTTATCTCTAGCACTACAAAAAAAATTTCTTTTAAGAACCAAGAATATAGCTCAGTGGCACAATGCTTGCCTGGCATCCTGAGTTTGAGTCCCAGTACAAAAAAAAAAAAAAATAAATAAATAAATAAAAAGAAGCATCTTTCTCAGCTATGTAGCTTCACTTACTGTTTAGAAGTGTCAAAAGTCACTATTTTTCTTGGGATCCTGGGTCACACAAGCATGAAAACCAGTTACTACAATTACTTCTCAGACTCTAGAGGTAAGCCTCAGGATATTTTTTGGAGATAAAATGTGGAAATTCATTTTAGTATGATGGACTGAGGTGGTTGACATATCTCTAAAAAGGAATTACACAGCTTAAAAAACAAAAAATACTGTTGAACAACTCATTTGTCACTCTAGAAATAAAATTAAAGGCAAACCATAAAGAGAAGCATTTATTCATGGAAACCACTTAATTTCTAACAAGTACAGCTTTTTTTTGCTGTTCTTGCCTGGCACGGCTCCCATTCCTTATTCTAATTCTGTTGGTATGAAAGTTCATCTAGGTTGGAGCATGAAAATAAACTTTTTACTACTGCCAAAGAAGGTTCACTTGACTAGGAGCACTATCAGTTGAAAAGTGCTCTCAGTGGCAAGAAAAGATTACCAACAGAAGCAGGGACTTCAGAAACTCTCAGAGGTGACCTGGTGGTAGAGGACTCCCAAGTCCCAAGTGGACTAGAAGCTATGAGCTTATGCATCAAGACCTGATAGCCTAATTCACCCCCACATTCAGGCTAATGGAACCTCAGCACATAATTAGGGGACAAACAAGGCTCAAGGGATATCAGCAGGATGTGAAAAAAGATAATTTTGGGCTCATTCTTCAGTACCTACACTAATCCATCAGTAGAGCATGCAAGTCTTAAGTAGCTCAAGGTGTTTTGAGTAAAATCCTGAATGACTCTGGCTGACTATTAAGAGATCCCTATCAGACTTAAAAATAAAAATAAGGCAGTGGGGCTAAGAGTCAAAAATAGAAATTTCAGTAGCTACATATTGCATGGGAAATAGAAATCATAGCTTTCTTTTTTCGGGGCGGGCCAGAGGTTACATGAGATTAGACCCAGGGCTTCATTCTTTGTGGGGCAGTCCTCTGGCCCTGAGCTATATCCCCTTGCTAGCCCTTTATTATTTTATTTTGAGACAAAGTCTCACTATGTTAACTAAGAGGGCCTTAAACTTGTGATCCTCCTGCCTCAGCCTCCTAAGTGCTGGGATTATAGGCATGTGACATCATAAGCAGCTTTAAATTCTCTTTTTACAAAGAATCAGCTTTATTAAATTAAGGCCCCACCCTCACAAACTCATTCAATTTAATTACATGCTAAAAGTGCAATCGCCAAATACAGTAATGTATGGAGATCATTTGAAATTTAGAGATGCAGTCCACAGCAACTAGCCAATGGCAGTCTTGATCTTTGTTGCTTTATTATAACCTTTGAAACCAGAAAGTGAGTGCTTTAGTTTTGTAATCTAAAGTTATAAAAAGATATTCTAGGTTCTTTGCAGTTCCATATAAATTACAAAGAAGCTGGCTGCAATCTGATGGGGACCACATTGAGCCTAACCCAATTCAAACAGCACTTCCATCTTACTGGTACCAAGTTGTCTGCACAGGGAATGAAGCTCAGTGGTAGAGTGTTTGCTTTGTGTGTACAAAAAAAAAAAAAAAGGGTTGTCTTCCCACCTAAGTCATGATTTCCTTTAAAATATTATTTTCAGTCTTTATTTCTTTTTGTTGTTGTTGTTGGTCTTTTTCTTTCTTTTTAATCGGTACCGGGGATCGAACTCACGACTGCCTGCTTGCAAGGCAGGCGCTTATGCCACTGAGCTAAATCCCTAGCACCCAGTCTTTATTTCTAAAACCAAAACAAAAAACAAACAAAAAATCCAAAATAAAAAAAACCAGCTTGGGAATGCAGCTCAGTATGACTGTCCTGAGTTCAATCCCCAGTACTGCAAAACCATCCAAACCAAAAACCCCACACAGTAAATAACTGCTCTTGTTGTTATTGTAAGCGGAATTGTTTCTTGTTTTTCTCTGACCCAGGGCCACTATGTTGCCCAGGTTGGTCTCATTTGAGTTTTGATCTTGAATCCTGAAAACCTGCTAAAATTATTAGTTCTAATTGTTCATTATTTAAAATTTTTTGTATTCTCCAGGATTTCCCATATACAAGATCATGTCATTTAGGACCGAGCTCGTTTTAAATATTATTGAATATTGAATGTTAAGTAAACATTGCATACTGGGATAAACCCCACTTGATCATAGTGGGATTTAACTTATAAATTTTTAAAAGTAAGTTCTTAGTGTGAAACATTAATGTGAGCATGAGAGCACACTCATATAATCTTAGTACTCAGGAGAAAGAGGTAGGAGGACTGCTTTGAGTTGTACCTTGCTGTGAGTTCAAGCCAGCGTGGAGTACACAGCAAGACTGTCTTGAAAAATCAAAAAACAAGAAAAAAGCATTTATATCTTGTGTTCTAGTTTTACTTTTTCATTTTTAGTATAGTTCTGATCTGGATATATCAAAACTCACTAATGAGTCCTAACATACAATTAGGTAACTATTGCTATAGGTTGGGGTACATTTTAAGTATTTAATAATGAAGACAACTTGAATACAGAATACATGAAAATGGAAGTGGAGTGCTGGACAGACTGCTGTATCTGTATCAAAATTCAGTTGCTGGGACTTGGAGGGAGACTGAGTAGCCACTATGACATGTACATAGGAGGTTCAGGGCAAGGGCTATTCTATAACTGGCATGTAAATAAAAGCAGTAGTTTTTTTTTTTTTCTTTTTGTATTGGAGATTGAACCCAGGGCCTCTGTACTAAATGAACTATATCTAAAGCCCTTTTTAAATTTTTGAGACAAGGAAAGTTTCACTAAGTTACTAAGTTATCCAGCTGGGCTTGACCTTGTGGATCCCCCTGCTTCAGACGCCCAGAGTGCTGGGTTTCCAGGTGTGTTCCATCATGCCGGGCTCATACATTGGGGTTAGACTTTTATACCATCAGCCCAGAGAGGCAACAGACATAAGTAGGTTTTTTTTTTTTTTTTTTGTCTTTTTCGTTTTTATCTGTACCAGGGATCGAACTCATGACTGCCTGCTTGCAAGGCAGGCGCTTATGCCGCTGAGCTAAACCTCCAGCCCCCACATAAGTAGTTTTATGGGATGCATGTTATCTGTTTTTCAAGAACAGGCAGGGGGTTTAGCTCAGTGGCACAAGCACCTGCCTGGCAAGTGCCAGGTTGTAAATTCGAGCACTGGTATGAAGAAAAAAAAAGGAAGAATAGACTTTGGAAAGGCACGGCCTAAATCTTGCTTTGTAGTAAAATACTTATCTTTTGACTGGATATACTTTTTAAAGTCCACAAGACTTTGTTCCCATGCCAATCTGGATTAGACAAGGCAAAGACTCTTAACCGTGTTGATCAATCTCCTTTAGAATCACAGTGAGAGCACAGAGAGAAGTACAGTAATGAAGTTTTAAAGCTTTTAGTACTCTTTTAGTAGTACGGGGATTGAACCCATGGCCTTATGCATGCCAAGCAAATGCTCCATCACTGAAGCTGCAACATCCCTTATCCTATTTGTTTTCTTAAAATATTATTTTACAATCTATGAGAGTGGGAGGTGTGGTACCAAAGAGCTGAATGATAGAAATCTGGGTAAGGTTCATATAACAAAATCTTCCTTTCAATTTCAAATAACAATTACTACTGCAATTCCTTAGCAGAGGCATGATTTTATGTTCAATACTATGTATCTGGCTTTCACTTAAGGTCAATTAAATCATGAGTATATGAATTTCTTTTCAATCTTTTCACAAAATGGTTGTTAAACATGCCTTCTGAGCTGTGCATGATGGCGCTTGTCTGCAATCCTAACAGTCTGGGAGGCTGAGTCAAAACGATTATAAGTTCAAACCCTGTCAGAGTAATTTAGAAGATCCTGTTTCAAAATAGAAAATAAAAAATTACTGGGAATGTTACTCAGCGTGAAGGCCCTAGGTTCAATCCCAGTATCCCCATCCCGCCTCACCTCTGTAATAAACATATCACAAAACTTATTTAAATCATTTAAGTATTGAATATACTTCAGTAGCATTAAATACATACACATGGTTGTTCGGACTTTCTTCTATCAGTCTCTTAAACTGGAATATTCATAAATATTTGGTAAGTTTCAAAATAATTTTTGTTCCTTTAGCCAGGGTGTTATTAATCAGGTTTAGAGTACTATTCTAGGGATAAATTTCACTTAAAGAATTTTTTTCTATCTGGATAAGTTTTTAAAAAATTCTTTAGATTTTTTATATTATGTGCTTTGAGTTGTACCTTGCTTTAAATTATTTCTAGGAAGTACTAGATAAGTTTTGGCTCAAAGTAGTAAATTGCAGCTAAATTCAATTTAAATTACAGGAACACATTTCTTTAATAGCAACAATGAATATTTTAAGGTGTTTACAATGTGCTAAGGCATTGTGCTAAACACTTTACTGTTAATTACTAAACTCCAACGATGTATGTACTGTTGGTACCGTACCCCCCTTTTACAAAAGCTCAAAGAAATTAAAGTGTCAGAATGTCATAAAGTAGTCGTGGTAGGGCTCAAACCAGGACGAACTGCTTCCTAAGCTGCACGTTCTATTTCGCACTGTTGGTATTTCTCTTTTCCAGGGAGATTCTTTGTGGGAGAATGTCCACGGCTTCCCCCTAGGAACGGAATTCTGCCTTAAACTTTTCGCTGACCCACAGTTTCTTAGCACGTTCGCCCTCACAGTGGAAACCGAGACGCCCCAGCCCTCGCCCCGGTCCACAGCGCGGCGCCTCCTCTCCACCCCAGGATCCTGGCGGAGCTCACGCAGCAGACTCAGCACGGCCGGGCCCAGCGAGACCCACTCCGCCCAGCGGGCACAATTCCTCACTCTGGAGTACGTTCCCTCAGGCTCTGCTTTTCCAGCCAACAGTCCCATACCCCTCGAGAGCGTAACAGCTCTTAGCAAACTTTCGAGGAGACGTCTGACGACGGTCCCGTCTCAACACGTGATTCACGGTACTGATCTCCCTAACATACTCGCGCTCCTCTCAATTCTGCTTTTTCCAATTCTTCTTTCTCTCTCAACGTCCCCCTCTTGTCTTGTGGCCGTTTGTTCCTAAATTCAGTCCCACCCCACTCCACGCGAAAACTCACGCACCACTTTTCTTCTCAGAGGTGCTCTCGGGACGGCTCCGCACTCGGCCGGTCAACCAAGAGCACCCCAGGAGTCTTTCAGCTCTTCCACTCCCCGCGGGCCACCAGTGTCCGGCTGCAAGGCACAGAGGCACCGCCCCCTCAAGCCTATTGGCTATCGTTTTACAGAAGTCCCGCCCCCGACCTGCAGCCCGCCTCCCCGCCCCGCTTCCCTTGTTTTCGTTCCCGCTGTCACACGAGGCAGTAGCAAACCAAAGTGGGAGGGAAGTAGAGGGAGGAAAGGGGGAGGAAAGAGGACGGAAAGTGAAAGGCACACAGCGCCTCTCTGTCCCCCGTCTGCCTCAGTTCTCGACTGCTCTGGGCCGCCGTGGTATTGTGGGATCGCGGCGCCGACCTACAGACACTGGGATCCACAGGGGAACCCACTCGAGAGCGCCTCCTGTCGTCCATAAGGCTCCCCGGCCATCCTCGGCACCCCAACTCCTCCCTCCCCCCCCATCGCCGCCTCCTCCATCCTCCAGTTCAAAATGGCGACGGCGGCGGCAGCGGCGGCTGCGATGGCTCCTCCAGGCTGCCCAGGTTCATGCCCCAACTTCGCCGTAGTCTGCTCCTTCTTGGAGCGCTACGGGCCGCTGCTAGACCTCCCCGAGTTGCCGTTCCCCGAGCTGGAGCGGGTGCTGCAGGCGCCGCCGCCGGACGTCGGCCACGGAGAAGGTAAGCGAGGGGCCCGAACGCCCGGCGGGAAGCCGCCCTGGCGCGTTCTCCTCTCCGCTCTTGGCGACATCCTGGGCCCCGTCCTCCCTCCAGGCCGCCGCTTCGCCGGGCGAGTCTTTAGCGTGGAGCCCCCGGGGTCCTGGGCAACGGGGAGGCGGGGCGGAGGCCCCCCGGAGCCAGCGTGCCCGGCGGGGAGCGGAGGTGGGAGCGTCGCGGGTAGGTGTGGGCTGGGGGCGGGGAGGGGTCATTGTGCTGGCCGGCGGCCCCTAGGATGTGTTGCCTCGCCTGGGCCGGTCCCCCACCCCTTCTCCCTCTAGGTGGCGGGGGAAGGGGAGCGCAGGTTCCGGCCAGCTTTGCGCTTTTTACTCCTCCCCTCCTCCCACCAAGCCTCCCGACCATCTCTGGGGCCTGTCTTCTGGGGCGCCCCCTTATCTCCCTCTACCTGAGTGGGCGGAGGCCGGCGGACACCAGGCCCTCCCTCCCTCTGGTGGGAACTCCCCCGAGAGTAGGCTGATCCTTCTTTCCTTCCCCTCCAGGGTTGGTTTTAAACACCCCCCAAACTCCTTTCTCGAAGTAGGGAGGTCTTGTCGTAAGGCGAGGGAGGGGGTTCTCCATTCTTGCGTAGGGAGGGTGAAGTCGCTGCAGCTTCTCCGCTTCGGGGACGAGAGGGTTAATTTCTCCTTCATAGTTTTCTGCCTTCCTCTCCTCACCACCCCCCAAATAATAGAAAAGCATCTCCCCACTTTTCCAAACCCTTCCCCCTTTCATCTAGTCTGCAGGGTTGAGGGGAAAGAAGTCGGTTTCCCATTTGCAGGGTTGGGTGGAGTGTTAGTCCGTAGGCTGGAGGAGGGGCTTTGACGGCGGGGGGGAAACAGTTGAAGAAGGTGCTTGTTGCTCATGTTTCTCTCTGGTGCCTCTGGTCTATTATTGGTGTTCGCAAGTGGTGCTCCTTCCACATAAGGCCACCGCGCGGGTGCAGGGCGCATGCTCTGCCCGGCCCCATTGAAACTTCCTGCTGCTGCTGCTGGTTCTTTTGCTGGAGCATCTCAGCGTTGTGTCTGCTTGCCTCCAGCCCTCACACTGAGCGCTAACACTCACCCCCCATTTATTCCCGATCCTTGCCTCTCCTTTTCTGGCACATTTCTTTTCGCAGAGAAGGCTTATTTGTTGAACTCTGAGTATTGCCTTTATCTGGAAACAGCCCTTGGCTGGAGAAGAAACGTTGTTTTCCAAATAGGTCTTTTTTTTTTTTTTTTTTTTTTTTTGAGTCTGTATTAGATGGCCAGAGTGGACTGGGTATTGTACAAGACAGATAGTTGTTTCCTTTCCAAGACAGCAGAGTCGCTCTTCTCTTCTTCTGGAAATGAAGTTTCTAATAACAGACTATATTTACATGATAGGAAGGACCCAAAGTGTGAAGTTACTCAGACTATTATCTGTAGAGAGTATGAATGATGTTCTGGTCACCAGTGACTCACCTTAATACAGCAATTTATGTATAAGTCCTCAACAACTCATGGCTTATAAAAGGTTGAATTTTAACTATAAAATATGGGAGTGATTAATTACCTCATGGAAGACTACAAAACTTTAAAAAATTAACCTCCCAGTATGATCATTTAATTATCAAATTGTATTTACATTTTTTTTAAAAAAGAAAAGGCTTATGTATATTGTTGTTGTTGCATTTTTTTTGATATTGGGACTCGAACTCAGAACCTTGAGCTTGTCAGGTGGGTGTTTGTGCCACCGAGCTATATCCCCGGCCCAATATATTGATTTTAGGATGCCTTAGTAAGTAATAGTAATGTATCTGTCAGAAAACTGTAGGAATTTGGAGAATGAGTTGGTAGTAAATTGTTTTTTGGCGTCTACTTGAACAAAATTAGAGTTGGCATGGGCCTTTTGAGGTGGTATTGTATTTTGGGTAGTATACATGACTTTTTACCTTTCTATTCCTTTTAAATATTTTGACCAGTGCAATTAACTTGTGTCAGTACTAGAAGAAGAAAAAATGTTAGGGTCAATTTGATACTTCTAGCATTGAACATGGGGTCACTAGCTGAGTACAAATAGGAAATAACCTAAGCTAGGAACAATCATTTTGCTCAGCCACTGAATTAGTTGGGTGTAGTTGTTAAGGGATTGATAACATAGTTGAAGACACTTGGCAAATGAAAAGTTTCTGCATGTGGAGTGACTTTACTATGCAGGGAAAATTTTTTCAGAACATTGATGATGGTCAGCCTGCTTGGAATAGTTATTAAAACAATGTCATTCACCCAAGAAGACTTGAAGTAAGTTTTTTGGAAAGAGTTTGTGATATAGTAGAGGTGTTTTTTGTTTTGTTTTTGGTACCAGGATCGAACTCACACTTGCCAGGCAGGCAGTTAGGCCACTGAGCTAAATCCCCAGCTCTAGAGTTTCTTTTAAAAATATGAATTTTTAAACTGAGGGTAATGTTTGTAATTCAGTATTCTGGAGGCTGAAGTAGGAGAGAGTTGCAGTGAGTTTGAGGTTAGTCTGGGCTACATAGTGAGTTCAAGTCCTGACTGAGCTAAGAAGACCTAGTCTAAACTAAACACTTACAAATATTCTTTATTACAGATTTCATTAAAGATGTTTTTCAGATAAATGACATGACCCACATTTGGAATTAAAATATTAAATTTTTAGTATGTTAGCACAAATACGGTATTGAATTGTACTTATGGGGAAAGTGGTACAATCAAATGAATTTTGCTCTATATAAAGTTAATAATTAGTTTTTTTTTTTTATCATCGGTACCGGGAATCGAACTCGAGACTGCCTGCTTGCAAGGCAGGAGCTTATGCCACTGAGCTAAATCCTCAGCCCCCAATAATAATTAGTTTTAATGCCACTTAAAAATCCTAGTTTATAAAAATTTTTGGTAAATTAAGGCATCCTTTAGAAGGAATTGTAATTACAGTGTATACGTGTTTAAATGCTATGTTATCTTTTTCCTAAGATTTTGTAAGTTCAATTGAATATTGTAGCTTCAGCTTAAAATGCCCCATCCTGAATCATGAAACTCTGCATGTAACAGAAAATAGAAGATTAGTTGGTGCCCTCTTAATTCCAGGGGTTGAGAAGTTGTGTAGTGACCAACAGGATGTTGCATAAGTAATTATAGTTACTTGAGAATGATATAAAAATAGGAGTTTTTTTCAGTTTAGGTGGCTTTCCGCTTTCCACTTTCCACTGGGTAACAACTACTTAATAAATGGAAAGGCTACTATGCATATCTTGGCCTGGGGTTCCTGTAAGAAAAGTACTGAGACTGTTGTGACTCTACAAAGTTTGGGAATCAGTGCATTGAGTTTTAGAGTTAGAAAGGACTGTTGTGTCATTTTTGTCTTTATTTTGCGGGGAAGAAAACCAAGGGGCAGAAATAGTTTTCATTTGTATACAGCTAATTATTGGTGTCATTCGGACTGTTACTTGAAAACGCTACCAGAATACTGCATTATCAGCAAAAAAGTTTGTATTTACAGTTGATGTTAAAAGGAGGAAGAGTGTATTCTAAATGAAGGTGTTTTCCTCCTCCTTTCCCTGCATTCTACTTTAGTCTTCCCAGTTCTGTTCTATGTGTGGCAGTCCTTGCTTCCTCCTGACTGGAAGTAGATAATTATGGGGATGGAGTAAAATAAAAGTGGACATTGAATGTGAGATTGCTGACACCCAGGCTTCCTAAGTACCTTTCTTTTTCCTTGAAGGATGCTCTTTTTCAAGAGGAAAATAAACTTTGTCCTTGTCACCCACTTCTCCCTGCTTTTCTTCTTCGGGACTAGGACTTAAACCTAGAACCTCATGATGCTAAGCAAATGCTCTACCACTGAGCTATATCTCTAACCCTTTCATTTATTATTATTACTATTATTATTTTTCATTGAGACAAGGATTCATTATAGTTCAGGCTAGCCTTGAACTTACTATGTATCCAGTCCAGGCTCAAACTCTCAGCCATCCTCCTGCCTCAGCAGCTTGAGTGCTGGGATCACAGGTATGTACCACCATCCTTGGCCAAGCCCTTTTATTTTTTAAAATCTTGCTGAGTTGCCCAGGCTGGCCTCAAAATTGGTGGTCCTCCTGTGTCAGCCTCTTGGATAACTGGGATTATAGGCATGTACTATTAAACGTGTCTAGAAATAAATACCTTTTAGGGCATTTGTTAGAAGAAATATAGCAATATATTTCTGCTGCGTTGTTTTTGTGATGTCACAGAATTAAGGTAACCAAAGATTATGGAGATTTGAGGGAGGTGGCTTAGTATTGTCCTAGGACTAGAGAGACCAAACTACTCTGGGTAAAATGAATTTACAAACACATACTAGCTTAAGAAAAACTTGCTTTTAAATTTAGATGTGTTAAAATTTCATCCAGGTCACTGGTCAGAAGTACCTACTTCATATGTGCATTGAGTGTCTATTATATGGTTATAGCAAATATTGTGCGGATTGTTTAAGAAAATTAGACATGGGCTCTTTATTAAAGATTTGTATATCTAGTAAGAATTAATTAAGCTGAATTTGAGCTAATGTTAGTTCAAAGACTGTAATTCAGGCTGGCCTTAAACTTGCTGTGTAGCCCAGAGAGACTCTCACTTGAAGCAATCTGCCTGCCTCAACCTTCTGAGTGCTGGGATTACAGGCATGGGCTACCATGCCTGGCTCTGTTTTTATTTTGTTAATACTGATTTAAAAATACTTACTATATTATTGGTCAGCTTCCATTGCTGGGGCAAAAGTTGACAATAGAATTAAAGGAAGCAGGATTTATTTTGGCTCACAGTTTCAGGGGTCTGATGTGTTTGCTTCAAGACAGAAACATAGCAGAGGAAAACAGTTAAACTGATGACTGCGCGAGGCAGAGAGACTGGGAAATGAGCCAGAGAGGAAGGGGTTAGGGAGCAGATACAATCCCTAAAGCATGCCCTCATGACCCACCCACCCATACCCAGAAGTGTGCCTTAGTGAAATCTTTTGTGTCTCTCAAGTCAGTCAAGTTGACCGGCAAGATTAGCCATCACACTTACCATGTAAGTTTGATTTCTCCTTAAATAAGTTTTATTAGGAGTTCTGGTAGTATATTTTCCCATAATTTGTGCCATTATGCTATTTATTTTACAGTGCTAGGATGGAACCCAGAGCCTTGTCCATACCACGCTGTAACTTAAAATTGTGATTAGGAAATATTTGCCCCAAATCAGAGTGACTTTTTATATTTAAGGACATAGCTTATGAGAGTATACCAAAGAGAAACTGTACCAAATTGATGGTAGGAAAAGGAAGTGGGAGGAAAACTTGACAGGTAGCTCTGTGCAGACACAAGTGGCGTCAGTCTTGTAGACTTGCATAGAATTGCCTGAAAGGCAAAGTGAAGTGTATAGTATGGAATGGTGCATGTGTACTCAGAAAATTCAAGAAATCATTCATAATAAAGGTTGAGTCTGTGTTAAAGTTTCCAAATCTTTTTCCTGTATTTGTCATTTCATTTCTCTTTTTTTTCACATTTTATTTTCTGTATTAGTTGTGTATTTTTTTGTTAATTACCAAAAAAATACTAAAAGCTTTCTGAAGAGGATTTGTAACAGAAAATTGAATTCCTGACTTATTTACTTACCTGTAATCCTGAATTTCCTGTTAAGATGTATATTACCTGTCATCTATCCAAATCAGCTAGATTAGAAACTAAGAAACCATTCTAGACATAACTTTTTTAAGGGGGTGTGTGTTGAGACAGGGTCTCACTATGTAGCCAAGACTGGCCTTGAACTTGCAGAGATCCTTTTGCCTCTGCCTCCGGAGTGCTAGAAATACAGGCATGTTGCCACCGTGCCTGGCTTAAACATACTTTCTCTTTTTTGCCAGTTCTTACTGTTTTCTTTGTTCCCTTTTATATTAAACCTCACTGCTGTTATCATTGCTACTGTTGTAGTCATGCTGAACTGCTTGCAGGTAAATTTGTGAAGCGTGAAACGTGTAAAACATCTTCGTGGTTTTTCCTCATGCTCTTAGTTGTGTATCCCCTCTTCCCTTCTATGCCTGCTAACTGTATGTTTACCCATTAGTCTGCTCCTTAGACACCAATTCTTCGGTAAAAAATTTCTTGCTTCCTGTCTCTCAGGTTAAATTAACCACTTGCATCTCTTTACTTCATATATACCTTGTGTAGATTTTGTCATGGTGTGTATATACTTTGCACTTAATATTCCAGCCTAGGAGATCATAAGATCCTTGATGGTAGTGGTCCTGTTTATCATTTTATTTCAGATGACCAGTTGGTAATAGTGCTTAATAAATGTTTATAAAATGAATAGGCTTTTCCAATTTATTATGGGACTATGTTTTGCTAAAACTTCATTTGAAAATCAATTCTTATATAAAGTAAGTTTTTACATTAAAACATTTGCCAAACATGGCAGAATGACATTTTTCCATTGATAATTGGAGGTAATATACATAAAAGCACACAATTGAAAGTTAAAGACTACTCTGTGCTAGATTAGTACAGGGCTGGGCAAACTGTAGCTTCTGGGCCAAATTTGGTTTGTCACCTGTTTTTTTTTTTTTTTTTGTCTTTTTCGTTTTCCTTTTTATCGGTACCGGTACCGGGGATCGAACTCACGACTGCCTGCTTGCAAGGCAGGCGCTTATGCCAATGAGCTAAATCCCCAGCCCCTGTCACCTGTTTTTGTGAGTAAAGTTTTATTGCAGCATAGCCATTTTCATTTGTTTATATAGTGTCCTCTGTGGCTGTCTTCACACTGCTGTAGCAGAATTGAGTAATTGTCAGGGAGAACACACAGCCTGCAGAATATAAAACATTTGCTGCATGGCCTTCACAGAAAAATTGCCAATCTCTAATGCAATATCCAAGAAGGAAATCAAATGATTATCTTTGTGTTTGAGAACACATTTTGAGACAATATAACATAAATTAAATGTCTATGAGTGAAAACTAAATGTGAGTGAAAACTAAGTGAATGAAAATATTAACAGAGCAATTTCCTTAACATTAATCTAATTTTACATGGCAATTTCTTAAACACTCTTATATAGGTGAATGTAAAAGTTTTTCTGACAACAGAGTGATACTATGGTGAACTAATTTCTTTCATCAAAAGGTAGCCTTGGGGCTGGGGATTTAGCTCAGCGGCATAAGCACCTGCCTTGCAAGCAGGCGGTCGGGAGTTCGATCCCCGGTACCAATAAAAAGGAAAAAAGACAAAAAAAAAAAAAAGGTAGCCTTGTGTCAAGTGTGGTGGCACACATCTGTAATCCTAGCATTCAGGAGCCTGAGACAGGTGGATCACTGGGAGTTTGAGGCCAGCCCTGGGTACACAGTGAGTTTAAGACCAGCCTGCATTACATAGTGAGACACCAACCAATCAAATAGATAAACAAATAAGCAACAGGAAAAAATCTCTCAAAAACCATACGTAGCCTTGAGTGGTTCTGCTTGTCATAAGGCCATGCTGATATGGAGGGTCAGGCAACCTACCTAGTAAGGTGAAGTTGTGGCTTCAGTCTTAGTTTTTTTGTACCAGGGATCAAACTCATAACCTCGCACTTGCTAGGCAGGCACTTATGACACAGAGCTAAATCCCCAGTCCCCCACATAGTCTTTTAAAAGTTAATTTGGAGGTACAGCTCTCAGATGGTGGTGAGGATTAGATTGGATGAATGGTGATGACATTCACTCCAGGCAGGAAAGGATATATTTACTGAAGGTAGAACTTAAAGATTTACTTAGGTTACTAGTGGACAGAAGTGGAGAACAGACTACTAGAGAGACAGTTTTTTTTTTTTTTTTTTTTTTTTTTTTGTCTTTTTCCTTTTTATCGGTACCGGGGATCGAACTCACGACTGCCTGCTTGCAAGGCAGGCGCTTATGCCGCTGAGCTAAACCCCCAGCCCCGAGAGACAGTTTAATAGTCTGTGGATTAAATGGTTTGATTGTTAGTGTTTCCCAGGGAAAGGGAAGAATGTTAGTTATGAGACTGGCATTTGGTATGCTAGATATCTCAGGAAGTATATTTTGACACTTTCTCTGTTTCTTTTGTTCTAAGCAGCTTCATAGTTGGCTGTGCAAATATATATAATTGCCACTTCCAAAGTGTTTAAATGTTAAAAAGCCTTCTAGAAAAATCAAATAGGCTGTTTCAATTTGTTACTTAATTTTAGCATTTGGAGTTTGGGATATAGTAAGATTGAAAAACTTTTACTAATCAAAAATGGAAGGCCGGGGATTTAGCTCAGCGGCATAAGCACCTGCCTGGCAAGTGTGAGGTTGTGAGTTCCATCCCTGGTACCACCAAAAAACCAAAAACAAACAAAGAAAAAAACAACCAGAAAAAATGGTAAGAGTTTAATTTAGATTCACTCATTTATATTCCATTACACACTGTTGTCAAGTGCTGCTTTATTAGAACTGCGTGTGTGTGCACGCACACACACTCATGTGTATGTATGTTAGTAGGGATTGAATCAATAGTCTTTGCACTGAGCTCCATCACTGGCCTTTCTTTCTTTCTTTATTCATTTATTTGCTTAATTTTTAGTTTTTAAATTTTGGGACAAAGTCTTGCTAAGTTGCTAAGTTATCTAGACCAAGTTGAAATTTGTGATCTTTCTACCTTAGACTGCTGGGATTACCGGTGTGTGCCACCACACCTGGCTTTTATTAGAGCTTTTTTGGGGGAGGGGATACCAGAAATTGAACTCAGGACCTCATGCTTGCCAGGCGGGCACTGTGCAACTGCTATATCCCAGCCCCTTATTAGAACTTTTAAAGGAGTTGTCTATATTGGCAGTAATTTAGGCTGACATTGAGCGTGGAATTCAGACATTCTAGAACATTCTCAATTCTAAGAGTTTTTAAATAGAAGTGTTGACTATAGTTATTGATTTGTTTTTTTGTTTTTGCTTTCATAGTCGTAGCCTTTTTTCTTTTTCTTTGTTACTTTGTTTGTTTTTGTGTACCTAGGACTTGGAATTGAACCTGCAGCCTCTCATAAGCTACACTTATGGTCCTTTTTTTTTTTTTTTTGAAACAGTCTTTCACTTTGTGGCTCAGGCTGACCTCAAAGTTGGAATACTTTTGTTTCAGTCTTCCCAGTAGTTGTGATTGCATGTGCCATAGTGCCTGGCTTTCACTATCTTTATTTTTATGAATGATACCTGCATAGCATTTCATTGTACAATTTGTATACTTTTCTACTCTAACTTGGTTTGATTCACCAGATAACTGTATCTTACCCCCTTTCTTTCTGTCTGTCCCATATTTTGGGCTTTCACTTTCATTCTTTTTTTTTTTTTTTTGTCATTTTGAGACAGGGTCTCTCGATGCAGTTCAGGCTGGCCTTAAGCTCACTTTGTAGCCCAGGCTGGTCTCGAACTCTAAACGATCCTCCTGCCTCAGCCTCCCAAGTGCTGGGATTACAGGCATGAACCATCACTCTCGGCTCCACTTTCATTCTTAATTATTCCATTCTCGTCTTCATTTATCGTTTTGCAGTGCTGGGGATTTGCAGTGTAGGGCCTCATGCATGGTAGGCAAGTGCTCTGACAGACCCAACCTGTCTGCCTTAGGCTTCTAATGATTTTTCCACCCATTTACCTTTTTTTTGTTTTTGTAGTGATAATTGAACTCAAGACCTTGTGTTTGTCAGGCAGGCACTGTGCTGCTGAGCTATATATCCCTGGTCCATTTACTTTTTTATTGTTAAAATTTCCAACTTTACTAGTATTCGTATTAGCATTATCTTTAAGAAGTTATATTTGAATGGAAGTTATATTTGAGATTAAAGACTTTGAAGTTGAATTCCTTAATCATAAATCTTTACCTGTTTTTCCTCTGTGTGTCTCTCTTTCTCTCTCTCTCTAATGCTTAGAGAGTGAACCGATAGCTCTCACATTGAGCTAGATCCTCAGTCCTTTCATTATTATTTTGGGACAGGGTCTCACCAAGTTGCTAAGCTACCCAGGCTGGGCTCAATTTTGCAGTTTTCTTGCCTTAGGACACCTTTATCTTCCTCACACTTGGAAATAGTTTTCCATGTGAATCTTTTTGAAGTAAGACTCCATTTCCTATAGCTGTGAAATTTTTGTACAGCATATCATCAAAAGTGTTTTCCTAGACTGGGCGTGGTGGTGCATGCCTGTAATCCTAGTACTGGGCAGGCTGAGGCAGGAGGATTGCTGCATGTTTGAGACCAGCCTGGACTACATACTGAGTTCAAGGCCAGCCTGAACTGCATAGGGAGACTATCTCAAAAAAGTGAAAAACAAAACAGAAAAACAAACCAACAACAAAAAATGTGTTTTCTTGTTATTATGACTTTTATTTAGTCTCACTAAAGAATGTTCCTATTTCTTTTAGTAGTTCCGTGGTTTTCAACCCTTGTTATAATTGTGCAATTTAAATAAGTAGATCAACCCACACATTAGAATCATCCAGGTTTCTTAAAAAATACTGGTGGTTGGACCTTTAAATACTTCATTGAAGGCAGGATCTCTGGAGTTTGAGGTCTTAGTATCAGTGATTTTTTTTTTTTTTTTAAGACAGAGTCTTGTTATATAGCCCAGGGTGCCCTCAAACTAACAGTGATCCTTCTGCCTCGGCCTCCCAAGTGCTGGCGTTACAGACATGCATACCATACCCAGGTAAGGACTTTTAGTGTGGAGCCAGTAATGTGTGTTTTCACCTATTTATCCTGGCACTTTTCCTGAAATTCTGTCTTAATGTCTGTTTTGTATTATACAAGAGTCCAGCTTGCTTTTGCTTACTGCTTTGCATCATTTTCTGTCCTTTCAGTGTCTGTGTCATTGCTCCTGAAGTGCATCTGTTGTAGGCACATATTTGTATCGTGTTTGTGTGATAATGTTGCACGAGTCTGGCTAAGCAGTTAGTACAGTGATGTAACTGCTGTGTCGAGGGACATTGTGAAGCTTTGGGAATAAGCAACGTGAGCCTTACTTTACTTTGCTCAGGGGAAGTCATAACATCATTGTCGTCATTATGGAAAATTTTAGTGGTTGAGTACAGATTGGAAAAGCATTCCAGAGTGGGAACAATATGGGAAAATTCAAAGAAGTTTGAGGTAATGTGGAGTACAGAGGACATTGCAACCTCAACTATACAGTACAGGTATTTGGTTTTTGTTTTTATAGTACTGAAGATTGAAATCAAGGCCTCATGGATAGGAGGCAGGTGCTGTGCTACAGAGCCACATCTAACCTTGCAACCTAACTAAACGCATAAGATTTCTGGATAAGAATTTTGAGCTTAAAACCATGTTAGAAAAGTATTTGGGGAGTTACAAATACCCTAGAAATATTTTTCTTTTCTTTCACTAAAAGTAGTACATTAACTAATGCAACATATGAATGATAATAGTAAGTTCCCATAAGGAATTAAGTTCATTTATTCTTTTTTTCTAACATAGTATTTGGCATATACTCATGTTGGTTGAATGACTGTGTCATACATTTCAAATTAGAAATAACGGTTACTTTAATATATTGTGATTTTTCTCTGCATTATCCCTTGTCTTCTAGACATTTTGCAGTGTGTAATCTGCCTTTTCCTGGATATTGCTGGTAAAGCTATACATTACTGAAGCCCCAGCCTCTCGCCTTTTCACTGGTTTTGTTTGTTTGTTTGTTTTTGTTTTTGTTTTTTTATAACTCAGATGTGTCTTCCTTATTTTGGGATTTGTAATAAAGTTTCTTAGAAGCCTGAGATGGATGATATAAACTTTCCTGGAAAGGGGGCCAACTTTTTTTTTCACCACTGGGGAGTGAACCCAAGACCTATGTATTGGACTTCCTCCGCAACTCTAAAATTTTGAACTTAAAACCATGTTAGAAAATTATTTTGGCGACAGGGTCTCACTGCACTGTGTAGCCCAAGTTGGCCTTAAATTTGTGATCTTTGTGCTTAGCCTCTCAAGTGCTAGGTTACAGGTGTGTACTGCCATGCCTGGTTTAGTGATGGATAGTTCTGATGAAAGATAAAATGTGTTTGTTTATTTATTTATTTATTTATTTATTTTGTCTTTTTGAGACAGGGTCTCGCTATGCAGTTCAGGCTGGCCTTGAGCTCACTTTGTAGCCCAGACTGGTCTCGAACTCACAACGATTCTCCTGCCTCAGCCCCTGAGTACTGGGATTACAGGCGTGAGTCACGATGCCCGTTGAAATGTGACTATTTAAAGACATTATGTGTATCTGTTAAGCTAGAAGTATCAATGATACAAATAATAGAAACTTACAAGGATCTTAATACTGTGTTGTGAGGTTTTTTCTTTTCTCTGCGGTTGATACTAGAGCACATTATATTGTTTTAATAAGCATATATTCACACAGTACAGAAATCTTAACAGGTCCTCCTCCCCAAAGCTACCTTCTAGTTCCACATTGTTTGTAGTTTTATATTATGTCTCCATAATTATTCAAGTTAAATTATATGTTTTGGTAGTTTATTTACCACTGTTTTTGTTTCCCATATTTTCTCTCTTAAATTCATTCTTTTGCTGGGCTGTATCCTAACAGAGTCTGTAAGTAGTAAACTTAGAGTTCTTGCATGTACAAAAATATATTTTGCCTTTTATTCTCACTGCTTTTTAGACTAAATATAATATTCCAGTTTTCAAATAATTTTCCTCTAGAATTTTGACAATATTTTTTTTAATCTTCTACTATTTTTGCTGGTGAGAATCTGTCAGTTTGATTCTTATTCTTGTTTTTTTCTAAGTGAGCATTTTTCCCTTCCTGAAAGACTTTTATAATTTTTTTTACTATCCTGGAATTCTGAAATTTTGGGGGATGTGACTTCTTTCAAATTTCTTGTTTTGTCTTTATTTTTAAAAAGACATTAAAATTACAGATTTATTTGAAGCTCTCTGTATACTGTTCCTGTTCTGATTCTCTTTATTTCCACAGGCAAATATTGCCCTGATTTTGGAGTTTATTATTCCCTTAAAGGCTTTCATACTAAGAATATGTGTATGTGTGTGTATACACACACACACACACACACACGGTGTGGATTTACATGCTGTTGAGAATAATGTACATATTCTGTTTTTTTGTTGGCCTCTTGAGATTATTTGAATATATTTATATTAATATGTGTTGTATTTACTTTAACTGTTATATAATTATTATACACAAATACCATAGCTTATGTTTTTAAATTAGTGAACATTTAGACTTGTTTTTGTTCTTTTTTTTTTGTTTTTGGTAGTACCGGGGATTGAACTCCCGGTACTTGCCAGGAAGGTGCTTATGCCGCTGAGCTAAATCCCCAGTCCCTTGTTTTTGTTCTGTTGTGAGCA